>NC_053398.1:141068595-142309428 GCF_905171765.1 Bufo bufo | reverse complement strand
GTCCGTCTAAAAACCTAGTATACCACTCAATTAGTATCACTCAATTGATAAAAATAAATCTGTACATAGCAGGCAACCATGAAGTAGTAGTTATGAATATTACTGATTAGGTATACTGCAATTAGTACGTAATACACACTTTGCGGACAATTGCTCAAAGTAGTTGGTTTCTTTCAATCAAATCGTTTTTATTATTCAAATAAAATTGGCATATCACAAGACAATTTGCGTCTACAATTTTTCTGTAATTTTCTCCCCTCCACATCTCATACACAGAATTGTATAAAAAGTAGTTGGTTTCTAATGCGGAGTTTAGATATTGCCCCATACAAATCCTCTCTGTGATCGAGTCCACAAAATCAATGTGGCCAAATATATTCACTCCAGATACAAGTAACAAGTGTCTAGAGTAATCCGTGCTTGGCATCCACCTTGCATTGTCAAGCACGGATTTCTCTGGACACTTGTTACTTGTATCTGGAGGGAATATATTTGGCCACATTGATATTGTGGACTCAATCACAGAGAGGATTTGTATGGGGCAATATCTAAACTGCGCATTAGAAACCAACTACTTTGAGCAATTGTCCGCAAAGTGTGTATTACGTTCTAATTGCAGTATACCTAATCATGGTTGTCTGTTATGTACAGATTTATTTTTATCAATTGAGTGATACTAATTGAGTGGTATACTAGGTTTTTAGACGGACTTATTTTAGTTTTGTTTTAGAATACATGCACCGGTATTTTAATCTATTTAATAATATTTGGTTCCCTGTGGATTGTTGTTCCTGCAATATCAGAAGATGGTGTGCCTTCCTGATTTATATATAAAAGACTTGAAAATTGCTGTCCACAGACGCTCTCCATCCAATCTGACTGAGAACGAGCTATTTTGCAAAGTAGAATGGGCAAAAATATCAGCCTCTAGACGTGCAAAGCTGGTAAGACAGAACCCAAAAGACTTGCAGCTGTAATTGCAGTGAAATGTGGTCCTACAAAGTATTAACTCGGAGGGGCTGAATACAAATGCCCGCAACATTTTTCTGATTTTTTTTAAAACCACTTATTTTCTTTTCACTTCACACAGACTTGCTAATTTGTGTTGGTCTATCACATAAAATACATTTAAGTTTGTGGGTATAACATGAAAAAAATGTGGAAAAGTTCAAGGGGTATGAATACTTTTCAAGGCACTGTATGATGTTTGGCACTTTCTTTGACAAAATACAGTGGTGCATCATATACCATAAGAAGCATAAGACGTAATGTAACTGAAGATATGAAATGCAATGTGTTAGCATAGTCATTCGTTCAGGATTAGACTTCAGCTTTGTTCACATCCGCATTGACTTTTCCAGTAATCTCTGTCAGAGGAATGAAAAAAATTCAGCTATAATCCACACTTCTTTAAAGGGGTGATCTTACTTCAGCAAGTGGCATTTAATATGTAGAGGAATTTAATACAAGCCACTTACTAATGTATTGTGATTGTCCACATTTCCTCCTCTGCTGGCTGGATTCATTTTTCTATCACGTTATACACTGCTCGTTTCCATGGTTATGACCACTCTGTACTCCAGCAGTGGTGGTCACTGACGCAGCACTGTCAACATTGTCGTTCACAGCGCTGTCACTGCAGCAATACTTCTATTCACTTCAACAAGAGCAGTCAATGACAATGTTGACAGTGGTGTGAAGTTCCAGCGGCAAGAACAGCTTATCCGCTGGGGTGTCGGACCCCGGCAATCTCAGCGATAGCCTATGATGAAGGCTGGAAAACCTCTTTAATCCGTTTAACGGATTCATTTTTTCAGTTTTTCTGACAGGACAGAATAATGGAAAAGTCAAAGCATACGTGAACCAGCCTAAACCTGTAAAATGTTGTAAAAAATAATGTATGAAATAAACATATTACCAACCTTTCCCTTCTCGAACTGTCTCGGTCACTGCGAAAGCCACGATCAGAATCTCTGCTGGAAGGAGATGGAGAAGGAGACTCCCAATGGGACCGTTGGGAACCTGAATACCCACTGTCATCTTCCTCCCACCCTGAGCGAGAAGGTGTAGAGGAGTCTAGAAAGAGAACAGAAATTGTGTGTCACTCGCAAGGCTCATGCCCACGAACATAAGGGCTCTGTGTCTGTATTGTGGACCATAAAAGGCAGGTCCACAAAATACGGGTACTGGCTGTGTGCACACTGTGCTTCGAATGCAGACCCATTGACTTGAATGGGTCCGTGATCCGCAAGATAAGGCCAAAGACAGGACTTGTCCCACCTTTTGCGGAGCGGAGGTATGGATCAGAAGCCCACGGAAACGCTACGAAGATAAGACATTTCCTATCTTTTGCCCTATCTTGCGGATCCTGGACCCATTCAAGTAATGGGTCCACATCCGCAGCACGGAACGCCAGTAATCGTTCATTGCAAACTGGTATTTGTGGTCCGCAGCACAGGCACAGAGCCCTTATGTTCATGGGAATGAGTCCCAATGGGCTGTACTGAAACTTCACTACAACTTGTGTGATGTTTGGAGCAGTAACGCAACACTGATCAGTGTATGGTAATGTACAGTAATTTGCTTCCCATTTCAAATGAATTACAGCGATTGTCTTAGCGATACGGTGCCAATCAAGGTCAATGCAGCAGCACATGGAGTACCTATGGCTCCATAGTATGAAGTCACACGGACTCTGTATAGCCTCTGTCCACAAAGCTCCTTAGTGTGCATTATGCCAAAGGGCTCATCATGCACACGACCGTACCAACAGTGCCCGTATTGCGGACAGTAAACGGCGGGTCTGCAATGTACAGGCACTGGCCACTGACTTGAATGAGTCCACAATCCGCAAGGACAACAGAAGATAGTTGAAGTCCTATCTTTTGCATAATGAAGGAACGACTGGAAGTCTAAGGAAGCACCACGATGCACTTACATGTTCTATCTTTGCCCGCATCTTGCAGATCGTGGACCCATTCAAGCTAATGGGTCCGCATCCATAAATGGGGTGCACATGGTCGGTGCCTGTGCATTGTGGATTGCTATTTACAGTCTGTAGCATGGGCACGGTGCTCTTACACTTGAGCCCTAAATCACACAGAAATGGAGGGATTGGGAAATGGGTACATTTATCACACTTTACCTCTGGGTTTGTGTCGTGGACTTTCAGGCTCACTGCGCCGCGAGCTTCGCTCTGACCCACCATCACGCTCTGATCTATCCCGCTCAGACCTGCTGCTCTTGCGGCTACGATCATCTGATAAATGGTAAAAACATTGTGGGAAATTTATTATTTGCAGTGTTTGTGTCAGTTTTAAGTCTCTGGTTTGTGCGTGTGCGCCTAATTTATGAAATGGCACACAGTAATAATGAATTGAGTTTAAAGGGGTTATCCCATAAATAAATGAAAAAAATGCAACATATATATGAACTAGTACACGACAACCACTTTCTAACAAAGCTAGAACCAGCCCTGTATCTCACATGGATCCAGAGATCTCCACATTCATTGTTCTGCTAGATTTAGGTTAAGCTGTCAGGTTAGGGATGTGTCCTTTCTCCTGCAGCTGGTGTCAGTTTAAAGGGGTTCTACAGTTTGTTTTAACTGATGATCTTTCCTCTGGATTGATCATCAGCATCTGATCGGCGGGGGTCTGACACCCGGGACCCCCGCCGATCAGCTGTTTGAGAAGGCAGTGGCGCTCCAGCAGCGCCACGGCCTTCTCACTGTTTACCGCAGGGCCAGTGACGTCACGACTAGTATCACTTGCCTGGGAGAGGCTAAGCTCTGTTCACTTGAATGGAGCTTAGCCCCGCCTAGGCGAGTTGATACTAGTCGTGACGTCACTGGGCCAGCGGTAAACAGTAAGGTGGCCGCGGCGCTGCTGGAGCGCCGCTGTCTTCTCAAACAGCTGATCGGCGGGGGTCCCCCGGATGTCGGACCCCCGCCGATCAGATGCTGATGATCTATCCAGAGGATAGATCATCAGTTAAAACAAACTGTAGAACCCCTTTAAGGATGGAACTGAGCATTTGTTTCCATTTCAAAGAGCAGGACAGAGAAATTACAAAGTGCAAACAGCAGGTAGCGCTATACAGAGCTTTCAGTGAATAACTGAATACTATAATACATTTTTAATTACACGCAATTAAAAAAGTATTCAGATCCAGGTGCTGATTTGAAAACTGTAGAATATTTTTCACGGGACAACCCCTTTAAGTGTAATGTGGTTTAGGCACTGTCAGTTAAAAAGTACGCCAGGGCTTGCCTGGCATGGAGATTGACTTTTATAGAAGTTGCACAAAGAAAATGTGCCAGGAAATAGGTTTAATCACGATACTTGCTCTAAAATGAAGACCACTTTGAAAAGTGAGGAGATCTGGTATTGGTGGGTTGCGGGATTCTGCTCAAATAAAGACATGAGCTAAAACATGTGAATATTTGCAGCCAAAAAAGAGAGACACTATGAGTGATAAATGAATCCATAAGGGCCAAAAATGCACCATATTTGGCATATTTGACAAAAAAAAAAAGGTCTAGGTGCAAAACCACATTAGCAAAAATTCCCTCATTATTTTGGGTAGAGTCACCTCATTAATGGGTTGCATTGATTTGGATGTTTCAGATTACCCCTGTCTCGGCTGCTGCGTTCCTTTCGTCGCCGGTCATCCTTTGACGATGCATATACCCCGTGCTCCCTCCTCTCCCGCTCTCTCTGGCGGTTTCTTGCCAAGAACTCCTCATTTACTCCACCAGTATAAGACGGGGTCTCCACACGAGCTGTTCTGTAATGTCTAAAAACAGCAATAATAAATTGTTAAAAGTTGTTCTATATCACATAACATAGAATAGATGCTGCTCCAAGCAATGCTGGACTACAATAGAGGCCCATATCTTACCTGTCTCCATGACTTCCCCGGCTAATCCTGTCCCCAGACCCCTCAGAAGATTTCTCTTTATCCTCCCAGTCTCTAGAGCCAACTTTAGTCTTTTTGTCCCCTTCCTGACGCTCCTTTTCTTCTCTCTCTTTCCTTTTTTGTGCCGCCAACAGGTCCAAACCCAGTAGTGATGAGCGAGGAGCCGGTGCTTTAAACACATGCTGCTCAGTGCTTAAGCTCTTCTTCTTCACCACCAAGCCTCCTTCTTGGTCAGAGGGATCGCTGCCCTCCAGTCTGTGAAGAGATGCATCATCCTCCATGTTTCTCTTGGCACAGCGCCTTCTTCAGAAATCATAAAAGTGCCAGCGTACAGGGAATTTATGTTCAGTGGTTTCTGGAAGGAGAAGTTAAAAATCAGCATTTGTTCATTTACAAATATATTAATGCTACAGTTAACATGTCCATCATATTCTCCATTCCCAATGGTGAGGTGCTAGATACGTTGCAGGAGGGTGTTCCAACCCCTATGTCAATTGCCCCAGGTTCAGCTCATTCCCATGCAGAAGAACAAGGGGATGTTCACACTGTGTGGTCAAATCATGGTTTATTTCTGGGTGGACATATCTTGAAGACAACTTATGCAATGAAAAGGTCTGTCAGCCGTTCATTGACAGCGTGTGGTCAAACTGAACACATTAGAGAGAGGATTTGAAAGCATTGATTATCACTAGAAGCTAAGAAAGGCCTCACACACACACGACCATATTTTCCATCCGTGTGCCATCTGCTTTATTTTTGCAGATGGTGCATGGGCCTATTCATTTCTATGGATTCACAAAACAGGACAGCACGCGGATGTCACCCCCATCTGTCCGCATCAGTTGCTCCTTTCTGCAGCCCCGCAAAAAAATAGTACATGTCCTAGGCTATTCTTGACGGTTTTGCGGACAAGAATAGGCATTTCTATCATAGGGCGGGACGTTCTGAACTCACATGGCTGGTATCTGTGTTTTGCGGACCTCAAAACACGGTACAGGCCTTCTTAGACAGAAGTTGGTTGATGGTTGAACAGCAGCTGTACAACAAATATCTGGTAAATCTTCGCTCCACAGACACGGCCATACACGTTTTAGTCCATATTAGCCGATGCAGTTGGTTAAACCGCCCAAACAAAGCTGCCTTCTTTTTAGATGATAATAGCGTGTCCTCAGTCGGCTAAAGTGATAGTTTGTTGTTCATTTTCAAGTGATGAACATTCTCTTTGGTTGAAATTGCCAGTTTTGATCAACTCAACTTTAAGCCAAAAGGTGCATTCATAGGACATGTTCTATCCTTTTTGCTGGGCTACGGATGAGGACAGCAAAGAAAATTGCTGATCGGATGTGGACCAAAAATACAGTTGTATGAATGGGGCCTGATGTGTATGGTCACCTTTGGGGCTGTGGGAAACACTGTCCTTGTGTTGTCAGCCTCTCTCGGGCCGACTGCTGCTCCCCTGACCCAAAATGACTGCACCATAGTGTTTTATGATACAGTCTCGTCATACCTGATCTCAAGTCTACTGTAATGTACTCACATCATCATCATGTAACCATAGTACAATAGACCCCCGACCACATATGAACTGACTGTAAACACTGATGTGGTCAGTTAGGGTCACAGTAGCCCCGGTGGGTCTGGGAGATGCGGCCGACACAGACCGTCTTTACCAGGCCAATTATTGACCTGTGAATCAGCCTCGATACATCTTCTCCCTTCTGGATCCGCTTCTGGCTTTGGCTGAAAAACCTGCAAGCAAATCTATCTCAAAGCCACCGACAAAAAAATTCAGTGTGAACCTACCCTTAGGGTGCAGCAACATCTCGGCTGTGCTGCGGTTTGAATGCAGCAAAAAAAAAAAAAAAAACAACTGCATGCTGTTTTTTTAACAACATACCTGCGTTTGTGGAGCGTATTTTTCCAGCAAAGGGAAAACACACAGCAGACAAATTAATGTAACTTAATTTTGTAATTAAAGGGATTGTCTCAATTCACCGTTACTAAGGCGAGATGAGAGACAGTCCCGACCAGCGATCGCTCTTTCAGTAGCTCCCATTGCGGTGCATGAGAGCTACGGAAACAGCGTAGCACAGCAAGTACTGCCGTTTCGCAGTTAGGGAATCAGGATAGCTTGCTGTGCTACGTGGCTTCCGTACCAAATGCACCGCAATGGGAGCTACTGAAAAAGTGAGCGCCGGAGCACTCTGCTGTTTCCCAGCCGGCTGGTGGTTGGGACTCTGTCTCTTCTTGTCTCGTAATGGTGAGATGAGACCACCCCTTTAATGTAATAAAGTTTTGCTGTGTATTATTTTATTTTTTATCTTTGCTGGAATGAAACACAGTCCTTCCTGACCAGGAGTCTGCTGAACTTTAGTCATGGCATTATGCAACAACGGTTCTGAGGACTTACGGCCAGGAAGGAATTCAGAATAAATTAAATTGTTACGATACTGATAATCCACCCCAGATAAGCGGTGTCCAGAACAGGGACCACAGCTCCCACACGGACAGTGCAGTGAAGGGTGCTGCCAGCATTATTGGATTTCACACAACCGGGGTGTTTTTGCAGACCTGCAAAATTACGGACACTGGCCCATATGCGTTCCGCAATTTGCAGACCGCACATGTTGCCGCTATCATAGAAAATCTGCAATTGCGGACAGGAATAGGAAATGTTCTATATTTTTTGCGGGGCCGCGGAACGGAGCAACGGATGCGGACAGCACACGGTGTGCTGTCCGCATCTTTTGCAGCCCCGATGTAATGAATGGGTCCGCACTTGTTCCACAAAATTGCGGAATGGATGCAGACTCATTCATACAGTCGTGTGAATGTAGCCTTACACTGAGTATTCTGATGCCCCCTCTGTAGCTCTAGCATGAATGATGGGTAAGGGTACTGACACTCGTCGTGTGTTTTCACTTTGCTGGAAGAAAACGCAGCATAAATGTAATTATGTGGTTGCAAAAACTGCATGCATTTTTTTTTTTGCTGCACCAAAAATGCAGCAAAGCCACAACATAACAGTTTTTGTCCTGCTGAAAACCGGAACCCATGCCGGAAAGCGGCCCGATGTGGTGTCTGGTGGTGAACGGCAAAATCCATGCAATTCCGGATCTGGTGAACTCTAACGGGCTCTACTCTGCCGGAACAACCTGTCAAATCAGGTTACCGGTGAGGTGAATGTAACCTACGCTAGTAATGTCACCAATGTGTGTCCAAAAACAAACCCGTTCAAACCCAAACAAACCCATGATGGAAACCCGTGCCTTGCACATCGTATAAGATATAATGCACCGGGAAATCAGCATCGTAGAAGGATCACATAATAGCAGAACATAAAATGTAATAAAAAACGCACAAAAGGACTCGAGTGTCTGAATTTACATGCAAGATAACAGATACAAGTCACATGACCTAGCAACATGACACATAGGTGACATGTGACTGCTGTGGCCAGTCATTGGCTGCAGCAGTCATGTGGCCCACATAAAACCAGATGTTGATGCGGAGACACCCAGAAACTGCACAGCCAGCGGCTCAGCGATGGAGCTGGAACCCAGTGGCGGGATTCAGATAAGTATGATTACCACCCTAGGTCTGGCCATGCTGGAAGAAAAGGTCCCCGAGAGTGAATAACCCCTTTAAGACAGGTGATGCAATGCTAATCTATCAGCCTCCAGGTTTTATTGTACATGCAAGTCTAAGGTCGGTTTCGGACAAGTCACGCTCTGTGTGGGAGCTGCATTTCCCATTATGGACACTGCTCACTCATCTGTGGTGGATTTGCAGCATCATGATGATTTATGAGGTTGTGAATTCCTTCCTGACCGTGAGTCTGCACAATCGTTATCACATAATGGCGTGACTACAGACTCATGATCCGGAATTATTTCCCATCATCATGATGCTGCAGATCCACCACAGACGAGCAGTGTCCATAACGGGAAATACAGCTCCTACAAGGAGTGCGTTTCACGGAGTGAACATACTTGTCTCAAAATGGCTTATGGGTACGGCCACATGTGATGCAGATTTTTAGCTGTTTGAGAAGGCAGCGGCGCTCCAGCAGCACCGGCCTTCTCACTGTTTACCGCCGGCCCAGTGACATCACGACTAGTATCAACTAGCGTGGGCGGGGCTAAGCTGCATTCAAGTGAACAGAGCTTAGCCCCACCCACGCTAGTTGATACTAGTCGTGACGTCACTGGGCCAGCGGTAAACAGTGAGAAGGCTGCGGGTTCGGGTTATCTAAGAATTCCAAATATTTAATCAAACTTCGCAAATCTATTTATTCACTTAGCCTGCATGAGCTTATTCATTAACAAATCGTTGAATTCATGTTTTGAAAACAGCTGGATTGCGGGGTAGTTGTAACCATGGAAACAGGCAGTGAATAACGTAATGGAAAAATTCTGTTTTCTGTTCTTCTGATGGATCGAAACAGTAATATTAATCAACCTTAACGCAGCTAAAAAATGTCCACTTTTCAAAATTTAAAAAAATAGGGGTGAGCAAACTTTCAAGTTCGGCGTACAAGGTTTGGGTTATCTAAGAATTCGGTTATGGATTCCGCTACCACGGACCATAAGTTATGGTCTGTGGTAGCGGAATCCATTACGGAATTCTTAGATAACCCGAACTTTTACGCCCAACTTGAAAACACTAGTCACAAACTGTTGTGCAAAAATGGCGTGCACCAACATTCTTGACATTTTTCCTCAATTCTCTCTATTGAAATTAGATTGAGTATTGATTATTACAAAAGGTAAACATAGCACAGTCAAATATCCAGAGTTGCATTCGATTTCTGCAAATTCCAAAGTCCATCTGCGTGACCAAAACGTCCACTTGGAGAGTACGATAATTAGAGTATAATTGGACTGAAAAGACTGCATGAGAGGCACGTACAGAGATCAGACGGAACACCTTCAGATCAGATTTAACATGGGAACAACGTGTCAGCGAGGGCGTCCCTCGGCAAATCGAAATGTAAGGTGGCCCAAAGAAAGTGTAGAGCAGTAAAACAAAATAATCAATAGCACGCCATAAAGACAACGCAAAAGGATAGATATATAGGAAGGAAGACCGGGTTTAAAGTAATATAGCTTCAGGTTTAGGCCGCATTTATATGACCATGGTGCTGCTGTGCCCATGCTGCAGACGGCAAACCGCGGGCAATGACCACGTGAACTCCGCATCGCTGTAGGGACTCATGTACTTCACTGGGTCCGTGATCCAGAAGATGCAGCGAAAGGTTAGGTCATGTCATATATTTTGATTTGGTAGAAACACTGAAGGGTTTCTGTGCGTTTGTGTGTTTCCGGGTCAGTGATGCAAAAGACAGGATAAATCCTATCTTTCGCCGCATCTTGCAAAATGCGGACCCCATTGAAGTCAATGGGTCTGCACCACAATGTGGAATTTACATGACCAGTGCCCTTGTTTTGGGGACCCACAGTTTGCAGTCCGCAACATGGGCGCGGCACCATAGTGGTGTGAAGGCAGCCTAAGAGCTCTTTCACATAAGCGGATGCCGTGCGGGTAATCCACTGCGTGAAAGAGAGCCAAGCCCCACTCTGGACAGCAGAGACCCGGAGCAGTAACATGACTGATAATGCTCCGTGTCTCTCTGTGATCTTTTTACGACAAAATCACAGTGAGATAAAGTGGTCACCATGATTTTGTAGTAAAAAGATCACAGAGAGGCACGGAGCGTCATCAATCATGTTAATGCTCCGTGTCTCTGCTGTCCAGAGCGGGGCTTGGTACTCTTTCACGCAGTGGATTACCCGCACGGCATCCGCTCGTGTGAAAGAGCCCTAAGGCCAATCACTTATTTCGGTATTGTGACCATGGTAACCACAGTTAGAGGAATTTCTCATGGTTACGCTCAGTCCAGGAAGTAAGCGCCTCCTGCCTATATAATTGGTCTACTCTGTCTACATCTGCCAGGATGCGTTGGAGGGTTTGTATGTATTCAGCCAATTCAAGGGTATCCATATATTAGCAGCAAGTATGAGATATGTATTTTTGACTGTGTTTCCCCTTTAAAGGGGTTGTTTGGAATTTTTATATTGATGGCCAATCCTCAATGTTCCCCTTTTAAGGGGGTTTTCAGGGATTTTGATATTAAAGGGGTTCTCCGGGAATTAAGAAAATGAAAATACTTCAATATTACTTTATTATAAATATATTCCCAAATACCTGTCATTAGTTATAATGCCTCAATTTGTCTGGGAAGCAATCAGTAGGAGAAATAAAATGGCTGCCATCCTATCAGTACATACAAAACCTGTCCTAATCACGAAGGAGGACAAGTTACTTCACAACACGGAGCTAAAGAGCTGCCTCTTCCTCCTCTCCTATTATGATCCTGAATACAGATGAGAAGATCTTCATTTAAATCTCTGTAGGAATAGAGATCATGAGGAGACATGAAGTACAGAGAGGAGGGTGGGGGGAATGAGCAGCAGCACTTGGATGCAGTCTCCATTACCACTCTCGGTCCTGTCCATCCTCTATGTACTTCATGTCTCCTCAATCTCCATTCCTACAGAGATTCAGCTGAAGATCTTATCTGTATTCACGATAATAGAAGAGGAGGATGAGGCAGCTCTTTAGCTCAGTGTTGTGAAGTAACTTGTCCTCGTGTGTGATAAGGACAGGTTTTGTGTGGACTAATCGGACAGCGGCCATTTTATTTCTCCTAATGATTGCTCCCCAGAAAAAATGAGGCATTATAACTAGTGAAAGGTATTTGGGAATATATTTATAATAAAGTAATATTTAAGTATTTTCATTTTCTTAATTCCCGGAGAACCCCTTTAATATCAGAAAGCCTGACAATCCCTTTAAAAGGGGAAACACAGTCAAAGTGATTTTCCGTTACTTTATAGATACAAGTATTAACAAACCCCTTTGGCACTGTGCAGAGATTTCTGTTGCATTCTGAGTAAAGCTCCTTTCAGTAATAGAAATCCAGGACAATCCCTTCAAGAAAGTCTTCTTATGTTGGATTTGACGCAGATTTAACCCCATGTGTTATAAACAAGGAAAATCTACAACCAAAAGGTGGCTGTGTAGCAGTACAGACATAGAAGAGAATGGGGTCGGAGCGCGACTGCCAAGTTGCCGCGACGGTAAAAAAAAATAATTCAAAATAAAAAAAATTAACACTGCTGCGAGTAGCGCTGCGACCCCATTCAGTTCTATGGCAAGACAGAGATGCAGCCCCATCCAAAATCTCACGCTCTTTCTCCCTGTTGTAATACAAGATGGATTTTCCACCTGGGAATCTGGATGGAAAATCCACGGCGTATCCGTAACATGTGGACGCAGCCTTTGTGCGACACAACGCTGTTGTAACATACAAAAGGTCAAATGAAGGCGGTCAGAACGTGGCGCCCGTCACCTCACAGCGGGAAGACACATCAAACTGACAAACAAAATAGATGACATTAAAGGGGTTGTCTGGTTTCAGAGCTGAACCCGGACATCAATTTATTTTCACCCAGGCAGCCCCCCTGATGTTGGCATCGGAGCATCTTATGCTCCGATGCGCTCCCTTGCCCTGCGCTAGATCGCGCAGGGTACGGGCTCTTTTGTTTACAATAACACACTGCCGGAAGGAAGGTTCCGCCCGGCAGTGTGTTTAGTGACGTCGCCGGCTCAGATTAGCGGGCTTTAGCGCTGCCCTAGCCGTTTTACTGGCTAGGGCAGCGCTAAAGCCCGCCGATCAGTGCCTGTGACGTCACTGGTCTTTCTGGCAGCCCCATGGAGAGCCCGGTACATCACCGCATCTCCAAAAAATGCCTTTGCCCTGCGCGATTTAGCGTGAACTGCTCCGATGCTCAAGTCAGGGGGGCTGCCGGGGTGAATATGGGGGTATGTCCGGGTTCAGCTCTGAACCTGGCCAACCCCTTTACAGGGGTCCTCTCACTTCAGCAAATAGCATTTATGATTTAGAGAAAGTTAATACAAGACACTTACTAATGTATTGTGATTCTCCATATTGCTTCCTTTGCTGGCTGGATTCATTTTTCCATCACATTATAGACGGCTCGTTTCCATGGTTATGACCCCCGTGCAATCCATCAGTGGCGGTCGTGCTTGCACACTATAGTAAAAAGTACCGGCCTTTCTGGGGCACACGTAGGCTGGTGCTTTTTCCTATAGTGTGCAAGCACTGCCACCGCTGCTGGACTGCAGGGTGGTCATAACCATGGAAACGAGCCGTGTATAATGTGATGGAAAAATGAATCCAGCCAGCAAAGGAAGAGGCAATATGGAGAATTAGAACACATTAGGAAGTGCCTTGTATTAACGTCCCCTACATAATAAATGCTATTTACTGAAGCGAGAGGACCCCTTTAAGGTTCGTTTTTCTGACGTTCCCAACAGCAACCAAGGAGCGGTTATTATGTCCCCAACTGCCTCCTATACATTGTATACTGGACTCCTATAACTTCATAAGCCGCTGAATAGGACGGGATCCATGACAGGCCGGCGGCATACAGCGCACTGTAACACACACAGGACACCGCAGACCGCCTCAGGACTTCCCCAGAGTTTCCTCACCACACACACCTCGACACTACACAGTATAGCCGGCCCCACACCGTGTCCTCACCTGTCACACGCAGCCAGCTTCTCCTTCACACACGTAAACGAAAACCCGGCAATCCCTTCCACCTACATTACCTCAGACCGTGGGCGCCGCCATCATCCCAGAATTCCTTTCGGTACTTTCAACATACTTTATTAAACCAGATTGAAAATGCGCTACTCACTTCCGGTTTGAGCGGAAGGGGCGGCCATCTTTGTATACCCAGGTCGTGTGGTTTACTAAAGAGGCTTTGAGCGGCCATGTTGGTACACCCTCCATTATATAATACGGTGGGGGATTAGCAGGGATGACCGTAGTCCCATATTTAGGGTTGTAGGCTGTACAATGCTTAGTTTAGCAGTACAGTTTTTAAAATTTGCTTCACTGGGGAATAAGTACAACTCTCAAGGAAAACGTATTAAGGGGGTCATGTAAAAATGTGAACTGCCTCTGATTTATGTGGTGAGGGGGTCATGGATTTTAATGAACCCCAGGAACCTAAAATAAACAGTATGTAAAGACTGGCAGGGGGGTTTAGCAGTAATATTTTGAACATAGTGAAAGGTTGTCCCAGCAGCACATTTATGGCATATCTATAGGATATATCGAGGGTCGTCACCTACCCCCCCCCCCCCAAAAAAAAAAACGGCCAAGTTAAGCCACACATCAAAGGGGGTGTGGTTGTGGGGGCAGGGTGTTAAGTCGCTGCCATACTGTGGCTCCCAATAATATTGGTGCCTCCATTAGGGCCCCCCAGAATAATACTGCCCCCATTACTGCCCCCAAGTAATATTAATGCCCCCAGTAATAGTAATGCCCCTATTAGTGCCCCCCATTAAGAATAATGCTGCTATTAGAGTCCCAAGTAAGAATAATGCCCCATTTGTGCCCGCCAGTAAGAATAATGCCCCATTAGTGCCCCCAGCAAGAATAATGCCCTCATTAGTGACCCATCAGTAAGAATAATGCCCCCATTAGTGCCCCTAGTAAGAATAATGCCCCCGTTAGTGCCCCCAGTAAAAATAATTCCCTCATTAGTGCCCCCCAGTAAGAATAATGCCCTCATTAGTGCCCCCAGTAAAAATAATGCCTCATTAGTGCCCTCAGTAAGAATAATGCCCCCAGTAAGAATGATGCCCCCATTAGTGTCCCCATTAAGAATAATGCCCCCGTTAGTGCCCCCCAGTAAGAATAATGCCCCCGTTAGTGCCCCCAGTAAAAATAAAGCCCTCATTGGTACCCTCAGTAAGAATAATGCCCCCATTAGTGCCCCCCAGTAAGAATAATGCCCTTATTAGTACCCCCAGTAAGAATAATGCCCCCATTAGTGCCCCCAGTAAGAATAATGCCCCCATTAGTTCCCCCTTCTCTGCTTCTGTAAAAAAAAAACACTCACCTCCTCCATTTGTTGGCGCCGCGGTGAACACTCTCTGCTGACTGGAATCTCAGGACAGGACCTGCGCTCCAGCGCGATGACGTCTCGCAGGTCCTGGCCTCCAGTCAGCAGAGAGTGTTCACCGCAGCGCGAGCAAATGGAGGATGGGAGTTTGTGACTGTCACTTTTTTCACTATTGTCTGTGTTTCCTTTCATTACTTTCAGCCTGCTCGCAGTGATTCAGTATGGTACTCGGATCAAGTCTCTGATGACCTTTATCACCATGGACCTGGTCTGACTATCATACCACTTTCACTTATTTTTTGCATGGGATGTTGTCTGGATACCTTCATTTATGTGGTATCCACTCCAGCCTCATGTTAATGTTAATATACTGTCTATATGCCAGGAAGCATGCTATAATGCATATTCTATGTAACATGTCATTCATGCCTTGTATAACAAATCATGTTTATTTAGGCAGATTACATGTGTCTCATGTTTATTTAGACAGATTACATGTGTCTTTGTTTCATGTATGAATCATGTCCATATTGTACCGTTACATGTGACTTAAGCAAAAATTGTCTTTTACCAATGCACACCTTACTGATATGTCAATTTACTATTTTTTGTCAGCATGATGAAGGGCCTATGTTAGCCCGAAACGTTGCAATTTGTGTACCACTGTGTCTGGCTGAAATGAAATAAACTACCACGTATTTTTCATCATTATCCCGGAGTGCTGTCTACATACTTGTGTGAATGGAGATCAAGCAGTGCATGTGCAGCTTTCTCCATTCGCTGCTATGGGACTTCCAAAAATGAGCACCGGCTCAGCTAAGTCCCTTAGCGGTGAATGGAGGGGAGGCCGAGCACACGTGTTGTCCTCTCAGTTCACTGCTATGGGACTACCAAAAACATTGGAAAATCCTCACTGGACAATCCCTTTAAGGCCTCTTGCGCAGAAATCACGCTCCATGTGTGAGCGTGATTTTCCGTTATGGACACTGCTCGTTTCGCGGGAGCGCACACCATTATAATGATTTATAATGAGGTGTGTCTCTGCATGACCTTACTTTTACAGAAGGAGGGCTCATGCACGTGGCCGTAATTGTGCATCCCGCCATTTTTTATATTTTTGCTCCTGCAGAATAGGATGTTCTATTTTTCTATGGGGCTGCGGAACGCACTTGCAGATGCAGACAGCACACAGGCATGGCAGTGTGCATGAGCCCTTATACTGACACGACCGTATGTATTTGCGGTCCGCCCTTGTTTAACCTGTGAAGATGTCCGTGAAGGATCCGTGGATGTTCCGTATGTCATTCGTAATCCACGGACGTTGCTCAGCTGAAAATGAATTTTAAGAGCATTACCTATCTGTCTTAACACATTACTGTTGTACAGATGATTATTGTCCAGGAGACCCATGGGAACCCCGACTTTTATGAAAGCTTGGGAGTCTGACTTAGATTGCTCTTTCACCCCAGCGGAATTAACCCTGATCTACCAAAGGTCCCATGGTTTCTCAAAATGTATTAAAATACAGGAACATTCCTTCAAAACTATGACCCGATGGTATAACGATCCGGTTAACCTGTTTAAAATGAACTTTTCTCCTGATGACCGATGTTGGCGATGTGGGGTGGGGAAAGGTACCTTAGGACATATACTGCGGCTCTGCCCAATCATCCGTCCATTTTGGGAGCTAGTCGAGCGTCAGATAAATACAATATGTAAAACATCGATCCAGTTATCGCCTGCTACAGTGCTGCTTCGGCTGCCATCGAGCACCTGGCGCCCGGGCTTAGCTGACCTGCCGACACAGCTGGTACAGGCGGCAAGATTAGTAATTCCGAAGCTCTGGCTTCAATCACTGCCTCCAACCCTGGACGAATGGCATGTCAAATTAGATCAGATATATTTGATGGAGGAACTGGCGAGCTGGGCCACCAGGTCGCATGGTAGATTCCTTAGACTTTGGGCTCCCTGGAAAAAATTCTGAGAGAAACAACCGAACCTTGGTTAGAAAGAGGAACTTCAGTATCTTCTACACTACGTTGCATAGCTCGGGTGCATGGACGGAGTGGGCAGCTGTGGCTGGGCATTCGAGGCAGGGTAAACACAGATACCCAGCATCCATATGGCTGACTATCTTGTGATGTTAAAAGAAACAACCGAGAGCCTTCTTGTCCCTTTACATGTTCCATGATCCAATTCATGTTCCCCCTCTTCCTTCTATTTGACGGTGGATATGCTTTGTCACTCGATCCGAGTTAGAAGTTACCCATTTGCAACCTTTGTCATGATGTTATGAGGTTAGAATCATTATGTGTAACACCAACATTGCTGACTCGCGGTATGATGTCCTCAGTATCATATCCACTTTTATTTTTAACTTTACAATGTAAAAACCTAAAACTGTGTGATTTAATAGTGATTGTCAAATACTTGGCTTTTTCAATAAAAAGAGATTTGTTAAAAAAAATAATAATCCGTGAGCAGGTGGTCAGTAATGCATCCATGAAGCCGTCCGTGAAGGATCTGTGTTGGGTCCGTGTTTCACTGACACTGAACAGCTGAAAAATAATTTTCAAATCATCTCTCCTTAACCACTTCCCATCTGGGCCATTTGCCCCCTTCCTGACCAGGCCTAATTTTCCAAATCTGACAATAACTTTGGAACGCCTTTACTTATCCAAGTCATTCAGAGATTGTTTAGTCGTGACACATTGTACTTCATGATAGTCATAAATTTGAGTCAATATATTTCACCTTTATTTATGAAAAAATCCCAAATTTACCCAAAATTTTGAAAAATTCGCAATTTTCTAAATTTCAATTTCTCTGCTTTTAAAACAGAAAGTTATACCTCATAAAATATTTATTACTTAACATTCCCCATATGTCTATTTTATGTTGGC
Organism: Bufo bufo; assembly: GCF_905171765.1. Taxonomy (NCBI): domain Eukaryota; kingdom Metazoa; phylum Chordata; class Amphibia; order Anura; family Bufonidae; genus Bufo; species Bufo bufo. The sequence goes on along the minus strand of NC_053398.1, from coordinate 142,291,598 downwards.
ATCATTTTGGAAATGTCATTTTATTTTTTTAGGGCGTTAGAAGGCTTAGAAGTTTAGAAGCAATTCTTCAAATTTTTAAGAAAATTGCCAAAACCCACTTTTTAAGGACCAGTTCAGGTCTGAAGTCACTTTGTGGGGCCTACATAGTGGATACCCCCATAAATGACCCCATTGTAGAAACTACACCCCTCAAGGTATTCAAAACCGATTTTACAAGCTGTGTTAACCCTTTAGGCGTTCCACAAGAATTAAAGGAAAATGGAGATCACATTTTAAAATTTCACTTTTTTGGCAGATTTTCCAATTTAATCCAGTTTTTTCTTTAACACATCGATGGTTAACAGCTAAACAAAACTCAATATTTATTACCCAGATTCTGCGGTTTACAGAAACACCCCACATGTGGTCATAAACTGCTGTATGGGCACACGGCAGGGCGCAGAAGAAAAGGAACTCCTCATGGTTTTTAGATGCCATGTCCCATTTGAAGACCCCCTGATGCACCCTTACAATTGAAACTCCCAAGAAGTGACCCCATTTTGGAAACTAGGGTATAAGGTGCCAGTTTTATTGGTACTATTTTTGGGTACATATGGGTCGATCATGTGATATATTTATAGAGCCGACCGTCACGGACGCGGCAATACCAAATATGTCTATTTTCTTAATTTTTTTCTATTTGAAAAAAAAATTTGTGAAACCTTTTTTTCTATTTTATTTTTTTAACGCTTTATTTTTTATTTTACACTTTTCGTCCCCCATAAGGTCATACAAGACCTCTGGGGGACATTTACTTGACTTTTCTTTTTTTTTTTCACTGTTGATTTCTCCTGTAACTGGGGCTGACATAGTAGCCCCAGTTACAGAAGAAATACACCCCCCAGAAAGGCTGTACAGCGCAATACGAGTGTATTACTGTAGTGCAGTGGCAGCAACCAATGACACCGTGCGCTCCTGCTCTCAGCAGGATGCCAGGCCGGGATACCACGGACTGCTCACGGCCGTTGTTGAGGAAGGGTTGAGACGTATGCATATATATACATATATGCATGCAAACACGTGCATGCATATATGATATATATGCATGCATTAATTGCCATTTTATAGGATGATGTGCGCAGATGTGCCCAGCATCTGCGCACGTCTGCCCTTAGTGGCCCACAGGGGCTCATGGTGGCCCCTGTGGGAAATATGTGCCCCCTTATAGGTCCCTTTTCATATATATATATGTATACATATGTGTTATCTGTGCCCCCTTATAGGTCTGTGCCCCTTATATTCCTTATATATATCCCCCATATCCATAGGCCCCAATACATGACCTGAAACCAGGTGCATCGGTGTGAATGTGCCCCAAGCATTCACACTGATGCAATCTGGATGATTGCATCAGAATGACCGGACAAAGGTCCGGTCATCCTGATGACTACAAAGAACTCAGATTCAACAGAATCTGAGTCCTTTGTTGTAATTATCTCCAGCGCTGCTGGAGATAATTATGCATTATAGAAGGAAGGGAGAAACCTCCCCTCCTTCTATTATGCGCATTCCGGCAGTGCAATTACCATCACGCTGCCCGGAATGCAAAATGCTACAGGCGGGAGATCAAAGGCTTCTCCCGCCTGTTAGCAAATGGCGCGGCCCCGATGTGCTAGTTCGGGGACGCGCGGGCTGGCGCAGTGACGTCATCTCACTGCGTCGGCCCACATGTCCCTGATGGTGGCGCGCGCGCGCCGTGTGGGCGGTGCGGGCCGCCGGACATAAATATCCGGGCGGCCCCTGCACTAGGGGAAAAGAAGCCGAGCCACCCCCCCCTGAAGAGGATCCCCCTGGACAACGAGCAGACCTGGAGAGCTGAGTACCACTATCCCACCAACGATTAACTCTTTATCCTATTCCTACCAACCACCCCATACCACTATCCCACCAACAATTAACTCTTCCTTTATATTCCACTCCCTTCTTTTATCCTATTACCACTATTCCACCAACGATTATCCTATTACCACTATCCCACCAACGATTCCCTGATCCCACCATTTACCCCCACTATTCCCCTACCCATTACCTACCCACTACCTACCCATATTCACCCCCTCTCTGTACCCCTCACTCACTTGCAGGGTATTAACCCTTGCATTGCTGTATTCCAACCCTTACCATCTTCCCCTTACCCAAACCCTGCAGGAGCATCCCTGCGCCATATTGTATTTACTCTCACCATTCACCCTCGTTGTTCCCTTAGGGATAGGATTAGTACCAGGTGGGGTGGGCTGTTAATATATGTGTGTATGTACTGTATTAGATAGCTTTGTGGGTGGAATTTGGGAACCGTGTAGTGTAGTTTAGTGCTGTATTTATAGTGCTGTATTGCTAGTGTATTGCGTGCGTAGTGTACCGTAGGTATTAATAAACATCTTGTTTTACTTGTAACTATCTGTGTAACGTGTGGTTATTAGCGATAGTTAGTTCAGTAAGGCGCATGCAGCTAGTTTAGTGATTAGCGTAAGGCAAAGTATAGTGAAAGTATTGTGTTATTATTATAAAGGTATAAATAGGCGGAGTCTTCAATAGACGGCTCCTCCTATTTATGAATATTAATATTTACATAAATATTGGTGATTAATATTTTCCCTTTAAAGCCGTGTTCCACGGTTGTGTGCATTCGGCCTTATGCTCAAGATAGGTCATCAATATCAGATTGGCTGGGGCCCAACACCTGGCACCTCCGTCGATCAACTGTTTGAGGAGGCTGCGGCCTCATCTTGATCCAGTGACGTCACATTCATCAATCACATGGCCTAGGCGCAGCTCGGTCAGACAGATTCGAGTGAATGGGACTGAGCTGCAATACCAAGCACAGCCACTAGGCAATGGACGGTGCTGCGCTTGGCGAGCTGTGAAGAGGCTGTGGCACTCCCTGAAGCGCTGAGACCTCCTCAAACAGTTGATTAGCAGGGGTTCCAGGCGTTGGACCCCCACAGATCTGATATCAATGACCTATCCTTTGGATAGGTCATCAATATGAAACACCTGAACAACCCCTTTAATTGATGTGGATTGCTGGCAGCTGATGGCAGTAAGCTTGAGGGAATACATACGTCCTACCTGCAGATACGCCGTGCAGATAGCACATATATACATGGTCAGACAGTCCTTTAGGGTCCATTCAGATGTCCATAGTGTATTGCAGATCCTATAGAAATTCCTATTCTTGTCCGCTATTAAATAAAAAATTAAGTGTAGTCGCTAACGGAAACCGCCACCATAGTTGCCCTGTTCACTCAAACCTATACATGTTATATATCAAAAAGATCGTCACCAAATAGGGAACCCATTGCAATAATTAATTTTTGTGTACTTTTTAATATTTTAAAAATAAAAAGCTAAAATTAAAAAATATATATATTACTTTTTAAATTGGCATTAATTAATGTAGGAGGACAAGATTCTTATGAAACTGTCCGGCAGCCGCAGGTGCCCTCCTGAATTCAACTGCATCGCGGTCCTCAGGACAGTGGTATACTTGAACACTGCAGCGAGAGTGGTGATATTTGGTTTTGTTGGGGCAGTATTTAGTGCTGCAATGTGGTATTTGGTTCTGTTGGGGCAGTATTTAGTGCTGTACTGTGGTATTTGGTTCTGTTGGGGCAGTATTTAGTGCTGTACTGTAGTATTTGGTTCTGTTGGGGCAGTATTTAGTGCTGTACTGTGGTATTTGGTTCTGTTGGGGCAGTATTTAGTGCTGCAATGTGGTATTTGGTTCTGTTGGGGCAGTATTTAGTGCTGTACTGTGGTATTTGGTTCTGTTGGGGCAGTATTTAGTGCTGTACTGTGGTATTTGGTTCTGTTGGGGCAGTATTTAGTGCTGTACTGTGATATTTGGTTCTGTTGGGGCAGTATTTAGTGCTGTACTGTGGTATTTGGTTCTGTTGGGGCAGTATTTAGTGCTGTACTGTGGTATTTGGTTCTGTTGGGGCAGTATTTAGTGCTGTACTGTAGTATTTGGTTCTGTTGGGGCAGTATTTAGTGCTGTACTGTGGTATTTGGTTCTGTTGGGGCAGTATTTAGTGCTGTACTGTGGTATTTGGTTCTGTTGGGGCAGTATTTAGTGCTGCAATGTGGTATTTGGTTCTGTTGGGGCAGTATTTAGTGCTGTACTGTGGTATTTGGTTCTGTTGGGGCAGTATTTAGTGCTGTACTGTGGTATTTGGTTCTGTTGGGGCAGTATTTAGTGCTGTACTGTGATATTTGGTTCTGTTGGGGCAGTATTTAGTGCTGTACTGTGGTATTTGGTTCTGTTGGGGCAGTATTTAGTGCTGTACTGTGATATTTGGTTTTGTTGGGGCAGTATTTAGTGCTGCAATGTGGTATTTGGTTCTGTTGGGGCAGTATTTAGTGCTGTACTGTGGTATTTGGTTCTGTTGGGGCAGTATTTAGTGCTGCACTGTGGTATTTGGTTCTGTTGGGGCAGTATTTAGTGCTGTACTGTGGTATTTGGTTCTGTTGGGGCAGTATTTAGTGCTGTACTGTGGTATTTGGTTCTGTTGGGGCAGTATTTAGTGCTGTACTGTGATATTTGGTTCTGTTGGGGCAGTATTTAGTGCTGCACTGTGATATTTGGTCCTGCTGGGCGGTATTTTGTGCTGCACTGTGGTATTTGGTTCTGTTGGGGCGGTATTTTGTGCTGCACTGTGGTATTTGGTTCTGTTAGGGCAGTATTTAGTGCTGTACTGTGATATTTGGTTTTGTTGGGGCAGTATTTAGTGCTGCAATGTGGTATTTGGTTCTGTTGGGGCAGTATTTAGTGCTGTACTGTGGTATTTGGTTCTGTTGGGGCAGTATTTAGTGCTGTACTGTGATATTTGGTTCTGTTGGGGCAGTATTTAGTGCTGCACTGTGATATTTGGTCCTGCTGGGCGGTATTTTGTGCTGCACTGTGGTATTTGGTTCTGTTGGGGCGGTATTTTGTGCTGCACTGTGGTATTTGGTTCTGTTGGGGCGGTATTTAGTGCTGCACTGTGGTATTTGGTTCTGCTGGGCGGTATTTTGTGCTGCACTATAATATTGCTGGCCCTGCCTACTTATATTGTTCCTGCCTATTTGTTTTGCCCTATTGCCTACTTCTGTCAATTTGAACCCGCCCACAACATGGGGCTACTTTAAGTTCCCAGTCCGCCCCTGCCCATACACAGATATGGTACACTGCCAGACACGCTCAGGCATCCACTTGAAGAGGGAAATTAACCAAAAGGCATGCAGATTGCACTTGTGACAGCTTGAGAAGGTACTTCAGCAATTTAGAAAGGTGACGTACACACCCAAAAATACATATGAATTAAACATAGTGCATGTCAGGCTCATCATCACTCCCTAAAAGTAAAACAAACCAAAATCCTCTCCTTAAAGGGGAATGAAAATACTTAAATATTACTTTATTATAAATATATTCCCAAATACCTTTCATTATTTATAATGGCTCGTTTTGTATGGGAAGCAATCATCAGGGGAAATAAAATGGCCGCTGTCCCATTAGTTCACACAAAACCTGTCCTGAACACACAGGAGGACAAGTTACTTCACAACACTGAGGTAAAGAGCTGCCTCATCCTCCTTCTCTCTGCTTGTCAGGGAGTATGATCCTGACTACAGATGATAAGAACTTTAGCTGAATCTCTGGGGAATTTAGTTCATGAAGAGACATGAAGTACAGAGAGGACGGAAAGGACAGGCTGTGGTAATGGAGAATGTAAACAAGTGCTGCTGCTCATTACCCACAGCCTCACCCTCCTCTCATGTCTCCTCCTCATCTCCATTCACACAGAGATTCACCTGTATTCAGGATCATGATTCCTGACAAGCAGAGCAGAGAGGAGGATGAGGCAGCACTATGGCTCATTGTGGTGAAGTAACTTGTCCTCCTGGGGGATTATGACAGGTTTTGTGTGTACTGATAGGACGGTGGCCATTTTATTTCTCCTAATGATTGCTCCCTGTAATGGATCTCCTGGCACCCCGACCGGGTACCTCCGTTGATGGATGCTCCTAGTGCTTCCCGAGGACTCCAAGCACTCCGCTCTACACCAAAACCACCACAGGAACCAGGAACAGGAACCGCTTGGTTGGGGTCTCACCATCCTCCACCTACGCTGGACCCAAGACCGGGCTTCCGCTTCCAGTGGGTGAACCTCTCCTAAATCCAGAGAGAAGGAACAGCTCTTACAAGAGCTAGTAGTTATAGCCAGGGGAGTATAGCAAATCTTCAGCGTATAGCAATCCCCAGTGTCGATCAGTTACCTAAACACCAGCCTCAACATGATGAAGGGTAAAATAGGAACTCTCTTTATTGAAGACCAACTCAATATATATACACAGTTCAAGAAGTCTAACAACATAACGCAATCAACCATGAACAGCATGCAAACAGACATCCCCCCCATCCATAATGAATGAATAGGGATAGAGGAGACACATGTGATGGGATTATCTCCTGAGCTTATCATAGGGTGATCTACTCATCTAGGAGTCGGCTGCTCCTACAATCAGCTATCTTAATCCCATCACTAACACAATCAGTGGGAGTCTCAGTGCAGAGTTAACCCTTTTTGTGTTGCTGAATCCACATCCTGCAAATTAATGGGCAATAGGAAATATGTGGCATATAAATTCCACAGATAAATCAGGGTTCATAGTTCCTTGTAACCACAAAAGGTCTGAGGGCGTCTCCATAGTTCTGGGTCCATAGTCCGTAGGAAGGAGGCTGGCCCTCAGGCTTCTCTAGCAGCCCCAGTGACGGTTCAGTCCGTCACACTCCCTAATACAAAACAAGCCATTCTAAGTAATGAAAGGTATTTGTGAATATATTTATTATAAAATAATATTTAAGTATTTTCATTTTTTTAATTCCTGGAGAACCCCCTTTAAAAGGGGTTATCATATGAATAATGGAAAAAATGAAAATCCGATATCATACAGTGCACGACCGTATCTTTCCAACCGACATAGGACCAGCCCTGTACCTTAAATCTCCTGATTCATTATTACAATTCTGCTAGATTTATTTCAAGCTGGCAGATCAGGGTGTGTGTCCTTTCTCAGGGGGGTGTGTACTTTCTGCTGCAGCTGGGTGCAATTGAAGGATGAAACTGAGCGTGTGCTTCTATCTTAGTGAGCAGGCCAGAGAAATTAAAAAAAGAGCAAACAGCAGGGGGCGCCATACAGATAGACTTCAGTGAATAGCTCATTGGCTATACAAAATTTTTAATTACATGCAATTACAAAAGTAACCATATCCAGGTGCTGATTTGAAAAATGTAGAATATATTTTATGACAACCCCGTTAAAGCAATACAGTCCTTAGACTAGGTGCCCTGAAGTAATAGAGACCCCCCCCCCCCCCCCCTCTACCCAAAGTAATACAGGCCCCCTAAAAATGAAATAGACCCACTAAATAAATAAGTGCTGATCTTCGTATGCACTAGCGGGTTGCATATCAGGAAAACCTGAAGATTTCATGCAGAATTATATATAAAAGACAATTTTCTGAAGAAATGATTTTATTGAATTTAGACTTTGTAATTTAGTCCATAAAGTCCACACCCGTAGACATCTTGTATCCTTCTTCCCATGTGAAGACTTGGTCGTTGATGCTTGCAGATATTGGTCATTGTTGCGTGGCCTAATAAATACTTCCCAGTACAGAGGGCGGCAATGTAAAGTTGACTTTAGTAAGGACCTGGCTTCCAAACAACTTGCATCACATCACTGCTGCACAGCAGTCTCCTCCACCTGTAAAGTTAACGGAACGCTGTGGATTTTCATTAGGATTTGGCAGCAGAGTTGTGACTTTCGGATCTATGATCTGCGCCCACTGCTTCAGAGACACTGGAAAATCCTTGTTCACTGTTGTTGGGAGGACAGAACACATCAGATTATGAAATGGATCTTCACCTGAACCACTTACGTGGCACAGGATCCTTCAAGGTCGCTTAATACTGCTTAGGCCTCCTGCACACGAACGCGTGCTTCCCGTTGCCGTATTGCGGAACCGCATTTGCGGATCCGCTATACATGGGTGCCATTCCGCATCACGGAGTGATTCCGTGGGGTTTCGTCCCGTACTTCCGTTCCGCAAAAAGATAGAACATGTCCTACCTTTTTGCGGAACGGCCGGATCGCGCACCCATTAAAGTGAATGGGTCCGCGATCCGCTGCCCCACGGAGGGTGTTTGTGCATTGCGGCCCGCATATTGCGGGCAGCAGCACGACCACGGGGTGCACACGTTTGTGTGCAGGAGGCCTTATCCACTGAATGCCATGGGACATTATTACTGTTATGACTTAAAGGGGGTGTTCAGATGTAAATCTGTCCTTACCTAGTTCTTAGAATAATGACATATGTAGAAAAATAGATAGGCGGCACTCACCACTGTATAGTAAATTAAGTCCTTTATTTCCTCCAAGGATAAAAATAAGGCCCGGGGCAAGACAGCTCGCACACAGTGTACAGGAATAGCGACAGCCGTTTCGTGCAGCACGCGCTTCTTCAGGTATTTGTTTGGAACAAGAGCTGTGCCGCCTACACTTTATCTACCTACTTATTAAGAAAATAATTATATTCACCAGCTCCCTGACGCTCCAGTCCTGTGCCCTGGCTCAGTTCGGCGATCTCCCGGTCCCTAGTTTGTTTACATATGGACGGGGGTTACATGCGCCGCTGCAGCCAATGACTGGCCTCAGCAGTGATGTGTCACAAAGCAGCAAAGTGACCCAGCTGCCACTTGGGGGACAGCAAGGCCAGTGATTGGCTGCATGTGGCTCCATCCTTATCCCTGCTGGTGACTGCGAGATCAAGGGACAGAGTCAGAGCACAGGCCTGTAGAAGCAGGGAGCAGGCGAGTACAATTCACACACTAGGGGGGCTTACTTTAAAAGTGACCCATTCCTAGAATATCCCCATAAGCCCCTGAAAATTAAAGGGCTTTTCCAATATTCTGCTGGCCTATCCTCAGGATAGGTCATCAAAATCAGATCAAAGGGGTATGAAACCCAAGACCACTCCTTGAGCCATGAGTTGTTCGAGGAGGCCGCGGCCATATTGCAGCTTACCAAACACAGCGCCATCTGTGGGACAGTGGCTGTGCTTGGTATCACAGCTTAGCCCCATTCTCTTGAATGAGACTCAGTTGTATCCATCGCTGGCCTAGGAAAAGGTCATGGCACTTCAGTGATCGCCGCTGCCTCTTTAAACAGTTGATCAGTGGGAGTACTGGAAGTGAGACCCCCGCCGATCTGATATTGATGACCTATCCTGGAGGATAGACCATCAATATCAAAATCTTGGACAAAACCTTTAAGAATGTTTTAACTCATTGACAGAAAGCAGACAGGTTGAAAATGGTAAGGAACGTAAACAGAGCATGTTATAAAATGGTAAAATAGTTCTCGATATAGAGCGATTACAGTAAGTTTGCATACATTTAAGAATTCCTATAATATTATTTTATCATATATAGTTCATAATTGATATTTGAACAGGCATATATTGTAAATATCATATTTTTAGGATCTCACAGAAAAAAAAAAAGCACACACAAGAAGACACTATTACTCACGTAAGCAACGTCTCCAATTCCCGGGTCACTTTTCCTATAACGGGGGGTCCTTGATAAGTAAGTGCTGTGTATAGCTGAACAAGAGAGGCGCCTGCACGGATCTTCTGAAGAGCGTCTAATCCGCAGCTGACACCCCCCACACCAATGATGGGAACCTGACCTAAGCGAGAAACAAGACATCAACCTCTGGGTGAGGGCAGCTGACGGTGATGACCCACATTCACAGCAGCCTGTACATAGCTCTCACCTGAGGTCAAAGCATACATTTCTCTAATAGTCTCTGTAGACATGTCACGAAGTGGAGCTCCGCTTAACCCACCCGTCTCTACGCTAGAAGGACTCTTTAGTGTTGAAGGGCGGCTAATTGTTGTGTTGGTGACTATCAGACCATCAATTCCAAGCTGTACATAGAATAAAAAGAAACGCGGATAGTAATACAATGCTGAATTCTGACAAACTCAGTTACTTTAACCCTTAGGCCTCTTTCACACGGCATTGCGGGAAAAGATGGGGGTGCGTTATGGGAAAATGCACGATTTTTCCGCGCGAGTGAAAAGCGTTTTAATGAGTTTTGCACGCGCGTGAGAAAAATCGGCATGTTTGGTACCCAGACCCGAACCCGTACTTCTTCACACAAGTTCGGGTTTGGGATCGGTGTTGTGTAGATTTTATTATTTTCCCTTATAACATGGTTGGTAAAGGACCATGTGATGAGCGCAGTGACGTCAAAGGTCCTTTTCCTCCCAGGTCCTCAAAGAAGAAGAAAGAAGAGATGCCGGGCTGCGTGAACAAGTGGATGAGGCGAGTTTTATTTTTTTATTTTTTTAATCCCTCCATCCCTAATTTACTTAGCATTCTGTATTAAGAATGCCATTATTTTCCCTTATAACCATGTTATAAGGGAAAATAATAAAGATCGGGTCCCCATCCCGATCGTCACCTAGCAACCATGCGTGAAAATCGCACCGCATCCGCACTTGCTTGCGGATGCTTGCGATTTTCAAGCAGCCCCATTCACTTCTATGGGGCCTGTGTTGCGTGAAAAACGCACAATATAGAGCATGCTGCGATTTTCACGCAACGCACAAGTGATGCGTGAAAATCACCACTCATCTGCACAGCTCCATTGAAATGAATGGGTCCGGATTCAGTGCGGGTGCAATGCGTTCACCTCATGCATTGCACCCGTGCGGAAAACACGCCCGTGTGAAAGAGGCCTTAGGATACTGGAGCTTTTGTCATTTTTGCGTTTTCATTTTTCTTCCCTGTTTAACTTGAGCCATAACTTTTTTATATTTCCGGTCACATAGCTGTATGAGGGCTTATTTTTGGCGGGACAAGTTGTACTTTCTAATGCCACCATTAATTATGGCATAAAATGTAGTGGGAAGCGGTAAAAAAATTCCAAATGGGGTGGAATTGGAAAAAAAACCAAACGCAATTCCTCCACCGTTTTACGGGTTTTGTTCCCAGGTCGTTTCGTTTGCAGCAAAACTGACCCATGCCCTTCATTCTCTGGGTCAGTACGATTATGCATAGGTTTTTTATGTCTAAATAGCGTAAAAATAAATATTAAACTTTGATAAAAGAAATTTATTTTTTACATCACCATATTCGGACCCCCATAACATTTTTATACTTATATCTACTGAGTTGTTTAGGGGCAAATTTTTTTTAGGATAATCTGTAGTTTTTATTGATGCCATTTTGATCACATTTTATTACATTTTTTGGGGTAAGAGAAGCAATGAAAAATTGGCAAATCAGCCATTTTGACCCTTTTTTCCGTTACGCCATTTACAGTATTGGAATTTTTTAAAAATATTTTAATTGTATGGGCTTTTTCGGTCGCGATGATAGCCATTATGTTTATATTTATTGTTATTTAGGTATTGATTTTTTTATTATATGGAAAGGGGGGTGATTTAAACTTTTATATTTTTTAAATATATTTTTTTAACATTTTTTGTGATTATTTTGAAGCTCATATATGAGCCTATAAATAATGTTTTTTTAATTTTTGATTTTGTTCTATCAAGGATTTTTAAAATAAGATTTACACTAGAAATTGCTCATTTCTTTTCCTAGCCTGCCATCTGGTGGCCAAAATAAGAGTTGCAGCATGAACACTTAAAGGGTTTCTGTCACCCTGCAAAACTCTTTTTTTTTTTTTGGATAGTTAGATTGCTCATAGTGCGATATAGCAGAATATAATGCTCTTACTTACTTTGATGCGGCCGATTCTTTATAAAACGAACTTTTATAATATGTAAATGAGGGCTCTACCAGCAAGTAGGGCGTCTACTTGCTGGTAGCTGCTGCAGAAATCCGCCCCCTCGCCGTCTTGATTGACAGGGCCAGCCGTGATCTCCTCCTCCGGCCGGCCCTGTCAGTAATTCAAAAATCGCGCGCCTCGCGTCATTCGGCGCAGGCGCTCTGAGATGAGGAGGCTCGTATCCTCAGCACTCCCTCAGTGCGCCTGCGCCGATGACATCACCGAAAAAGAAGACGTCATCGGCACAGGCGCACTGAGGGAGTGCTGAGGATACGAGCCTCCTCATCTCAGAGCGCCTGCGCCGAATGACGCGAGGCGCGCGATTTTTGAATTACTGACAGGGCCGGCCGGAGGAGGAGATCCCTGCTGGCCCTGTCAATCAAGACGGCGAGGGGGCGGATTTCTGCAGCAGCTACCAGCAAGTAGACGCCCTACTTGCTGGTAGAGCCCTCATTTACATATTATAAAAGTTCGTTTTATAAAGAATCGGCCGCATCAAAGTAAGTAAGAGCATTATATTCTGCTATATCGCGCTATAAGGAATATAACTATCCAAAAAAAAAAAAAAAGAGTTTTGCAGGGTGACAGAAACCCTTTAAAGCCTCGTCAGGCTTACAGTGTTCAGCACAACTACCGATGCCCACATTGGCCGCACGGGTTTTTGCGCATTTCACTTGATCACCGGGATCGACATTATTGCCGGTCACGGTAATTAGTCGCAGGTCTCTGCCGTTTGAAACAAAAAAGATCTGCTGGCAATGGCGCCCGCTGCACGTGCGAGCGGGCGCCATGCTTACACATCGCCGCAGCGCCGTACATGTACGGCACTGGTAGCGAATCGGTTAAAGAGTTACTTAAAGAATGGTATTTATCAGACACAATCAAGATGCTACATTTTGAGACCTTCTAGCGAGCTTCAATCTTCACATTACTAGACAGGTCCTATTTAAAGAAGAGCGGTCACCTCTCCTGACATGTCTGTTTTAGTAACTACTTGCATCCCCCAGGTAATAACAATTTTGGAACATCTATTATTATGGCTCTATGATGTACCATTCCTTTATTATTCCCTCTCGAAATTAATGAATTGACAGCCGTCTGCAATGTAGATCCAGATGCCTGTTACTGTACCAGCTGGGGGGAGGGTGTCTCTGCACATTCTGACACTGGCAGCACTGACTGGATGATGTCAGACTGTGCAGGGACCTACCCCCAACTGGTAACACCCAGCTGGACCTTCATTGCAAACCACTAGCGATTCATTTATAACTTCTAGTAGGAATAATAAACAAATAGCACAACATAGAGTCATAAGAACAGATCCTTCAGAATTTTTATTACATGGGGTTTGCAAGTAGTTATGTCTGGAGAGGTGACGGGTTTAGATTTAACAGCTCTAGCAGTAATCATGTCTGATCATGGCGAGTGAAACTGAAGCAAATTCTCAATTAAATTTGTTAACGCCTCATAGATATTACTGTATTTTTAATTACCCATCTCATCTCCATTTTTTGCAGATCGGATGCAGACCCATTCATTTCAAGAGAGAAAGAAAATGGTGGCATGCCCACGGCTGGTACCCGTCCAGTCATCTAACACAAAGTCATGTGCGTATGGCCTAACTGGCTGATTTAGTGCTTTTCACACAGAGCCAGATACAGCTGAACAGAATGTTTCCTTCAATAAATGAAATTATCATTTAAAAACTGCATTTTGAGTTTACTTGGCTCTTCTTTGTCTAATATGTTATAAGTATAAATACTAATTTACAGTACCTGTGTCATTACACTCGCAATGTCCTCCTTATCACGTAGGGACAGATCAGGTGCAATCTTCACAAGTAATGCAGGCCTGTGTTCACGAGGCAAGGCATTCCTAGCATTTACTACCTACAGGGAAGACATCAAAAAGATATACCTAACTAATCTGAAGAAATTACGATTGAAGAAGTTTTCCGACTTTTTTAGGTCATCAGTATCTGACTGGTGGGGATCTGGTGGAACCCTCACAGATCAGGAGGCCTAGGACTTCTAGCAGCTCACCCTACTGATCACCAGGGGTTCTGGGTGTCGGACACCCACTGATCACATACTGATGACCTATCCGGAGTATGAATCATCAGTATAAAAAAAAAGAAAGTTATAAAACCCCTTTAAATGATACATCAATATCTGTATACGGTGAACATTCTAAGACCTTTAGCATATTATAACGTATAAATATGCCAGACAATGGCTGGGAATCAAATGGTCCATGTCATACTTTGGCCAGCAGATGGTGCAGCTGTTCTCTTCCTTGAAGATCCCTCAGGCCTGGGGTATTTGGGCTTGACACATTGATAACTAAGTAGTCTGCCAGGGGTCCGAGTTCACGTACTCCTCTTGTGTAATCAGCAGCCGCATCCTCCGATGTCTTATTTTTTCCCAGGTTTACACCTAGTGGCATTCCATCTGATAAAAAAAAAGAAAGATGGAAGAATATATATATATTTTTTTATTTTTTATTTTTTTCAATTCACTGACTGCCTTCTCCTTCCCTTCAACAGAAAAATCAAAACATTCACCTCTGAAATTTGCACATAGAAAGCAAGCTGAAATTTAGCTTTTTTGCTTTTGCCCTGATTTTGATTTCCTGAAATATTCTCGATTAATATACAGGTGAAACTCGGAAAATAAGAATATCGTTCAGTAATGCAACTTAAAAGGTGAAACTAACATATGAGATAGACTCATTACATGCAAAGCGAGATATTTCAAGCCTTTATTTGTTATAATTTGGATGATTATGGCTTACAGTTTATGAAAACCCAAAGTCACAATCTCAGGTCCCCTTTGCTCAGGGGGTATGGATTAATTAGCTGACTAAAGGGTGACACTTTGAGCCTCGAAAATTGAACCTTTTCACAAAATTCTAATATTTAAGCTGCATTAATGCAATTCCTTTTAATTTGCATTACTGAAATAAATGGAATTTTGCACAATATTCTAATTTTTCGAGTTTCACCTGTACATAGCTACTTGCAAACAAGTGCTTATCTGCACCTTACATAAACGGCTTAGCTCTGTGTGACTGTTGTCTGACCTTCCATAATGCACTGCTTTCTGGTAAGAGGAAACCAGAATTCTGGATTTTGCTTTAGATGCTGGAGAAGAAAAAGGGCAGGCTCAGCACAAGACAAGAGGAAGTGATGTAGAATTAAAGGGGTTTTGCCAAGTTTTAAAGTTATCCCCCTATCCACAGAATCTCGGTGCTCGGATAATCCAACAGCCCAATAGAGAATGAATAAAGGAGCAGGGTGCATTCTCGGCCTGCCGCTCCATCAGCATGGGTGAACGGAACCCCTATTCTCTGTGGTTGGCCAGATTTAGCCGAGATACTGTGTATAGGGGATAATCTGAAAACTTGGCACAACCCTTTTAAGAAAAAGATATTATATGTCTTATAAAGTGATGGCATAGGGATAGGATACACTATCAACTTTAGGATTAATTGGGATAGAACTTCTTCAACTTCCACTGGTCCTCAGAATTAAAGGGGTTTTCCAATATATTTTTACTGATGATCTATCCTCTGACTTATCCCAGGACCCCCACTGATCCCCGGAGCTCGCACTGGCTTTCCCTAGGCCATGCATGTGACGTCAGGTTCATCCTTCACACGGCCTAGGCGCAGCTCAGCCCCCTTGAAGTGAATGGGGCTGAGCTGCGATACTAAGCGAAGCTACTATCAAATGGATGGCGCTGCGCTTGGTGAGCAGGGAGAAGGCCGTGGCGCTACTGAGAGCACCAGCGCCTTCTCAAACAGCTGATCGGCGGGGGTCCCAGGTGTCAGACCCCCACCAATCAGATACTGGTGACCTATCCAGAAGATAGTTCAGTAGTAAAAATATCTCGGAAAACCCCTTGCGTGACAGGAGCGCTGCAGTGCAGGAAAAAAAAATAAAAAAAATCAGGATCGGTGGGGATCCTAGCTGTCTGCCCATTTACGATCATAAAGTGACAGCATATTCTATCAATATACTGTACAATCACTTCAAGGCCCCATTCCCAAGTCCGTAGTGTGTTTTGCGGATCCGCAAAACACGGACACAGCAATGTGCGTTCCGCATTTTGCGGACCGCACATCGCCGGCACGAATAGAATATGCCTATTCTTGTCCGCAATTGCGGACAAGAATAGAACATGTTCTATTTTTTTCGGGAACGGAAATGCTTACCCGGAAGTGCGGGTCCGCAATTCCGGAGCCGGGCCGCATCTCGTGCGACCCCATAGAAATGAATGGGTCCGCAATTCCGTTCCGCAAAATGCGGAACGAAATTGCGGATGTGTGAGATGGGAATAACCTGTTAAAATGTGGGATATTGTAAATTGTCAGTAATCAGACTTTTCCAATACGAAATTTACTAGGCAGCAAGATCTCCTAACCAGCTGTAAGCATCCTCTGCTTGTCTGCCCTCTGCAGCAGTCGTTGGCGAACCACGTCTATACCATGACTGTTAAATCCATATCTGGAGTAAAACAAAAATAGAAAAAGATTAATAATTTAGTTGTTATCTTTATTACTGTAATATTATAGCATACAGAAAACCTAGATCCATTTAATCCGGAATAATCACATTCCTATCATACAGACAGGTACACACCTGACTTCCCCGTTTGCCTTGTCAGTGATACAGCAGATATATGCGGTCCCCACTAGGGGGAGCTACACGCCTACAGATACACACAGCTCTCAGTGAAGTCAATTCTAGCTTATACAACCATGTGTAGTTAGCTCCCCCTAGTGGTGGCTGCAAGCAGACAGAATATTATAACTTTACAAGTCAGAAATCAGAGCTTGCCTATAGGCATATAGTCTAACATTAACAGGTGACCTAAAACAGAATGGTGAACATTAAAGGGGTTGTCTGGGCTTTTACTACTGATGACCTTTCCTCAGGATAGGTCATCAATATCAGATCGGCGGGGGAGTCGGGTGTCGGACCCCCGACGATCAGCTGTATGAGGAAACAGAGCACGCACTCCACACATGCTGACTCCCTTCTCTCTTCCTGTCCGCTGCTGAGGTCTATGGTCTTTGCCATAGACAGCAGCGGTAAACAGAAAGAGAAACGGGAGTCAGCACGTGTGCAGTGCGTGCGCCGTTTCCACATACAGCTGATCAGCGGGTGTTGGACCCTCAGGATAGGTCATCAATAGTAAAAGCCGGGACAACCTCTAACGTACACATTCATAATGCCTTTGGTGGGAAGACGGGCTCAGGTTGGGCGCTGGACTTATAAAAGTCTAAAACAGAAAAGCAAAACTCTGTCACCTGTTGATAATGGCTTTGTCTTGAGGAAGGCGAAACACTCTGGGCTTCGGGTTTCCATCCTGAGGGTTTGGGGTAACACTTCCGATTTCCACAAAACCAAACCCCATTTTGAAGAGTCCATCTACAGCTTCTGCGTGCTTATCAAACCCAGCAGCCAGGCCCAATGGGTTGCGGAATTTGTGACCTAGGACGGTTGTCTCCTAGGAGTAAGAAGGCTCTAGTTAGAAGGGTCAGGCACGTCCATGCTTGGTCTTTACACTCCATATACAACACACTTGAACCTGCAGCTCTCCCTGTCGTAAAACTACAACTCCTGTGATGCTGTAAGTGGTCGTTTCACACAAGGTTTGGGAGCAACGCGGTGGCTTGGCCTGTACGAGGCATGCCGTTATGACCAGTTCTCCATATTCACCATACAAAATGGCTCCTTTATGTGACAATCTTTAGGGTACGGCCACAAGGGACAGATAAGCTATGGATTTTCCATCTCTGAACTGCGGGCGGAAAATCTGCAGCATTTACAGTAGCAGCAAAGTGCTAGAGCTCTTACCGGATCCTATCCGCCAGCTATGTAAGGAATTAGTATGGAATCCAACGCTGAAATAACCGGAGGTGAATTTCACAGCAAAAACCACAACAAATCCACGTGCAAAACAGACGTAGATAAGTTTACTGCAGAACTGTGGCAAAATCTGCAGCAAAAATTCCACCCATTTTAA
This sequence comes from Bufo bufo, assembly GCF_905171765.1. Taxonomy (NCBI): domain Eukaryota; kingdom Metazoa; phylum Chordata; class Amphibia; order Anura; family Bufonidae; genus Bufo; species Bufo bufo. Next base: position 142,273,677 of record NC_053398.1, on the reverse strand, counting down.
CCATTAAAATACATGACCACCAGGTAGTTTTTTACCAGTTATTGGTTCACTTTTGCTCTGCTCTATTGAGGATAGCCATGGCGAGTGGCTGCAACCTAAAAGCTATGGACACCTTCTGAGGCATTTTTTATTATTACATTTTAGTCGTTATTAAAGGGGTTTTCCTCAGGATAGGTCATCAGTATCTGATCGTGGGGGTTCCCCGCCGATCAGCTGTTCGAGAAGGCAGCATCACTTGCGGTAGCGCTGCGGCCTTCTCGCTGCTTTTCCTAGGCCAAGTGGCGACGCGTTCATCGGTCAGCTCAGTACCATTTAAGTGAATGGGGCTGTGCAAGATACCAAGCTCAACCACCACACAATGTACGGCGCTGTGCTTGGCAAGCACGGAGAAGGCAGCAGTCCTCACAGGAGCGCTGGTGCCTTCACAAACAGTTGATCGGCGGGGGCCCCCGAGTGTCGGACCCCCACCGATCAGATACTGATGACCTATCCGATGATCATCTCAGGATCCCTGCCTGGATGAAAATGGAGATATGTCAGCTCTGAACCCAGACAACCCCTTTAAAGATGTTCAGCTGTTTCTGAGATACAAGGGTTAAAAAAAATAAAAATAATCAGCCTGTTTTCAAACTGTCAGGTTCAGTTTTCTTGAAGCTCTTCAGATGACGGCTCATGAGTAGCTCTTATCCAGAATGAGTCCAATGCCAAACAAATGCCGCTGAAGGTATAAATAGCCTTTACCTGTAGTGCCTATTGAAGCCTGAGGTACTCTGACAACCCCTTCCTGTCTTACCAAAAGCGAAAGCTGTGGCTCTGTCCCTCCACCATGCTTTACACTGCAGCTCTGCCCATTACCACTGTCAGCCAGGCGTACACTTAGACGTGTACCTACCAGATGTTGTGAGTGATGCTGCGCACATCGTGGGACCAGTCCAAGAGCTGCAAACCTTACGGAGAGCGTGTGCGCCAGTTCAGGTGATACCACTTTCTGCAATGCTGGCATTAGACATTTCGCGTAAAAATGTTCATCCCCTTTTACTGTGAGATAGGAGGAAAAGAGGAGACCTCCGCCCCCGAGGACCAGCAGAGCATCCTTCAGCCGGCGCTGAAAAGGAAACAAGATCATTAGCTCATTGAACAAGCTGCGTACCGACAACATGGCGGCTGAGGCTAGACAACGAGTCAGTTTTCCGTAAACCGTTCACTCCTGCCTTTTATTAGCTGACCAGACACCCCTTTAAACTTTCTACAATACGATGGGGGTCATCTATCTAAACCAGAGTTTTCTACCTGCCCACACCACGTCCCCCTTTTTCGGACATGGTGAGGGAAGCAAAAAAACGCTACTTGTGCCAGTTTTCTAGCACTGGGTGTTGATAAATGATCCCTTTTTGTTTCAGTTCCTCACAACTTCTTAAACTTTCTGCTTGTTGTCAGTGAATAGAAACGAAAAAATACCCGTTCTAACACTGGTGCATGGCGTTTAACTCTTTCCCGACGCAGTATTTACCCCGTCTTCCAGGAGCCATAACGTTCTCAATTTCTCCGCTCACATAGCCCTATGAGGGCTTGTCTTTTTTTTTTTGTTATTTTCTCGCCCCTTCTAATGACAACATTTAATATTCTATACTATGTGTTGGTGAGCTGGAAAAAAAATATTCATGCAGTGGAACTGGAAAAAAAAAAAAAAAAACGCAACTGCATCATTGTTTTACAGGTTTCGTTTTTATGGCGTTCACTGTGCGGTAAAATGAAACGTTATTCTGATGGTCAGTACAATTTTATAGCGATACCAAATTTTGATGGCTTTTGTTATCTTTAAACACTTTTAACAATAAGGCGTCATGCACACGAATGCGTGCCTGCCGGGCCCATAATGCACGGGCACTGACCGTAGGGCCGACGCATGTGGATCGCGGACCGATTTACTTCAATGGGGTCTGCGATCCACATCCAACGGTGCATGCACTACTTTTTTCGCGGTGCGGAGGCACGGACAGAAACCCTTCTGGATTGTGGCCCCATTCAAGTGAATTAGCCCACATCCGTGATGCGGGGTGCACGCGGCCATGTGCATGAGGGCTAAAAGTAATCGCCACGTTATGACCCCCATAACTTTTTTTTATAGGTCTGTCTGCGGAGCTACGTGACGGCTCTATTTTTGCAGGGACGAACTCTAGTTTTTATTGATACTATTTGGGGTATGACTTTTTAATCAATTTTTTATATATTTTTTGGGGTGAGGGGGGGGGTGTCCAAAAAAAAAATCCAAAAATGGCGAATTTAGCATTTTCATTTTTTTTTTTGTTAGGGCTCATTCAGACGGCCGTATGCTGTCCGCAAAAATGCGAATCCGTTTTTTTCAGATTAGATGCTGTCCCATTCATTTCTATGGGGCCCTTTTCTTCCATTGCACGGCTCAGCAAAAAAAATGAAACATATGCTATACTTGTCAGTGAAAATCAGGACAGGGACCGCGGGGATCAGAAACTGCTGAAAGCGCAAAAAAACGCAGGTCTGAATTGACCTGCGGTTTGTTGCGATCGCCGACATGGGGGGGGGTCACGAGACCCCCAGCGCATTTAGCCGAGGTGCCTGCTCAATGATTTGAGCAGGCGCCTTGTTCCGATCACAGCCGGCCGGGCGGCAGTGATCGGAACAACACATGACGTACGGTACCGGTACGTCATGTGTCCTGAAGAGTGGCCCTGGAAAAAAAATACTAAAAGTGGCCCCCGTTTTGTAGTCGGGTCCAAATTGATGGAAGGCAGGGCCAGCTATACCATATCGTGGCACGTTACACCGCCCCAACAGAGCCAAATACCACAGTCCATCACAAAATACATCCCCAAAAGATTCCACTGGCCGGCCACGAGGAGGGCCCAGGCGGCCCCATGGATGGATATATATATATATATATATATATATATATATATTCATTCCTTTCCAAGTACACTCAAACAGGGGCCCACATTCTAGTGGTCAATGTATCCCCTATGGATAAGGGGTAAATCGTTGTAATGGGACGACCCCCTTTAAACCATGCCTGTCGGACGTGACCAGAACAGGTTTTCAGATTCTGTATGTAAACTTGTTTCTATTTACTGGCAGCAAGCACAGTTCTTGAAATTGGAGCAAGAAATGGAACACACAGTCGCCCTGATCGATCAAACTGGTGCAAAGGAAAACTGGCTTAGTCGCCCATAGCAACCAATCAGATTCCACGTTTCATATTCCAATGGAGCTCTTAAAAATGAAAGGCAGAATCTGATTGGTTGCTACGGGCTACTAAGACAATTCTGCTTTGCACCAGTATGGATAAATGTTCCCCTGTGTACATAAAAAAAAAAAAAAAAATACCCCTTTATAGAAGACATGTAAAAGGACTACATATCCCAGCATGCACTATCAACCATTACTCCACATGCTATGCTGGAACCAGTATTCCTTAAAAGATGCCAAGTAACTTTTCTAAAGTCAAAATGTGCCTGTTGTAGAAAATGTCACATAACGCTCCTCTATACACTCCGAGAGAGCGCCGTCACGTTACCTTCACATGGGCACCGAGCATCGTCACTTCCGGCAGCCATAGCGCGTCACGTGATCGGATATGCTCCGCGCGCCGCCATTTTTCATGAGGGCAAGGTGATGAGGATACTACGTCTATGGGGCTATTGCATAACTCGTGGTCGGTGTCTGTTTCGCTTGTGGAAGATATTTTCTGTTCATGTCGGCAAAGAAAACACAAATTGAAATCGGAATAAAGATTATAGTTTTATATTACTATTAATAAAAGGCGGGAAAGTCTCAGGTGTTGGAGCCTGCAGTCTTCCTGGGGTGGTTATGACGGAAGTTACTGAATTAGCTGTGGGAAGTAATGATGGGATAAAGTGCTGGGCTGTAAGCTGCTGCTCTCCAGCTATTGAGAGACTACTACTCCCAGCATGCGCCATATTGGGAGTTGAAGACCCACTCAGTATTGCAGTAAAGTGAGGGTCGTTTGTAGAAAAACGGATTTTACTTTTACCTCAGGCATGTTTATGTAAAAATTTACTTACTTTTTTGGTTTAGAAAATAACGTCATTTTCGCTTTAGTTTGTGTTTGTTTTGTGGATAGACCTGTGATTAAAAAAAATGTCGCCGGGTCTATCATACATTGACACCCACCATTGTAATTGTCTTGTCATTTGCATTTTGGGACATATTGAGGAACTTTTCCTGACTTTTTTTGTGGGGGAACAGTAAAACCTTATTACCGCCAATTTTTTTGCCTTATAAATCTTTTGGCGTCCACTGTCTGGTGAGCACAGCGGTACTTTAATTCTGCGGGTCGGTGCGATGATGGCGGTATGATTTCCAGCGTTCACTGTGTGATATGATTGATAGAATAACGTCATTCTGCAGGGCGATGCAATTACACCGATGGCAAACCTTAATATTTAAACTTTTTTCTATTTTTTACTACTTTTGTACAAAAGAAAAAATATCTACTTTTTTGTGTTACCGTATATAAAGAGAGCGATGGCTTTTTATTTTTCCTCAATGGCAAGGTTGCTTTAACACATTGGTGGGCACAGTGCAGACCCTCATGAGTGCCGCCTCACAGTAGTTATGTCCCATTAGTGCCCCCTCACAATAATTATGTCCTCTTAGTGCCCCCTTACAGTTGTTTTGTCCCATTAGTGCCCCGACATTGTAGTTGTGCCACCGTAGTGTTCTCATTAGTCGTTATGCCCTCTTAGGGCCCCCTCACAGTAGTTATGTGACCATAGTGGCCCCCTCACAGTAGTTATGTGACCGTAGTGCCCCCCTCACAGTCGTTATGCCCTCAGTGCCCCCTCACAGTAGTTATGCCCTATTTACAGTACTTATGTCCCATTAATCTTCCCATCACAGTCGTTATGTCCTCTGTGCCCCCTCACAGTAGTTATTCCCTCTTTACAGTAGTTACTTATGTCCCATTAGTGCCCCCCTCACAGTCGTTATGCCCTCTTAGTGCCTTCCTCACAGTCATGCCCTGGGTGCCCCCTCACAGTAGTTATGTCCCAGTAATGCCCCCTCAGTCGTTATGCCCTCTTAGTGCCCCCTCACAGTCGTTATGCCCTCTTAGTGCCCTATTTACAGTAGTTATGCCACCTTACTGCCTTAGACACAGTAGTCATGCCCCCTTAGTGCTCTCCTCACTATAGCCCTGCCCCTAAGTGCTCGACTCGCATGTATCAGCGATAGGTCCCACTTTTTTTGCAGATGGGATGCAAACCAATTCATTTCAATGCGGCCCCAAAAAGATGCGGACAGCACACCGTGCGCTGTCCTTATCCACACGTCTGTTCCTCGGCCCCGCTAAAAACAATAAAACATGTCCTATTCTTGTCAGTTTTGCGGACAAGGCGACGACCTTTCTACAGAAGTTTAAAAATAAATGGCAAAATACACTCGGCCGGGATGCTAGTTTTGCGGACCACAAAATGGATGCGGCTGTGTGCATGAGCCTTTATACTGATTTATAATGCTGTGTAACCCTATTGTATTAGTCACACAGCATTATAAATCTGCATAATGCTGCTCGGTCCTGTCAGAAGAGGGGAAAGGACCTCTTACTGACTCAGGCTGCCAGTTCTTCGCATTCAACTTGCTTGTGCGTGTCTGGCCTAAGGGCATATTCACACGGTCAATTACTCACCCTTATGGCTCAAATCCACGAACGTACTTGCTCAGTGCGCATATTGTGGACCGAAAACGGACGGTCCGCAATATATGGGCACTGGCCATGTGCTCTCCGTATCACGGATGCGGACCCATACACAAGATACAACCGAGAAGACTACAAAGCGCTTCTGATCTGCATTTCCGCACCGCAAAAAACATTTTCTATCTTTAGCTGTATGTTGCGGATCCATACATGGCCGGTACCCGTGCATTGCGGACCGCAATTTGCAGTCCACAGCATGGACACTGAGCAAGTACGCTCGTTGGTATGAGGACTAATTGGGTTTCTGACATGTTTGCACGTGTATATGTCACAGAATTAAGCCGTAATCCATGTGCAGCCACAGGCAATGGATTCTACTTGGTAACTGTGCCCAGAACGCACATGTTAATGTTTTGTGTGACAGATTTCAAATCCACTTGCTGAAAAATGTATGCCATATGCACAGATTCCCATGGGGCGCTTATGTTAAGCGTTTTTTTAATGTCCTCACAGAAGTTAAAATTCCACCGTAAAAAAAAAAAAGTGCCGTCTATGTTCAGAACTACCGTAGCGGCTAAGGCTACTTTCACACTAGCGTTTTTGATGGATCCGGCAGGGTTCAGCAAAAACGCTTCCGTTACTGATAATACAACCATCTGCATCCATTATGAACGGATCCGGTTGTATTATCTTTAACATTGCCAAGACGGATCCGTCATGAGCTCCATTGAAAGTCAATGGGGGACGGATCTGTTTTCTATTGTGGCAGAGAAAACGGATCCGTCCCCATTGACTTGCATTGGGGGTCATGCTGGATCCGTCTTGCTCCGCCTCCCAGGACGGAAAGCAAACTACAACATGTTGCGGTTTGCTCTCCGGTACGGGAACGCAACTAAACGGAACGGATTGCATTTAGGAGCAGTGACGGCCAGTTCGTCTGTGCGCGAGCCGGTCTGAAATGAAATGCGGTCTCCGGGTGCAGGCAGTTCCGAGAACAGCCCGATGAAGGCCCCCGACGGCTGTTCTCAGAACTGCCTGCTCCCGGAGACCGCATTTCCTTTCAGACCGGCTAGCGCACAGGCACAGGTAAGGACTTACCTGTGCCTCGCCGGACTTGTGAGTTAAGATGGCAGCTCGCATGTGTTCGCGAGCGAACTGGCCACCACTGTTTAGGAGCACTCTGTTCTGTTCAGTTACATTTTGTCCCCATTGACAATGAATGGGGACAAAGCTGAAGCGTTTTTTCCCTTCACCCATGACAGCACCACGAGGAGAGGATCCGCCCCACAGACAGGAAACCTGCAGAATAAAAGGGCGGACACTCTCCTCCCAATTCAGTGTGGTTTCCTGTCTCTGGGGAAGCCTGCAGTTTTTCTTTGAGGTTCCTTCCCTCTGGTGGTGCTCCTATGTCGATCCAATGAAGCGAGGTACTAAAACTAGTTGAAAAATCAGTCTTAGTCTCAGTAGCAAAGGCGCAAGAAGGCGAGGGGTTTTACTCTCCCCTGTTTCTAGTAAAAAAAACAAAAAACAGATGGTTCTTTCAGGACAATAATAAACTTGAAGAGACTAAATCTGGAAAAATCAAGACCACATCCCACCAGAAGACCTTTCTCAGATTGATATTAGATTCATGTTGCCAGAGTTGTTTTTTACCACAGAAAAAAGTAATTCTTATCCAGTAAAAACTCAAAAGTCGTTTCCAAATTTCATATTTCCCAAGAAATTGTTCTTTCTACCCTATTTAAAAACCCTGGGTCAGAAGAAGAAAGATCCCTTTACTGCCTAGACGTCAGAAGGGCTTTGATTAATTATCTATCTCGCACTAAAGATTGGCGCAAATCTTCTTCACTCTTTATTCTCTTTCAAGGAGTGACTAAGGGTAATGCGGCCTCCAAAAGTTCCATTGCTAGGTTGATTGTTTCGGCCATATCCTTGTCTTATCTTGCATCCGGGTTATCTCCTACAGTGGGTCTTAAGGCACATTCTACCAGGGCAGTTCCTACCTCCTGGGAGGAAAGATCCCCTGTTCCCATAGAGGATATTTGCAGAGCAGCTACCTGGTCTTCTCCTTCAACCTTTTTAAAACACTATCGGCTTGATTTAAACTCCTCTCCTTCGGGGTCTTCCTTTGGGGAAAAGGTGCTTCTTTCTACTCTCCCACCCTAAAATCTCTTGTGGTGCTGTCATGGGTGAAGGGAAAAATTATGATTACTAACCGGTAATTTGATTTTCCAGAGCCCATGAGAGCACCCTTATATTTCCTCCCTGCTGGGTTTTTTCTGGTTCTCTTATATTCACGAGGGTGTAGCAAAAAAAAAAAACCCAAAAAACGTGTTGTTAAACGAAAATTATTATGGATTATCTAACGTTATATTGGCAGACTTCCTCCGATGCTTGGATATCACACTGAATTGGGAGGAGAGTGTCCGCCCTTTTATTCTGCAGGTTTTCTGTCTCTGGAGGCGGATCCTCTCTCGTGGTGCTGTCATGGGCTCTGGAAAATCAAATTACCGGTCGGTAATCATCATTTTTTTCTGGTATTGAGCCCCTATGATGGATCTCAATACCGGAAAACTAAAACGCTAGTGTTAGGCCTCTTTCACACGGGCGTTGCGGGAAAATGTGCGGGTGCGTTGCGGGAACACCCGCGATTTTTCCGCACGAGTGCAAAACATTGTAATGCGTTTTGCACTCGCGTGAGAAAAATCGCGCGTGTTTGGTACCCAAACCCGAACTTCTTCACAGAAGTTCGGGCTTGGGATCGGTGTTCTGTAGATTGAATTATTTTCCCTTATAACATGGTTATAAGGGAAAATAATAGCATTCTGAATACAAAATGCATAGTAAACTAGCGCTGGAGGGGTTAAAAAAATAAATAAAAAAATTTAACTCACCTTAATCCACTTGCTGGCGCTGCCGGCATCTCGTCTGTCTCCTTCTGTGCTGAGCATTCATTCCAGGACCTTTGATGACGTCACTCCGGTCATCACATGATCCATCACTATGGTAAAAGATCATGTGACGTACCATGTGATGACCGGAGTGACTTCATCAAAGGTCCTGTAACTGTACTTAATGCTCACCACAGGTCCTATTCAACAAAGGAGACAGAAGCAGATGCCGGGCTCCGCGATCAAGTGGATTAAGGTGAGTTAAATATTTTTTTATTTTTTTTTAACCCCTCCAGCGCTAGTTTACTATGCATTCTGGATTCAGAATGCTATTATTTTCCCTTATAACCATGTTATAAGGGAAAATAATAATGATCGGGTCTCCATCCCGATCGTCTCCTAGCAACCGTGCGTGAAAATCGCACCGCATCCGCACTTGCTTGCGGATGCTTGCGATTTTCACGCAACCCTATTCACTTCTATGGGGCCTGCGTTGCGTGAAAAACGCACAAAGAGGAGCATGCTGCGATTTTCACGCAACGCACAAGTGATGCGTGAAAATCACCGCTCATGTGAACACCCCCATAGAATTAAATGGGTCGGTATTCAGTGCGGGTGCAATGCGTTCACCTCCCGCATCGCATCCGCGCGGAATACTCGCTCGTGTGAAAGGGGCCTTAAAGTAGCCTAACGGGGTGGCTGCACATGCGTGCCCGCTCTCTGTTCACTTTGAGGTACCCACACCTATCTGACATTGATGGCATATCGCTAGGATATGACATCGATGTCCCAGGTGGGAGTACCCCATTTAAACCTGCAAAATTCTGTAGAAAAAAATTGCTGTTAAATATACCTTTGTCCCAGATCTAAAGCTAGGATGTTTACTAGATTGTATAAGGGCTCATGCACACGACCGTTCGGTGTTTTGCAGATCCACAAAACACGTATACTGACCGAGTGCCTTCCTATTGAACATCCGGCCCTTAATAGAATAGGCTTATCTTTGTCCGTAACGCGGGCAATGATATATAATTTTGCCGATGGCACACAGTGTGCTGTCCGCATCTTTTGCATTGAAGTGAATAGTTCTGCATCCAACCCGCAAACTATGGATCGGATGCGGACCCACAGTCATGTGCTTGAGCCCTAAATAATATGGTTTTCCAAGAATACTAATTGAATATTCTTATATAATATATCCATGCAATGTCATCTCGAGGAGGGAACCACATGGCGATGGCAACCACACAACAAATAATGTTACAGGGCAACCCCATCGTCGTATGTCAGGTGCTCTCCAGCTAATACTCTTGCAAATTTGAGGCCAGGTAGTCAAATGACAGCAAACATACACCACACACATACAACGCCGTAATGAGAGCCGTGTGTGTACAGAGCCCTGAGCAAACACGCAGCACAAACAAACAGCCCACTGATGAGAACGCGAAGCAAGCACGCGAGGCAAATGTACTGACACTGAGTGATGCTGGTGATAATGACATGTCCTACCTCTTCTCTATCCATCATCTCATTTTCTTTTCTTCCTTCCGTTTCATTCATCTATCTCACATCTATTGCTATTATCTATCTCATATATGTCTATGATTAATTATGTATCTCATACTTACAGTACAGACCAAAAGTTTGGACACACCTTCTCATTCAAAGAGTTTTCTTTATTTTCATGACTATGAAAATTGTAGATTCACACTGAAGACATCAAAACTATGAATTAACACATGTGGAATTATATACATAACAAACAAGTGTGAAACAACTGAAAATATGTCATATTCTAGTTTCTTCAAAGTAGCCACCTTTTGCTTTGATTACTGCTTTGCACACTCTTGGCATTCTCTTGATGAGCTTCAAGAGGTAGTCCCCTGAAATGGTTTTCACTTCACAGGTGTGCCCTGTCAGGTTTAATTAGTGGGATTTCTTGCCTTATAAATGGGGTTGGGACCATCAGTGGCGTTGAGGAGAAGTCAGGTGGATACACAGCTGATAGTCCTACTGAATAGACTGTTAGAATTTGTATTATGGCAAGAAAAAAGCAGCTAAGTAAAGAAAAACTAGTGGCCATCATTACTTTAAGAAATGAAGGTCAGTCAGTCAGCCGAAAAATTTGGAAAACTTTGAAAGTAAGGGCTATTTGACCATGAAGGAGAGTGATGGGGTGCTGCGCCAGATGACCTGGCCTCCACAGTCACCGGACCTGAACCCAATCGAGATGGTTTGGGGTGAGCCTGGCCGCAGAGTGAAGGCAAAAGGGCCAACAAGTGCTAAGCATTTCTGGGAACTCCTTCAAGACTGTTGGATGACCATTTCAGGGGACTACCTCTTGAAGCTCATCAAGAGAATGCCAAGAGTGTGCAAAGCAGTAATCAAAGCAAAAGGTGGCTACTTTGAAGAACCTAGAATATGACATATTTTCAGTTGTTTCACACTTGTTTGTTATGTATATAATTCCACATGTGTTAATTCATAGTTTTGATGCCTTCATAGTCATGAAAATAAAGAAAACTCTTTGAATGAGAAGGTGTGTCCAAACTTTTGGTCTGTACTGTATTTTTTATTTTTAGATTTTAGTGTTACCAAGGGTGACTTCACATCTCGGCTATCTACTAAAATAATAGAAGTGCCGGATAGGGCACAGAACTGAGCTGAATAGACTGCATTAACTGCAATACAATCCGTTCAGGAAAGTCCTGCCTTTTTGATGGAATCTGGGATAGAGGCCCCCCGAACGGAGCCTCCACTGCAGATGTGAAGAAGCCCTTATTTAAAATAAAGATTATTATTACAGTATTCATACAGTGTAGTATATTCTGCAGCACCTTACGATCAGAGGGTACAGAACAAAATCAGATATTACCAAATAACAAACTAATCAGTAAATAAAGATGAAACAAACGGTAAAAGTGCATGTTTTGTACAATGATCCCGCCATATTTTATAGTACACCTATAGCTGCATGTGCCGGTCAACAGCTGTTATCTTTGTACGTACAGATATAAAGTGCATTAGGGTGCAAGGAAGGGGGGAATAGAAAAAAAGGAATCAGATTGGGGTATGTACAGTATGTCATAGACTGAATGGGGTTGACCGGGAGTAAATATTTTTTTCTTTGATTCCCGCAGCCTGCACTGGCTTCAGCGGTGGCCATGCTGGGGAGGATGTAAATGATGGACCAGAAGATGGATACGCAGGATCCGGCACACGAGAACAGAACAGCGGCTGGCAGGTATGTATGGTTGATTCTTTCTCTAGCAGAGGCAAGCTGCTTGCATCTATTAATTATTCCTGGACAACCCCTTTAAAAATGTGCTGCTGGGTCATGCTTTAAAGGAAATTTGTCACATGGGTTACCAATATGAAAGTACAACTATTGCCATGTAGAACAAAATGCCTTATTTCTTGATGTACCCTTCATCCTGCGTTTCTGGCTTTAATTTTCGAGTAAATCCACTTTTTGTATTATGCAAATTAGGCAGTAAGGTGCCCAGAGGGGTGTTATTATCTTTCTAAGGTGCCCAAGAACATCCCCCTCCAGTGCCCTGCCGCCCTCCATCAGAGCCCAAGCACGCCTCTCCAGGGCCGAAACTACACGCCCACACCAGCACTGTTGGCCGCTCCCCCCCGCTACGTCATTCAGGCGTCCTTCCGCCCCCAAATGCATCCTACAACACCCCACATATGCTGCCTACAATGCCGCGAAATCCAGTTGGGGGTGTGTACCTGCACAGACTGACTCTGTCCAATCAGTGCTGCCATTTTCAGACTGTGCAGGGACACCCCTCTAACTGGTTACCTCCCCTCTGTACCCTTACTGCAGACTGCTAGCAATTCATTCATAGCTTCTAGTAGAAATAATAAGGGAATGGCACAACATACAGACATAAGAATATACACTGCTCAAAAAAATAAAGGGAACACAAAAATAACACATCCTAGATCTGAATTAATTAAATATTCTTCTGAAATACTTTGTTCTTTACATAGTTGAATGTGCTGACAACAAAATCACACAAAAAAAAAAATGGAAATCAAATTTTTTAACCCATGGAGGTCTGGATTTGGAGTCACCCTCAAAATTAAAGTGGAAAAACACACTACAGGCTGATCCAACTTTGATGTAATGTCCTTAAAACAAGTCAAAATGAGGCTCAGTAGTGTGTGTGGCCTCCACGTGCCTGTATGACCTCCCTACAACGCCTGTGCATGCTCCTGATGAGGTGGCGGACGGTCTCCTGAGGGATCTCCTCCCAGACCTGGACTAAAGCATATGCCAACTCCTGGACAGTCTGTGGTGCAACGTGACGTTGGTGGATAGAGCGAGACTTGATGTCCCAGATGTGCTCAATTGGATTCAGGTCTGGGGAACGGGCGGGCCAGTCCATAGCATCAATGCCTTCGTCTTGCAGGAACTGCTGACACACTCCAGCCACATGAGGTCTAGCATTGTCTTGCATTAGGAGGAACCCAGGGCCAACCGCACCAGCATATGGTCTCACAGGGGGTCTGAGGATCTCATCTCGGTACCTAATGGCAGTCCGGCTACCTCTGGCGAGCACATGGAGGGCTGTGCGGCCCTCCAAAGAAATGCCACCCCACACCATTACTGACCCAATGACAAACCGGTCATGCTGGAGGATGTTGCAAGCAGCAGAACGTTCTCCACGGCGTCTCCAGACTCTGTCACATCTGTCACATGTGCTCAGTGTGAACCTGCTTTCATCTGTGAAGAGCACAGGGCGCCAGTGGCGAATTTGCCAATCTTGGTGTTTTCTGGCAAATGCCAAACGTCCTGCACGGTGTTGGGCTGTAAGCACAACCCCCACCTGTGGACATCGGGCCCTCATATCACCCTCATGGAGTCTGTTTCTGATCATTTGAGCAGACACATGCACATTTGTGGCCTGCTGGAGATCATTTTGCAGGGCTCTGGCAGTGCTCCTCCTGTTCCTCCTTGCACAAAGGCGGAGGTAGTGGTCCTGCTGCTGGGTTGTTGCCCTCCTACGGCCTCCTCCACGACTCCTGATGTACTGGCCTGTCTCCTGGTAGCGCCTCCATGCTCTGGACACTATGCTGACAGACACAGCAAACCTTCTTGCCACAGCTCGCATTGATGTGCCATCCTGGATAAGCAGCACTACCTGAGCCACTTGTGTGGGTTGTAGACTCCGTCTCATGCTACCACTAGAGTGAAAGCACCGCCAGCATTCAAAAGTGACCAAAACATCAGCCAGGAAGTATAGGAACTGAGAAGTGGTCAGGTCACCACCTGCAGAACCACTCCTTTATTGGGGGTGTCTTGCTAATTGCCTATAATTTCCACCTGTTGTCTATTCCATTTGCACAACAGCATGCGAAATTGATTGTCACTCAGTGTTGCTTCCTAAGTGGACAGTTTGATTTCACAGAAGTGTGATTGACTTTGAGTTACATTGTGTTGTTTAAGTGTTCCCTTTATTTTTTTGAGCAGTGTATATTCCAGAATTATTATTACATGGGGAATGCATGAAGCTATTCAAACAGGCATGTCAGGAGAGGGGATAGGCCCCCCTAAGGCAGCCGTACACTTTCAGTATCTGTCAGCTAAACAACTGTTCAAACAACAGCTATCTCTCCCGGCTCTCCCATACACATACATGTTCAGTTCTGCCAAACGTATTTGTGTAAAAGGATCGGGTGACATCATCCTTTGTGGGCGCACAGATGGGATGGTAGACAGAGACGAGGAAGGTGCAGCACTGTGAGAAGTGGGGTGAGGGTGGTAAGTATAAGTTGTATTCTTTAGAGGATGGACGACCAGAACATTGACCTGCGCAGGCTGAAGTTTTTAGTGCAGTGGCAGGCACGGGGTGGAGGCATAGGTTCAATGGCGGGCACTGAGTGGAGGAAAAGTTTCAGCGGCAGGCACAGGGTGAAGGCATAGGTTTAGTGGCAGGCACGGGGTAGAGGTATTGGTGCAGTGAGTGGCTCAGAGTGGAGGCATTGGTGCACTGGCTGGCGGAGGATAGAGGCATTGGTGCAGTGGCTGGCAGAGCAAGGGGGCATCGTGTAGTGACTGGCACAAAGTGGATGCATTGGTGTAGTGACTGGCACATGGCGGAAGCATCAGTGTAGTGATTCACTCAGGGTGAAGGCATCAGTTTACAGCTTTGCAGGCCAGAAGGAGGGACAAATATGCCAAATATTCAAGGTTATAATAGAGTCTGCCTATTCCACCATGCTATTGATTGGCTGAATTCCTCTTCCCATTATTCACTTCATCAAACAGGGGTTAGCAGAACTGTGGGACCTTCATGCTTTGTTGCATACTCTGTTCTTCCAACTTCCAGGGGCGTGAAACGCTCCACTGTGTTGATGGATAATCTAATTTCCTGGAAAGAGGTGTGAAAGCGCTTTAAAGAGGACCTCTCCCCGCTCCTGACATGCTTGTTTTAATTGCTTCATACAATTCTGGAGCATCTATTCTTATGGCTCTATCTTATGTCATTCCTTTATTATTTCTACTAGAAGATATGAATGAAATGTTAGCAGTCTGCAGTAAGGGTACAGAGGGGTGGAAACAAGTTGAGGGGGTGTGGGGTGTACCTGCACAGACTCCCTTTAACCAGTGCTGCCATTTTCAGACTTGTCACCACCCTTCGGTACCCTTACTGCAGACTTCTAGCAATTCATTCATAACTTCTAGTAGAAATAATAAAGGAATGGCACAACATAGAGCCATAAGAATAGATGCTCCAGAATTGTTACATGGGGAATGCATAAAGCTATTTAAACAGGAATGTCAAGAGCGGAGAGAGGTCCTCTTTAAACTCTCATTTTTCAAAACAAATTCCAATTTGGAGACATCCAGAGTGTCTGGCGGGGAGGGACAATTTTTAGGGAGTGGGAGAAAAAAAGGGATACATGCCGCACTGCAGATGAGAAATGCTCTCCGAGCGGTATGGGATATCAAGTAGGCACTTCTTGCAATTTTACCAATTAAGGTCTTTCTGTAAATCGCACTTAAACAACCCCCGGACATGAAGCACAATTATATACATTTGATGCAATGGTGGCTCCAAGAAACCCTGGACACACACCATTTCCTCTTTTTATTGAGCTTTGCGCAACTACTTCTTGTCAATTCACCCAACAAAGGTCTTAAAAAAATGGGAACAAGTCGGGAAATTCATGAGTGGATATTAGAGGGCTAGGAAAGGGTAAAGAAAAGTGTGATTGGAGAGTGATGGAGGGAAAGACATTTTAAACTGATTCATAGGGCGGTTTATGGTTTTAATTTCCCTCCATCGCCAGCCAACCCAGATAGACTCACCGCCTGTCCAAGATGTAACACATCCTTTACAGATCTGTGGTATGGGATTTGACTATGAGCATAGGTTGATAGATACTAGGACATGGTCATACAATATATATCTTCCCTACGGAACATTACTCTACCTAAAGATTCATTTATTTCGCTACACTATAAGCTGACATGCAGGACTCTCAGATTAGCAAAGTAGGCACAGGCAGGAGCCCGCTCCGCTCGGCTAATCCTGGCATAGCACATGGGTACAGATATACCTTTATTGACAAAAATGTATAATACAGAGCAAGGAAACGGCATGTATTACAATATGTCAGAGCTCATCTGCTCCAAGATTAGCCTACAATTGAGTACAAATAGGTATCAATCATAAAACAATGTACCATATTAAACATTCAGAAGCAAGATCTCAAACATCTTGTTTCATTAGTGGTCATCCATTTTTCCGTTCTTCTGATTCGTCAGAAAACAGATCCTGTAAAAGAAAAAAGAAAAAAAAAAGGATTCTGAGCATCAGTTATACACATGGCATCCATTTGAACCATTTCCATCTGAGATACGTCCTGATATGCCTTCAAAAGTGTGATCATTCTGACCCATGGAATAACCTCTAAAAACTAAGGGGTCCCGGTCGATGTTCCCAGCAGAGCAGCAGCCACTCATGCTGGCTCATTCACTAGAATGAATGGAAGATACAGAAACATCCGAGCTGGTTCCTGGTCTTATAGAGGACTCAGACCTCTACCGATCACTTTTATGTAACATGACTAATTAAAGGGAAGAGACTTCTACAAAATGTTTTAGCCAGGGGCTCCATACATTTCATCCATCTTGTTTATGAGCCATCAAGTAATAAAACATCCATCAGGATTTGGATGAGGTGTGAGAATGAGTGAAACTATGCCCCCTCCCTCTACTTGGTCTGTCCTGATTGCCTCATTTTCATAAATACATCACATTTTTTGGTACCTGACTTCCTGTTCATCTTTTCTCTGTGGGAGTCCTGTAGTCTGGATTAGGATGACTATACTCCAGTATTTCTCTCATTTCTGTATACTTTTATTATTCTATCAGCTGGGTTGTGCCTTAAGATGCCCTGGATCTGGATTTCCATTTTCAGGTTCCTGTTTTCGGTTTGTGGAGCAGAGGAAGCATTTTTGGGGTGCACAAAGGTCCTGTCTAGCCTGCGGCGGGCACCTTGCCAATGTATCTGATGACATCTTGGTGTCTCTGGCACAACAGATAAATCAGTCATCCGGTTGGTGGGTCGAACATGGTGCTCCAGGTGAGAAGATCAAGCTTTATTATGTATATATCGTATGTATTATAGTGATTTAAAAAAAGAAATCCTATGGAGAGCCAACTCTTATTACAGGTTAATTCATGAACTATTGAGATTTATCATGAGGGGAATTTTTTTAAATCTGTTTTTCTTGAGTCTGCTTTGCCATGATTTGTTCTAAATTTAAGAAATGTCGATAAATTTAGCGCACCTAAAAAAAAAACTAAATAAAACATTATTGTCTAGAGATGTCAAAGGGGTATTCTGGTTGTTACAAGTTATCGCCTATCCACAGAATAGGGGACAATTATTAGATCGGTGGGGATCCTACTGTAGGGACCCCCACCAATCATGAGAATGTGGGCCCCTGCAGCCCCCCTGAAAAGAATGGAACGGACGGTCGTACATGTGCGTGGCCACTCCATTTATTACTATGGGAGTTCCGGAGATAGATGAGCGATGTACTGGGCTATCTCCAGAACTCCCATAGAAATTAATGGAGCGGCCGAGCGTGATCCTATAGTTATCCCAATCTTATAATTATCCCCTATTCTGTGGACAGGGGATAACTTGTGACAACTGGAACCCTTTAATCCAGTTATGCCACCCCTTACTAGAGTGAGATTTTGCCTTTTTTTTTTTTACTACCTTTTGAAAAAGAAGCCCTTTCCCACCACTTTTCAAAAGTGTTGTGAGAAGGGTAAAGTAAAAAATGGTGTGCCCCTATGTTTGATACTTCCAGAAAACCATTGTACAGGGCTTCATTCATTCCCCTCACATTTCTATGAAAAACTGAGAAATTGTTGGCAGAAGTAGCCATAGATTATACACCTATAAATAATAGGGCAACACAACATCCAATCGTCACCCGTGCACCATGCCCACTTACATAAGAAAACCCAAAGTTAAAGAATGGCACCGGGATTATAAATATTATAAACTTTATTCAATAATATAAAATACCATCCAGTTTAATAAACAGCAGTGATATATGACATAAATAGATAATACAGGGAAAACCCCGGATGGAATCAATAATTCTGTGTATATTTACTGCACATGAGCCCAAAAAGTCACATTAGCAGCTCAATAATATATAGTGCAAGTGCAGTACATATGAGAATGCTAGTGAAACAAGCATCCATAATACATACTAAGACTAAAATGTGCATACCAAAAACATGAAGTAATAGGGTACCGACTAGGAAGACCCCGCGCCCTGACACGTGTTTGACATAATGCTTCATCAGGGGATGAAACACAAATTTGGTTTGGTGTTTTTTACGTGGTTAAAAACTGTTAGAAAAAGACATGGTGTTTTCATATGACATGACATTTTTTGGGCATACGTTTGGTACGTTTGATACGTTTTTGGGCATCGTAAATCCACATGATGAGGATTGCATTCGGATTTTCCGCACAGATTTGCATGCAGAAAATCCGCACTGTAGGTCATGCACATTGTATTCTATGAGAGTTTGAAATTCTCATGTACATGATGCAGGTTTTTCCATGTAGATTTTGACTTGCGGAAAAATCCACATGCAGTTAATTTTTTATCTCGCCCATTTAGAGTGGCTGCACCCGTGGTGGGTTTCATACTGACCTGGTTACTCCACGGCTGCCTCTGAGTCATTGGGAATCAACATAATTTTGACGGGGCCGCACGTGACCACTGCAGCCATCATTGGCCGCAACGGTGACCTGCGGCATGTGATCTGGTGATTGGCTGCAGCGCTTACGTGACCTCCGTCAACAGGATGTTGATCCCCAGAGACCCGGGAGATGTGGAGGCGGCCGTTGTGTGATGAAGCTAGAACCCAGCAGCGGGGACCATGTCAGTATGAACCCTACTGCAGGTCTGGCCACTAAATGGTCTGATAAAAAAAATTAAAGTCGGATAATACCTTTAATATTTCAATGCAGCTAAAATCTGGAGCTGGCGTTTGTACTGCAAAAAACTGCACTAAAAGTGCAGAAAAACTCAAGCAATAATCTGCGGTATGTGTGTAGGAGCTCTAAAGGAGCTATTTGATCATAGTCATTGAGGCTAAGGATTCTTGACTTTCAGTAACCTTATGACTTCACTTGGTCCCTAAGGGAAGGAAGACATAAGCCACCTTGCAACTTTTGCAAAATTTCCACCACAACATATGATCGAAAGTTGTCCTGTGGCCGATGCCTTTGGGATTTTATGTCATAAGTGACTTCTTAATGGGATTTCAGCTTCCAGTTTGCTCCAGTGAACTTGAGATACAGGATCGGGGAAGGTCCCAGTGGTCAGATCCCATTGAACTGACATTTTTATATGCATATTATAGGCAATATATCATAAATGACTGTAAGACCTCATACACATATTACGGATTTGTGAGGTAGAGATTTTTAATTTGTGAATCTACAAGAAATAAATATTCCCCTGCTCCATTATATACCATATTACAGAGGCATTCCGACAATACAGTGCCAGAAAGATGCATAACCTATGGTGGCACGTTAAGTAATACCGTATAGAAGTAGACTAGGTGGACCAAATGTCTCTAAATAAAACCAGCCACTTTGTGGAAGATTTATCAAAACTGGGGTAAAGTAAAAATGGCTTAGTTGCCTATAGCGACTTCTTTGCAAAATGAAAGTTGAAATCTGATTGGTCGCTATGGGCAACTTAGCCAGTTCTACTTTACACCAGTTTTGATAAATCTCCCCCTTTTTGTCTACATTTATGCCACTTCCGGGTCGTCTTATTTTACAATCAAATTTTGGCACAAAGTGGCTCCTTTAAGTTGTGTCTTTACATTAAGCCCTACCCCCTTTTCTTTAAGCCATTCGCCCATGTCTAAAGAGACGCAAAGGTGTCTAAAACATAAATTAATCTTGTGCACGGCATGTAAGCAACCTTTGACACCCCACCTGCTGCGAAACTACAACTCCCAATATGCACACTTGCTTGGCTGTTCTTAGAAGCCCCATAGAAGTGAATGGAGCATTCCTACAGTAATGGAGGATCCCTGCAGTAATGGTTTGAAGTTGTTAAAAATATCTATATTTCTTCCAGAAACAGCACCATTGTTATTAAAGGGGTATTCTGGTTGGTTAAAGTTATCCCCTATCCACAGACATGTCAAATGGTCGTAACCAAGGTTGTGTTTTCCTCAACAGTGAACATTTCCAAACCTAGAGACACCTTGAAGCAGAAACTATGTCGAGTTTTAACACAAAATGCGGAGATACAGTTTGTGTCATGTCTACAACAAAATGGCTTCATCTGCCAGACAGGTAAAATAAGCAATGATTCGTTTTGTTGTGTCCCTAAAATGCTTTGAAAATCTCAATAAAAACAATCTGATTTAAAAAAAAATAAGCAATGATGACATTAACACATTTCTGATACGTGTTTTGGACACTCCTGTTTAGTTTAGGTTGTCATCACTGCTCTCTTTTTTTGCAGAAGGGTCAAGCTGCAACATGGAGACACATCAAGAGTTCACGTGGTCTACAGTAGAAAGCCATGTGAGTGTGCGACTGTATGTACATATTCACAAAATCTTTTGACTGTGGATTTTCAATCCACAGTGTTTGGCAGTATATGCATTGAAAACAGCATTAAATTTCACAGCGCATTTTTGTTGGCTGAATCTTTTCCTGCTGCTCTCGGTGGAGAGGGATCATCAGGGGAAATATACAAGATGGACACAGTGCTGACATAATCAGTGCCGGTCCATCTGAGAGCTGAGGTGGGGGATTTCTCAAGCACACAGAGGTAATCTTGTGGCCATTTTACATACAAGAGGAGGAAATTGGGAATGGGATGATCCATAGCAGCAATTCACACAGCAAATTGTTATTGTTAACCGAAGGGTCGATTTAACCCAAAAGTCAAAAAATATGTATTTTTGGCTTGCTTACGTTCAGGGACCACGAAGAGAAGGTCCAACTTGTGAAAGGGCTCTATCCTATCCAGATAGATTTTGAGTACACTGACCACACCCAATATGTGAAGTGCTTCCTCCTGGGGGTAGGCATTTGCCGGAAAGACAGAAGAGTGGACTGTCTCCTCGTTCAGATGGAACCAGGAGACCACCTTTGGCAGAAAGGAGAGAATTAGTCTCAGGACGACGATGACCTTGTCCTGATGCAGAATCAGAAAAGGAGGCCTAGTTGAGAGCGCCATGAGCTCAGACACTCGCCATATGGATGTTATGGCCACAAGAAAGGCGACTTACCAATAGACAAGGCTATGAGGATTCTCCCTGAGGGGTTCAAAGGTGGACAGCTGCAGAGAGTCCTGAACTAAAGTGAGGTCACAAGGAGGGGTAGGCTGGCAGCATGGGGGCGCCAGATAGGTAACTCCCTGGGTAGATTTACATACTGCCAAGATGTAAGCCAAACGGAGTTAAAGAAAATGGTAATGGACAATAACTGGCCTTTGAGTGAGCTTAGAGTGGACCCCGGATCAAGCCTTCCTGCAGAAAGGTGAGAAAGTGAGGAATGGAAAAACTAAAAGAATAAAGGTGGTTACCCTCCCACCCTCAAAAGAAAGCTCTCCATGCGGGATAGCATATCTTGGAGGAAGTCGGCTTCCTATCTCCTAGCAGCGTTCAGATCGCTGGGTCTGAAAAAAAAATGCAATCCTGTAAAATGGTGGTTCCAACCACCACGCCGTCAAACAAAGCGTGTCTGAATGTGGATGGAAGAACTGACCTTGGGAGAGGAGATCTTCCCTCGAGGGTAGTCGCCATGGGATGTCTGCTAGCAGAGCCACCAGAACCGTGTGCAACGATCTTCTGGGCTAATCCAGAATGAGGACGATTTCTGGGATGCCCTCTGCTGTGACTTTTTTGAGGACCCTGAGGAACAGTGGCAAGGGAGAAATATGTACCAGAATATGAACCTACATTGGGAAACCACCAGGGCATTGGTGGTAATGCTCAGGGGTCTGGGATCGGGTCAAGAAGCGTGGCACCGTATTGTTCAACCTGGATGCCATGGGGTCAACGTCCGGTGTCCCCCATTTGTTGCAGCCTTCGTCGAAAACATCAGGATGTAGGACAATTCTCTCGGGTCCACGTATTAGGCCCGCTGTCCAGTTGTCCATCGCCGGGATGCGGACTGCTGACCGAGCTGGAATTGCCTTCCTCGCCCACTTGAAAATCTTTGGTTTCTCTTCTGCTCCACTTGGCTGCGAGTTCCACTTTGGTTATTTAGGAAGGACACAACGGTTGCACTGTCGAATTGAATATTGACTGGGCATCCTATCAACAGCCGAGTGCAGTGCCTGAGAGCTAGAAGAATCATCTGGAGCGCCAAGACGTTGATAAGGTGTTGCGCCTTAGCAACGAATAAACTATTATCGGTGACAACAAAAGTAGTGCAAGTACTCCGTCACTGGAAGGGAGTAATGCAACAGGACGTTCAGTAGGAGGTGGTAATACAGTTACTCGACCTGTGACCATGCGACAGGACATATGGTAACCGGTGGTAGGGCAATTACTCCGCCTTTGGAAGGAGGATAATGTGACAGGACTTACAGAATCAAGTGGTAGGGCAATTAATCCACCTATGGATGGAGGGAAATGCAGCAGGATGTCTGGTATCCAGTGCAGAAGTGGGAGGGGGGCTGTTGGTGAAGGAAGTGCGGGTAAAACTATAATAGCTACCGCATTCAGCGCCGGGTAGTGCAATTGGTCTCTGTAAATACTCCACCTGTGCACCAATGCACATACTGGAAAAAGAGGAGGGGTTCGGCCAGTATGGTTCTTCCTGGCAGTACCTGGCACTCATGATGGGGAAGGTGGGCGCAGGGAGCCTGTCTGGAACAGAACCGGATAACGCCAAGAGTTCATTTTTCATTTATTGGAACTCTACATCCCAGCCTCTCTAAGTACAGAGGAAGGAAGGGCTAAACATGGGGGGATTAGGTTGCAAGTAATGGGCCTAGATAGTCTGAGGAGTGGGTGCGGAGCTCAGCTTGCACCTAGAGGAGGGGAGAGTATAGGCACAAGAATTTTGCGCCCAGAAAACACAGGTCCTGTCCCCCAAAACAGCCTGGAAGGCACGGCCTAGGAGGCCTGAAAACCGGAGCCTTGCCTCGAAGCGAGGCCAACTGGAAGGAATGCGGTGGTGGGGTTCTCCAGCAGGGGACAGGCCTAGGAGGTGCCAAAATGTTAAGCAAATCATCACGACCTAGCAGGGAGCAAAGCCAGGGCCTGTAGTAATGTTACCCTCTGAGGAGTCACCAGGATGGAAGCTGCAGGTGTGACGACCGGAGCCAGTCAGGGCTGGGGAATGCGGGCGCAAGATGGTGGAACTGGAGGTCACGTGTGACTGAGAAAGGTAGGAGACACTACAGAGAGTTAATATACAGCGCCTCCCTCCTGACCCTGTCCCTGGGCTTGCTGGGGCCAGTGGTGCAAAGATTGAACTGGCTGGTAAAAGGCGGGGGCAACTTGAAGCGTGCTCGCATACTTACCTATTCCCTGAAAGGATGACGCCATGCCTAGCCTTTGCTCCAGCAGGGTCCTTCTGTCTCCCAAGTGGAGGACCGGTGCAATAGGTAGAGAAGGCCCAAAGCTGGTGGCCGGTGGAGGATTAGTTTAGTGAAAATATTCTGTAGCACTCTACAAGGCACTTTCCTGGTTTAGATCTATATCTCCCAAACTAGACATACAGTAGGTGTTGGAAATACAACTGGACTAGGAAAGTAGGAACAGATGTAATATGTTACATGTGTAAAATTGGTTTCTCTCTTTCCTGCTTATCATAGATCTTTGCCAGAAGGAGAAAACGATCAGTGGACTCTAGTGAGGATGTCCCTGGTAAGACTGTTGTCTGTGACTTACTGTATGTTACCTACAGACCTGTTCTCTCCCAGTGTCCCTATGTGAATTGTCTGTTTCATTCTTTTAGATCTTCTGGACATGGCGCTTCAACTTTCTAATACCAAGACTATTGCAGGAAACAACATAACCGTATGTACCACACATTACTGCTGTGTGAGCTTTTTCCTTTATGCATGATCTTTGTTATTTGGAGTATTAATGCCTTAGAATCCCCACATCTTTTTCAGTTTTATTTTCCAGCAAAAACGTCTTACGGTTTTAGCTGTTGGGGTCCTCACACATGAATTTTACTAATAAAAAAAGCCCACTAGAATATGCTCATGATTTATTTAGGGCACCTGCGTTTTTTGCTGCTGTTTTTTGTGGCCTGCATTTATGTGAACTGCATTTTTTCTCTATAGTGGAAATAAAAAACAGAGCTACTGCATGCTGCATTTTTGAAAAGCAAAAAATGTAACCTAATGTACAAACAACATTAGCAAGAAAAACGCTTGTGCGTCCTGCGTGTCATGTTTCCCATAGACCTTCTGCTATGATTTGGAGCTGGCGTTTTAACTGCTAAAAAGTCTGCAAAAATGCCACTAATAAGGCAAAAGTGCAGAAAAATGGCAACAAAAACCTATGTGTGATAGCGGCCCTAAGCAAGTTGTTGCCCGTCTTTATCAAAGTGATGGGGATTTGATACTGGTTTCTTTAATAGTGGACTTTTAGCCCCATTTTGAATGACATAGATAGGAGTTGGCTAGTGGAACCAATGGGGGAACCAACAAATTTAATCTCTAACCCAAGTGAAGGAAACCACTGCCATCATCAAAGGGCAGAGTGCTTCCTGAATCAGAAGCTTGTATACTCAGAAATGCGTGAGACCATTAATATTGTTGCTAATGCAGCTGAGGTTGTATATGTTTTATATGAGGTTATATGATCGTTAGATATGCTTACAAATATGTACATTAATATTTGTGTTGCATTTATGAAATAGTTAACATTTTTAATGCTGGTATACAGTGATTTTTATATTCTCACAATGCAGGAAACTCTCATACATCTCAACTCTATGATGCAAGATGAAGAGGAGCCAAATAAAACTCAACTGGTGACATGATTATGTCTACATTTAACCCTTATATAGTGTCCATTGCCAATACGTATATCTGTTCACCAATAAAGCATGCTATACTACGCTTTATACAAAGATTGTTGGGTATTTGATATGCCAGTGATTTGTCAGGTGTTTATTTAGCTGAATAAAATGGAGAACCATCCGTGACCTGAGATTTATTGTGTTTGCCGTACAGCTGTTTCTTACAGTCTGCTGATAGACTACAGGGGAGGAATGTAATATAAAATTCACCCCACCGATCAGAACACTACCATGCCTAAAGGAAGATATAAGAATAATAATGTTAGAATATGGAATTGCTATTTATGTAAATAGTTAAGGGGTCTTCTCAAAGTTTTAAGTGATGACCGCTGCATATTCCACTGCATATCCGCTTTGGATTGAGCTGCAAATTCAAAGCAGATTTCACCCTATGCATTACAAAGGGGGATATCTGCAGCGAAAATCTGTGCAGCACTTCACTACGAGGGTCGCCTGTTCCATCGGGCCATGTAAACCTACCTTTAGTATATAGACCATCAATATATGTTTAGCTGAATGAAGGCAATGCAGAACCTTCATTGACCATTCAGAGTTATATATAGATATATATATATATATATATATATATACACACACATATACAGTCAGTACGTGGTTGGCTGTGCCTGGTACAGCAGCTCAACAGCACTAAGCTCCATTCACATGAATTAACTAAACTGCGCTGCCGGGCACAGCCAAACTGTCTGTTGCTTTCCAGTACTGGATATAAATCTGACCAAATGCAGCATCTGCATGGAATTTGCATGTACTCAGTGGGTTTGCTTGTTTTTCCTCTGGGTGCAGTTCCCCCCCCCCACACACCAGAAATATACTAATAGGCTATTTGGCCCAAGCCTAGTTCAGAGATAGGGAAATGAGATTGTGAATCCCGGATGTGCGATGATGCTGCATTTTTATTGCTAAGCAGGGTCATATCTGATGGTGTTTTTATCGGTCCACAGGTAGAGACACTTTCACTGCTGAAACAGCTAAGTGACTCGATGCAGTCTCAAGACATAGCTTCCTCGACTTTACTTGCAAACCTCAACAACATTGTGAACTATGGCATCAACAGTGTCTTACAGTCTTTACTGTCATCCTGTTCTGAAATCTCCTGGAGTGTATCAGAGGTAGATAATAATTATATCCATAATATACCATGTTTTCTTCCTTTTTCTTTTAATTTCTTACCGATAAGTTTGTCTCATCCTGAGGAAAATTACTGGGGCTTGCTAACAATTGCCTTTTATAGGGATTGTCCAGGTCATTTTATTTTTATATTTTTAAAAGAGGCAGCAAATTGATAAAACTTTAAATTCAGTGCCAGCAAAGTATATGAGTTTAGACAAATCTTAGGTGCGGAAATTGATTTGAATTTGCAGCATGTCAATTGTTGCATTATTCTTGTGCAGAATTCACCCTTTTCAGTGGAAGGGTGAGATCTACAGAAAATCTACATCAAATCCGCACAAATAAAATAAATTTTTTCTGCGGTTTTGGTGTAGATTTCTTGTATATTTTCTGCACACAAATCTATACCATGTGCAGGTACCCTAACAGATAGGGAATGTGAACGTCTAGTCCATGAATGTGATGAACCCAAGAGATCTGGGGGACACGTTCCTGAAGAGATGTAGAAGGACATAAATCTATGTTGCACAAAATTCCTGACCTGAGTGTGTCAAGGGTTGTGATAGGCTTGTACTCCCAGACTCTCCTGTCCCTCTGAGAATTGAAAATTTATTTTAGGCCACCTGCTCATGTAGCGGAATACGTGTGTTTTTTCCTTGCGGATTCCCGTGCAGAAAAATTGCAACTTAGTACAGTACCAGCAAAGTTTATGAGATTAAACAAATTTTATGTACACTTTTTGGATGTTTTCCATGCAGAAATTGAACTGGTGTGTGTGTGTCTGTGTGTATATATAGAAAAAGTTAACAAGGCAGCACTCCGGACTTGTAAGTGAAAAACTGATCCTTTTATTACACCATATGCAACGTTTCTGCTCATCTCATCTCATTGGAGCCTTTGTCAAGCAGACTGCTTGACAAAGGATTCAATGAGATGAGCTGAAACGTTGCATATGGTGTAATAAAAGGATCCGTTTTTCACTTACAAGTCCGGAGTGCTGCCTTGTTACCTTTTTCTATTAACTTGAGGATTTTTGTCCTGAATCCATATCAAGGATTGTGTGTGCTGCTATTGTACCTTACTTTTTTTAAATATATATATATATTGTGACACAGTGAGAGGTTTGGTCTGGGAAAACAGGTATTTTCCTCCCAGCATGTGCTGCTGGGCTGATTTACAGCCAGGTGAGGTCAAATACCGGACCGGATTTTAAATGCCGGTCCGGGTTTTGGCAGCACCTGGCTGTCCTTAAATAGGCAGCTGGGTTCAGAAGCCATGTCTCTGTGTTGGGATCTGGGAGCCTTGTGTCTGGATGGAGGCTTGCTACCTGTTTGGTGTGAAAACAGGTTGGTGCTGCTATGAGCAAGGACTCTTTGAATTACCACCAACACCACAAGGTGACTTTTTGCTTGTTTATGACTGCTTGTTTTGTCACTTGCCTAAAGTGTGAATAAAACACTGAACTGTTTGATCCAAAGAACTTGTTGTTGCCTCTATACTGCGTCCGCTAATCCTGTATACTAGAGCGAGTCCCCACAATATATATATATATATATATATAGACAAAAATCGGACTGCACTCCAAGCAACTCTTCAGAAAATGTGTTTATTCACCCATTTGGTGGCAAAAGCGACGTTTCGGCTCAAGCATGAGCCTTTCTCAAGCATGCTTGAGAAAGGCTCATGCTTGAGCCGAAACGTCGCTTTTGCCACCAAATGGGTGAATAAACACATTTTCTGAAGAGTTGCTTGGAGTGCAGTCCGATTTTTGTCCTCTATAAGTGGGTAAGCACCTTTTACCGTACTTGGACATTGCACCCGTCCCCTTTTTTTCCATACCTCCTAGGGTGGTGCTGCCAGTGGTTTTTTTCTTTATATATATATATATATATATATATATATATCTTCAGATACTGTGTTATACCATACTTGAGTAGTTTGGAAAGCTTGGTATTTTGTCATCATCTTTAGCCATTAAAAGCATTAAAAGGTATCTCAGTTTATATTTACTGGCTAACACTGTACAAAGATATTTTTTACATTAACACCTCGTCACCTTTTGTTCTTGTATTTTCAGAGACAGTCCATGATAAACTTTTCTCTTGGAGTTTTGGATGATCAACTGGCCATGTTGTCGAATCTAAGTCGGGAGCTGTCATTGCAGACACCAATGTTCTCAGTACGTTTGAAGAGGTTAGTCCTGGTACAGCCTCTATTCATGAATATTAGCATCAGAGGGCCATTTTGGCGTATTGAAAAGCAGACAGACATAGGTATATTATTACTTTTAATGGTAGTTATTTAATCATATTATATCCTTTATTATAGTGGATTTTTGGAATGACTGGATTGTCAGATGCCTGATTTATAAACATTTATCACTTTGGCTGTGCTTTAAACTTAAATTAAATTAACTTTAACCTTTTTCCTCCAGTGTGAATACATCAGAGACCAATAAATATGCCCTGTCCTGTACAAATCCAGTGACGAAAGTAGTATTCCCATCTCAAGCTGCATTGGGTTCGGTGCTTCAGTCTCTCCAGTCTGTTAAGGTTCAGGTAAGAAGATTCTTTCTTGAAGTAATGTTATTCTCTGTTTCTGAAGAGGTCCTCCTTATTTACATGTCTCCTTGGCCTTAGAGAGCATGGTTGGTTTTTGCACATGTGGTTCCTGAGCTCAGGAAATGCAAATACAAAGACTGGCTAAATACAGTGAATGTATATGAGCTGAACCTGCCAATTGTCTCTGGACCGAGTCCGACTGACCATGTGATATGCCTAGTGGCCTCTCCTGGTGGCAGAAGTTGGAGGAGATAAAAGTTAGGCTGTTGGATTTCAATATGCCCGATCCATTTGTTTTTGGAGAGACAAACTGTTGCCTGGCTGCAGCTTATGCCTCTCTTCACATTCAGAACACATGTACACTTGGCCGAGTACAGTTGCACGTGTATGGAGAAGGGTAATAGCTGTTGGAGCAACAGGTATCTCGCCTCTGTAGCCCATTGACTATAATGGGGATCCAGCTGCTCTCCTACATAAATGCCACAATCCAGGCGGAAAAAAACTGTTGCGTGCAGCTCGAATCCCAGCATTTGTGTCGTGGAGTGGCCGGATTCCCGACTGCTCCCATTATAGTCTATGAGGTCCGGCAGACAGGCAGCACTATCCGGCTATGTCTGATCCAGAGACCTACGGCAGGCTGTTACTTTGCTGGAAGAGCCTGTCGGATTGCTTTAGCTCTAATGTGGAACTAGCCTTAGATAACGCTCTCTGATATCTTTAAGATTTACAGATTTCATCAAGCTGCAAAATATTTCTTGAAGTGATTTATTATATAGATTAAAGAGCATTTTCATCTTGAATCAACCCATGTAGGATCTGTCACCTAGACTGCTGAATGTCTGGTCTGTGAGTGAGTTCAGACATGACAGATTTGTTGTGGATCTGCACATTTAAAAGCATCACCCACATGTAGTGGAAAATTAATATGTAGTAGACTTTAATATCCTCAGCCTGATTATTCTATATCACAGATTTTCACAGTGAATTTTACCCTTCCACGGTATGAGGTTGAAATCCATGGTAAATTCACAGCACAATCTGCATGTAACCCATGTGGATTTTGATGCAGAATTTTCCATGGATTTCTGGGACCATACCCTTAATATAAGCAGTAATGGTTATCACTAGATAGGTTCCGGAAAATCAACTCCATTTTCAGGGAACGGGTATGGAGAAGAGGTCACCCTAGAAACTTTACAGCATGCAAAATCAGCGGGTGGTCTGGCACTGCCCAATCCCTGGATATATTACTTGGCTGCACAATGTCAACACTTCAGGGGTTGGATAGATTCGGTCACAACTGACATGGCTGGCCAAATATTACGCCATAAAATGGATGGGAGGGAGCTCCTGTGGGTGCTAGAGGGGCCTGGAATACCGCTAGTGGATGAACGTAATCCACTGGTGTAGCTGATGAGGAAAGTATGGGAAAAGTCTAAACAATTGAGAGGAGCTATCGGAGTCACAGAGTTTACTCCCTTATGGAGTAACCACATGCTTCCTCAAATTCTCCTTTCGAAGGGCTTCCATACTTGGCAAAACAAAGGAGTGACCAGATTGGGCAACATGTTAGACAAGGGGGTGCTTAGAACATTTACTAACCTACAGGAGATCTATAGTCTACCAAGAGGTAGCTTCTATCAATAATTGCAAATAAGACATGCTTTTAACGCTATGGATAAAAATAGTAGTGTTGTGATCCGTAGAGATGCCACCTTACAGTTAATGGTCAGGAGAGGAGAGGGACTAATATCCACAATTTTATCAAATGCTCTTAGATAAATTCCTGGAGTTACATCCATTATCCAGAATGAGAGGGTGGGAGAAAGCTGTAGGTGAGATACCCAAAGAACAATGGGAAGACATGCTAGAGGCCATACCAAAAACGCCACTGAGTGAAAGGGGGAAATTATCGCAATTATTTATCATACATAGGGTTTACAAAACCCCAGTGTTTTTACATCGTATAGGTATCAGAGCAGATGCAAAATGTCCAAGATGTCAGATGGAGCCAGCAGATTTATTACACATGCTGTGGCAGTGCCCAAGACTGGATAGTTTTTGGCCGGGTGTAATAGAACTAATTCAAAGAGCCTTCTTAATACGAGTCCCTCGGGAGCCTAAAATATGTATCTTGGGATATACGACTGAGATTGGAGAGGATGAGACAGATAGGATAGCAGTAGGAAGGCTATTATATGTAGCCAGGAAACTTTGGATTCAAGCATGTCTCCCGGGGTTGGAAGAGTTCAGAAATAAAGTAAACACGATGCTGATGTATGAGAAAATGGTTTTCTTGAAACGGGGTTGTCCTCATAAATTTGAAAAGCTCTGGAATCGATGGCTTAGCAATATTGGTTAATTCTCAAATGGTCGGTCAATGCTGAAGCGTGGGGGAGGATGTTCGGGCGCTTTGGGAGATGGGCTTTAGGGTACTGCTATAATATATTTGTATCTGTTTACAATGTCTGAAGGAAGTTTATTCTTTGTAATCGTATGAAAACAATACGTAGACAGAATTTGTACTTGACTGTATAAAAGGTGCTTTAATGGTATTAATTTCAGTAATGCAACTTAAAAGGTGAAACTAATATATGAGATGGACTCATTACATGCAAAGCGAGATATTTCAAACCTTTTTTTGTTATAATTTGGATGATTCTGGCTTACAGTTTATGAAACCCCAAAGTCACAATTTTAAGGTCCCCTTTGCTCAGGGGGTATGGATTAATTAGCTGACTAGAGTGTGACACTTTGAGACTAGAATATTGAACCTTTTCCCAAAATTCTAATTTTAAGCTGCATGAATGCAATTCCTTTCAATTTGCATTACTGAAATAAATGGTCTTTTGCACTATATTCTAATTTTTCGAGTTTCACCTGTATCTCATCTCCCTGGACATGGTCTGGAAGAGGGATACTTGAAATAACTGCAAAAAAATAAGGTTTTGAGGGCATCATTTTTATGTCCACATTGTATTAATATGTCTACAGAGATCATGTTCACATTTCTAGAAGATTTCTGCCTTTTTAGAAAAGTTAATCATTTACAGGTTATTACTATTGATAATGGTCTCTGTCCTTATTCTTTATTTTTACAGTTGATGGGTTTCTCTCAGAACCCATTTATTAAGGACTCCTCATTCAAGATCAGTGGCACTGTGGCCAGCCTGAGTGTCCTGAGTGAAAAACAAGAGCTTTCCCTGCAGAACTTGTCAGACACTTTTCAGGTCGGTCAATCTGGATCCTTTAGGCCTCATTACATGTTATGTATTTACGGTATATGCAGATTCCACATTTAAAATCTGCAAAGTGCCGTGAATATATATGTGAATGCTATTCGCACATAGCATATCTTTTTCCTCTGGGTTTTAATAGGGTAATCCAGGTTTTTACCATTGATGGCCTACTGCAGGGCTGCTCTTATTGAAATTAATCTGAGCAGCTTTGTTGCAACCTGCTTTATCCACTACACAATGGGCAAGCGGAGGGCTCAGTGTTGAGCGAATTGAGCTTCGGATCCTAGATCTGAAGTCGATTCACTCAAAACTTAATTTTAATGCTGTACAGAGACCTGTCTCCATACAGCTTTAAAATGTATGGGCTACGGCGAGGTGAGCAGAGTTATCACCGAAGTCTCGCGAGACTTTGCTGAATAACTTCGTCATCGATTTTTAAACTTTAAAACCATTTTAAAACATGGATCCAAAGTTGGCTTTGGTACCAGCTTGTACCTTGGTACCAAAGCTGGCTTCGGAGCCATGTTTTAAAGTTGGAAAATCAAATCCCGAAGTTATTCACCAAAGTACCGCAAGACTTTTGAATGGAGTCCATACATTTGAATGCTGTACGGAAATGAATCTCCGTACAGCATTCAAAAGACGTTTTGAACTAATCGACTTCAGATCTAGGATGCAAAACTCGATTCGCTCAACCCTAGAGGAGGTACTGGAGAACAGCTAATCAGCGAGGTGCAGTGTGTCTGCTCCTGCCAATCAGATACTGATGTCCTATCCTGATCATATCCCATCAATTATAAAACGCCGATCTTAATAAATGTGCTGTGCAGCGTTGTCTCCTGCCTGTGCCTGCTTCACTCAAATAAGACCAGCAAGCAGCGGTGTAACTAGAACTGACCCCACAGCACATTTTTGAACAGAGTCTGTGTAGTCTTCACTTCCTGCAGCTAGACAAAATATTTATTTTAGATGTCTGTCCATTTGTATATCATGTCACTGTATAATAATGTTGAGAGGGCCCTGACAATAAAATCTTTCAGTCTTCCTCCTAGGCCGGCCTCTTCTTAGTTCGGGTCCTGTAGCAGCCGGTTCCTTTGCTTCCACTATAGCTACACTCTTGGTCCAACTTTTTTCACTCCAAGGTTAAATCCACTTATAGCAGATATGCTGCAGATTTTCTGTCCAGATTTCCACAGTATATTACAGTAGCAGCAAAGTTGATAATATATTAGCAAATTTCATCAGCATGCTGCAAAATGGTATCCACACAGGAATTGACAAGAGGTGCGGATTTTGAATCTACAGCATATCATTTTATTCTGTGGATTGTATAGGGTCCATGCGTTAAACATGGATTTTGCTGCAGAATCACCATGGAATTTGTAGTGAAATCTGCAATACAACTGAGGCTGACATTTTGTTGGCTGAATCAATACAGAGTTTTTGCAGCAGTTCTGAAGCTATCACAGGGAAAGAACTTCTAAACTGTGAATATATACCTTACGACAGGGATCCTCAAACTGCGGCCCCCCAGCTGTTTCAAAACTACAACTCCCAGCATGCCTGAACAGCTTACAGGTATCGGCCTACACCAGGGCATTGTGGGAGTTGTAGTTTTACAACAGCTGGAGGGCCGCAGTTTGAGGATGCCTGCCCTACGATGTTAGATCGATAGTTTGTGAATTGATATTGCCATGCCTTTAGTATCAGAATTCTAAACAAATTATTTTATAACTTAATAATAACTATCTTTTGATAACAGATATTTCTCCCACGTACTGCAAGCTCGGGAAGTCAACCAAATGTGATCCAGACTTCTGCAGATAAAGCTTTACAACTATCTTTAAAGGTTACCCCCTCAGAAAGCACCTTGGTTATTATTGTCTCGGTTGATCGTGGCGTGCATCTGGAGTTGTACCATGGATTAAAATTAATGTTAACAGCACAAACAGTAACACAAGGCAATCTAGGTATGAGTGACTTGTTATCAGATAAAACATTTTTCGTTTCAAAGTAGAATATATGTATATGCCTAGACTTCCATTCTGTGTCTACAGAGAATAGTATTTTTTATACAGAAAGGAATCTTCTTCTCACTTGTGTCATTGGGGGACACAGAAGACCATGGGTATAGCTGTTGCCACTAGGAGGCGACACTAAGCAAAAAAGTGTTAGCTCCTTCTCTCAGCTATACCCCTCCTTCAGACACTGAGCTAATCAGTTTTAGCTCCATGTCCGTAGGAGGCAGACATTTTTTATGCACGTCTGCCAAAGCTTTTTTCCTTTTTGTTTTATTTTTCAGGTTCAGGCTGCAGGTGGGCTCTCACCACCTGTTTTTCCCACACTTAAAGGGGGAGACCAGCGGGTCCTCAAGCCTGCTGCTCGTTCCCCACCTCTGGAAGACAAGGAGGAACAGTGGATCTCAAATTCGCTGTTACCCGCCAGCTACAGTGTCACCTTGGCTACTACTTCTAGAAGTCCCCCCTGTTACTTGTGTAGCCGCCCTCTCCAGGGGGCAGCACACTGAGGAAGGTGACACTGCTGGAATCAGGGTAAGCAGAAACCGTCTGGGTAAGTATATTACCTACCTCCCCTGCTGGCATCCCCTGTGCCTGAGACCCCCTTCTCCTGTTTTCTCTAAGTGAACACAGGAATATATGTTGTATCTGGTGATTCACCACCTCGATCCCACCTCCGGTCACCGACCCCATCCACAGCCTGCGGGCCAGTCCCTGCAATCGCATGTCTTCTTGGGCGGCCGCTGCTTTTCTACTTGGGGCATCAGTACACCCGCTCCCGTCCTCCTTGTTTCCCAGTGCACTCTGCTCCCTCCCAACATCGCCGCCCCAACCGGAAGTCCTACTAGGCCTCATCTCCCAACGTGTTTCGGGGACGGGACCTGTATTTTCAGAGCGCGAAAAATTTGCGCCCATGCCTTTGCCCCACCAGCTGCCCAATAAGCCACGCCCCTGCCTTCTACTTAACACCTTCCTTGCCTCAGTACTACAGTGCTGTGGAAAGTGCTTTCTGGGGTTTCTGCTGAGGCTTACAGTGCTGGTCATTAGTACAGACTGATGTGGGTTCAGTTCCCCTAGCTCTGTTTTGTTAGAATTGAGCTGTATGTAAAAAATATATATATATATATATATATATATATATATATATATATATATATATATTTATATATTATTAACCCTTGGAGCTATCTGCTCCTTCTGGACCTAGTTCCCACGCAATTCTGTAGGCAGAATTTATTAACCCTACCGCTGGATACATACGTCCTATAATGTAATCGGAATCCTGGCACTACCGCTGGATACATACGTCCTATAGTGTAAGCGGAATCCTGGCACTACCGCTGGATACCGCACTCCCTGTAGCTTACCCTCCTTCTATAGGCGGAGTAGTTACACTACCACTGAATTCCGTGAGTCCTGTCACATTCCCTTCCCTCCATAGGCAGAATATGTGCGCTCACCACTGGACCATGTACATTCTGTAGCATACCCTCCTTCCATAGGCGGAGTAATTGCCCTTGCACTGGATGCCGTACAGCCTGTAGCATTTCTCTCCTTCCATAGGCGGAGTAATTGCCCTTGCACTGGATACCGTACAGCCTGTAGCATTACCCTCCTTCCATAGGTGGAGTAATTGTCCTTGTACTGGATGCCGTACAGCCTGTAGTGCTATCCTCCTTCCTAGGCGGTGTACTTGCTCTGACACGGGATACTGTACATCCCATTGCATTATCCTTCTTCCATAGGCAGCGTAATAGCACTACCACTGGATACTGTACAGCCTGTGCCATTACCCTCCTTCCGTAGGACGAGTAATTGCACCCCCACTGGGTTCTGTACGGCCTGTAGCATTGCCCTTCTCCCTTAGACAGAGTAATTGCACTTCCACTGGGTACTGTACGGCCTTAGCACTATCCTCTTTCCATGGGTAGAGTAGTAATCTACTATCGGCGGAGAGTTTACATCCTCTTGGTTCCTATACGTCTGGTAGCATTGCCCTCTTTCCATGGGCGGAATATTTATACCACCACTGGATACCGTACATCCGGTAGCATAACCCTCCTTCCAGAGGCAGCGTAGTTGCACTACCACTGGATGCTATGCTTGCGGTAGCATTACCCTCATTCCGTAGTGGGAGTATTTGCACTTACTCTGGGTACTGTACATTCTGTAGCATTACCCTCCTTCTATAGAGTAATTGCACTACCACTGGATCCTGTACGGACTATCGCATTACCCTTCTTCCTTAGATAGAGTAATTGCATTTCCACCGGATACTATATGTCCTGTTACATTGCTTCCTATGCAGGCGGAGTGATTGCACTAATGCTGGATATCATCTGTCCTGTCGGTTTTACCCCTTATATAGGTGGTTTAGTTGCACCGCAGTCGCATACTGTAGCCAGTGGCGACTAGGAACAATATATGGGGGGGCACATAAGATACCACAGTCAAAAATGGGGGGGCACTAATAATTTTCACCACTTAATCATACTACTGAAAAAAACAAAATAAGTATATATAAATAAGATTACAAAATACGAGAGTATTGCGGTATGCAGGGATATCTTTTTATTGTACTAACCTAATACTTAAAAGACAAGCTTTCAAGAGTTTTTCTTTCTTCCTCGGTATTGCTTCAGACCTGAGAAAGCGAGAAACACTCTTGAAAACTTTTCTTTTATAGTTTAAAGCAGTTACAGTGAACACCAGGGCTGTGTAAATAATCCCATATGTTAAACATGTCACTAAAGAAGACCAATGAACAGACGCTCACAGGCTTATTCACAAAAGGGTGAAGAGTTTGGAGAAGGGAACAATCTAGGACAACATAACTGAATAGGAAAGTGAGCTGAATTGCAGAATTTTTTTCAAATCAGCTATGTTGTCCTATATTGTTCACTTCTCCTGACTTCTCCAATTGCCCCCTGTAGCGACGCCTATGCCTGTAGCATTATCCTCCTTTTACAGAGTAATTGCACTGGATCCTGGACCGCCATTACCCTCCTTCCTTAGGCAGAGTATTGCACTTCCACCGGATACCATACGTCCTGTTGCATTAACCCCTCCGCAGGCGGAGTAATTGCTCTCATACTGGATATCATCTGTCCTGTCGGCTTTCCCCCTCAGGGCTCCAGATGGCGACCAAAATGGTCGCAAATGCGACCTAGAATTGCTAAATGGCGACAAGACTTTGTAGTCTTGTCGCCATTTGCGCCTAGACCTCTGCTGCTTTCACATTACTGACATGACATGCGCTGCTGTCAGCGCGCGCCATGTTCTTCTCAACAGCACAGGGAAGAAGTAAGCAGTCCCTCCCCCCTGCACCGCTGCCACCAATGGGCTGATAGCAGGGAGGAGGAGGGGAGGGGCTATGGCCACTGCTCCACCAATAAATATAGTTTATGCTTAATACAAACGCAGGCTGCCATGCGGGTGCCGGACATATCCCATACCCGGCACCCAGCCTCTATGACTGCGCGATGCGATCCGCCGGTATTAACCCCCCAGGTGCGGCACCTGAGGGGTTAATAGCGGCGGATCGCAGCGCGCAGTCATAGAGGCTGGGTGCCGGGTATGGGATATGGCCGGCACCCGCAGCGCAGCCTGTGTTTGTATTAAGCATAAACTATATTCACTGGTGGCGCAGTGCACCGAACCCCCCCCCCCCCCCCACAACCCCAGTATTATAAAGTAAAATCATTGGTGGCGCAGTGCGCCCCCCCCCCCCCCAAAGTTTTATAATCATTGGTGGTACAGTGTGCCCCCCCCCCTAAGTATTATCATTGGTGGTGCAGTGTGCCCCCATCCCCCAAGTATTATCATTAGTGGCAGTTCCGATTGGAGCCCTAGCAGTGTAAGCCTGGGGCTCCGATCGGTTATCATGGCAGCCAGGACGCTATTGAAGCCCTGGCTGCTATGGTAATCTCTCTGCTGCTGTGTGCACAAAGCACAGAGCTGCAGGTAGAGTGTGAGGTCATATTTACCCTGATAGAGCTCTATCAGGGTGAATAGGACAAGGGATGAAAGATCCCAGGTTCTAGCCCCTAAGGGGGTAAATAGGTATTAAATAAAAAGTGGGGGGGAAAAAAAGGTTAAAAAAAACAAACACCAAAATATTAAGTATAAATCACCCCCTTGCCCAATTCTACATATAAAATATATAAACAATAAAAAAAATTACATATCGCCACGCCCGAAAAAGTGCGAACTATTAAAATATTAAAAAATACCTCCTATGCGGTGAACGCCGTAACAGAAAAAAAACAAAAGACGTGCAATTTGCCATTTTTTTGTCACCTTGTCCCAACAAAAATTAGGTTAGGACTGTTCTATTATGGCCCAAACGTTCCATAAAATCTGGAATGCACATGGCTTTTTTGGTGTTATTTTTTTCACGTGGTATCGAGTATCGCAATACTTTTTTATGGTATCGAAATCGAGTCAAAATTTTGGTATCGTGACAACCCTAGGTAAGACGTGTGTTTTAATTTTTTTTTTATTATACCGTAATTATATGTATTTTAAGTTTGGCGACTAAAAATTTTAGTTTGGCGACTAAATTTTTCAGGTTAGGAGCTAATGGCTCCTTGATATTTTTTTTAGTCTGGAGCCCTGCCCCTTCTATTGGGGGATTAGTTGCACCACAATTGCATGCTATAGATCCTGTAGCATTACCCTCCCCCCATTGACGGAGTAGTTGCACAACCAGTAGTGCTTGCACTACCAGTGGACCCTGTACATCTGTTCGGTTCCCCTCTTTCCGTCAGCGGAGTAATTCCACTACCACTGGAAACTGTTCCTCCTATTACATTATCAATCTTTCTTGGGTAGAGTAATTGCTTCAACATTGTCTACTGCGACCACTCTCATTTGTTCCTTGTTGCATGGCATCCCGTTCCATGGGTGGCCTATTGGCTAGACACAGTACCTACAATCGCTGTATCCCCCGTCATATTTTGTCACTACTGCCTGATACTGTGACTGCTATATCTGTTTCTAGGAAAGATGGGTGGCTATCAGATTGGTTCTCCTTATATAGCCCACTGACTCCACCTGTGTTAATCGGAGTTGCCATTCAGGTCTCCAGCGATGCTGGATACTTGTAGGTGCCATATTGGTTTTTAGCCGGACTTTCCAGAAACCAATATAACACACACAAATTGCACAAATTTATCAACTGCACAGATGATGGCAACTCAAGGACTTACATTTAAAGAGGAGCTTTCCCCTCTCCTTACAGGCCTGTTTTAATATCTCCATACTTTCCACGTGTAATAACGATTATGGAGCATCTATTCTTATGACTCTATGTTATGCCATTCCTTTATTATTCTTACTAGAAGTTATGAATGAATTGCTAGCAGTCTGCAGTAAGGGTACAGGGGGCGGTAACCAGTTGGAGGTGTGTCCCTGCACAGTCTCACTCTATCCAATCAGTGCTGCCATTTTCAGACTGTGCAGGGACACACCCCCAACTGGTTACCTCTCCTCTGTACCCTTACTGCAGACTGCTAGCAATTCATTCATAACTTCTAGCTGAAATAATAAAGAAACAGCACAACATTGAGCCATAAGAAAAGATGCTCCAGAATTGCTATTACGTGGGGAATGCGTGAAGCTATTAAAACCGGCATGTCAGGAGCAGTGGGAGGTCCTCTATAAGGATGGATTCACACAGAACCAAGAAGCATTTTTTGCACCACATTTATTGCTGGTTTTATGTACATATTTTTTTTTTTTAATGCTGTTGTGGTCAGATGTAACTTTAAAGTCTGTAGCAAATTATTGAAGACCCTACATAAACAGCATTTTTAATTTCAGTATTTTAGGGGTTTGGGGTCTTTTTTTTTTTTTTTTTTTTTTTTCAAGCTTCAGTATGCTCTGGGTGTGTTGTTTTTCCTTATACTTTCCCATATGCTTCTTTACTGGGCTTCAAAAATCCCAATAAAAATTTTGAATGTTACAAAATAAAAATGCCACCAAGAACGCTTGATCTGACATGGAGTGCACAGAGACATGACTTTGTCCTCTGTCCCATCTGATCTGACATGGAGTGCACAGAGACACGACTTTGTCCTCTGTCCCATCTGATCTGACATGGAGTGCACAGAGACACGACTTTGTCCTCTGTCCCATCTGATCTGACATGGAGTGTACAGAGACACGACTTTGTTCTCTATCCCATCTGATCTGACATGGAGTGCACAGAGACACGACTTTGTCCTCTGTCCCATCTGATCTGACATGGAGTACACAGAGACACGACTTTGTCCTCTGTCCCATCTGATCTGACATGGAGTGCACAGAGACACGACTCTGTCCTCTGTCCCATCTGATCTGACATGGAGTGCACAGAGACACGACTTTGTTCTCTGTCCCATCTGATCTGACATGGAGTGCACAGAGACACGACTTTGTCCTCTGTCCCATCTGATCTGACATGGAGTGCACAGAGACACGACTTTGTCCTCTGTCCCATCTGATCTGACATGGAGTGCACAGAGACACGACTTTGTCCTCTGTCCCATCTGATCTGACATGGAGTACACAGAGACACGACTTTGTCCTCTGTCCCATCTGATCTGACATGGAGTGCACAGAGACACGACTTTGTCCTCTGTCCCATCTGATCTGACATGGAGTGCACAGAGACACGACTTTGTTCTCTGTCCCATCTGATCTGACATGGAGTGCACAGAGACACGACTTTGTCCTCTGTCCCATCTGATCTGACATGGAGTGCACAGAGACACGACTCTGTCCTCTGTCCCATCTGATCTGACATGGAGTGCACAGAGACACGACTTTGTTCTCTGTCCCATCTGATCTGACATGGAGTGCACAGAGACACGACTCTGTTCTCTGTCCCATCTGATCTGACATGGAGTGTACAGAGACACGACTTTGTTCTCTATCCCATCTGATCTGACATGGAGTACACAGAGACACGACTTTGTCCTCTGTCCCATCTGATCTGACATGGAGTGCACAGAGACACGACTTTGTTCTCTATCCCATCTGATCTGACATGGAGTGCACAGAGACACGACTTTGTCCTCTGTCCCATCTGATCTGACATGGAGTACACAGAGAAACGACTTTGTCCTCTGTCCCATCTGATCTGACATGGAGTGCACAGAGACACGACTCTGTCCTCTGTCCCATCTGATCTGACATGGAGTGCACAGAGACACGACTTTGTTCTCTGTCCCATCTGATCTGACATGGAGTGTACAGAGACACGACTTTGTTCTCTATCCCATCTGATCTGACATGGAGTGCACAGAGACACGACTTTGTCCTCTGTCCCATCTGATCTGACATGGAGTGCACAGAGACACGACTTTGTCCTCTGTCCCATCTGATCTGACATGGAGTGCACAGAGACACGACTTTGTCCTCTGTCCCATCTGATCTGACATGGAGTGCACAGAGACACGACTTTGTCCTCTGTCCCATCTGATCTGACATGGAGTGCACAGAGACACGACTTTGTCCTCTGTCCCATCTGATCTGACATGGAGTGCACAGAGACACGACTTTGTTCTCTGTCCCATCTGATCTGACATGGAGTGTACAGAGACACGACTTTGTCCTCTGTCCCATCTGATCTGACATGGAGTGCACAGAGACACGACTCTGTCCTCTGTCCCATCTGATCTGACATGGAGTGCACAGAGACACGACTTTGTTCTCTGTCCCATCTGATCTGACATGGAGTGCACAGAGACACGACTCTGTCCTCTGTCCCATCTGATCTGACATGGAGTGCACAGAGACACGACTTTGTCCTCTGTCCCATCTGATCTGACATGGAGTGCACAGAGACACGACTTTGTCCTCTGTCCCATCTGATCTGACATGGAGTGCACAGAGACACGACTTTGTCCTCTGTCCCATCTGATCTGACATGGAGTGCACAGAGACACGACTTTGTCCTCTGTCCCATCTGATCTGACATGGAGTACACAGAGACACGACTTTGTCCTCTGTCCCATCTGATCTGACATGGAGTGCACAGAGACACTGCATGCATGGCAGGACAGTTACTGAGGCGGCCATCATCACCTCGCAAGTATCATGCACATGACCTATTAATTAGAATAGGACACCTGCATGATACTTGCTGGGCATCAAGCCCTTGCCTTACTAAATATCCCTCTTGACATGTAGAAGCATCTCCATGCCTAATTTCAGGTCGGTCAAGAGAAGAGGGGCTGAGGATTTGTTTAAAAAAATTAATAAAATGATGTAAGATGCAATACCACACTGATCCCCGACCACTCCCATTCCATTGGTCACTGCTTCCTGGTCCCATCTGAATATACAAGATATGCTAGCTAATGTCCACAGTGATGACCTCCATCAGCCAGTGATTGGCTAAGCAGGTGTTTCCTGCATGTCGAGAAAGGATATAAACCAACAAGGACCTCACAAGCATTGGAGCAGGAGTGAGGTGAGCATGCCTTCTTATTTTTATTTTTTTACATTTAACCCACTCTGAGCTCCTTTCCACATATTTCCCTGCTGGATAATCCATTTAATTGTGCAAAACAAATAAAAATGACAACGTTGTTTGTATACCTGTGATAGAAACATATGACAAATGACTTTGTCTCTAGATTCCTACACATGGATTTTGACACCGGATATGATCTCGGACCCCACAGCTCTTCAGGTATTTTTGGTGTCCCCATCAAATACCTCTAGCCTACCGACTCTGCAACTCCAAGCCTCTGCGTTCGCAATACAATGTGCATACTGGAATCCAAATCTTCAGAAGTGGAGCCCTGATGGCTGCAAGGTAACTACCAGCATGCACAATATAAATACAGCAACATAGCCGAAAATTGCAGAAAGCAAGACAGAAAATTAAAACAAAATATAAAATAAAATGTTTAGGAGGAAATAAAAAAAGTACTGTTCACACTTGTCTTTTGAATGATGGTATATGGGCCATAGACGCTTGTAACTGGCATACCATGATGGCTAATGTAATGCTGTTTGGTTCTCACGGATGCCGTAGGTACACCAGGCCACAATTGTCTGTCCTTGGAAATTATTTAGTAATACTCTTTAACTGTTAGACTGAATTAGACGCAATTTGTAGTAGGATTTAATCTCTGCATATCTCTTCTGTACAGGTTGGACCTCAGTCTACCTTAACGAATGTGCAGTGCCTGTGTAATCACTTGTCAGTCTTCGGTTCATCATTCCTAGTTTTACCAGTGCAGATCGATGTCACTCGTACGGCAGAGTATTTCTCTAAGATCTCGGAGAATCCAGTCATTGTTGTCTTAGTGGCATGCTTTTACTTCTGCTACATCCTCACTGTCTTGTGGGCAAGACGCATGGATCTAAGAGACCAAATGCAGGTGATTGAAACATTATATATTCTGGAAATCTCCACTTATTATTCGGTTCATATAATTCTTTCATAACATGTCCCCAACTATCTCAGAGATGCTATTACATTTTGCTTTGCAGCTAAAAATTATTTTGATATTCCTAATGAATAGATCTGTGGAACATACAGTATATTCATCTATGATATTACTGCCACAATGTATGCAGAGATATATTGTATACACAGTGGTCCAGATTTACAAATTTTATAGATTGTGTAAGCCTAGTCAAGCTTTTTAGGTTTATCGCAGAGGATTGATGATATTTCTGGTGCAGGGATAAACACTTTTCCCTGACTTTATACTAACTATTGTTTGGCTTACTTTGAGGTAGA
The DNA here is from genome assembly GCF_905171765.1 of Bufo bufo. Classification (NCBI taxonomy): domain Eukaryota; kingdom Metazoa; phylum Chordata; class Amphibia; order Anura; family Bufonidae; genus Bufo; species Bufo bufo. The sequence goes on along the minus strand of NC_053398.1, from coordinate 142,229,817 downwards.
TTTTATACATTAGAATTGTGGCTCAATTTTGGAGCAAATGGTGCATCTTAACCTCTTCCCAACCTCTGCTGTACATGTAGTAAATGCTGGTCTAGACAGCCTGTCTAAGGTCACTCCATTTTTAGGATTGGTAAATCTGCTCAGTGTGTAGTGCAACTGTGGGTTTCCATGCTTTCCAGAAGGTGAAGTGAAAATACCTGGGGTAAATAGTGACTGAAATGTAAGGCAGCTCAGATCTGCTGTAGAAGTCATTCTGGCACCGTAGGCTACTGTGGAGCCTAGTATCTTTTAGAAAACATGGCGCACCGCCCTCGGCACGCACCATATTCTCATCAGCCGGCACAGTGGAAAAGGAGGTAGTCACTCCATCCCCACTGTGATGTGGCCGCCACTGCCACTAATGAAATGATTAAGGGGAGGGGGCTGTGAAGCTGCCGCTGGCCACCAATAAATATAATACTGAGGAGGGGGGCCTGTGGCCACTGCGCCACTAATGAATATAATTAACCCCTAAATACAAATGTACACGGCGGGTGCATGAGGCCGACACTCGGCCTCAATGACTGAGAACGGCGATCCCGCTGAACCCCGTCAATTAACCCCACAAGTGCTGCACCTGAGGGGTTAATTGACTGGTTCGCCGTTCTCTGTCATTGAGGTCGGGGATAAACTGCCACGTACATTTGTATTTATGGCTTAATTATATTCATTGGAGGCGCAGTGGTCAACAGACCACCCCCCCCAGTATCATAATCATTAGTGGTGCAGTGCCCCCCCCCTCAGTATTATATTAATAGGTGGTGCAGTGGCCACAGGGCTCCCCACCCTCCTAAGTATTATATTCATTGGTGGTGCAGTGGACAAAGGGCCCCCACCCTAATTATTTTCATTGGTGGCAGCTTCTGAACGCAGCCCCAGCAGTGAAATCATGGGGCTCCAATCGGTTACCATGGCAGCCAGGACGCTACTGAAGCCTTCCATGGCTGCCATAGTAAGCTACCTGCTGCTGTCTGTACAAAGCCCAGGGCAACAGGGACTGTGTAAAGTCCTTAATACCCTAAAAATATTAAAGTTTTAAATATATTAGGTATCGCCGCTTCCAAAAAAGTCAGAGCTATTAAAATATGAAAAAATATCTCATATGCGGTGAACGGTTTAACAGGGGAAAAAAAAAAAAAAACACGCGATTCGCCATTTTTTTGTCACCTTATCCCCCAAAAAATAGGATAGGACTGTTCTATTATGGGCTGGATGTTCCATACAATGCGCAATACACACAGCTTTTTGGGGTATTTTTTTTTCTTTTGCATAGTATCGAATGGTAATTGATACCACGCAATACTTTTTTTATGGTATCAAAATCGAATCAAAATATTGGTATCGTGGCAACCCTAGGCCACACAATCACTTTATTCCAAAAATTAGGAGTGGACCATACAATAAGAAAAAGTATTAAGGACAGATACTACTTATTTTTTTTTTTTTGTAATCCACTACTGGTTTTGGCTTAAAAAAACTGCATAAAAAAACCTTAACGTGTAGCGGGGAGCAGATTCGACATAGACTTTACAGAGAAAGTGGGCTGATGCCTAGAGGGCCACCCAAGGCCTCCACATGGCCACCAGCCAGGTACATAATGATCTGATGCTTTCAGCCCAAGGCCTAAAATGTCCCCCCATATGCCCGGGTCCCCCCAGTACTTAATTTACTCTCCGTCGCTTCTGATGCGGGCACGGCCGCCGCTGCATCTCACTGTTGCGCGGATGAAAACATCCGGTGTGAGGGGGGGAGCCTATAGCAGGCAGCAACGGGGACCAGCCTCCCTAGCACCACCCGCGATTCTAGGGAGGCTCGTCTCCGTCATGGCCTGCCATTAGAACTAAAACAAGAATGTTTGCTTCCTATATTGGTAGCCTAGTGTGTATTGTGCTGTGAAGTCTTATTCACTGAGTCAGTGTTTGGTCAGTGATTGTTAGCCCCCATACAGTAGAAATGTCCCCATAATGCCCATCTTGTATCCCCATACAATAGTAATGCCCTCTCTCTGCCCGTAGTAATAATAGTGATGTCCCCTACTTTCACTCCCTCTGTAATCACAATTGGTGTACCAGTGATTGTTCGCACAAGCCAGGAGTGGAGCCTTCACGGAACTATGACATAATGCAAAAATTTGCAGCTGGTCCCTGTTTTTGTCCTGCGCTTGATTCACAGTCACTGATGGAAATCACTGACCAAACACTGACGTGGTAATTAGACCTAACAGTTTCGTAATGACCTTAGTCATTATGTCTAATATCTTTCTTTTTCATTTCTTTAACCCCAGAATCGAGTGATTGTTCCTCGGGATAGTGATCCTTGTGGATTATACCGTTATCTTGTTACTGTATGCACAGGCCACAGGACGGGGGCAGGGACCAGCGCCAAGGTAAGAATTTTAATATCTCTTTATTAACACAAAAATAAACTATGTTGTGACCTGACATTGACACATTCTCCTTTGTATGCAGGTGTGGCTGTCACTTTGTGGTACAGAAAGTGAGTTTGGCCCCATCCTGCTCTCAGGCACCAGACGTCAGGTGTTCAGAAGCGGTAATACTGATGCCTTTATCCTTTCTGTGCCATTTCCTTTGGGTGAATTGAAAAGCATCACGCTCCGTCATGATGGCACAGGCTGTCAGAAAAGTTGGTAAGATGACAGCCTAAGTTTATAGTTAGAAAAATAGGCCTGTCCATAGATCATATCTGGTCCTACACGACTACTGTACAACAGCCGAATACATAGGAAACCCCACCGGCCCGTTGGAGCCAATGGTTAGACAGTTTTAAAGGCAAGACTGAGATATGACAGACTTGCAACGGTTGATCGCCATGAGTGAGCAGAGTTTTATGCCCCCACTGCATCCATCTTAAAGGGGTTGTCCAGCCCTTTTTATTGGATAGACTATCCCTTAGAAAAGTTTTCCAAACTCTTTAAAGTTAATGCAGATGATCAGCAGTACCACTTGTGGACAGGTGTCACTGTATGTCTGGACGAAAGCAGCCGTTTTCTAATTCTGTACAACGACTGTCACATAATAAAGTCTTTTTTTCTTATTTCTCAAACTTTTACTTCATGTCATAACTTTTATGTCATAGGTACGTTGCTCAGGTTACTGTTCAGGATGTCCTGCTCAAAATGTCCTGGCATTTTCTGTGTAACACTTGGCTCTCCCAGCCACCCAAAGGAGACTCTCTGAGCAAGATCTTCAAAGTTGCCAATGACCAAGAGTTACGGAGTTTTAGGTAATCCTCAGTAACGGAAGATTTTAAACCTCACTTTCATAGTTAAATTAATAACCTTGTCAAAAAGTATTGCATCCAGATTTTGCTTTTTTGTTGACTCTGTTCATCCCTCCACATTAGACTATTAGTGGGTATGGTTGTCATCTCCACAAAGGCTCCATTTCTTCCATGTCAGTACAGAGTGCTACATGAGCAACAAATACGTATTTTAGTAAATGCCAGCAGTCTGCCCCACTAAGCTAAAGATTCATTCATACCTGCGCTTTGTCGCCCCTGTCCTCCACACTGCCTCCAGTGTTTCCATGTTTCTGGTCCCCGCAGTGTTTACACCTGGCACAGCAATGGCTATGGTCACATGCTCTGCTGCAGCCAATGACTGGCTTCACCAGTGACATGGCCACAGCAGTCACGTCACCGCTGAAGCTAGTCATGGGCTGCAGCAGGGCATGTGACCATATCCATGCTGTGCCAGGTGTAAAAACTGCAAAGACCAGAACATAGAGGCAGTGCGGCGAATCGGAGCAGAGGGGAGCCAGTAAGTATGAATCCTTAGCTTAATGGGGCAGGCTGCTGGCGCTTAGTAAAAGGTCACTATTACCAGAGAACCCCTTTAATGTTCTTACACAGTTTACATTAGGGGCCACATCTGAGAGAGAGGGATTGTCCAAGGTGGCCAACACCTTTGAAATTGTATTATAAAGGTTATAATACAGTGCAGTTTGTTGTTTCTCTCCCATCAGGATGCCATCTTGAATTCAGAAAATTATTTAGGATTTTTTTTAGGCTACTTTCACATCTGCCGCAGTGCGATCCGGCCGCCTGTTCAGGCAGAGAATGCCAGGAATCGCCTGGACACAAACCACAGTGTGCAGCGGTTTCTGTCCGGTGACTCTCGGCATATTTGCCAGATTGCGGCTGGATCACCACAGGACCCCATTATAGTTAATGGTGTCAGCAGACATTGTGGTTGCATAGTGCCGTATCCGGAGAATTCTGGCAGGCTGTTCTCTGCCAGAACAGCCTGCCGGAATCCATGCCACAGGTGTGAAACTAGCCTTGATGTATTCATTCATAGCTATTTCTTTTCTGTCTTGCAAGGAATATTTTCTTGAAAAAAACTTTAAGGGGCCTGCGCGATGAACACATCTGGATTTCTATCCTCAATCATCCAGCCCGTAGTGTATTTACACGTGTCCAGAGAGTGTCCTGTTGTATGTGTCTTCTCATGTGTACAGTTGTCATTAACCTCATGTTCTGGGAGTTACCTCAAGCTACTTATCCAGTGCTCATTAGTGTTGGTGAGTAGTTATCTTTTCGCAATCTCCAATTGTATTTATGGAATGCTACTTCCCATCTTGCTCCTAATATTTATTTTTCAGGCGGTTTTACCCTGACATGGAAGGACATTATGATAGCCTTTGAAAGTGCAATTCTCATGTTTCCTGTCAATCTACTCATCATTTACATCTTTCGAAACACTCAGCCCAGGGAAACTAAAAACACAAAGACCAAAGCTAAAAAAGACAAACTAATTCCCAATGCCAAGAAGAGTCCATCCTGCCAGCTAAGTTTCTATACTGTTCTGGAGGTGAGAACTGAGATGATTCTTGCTTCTGGGGGTGGTTAGTAACTTTTTCTTTTAACCGTCAGGCCACAATGTAGTGAGTATGCTGCAGATTTGCTATTTGCTCTTATTTTAACTCTTGCATTCATTACATTTTCTTTATTTTGGTTGCATATTTTTCCTCATCCTGCTTCTTATTTTTAGGACCTGTCGGGAGTAGTGCAGACTCTGAGTCAGACTTCCCGGAATAAGTTAGAAGTAAATCTGGATCAAGAAACAAATAAAAATTTCACTGCTCTACTGCAGAACATCTCACATCTTTTACAAAAACAGCTAACGCCTGGACGTAAGTGCAACACCTCCTTTACTAACTTTTTTAGCCATGCCACATCTGCAGTGAAAAATGAACAATGCTAGTTTGGATGTGACCATAGATTCCACCACCTTTTCCACAGCAGAATAGAGCATGCTGCAAATTTGAAAATCAGCAAAAGGACCTAAATCTGTGAAGAAATTTTTTATGTAATTTTTATTTTATTTTATTGAAGATGACCTTTTGAAGAAGCTGACACAGAGCTTCTTGAAGGCATTTAGTTGGAAAACATAAATTCCACTTTAGGGTTTATATTCAAATGCAGCAGATTTGTTGCAGAAATTTCTGCCAGTGAGAGTCTTTTTTATTTATCTGAATGGTGTTGTTTTGGAAGCAAGCACATGTATTTCTGCTAACTAAATGGGCAGTCTCACAAATTTCAACAGCAAATATGCCTTGTGTGAACTCGACCTAAAGATTCACTACCTTCCCTTTTTAATGTCTCCTATGGTTGCTCTCCAGGACTGTCATCTTCAGTTCCCTTGGCGCAGCTTTCTAGTGATGAATTACATGCCTTGTTTTGTGCACATTATGTGTCCCGAAAGCTTAAGAAGGTGTCTCAAGATGTTCAGCAGCTGGGAAGCCAGCAGGTCCCAGACCAGCAGCAGCATGAGGAGTTCATCGCGCAGTTACATGCTCTGCTGCATGTAATAGACAAATCTGTTCCTCCTTTGCCTGCACAACGGTAAGACACCAGGCTTCTAACAGACAGTCTAAAGTTCTGTGGTTCTTTGACTTTATACTGTGTGTTGAATTGCTGTGCTATAATATCCACGCAGGTCTCAACAAAAGCAGCAAGTGAAAAAGAAGCGACTGCCTTGGTGGTTCCTGTTCATTGGGTGGAGCCTACTGGTCTCCATCAGTGTTGTTTCTACCTACTTCACCATGATGTACGGGTTTCTCTATGGAAAGAACAGTTCTATACGGTGGATTATTTCAATGGCTTTATCTCTATTCCAAAGCATCTTTATTCTGCAGCCACTTAAGGTATGCAAATACATTTCAACTAATATCAAACCTCAGCCAGTCAGACCCCCAGTGATCTGATATTAATGACTTATTTTAAGGACAGGTCATCGACTCATCAATATTAAACTCACAGAAAACCCCTTTAAAATGTTTCTCTGAAATTTCTTGGAAGTCCCTGTCAAAAATGACTGTCTCCTTCCTGTGACTCTCCACCCCCATTAGCCATTAAAAAAACATTTGCTTACTTTCTGCCAGACTTGGCGTCGCCATCTTTTACATAACCGACAGTTTATCTATAACAAGGTCTTAAAAAGCAAAACTACAATTTAAAGGGGTTGTCCCATTGAGACAACTTGATAAGTGTCTGATCAGAGGGAGTACGACCAATGAGGCCCCTTCGAATTACGAAAAGGAGTGCCCGTGTTCCCCTCTTTAAAAGCACAGGCAGGGAGGATGACATTCCTCCGTACGAAGACCTGCGCTCTCACCCGTCGTTGTCTAAACTTTCCACCTTTCATCTGGCCTATTTACTCCAACAAATGAAAAAACACTTAACTAATTTCCCGATTGCACCAGCTCACACCCCATTTGAAAAGTTAGCCTTACAAAAAAAGGAACCAAAGGGTAAAATATCTCAACTATATGATATCCTACTCTCCAATCAGGGATCAGAGACTCCTCTGTTTATTCAGCAGTGGGCAGCAGAACTGAACATTCAATTATCCCCCTTAGAAGTAAAACAAGCGCTCAGAGTGTTTCTCAAGGTGTCCAGGTGCGTCAAGTTGCAAGAAAACAGCTATAAAGTTTTAACAAGATGGTATTACACACCTCAACGACTTCATCGCATGTTTCCTGAGTGTAGCCCTATGTGCTGGTATGTATGCCCATATCTGGTGGGAGTGTACCAAGATAACCTCTTACTGGCAGGAGATTTGTAAGCTTATATCTAGTATATGTAGCTTGAAGTTACCCATTTCCCCTAAAGTTTGCCTCTTAGGAGTTTTAGGAGAAATTAGATGTCCCAAATATAAACGTTCGCTATGTAACACTTTGTTAGCGGCAGCTAGACTTATGTTAGCAATAGCATGGAAACAACCAAACCCACCATCCATTCAAAATTGGATTCTCAAATGCGATCAGCTCTACTGTCTCGAACAAATAGCACACTGGGATGCTCGCACCCCTGTGCAGTTCAAAAATATTTGGAACCCATGGAAAACATTTCGGAATTTCTCCGGGGTATGAGTTCTTACTGTAAAGAGGAACATATTGCGAAAGTGAGCCGCCTCCCTCTCAATAGGTCTTCATCTGTTGTACGCACTCCTATTATTTACTCCTGGTAGGAGTTAGTTTGAGACATTGCATTTTGCGCCTGCCTCGATGGAAATCTGTTCTATACAAAGCTATTCTCCCCCCCCCCCCAGGTCACTTCTTTCCCTCTTGCTTTCTCCCTTTCCTTTTTTCCTTTCCCCCTTCTATGTTTTCTTTTTTATTTTGTGGATGTTTAGTTTATATGGATCTCTAATGGAAGTACTTACGTTTTTTATATTAAGATGGGCAGAGGCGTTATCTTTGATATTATCTTTCTGATGATAATGAATATGTCAATTATCTGTATTTACAATTGCACTTATATAATATACGGTCAGGTTATGTGTATACTTCCAAAAGGTTGAAACACTGTTGACCTTTATGTTTTTACTTCATGTTGAAAACTAATAAAAACAATTTTAAAACAATAAAAGCACAGGCAGACAAGCATACGTGTCTGCTGTTCCATTCAATTCTATTGAACTTCCATAGAGTGCAAGCACTCGGCTATCTCTGGGAGCCCCATAGAGCTGAATGTTGTGGCTGCGCGCATGCGTGACCACTGCTCCATTCAAACAGGGGAGCACGGGCCCTTTCAAAGCCTTTTTTGCATGTAGCAGAAATTTTCCAAGCATATTTGGGCATGCAAAGTGGATTTTGAAATGCATAGTCTGCTCCTTGGTTTGGAGATTTTAAATGGATTGTTTGCATATAAGTACAGTGGGAAATCTAAACTCGGTAATGTAGTGTTGTGGATTTTGCTGTAGATTACCCATGGAATCACAGCCGTGAATTTCCACACCATTGAGTTTTTTCCTTTTTTCAGATTGCACAAAAAAATCCACAGCAACTGCACCATTTCTGCACCAAACTGTGCATGATTCAGTGTGCAGATTTCACTATACATTTTTAAATTTGCTAGTGCTTCCTTTTGAATGGCGCAGCAGGCATGCATGTGTGCTGCTACTCTATTCAGCTCTTTGTTGCTGCCAGAGATAGCCCAGCGCTTGTACTCTGCTTTCTCCTGCAGTGCCATCAAGTTGAATGGGGTGGTAGGCACCCATACAAGTGTGTCGCTGCATTCAAATGGGAAGGGGGGGGGACGCAACTGGTATGGACCCCCACTGATCAGACAAGCCTGTTAAAGTATTTTGTATGTGATTTCCAGGTTGTTGGATTTGCTGTTTTTTTTGCTCTGATCTTAAAGAAGGTAGAAGATGAGGAAGAAATTCTGGAGACAGAACTAGAGATATCAGGTTAGTTTCTTCTATTTTCTTGCTTGATACGTCATAGATTCCTGTTTTTTCCTTAAAATAGTAATAACAAAGTCCAGCATGAATATGGATGTGTTATTTGCCCTTAACTTTGTTCTTTGTCACATATCTGTAGGTTATTTACTATTTGTTTTATACCAATCCCAGAAGCGTCTATACACCTGTAATAATTAATGCTATACATTGCAGATGAGTGTCAGAAAAGTGATGAGACGGCCCTGTGATGGATTTCCTGGATTCTGGCTCTCTGCATTTTATCTTGGTCCATGTACTGGATGTACCCGAATCTACATTAATTTTACTGGGACAAATACATTCTGCAGCATCTTATACAGATTATGTTTATATTTATCATAATGCATTTTATATATATATATATATATATATATATATATATATATATATATTACAGTCCTAAGTAAAATGCATATTTACGTATACCGGTATATACTGTGTATATATATATATATATATATATATATACACATACATATATAGGCAAATTATGGTTATGCCTATAGAAAACCTCAAATGACGCATAAAAAATTTGTATGTTTATGTATTTGTTTTCCCATATTATTTTTTGCAACAACACCAATTACAAATTTTGTTACTGTCTCTTAAACACGTTATTCAATGAAGGATTGCCCCAATTTTCTTTACAAATAGAATATTAATTAACGTTTCTCACTAAAATAAAAAATAAAAATATATAAACTCACCAGCAGATGTTGACTTTCTTCCTGTAATATACTATTCAGCCAGTTCTTTGCATGCTTTTTCCCAGGGAGCATTGCCTACACCAGTTGGATCTCCTCAAGGAGAGCCATTGCCTTTCAAGGATTCAAAGAGCACCAAGAAGCCAGCATTGCACAAGACATAAGATGGTGTATCACTTTTGCCTGGAGTAAACTATAACTCTATTACAAACCTTAACCCTTCTTTTCCATCCCCATCCATGTCACACTTACATTCATCTTGGAAGCTGAGATATGGAGGGATCTGGTGTCCTTACTTTTAGATAATTTTTAGCTTTTTACCCCACTAACCATAACGCAGTGGTCAGGTTTGCTTTTAATTCTGTCTTGAGTTTGTAAGTTCTCCGATAGTTTACATGGAGTTATATTCAGGTTTCCTGTAGGCCTGGAATTCATTAGTCCCCAGTTTGTACTTATTTACGTCTGAGCTTTGTTTTTTTCCTGTAATGATCCCTGCCTTTTATCTACAGTACAATAAAGACATTTTTAGTTAACACAATGATGTAAGCGTGCTCAGGATACACAAGTACATCGTATGTGTATAGAGCATCCACCTGTTTAAGCAGGGTGTGCCGCATCCTATTCAGTCTCATGTTTCGTTCATTTGGGAGAGGGTGGGCAATATGTGTGCACCTGTATCATTTGCTGACTGAAAGTACAACAGCAATTAAATCCCGGTTCTGTGCATGAATGTCAAGAGCTATGTGGACTTTGTGCAGCTTGATCCTTCTCCTTTTGCCTGAGCAGCATGTTAGCGATGCCGTTTGCCCCGGTTCCCAGAAGCATGTGGGAAAAAATTGCATTCAGCTTGTTAATCAAGAGTTGACTTATAATGGAGCTAGGTCTTGGTGCCAGAAACAAGATGGACATTTGGCCCAGATTGGAAACCAGAAGACACTGGAGGAAATATTATTTATAATTAAGGATGAGGGATCTTACTGGATTGAAGTTGTGCCACCGATAATGGACCGGTTGGGTCAAGGTAACCAAAACCGAGGCAGCAAGAACGACCAAGGTAAGCTTGGAGAAAGTAGTTGAAAAAAGGTAAATGGGGCTGATATATTATATAGGAATGTATAGGGTAACATCTGCAGCAAAATCCATGACATATCTGCATGGCTTATGCACACTGTACACTGCCGTAAAGTCCTGCCATACTCTGTTACTCAGGATAGGTCATCAATATCAATAATAAACTATACATGTCTATGCCAGTGACAATTGATCTGTGGGGGTGCTGGCTGTCGGATCTGTCTGAGTTACTAATCCCAGTGACGTAATGGTTGCCTAACTAAACCATTATATACCATACTTTTTTCAGTTAGGTTGTGAGTTTTTGCTCACTGAATTAAAACGTCAGCTGCACAGGTTTTTTATGAAACTAACATTTGAAAACACTATTTTTGTATGTAGTTCATAGATATATTATTGGGTGTAGAAAATACTTCTAATCCTTCTTGCATAACCTGTTGTGTGAGACAGGACCCGCACAAGATCAAGACCAACAAAAAGAGAATGGAGAAGATCAGACCGAAGATGAACAGCAAGACCAAAATGAGGACCAACGCAAACAAAATGATGAAGATGAAGAAGAAGACGAAAATAAAGACCAACTCAAAGAAAAGGATGAAGACCAAAATGAAGACCAACTCAAAGAAAATGATGATCAAGAAGACCAAAATGAAGATCAACTCAAAGAAAAGGATGAAGACCAAGAAGAGGGCCAAACTGAAGAGCAGCTCAGAGAAAATTACAATGATCAAGAAGGCCAAAATGAAGACCAACACAAAGGAAATTATAAAGATCAAGAAGAATACCAAAATGAAGACCATACCGAAGAAAATGACAAAGACCAAGAAGATCAAAGCGATGAACAACACAAAGACAGAGACTATGATCACTACAAGAAGTACAACAGATATCATGGTAAGTGCATAATGATCATCTTAGATGGATTGAGAGCCAACAAATTATGGTAATACCTCGTATGTAGAGGCTCTACATACATAGAGAAGAATGTTGCACTAGTGTAGGTAAGATGAAAAGGGAATTTTCTTCTGCTGACTCAAGGCTCAAGAATTGTTTTTGAGGAGGTAAGGGCTTGGATGTGTGGCCTGAAGGACAGAATGAAAAGTCATCTTCATTTTGCAGGTAAATACAGACGGCTCAAAAGGATGGCACAACAGAGTTCAGGGTGCACTATAATATATAAAGGTGCCCAGGAAAAATGGAGAACAGCTCCAGCATGTGAGGACAAGAGGAGATTCATCTGTTCCTTTGGTAAGTGTCAAATTATATGTGTGTGTGTGGGGGGGGGGGGGGTGAAACAGCATACAGGGAGTGCAGAATTATTAGTCAAGTTGTATTTTTGAGGATTAATTTTATTATTGAACAACAACCATGTTCTCAATGAACCCAAAAAACTCATTAATATCAAAGCTGAATATTTTTGGAAGTAGTTTTTAGTTTGTTTTTAGTTTTAGCTATTTTAGGGGGATATCTGTGTGTGCAGGTGACTATTACTGTGCATAATTATTAGGCAACTTAACAAAAAACAAATATATACCCATTTCAATTATTTATTTTTACCAGTGAAACCAATATAACATCTCAACATTCACAAATATACATTTCTGACATTCAAAAACAAAACAAAAACAAATCAGTGACCAATATAGCCACCTTTCTTTGCAAGGACACTCAAAAGCCTGCCATCCATGGATTCTGTCAGTGTTTTGATCTGTTCACCATCAACATTGCGTGCAGCAGCAACCACAGCCTCCCAGACACTGTTCAGAGAGGTGTACTGTTTTCCCTCCTTGTAAATCTCACATTTGATGATGGACCACAGGTTCTCAATGGGGTTCAGATCAGGTGAACAAGGAGGCCATGTCATTAGATTTTCTTCTTTTATACCCTTTCTTGCCAGCCACGCTGTGGAGTACTTGGACACGTGTGATGGAGCATTGTCCTGCATGAAAATCATGTTTTTCTTGAAGGATGCAGACTTCTTCCTGTACCACTGCTTGAAGAAGGTGTCTTCCAGAAACTGGCAGTAGGACTGGGAGTTGAGCTTGACTCCATCCTCAACCCGAAAAGGCCCCACAAGCTCATCTTTGATGATACCAGCCCAAACCAGTACTCCACCTCCACCTTGCTGGCGTCTGAGTCGGACTGGAGCTCTCTGCCCTTTACCAATCCAGCCACGGGCCCATCCATCTGGCCCATCAAGACTCACTCTCATTTCATCAGTCCATAAAACCTTAGAAAAATCAGTCTTGAGATATTTCTTGTCCCAGTCTTGACGTTTCAGCTTGTGTGTCCTGTTCAGTGGTGGTCGTCTTTCAGCCTTTCTTACCTTGGCCATGTCTCTGAGTATTGCACACCTTGTGCTTTTGGGCACTCCAGTGATGTTGCAGCTCTGAAATATGGCCAAACTGGTGGCAAGTGGCATCTTGGCAGCTGCACGCTTGACTTTTCTCAGTTCATGGGCAGTTATTTTGCGCCTTGGTTTTTCCACACGCTTCTTGCGACCCTGTTGACTATTTTGAATGAAATGCTTGATTGTTCGATGATCACGCTTCAGAAGCTTTGCAATTTTAAGAGTGCTGCATCCCTCTGCAAGATATCTCACTATTTTTGACTTTTCTGAGCCTGTCAAGTCCTTCTTTTGACCCATTTTGCCAAAGGAAAGGAAGTTGCCTAATAATTATGCACACCTGATATAGGGTGTTGATGTCATTAGACCACACCCCTTCTCATTACAGAGATGCACATCACCTTATATGCTTAATTGGTAGTAGGCTTTCGAGCCTATACAGCTTGGAGTAAGACAACATGCATAAAGAGGATGATGTGGTCAAAATACTCATTTGCCTAATAATTCTGCACTCCCTGTATTAGGGATGCTTGCTGAGTTCACTTTGTAGAATAGTTAGAGAACATAGCAGTTTGCAGAAGTATACTCTTCACAAGTAGGTACAAACACTTGATGGTTGCAGGCACAAAGAGGACCAGGCTTGTAATAAGCACTTGAATTTTTCAGAAATTAGCTCTTAAGTTCACATTTGAGTGATCCTTTGCCGGGGTCAGGGGGCCATGTGATACTCCACAGGTCCACTGACAGATTGTGTTCAAAGTTGGTGATGGCTTTTATCCGTCCTACAGTGCCACTGTGAGTTTCTAGAAGGCTACCCTTGCCACAACCTGCCTCTTTGTATAGAAATGCCCTGGGTCCTTATCAACACTAAGTCACAACCTTTCGCAGAATTGCTCCCAGTCAACCTCAGTTGTGTATATGCAAACATGCATGACACCTAAACTGTAATAGCTGTACAGGCTCAGACAGTAGCCTAGTCAATTTAGTGCTTCCTTGCAAAGTACTGCTCAGCCGCGAGCACCGAAAATAACCGAGCATAGCGCTGGGCCTTTTTCGGCAATCCCTTTGAATTGAATGGAAAGCGCACCGCGCAAATATGGCCACCGTTCTATTCGCTTTTATAGGGCTGTCAGAATTTTTTATTTTTCGGAGCTTACATTGGAATGAATGGAGGGTGGCCACGCATGCACGTTGCGCTCACCAGCACTTTGCAGGTTACGTTCTAAGTATAAGTGCGGGTTCTACCTCTTGCGATATGCCCCGGTGTCTGAGGTGAGACGACCTCTTTAACGAGCAGAGACAGGAATAAATTCACACAACTGTAACTTCACACATTTATTACTTAGCTTTGTGTTATGTCCCCTGGACACTCTGTGTCTCTCAGGTACTGCTGGCAATGCTGCCAGTATCTGCTCAGCAAGTTACACACACAGGCCGATGTACTACTTAACCAGAGCAAGGTTTATTACTCAGAACATTATGGCATTCTTACATGGAGGAGTCTTATTCCAAACAGCTTCTGTCCTTATCAGATGTAATCCCTTCTCAGCCTCATGTGTCTGCTTCCAGTTCCCCTCACACACCGTCTGACTTCCTGGTACAGCTCCTCCTCCCCCATCATGCATCAGGAGAAAGAGGCTAAAGGTCACAGTGATCTATCACAACATCACACCTCCTTTCCTTCCCAAAAAAAAAACATAACAAGAGAACAAAATGTTGAACACATAACATAACAAGGCAAGCGAGATCAGTTCAGCAAGTAGTATCTCCAACTCAGTTCTGTGATTTCCGCAGCACTTCATGAGCCCTTTGTCTCTGTTCCCTGACCTCCAATGTGTCCCGTAAGATTTCAGCACTTTGCCAGCGAGGCGTTTGACGTCTTTGACGGGTAGACTTACGCAGAGGCACAGCACCGGGAGGGATAGAGTCAGTCAAGGGTTCTGGAGATGTCAGTGGGCGTCCCACAGACAAATCAGTCTCTGTAACTCCAGGCACATGTCCGGGCTCCTCAGGAATATGGTCACCAACCAGTTCAGGGTTTGGTTGTAAACTTGTGGGATCATGCCAGACACCATGCCATATGTCACCAGCAGAGTTCAGAGTAGACTCTGGTGGGTGGTTAGAAAGAGGGTTCGGTTTTGTCACTAGTGGCCGGCAAATGCGTTTCCTCAATTGTGAAAGGTGTCGCCGAACACAAATGCCTTCCTCCAGGCGGACAAGGTACATTCTTCTGCCAAGAGTTCCATCAATAACGCCCGGAAGCCAAGGAGGCAAAGCTCTGTAATTCCGAGACCATACAAGATCACCGGCACGGAATCCCAGACGGCCCGGCGGAGGAGGTGTTGGTGACTGTTCCTGCGGACGAACTAAATCAAGTTTGGTGCGGAGATGCCTGCCAAACATAAGAAAAGCCGGTGACAGCCCAGTAGTAGCGTGTTTCGTGTTACGGTACATGATCAAGAATTCCAGCAGCTTCTCTTCTGACAGTCCAACCTGGTCCAGAGTGGACAGTAAGTGCTTCTTAAATGTCTGCACAAATCGTTCTGCCAGCCCATTTGAAGCTGGATGATAAGGAGCTGTTTTGTAGTGTTGGACGCCCAAGCCACTAAGGAAGGATTGAAACTCATGCGATGTAAATTGAGTTCCATTGTCGGAGACTATGGCTGTTGGCAAGCCATATTGAGCAAAGAGCTTCCTTAAGACTAGAATGGTAGCAGCTGAGGTAATAGAAGGCATTAGAAAAACCTCCGGCCATTTTGAATGCGCATCTACCACGATCAAATACATTTTACCCTGGATGGGGCCAGCAAAATCAAGATGGAGTCTGGACCACGGTTCTGTTGGCCATGGCCAAGGTTGCAGGGTTCCTCTCTTTTGGGGTCGCTGGGCTTGACAGCACCCAGGACATTGAGCAACATAATCTTCAATTGGTGTATCCATTTGTGGCCACCAAACATAGCTCCGGGCTCGCTGCTTCATGGGCACCACACCAGGATTGTTTACCCTGCAAGGATGATTCGGGCATGCCTCACTGTTCCCAGCCGGTCCACTTACTTCACAGAGCTACTTTACAGGCCTCAGACATAACCTGTGATTCACCAGCGTCTCTATCTGTAACTGAATGGATCTAGTTGACCCTTGGGCTGTCTCTGACAGTCTTGACTAAACCAGTCCATTTGGTCACAGGATTGGAATGAACAGTGTTCTTACCAGGCCATGGGGCAACTAATCTCATGCCATCTGATAGCTCACTTTCATGTCTGAAGTTCTCATGAAGTTTCTCAGTTAGGGCTGAACTAAATATAGTCAACAGGATACTTTCCTCAGCCAGCTCACGCTCTTGATTTGCTATGCCATACTATTCTGAACATCTGGATCCCTGTGAGAATATCAGAAGTTACTCCACAGAATTCACTCGAGTGCACCATTACTTAGATTCCAGCTTACCAATCATTAGTTTCAAGGCACACCAAACCCTGATTTTAAATAGCCTCCCCTAAGCCCCCTCCGACTAACATTGCAGCGCAGCATTTCAGTGGACCAACGCTCTCTCCTGCGAGCCTCAGCCAGGAAAATGATTCATGCTGCCCAATTACTCGGGTAGGACATGGTAGCGGTGCCGAGTACTGTGGTCTACCAGCCAACTTTTACTTGGACCACATGATGCATGAGCAAGGGCAAAACAATACATTAAAGTATAAACACGTTATTTAAATGGAATACACACAGAATATATGCATAACAATTGCAGCATAACAACAATGGACACTTTCTTAAAGGGCAGTACCGACAAGTTCTTTGTCTGCTGAGGAACCGAACAGTGGTCTAGAAGCTAAGTAATGTTATGTCTTTTACATAAGGGGAGGATAATGTTTACCCCCTTACAAGTATTTATGGGTTATGCATTACAAATGATAAGATAATGATTTTAGCAAACCTACATAGAATACAATCACAATTCATAATTTTGCAGCTGGAAAAGTAGAATTTGATCCACAGTGTGTCTGACACTGAACCTGTTAGAGCACTGGATAATTGTAAAAAAGATGAACGATAGTAATCTGTATAATTACTGATATGTTGCATATTATCTGGTCGTCTACATATGTTATTATTGTAATATGCAGTTTATGATTCTTACTCTGGTCTTTGTATTTTTCCTAGATATTCCCAAAAGTAACAAGCACCACATCATTAAGGTGAGATGAGCAAGCACAATACTAGTCTCTTTCTCATTCAGTAAGAAAGTTCTGTTCATCTATTTTATAACAAGTCCCCCTCCGCAGCTATTCTTGCCGCCCTCCGTGCCGTTCAGGGCGTAAAATATTAGCGCCCATATATTCTCCTCCTCCAGGAGCCTGTTGAGCTCCGTCCCCACTTCTTTTTTTAATTAACCACTTCTTTGCCTCGCCACCTAACTGAGGCTGGGGCTTAAGATTTCAATAAATTAATTATTAAATAAATGTATAATTAAAATACAGGTGAAGTAATTGCCTGTCTGCTGGATGCTGTATATGCCGTCAGGTTACCCCTTCATCATGCAGATACTGTACATCCTGTTGCATTTCCCCCTTCCACAGGTGGAGTAATTTCTCTAACACTAGATACTGTGACTACTACCGCATTACTTCCGGCCATAGTGTAATATTGGACGTAGCACTGACTACTATTTTATAACCCCTTCTCAGGTGGAGTATTTGCGTTCAGCCTGAAAACAGTGATGGCAACGCTGTTAGTTCCTTCCTCACATGAGGCATTGGCACTGGGCATTGATCTGTAGTTTCTACCGCATTACCTTCTACTCCATGCAGAGTATCAGCCCTGTAACTGCTACACATCCCTCATCCACATCCCAGAGCCTTCACTCTGGTCCTAAATGTGGTAATTTTTTCAGAATTTCCCTTTCTTGTGGATCTTTTACTCATTTTATGCTACCAATGGGTGCTGCAGCTCCAACAGGTGTTGTCTTTATGCTGGCACTTGGGGCTGTAGCTGACAAGTCCACTCATTCCTGATGGCACTGGTCAACTCCACCACCTCCATCAACAGACGAGGTGTTAGCAATAGCACAGGATGCTGTAGCTGATTATTCTCCTCACTTCTGGTGTTCTCTAGTACGGAGTTCTTCAGCTGGCATAACCTACTAGTTTCTGTGGCACTTGTCTTCCACATTTTTCCTTTCACAAGTGGGACATTGGCGCTCACAGTTTATTTTGTGACAGCATCAGCATTGCCCCTTTTTAGGAGATTGAGTGATTGCACTGACGTCCTGCTGTATCGGACCTACCTATTCAGTGCACATGCTGTAAGACTACATTACTCCCCACAGCAGACTGGTTGCTGTCAGGCCACTTTGTGCATTCCTCTGATAAGCACATTCTCCCCTTCTTCAGGCGGAGGTTGCTACACTATGGCGGTAGATAGTCTGGGGCGAGGCTACACACCTCCGATGTTTCAGGCATCGGCATCACTTGTAACTATCGGCAAGGTATTTTTTCTTCAGCTTTCTATTAGGTCTGCCCGTTCCAGGCAGTTTTTCTGTGGAGTATCAGTGTCACGGTCTCCCCCGTGACAGGGGTCAGAAGATCTAAGAGACTGGCTTCACGTGATGTGATCTGACAGCCTCTGTGGTTTCACTTGTTTCTGTGTTGTTGCTGGGTATGACCACACCTCTTGTCTCAGGTGTAGCTTAAGTGGTCATTCTAACTCCTCTATTTAGTCTGGTCTCACCCATCATGCTATGCGGTTGATAGCTCCTTTCTTTTTTTCAATCAAATTGTTTTTTATTATTCAAATAAAATTGGCATATCACAAGACAATTTGCGTCTACAATTTTTCTGTAATTTTCTCCCCTCCACATCTCATATACACAGAATTGTATAAAAACATTATCTTATGTCCACATATTTGATACATCTTCCACAGTTATTATACATAATGAATATACCAATAAAAAGACAAAACAGTTACAGAGTTATTTGACTATAAAACCCAACATCCCCCACCCCCCCTCTCCCAACTACCAACCCCCCCCCCCCCCCCAAAATCATAGCATGAATTTTCAAGACCTTTTTAGATGACGACATGAGTATGAGACAACCATTCATTCCACAACTTTTCAAACTTCTGAGGGCATCCTCTCCTAACAAACACTCCCCTCTCTAAAGTCAACATATCATGCACCTTTCTCACAAATTCATCCACCGTTGGCGGACTCCCCTGGATCCACCTAAAAGCAATCAACTTCCTGGCCACATACAATAGTCTCCCAACCGCCACTTTGACCGCCTCTCCCCCACCAATCTCCTTCACATATCCCAGCACACATATCTTGGGGTCCTTCTGCACCCTCAATTCCAGGTTACGATTAATCAAAGTCAACACCTCATCCCAAAAACTACTTAGCACTGGACAAGCCCAAAGCATATGAAACAGATCTGCACCTTCCGCCATACATTTTGGACAGTTGTCATCAGTTCTAACCCCAATTTTTCGTAAAAACACTGAAGTTTTGTAGACTCTGTGGATGATAAACAATTGTGACAGCTTGCCCTGTTCACTTACAGACACTCTCGGGACTACCTCCAATATATCTTCCCACTGTTCCTTAGGGATGTCCCCCAGATCCTTTTCCCATTTTCTCATCCTTGTAAGAGGGAATTCTATCAAGAATTTGTCTAAAAGCAGAGTATACACCTGTGAAATCAGACCTCTCTTTCCTCCAGCTGGGAGAACCAGTTTATGGACCACATCTGTTTTTGCAATAATGCAACCCTTCCTTATCGTGACATGATAGGCGTGTCTCAGTTGCAGGTATTGATAGAACCACACTTTAGGAATGTTGAATTCTTGCTGTAGGCCTTGAAATGATTTAAATACATTAGTCTCAATCAATTGACCTATCCTCATTACTCCATGGGATTCCCAATTTCGGACTCCTGATAGAGAAATTAACTCTGGCATCAAGTTATTGTTCCATATTGGGGAAAGCTCTCCTACCCCACCAACTCCCCTGATCAATTTCACCTTTGCCCACACTTTTTTCATAAGCTCTATAAGCGTTACTTTCTCTCTCCCCCCATGCATCCCTGCACCCTCCAGAATACCCATAAGATCCCTACTACCCAACCAGTGTTGCAGTATTTTCCCCGTCACGTCTGGTAGCTGAAATTCCATCCAACCCTTAAAATGTTGACACTGAGAGGCTAAGAAATATATCCAGGCGTTAGGGACAGCCAAGCCACCTTCAGACTTGGGATATTGCAGCGTCTCCAGCTTAATCCTAGCTTGACCATATTTCCAGATAAGATCTCTAAATATCGAATGTATTTTCCTAAATCTCTCAACTGGGATCCATACAGGGGCATTATTCAATATGTATAGCAACTGAGGCATCATTACCATTTTTAGGAGATTCACTCTGCCCACCACCGACAAAAAGAGTCTACTCCATGTCCTTGCCTTCAGCCTAAAGGTATTTAGTAAAGGAGTTAAATTAAGCTCTTCAAAATCTAGCAGTCTAGGTGTTATATATAGCCCCAAATATTAAAATTTGCCCACCCAGGGAATCAAACTATCTGCCTGCACACCAGAGAGTGCCTGTCCGTCTACCGGCATCAGGGCAGACTTCTGCCAATTTATCCGAAGCCCAGAGAAGCCACCAAATTTATCTATTAAAGCCATGGCCGCATCCAGAGAGCCCCCAGTGTCACCCAGAAATAGCATAGTGTCATCAGCATACATTGCCACTTTATTTTGCGTCTCACCATATCTAAACCCCACAATATGAGGTGACAGGCGGATAAGGGCTGCAAGTGGTTCAATTGCTAACGCAAACAACAAGGGTGACAATGGGCACCCCTGTCTGGTGCCTCTGGCCAAAGAGAAGCTATCTGACAGCCCCCCATTAGCTCTGATCCGTGCCTTTGGACTTGAATACAACACTTTCACCCACTGAATAAATCGCGCACCAAAGCCCATGACTCTCAAGGTTTCCCATAGGTAGTTCCATTCAACACTGTCAAACGCCTTGGCGGCGTCTAACGCAAGTAAGGCCCTATCTCCTTCATTATCTGCTGGAATATTCAGACTAGCATATACTCTACGGATATTTATAGCAGTCGACTTCCCAGGCATAAAGCCCGTTTGATCCGGGTGCACTATAGTTAGTATTACCCTGGACAGCCTGTTCGCCAACACTTTCGCCAGGAGCTTCACATCTGCTGTTAATAGCGAAATTGGTCTATAGGAATCAGGAACTTTGGGATCTTTCCCAGGCTTAGGAATAACTACTATGATAGCCTCCTGCATAGAATGTGGTAGCGAACCCGTCTCCAGAGAATATTCAAGAACCTTAAGTAATTCAGGAAGAAGTATCCCTTGCAACTTTTTATACACCTCCACTGGTATGCCGTCTGCCCCCGGCGCCTTACCATTCGCCATCCCCCCAAGAGCTACCTCCAACTCCTCCAGCGTGATCGGCTCTTCCAGTCTCTCTCTATCCTCCTCTGATAACACTGATAGCTGAGCCTCAGCCAGGAAGGCGGACAGGGCCTCCTCCGAGCTAGACGCCTTGGAAGCATAGAGAGAGACATAAAAACCTTTTAGAATATCTAATATCCCTTTTGTATCCTGGCTACTATTCCCATTACCATCCATCAGCTCTTGTATACAAGAAGAACCCCTCTGTGCCTGAGAAACCACTGAAAGCAAATGCCCAACTTTCTCTCCTTCCTCAAAAGATCTTTGGCGGTAAAAACTACGCTTCCTATCCGCAGCCTGTAGTAGGTGACACCTCAGTTGTTCCTGAGCTACCTCCAGCGCCTCACTATTAGCCATGGTGGGGATTCTACCAAACTCTCTTTCAGCCTCAGTTACTTGTACATGAGCTTTAACATCTGCCTCTCTGGATTTAGATTTATTCTTGCTTATTTCTTTGATCAGTACCCCTCTCAAAAACGCTTTCATGGCATCCCAGACTCCGTGAATTGAAGCCGTCCCTCCATTAATAGAAAAGTACTCCCTGACCTCCAAAGTAATCTCAGACAAATCACCAAGTACATTCAACCAATGCGGGTTACATTTCCACAACCTCGGTCCCTGCCCAAGCACGCCCAGGCACAAATCAACCTGCACCAAGGAATGGTCAGACAACGACCGAGGGTGATAGATAACATCTCTTATCAATGGTAGCATAACATCATTAACCAAAGCCAGATCTATACGTGATAATGAATGATGCGTAGCAGATCTACATGAAAACACCCGCTTATCCAGGTTGCGCAGCCTCCAAGCATCAAGTAAACCAGTTTCCCTCATAATATTCTTAAGAGCCACACTCCCCGGTGATCCACTGGCACCTTCTACCCGACATCTATCTATGGAGTCATCCAATGTACAATTGAAGTCCCCCACTAGCAGCCACGGCAGTCCAGGGAAGTCCGCCACAAAGGTCATAATATCCCGTATCAAAGGGGAAGCAAACGGTGGAGGCACATATACTGACACCAACACCACCTGGATCCCATCAATCTTGCACACTACACACACATACCTGCCCTCAGCATCCACACATTGCTTCAAATGTTCATATCTTATACTTTTATGCACAATCATACTAACACCCCTAGAGTGAGAGGAATGGATTGTATGTACCACATGCCCTACCCGATTTTTGTTCAGCCTCTGCACATTATCATTGGACAAATGCGTTTCCTGCAAGCAGCAGATAGCTGGCTGAAACCGACCCAAATATTGAAATATACATTGTCGTTTTCGTGCATCAGCCATTCCCCTCACATTCCAGCTCAACACTTTAATCACCTGTGTCATGATGAAAGATTACAGCATGTTTGAATCTCACACTCCATACTAATGTCACTCATAATTCACGCCCCTCACCCATCTCTGACCCGTCCCCCTAGGGTATAACGTTAAAGTGACATTAGGGTGCAATCCTATGCATATAAAGTGAACACAAACTGCAAACTGTTTCCTTCAAGTGTCCAAGGCCCCACTTCTCAATTGCCGCTCGTGGACGTCCAGCCACTGTGTCGCTTCATCAGGGTCCTCAAAAAATCTGGTGGATCCCAATGCCAATTGGTGGATCTGGTGGATCCCAATGCCACTACTCGCAATCTAGCCGGGAACAACATGGCGTACGTATGTAGCACTCTGAGCCTTTTCTTTATATCTATAAATCTGCTCCTCCTCCACTGCACCTCATTGGAATAATCCGGAAAAATGGACACTCTGACCCCATTCATGACCATCTCATCATTGTCCCTTGACTGGCGTAGGATAGTGTCCCGATCTTTAAAGTGTAAAATCTTCTCCAGTATGGGGCGAGGAGGCCTGCCTGGCGGGAGCGGCCGCGAAGGGACTCTGTGCGCCCGCTCAACCGCGTACAGGGAAGATAGGCCCTTCTCATGGAATAACTGGTGCAACCATTTCTCCACAAACTCTGTAGCATTGGCCCCTTCTGTTTTTTCTGGCATTCCAACAATTCGCAGATTATTTCTCCGCGATCTGTTCTCTAAATCATCCGCTTTGGCGTATAAGGCAGCTATATCTTTCCCATTCATTTTTGACGCCATTTGCAGAGGTTGAATAACGTCTTCCAGTGAGGACACCCTCTTTTCCAAATCTGAAGTACGCTCAGAAATCTTGTGCAGGTCATGCCTGATTATGGACACATCTGATCTCAGGCTGCCAACTTGTACTGCGAGCACTTTAAGGGTACTGTTGCAGCTTGCCACTGCCACCATTATATCTTTCAGTGTGGGCTCCCTTGTAGAATCAACCCGCAGGTCTACTGGAACTATTGCAGGGACCGCATATTTGAGCACCGGCTGACCGGAAAAAAACGGGTCATCACCGTCCATGGATCCGTCCTCCTGATCAGAGGAGGTAGGTATATCAGTCCCTTTATTACTGGCCGAATCGCCCACTCCACCGTCCAGTCTGGCATATTTACTGAGTTTAGCAGCCGCGCTCTGGCTCACCGTCTCCTGCAGAGCCGACCCCTCTCCACTTCCGGCGCCATCTTGGCATTTCTCCATGCGGTCTTGTTTCGCCAGTTTGGACGATTTCCTCAGCATTTTCAGGCTCCGATTTTGTCACCGCAATCACCGGACACCTTCCTCTCCCCAGGTAAAGTAGTTTCAGGCAGTTTGAGTGCGCTTCCACTGTAAATGAGCAGGATTTTAGCAGGAGCAGTGAACCGTGCGTCTTACTCCATGCACTCACAAGCCAATACTCCCAATTCACGATAGCTCCTTTCTGGTTGTGGAAGTGCTGGTGTTTGGTTCTTCTCTGAGTTTCTGCTCGTCCGCGTACTTCGGAGTTAAGTGTCTTTTCCCTATTTAATGTTTGTTGTATTCCCCTATCTTTTGGTACTAGGCCTGAGGGAGTATCCTGTTCCTTCAGCTTGGAAGGAGAAGGTCATCTTTTGTCCTGACACTATTTCCAGGGCCCTTTAGGATCACATAGGGCTCTAGGTTCCTGCGTATGAACATTCCTACCATCAAGGTCTGTTCATACTGATAGAGTCAGAGCTCGGTTTAGGTATTCACTAGGTTGTGACCTTTCCCCTTTCCCTAGTTTCCAGGCCTAGTACCTTTTTTCTTCCCTCTTGTGTTCGGTGTGGAGTTTACTACTACCCACACCACGCCGTGAAAATCAGGCAGTTACTCCCCTCTCTTGGAATATTTACAACAAGGCTCTGCGTGCATCTGCTTATTGCCATTCTCCTTAGGGAGCACCACAGTTTTTTTTAGCTCCTATATTTTTTTTTGCAGCGGTGTACTCTGAGGCTTTTAACTTTGGATATGCTTCCATGAGTGTACTCGTAGTGACATCTCTAGATACTCCTGTCGAGCGTATGTGATCTCTCTCACATGTCCTCGGCTGATTTTTAACAGTGCTCTGTCTCTGCTCTGTTTGCTCAGTCTGACTAGCACTAGTCCTGATATTATCCTGGGTCCACCATCACTCACAGTTGTCCTTTTGTCCAGGGACTGGTGTTGGTGTGGTTACACTTTTATGATGCAATCCGCTCGGCCACATGACTGAATAGGATGTTATTGATCCCCAAGGGCACTGTTTTTCCTATTAGGCTACTCCCCATTTTCTTAAGGTTTTTAGGTCAGTATCACTGATTTGTTTGCATTGTGGTTTTTCATCTCCCTTGGTGATCACTTATCTCTCTCTTGATGAGTGACTATATGCCATGCTTGGTCTTTCCCAAGGGAGTTGGTACTCTCCATTTTTCTTTTATGAATCAACCCACAGATGTTTGCATAATCTACCTGGGAGGTCTCTCCAGGACCTGTCCTCTGCCTTCTCCTCAGTTTATTCCTTCCAGATTTGCCAAGTTTTTCCTATGTTGAAATATCCCTTCCAGGTAGTTACTCATTTGGTAAGGTTTTGTCTAGGTCCACCAGTCGCTAGGTCTACAGACCCATTTCTATTGGGTAGACTTCCCTTGCCTTCTCTCAGGGTCTATTGTCAGGCAAGGCATCCTGGATTTCCAGCCCAGACTTCATCATCGTCCTGCTGAAGTGTGTTTTTTATCTTTCTGGCGGCCAGGCGTACACTTTGGGTTTTTTATTTTTATGGCCCGTATCATTGGGGGACACAGGAGACCATGGGCATAGCTGCTGCTGCCACTAGGAGGGGACACTAGGCAAAAAAAGCTCTTCTAGCTCCTCCTCTCAGCTATATCCCTCCTGCATACACTGAGCTAATCAGTTTTACCTTAGTGTCTGTAGGAGGCAGACCTCCCTGCTTTTCAGGGCGCCTTCTTTTGTTATTTTTTATTTTTTCCCCTTTAGTTACGGGAAAAAGACGCCTGGCCTCTCTGATTACCTGGGAGGAAGGCAGGTGTCGGTTCCCCTCACCGCCCGACCTCCCCCAAGATGGCAAAAGTGGACCAGGGTGGCCCTGCTACCCTGTATCCTGCCAGTCATGGGGTCACCTGAATTTCTGCAGTCCCCCCCCCCCTCCACTCGAGCTTCACTACCACCTCGGTGCTAGTGGTTGAAGAGGTGAGCCCTGCTGGTACACCGAAGGAGGGGGGGGGGGGTGAAGAGAAGAGAATGAAGATGGGGTGAGTATTGTGAACACAGGGTGAGTATAACCCCCTCCATCCACCACCTCCCCCAATCTCTCACCCCCAGCTCCCCTCTCCATTCTTCCCCTCTTCACCCCTCCATTCCCCGGCCAAATGCAGTTTCTTCCCGGCCCCTGTTCTCTCCTTGCGCCCCCCTCTCTCCACCCCATACCTCTGGGGCTGACAAGTACCAATTCCCACTGGTCACATCCCCTCCTGGGGCAACCGCTGCATCCAGCTGCCGGGCGTCGAGGACGCCCGTCCCAGGTCTCCTCAGTCCGGGGTTCGAGAATCCCATGGCCTTCTGTTGCGGCTGGAACAGAAGGAATCCCTGGATTTGCGGCCTACTAGGCCGCAACTTCCATCTTGCAGTTAGGTGGGCGGGGACTGTCCCCCGGTCATGAAATCTTCGCGCCCAGGCGTCCCCCTTCTCCAGGAGCCTGCTGATCTCCGCCCCCGGCCTCTCTGTCCGCGAAAAAGCAAACAAAAAAAAAAACCTTACTTGCCTGCCACCTAAATGAGGCTGGATTCCCTATAACATGGCTATATCGTTTAAAATAACCCCTTCTTGCCTCCAGTTGGGGCTAGGGTTGTCCGTTTTCGGTCCCACCTGTTCTTGGTTCTGACCCATCTCCAGCTCTCTTTCATACAATTGGTTTCGGTTGGCTTCTCCTGGCTGCTTTTGTAAAAACTGATTAGCTCAGTGTCTGCAGGATTTTACAGGTAAGCACAAAAAATCTTTTTTCTCATCCGTCTCATTGGGGGACACAGGCATTGACCATGGGTATAGCTGTTGCCGCTAGGAGGCGGACACTAAGCACACAAAGTGTAAGCTCCTCCCTATTCAGCTATAGCCCTTCCTGCAGGGACCAAGCTAATAAGTTTTAGCTTAGTGTTTGTAGGAGGCAGACCTTCCTGCATTGCAGGTCTGCTGATTTACAAATTTTGTCTCTTTTTTTTCTAGCGGGAAGCTTCAGGCAGTCCGGGTAAAAACTGCCTGCACTCCCACCCAGGAGACCAGGAGGTCATCCAAACCCCCTGCTCGTTCTCTAGAAGAAAAGGAGGACCAGCAAGCGCATCACCACGGCCGCCCCAGCGAAAGTCCCCTCTGTTTCCGGTGTAGCGTCCCTCACCAAGAGGCCGCACACCGAAGGTGGTGATCCGGCTGGAGCCAGGGGAGCAGAACACTTCGGACAGGTGAGTAGGAGACTGCCCACAGTGCCCCCCCTCCAGTACCCTCTTCTCCCCCGTGTGATGGTCCCCATGTGGTCGCCCCGTAATATGGCGCTAATGGGAGCCCGGCGGCTGATTTTCAGCTGGGCGGAGAAACAGGTTCCGGCGCTATCGGCAGTTCTCATTCCAGGCGTAGACAAATGGATCGCAGACTTTCTCAGCCGGGAGCGTTTCGATCCCGGCGAGTGGGATCTTCACCCGCAGGTCTTTTGGGACATCTGCGAGAGGTGGGGTCAGCCGGATGTGGATCTCATGGCCTCACGGTTCAACAACAAGGTCGAGGACTTCGTTGCATGGTCAAGGGACCCCAGGGCCCTGGCATGCGATGCACTGGTGATCCCGTGGAGTCGGTTAACGTTTCCTTACGTGTTCCTGCCTCCTACACTGATTACGCGGCTTCTCAGGAAGATCAGGTCCGAGGGACTGCCCGTCATTCTCGTGGCCCCAGATTGGCTGCGCAGGGTGTGGCACGCATCCCTAGTCGCACTTCTCGCCAACGAACCTTGGCGACTTCCTCTTCGAGAGGACTTCTTGTCGCAGGGGCCGATCTTCCACCCGAATTTAGGGTCACTACATTTAACGGCATGGCTGTTGAAGCCGCCGTACTGAAGGCTCAGGGTTTTTCGGATGTAGTGGTCCAGACTATGATTCGTGCCAAGAAGCCATCGTTTTCCAGAATCTACCACCGGACTTGGAAGTCCTACTTTAGTTGGTGCGTGCGGAGACAGCTGTCTCCCGTTAGTTTTTTCTTTGCCGCGACTTTTGGCTTTACTGCAGTCGGGCATGGACTTGGGGCTGGCTCTCAGCTCTCTAAAAGGGCAAGTGTCAGCTCTCTCCATTCTTTTTCAGCAAAATGTAGCTTTGCTTTTGGAGGTTCGGACTTTTCTGCAGGGGGTGGCGCATGCTGCGCCCCCCTTCGGTCCTCCATTGGATCCTGGGGATCTTAATCTAGTGCTCAACGCTCTCCAATCTTCTCCGTTTGAGCCTTTGCAGCAGGTGTCGCTGCGCTTCCTGGCTTATAAGGTGGCTTTTTTTGGTTGCAATTACTTCTATCCGTAGATTATCGGAACTCGCGGCTTTGTCATGTCGATCGCCTTTCCTGATCCTCCATCAGGATAAGGTGGTCCTTCGCCCTGTGCAGTCATTCTTGCCGAAGGTGGTGTCGACATTACATCTAAATGAGGAGATTATTCTTCCTTCATTTTGTCCGGATCTGTCTCATCCTCGAGAACAGTCGCTCCATACCCTGGATCTGGTGCGTGCAGAGCGTATCTATCTGTCCCAGACGGCATCTTTCAGGCAGACGGATTCCCTGTTCGTGATTCCAGAGGGGCCGAGACGAGGACTGGCAGCGGCAAAGACTTCCATTTCCAGATGGATTTGTTTGGCTATTGTAGAAGCGTACCGCGTTAAGGACCGGGTCCCGCCCTTCCAGATGACTGCTCATTCAGCTCGGGCAGTGGGAGCCTCTTGGGCGATGCATCACGGGGCTTCGGCCCTTCAGGTGTGCAAGGCGGCGACCTTGTCTTCTTTGCACACTTTTGCTAAGTTTTACAGGGTGCACACCTTTGCATCTTCTGACGCTTCTTTGGGGCGTAGAGTTTTGTAAACAGCAGTTCTCTGATTGGCAGGGGGGTTGTAGTTAAGCTCACCCTCAGGGACTGCTCTGGAACGTCCCATGGTAAATGCCTGTGTCCCCCAAAGAGACGGATGAGAAAACTAGATTTTTGTACTCACCGTAAAATCTGTTTCTCTTCCGTTCATTGGGGGGGACAGCTCTCACCCAGTTTTTTGTTTATGGGCCTTTTCGGGCCTGTGTGGTTCTGGGTTTGCACATAATGTGATGTTCTTATGTCCGGCTTCTCCTACTGCTTTTGCACTAACTGATTTAGCTTACTCCCTGCAGAAAGGGATATAGCTGAAGAGGGAGAAGCTTACACTTTGTGTGCTTAGTGTCCGCCTCCTAGCGGCAACAGCTATACCCATGGTCAATGCCTGTGTCCCCCAATGAGACGGAAGAGAAACAGATTTTACGGTGAGTACAAAAATCTAGTTTTTTGGCACCCCTACTTCTTTGTCCCCATGGGAGACGAGAGCAGCCACAGCAGCAGTTCTGCAGTCCTTGATATCCTGATGAGCCTTCCCCGACATCATTTTCAGTCAGTCTCCTTCCAATCAGTATTCCACCGAGTGGGTCTCCTTGGTTTCTTTCTGCACTGCTCCTATCGCCAGTCTTCACAGACTTCTTTTTTCTTTCTTCTCATTCTATATTGTCACAGTTGTTGACTCTAGGGTGGTTTTCCTATGGTTCTGGTCCTATGGTATCAGTCTCCGTCTAAGTACTCTGGCCCATGCTATGTCTTCTTTCTCCTTCATCTTCCATAGTCTCTCCGTTTGTTATGGTGGTTGACTTGTCTTCATGCTTGTCCTTCTTAAGCCCTTGGCTTAGTTTCCCTGGGCTATTCTTTCTTCTGCCCAGCCTCAGACTCTATGTATTCGACACTCTCTCTATGGTTGGCCTTCTTGTTCTGTGTTCTTCCTGTTCTATTCAGGGTTCCTGTACATCCTTCCCCCCACATTTCCATGTGGGACCTTCTGGCCAGACTTAGGTTTATTCTGGTCTTTTGTTCTCTCCCCACAGTACTGCTTTAGAACGTCCCATGGTCTTCTGTGTCCCCCAATGATACAAGCGGGAAAATAGGATTTTTTT
This sequence comes from Bufo bufo, assembly GCF_905171765.1. Lineage (NCBI taxonomy): Eukaryota > Metazoa > Chordata > Amphibia > Anura > Bufonidae > Bufo > Bufo bufo. Next base: position 142,199,853 of record NC_053398.1, on the reverse strand, counting down.
GTGCTTACCTATAAAATCCTTTTCTCGCAGAGTTCACTGTGGGACAGAGCTCCCACCCCGTAACTACATTGCTGGTTCTTCTGGATGGCTCCCACCTGTTCTTGCTTCTGACCCATCTCCAGCTTTCTTTCTTAGGGTTCATGCACACGAGTGTGTGTGCTCCATGCCCGTATTGCACACCGCAAACAGCGGGTCTGCAGTGTACGAGCACCGGCCAAGTGCACTGCATATCATACATGTGGACCCATTGACTTGAATAGGTCCGCAATCCTCAAGATACGGAATGGAGCGGAAGCACGGAGCAGAAGCCCACAGAAGCGCTGCGAATAGCTTTCATGGGATTTCGGTTCATGCCTCCGCACTGCATTCAAATCAGTGGATCCACATTCACAAACAAGGTGCACACAGGCGGTGCCCTTGCATTACAGACCACTATTTGTCGTCCACAGCATGGGGCACACACGCTCGTGTGCATGAGCCCTAACTATTTTTTTCTGTTGGCTTCTCCTGGCTGCTCCTACTGCTTTCATAAAAACTGGTTAGCTCAGTGTCTGCAGGAGGGGTATAGCTGAAAGAAAGGGCTAACACTTTTCAGTTTAGTGTCGCCTCCTAGTGGCAGCAACTATACATACGGTCTCCTGTGCCTCTCAATGAGAAAAGGATTTTACAGGTAAGCACAAAAAATCCTGTTTTTAATTACTTTCATATTTTAACATCAATAAAGCCTTCTTAAAGAGGACCTCTCCCCTCTCCTGACATTCCTGTTTTAATAGCTTCATGCAATCCCCATGTAATAAAAATTCTGTAACATCTATTCTTATGGCTCTATGTTGTGCCATTTGTTTATTATTTCTACTAGAAGTTATGAATGAATTGCTAGCAGTCTGCAGTAAGGGTACAGAGGGGAGGTAACCAGTTGGGGGGGGTGTACCTGCACAGTCTGACTCTATCCAATCAGTGCTGCCATTTTCAGACTGTGCAGGGACACCCCCCCCCCCCAACTGGTTACCACCCTCTGTACCCTTACTGCAGACTGCTAGCAATTCATTCATAACTCCTAGTAGAAATAATATAGGAATGGCACAACATAGAGCCATAAGAATAGATGCTCCAGAATTGTTATTACATGGGGAATACATGAAGCTGATAAAACAGGCATGTCAGGAGAGGTGAGAGGTCTTCTTTAACATTTAATACTTGTTTACATTTCATACTCGTAATTCTATATAATGCCTGGTACCGAAAATAAACTGAGACTCAACGGGTATATCATCAAAATATAAATTCTTTATTGAATACAAATTACATATATAAAATGAGAACATGATACATCAGATAAAAAAATTGACTACACCTGAGGAGGTATATCAGCACGTATATATAGAGGAAAAAGGACGGGAGAGGGATGGAGACAAAAGATAAATCATCTAGCTCAATGCTGTGCATACATCCGTGTCCACAGTTGATATGTATATATATGAACATATAACACCCAAAGGGTATAAAGTGCAAGTGCATGTAATGAATTAAATCTCCACATCAACAAGCGGTCACAGACAGCGCAGCAAAGTGCAAGTGCATAGTAACAACTGAATCTCCATATCCATAAATATGTAGCCGTGGCACAGTAACAAAAGTTATCAAAGTAACCTAAATAAATATAATCAAAGGCCAGGGCCTCAAAATATATATAAAAAAATCTATAAACAGCCACATCCCTTAACCTCACAGTAGACATAGTATAATTGCATAGCCATTGTATTGGGGATATCCACCTCAGGAGAGCCACGTACCCCGACGCGCGTTTCAGCGATGCCTTCCTCTGGGGGTGCTAGATGATTTATCTTTTGTCTCCATCCCTCTCCCGTCCTTTTTCCTCTATATACACGTGCTGATATACCTCCTCAGGTGTAGTCAATTTTTTATCTGATGTATCATGTTCTCATTTTATATATGTAATTTGTATTCAATAAAGAATTTATATTTTGATGATATACCCGTTGAGTTCATTTTTGGTATAAGGTGTATTTATGTACACTGAGTGGGTTTGTACTTACTTTTTGGGGTCTTTTTTCACATAGTACATTTATAGATTACTTGTATGTCTATGTTTTTTGTAACCTGTATATAATATATATAATGCCTGGGCTAAGTATATAAAAGCCTGAAATACCACAGACATTTCATACTTTGGCTAAATACTTTAGGTATTCTATAGAATGCATACATTGCCTATAACATACTACATCCACATCCACCCATGTTTACTCATATGCTATTATACAAGAATCTTAGTATTCATAAAGGAATGATTTATAATTATAGTTTTCTTTTCCTTCAGGGGCGTGCTTTATGTTTGTGGGGAGTCTGTTTTTTCACAAGAAAGACCACCACCAAAAAACCGGCTGTGACAAAACCAATGCAAAATGCTACGGTTCCTTCCCCGAACCTGAATGTCATCACACCTCTCCAGCAGGAGACCCTTAATAATATAACGCTTGATAGTGCAAAACAGGTTAGACATTATACATAAATTGTTATAATGCTACATAAAATATATTCACCTTGTATTTAACCCCTTAAAGGGGTTGTGTCACTTCAGCAAATGGCATTTATCAAGTAGAGAAAGTTAATAATGTACTGTGATTATCCATATTGCTTCCTTTGCTGGCTGGATTCATTTTTCCATTATACACTGCTCATTTCCATTGTTATGACCACCCTGCAATCAAGCAGCGATGGCCGTGCTTGCACACTGTAGGAAAAAGAGCTGGCCTGTCCTGTGGCCAAGACCATTGGAGTGTGCATAGACAGTTGCTTTTTCCTATGCTGTGCAAGCGTGGCCACCACTGCTGGATTGCAGGGTGGTCGTAACCATGGAAACGAGCAATGTATAAAAGGGGGGGGGATTTGAATGTTTATATTTTTTAAATATTTTTTTAAACTTTTTTTTATAGTTCCCCTAGGGAACTATAGCAAGCAATTATTAGATTGCTTTTCTCAAAGACTTACCGTAATGCATTAGCATTGGAGTTTATGAGAATGACACTATGTTCCTATGGAGCCCTGCCACAGGCAGCAGCTTCCTGTGACACAGGAGAACACGAGCATCTACGGTATTTTGTTCCGGATAATCTGATACATCATCAGTCCGTGTAAAAGGACCCTTAAGTTCCCTTTAGATGGGACAATTCAGCAGGCGATTATCGGGAAGGAACTGTTCCTTCCCACCAATTGCCTGCTCGTCAGTGGAGGAGACCCCTGCATCTACATGTAGGGATCTCCTCCACAGTATGGGGAGGAGCGATCGCTAATCCCATTGCTCGTCCCCATACAGACTCGTTGCTTGCTGGCAGCAGAGTGCTGTTTAGACAGCATGATCTGCTGCCGGCAAACGATGAATTAGGGGCCTACACAAACAATCCAGCTCGCTCATTCATCAGGTAATTGGTGGCATCTTTACACCGTCAGATAATCGCTAACGAACATTCCTGTGAATGCTCGTTAGAGGTTATCTGACGGATTCACGGCCTGTGTAAAGGGACCTTTAGAAAGAGTTGCATGTCTTCCGCTAAAAACAGTGACGCACTCATCCATGCGTTATTTCTGCTATTGCAGTTGAGCTCCATTGAAAAGCATTGGCTGAGCTGCAATACCACACACAACCTATGGACAGGTGTAGCACTGTTTTTAGAAGAAGGCAGCCATGTTTTTCTAATTTTAGACAACCCCTTTAAAGAACAGATTTTCCAATAAAGTGGATCCATTTAACCCATTATTATATTTCTGGAAGGAAACCAAGTCCCTATAGGAAACCCACATAAAGGGATCATAAAAAACCTATGTCTATGCTGGAAATCAACCATAAACAAACCCTTTAGTCTTCTGTGCAGTGCGGTAATTTGTAACATACAGTGGCGTGCCTAGAGTGTTTGGCACCCGGAGCGGGTCCTTTCTCTGGCGACCCCCTACCAATACTTTAAAAAAATACAGTAGTATTTCCCTCATTGTACAACCTTCACAGTAGTTTTGTCCAGATATGTGCCCTCTCATGGTAGTTATGCCCATATTCAGGGCCGGACTGGCCTGCCGGGATACCGGGAAATTTCCCATTAGGCCGGCAGGCCTGAGTGCCGCAAGGCCGCGGCCCTGGTGACAAGTGGACCTTCACAGTTGTAATGCCCTCTGTGCCCCCATAACAGTAATGCCCTCTGTGTCCCTTAATAGTAATAATGCCCACTCAGTGCCCCATAACAGTTATGCCCACCCACTTTACAAGAGTAATGCTCTCTTGCCTCCTTCACAGTAGTAATGCCATCTGTGCTCCCTTCATAGTAGTAATGCCTATTGTGCACCTTCATAGTAGTAATGCCCATTGTGCCCCCTTAATAGTAGTAATGCCCATTGTGCCTCCTTCACAGTAGTAATGCCCATTGTGCCCACTTCATAGTTATAATGCCCATTGTATCCCATTTATAGTAGTAATGCCCATTGTTCCCCCCTAATACTTGTAATGCCCTTTGTAGTAGTATTGCCCTCTGTGCCCTCTTTGTAGTAGTAATGCCCTCTGTGCCCACTTTGTGGTAATAATGCCCTCTGTGCCCCCTTTGTAGTGGTATTAATGCCCTCTGCGTCCCCATTTGTAGTAGTAATAATGCCCTCTGTGCCCCCTTGGTAGTAATTTTGCCTTCTGTGTCCTATCCATGGTAGAAATACCCTCTGTGCCTCCACCATGGTAGAAATGCCTTCTGTAAAATAAAATAAAAAAACACAGTACCTACTCACCTTGTCCCGTTCCTGAAGCTCACAGTGCTCTCTCCCCTACAGACACAGATTGCTGTGCAGCACTGTGTGGGCGGAGCTTATGCAGATTTCCAGGCTGTAGGCTCCACCCACACAGGCTGGTAGCGCCATCTGTGTCTGCAGGCTGAATAGTGAAGCGGGGAGAAGTCTTCCTGCTTCACCATTCAGTGCGGGAGAGACAGAGCGCAGGGAGCTGAGTGACTGAGTGTGCTCCTGCAATGAACGCTTCCATCTATATTGATGGAAGCGCTCATTGCTTCTAGGCTCTGGCACCCTGAGAGCTGGCAGCCGGGGTTGGACCCCCACCCCTCCCGGGCACGCCACTGGTAACATAACAAGTTAATTGTGCTTTCATTACCTTCTAATTTATAGATCACTTCAGACATCGTAGCTGAGCTGGGGAAAGTAGCGCCAGACATCTGGGATGTGGCACTTGTATCAAAGGCTTCGGATATCCTGGCACAGCTTATCAACACCAGTAATCTGTTGTCACCGGAGACTCAGGTAAATGCATATGCTAAGGTTCGTCTTGGACAACATTACTCTGGATTGTATTACAGATCTGCAGGTAGAAACCTGTTAAAGCTACTGCATATGTCCAGGACTCATGCACACAGTTGTATTAGGGTACGTCCACACAGGACTTAATTTGCTGTGGATCAGTGGCTAAATCCGCAATAAATCTGCAGCAAAATCTGTGGGTTATATGCAGATTTTTTGTGGATTTTGCTGCGAATTTCACCCTGTGCATTTCAAAAGGGTGAAATCCACAGTGAAACGCTGCAGCATAATTTGTCATGCTGCAGATTTCAAATTCGCAACACAGGTCAATTTACCCTGCAGATTTTTTTTTTGCCAGCATGTGAATGACATTTGCTAAAATCTCATCTACTTTTCTGGTAATGTAGTTTGCTGCAGATTTACTGCACACAAACCCGCAGCAGTAAATCCACAGCATATCCATCCCAATGACTGCTATAGAGGTCTAATTTTTATTTATATTTTTTTTAACAGTAGCATATGGGGTTTTTCTCTGTCAGAAACGGACAGAATAAAAAGGGTGACATACTCTGTGGGACTCAACGTGTACGGAGGACTTGCCCATAGAATCATTACCTGTAGGGGAGAACATCTTCACACATACAGTGTCTGACTGAGCCTGAGTCCTAAAGCACAGACCTCTCAAAGCTAACTACATGCCGCACTAACCTCAAACAGTGCAGCTACTGTACCATGTTGATTCTGCATGTTGAAAATTCATACATATGCACTTCAGGGATCTACATTGAACTGGTACCAGAGTAGTGGTGCAATTGGCCACATTAGCATTGGGGCCCCATATTTATATTTACTGTAGGAGCCCCTCTACTCTGAGCAGATTATAAACCATTAATTATCTTGCTGTTTGTATTAGGTCAACGCTAGTGATCTTCTGCTGACTCTCGGGGGGCAGCTGTCGGGCTCATTGGATGTTAATATCTCCAGTCAGGTGGTGATCGACGCAGCGCAGTCTCTATTCAACACCTTTGATCTCACAATGAAGGCGTCTCTGGAGAACTTTGAGAACTTGACCTCTGATCAGGTTTTCTCCCATTTTTAAATTTTGTGGTACTAAATTAAATACTATGGTCGAGATTTAGCAAGTCTGATTCTTTCTGCTCCTGTCTTGATATCCCCTGCGCTGCCGGAGGATGCACCTAATATACGATGAGTCGTACGTCTCATCACAAATTAGGCTCACCCTCCTGCAGTCTGTGCGCCTAACCAGAAATCTACAACAGCTTAGAGCTGCCATTGATTTCTGTCTTCATGTATACCAGAAAACTGAAGTAAATGAAGATAAATTTGTCACCGTGTCTGGCCACGCCCCGTCAACGGCTTTGCCATACCCCTTTTTTTTAAAGTGGCAAGGACGGCGGAAAAGGGGAGATGAGACAATTTTTTAAAAAGTTGCACCTGTGACTTTTTAACTTCACTTTTCAGGCGTAAAGGGAATGATAAATCTCCCCATTAGGGCTCATGCACATGAACATATTTTCTTTCCGTGTCCGTTCCGGTATTATTGCGAAACGTATATGAAACCAAACATTTCAATGGGTCCGCAAAAAAAACGGAAAGTACTTTGCGTGTTTCCGTATTTCTGTTCCGCAAAAAAATTGAACATGTCCTATTATTGTCCGGACAAGGATAGTACTGTTCTATTAAGGACGAAAATACGGAATGCACACAGACGTCATCCGTATTTTTCGCTGATCCGTTTTTTTGCGGACCGCAAAATACATACGGTCGTGTGCATGACGCCTTAGAGTTATAATGTTATTTTGTGTGGTTAGCAGTCACTGATGTGTTTTTTGTGTCTCTTTTTTGGTGATCTTAGAATTTTTTAGTGTGGACATACTTGTCTTTTTTTTCGTTTGTTTCCCATTTTACACAGGTGATTTGGATCATGGATTCTTCAGTATCATCAATGGATTACGTAGAAGATGCATTGTTGTCCCTAAGAAACAATTCTGTACAGAGTCACTCTTTTTCATCCAACTTATCCAGCATGACGTTGACCAGGTACAGTACATCAATCTAATATTTATTCCTTGTACCCTAATTTATTAAATAACATAGCATATTAAACTAATCATTGTGCTAGCAATATATGCCCATTGAACAATGTATGTTCAAACCATTCCACTCCCTAGGAGTCAGCATTATTAGACCTCCTTCACATGGGTATTTTTTTGTTTGGTTTTACCTTTTTTGTGGCTTTTTCCAGGATTTATAATGCCATTTTTTTTTACTTGTAATACATAAACATATGTTTTTTGCTGGTGTTCTTCAAGTCCTATAGAGAAGCCTAAGGGAAGAGCATTTTGCATATTTAAAAATGAGCGAGATACTAAAAACACTCAACCACAATGCAGACGTGCCCCAAAACAACAACAAAAAATGCTTTGTATGTAGTGCATTTCATAATGCTCTATATATTTTAAAGTATGGTCACATAAAAAAACGCTGTGAAAAATGGCTAAAATGCTCACACAAAAACATGGGCCAGATTGCAGTGCAAAACTAGACTACACACTAGAAACTTGGATGGTAAATTTGATAATCTAGTCTAAGTTTTTACCACTGATGTGGTGGTCTACTTTGTGCTACAATCTTGCATCAGAATTTTGGTGCATATTAAAGGGAACCCGTCAGTTCCAAAAACCATCCCAAGCCGCCAGCAGTACCTGACAGTAGCCAGCAGCATGTTTCCGACGATTATTTTCTAACTGAAGGCCGATGTGGCTAAAGCTCAGAAAACGTTATTTTATCCTTGCTTCAAGTCAAGATAACCACGCCCCCTTCCCTGCCCCTTTGCTGTGACTGACAGCCGGCAGTTCTGCTGGCTTTGCCAAACTCTCTGCATAAGAGCTGTCAGTCACAGTGAAGGGGCAGGGAAGGGGGCGTGGTTATCTTCAAGCATGACGAGAGAAGCGCGCTGGCAGGAGATAAAAGAACATTTTCTGAGCTTTAGCCGCATCGGCCTTCAGGAAGAAAATTATCGTCGGAAACACGCTGCTGGCTACTGTCAGGTACTGCTGGTGGCTTGGGATGGTTTTTGGAGGTGACTGGTTCCCTTTAAGCCACATTCCCTCTGTCGCTACGTCTCCCTATCTATTCATGGTTGGCCATTGCATAATAAGTAATGAATGTGGTACACAGCCTGTGCTATATTTCTCGCTCGTATCATTGGGGGACACAGGACCGTGGGCATAGCCGCTGCTGCCGCTAGGAGGCAACACTAGGCTAAAAAGTGTTAGCTTCTTCCGCCGGCTATATCCCCTCCAGCCTGGAGAGAGCATATCAGTTTTTAGCTTAGTGTCGTAGGAGGCAGACTTCCCTGCTCTACAGGGTCAATTCAGTTTTTTTTTATTTTTGTTTTGTTCCCTTTTCAGGTTGGGGGAACAGGGCCGTCTGGCCTCCCTGTTCTCCAGGGGACCATGACCTGGGTCGGCTTCCCTCCCAGTCCAGCTCCCTCAAGAAGAAAGAGGACCAGGGCAGCCTCAATCCCCTGCTTCTCGCCAGCCAAGGGGGTCAACTGGATCTGGCCCTTCCTCCTTGCCAGCTTCCTGCCACTTCGGTGCCAGCAGCTGAGGAGGTGACCCTGCTGGACCCGTCGAGGAAGGGTTAACAAAAGAGGAGGAAGATGGGGTGAGTAGGCCGGATTGGGCAAATATTTCTGTGTTCCCCCTATTCCCCACTGCCCGCTCCCCTTCTTCCCTCCCTGGGGCCCAAATGTCCACCTCCCTTGGGATCACCTGGCTCAGGGGGTTCCAGCCGCATGCCTCTCTAATTTAAGCCCCAGTCCCTATCTTTGGCCCCCTTTTCTTCTCCCCTGGCTGGTCTCCTGTGTGCGTCCTCTCTTCCGGGCAGCCTCCGCTTCTCCCGTGCCGCCTTTGGTTTTCGGCCAGCCGGAAGTGGTTCGCGGCCAGCCGCCGCAACTAATTTAGCCCACGACTTCCTTTGCAGCCTACCCCGGTTTGCGGCCCTCCCGGCCCCTGCATACCTCTTTTCTTCTCCTCTGGTGGGGTCTCCGGCGTGTGCCCTCTCCTCTGGGCAGCCTCCGCTCCTCCAGTTCCGCTCCCGGTGAACGGAAGTGCGTTGCGGCCGGCCAGCCGCTGCAGCTAATTTAGCTCCCGGTCTCGGGGCCTACTAGGCCTCAATTTCTCCGGACCCGCCCTCTATGCTTGCGGGATGGGGCCCTCGGCCGCCAGACACTCGGGCCCTGGGAGAATCTGGCATTCCCTCCCTCTGCACCTCGGTCGGCAGGAAGATTTACTGGGGGACATCAGGACCTGGTTCCACCTGCACTTGTCTGGTAGGACAACCCTATATCTCTCCAGCCCTGGGACCAGCTCTTAGAGCCATGTCCGAACCCACGTTTGACGCACGCCACCAGCCCCCACCCACTACGCATGCGCAAAATGCGAGCTGACGTTTACTCGTGGCCAGTCGGACTCCCTGTGTACTGCACGCTGTGCGCCCAGACCTGACCGTGTGGAACCGGAGTGTCCCAGGCAGTAGAAGACCTATCGAAAGTTTCCCAATACCAATGCCCATGACCGTGACTTCTTTACCGCATGCAGTTGCCTGCGGTTTTGTATGGGTGTTCAACCACGGGTGAGGGCCGCTTGTCTGTGGCCTCACTTGTGGTTGCCGCGGGCAACCAGTGTTGTATTTTGCAGCAGAGCAGCCTGAGCGTCGCTAGGCAGCTTGCTGCCCTGGCATGCGGTCACACCTAGCAACCTTTATGTTAGGTGTGTGTATGTTATGCACGTTGTATGTATTGTGTGCACTTCCCATTTATGTGTCTTTCCCTTCTGTGGTACTGGAAGGGTTAACTTCCTTCCCAGTGTGTGTGTGATGTCACTGGGTGTGTCCAACCCTTGGGTGTGGCCACTTGGGCCTATATAGACCCTCTCTCTAGCAGGGCTCAGTAGGTTGCTTCAGTCTTGCTAGCTGAAGCAGCCTCCTGTGTTTTCCATCCGTCTGTGAGAGCCACCACTGTGGTCATAGTTTATGTTTTCCTGTACTATTTAGTGCTGCCATGTATCTGGGTTCCGGTGTGTGGATGAGTTTGTGCTGACGTCTGTCTGCTATTTGTGGACTTCAGCTTTCCTGCACACGGATCCAGTCAGCAGGGCTGTGGCAGGTGGCTGGAACTAGTGCAGCACCTGCCATATACATAGGCTGTTTATGTTTCCCCTTTTCCAGCAGCTTGGCCGTTGAGACTCCTGCTCCTCCGTGCTTAGGAGGAGTGGGTTGTCTTACTCAGCTCCTAGCTTAGGGCCATCTTGAGGGCTAGCAGGGACTTCTAGGTTCCGGAGCATGAGCCCTCCTACCATCAAGGTTGGCTCATGTAGCTAGGAGTCAGGGTCAGGTTAGGGATGCGTTTAGGAGGTGACCTGCTCCCTAATCCTGTCTTCTTGGTCAATCAGCCATAACATCACCTGGCTCCACACGGCTGAGGATTTCCCCCATCCTCAGCCGTGACACTAAGGCTACTTTCACACTGCCGTTCAGAGCGGGTCCGTCTGATGTCTGCTCAGACGGATCCGCTCCTATAATGCAGACGTTTGTATCCGTTCAGAACGGATCCGTCTGCATTATAACTTAGAAAAAATTCTAAGTGTGAAAGTAGCCTGAACGGATCCGTCCAGACTTTACATTGAAAGTCAATGGGGGACGGATCCGTTTGAAGATTGAGCCATATTGTGTCATCTTCAAACGGATCCGTCCCCATTGACTTACATTGTAAGTCTGGACGGATCCGCTTGCCTCCGCACGGCCAGGCGGACACCCGAACGCTGCAAGCAGCGTTCAGGTGTCCGCCTGCTGAGCGGAGCGGAGGCTGAACGCCGACAGACTGATGCATTCTGAGCGGATCCGCGTCCACTCAGAATGCATTAGGGCTGGACGGATGCGTTCGGGGCCGCTTGTGAGCCCCTTCAAACGGAGCTCACGAGCGGACACCCGAACGCAGGTGTGAAAGTAGCCTAAGGCGGTCTCTGAATGGGCCCTTCGCCTGCACCAGGACATTGTGGCTGATCTTCCCCCGGCGGACCTCCAGTCTTTGGCCCTGCAGATCTCTCAGGCGGGGAAGTACCTCTGTGAGGCCTCTTTGGATGCGGGCTCTCTTGTTGCCCGATCATCCACGCTCGTGGTCGCCTTACGGCGTGAGGTGTGGCTTAAAGTCTTGGCTGCAAACTTCTTGTCAAAGCGTTCCCTTACGGGGCTTCCCTTTTCGGGTTCTCATCTGTTCGGTACTCGGTTGGATGAGAACATCTCTGAGGCCACGGGCGGTAAAAGTACCCACCTCCCACAGGGCAAGGCCAAGCATTCGGTTCACTCCAGGACCTCGAGCTCCCGTTTGCACTCCTTTTAATGCTTCTCCGGCACACGCCCGTCGGCAGGGGCGCCACCCAGGGTTTCCAAATCAAGAGCAGAAGAAAAAAACGTCCTATAAAACCCAACCAGCCTGGCACCCGCGGGCACAACCCGCCCGCGCCCAGGCCAATAGACAATCTTCAGCATAAAGGGGCGCCCCCGCCCTTTCTGGTGGGGGTCGGCTCCTCCTTTTCCAGGAATGGGTACTCAAGATAGTAACCTCAGGTTACAAGATCGAGTTGGCCTCCACCCCACCAGACTGATTGTTAAGGGGGAATATTAATTACCAATATTTATGCAAATATTAATAATTAATATTCATAAATAGGAGGAGTCGTCTACTGATGACTCTGCCTATTTATACCTTAAATAAAGATAACACACTATTCCTTTGCTTTACACTACCCGCTAAACTAGCTGCATGCGCCTAACTGAACTAACTACCGCTAATAACCACACGTTACACAGTAGGTACAAATAATACAAGATATTTATTAACACCTACAGTATACCACGCACGCAATACACTAACAATACAGCGCTAACTATACTACACAATCCCAAATTCCACCCACAAACTCTAACTAATACACACACACACATACACATTAGCAGCCCACCCAACCTGGCTCTAAACTATCCCTATGAACGAAGGGTTAACGGTGGCACTGCAGGGGTTAATGCAGGCCACAGACGCAGGGTAACAGCAGGGGAGAAAGGGGTAAAGGGGAGCAGGGATGCTCCTGCAGGGATAGGACAGGGGATTGGTGGTTCAGGGGTGATAATTGTTGGTGGGATAGTGGGTGGAGAATATGGGCAGGTAGTGGGTAGAGATAGGGGAGAATATGGGCAAGTAGGGGTTAATAGAGTGGGTTGAGGTAGGGGGGAGTGGTAGTGTCACGGATGGTGTACAGGAAACAAGACAATGCAATACAATAATGACTCACTGGATCCACAACTAAGGAACAAAAGGGAGACCCCTACATGAGACCTGCCACTCTCCCTAATTGCTCAGCCTATGCGAACACCCCAAAGGTGGATGGGCGCATATCCACGTACCTCGGCTATCTAATACCTGAAGACCCTACAATAGTGAGGGGACACGACCACCGGCTCCCTACACTAGACACGGAGGGAGTCAGGGTCACCTGAAAATCCAGCAGACAGAAAATCACAAATAAAGGAACAGCACTTATCTTGCAGAGGACTGGGAAATAGAAACAGCAAGCACACACACTCCAGGAAGTTGTATAAGCCGCAACCTAATGCATCATGGGGAGGAACTTAAAGGGAAGCAATCAGTCCAACTGCATGACAGCTGAGATAGACTAACGAGATGAGGAACTTAACCAAAACAAAGAAACTCAAGGAGGAGGATCTGGAAAGCTCCTGTCAGAGCTTCTCAACTGTCTGGGTGTGACAGTACCCCTCCCTCTACGAGTGGACTCCGGACACTCAGGGCCCACCTTCTCAGGATGGGACCTATGGAAAGCCCTGATGAGACGAGTGGCCTTAATGTCCGTCACTGGGACCCACATCCTCTCCTCAGGACCATAACCCTCCCAATGAACGAGGTACTGGAGGGAACCGCGGACAAGACGAGAATCCACAATCCTAGAGACCTGAAATTCAAGATTTCCATCAACCATAATCAGAGGAGGAGGCAAAGGCGAGGGTACAATAGGTTGAACATAAGGTTTCAATAAGGACTTATGAAAAACATTATGGATCTTCCAAGTCTGAGGAAGATCAAGACGGTAGGCAACAGGATTGATGACAGACAGGATCTTGTAAGGCCCAATAAACCTAGGACCCAACTTCCAGGAGGGAACCTTCAATTTGATATTCTTGGTAGACAACCACACCAGATCACCAACATTCAGGTCCGGACCAGGCACACGTCTCTTATCTGCCACACGCTTATATCTCTCACTCATGCTCTTTAGATTATCCTGAATCTTTTGCCAAATAGATGACAAAGACGAGGAGAATCTGTCCTCATCAGGTAAACCAGAAGACCCCTCTCCCGAGAAAGTCCCAAACTGCGGATGAAACCCATATGCACCAAAAAATGGTGACTTATCAGAGGACTCCTGACGACGGTTATTTAAAGCAAACTCAGCAAGGGACAAAAAAGAACACCAATCCTCCTGATTCTCCGCCACAAAACAGCGCAGATATGTCTCCAGATTCTGATTGACGCGCTCTGTCTGGCCATTCGACTGCGGGTGGAAAGCAGAAGAGAATGACAACCGAACCCCCAAGCGAGAACAGAAAGCCTTCCAGAAACTGGAAACAAACTGCGTGCCCCTATCAGAGACTATGTCTGAAGGAATACCATGCAATTTGACAATGTGGTCAATAAATGCCTGCGCCAGCGTCTTAGCATTGGGCAAACCAGGAAAAGGGATGAAATGCACCATTTTGCTAAAACGGTCCACCACCATCAGAATCACAGTCTTCCCCGAGGAACGAGGCAAGTCCGTTATGAAGTCCATGGACAGATGTGTCCAAGGACGGGAAGGAATGGGTAAGGGAAGGAGAGGACCTGATGGTCGTGAATGAGGGACTTTGGCACGAGCGCAAGTCTCGCAAGCTGCCACAAAACCCTCAACCGACTTACGAAGCGCAGGCCACCAGAATCTCCGAGCGATGAGATCCAGTGTGGCTCTTGCCCCCGGGTGCCCAGCAAGGACCGTATCGTGGTGTTCCTTAAAAATCTTGTGTCTCAAAGCGAGAGGCACAAACAACCTCCCAGGAGGACAAAGATCAGGAGCCTCTGACTGGGCTGCCTGCACCTCTGCCTCCAATTCAGGAAAAAGAGCAGAGACCACCACACCTTCAGCCAAAATGGGACCCGGGTCTTCAAAATTCCCACCTCCCGGAAAACAACGTGACAGGGCATCTGCCTTCACATTCTTAACCCCAGGGCGGAACGTGACAACAAAATTAAACCTTGAAAAGAACAAAGACCATCTGGCCTGTCTCGGGTTCAGACGCTTGGCTGACTCCAAGTAGGCCAGATTTTTATGGTCAGTAAACACGGTAATAGGGTGTCTGGCTCCCTCTAGCCAATGGCGCCATTCCTCAAAAGCCAACTTGATGGCCAACAATTCCCTATCTCCCACATCATAATTTCTCTCTGCGGAGGAGAGTTTCTTCGAGAAAAAGGCACATGGTTGCCATTTGGCAGGAGAGGAACCCTGAGACAAGACCGCACCCACCCCTACCTCAGAAGCATCAACCTCAACTATGAAGGGTAACGAAATATCAGGTTGTACCAGGATGGGAGCTGAAGCAAAACTCTCCTTGATATTAGAAAAGGCCTTACGCGCCTCTACCGACCAGGAAGAAAAATCTACCCCCTTTCTGGTCATATCAGTGAGTGGTTTAACAACAGAGGAATAATTCAAAATAAATTTCCTGTAATAATTGGCAAAGCCCAAAAAACGCATCAGCGCCTTCTGATTCTCAGGAAGCTCCCACTCAAGCACAGCGCGGACCTTCTCGGGGTCCATGCGAAAACCAGAAGCGGAGAGAAGAAACCCCAGAAATTGAATTTCTGGAACCGCAAACACACATTTTTCCAGTTTCGCGTATAATTTATTCTCCCGCAGGATGAGCAAGACCTGACGTAAATGTTCCTTATGAGTCTTGAAATCAGGAGAAAAAATCAAAATGTCATCCAAATACACTAATACAAATTTTCCCATTAAATGATAAAAAATGCTGTTCACGAAATGCTGAAAAACGGCTGGGGCATTCATCAAACCAAAAGGCATAACCAAATTCTCAAAATGGCCCTCAGGGGTATTGAAAGCCGTCTTCCATTCGTCTCCTTCTCTGACCCTGACCAGGTTGTATGCCCCTCTTAGGTCTAATTTGGAAAAGACTTTAGCCCCAACAACCTGGTTAAACAGGTCCGGGATCAGAGGAAGCGGATAAGGGTCACGAATAGTGATACTGTTCAGCTCCCTGAAATCCAGACAAGGTCTTAAAGAACCATCTTTTTTCTTAACAAAGAAAAAACCAGCGGCAACAGGTGACTTCGAGGGTCGTATGTGTCCTTTTCTCAGACTCTCAGAGATATAAGCACGCATAGCGACCCTCTCAGGTTGGGAAAGATTGTATAAACGAGATTTAGGCAGCTTGGCGCCTGGGATGAGATTAATAGGGCAATCGTACTCCCTGTGCGAGGGCAAATCCTGAACTCCACTCTCAGAGAAGACATCCGAAAATTCAGAGAGGAAAGGTGGTACAGTCTTAGTAGAAACCTCAGAAACAGATGTCATGAGGCAATTCTCTCTGCAAAAGTCACTCCAACCATTTATTTGCCTCGCTTGCCAATCAATGGTGGGGTTATGTTTAGTGAGCCAGGGTAGCCCCAACACTAGAGGAGTAGGAAAACCGCTAAGGACGAAACATGACACATCCTCAACATGAGCATCACTCACAATTAAACGGATATTGTGAACTATGCCCTTTAATGATTTCTGAGAAAGTGGAGCGGAATCAATAGCAAAAACAGGAATATCCTTTCCCAAAGTGCATACCTGAAAACCATGAGTTATTGCAAATTGATTATCAATGAGATTGACAGCTGCTCCACTATCCACAAAAATCTCACAAAAAATGCTTTTGCTCTCTAGCGCCACCCTAGCAGGCAGGACAAAACGGGAACTACAAGCAAACGGAAAACCTTCAATTTCCGCCTCAACCCTGCCAATAGTAACAGACGGAACATTTTTAAAAGATTTTTTCCTTTTTGTTTCTTTATTACTCTCAGAAAACTGCCTGAATCTCCTAGAGGGACAAACATTTGCCAAATGATTTATACCTCCACAACAAAAACAAACCCTCCCATGCGGGCTGAATCTTCTATTGTCAGAGGCAATCAACCCCAGCTGCATGGGCTCCTGCTCAGAAGGGGCTGACAGCGACTGAGACCCCTGCGCACAGAAAGAGACCGCTGCACTGTCCCGGGACTGAGTATGACAGGAAGGAGAGATCTCTCCTCTCTCTCTAAGACGCCTGTCAATACGAACGGCCTGAGACATAGCAGAATCCAAGGAGGTAGGTCTCTCATGAAAGGCAAATGCATCTTTCAATCCCTCTGAAAGACCATGGCAAAATTGACTTCGGAGTGCAGCATCATTCCAACCAGTATCAGCTGCCCATCTCCGAAATTCTGAGCAGTATATCTCTGCGGATTGTTTACCCTGGCATAACAGACGTAGTCTAGACTCAGCCAGAGCAATACGATCCGGATCATCATATATATTTGACCCAGGGCTAAAAAGAATTCATCCACTGAACGGAGGGGCCGTGCCCCCTCCGGCAGCGAAAAGGCCCAGGATTGAGCGTTACCCCTGAGCAGCGATATAATGATCCCCACCCTCCGTTCTTCATCACCAGAGGAATGGGGAAGAAGGCGAAAATGGAGTTTGCAAGCCTCTCTAAAACGCACAAAATACTCACTACCCCCGGAGAACGTATCCGGGAGCGAGATCTTAGGCTCAGAACAAACTCCATGAACACAAGCTGAACCGGTCACTTGAAACTGAGAAAAAGTCTTACGGAGATCAGCTACCTCCAATGAAAGACCCTGGAAGCGCTCAGCCAAAAGTGAAACCGGATCCATGCTTGAGACGGTTTTGGCGGCTTATAATGTCACGGATGGTGTACAGGAAACAAGACAATGCAATACAATAATGACTCACTGGATCCACAACTAAGGAACAAAAGGGAGACCCCTACATGAGACCTGCCACTCTCCCTAATTGCTCAGCCTATGCGAACACCCCAAAGGTGGATGGGCGCATATCCACGTACCTCGGCTATCTAATACCTGAAGACCCTACAATAGTGAGGGGACACGACCACCAGCTCCCTACACTAGACACGGAGGGAGTCAGGGTCACCTGAAAATCCAGCAGACAGAAAATCACAAATAAAGGAACAGCACTTATCTTGCAGAGGACTGGGAAATAGAAACAGCAAGCACACACACTCCAGGAAGTTGTATAAGCCGCAACCTAATGCATCATGGGGAGGAACTTAAAGGGAAGCAATCAGTCCAACTGCATGACAGCTGAGATAGACTAACGAGATGAGGAACTTAACCAAAACAAAGAAACTCAAGGAGGAGGATCTGGAAAGCTCCTGTCAGAGCTTCTCAACTGTCTGGTTGTGACAGGTAGGGGATAAGGGTTAAATATGATAGTGGTAGGGGAATATGGATAGTGGTATGGGAAAATAAGGGTTCATTGGTGGGATAGTGGTATGGAAAAATAAGGGTTAAATATGCAATATGCGTTGGTGGGATAGTGGTATGGGAATATAAGGGTTAAATAGGAATATCGTTGGTGGGATAGTGGTAATACTCGTTGTCCTGGGGGTCTTCTGTGGGGGGGCAGCTCGGCTCTTCTGCCCCAGTGCAGGGCCTGCCGGACATTTATGTCCGGCGGCCCGCACTGCCGCACCGCCCACACTGGGGACGCAGTGCCGGCGCAGTGAGATGACGTCACTGCGCCAGCCCGCTCGTCCCTGCATGAGCACATCGGGGCCGCGCCACTTGCTGACAAGCGGGAGAAGCCTTTGATCTCCCGCCTGTAGCACTTTGCATTCCGGGCAGCGCGATAGTAATCGCACTGCCGGAATGCACATAATAGAAGGAGGGGAGGTTTCTCCCCTCTTCCTATTATGCATAATTATCTCCAGTGGCGCTGGAGATAATTAATACAAAGGACTCCGATTCTATTGAATCAGAGTTCTTTGAAGCATGCAGGATGACCGGACTCTTGTCCGATCATTCTGATGCAATTACCCAGATAGCATCAGTGTGAATGCTTGGGGCACATTCACACTGATACCTCTGGTTTCAGGTGACATTTTCCCATCAATGGGGCCTATGGATAAGGGGGTATACGATTT
Organism: Bufo bufo; assembly: GCF_905171765.1. Classification (NCBI taxonomy): domain Eukaryota; kingdom Metazoa; phylum Chordata; class Amphibia; order Anura; family Bufonidae; genus Bufo; species Bufo bufo. The sequence continues at coordinate 142,181,190 of NC_053398.1, read as the reverse complement.
ATAAGGGGACATATACTATAAGGGGACACATATAAGGGGGCACATGTATATTAAAGGGACATATAAGGGGGCACATATTCCCCACAGGGTCCACAATGAGCCCCTGTGGAATATTAAGGACAGATGTGCGCAGATGTTGGGCACATCTGCGCACATCATCCTATAATGTGCCTATTTATGTATGCATATATATTATACATACATGCACGCACATGTTCGCATGCATATACATATATATATGCATATATTTCAACCCTTCCTCAACAGATTCTTTCCCAGCCGCCCAGAGACCGAGTTCGGGCTGCCGCCTTTTTTCAGGCATTGCAGTCCCTTCTCGCCTGGGGAGTTATCTCCCTGGTTCTGCTTGCGGAGCAGTTCACAGGTTTTTATTCAAACCTGTTTGTTATCCCTAAGAAAGAGGGATCCTTTCGCCTGGTTCTAGTTAAGTTGCTGAACCGGTTTGTCAAGGTCCAGCACTTCAGATGGAGTCTCTCCGCTCCGTGGTTGCCTCTCTGGAACGGGGCGAGTTCCTTTCCTCAGTGGACATTCAGGACGCGTACCTTCACATTCCCATTGCTCCCGCGCACCAGCCTTTTCTTCACTTTGTGGTGGAGTCTCAACACTATCATCAGTTCGTGGCTCTACCCTTTGGCCTAGCAACAGCACCGCGAGTGTTTACGAAGGTGCTCGTTCCTCTCCTCTCCCTTCTCCATTCCAGGTGCATCGCCCTGATCCACTATCTGGACGACATCCTCGTCAAGGCTGCGACCTTCGGTCAGAACGGACGATTTTGTCACCCTGGAACAAGATACCGAGTTCCTTGGACCATACCATCGCCCTTCCTCCGCAGGTGCGGTCGGAACTCAGGTGGTGGCTCTCGTCTCCGGCAAATCCTTTCTCCCGGTCTCATGGTCGGTCATCACCACCGATGCCAGCCTCCACGGTTTGGGCGGAATCTTCCCACCTCGGACAGTCCAAGGCAAATGGTCTCTGTTGGAATCCAGACATCAACATCCTGGAACTTCGGGCCATTCATTTGTCTATGCTTCATTGGACTCCTCTCCTGAGGTGACTGCCGGTCCGGATCAAGTCGGACAATGCCACAGCGGTGGCGTACATCAACCGCCAGGGGGGAACCCGCAGTCGAGCGGTGATGGCGGAGTCGGCCAAAATTCTAAAGTGGGCGGAGGAACATGTACCAGCGCTATCGGCAGTCTACATTCCAGGAGTGGAAATTGGGACAGTGGACTTCCTCAGCTGGAAGACTGTGGACCCAGGCGAGTGGTCACTGCACCCAGAGGTGTTCGACTCCATCTGGTCTCCGTTGGAGTCAACCAGAAGCTTCCCACCTTCATCTCGCAGACAAGAGATCCCCGGGCATGCGCAGTAGACGCTTTGGTGGCCCAATGGGACGTATTTTCCCTCTTGTACGTCTTCCCCCTCTCCCTCTCCGACCCCGGGTCGTTCGCAGGATCAAGAGGGAGGGCATCCAGGCGATTCTCATCGCCCCGGATTGGCCGCGCCGAGCCTGGTACAATGATCTCATCCTTCTTCTAGGAGACGCTCCGTGGCCGCTTACGCTCAGGGATGACCTTCTCTCTCAGGGACCCTTCTTCCACCAGCATTTAGAATCGCTACGTTTGACGGCATGGCTATTGAAACCGCCATTCTGAAGCTGCGGGGTTTCTCAGATGGATTCATTTGCACCATGATTAAGGCCAGGAAGCCGACGCCATCCAAGATATATCACAGGACTTGGAAGTCTTTCCTGCGCTTCTGTGCGGACTGTCGCCTCCCTCCACTCCGTTTATTCCTTCCCACAGTCCTCTCCTTTTTGCAAATGGGGCTGGATTTGGGTCTTGGTCTTAGTTCCTTAAAGGGGCAGGTGTCGACGCTTGCAATCTTTTTCCAGCGACCTCTGGCGCAAAAGGCCCCGGTTAAGACCTTTCTCCAAGGGGTGGCTCACACTGTCCCTCCTTATCGCCCCCCTTTACCCTCTTGGGATTTGAACCTTGTGCTTGGTTCTCTCCAATCAGCTCCCTTTGAGCCTCTTGACACGGTTTTTCTCCGCCTTCTTTCCTGGAAAGTGGCCTTTCTGGTGGTGGTTACCTCCATCAGACGTGTGTCGGAATTGGCGGCGCTCTCCTGTAGGGAGCCCTTTCTTATTCTGCACCAAGATAAGGAGGTGCTTCGCCCTGTGCCTTCCTTTCTTCCGAAGGTAGTCTCCGCCTTCCATGTCAATGAGGACATCGTTCTCCCCTCATTTTGTCCCTCGCCTTCACATCCTATGGAATGGGCCCTCCACCAGCTGGACGTGGTTCGTGCCCTGTGGACTTATTTATCCACTTCAGAGTTGTTTCGGCGTACCGACTCGCTGTTCGTTATTCCTGAGGGTCCTCGCAAGGGTTTGGCAGCCTCCAAAGGAACTATTGCCAGGTGGATCTTCTTGACCATTGCCGAGGCGTATTGCTCCTGGGGCAAGGCTCCACCCCTCCGTATCACGGCTCATTCGACCAGGGCGGTGGGCGCTTCTTGGGCCCGTTTCCACCAGGCTTCCACTTTACAGTTGTGTAAAGCGGCAACCTGGTCTTCCTTGCACACGTTCACCAAGTTCTACTAGGTGCATACCTTTGCATTGGCAGACGCCGCTCTGGGGGGCAAGGTCTTGCGGGCTGCGGTGTCTTAGACTCTCGCAGCTGTGACTTCCATGGGAATGTGGTTTCTCCCTCCCCGTGGACTGCTTTGGGACATCCCACGGTTCTGTGTCCCCCAATGATACAAGCGAGAAAATGAGATTTTTATGGACTCACCTGTAAAATCTCTTTCTCGCCGAGTTCATTGGGGGACACAGCTCCCACCCTTTGTTTTTGTTTCTAATTGTGCTGCAGGTGACTGCAGTTAATTAACTGGTAGGGTCCTCAGTTTTGAATTCGGACCCACTGGTTATTGTTATGTTATTTCATTTCTGATTTCTTTTCCTCCTACTGCTTGTGCACAAACTGATATGCTCTCTCCAGGCTGGAGGGGATATAGCCGGTGGGAGGAGCTAACACTTTTTAGCCTAGTGTCGCCTCCTAGCGGCAGCAGCAGCTATACCCACAGTCCTGTGTCCCCCAATGAACTCGGCGAGAGAGAGATTTTACAGGTGAGTCTGGCTCAGTATTTCCAATAGTAAATCTAACCCTATGTGTAAAACACACCGAGGGGGGATTTACTAAGACCAGTGCTCATACTCCAGTCTTATTGCAAGGTGTGTTGGAGTAAATGCTTCAAACATGATTGATGTAAAAAATGAAAATGAGACATCATATAGTACATTGCACTAGAACCAGCCCTGTACCTCACATGGGTCCAGAGATCTCCACATTCACTGTTCCAATTGTTCTGCTACATTATCTTCAGCCTGATTGTTCAAGGAGCGTGTCCTTTCTGCTGCAGCTGTCTCCCTGTAACTGCCACAGCTTCTAACAGAAGATATGGCTGGTAGCAGTTGAAGATTTAAACTGAGCATGTGCGACCAGCTCAGTGAGAAGGATAAAGTATAAGGAAAAGAACAAACAGCAGGTGGCGCTATATGGAAAAAATGTAGAATATGTTTTGTGACACAACCCCATTAAGAGGCAAAAGCCTCTTAATAAATTTGTTGACTAAAGCGCCTAAATTTGTATCTGTCTGCTGCCAGTTTTATTGCACAGAGGCAGTGCTAAATTTTCCCATAATGTTTTTAGTAAAAAAAACATTTTTGAGGATTTTTTAATTGCAAAAAATGCAGTAGCCAGGTGTTAGTTGTAACTAAATAGAGAATTATGAAACATATTGCGAACACTGTTTACTGCAGTTTTGCGCTTTTTGGGTTCATGGAGGTTTCTTTCAAAATGAAGCACGCTCTAAGTATAGCATTTTTCAGGCTTTTTCCTATATACTGCTCTGTAGGTAGAAACATGACAGAAAACACGAATAAGAAATGCCGGTTTCCTCACTGCGACGTATTCGGCGTAGTGAGGAAGCCGGCGAGCGTCCTTCCCTCACTGCACCTGCGCCGAATACTTTCCCCCGCAGACAGGGCCGGCAGGAGGAGACCAACGCTGGCCCGGCCCTGTCAATCAAGCGTAGAAGGCCGTGGTAAGAGGTGGGCGAACAAAGCCTCTAGGAGCAGGTGCAACCTCCCCCCTGCTCCTAGAGGCTCATTTGCATATTATAAAAGTTCTTTTTTCTAAATAACGGTGGCACATAGTGACATGGGACTAATATAGTTATGTTCAGAAAACCCTTTAAGAAAACCTTAGCCGAGCTGTACTTCCATGTTTATGGTAGAGTTGGGTGCAAATCAACATCTATCTCATGTGTATGGCCAGCTTTAGGTGTACATCTGCTACTTGCAGTCAGTCAAATTCAACCTGCTGTGATTTGGCGCTGGATGTCTCCGGTGGCATTCTGTAATGTAGAAGACACTGAAATTATGTATTGTTAGAATTTCTTTATTTTCTTGCATGGAATCTGGCTCATTAGAGTGGCGTCTTCAAACCTGACCTCAGGATCTTTCACCACTGACAGTCCAGCTGGCTGCAGAGTCACCTTCCCCACTTCTGCAAATCTGCAAGAAAAACTTGCGCCCTATGAGACGGTAACTGTAATGGTAAGTGACATTTATGTGGCTGGGCTGGACAGTAAAAACGAGATTTTTGTACTTACCGTAAAATCTGTTTCTCTTACGTTCATTGGGGGACACAGGCTTGACCATAGGTGTAGCTGTTGCCACTAGGAAGCGGACACTAAGCACAAAAGTGTTAGCTCCTCCCTTCAGCTATACCCTTCCTACAGGGACTAAGCTAAATCAGTTAGTGCAAAAGCAGTAGGAGAAGCAAGACAAAAACAGGAAAACCAAACTATGTACAAACCCAGAACCACATAGGCCATAAGAGGCCCGTAAACAGGAGAACGGGTGGGAGCTGTGTCCCCCAATGAACGGAAGAGAAACAGATTTTACGGTAAGTACAACGGTAAGTTTGTTCATCCGTATCATTGGGGGACACGGGCTTGACCATGGGACGTTACAGAGCAGTCCTAAAGGTGGGCATAACAAGAAACCCTCCTGCCAATCGGAGAACCGCTGTCTGCAAAATTCAATGCCCCAGAGAAGCGTCAGAAGACTCAAAGGCATGTACTCTGTAAAATTTGGAAAAGGTGTGCAAAGACAACCAGGTAGCCGCCTTGCATACCTGAAGGGCCAAAGCCCCATGATGCAGTGCCCAAGAGGCCCCTACTGCCCGAGCAGAATGAGCAGTAACCCGGAAGGGTGGGGCCCGGCCACTGATGCGGTACGCTTCCACAATGGCCAAACAAATCCATCAGGAAATGGAATTTTTGGATGCAGCCAGACCTCGTCTCGGCCCCTCTGGAATGACGAACAGAGAATCCGTCCGTCGAAAAGATGACGTCTGGGACAGATAGTGTCACGACTGTGACTGATCCAGACAGGTCTGGGAGGAGAAGGTCGCAGCGACTTGCTACTCGCGATAGCTTGTGAGTTTGCTCCGTGGTTCAGGGTATTTCATCTGGGTTTTGCCTTGTGAACCTTTTTGTCCTGACTGGGAGTTTGTAGGCATCCTCCTCAGGTGAGTCCTGTCTGCCACTCCCAGCTACTATATTAGTTTCACTTTCACTTTCAGTCATTGCCAGATATAGTCCTTACTACCAGTGCTACTCTGACCTTGGAAGGAGATCGTTTGATGGTGTTGCTGTGGAGCTCTTGTCCGGCGTGGACTGTCGTGTTTGGGATCGCCTTCTCTGCTCGTGACTGGATAAGTCTATCACTGCCATAGATTGTTTGTTGCTGTCTTCCCCTGTTGTTTTCCTAGACGTGAGTGATGGTGACTAGCGCTCCCATCGGCCTTTCCTCAGTCCAGTCTAGTTAGGGCGACTGAGGGTTTTAGGTATCCTGCTCGCCGCACGGGTTCACACCCCGTCTAGGGTATCAGGGCAGACAGGTGCCAGCTGAGGGTTAGTCAGGGGTGGCCATTCTATTTCCCATCCATAGATAAGGGTCCCCCTTCCCCTCTGTCTGGTGCGACACGACCGCTGCTGGGATAGCGGTCGTGACAGTATATCTGGCCTTTTAAAAAAAAAAAAAAAAGTGACATTTCTTTTTTTTTTTTTCTCTGCTTGCTGTTTTGCTTTGTATTTTGTCTGTTCCACTATGGATCCGGTTTCGGTTTTGGCGAAACAATTACAGGGGTTATCCCTTGAAGTGGCAGGATTAAAAGCAACAGTGCTGCAGCAGCAATCCTTGGGTTCCACCGTTGCTACGGGTAACCAAGGTACTCCTGAGCCAAAAGTGGCTTTACCTGATAGGTTCTCAGGAGGGAGAGACCAATTTGTAACCTTCAGAGAAGCTTGCAAGTTATTCTTCAGGTTACGCCCTAGATCCTCCGGCGGTGAGGAACAACGGGTGGGCGTTGTAATTTCTCTCCTGCAAGGAGATCCGCAGGCTTGGGCTTTCTCCCTACCATCAGACTCCCCGGCCTTACGGTCAGTGGAGGAGTTTTTTGAAGCCCTGGGTCTCGTATATGATGACCCGGACAGGGTCTCACTGGCTGAGTCTAAGCTACGTGGACTTCGGCAGGAGAACCGGTCTGCTGAACTATATTGTTCCGAATTCCGTAGGTGGGCTACTGATACCTTATGGAACGACTCGGCCCTTAGGAGTCAGTTCTGCCAGGGGTTGTCTGAAAAATTAAAAGACGCGCTGGCGGTATACGAGGTCCCTGGGTCTCTTGAGGCTGCTATGTCTCTGTCCATAAGAATCGACAGACGACTCAGGGAGAGACTATTTAATTTTACGGAGGCCTCTATAGGGCAGGGATCGGTCTGTTATGGTCCAGTCGAACCAATGCAAATAGGGGGCGCCACTAGACGGGTGAATCCTCCTAAGTTCCGCCGTAGGTCAGAGGTTTGTTTTCGTTGTGGGGGGAGGGGTCATTTTGTAAAGGTTTGTCCCTCGGAACCCAAGAGACCACAAACTAAGGAGCCGCCGGAAAACTAGAGTCCCCAGATTGTGCGGAGGAGAACAGTCTGGGCGTATTCGTTTCCTCCATACGCATGTCTCAGTTTTTGTTGTCCGCTACCGTTGAGGCGGGCAATAAGACTGAGATCTGTTCCGTCTTTTTGGACAGTGGGGCGGGGGTCAACTTGGTGGATTCACGGTTTGCTCAGGCTCTGGGTTTAACTCCGGAACCGGTATGCAGAAATATTCCTGTGTTTGCCATCGACTCCTCCCCTCTTACTCAGAGAGAGTTAACTCAGATCATCCATAATATCCATCTGCAGGTAGGGGACCTCCATAAAGAGCATATCTCGTGTTATGTCCTGGACGGTCTTCCGGCTCCTATGGTATTGGGGTTTCCCTGGCTGGTGACTCACAATCCAGTGGTGGATTGGCAGGCCGGGGAGATTGTGGAGTGGAGTGAACATTGTAAGGACAACTGCTTGAGTAGTAGGTGCTCTACACTCTCTGTAACATCTTTACCTGCCTTTCTGTCAGATTTTATGGATGTGTTCTCTGAGAAGGGTTGTCAGGGGTTACCACCTCATCGTCCATATGATTGCCCGATTAATCTATTACCTGGGGCAAAACTACCTAAAACCCGGTTATATAATCTTTCCGGCCCGGAGAGGAAGGCTATGAAAGATTATATTTCGGAGAGTTTGGCTAAGGGACACATCAGACCCTCTTCTTCACCTGTGGCTGCAGGGTTCTTTTTCGTTAAAAAAAAAGATGGGGGCCTACGTCCTTGCCTGGATTTCCGGGAATTAAACCGGATAACTATCCGAGATCCCTATCCTCTTCCTCTCATTCCCGACCTCTTTAATCAGGTTGCTGGTGCTAAATGGTTCTCCAAAATGGATCTCAGAGGAGCCTATAACCAGGTTCGCATCAAAGAGGGGGATGAGTGGAAGACGGCTTTTAATACTCCGGAAGGGCATTATGAAAATCTGGTCATGCCATTTGGTCTTACTAATGCGCCTGCGGTATTCCAACATTTTGTCAACGATATTTTTAGTCACCTTATCGGGAGATTTGTTGTGATATATCTTGATGACATCCTGGTCTATTCCCCGGATCTGGATACACATAAGGTCCATGTGAGACAAGTGCTGCAGATATTAAGGGCCAACAAATTGTTTGCTAAGTTAGAAAAATGTGTGTTCGCCGTAAAAGAACTGCCATTTCTGGGGTATGTGTTGTCAGATTCAGGTTTCCGCATGGATCCAGAGAAAGTCCGGGCGATTATAGACTGGGATCTGCCTGAGAACCTGAAGGCATTGCAACGTTTCCTGGGGTTTGCCAATTTTTATAGGAAGTTTATAAAGAACTATTCCTTGGTGGTCAAACCACTGACGGACATGACCCGAAAGGGATCCGATTTTTCCAAATGGTCACATGCAGCCAAAACTGCCTTTGCATCTCTGAAGGAGAGATTCACCTCGGCCCCTATTCTCGTACAGCCAGATGTCTCGCTTCCTTTTATTGTATAGGTTGACGCATCAGAGGTGGGGGTTGGAGCGGTACTATCTCAGGGCCCGTCCCCTGGTGAATGGCGTCCGTGTGCTTTCTTTTCGAAGAAATTGTCTACTGCTGAAAGGAACTATGATATTGGCAACAGGGAACTTTTGGCTATTAAGTTGGCTTTTGAGGAGTGGCGTCATTTTTTGGAGGGGGCGGTTCATCCCGTCACGGTGATTACTGATCACAAAAACTTATTGTATCTGGAGTCTGCTAAACGTCTCACCCCTAGACAGGCTCGGTGGTCGTTATTTTTTACTAGGTTTAATTTTGTAATAACCTATCGCCCGGGGGCAAAAAATACTAAGGCGGATGCATTGTCTCGAAGTTTTCCTGGAGGGGGTGATGTTGAGGTACCAGAGCCCATTTTGCAAAAGGGGGTGGTGGTCTCTGCATTACACTCAGGTTTGGAGGGGAGGGTGTTGGAAGCTCAGGGGGACGCCCCGGCCTCCTGCCCCTCGGGGAAACTGTTTGTGCCAGAAAATTTACGACTGGAGATACTAAAAGAACACCATAACTCCACACTGGCAGGACACCCAGGTAGTAGGGCAACCTCTGAGTTAGTGTCTCGTCGGTTCTGGTGGCCTAAATGGCGCCAGGAGGTGTTGAATTTTGTGTCTGCATGTGCTACCTGTGCTCGTTCTAAGGTAGATCATACTCGTCCGGCAGGGCGTCTGTTACCTCTGGCCATCCCCAACAGGCCTTGGACGCACCTGTCAATGGATTTCATTACGGATCTACCAGTATCAGCGGGGAAGACTGTTATTCTTGTAGTTGTTGACAGATTCAGCAAAATGGTGCACTTTATTGCTCTTGCCGCATTGCCTAATGCTAACACACTGGCTCAGGTTTTTATTGACCACATCGTGAAGCTTCACGGGGTCCCTTCCGATATTGTTTCGGATCGTGGCACCCAATTCGTTTCTAAATTTTGGAAAGCTTTTTGTTCTCGTTTAGGGGTTCATCTGTCGTTTTCTTCATCTTTCCATCCACAGTCCAACGGTCAGACTGAACGTACCAATCAAAACCTAGAGACATATTTGAGATGCTTTGTTTCCGAAAATCAGGAGGAATGGTCATCTTATTTACCGTTAGCCGAGTTTGCCATTAATAATCGTCGTCAAGAATCCACCGATAAGTCACCATTTTTTGGTGCATATGGTTTCCATCCTCAGTTTTGTACGTTTAGTGAGGGGGGGCCGTCTGGGATTCCCGAAGAGGAACGATTTGCGTCTTCACTTTCTTCAGTGTGGCAGAGTGTGCAAGAAAGTTTGAAGAGAATTGGTGGTAGATACAAACGTGCGGCTGATAAGAAGCGCTCTGAAGGTCCGGACCTTGGGGTGAATGACTTGGTGTGGTTGTCTACCAGAAATATCAAGTTGAAGGTTCCCTCGTGGAAATTAGGTCCGAGATTTATTGGTCCTTATAGGGTAATTAAGATCATTAACCCGGTGGCTTTTCGTCTGGAGCTACCTCAGACTCTAAGGATCCATAACGTCTTCCACAGATCTCTGCTTAAGAGATATGTAGAACCTCCTGAACCATTGCCACTACCGCCTCCACCGGTGGTTGTTGATGGCAGTCTTGAGTTTCAGGTAGAAAAGATTGTTGACTCACGATATGTTCGCCGCTCTCTTCAGTACCTGGTGCACTGGAAAGGTTATGGTTCCGAAGAGAGAATGTGGGTTCCAGCATCAGAGATAAAAGCGGACAGACTCATTCGGGCTTTTCATAGCTCCCATCCGGAGAGGCCTGGTCTTGAGGGTCCAGGGGCCCCTCGTAGAAAGGGGGGTACTGTCACGACTGTGACTGATCCAGACAGGTCTGGGAGGAGAAGGTCGCAGCGACTTGCTACTCGCGATAGCTTGTGAGTTTGCTCCGTGGTTCAGGGTATGTCATCTGGGTTTTGCCTTGTGAACCTTTTTGTCCTGACTGGGAGTTTGTAGGCATCCTCCTCAGGTGAGTCCTGTCTGCCACTCCCAGCTACTATATTAGTTTCACTTTCACTTTCAGTCATTGCCAGATATAGTCCTTACTACCAGTGCTACTCTGACCTTGGAAGGAGATCGTTTGATGGTGTTGCTGTGGAGCTCTTGTCCGGCGTGGACTGTCGTGTTTGGGATCGCCTTCTCTGCTCGTGACTGGATAAGTCTATCACTGCCATAGATTGTTTGTTGCTGTCTTCCCCTGTTGTTTTCCTAGACGTGAGTGATGGTGACTAGCGCTCCCATCGGCCTTTCCTCAGTCCAGTCTAGTTAGGGCGACTGAGGGTTTTAGGTATCCTGCTCGCCGCACGGGTTCACACCCCGTCTAGGGTATCAGGGCAGACAGGTGCCAGCTGAGGGTTAGTCAGGGGTGGCCATTCTATTTCCCATCCATAGATAAGGGTCCCCCTTCCCCTCTGTCTGGTGCGACACGACCGCTGCTGGGATAGCGGTCGTGACAGATAGATGCGAACGGCTCTTACCAAATCCAGAGTGTGGAGCGACTGTTCACGAGGATGAGACGCTTCAGGACAAAAGGAAGGTAGAATGATCTCTTCATTGTGATGGAATTCCGACACAACCTTCGGAAGGAAGGACTGAACAGGGCGAAGCACTGCTTTGTCCTGATGGAGGATCAGGAAGGGCAACTGACAGGAAAGAGCCGCTAGTTTCGACACCCTACAGATGGAAGTGATTGCCACCAAAAAGGCCACCTTGTAGGACAGGAAGCGAGGGGACACCTGCTGCAAACAGTGAAGACTGGAGAGTGCTGAGCACTAGATTAAGATCCCAAGGATTTAACGGAGGACGGTAAGAGGGTACAGCGTGTGCAACTCCCTGCAGAAAGGTCCTAACCACGGAGAGCGAAGCCAAATTCCGCTGAAAAAGAATAGAAAGAGCCGAAACTTGCCCTTTGAGGGAGCTAAGAGCCAGCCCCAAGTCCATGCCCGACTGCAGGAAAGACGAGATTTGCAGCAACGAGAAATGAATTGGACACAGCTGGTGACTCACCAACAAAAATAGGACTTCCAGGTCCAGTGGAAAATTTGAGAAGACGACGGCTTTCTGGTACGAATCATGGTCTGGACAACTGCATCCGAGAAACCCCGAGCCCTTCGTACAGCGGCTTCAACAGCCATGCCGTTAAATGTAGAGACCTTAAGTTCGGATGAAAGATCGGTCCCTGCAACAAGAGGTCCTCCCGAAGGGGGAAGATGCTAGGGTTCGTCGGCGAGGAGGGTGATTAGGGATGCATGCCACACTAGGCACGGCCAATCTGGGGCCATGAGAATGACGAGTAGACCTTCGGATCTGATTTTCCGGAGGAGACGCGGAATGAGGGGAAGAGGGGAAAACACGTAAGGAAACGTAAACTGACTCCACGGAATCACAGGGCCCTGGGATCCTTGGAATGCGCGACGAAGTTCTCTACCTTGAGGTTAAAGCGGGAGGTCATGAGATCCACGTCCGGTCGACCCCAACGCTCGCAGATGGCTAGAAAAACTTGAGGGTGAAGAGCCCATTCGCCGGGATCGAGACACTTCTAGCTGAGGAAGTCGACGATCCAGGCATCCGAGACGTGAGCCAGCCAGACATGACGAAAAAGATGAAGACGGCCGCCCACTTGACTGGAGGGTGCTGAAGACCGCAAGTCATGCAGAGGAGGTCTTGGGGTTATAGGACTTGGAGCCCTGTTGACAGGGACGCCAGGAAGGTCGGGGTTTAAAGGAAGGCTTGCTTTTCTGATCCAGGGTGGACTTGGGGCTGGAAAAACTCCAAAAGGGCCAAAAAAGAGGTCTACGCTTTTTTGACTTGTTAAAACGCGCCCTGTTTTGTGGTAAATGAGTTCTCTTACAACCTGTAGCATCAGAAATGATCTTGTCCAGGCGTTTGCTAAAAAGTCTGCTGCCGGTAAAGGAGAGGGCCGTCAAGGCCTACTTTGAAGCATTGTCTGCCGCACAGCAGGAGAGTCATAGTATACGGCGAATAGCTACTAAAAGGGAATACGAACTGGCATGAGAGAGCTGCAGGGCAATATCGGAAAGTTCCCCTGAAGAGAGACCCTGACGTAGTTTTGTTGCATACTCACCCATAGCTTTGCTCACCCATGTAGAGGCAAAAACCACTGCTTCAAAGGATGATTTTGTGAAGGATTCCAATTTTTTATCCCTGATATCAGAAAAGGAAGCCACATCCGCTATAGGCAAAGTGGTATGTTTTGCTAAGCGGGATACTGGCGGGTCAACTATAGGAGAGGACGACTACTTCTTAGCCAGATCCTCCGGAAATGGGTAAAGGACGTCTAAGCGTTTTGGTAAAGCAAAACATCTGTCAGGAAAATTCCACTCCTTGGAAAGAGAGGAATCAAAATCCGGGTGGTTGGGGAAACATTTGGGCAAGCAATGGGACCGCCTGAAGGAAAAACACGAACCGGCCAATGAGGGTGCAGGGTTTTCCACCTGTAAGTTTTCTATAACCACTGTAATGAGATTGTCCACCATAGAAGACTGGTCCTTTCCTCGGAACATGCCTCTTCCAATGAGGACAAGTCAGAGTTAGACTCTCTGGGAGGTGGCTGAAAGGTAGAGGAAACGGGGGACGCAGACACCCTTCTGGGAGAGAGTGGCCTGGCCTGTTTAGCGGGACGATGGCAATGGGAATGAGCCCCAGGATCCCCAGAGTCGGACTGGTCAGAGGATGGCCTTGCGGACAAATGCCCCAGTAATTCCACAATGGCTTTGTTGGTATGGGAGACTTCCTGTACCATCTTTGACAGGGAGCGTACTCCGGTTCTACCATGGGCTGGGCAGCAGTGGGTGACTGGATCAGGGGCAGAGCCACTTGGTGGTGGAGTAGAGCACGAAGAGCAGAGGGGATCTAACTGACCGGAGGAAAATTTTGTGTGACAAGATGTACAGGCAAAATGGCACACAGAAGTCGCCGCCTGTTTTGGGGCCTGGGGTCTGGGCTCGGACATAGTGTGTACCCTGTAGTGACAGGTAGGAGGATGAGGGGGGTAGGTTTAACCCTGTAGGAAGGAAAGACGGAACTTACCCGGCTTGTGTCCCTCAATGTAGTTTGTCCAGAGGTGCCTTGAATCGGCGTCCCGCAGAGGTCCTCCTGAAGCAGGCGGTGGGAGGAGCGTAGAAAAGGCGCTTAGAATTCACGCCAGGACACAGAGGAAGGAGGGGGAAGCGGAGGGAACTTTAAGCCCTGCCCCCAAAATGGAGTCGGCCCCGGGCTATAACGCGGGGAAGCGCAGGCCCGATCCCTCTCTCCCTCCTAAAGAGGCCTCCCCCTGCTTTCCATACAGTGGTGCAGACGTTAGGAACCCCGGCCGAACGGAGATGCCATCCGGGTGTGAAGAGCCCGCGGGGAGCAGGAGTAGGCCGCAGAGAAGCCGGAGCCTCAATTACAATGGCCCCGGCAGAGGACTGGATCGGAACGCCGCAATTAGAAGAGAGGGGCCCATAGAAAGATGGCATTGTGGGCACGGAGGGCCTCCCTTCACCCCCCCACTCATGACAGGAGATGAGTGCATGGAGGGGGTAAGCGTTGGTGGGGGTCATTCACTAAAGGTAACCTGAGAAGGGGAGGAAGGAGGAAGAAAAAGGGGTCTGGCGTGTTCTGCCCCCCTGGTTCCAGACGGAAAACAGAGGGGACTTATCGTGGGCGGCCGTGGTGACCTGAAGGCTGGCGGGAGGGATGCAGAGGCTTTGGGAACCTTTGGTCCTCCTTGTCTTCTGGAGACCGGAAAGAAGCAGTGAGCTTGGGGACCCCCTGGTCTCCCGTCTCCTGGGTGGGGATGCAGGCAACTAGGACTGCCTGTAATCCAACTGGAAGAAAGAAAGGAAAACAAAAATTGAAAAATCAGCAGACCTGCAAAGCAGGGAGGTCTACCTCCTACAGACACTAAGCTAAGAACTGATTTAGCTTAGTCCCTGTAGGAAGGGTATAGCTGAAGGGAGGAGCTCACACTTTTATACTTAGTGTCCGCCTCCTAGTGGCAACAGCTATTCCCATGGTCAAGCCTGCGCCCCCCAATGATACAGATGAGAAAATATTTTAATGTGTTTCCTAGTGTAACACTGCAGGAAGATGGCACATATTACTCTTTCTTCCAGCCTGGGGATCTGGGTTTCTGTTGTGGTTTTTTTTGTTTTTTTTTAACCCAGACAGTTTTTATTGAGATTTTCAAGTACAAGAGCGGTACAACAAGTACAACACATTAAACAACCCCTCCCCCTTCCTGGTGGTGTAAAGGGGTTGTCTCTCCTCAGCAAATGGCATTTATCATGCAGATAAAATAATGCAAGGCACTCACTAATGTATTGGGATTCTCCATATTGCCTCCTTTGCTGGCTGGATTCATTTTTCCATCACATTTATACACGGCTCATATCCAGGGGTTAGGAGAAGAACTGGTGCACATGTGTACCATGCGCATGGTCCCGGCCACCAGAGAGGCCAGCGCATTTTACTATACAGCACTGTGCAATCACGACCACCGCTGATGGATTGCAGGGTGGTCGTAACCCTAGAAACGAACAGTGTATAATGTGATGGAAAAATGAATCCAGCTAGCAAAGGAGGCAATATGGTGAATCTCAATACATTAGTGAGTGCCTTGTATTAACTTTCTCTACATGATAAATGCCATTTGTTGACGTGAGAGGACCCCTTTAAGTTTGGATCCGAAGGACCACGTGGTGTCTGTGGACCAGGCGTTACATTTTGTCTGTGATATATTAATGTGTGTTCTGTAATTGATTGCACACTCAGTCTCCACAGCGTTAACCCCTTCTCTGCTTTTCTTTTTAGCTCTTGGCTCTGTCTGTTAATCCATTTAGTCACCTGAGTCCTGTGGAAATAGTGGGCCCTGTGGTTAACATAATTCTCGGGTCTGATCAGGGTGGCATTGACGTTGACAACATACCAGAGTACATTGAGGTGGGTAGAACTTCTGGATTAATGTATTCTCAGTGTGCCAGAGTCTGAGACATCCACTTGTGTGTCGAAGAGATGACTGCCAGGCGATGAGGCACAGCTCTGCTCTTAATTTGTTATTGACTTAATCTTTTTTCTACATTAGACATATTTGCAAGTCAAGCAATGAATGTCCTTGCAAGTTTGGCATTTTCATCCTGCCAGGCCTTTGCAGTACAATGTGTGAGACGCCATGTGCCAGCGATATCAATTATATTAGAATATGTTTTTGTATTTCCCAGTGCAATGTTGTTTTCTTGCTTTTTAGATCGTGTTGATAAAAAACCAGAGCTCACCATCTAATGAATCCCAGATGTACCTAACCAAAGACAAGAACATCATCCTGACTGTAAATGTCACCTCTGCCAACCAATCTGTGGTCCTGAGAGTGGAGCCAGAACTTCCAATACAGCTTATCCTCTATCTCGGATTTGAGGAAAAACCCAACAGCAGCTTCTTCCTGCAGAACATGTCCCTGCCGAACAGTAAGGACCTGTTCATTTACTTTTACACCTGCGGCAGAGGGTTCCAGCAGGCAGTTCCGTCGCCGGAACTGCCTGCCAGATCCATCAAAACGCATGCAAACTGATGGCATTTGTCCTGATCCGTATGACAAATGCATTTAAATGCCGGATCCGTCTCTCCGGTGTAATCCGGAAAAACGGATCCGACATTTATCTATTTTCAAATTTTTTGCGGTCTGAGCATGCGCAGACCGCAATGCTGGATCCGTTTCTGGCATTAATGCATTTCAATGGGAAAAAATGCATGCTGCGGTATTATCTCCGTCCTGAAAAGTCAAAAAGACTGAACTGAAGACATCCTGATGCATCCTGAACGGATTGCTCTCCATTTAGAATGCATTTAGGCCTCTTTCACACTTGCGTTGTCCGGATCCGGCGTGTACTCCACTTGCCGGAATTACACGCCGGATCCGGAAAAACGCAAGCATTTGAAGACGGAGCCATCTTCAAAATGCGTTCAGTGTTAAAGTCCTGGTTGCCATAGTAGGAGCGGGGAAGCGGTATACTTACAGTCCGTGCGGCTCCCGGGGCGCTCCAGAATGACGTCAGAGTGCCCCATGCGCATGGATGACGTGATCCATGCGATCACGTGATCCATGCGCTTGGGGCGCCCTGACGTCACTCTGGAGCGCCCCGGGAGCCGCACGGACGGTAAGTATGCTGCTCCCCGCTACACTTTACCATGGCTGCCAGGACTTTAGCGTCCTGGCAGCCATGGTAACCATTCAGAAAAAGCTAAACGTCGGGTCCGGCAATGCGCCAAAACGACGTTTAGCTTAAGGCCGGATCCGGATCAATGCCTTTCAATGGGCATTAATTCCGGATCCGGCCTTGCGGCAAGTCTTCAGGATTTTTGGCCGGAGCAAAAAGTGCAGCATGCTGCGGTATTTTCTCCGGCAAAAAAACGTTCCGTTCCGGAACTGAAGACATCCTGATGCATCCTGAACGGATTTCACTCCATTCAGAATGCATTAGGATAAAACTGATCAGGATTCTTCCAGCATAGAGCCCCGACGACGGAACTCTATGCCAGAAGAAAAGAACGCAGGTGTGAAAGAGCCAAGATAAAACTGATCAGTTCTTTTCCGGTATTGAGCCCCTAGGACGGAACTCAGTGAACGTACCCAGTGAAAGCACGCCCTATACAGGAGGGGCAGACACAGACAACAGGCCCCCTGTGAAAGAACAATATATTAGCTCCATTGGCTCTTCCTAGTGAAACCAGGACTCTTTGCAGCTGCACATGTTGCATGTCTGATATGTCTGCCACTGGTTGACAGCAGTGGTGTATAGGAGATAGACCCAAATTTAGCATCCGGACTAGGACTTTGGTACTTCAGGATACATCTATAACAGGGCGGTCGGGTTGCAACAGACCCCATAACAATACATTGAACCACACAAAGCCTGCATTATTGAATTAAAACACATCTCCCTGCTCCCAGTTTGTGATCAGGTGTATATTAACACGTTATGTCTTCTCTCTATTGACAGGTGGTTTATATACCTGGGTATTGACTCCAGAGTACTTTCTAAATGGCACCGGTGTTTACTATGTCTGTGTGACTTTGACTAATGGAAGTATATGGGAGCACCGGACAAGTTTGGCTTATTCCGTTAGCCTGTTTGCTGCACAGTGTGTTTACTGGGAAGAAGATTTGAGAATATGGAATGATTATGGCTGCAACGTGAGTACTTGACCTTATCCAGCATTTTTATGGCCAGTGTGTCCCCAATATCACAGAGGGGAGTGGCTTCGTGGAAAGTGGGTGTGGCTTGCTGGTAAAAGAGCATAGATTAATATGCGATACTGTGTGCTAACCAGCTGCTCATATGTGAAGATCACTGTTGGAAACAGTAGCTTTATTTTATTTATTTTCCGCATTTATATAGGATACCTACGCATGATGAGGAATAAATGTAGCTTTTTTTTTTCTCGAAAAAAAGCCCAGCCCCGCCCCGCATCCTCCGAATCTCCTCCTTGCTCCCTGACATCACACAGTTAGAGCGCCGTAATCTAGCACATGCGCAAGTACGCCGCATGTTAGTGCCAGCATAGTGTTCCTTCCCTGTGCTGGCATCAGCCTCAGGGAGTGAACTGCGCATGCGCTAGCTGGCATGTGTGAAATTACAGCTCTCTGTGTGACGTTGGGGGAGCAAGGAGGAGATTCAGAGATGCAGAGCGGTGCTGGGCTCCTTCAGAGTGGGCGTGGCTGGGCTCCTAAAAGGTTTGTAACAGCCCATTGGGCTCCTTACTAGCCTCATTTGCATATAAAAAAAAAAATAAATTTTTACTGAGCTATGGGAAATGTATCTTGTGGATGTGCTAGTGGCGATCTAGCAGCGCATGTCCTCAGCTCTATAGGCTAAACCTAGCTGACAGAATCCCTTTAGACAAGTCTCATGTACACTTTGCGGATGTCTTCTGTGTGGAAATTGACCTGCTGTGCGAATTTACAAATCCGCAGCATGTCAATTATGTTGGGTTTTAGCTGTCGATTTCATCCTTTTCAAATGAAGGGTGAGATCTGTGAAAAAACAGATCAGAACCGCTATTAGGGTTCTTTCACACTAACGTTATTCTTTTCCGGTATTGAGTTTCGTCCTAGGGGCTCAATACCGGAAAAAAAATTATCTGTTTTATCCTAATGCATTCTGAATAGAGAACATTCCATTCAGGATGCATCAGTTCAGTCCCTCTTACGGTGTTTGGCCGGAGAAAATACCGCAGCATGCTGTGGTATTTTCTCCGTCCAAAATTCCAGAACACTTGCCGGAATACCGGATCCGGCATTATTTTACATTGAAATGCATTAATGCCGGATCCAGCACCAAGTGTTCCGGAAAAACAGATCCGGTTTCACGGTCTGCGCATGCGCAGACCTTTAAAAATGTGATAAAAATAAATACTGGATCCGTTTTTCTGGATGACACCGGAGAGACGGATCCGGTATTGCAATGCATTTGTGAGACAGATCCGCATCCGTCTACAAATGCTATCCGTTTGCATACGTATTTCCGGATCCGGCAGGCAGTTCCAGCGATGGAACTCCCTGCTGGAATCCAACAATGCAAGTGTGAAAGTACCCTTAGAAATTGCGTTTTTGGGTGCAGAAACGCACAGAAATCTTCACAAAAATTTGTGCAGGTACCCTAAGGGTACAGCCACACGTTCAGGTTTCGGCATGCAGTTTTGGAAGCAAAAATTAGGAGTGAAAGGAAAGAGGAGAGAAAGTATAAAGAACAGATACGACTTCTCTTATTTGAATTCACTACTGGTTTTTGCTCCAGAAACCTGGCCGTGTGGTCGTACCCTGAGGATACAAAATCTGGCACCCCCGCCGATCAGCTGTTTGAAGAGGAGGCGCGCGCTGTGCCAGCGCTGCCTCCTCTTCATTGTTTACCTTCTCGCCGTCGCCTCTGCAGCGGTGAGCAGGTGTAATTACACCCAAGCCGTCCCATTCATTTCAATGGGATGGATCGCTCCTATACAAGTGTATGGGAACGATCCGTCCCATTGAAATGAATAGGAGGGTTAGGTGTAATTACACCTGCTCACCTCTGCAGAGGCGACAGCGAGAAGGTAAACAGTGAAGAGGAGGCAGCGCTGGCACAGCGCGCGCCTCCTCTTCAAACAGCTGATCGGCGGGGGTGCCGGGTGTCTGATCCCCGCCGATCTGATATTGATGACCTCTTCTGAGGATAGGTCATCAATATTAAAAGCCCGGAGAACCCCTTTAAGGTAGGTCATCAATATCAGATTGGCAGGGGTCTGACTCTGGGTACCCCCCACGATCAGCTGTTTGAAGAGATTGCTGCCCTCATACGAGCGCTGCCTTCTCTGCTCTGTTTACCTGCTCGCCGTCAACATTGCAGCGGCAAGCAGTGTAATTACATCACCTGCGACACATTCACTTGAATAGGACGGAGTGTAACTACAACTGCCTGTTCCCATTCTAGTGAATGGGGACAGAGGAGCTGAAGTTACACCTGCTCGCCGATGCAATGTCAACTGCGAGCAGTGAAGAGAATGCAGCATTTGTTGTAGCACTGCATTTTCTTCAAACAGCTGATCTGCAGGGGTACCCATAGTGAGACCCCCGCCGATCTGATATTAATGAGGATAGGTCATCAATATGGGAAACCGGATAACCCCTTTAAATGTGAGCAGCGCTGTAGAAACCAGGCATGGACACTACACAGTGTACAGACTTCTGGCAACATTTATCTGAATGGGGTTTGCAGAAATCCATGGGCATGCTGCCATTCACATGTGTAAGACAGATTTTTAATTGCAAAAATTTCTTCAACTAGTCTGCTAAATGAAAAATATGTAAATGTAACCCATCCCGCCCTACACCTCTTTCAGTTGGACATAAGCAGCACCAGACTGCAAACAAGGGTCTTGGAAATGGTAAGATTAAGTATATTAGAAAGTTGCATCAGTCTATGCATACAAACGCTTAGGTAATAGAGAACTTTGTAACGTATGGATAGAATACGAGTCACGACATTGATCTTTAATACAGGGCTCCATTTTATTCACAGGCAAATCTATGCTAATTTTTTGTAAAGTTTGCAGCCTACATAAATTAGAACTCATTTTTCTTTAAAAGGTTGGACCCAGAAGCACAGAGTCTGAGACCCAATGTCTGTGCAACCACCTGACCTTTTTTGCAAGTTCTTTCTTGGTCATGCCACATGTTGTGGATCTCAGTGACACTCTTATGCTCTTTGCAAATGTGGCAAATAACCCAGTTGGGCTGGCACTGCTCGGTAGCCTGATAGGATTCTTCCTGATCGTGTTATTTTGGGCCTGGAAAAAAGATAAAGAGGATCTTAAAAAGGTAAGATGCATGACTGGACTGTGGACATGAGGATATGGCTGCATGTGTTGATATTAACATTATGTATTTTTAGATCCTTGTTATGGAAAAATAAAAATAGTAGAATCCGATATGAAACATTACAGCGTGGTAAAGAAGCGGGGGGACTGGCGTTACCTAACCCCTTTATATATTTCTTAGCAGCTCAGTTGCAACACTTTAAGGGCTGGGGGTCCCTGAGAGAGATGGGAAGATGTGGAGAATTGGTGAAGTGGGCATCTGGGGTCTGCCAGCCTATTTCGGCTCTTTTAAACCCCTCCCAGTAGTAGGATTAATGAGGAGGGTCTGGGGAAAGGTTAGGGAAATTCTGGGTGTTCAGGAACTATTGGACCTGTCTCCTGTTTGGAATAACCCTCATTTAATACAATTGTCCAAACTGCAGGGATTTTCTGATTGGGAACGTAAAGGACTATGGAATTTAGGTCAACTATATTCACAAGGTATCCTAAAACAATTTGCACAACTTTGCACTGAATATGGCCTAGTGTCTACCCATTTTTATAAATACCTTAAGTTAAGGCACGCTATCAGTTCACAGGATAAAGTGCGCCCCCTACAATTTGTATCACATCTCATGCTTAAAAAACTGATAGAAACAGGTCCTGTAAGAGGAGCTATTTTGGATGCTTATAATACTTTGCTATATGAGCAACTGAAAAAATATCTGCTCAAAAGTAAGTTGAAATGGGAGAGGGATGTGGGCCCCATCTCAGACAGCCAATGGGAAGAAGTCCTTACACAGATTCCTACTCTAACCCCTAGTGAGGCGGCTAGACTATCTCAACTCTATATGATACACAGGGTATATAGAACTCCAATCTTCTTATGGAAGGTGGGATATAGATCTGACTCCAAGTGCCCGAAATGTGGGGAAGAAGGGGCCGGATTGCTCCATATGCTGTGGAATTGCAGTGCGCTACATGGCTATTGGACGGATATAATCAACCTACTAAACAAAATTTATAGCGCTAATTATAAATTGGATCCTAGGTTTTGCTTGCTTGGTATGCTAGAATCGGATAATTTGCAACCAAATATTACAATTGGAATTAACAGAATCCTATATCAGGCACGCAAAACTCTAGCTGCTAAATGGATACAGCCGCTTCCCCCAAGCATATCGGAATTCATTACCAGAATGAATACAGTCATACGATTGGAAAGAGGAGTATACATGAAGCGTAATAGCATGTCGAAATTTTATACCGTTTAGGGCCCCTGGATTGACAGATCTGGAGTTTGTAGTACATGGCTATCTAGTTTGAGGATCTTCTCGGGCTAGCCCGGGAGAGGAGAGATGGGGCTGATTGTGTTTGTTTAAGCCTAGTGTGCTGAAGCTTTATAGTGCATAGGTGATGTCATGGTCTGTTACTAAAACAATTAGGTCTATGCTTATTTACTCACAACAAGGTTTCACAGTGGGTGGGGGTGGGGGGGGGAGTTTGATCTTTATGTTAAGGATCCTGTTTTTGACTATCCTGTTTTGTACAATTAGTATTTTTGCACTGTGTTGAACATAATATATTACACAAGAATTTTGTAAAATGATATTGTTTATTTTTACAAAATAATAAAAATGTATCTGATTTAAAAAAAACATTATGTATTTTCTTTTGATCCTCAGGTCAGGGTTGCCATCCTTACAGACAACGACCCTGCTTTTCACCATAGATATATGGTCAAAGTATGCACCGGCTATCGTATGGGATCTGGCACCACCTCACAGGTACATACTGTGTATATTAAACCTCATATGGGCATGTGATGCACGATTTCCACTACAGAGAATAAGTCTTGGATACATTAATCTCAGAGCTTTCTTCAGAGTTATTTCACATTTCCATTTTTATACAATTGTTATATAAGCAAAACCATGTGATGGATTTGCCATTAAATTATATCTCTGTTCTCGTAGGTGGTCCTGACCCTATATGGTTCAGAAGGGCAGTCTGATCCCCATCTCCTATCGGATTCTGGGAAAGAAGTGTTCCACAAAGGAGCAGTTGATGTTTTCCTCTTGAAGACACGTTACCTGGGAGAGCTTCACAGCCTGAGACTTTGGCACAGTAACTCTGGAGTCAGTCCTTCTTGGTAAGAGCCGAGGGACGATGCAATAAGCTAGGAACAGATTAATGTAATCTAAAAACGAGATTTTTGTATAACTTACCAGTAAAATCTCTTTCTCGCTCTTTCCTTGGGGGACACAGAAGACCTTGGGTATAGCTCATCTCCATAGGAGGCGTGACACTAAGTGAAAACTGTTAAGCCCCTCCTCCACAGCTATACCCTCAGCCTGGAGAGAGAGACTGCCAGTTGCGTGTCCAAGTAGTGAGAAAAGGCAAAGTCCAACAAGGAACCAACAAGCCAACTACCCAACGGGTAACAAAAACTCGGAAACCGTACAGAGAAAAAACAATGAATGGGTGGGTGCTGTGTCCCCCAAGGAAAGAGCGAGAAAGAGATTTTACTGGTAAGTTATACAAAAATCTCGTTTTCTCGCCCAGTTTCCTTGGGGGACACAGAAGACCTTGGGACGTTCAAAAGCAGTCCAAAAGGGGGAGGGACCACAGCACCAAGGTGAAGCACCCGAAAGGCATCAATGAACCGCCGCCTGCAGACCCAGGCGGGCCAAGGCAGCATCTGCCAAAGTCAGAGTATGCACCCTGTAGAACTCGGTAAGGAGTGCAAGGAAGACCTGTGGCCGCCTTGCCCAAATGCATGGCCGAAGCCCAATGCCTCCGGCCCAGGAGGCACCGACCGCTCTGGTGAAATGAACGGTGACACCAAAGACAGAATCCTGCCCTTGGTGCGGTAACCTCAGCAATAGCCAATCTGATCAAGCGGAGGAAAAACCACCCTGGAGTCTGTCAACCCTATGCACAGACCTCCTGGAAACCCAAGAGGCCGAACGTCGACAAGAGTCGGAGATCTCCAAGTAAAAACGGCAAGGCCCAAACAACGTCCAAATAGGTGAAGTGTTGAAGCGAAAGGCAAACACCACCTTCAGAAGGAAGGAAGGAAGAAACGGGATGTAGAACAGCCCTGTCCTGGAAAAGACAGAAGGCTCGTAACAAAAAAGGGGCCATTCAGGCACCCGTCGGAGACACGACTGATACGGAAACACAACCGTACAGGACAGAAGGGGTAGAGAGAACTTCTGTAACGGCTCCAAGGACAAGATTGGAGCGCCAAGAGCTCAGTATATAGTCCCCAGGGCGGTACCGAAGGACAGTACAGAGGAACCAAAGAGCCACTCCGAGGAAGAAGGTCTTGACAGGCCCAGAGGGCCGGGGAACGCTGGAAGAGGAAGAACAGCGCCGACACTTGACACCTCAAGTAAAGGAGTCCCAGTCCCAGGTCCAGGCCGGACTGGAAAAAAGACAGAACCATGGGGAGAGAAATTCAGAGTGGGGAATGCACAGCTTCCCACAGAACCCCAGACAAAAAACCCTAAGTCTTACGACAGATCCTGGACGAAACACAGCCAGGAGCGGACAGTAGCGAACCCGCTGGAGTCGCCTGGCAAGCGGGCGAAAACCCAATGTGATCAGGCGCAGACCAGTAACACGGGCAGAAGGGTCGACAAAACTAGTCCCGTCGGCCCTCGAGCAACGTTGTCCCGTATCCACCCGAGTGGGGGAGCAGAAGGACAGACGGAAAGAAACCAAAGGATCCGCCAGATGCCAGGACAAGACAGGCTAAAGTCCATGCTGAAGTAACCACGTTGTACAGTCCCGGTGTGGGAGATCAAAGGACAATCTGGACCGAAAGGTAGTCCCCCCAAGTTACCGAGAAGGTAAGTCTACAGCAGGACCATTGTCTTAGAATGGACCACGCAATCTGCACTCAGCGGGAGGACAGAACGCGGTAGACTCGGTAAATAGGCACACAGCTAATACAGCCAGTGTGAACAAGGGAGACAGTACGAGGCCAAAAGGAACACCGGAACCATCCACATGAACAACCATGCTCTCCCCAGAGGGGAGGACAGTGAAAGAACAGCCTCTGAAGTCTGGCGGGAAGCCACATCGGAGTGATCTGTACCGAGCGGGAGCCAAACAAAGCCGGCGAGATAAGGTAGTCGAGACCGGCATAACACCCTCCAACCGAAAGGAGGAGGAGTGGGCAACAGGGAAGCCATAGGACAGCTCAAAAGCGGAACCCGCTACACTGTGAGACGCCCGGTTCACTGCCTCGCAGAAGGCGAATACCCTGAAGAACCCAAGGCGGAGGTCCTCCGGACCTGGGTAATCGAGCACCCAAGAGAAGTTGGGTGACCTTCCCGAGAAGAGCGGCCCGAACCTGGTAGCAGATCAGACAGAAGCGTAGAGGCGCCAAGAGGAAGGACTCATACCACACTGCATCCGAAGAGGAGGAAATTGCAGCAGGCAAGGGAACCGCAGTCCTGCCAGAGCCAACGAAGAATTCGAGAGGCGCTGCAGACAACAGCACTCTCGACCATGTGACCACTAGCGCAGGGAAGCAATGCCGCGGAAGGACGAATGGGCACGCATCTAGGACCCACGAACACTCCCTGGAATGAAAGGCCAACTAAATGAATGAGTACCACCCAGCTCGGTGCAGCAGAGAGCAATAGAGCCTGTCCGGTCAGGTGGACAGAATGAACTCCTTAGAGACGAGTGCAAGGCTTGCGGCAAGCATCGTATCTCAAGAAAACAAAAGTATGCCGCAGGAAGCAGGTGAGGCATACGTACGAGCAGCCCCGTAAGCAGCGAGAAGGCCAACCCACCTAGAAAAAGGGGGGCTCGCCCCAGAGTGCCACAGCATGTACGGAATTGCAAAGTGCAACCTGAAAGGGAGTTATGCACAAACCTAGTATAGCATGCGATGGAACGCAATCAGTCCGCCCCGAAAGGGGGGAAATTGTACCTGGCCAACTGCAGTCGGCAAGAGTGCAAAGGCCCGTCCCAAAAGGGAGTGATGCCTAAGGCCGTACCTACTTCAGAGAAGCAGGACATACCCTATAATCCAGCAGGAACGCAGGAGGTCCACCTAGTGAAAGGGGAACATGCACAGGGGTATCCTAGCATTAAGTGAGTGTGCAATAATACACCCAACACTGAACTCAGCGAGAGTGCCACTACTCTGCCAATGAAGGGGGACATGTACAAGTCCAGCGCAGCCATACAAGGACAGCCGTGAATCTCATGAGCGTGCCAAATTCTGCCCTTGAAATGAGGGGTGGTCACGCACAAGGCCAGCACCGTATCCAATGGAAGTGCAAGCGTTCCACCCATGTTAGAGGGCCATTCTCATGGCCAGTAATGTATCCGGTGAGAGTGTAGCATGCCGCCCAGAAAAAGGGGGGTAAAGCACATGGCCAGCATCTCATCCAGGGAGAGTGCGAGCACACCGCCATGTATGGGAGTCATACACATGGCCAGCAACGTACTGGCGAGTGACAAACACAGTCAGTAAGAATGTGTGTATGTCGCCTGAGGAAGGAAGGCATGCCCCTGGCTGGCAGCGAATCCAGCAAGAGTGCGTACACCGCCCACGGAAGAGGGGTCATGCATATGGCCGACAGCGGATCCAGCGAGAGGTTAAGCACCCTGCCATGTATGGGGTACATGCACATGGCCAGCAACGTACCTGCGAGGAAACAACCACAGACAGAGGGATGTATGTATGCTGCCTGAGGGAAGGAGGCATACCAAAGGCCGGCAGGGAATCCAATGAGAGTGCAGCATACCACCTATGAAATGGCCGGCAGCGAAACCAGTGAGAGTGCAGCATAGTAACATAGTACACAAGTACATCATAGCACATCAGTGAGAGTGCAGCATTCCGCCTATGGAAGGGGGTCGTGCACATAGCCAGTACCGTATCCGGTGAGAGTGCAGTATTCCGCCTAAAAAAGGGGGTCATGCACATGATCGGCAACAGATCCAGTGAGAGTGCTGCGTTCCGCCCAGGAAGGGGGTCACGCACATGGCCGGCAGCGAATCCAGTGAGAGTGCAGCGTTCTGCCTAGAGAAGGGGGCACGCACATGGCCGGCAGCGAATCCAGTGAGTGCTGCGTTCCGCCCATGGAAGGGGGTCACGCACATGGCCGGCAGCAAATCCAGAGAGAGTGCAGCGTTCCGCTTATGGAAGGGGGTCGTGCACATGGCCAGCACCGTATCCGGTGAAGGTGCAGTATTCCGCCTAAGAAGGGGGTCATGCACATGGCCAGCCGGCAGCCAGGGAGAGTGCAGTATCCCGCCTAGGAGGGGGGGGAATGCACATGGCAGGCACCATAACTGGAGAGATGATGAATGCTGCCTACGGAAGGGCCGCATGCACTTGGCCAGCGCCGTATCCTGGAAGAGGCAAGAAAACCGCCTAAAAGGGAAAA
The DNA here is from genome assembly GCF_905171765.1 of Bufo bufo. NCBI lineage: Eukaryota > Metazoa > Chordata > Amphibia > Anura > Bufonidae > Bufo > Bufo bufo. The sequence continues at coordinate 142,153,888 of NC_053398.1, read as the reverse complement.
TGCCCTAGCAGCGACGCAGGCTGGGAGCGCAACACCATGCCGCCTGTGGAAAGAGGTCATGCAGACATGCAGCACTACTGATGAGGCTGCAGCGTCCTGCGCAGTCCAATAGAAATCAGTGATCTGTTATTATTTATTATATTATTATTAATATTATTATTTTTTTTTAAAACACAGCCTCTCTGAGGCTAAAGGGGAGCCACCATATAGGGGCACCTGAGAGACAGGAAAAAAGGGGGGCCAACTATACAGGCCCATTTGGGAGCCGGCCTGTACCCAAAGGGTTAACAGGGATCCGGCCTGGAGGGCGGCGTGCGATCCCCAGGGGGCGGAGGAACCTCCAGGCGGGAAGAATTCGCGCCTGGAGAAGTTCCCGCCCCCTCCACCAGAGACCGGAATATTGCGGCCTAGTAGGCCGCGAAGCCGGGGGCTAAATTTGCGGCGCCCGGCCCGTTATACCGCCGGGGCCTGAGGCGGAATGGCGCTTCAAACCGGCCGCGGGAGCCCACCCCGCGGGCCGGTCGGAACTGCGGCCCAGCAGGCCGCGAAGCCTGGGACCAATGCCGACTAGTCAAGCCCAATGCCGGCCGCGGGAGCCCACCCCGCCGGCCGGAAGAGACAGGGACCCGGAATGGCGGCTTGCCGGCCGCGGGAGCCCACCCCGCCGCCGGAAGAGACAGGGGCCCGGAATGGCGGCTTGCCGGCCGCGGGAGCCCACCCCGCCGGCCGGAAGAGTAAGGGGCCCGGAATGGCGGCTCGCCGGCCGCGGGAGCCCACCTCGAGCCCACCCCAAGCCGCGGAGCCTAAAATTTTTGCGGCACCCAGCCGCACCGGAATATTAGTGCTGGCCGGAGGTGAAGCCTTACTCCACTGCAGCGTCCTGCACACTCCGGTAAGGCCCAATGTGATCAGGTGAGATGGGGGGGGGGGGGGACCAGAGACGGGGTGCCCGTGAGGAGAAGGCAGGCGACGGCAAAAACTATGTCGCAGCTTCTGCAGCTAGCTGTGGGGAGACAGCCACTAGCTGCATGTACTATGAGGGCCAGGAAAAAGGGGCAGGGAGCAGATTGCCGCTCTGCGGCACCCCAGGGGCCAGCCTAGGTCCAGCAGGGGAAGTCCAGAGGCCCAGTATGGGGGGTCAGGCACGCAGGAGAACAGGGTGGGGGACGTAGGGCTGGAGGGCTGGAGAAGCCTCTCTCTTACCACAGCCGTCTTCACCCTCGGTCCATTCCAGCAGGGTCGCCCCTTCAGCTACTGGCACCGTAGTGGCAGGACGCTGGAAGAGGGACTTGGCGTGCGGGCGACCCTTGCGCTGGCGGGATGTAGGGGAGCTGGGCTGCCCTGATCCACCTTGCCTTCTGTGGGGGAGGCAGCAGTGCGGGTGACCGGCACTGGCGCAGCTCAACCCCGGGAGAACAGAGAGGTCTAGTGCGTCTCTGTTGTCCCTGATGATCTGGAACAAAAAGAAAGAAAAAAGTAAAAATCTAAAATTTAAACAAGGAGAAAACAGCCCCAGCAGTCTCTCTCTCCAGGCTGAGGGTATAGCTGTGGAGGAGGGGCTTAACAGTTTTCACTTAGTGTCACGCCTCCTATGGAGATGAGCTATACCCAAGGTCTTCTGTGTCCCCCAAGGAAACTGGGCGAGAAATGTAGTTTGAAAAATTTAGAAAATGAGAACAGCAAATTTACCATTAGAGCCTTATAGGTCTATGCCATAAGCAGCAGTTGAATCACACCGTTTGACTCCCTCTGACAGGTATGTGCACCGTGTTACTGTGACTGATTTGGCTGCTCAGAAGACGTGGTATTTTCTTTGCGACTCTTGGCTTTCCGCCGACTTTGCTGATTGCCAGATGGATCGAATCTTTGCTTCTGCGTCTAAAGCCAACTTAATGTCTCTGAGGTATGGAATCACATAAGACAATGAAAGGAAGTGCCACATATGCTTTTTAATGGAAGTGAACCACACAATTATGTACATTTTCCAACATTAGATCTCTACACAGCCTCATATCTGCAAGTGCATCTTTTAAATGCCTAATACACAGACTTGGCCAGTGACATGTACCCTTGAAGAAAGATGTGCAGTAATTAGCCCTGCAAAATTAAATCCAGCTGCCTAATATAAGTCCCACTCATGCTGCAAAAACAGCTCTGTCCGTCCCAGTAATGGACTCCATGTGACCTCTGAAGATATTCTGTGGTATCTGATACCAACACATTAGCAGCAGATCTTTTAAATGTTTTGTCTAAGATTTTGATGTTGAGAGTGTATCCTGATAGGTCATCAATATCAGATCGGTGGGTGTCCAACTCCCAGCACCCTTGACAATCAACTGCTGAAAGAGATGGCGGCGCTCCAGTGAGCGCTGTGGACTCTTCCTAGGCCAGTGACGTTACGTGGCCTTTGTGCAGTTCAGTCCCGTTCAAGTGAATATGGCTGAGCAGCAATACTAAGAACAGCCGCTCTCCAATGGGTGACGCTGTGCATAGTGAGCTGCGGTGTGGATGAGCATTATGGTGCCGAAAGAGACCTTTGTCATTAGTGAATACTGCTGCCATTAAATGGGTTGTCTCATTTCACCATTACTAAGGCAGGGTGAGACTAATCCCCAAACACCAGGTGGCTGGGAACAGTGAAGCACGCCAGCACTCCGCTTTTTCAGTAGTCCTCATTGCTGTGCATGAGAGCTACAAAAACAGAGTACCACAGCGAGCTCTGCTGTTTCCCTAACTCGGAAAAAGCATAGATTCTTGTGCTATGCTGTTTAAGTAGTTCTCATGCACTGCAATGGGAGCTACTAAAACAAGGGAGGGCTAGCCTGCTTCCCTGTTTCACAGCCCATTAGTGGTCGGAGTTTAGTTTAATCTCGGCTTAGTGACTGTGAGATGAGACAACTCCAGTAAGAGTTTTCTTGATCTCTACAGTGATTAGAGGTGGAAAGTGCCACATTTACATGAAAGCCAAAGTTTCCCATAGAACAATGCCCACAGCATCACACTGCCTCCCCAGCTTATATTTTTATGTAGTGCATCCTGGTAAACATGCACCCACCTGTCAGCATGATTCATCAGACCAGGCCATCTTCTTCCATTGCTCCTTTGTTTGGGTTGATGCCTTCACAGACCCATACACAGCAAGCTGCAATGCTCTGTATGTTCTGACATGTTTATATTATAGCTGGCACTATCATTTTATCAGATTTGTGCTATGTTATCTCTGCTGTAGGATCAGCTCCCTTTAGGCGCCAATGTTGCCCGTTAACCAGTCGGCCTTCCTTGGACCACCCTTAACCATTGCATACCGGGAACACCCCACTGATCACAAGACCTGCTGTTTTGGAGATGCTTTGACCCAGTCATCTAGCGATCACAGTCTGACCCTTGTCAGGGTTGCTTATATCCTTATTCTTGCAAATTCTTCCTGCTTCCAACTCATCAATTTCAAGAACTGACTGTTCACTTGCAACCCTTGACATGAACTATTGTCACAAGATAATCCATTTTATTCACTTTACCTTTAATGCTATGGTACATGTGCCTCTGTTTATTTTATAATACTTTCTCATCTGCATTGCTCTTACTGCATTCTAGCTTTTCTCCCCATTTTATGTTTGCAGGTATCTACTTTTCTCAGGCACAGTTGAGAAGATCTTGAAAGATCACCTGTGGTTTTCTGTGTGGACTCGTTGCCCCTGGAGCCCATTCACCCGAGTGCAGAGGATCTGTTGCTGCATGTGTCTCTTGTTCTGTGGCCTGGTCATTAATATCATGTTCTGGAATGACCATTCAGATGAGGACTCACAGACAGGTACACAAGAACAGACTTTAGACCTAAAGGGCTTGGCCTATTTTCAGTATTAATAACCTATCCTCAGATAAGATCATCAGTATCAGATCGGCGGGGGTGCTGGGAGTCGGACCCCAACTGGTCTGATATTGGTGACCTGACCTGAGTTACACTCCGTCTGCTCCTTCCCATTGAAGTGAATGAGGCTTGAGGAGCTGTAATTACACTGCTTTCCACTGCTATGTCGAGGGCGAGCAGGTAAACATTAAAGAGAAGGTAGCACTGCATTCTCTTCAAACAGCTGATCAGCAGGAGTTGGACCCCTGCCAATCTTTTATTGATGACCTATCCTGAAGATGGGTCATCAGTATTGGAAACTAGCCAACCACTTTAATTGTAATTCTTTTTAATATTTTAAACCGAGTGGTAATTCTGTTCTCCTGACCAGATGCCCCATTCTCTGTAAATTTACACCCACATTACAGTGACCCTTTTCTGTACAGCCCAAAAAAATACATTTAAATTTTAGGAATCACTGTGTCGATGTACTGACAACAAGCGGAGATTATAAAAATGGTATGGAAGTGAAACACAAAGTAAACTAAAAACGTATAGAAAGAAGGGACTAATGGACACTGACTGATCAAGCCCAATGACTTATAATGGACTTCGTCATGGTGCCATAAAGGTTGATTAGATGGCAAGAATGGTACTGAATGCTGCTTTAGGGCTCTTTCACATAAGCGGGTGCCGTGCGTGGAATCCACTGCGTGAAAGACTGCCAAACCCCGCACCGGACAGCAGAGACCCGGAGCATTAACATGATTGATAATGCTCTTTGCCACTCAGTGACCTTTTTACTACAAAATTACAGTGGCAACTTTATCTCACTGTGATTTTGTAGTAAAAAGATGACAGAGAGGCACGGAGCATTATCAATCATGCTAATGCTCCGTGTCTCTGCTGTCTGGAACGGGGCTTGGGTCTATTTTACGCAGCAGATTACCCGCACGGCATCCGCTCGTGTGAAAGAGCCCTTACAGTTCCCGTAAAAAGTGACAGAAACCAAGACAGAGGCTCTGAGCAACAATGTGAACAGAGCCATACCTAAGCCATGTCATGGTAATTCTAGTTAGAATTTACAGTGTATGCTCCTCTGTATTCTCATATGCTTGTCTATACTGTAATCCTGTATGTGATCTATTTGTTTGTAGGGAAGTTTTTTATAACATTCACTCAGATTAAGATCAGCTTCCAGTCCTCTGCCATCCTGCTGCCTGTGAACCTTTTGATTGTACAGATGTTCCAGCTTATCCAAGTACAAGTGAAACAGGTGACGCCAACTCTAAATAAACTGCGTGTCTTCCGCCCTCCAAAACCACCAACCAAAGAGGCTGTGGCGCAGCAGCTGCTTAAGGTAAAAGTATTCAATTGCTACTATTATATACTTGAGTAAGGTGCTGTACATGGTGTGATCCGGCCACCGGACATGTACTTGCTACTTATGGACTTGCAATCAGCTGTGATCTACGAGCAGATTTCAGAGCTAGACTGCACTGTGCATGGGCATCCATACCTTCGGGTATATCCTTATGGGACCGAAACCTTGTGGATTTACTGCCACAGACATGTGTGCTCCAAATACGCAGAGTAAATGCAATTTAAAGAAATCTCGTCCAGACGCTACAAAAACAATCTGCAGATCAAAGGATTTTAAATCCCCAGCATGTCAATTTATGCAATACACTGTGGAAAAAAAATCTGTGGTTTTAAGGGTTTTAAATACCCAGTGTGTCAATTTATGCAATACTTTGTGTGAAATCTGCAGTAAAATTTGCTACAAATCCAAATGTAAATTATGTGATTTTTGCCATGGATCTGCATTAAAATCCTCACCAGATTTTTGGGCCGCAAATTATATCCCATGTGGACATATACCCTAAATACTATTTAAGTTGATTTCTGGATAAGCGTGGCAACCATTACAGTGTCCAATAGGGTTGTCACCCAGATTTCTGTCTGCTTTATCTTAACTCTCTGTTCCTTTTTTATAGGATTTAAAAGGTATTGTTGACTACCTACAGAAGTATATAATCCATGTTCTGGGTGAGAGTGCCGACGATCTACCGTCTCCAAAATCTGATTCAGTGATTGCTTATATAGAGACCATGTCCCATCTGGTAGAATCTTATATTTGTGTTCCAGGAGAAAATTCCCAGAGTAGCAAACATGTGACTGGTGCGTATATCCTACAACCTCGTAAGCGAACAACTCTCCTAATTGAAATGATTAATTCCTGTCTCCTGTTGCAGTGATCACCCCACATCAGTGTCACTTCTTACATTACTTCTACAACGTCTTGGAGAACCTCCAGTATCAAGTCTCTTTGGTGGATCTGAATTATGTTCCTAAACCTATTGATTACATACAAGCCTCAAATATTCTCTTTAACTTAAAGGAACTTTTGCAAACCTTTAATGTATCTGGGGCACCTCTCCCAAGCAGGTACCCATTACGAACCATGACCTGTGAGCTCAATGTTACAGTAATAAGCGAAGGTTTAATATATATATATATATTTTATATTTTTTCAGCTTGACCACCAGTTTCCCTGTTACCACAAATCAGAAAAGATGTCAGATGCCAAAATTTTTTACCTTCTTGTGTTGGTTTTTTCTGTTTGCAATCAGCTCTTTTTCTGCCTATTACATGGTGCTGATTAGCCTGGACATGACAAAAGACAAGGCCACCAGCTGGCTCATTTCCATTCTGCTCTCACTCTTACAGAGTATCTTCTTGATACCACCTATTAAGGTATGAAGCCGCACCTAAACACTCTGAAAACTGCTCTTTTTGTATTGAATTTTGGGAATATTCAGTGCAACAGCATTTCTGATTACCACAACAGTCAAAATGCACCACCAAAATGGTCACACTTTCTGAATTTGATTAGGATTTTGGCACAGATTCCTTGCCACAATCCTCAATAAAGTCGCCAATATTCCACTTCTAACACCTGTGAATAGATAAATATTTAGTAACCCTGTTCACATACGTTAGAAAAAAAATCTACACGGATCTCAATACAAGAAAAAATGTTGCATGCTCCTTTTTCATGCAGATTCTGCACAGAAAAGCTGCATGTTGGCTCCACATCAGAATCCCTCATTGTATAACACTGTTCACTTCTGGTGCTAAATAATGCACCATACGCCCTTCTAAAGCGTCCGTCACATAAACTTGGTTACACTTTTTTGCATGTGACCGGTATCAGGCGCAGCATTAAAGGACATTTCAAGAGTCATTCATTAAAGAAAAATTTCACTGCACCCAAGGAATGCATCAATAAAACCTACAATGAAAGTGTTATAAAACCCGGCGTTATAGTATAATATACAGAGTCCTGTCAATCCTAGGAGATCTGCTAAACATGTGCAGATGATGTATAGATCATGGATCTCTAGGAGCTTCCCCTGAGCACATGCTGGAAACCCTCTCACTACCCCGACCACCGGATTCTTCTCTCCATGTATATAGAGTCCTCATCAGGTGCAGGACAGCGAGAGATAAGTCAACATGAGAAATGAATGTTCCAACCAATAAAACCAACTAACTGAACAGTGGTCCATCTCACTCTCCCCCTCCATCCAATCAGTATCCGGATGATCACAGAGGGATCAGACATTTTTCAGCCCAGTCTGATCTTAGCGCACCCACTATCTGCAGGCACGGGAACGTGCGTTTTTTTCATGTTATATGTGTTTTAAAGACTATATACGCCTTTAGAGGCAATTTTTGTTTTAATAATTTTTGGCTAGAAATCATATTTTCAATTGGCTTTTATTAAAAATATTGAGCCGTTCTGTCACAAAGGGTTAGCTGTTTTTCTAACTGTGTGACGAGTACTTTCACTTTGTGCCCCATCTAATAAATATTATCTCTAAACTACAAAGAGGTCATAAACACCTATTTAAGCCACATTCTTATCAGTAAGATAAGAACTGAGCTATAATCAGTATTTATAATGTCAGAGAGAAGGAGTCCATCAGCTCCCCAGATAACAGAAAAGAGAGAGAGAATCCACAGGCTGCTTCTAGACCAGAGGTAGGCAACCTCCGGCACTCCAGCTGTTGTGAAACTACAACTCCCAGCATGCATACTTGTTCTGCTCTTCTAAGAACTCTCATAGAAATGAATGAAGCATGCTGGGAATTATAGTTTCACAACAGCTGGAGTGCCGAAGGTTGCTGATCCCTGTTCTAGAGCATCTCGGCTCTGTACAGAAAAAGGGCTCAATACTTTTAATAAAGACCAATTAAAAACATGATTTTTAGCACAATGAGTACAATGCAATAATAATTTTTTTTAAATTGCCCCAAAGGTGTACATAGCCTTTTAATTGTGTTTTGGGTGCCTTTTATGGCGATTTTTTTGAAAGTAGTAGGGGAAATTTATCATACGCCCTCCCTCATACTACTTGGCATAAAAAAAGTCAAACTTTTTAAACGTCATTGCACCGGTTTTGTTGCATAAATCTACGCCAGCTCGTAGCACAGACTATTAGAGGATGAGGCGTGCAATCTCTCATAAACTAGGTTGGAGCATCCTCCAGTGGCACAAGAGGATATTGAGACTGGCGCACAAACGCTGCCACCATGTGATTTTAGTGCATGTGTTTTTTGTGGCCATGTGTTTGTAAAAAGGAAAATATGTGCCGCAAGTGAAAAAATATAAAAAATAATGCCGCTACAAAGAAAGTGCATGTTTGTACTACAGTACTTCTGTGGTGGAATAAAGTGCATTATATGGAAACTGCAAGGTATTAGAAAAATTCACAGTAAACCGCATGTTGGGAAACATTCATGTAGAATATCACCCTGAAAATAAATATAATTATTTCTTTAGCTAGAGGAACCCCCAGAACTTTGTGTTTTTGCTTTTTTTTCACTAGTCAAATGTCACCATTTATTTGCCTTAATATCCTCTCCCAGGCATGTCTGTCCTCTGACGCTCTCACTGATTTCTCTATCACAGGTTTTTGCACAGACTATCTTTATGTATCGCATCCTGAAGAGAAGCAATATTGAAGATTCATCCGAGGAGCAGCAGCTGTATGGGATTATTGACTTGCTGGGTTGGTACAGGTTCTTTATTGCCTCTATTTGGGTGACACCTTCTCAATGGACAGCCTTTTTATTGCATCCGTTCTGTTGCAGTAAACCGTGCAGACTGGGAGCTCTCAGGCTTCAGGGACCCGTCCAATCCAGTGTATCAGGCGCCAAATAACAAGAGCATTACCAGCTTGAAGAAACAGAGGGCAATGGAGTCGAAACTTTACAAACTTACCCATGAGATTGTTGGTACAGTAAATTATTCATTTGGGGGAATTGAGTCAGCACAACCTGCATATAGGTGCAGATCACTATGGCGAAATACATATACAAACGAAGAATACAAATGTGATCGCACTCTATATCCAGCATTCTGCCCTGCCTCCATGCTGGATGAGACATTGGTGTACATTTTGGCCAAAGCGTAATAAGCCACTCACCGCGTCAAGGTTGCCTCCATTTGAGTGGTCCCTAACCCTAGTTCCCACCTGTTCATGGGCCATGACAGCTAGGAACTAGGGTTAGGGACCACTCAAATGGAGGCAACCTTGACGCGGTGAGTGGCTTATTACGCTTTGGCCAAAATGTACACCAATGTCTCATCCAGCATGGAGGCAGGGCAGAATGCTGGATATAGAGTGCGATCACATTTGTATTCTTCGTTAGTAAATTATTCATATTTCTCTGATTACAGCAATCTGTGATGTCTGAGAGGGAAAAGTGCTGCCAATCCTCTGTGCTGCATCTTTCTCTTTAAGTAGCTGTACTGCCTTGAGATAAAGACCAGAGTGACTTGAGACTGACGTTGCTAGGGACACACCGCCTGACAAATCCATTGACAACACTGTGGTTGCTGGTCAATGTATTCCTAATACCCTTAGCAACCAAGCACATATGGAAAAGTATTCTATCGGCATTACAGCATACATTTAAATTGCATGTGTTCATTAAATGAAGACTACTACACCAATTTAAAGAGGACCTCTCCCCGCTCCTGACAGGCCTGTTTTAATAGCTTCATGCATTCCCCATGTAATAACAATTCTGGCACATCTAGTCTTATGGCTCTATGTTGTGCCGTTCCTTTATTATTTCTACTAGAAGTTATGAATGAATTGCTAGCAGTCTGCAGTAAGGGTACAGGGGGCGGTAACCAGTTGGGGGCGTGTACCTGCACAGACTCACTCTATCCAATCAGTGCTGCCATTCTCAGACTGTGCAGGTACACCCCCCCAACTGGTTACCTCCCCTCTGTACCCTTACTGAAGGCTAATAGCAATTCATTCATAACTTCTAGTGCAAATAAAAAAGGAATGGCACAACATAGAGCCATAAGAATAGATGATCCAGAATTGTTAGTACGCGGGGAATGCATGTAGCTATTAAAATAGGCCTGTCAGGAGTGGTGAAAGGTCCGCTTTAAATGGTGTCCACTTTAACTCCTGTCCATAAAAATGGCTGCAGATGGAGGGGCATCTGACGCCTCCTCCACACAATGCGCCTGACTCCCAGCACAGAGGGCACTGTGTTTGAATCACATTTTCTACACACATACAGTGTGTTTAGTCACATATTCCTCCTCCCTTCTCCAGCAATTTTATGTTTGGGAGCACCGTCCAAAGCGAACAGTAGGCTGGTCGAATGGGTTGTGTAGTACTACGTTGTAATAATGATGAATGCTCCTCTGTGGGCATTTTTATCTAGGCCTATCAGAACCACAGATCTGTCGTATTGTTATCCATATCTTACAATATACCATTATACCTGCAGATAACATCTTTCCTTCACAGCAGCAGTAAACTGACGGTGAATTACCTATCTACATAGGAGTTTTATATCTCTCTACTGACTGCTACAGAAAGACAATATTTTGTAGTTAATTTTAAATTTTTCTATGCATATTGAGCTTTAAAAATACCTATTTCTGACAGAAATGTCCCTTTAAATTCTTCAAAGTGTATATAACAAGATACCTTGACCTGCAGGGCCCTTCTTCTCTCTAATGACCAATCTGCCCTCTGATGGGACTGAAATGTATTCCCATTTCTGGGTTAAAAAAAAAAAAAAAGCAAAGCATTACACCACACTTCACCCTGCAACCAATGTTCGTGAAGAGATATTAGTAAAATTATTTTCATAATTATTCTTTTATGTCTGCAATCTAATGTCCGTTTCTTTATTTCCTTTGCTAGTGCACATTCTTTTTCTGGTCACCACTATGATCATGGTGTATGCAGACAAAAGTCCAGATGAGTATAACCTGTACACAGCCATTCAAAACAGCTTCTCAGACTTTAATAACATTGAGTCCATACCAGACTTTTACTTATGGTCAAAAGGCACATTGCTATCAAACCTGTATAGCCAATACGATGGTAAGTGGTAGTCTCTTCAATCAGATTGGAGGTGTATTGGAAGCCATGTTGGTTATCAAACAGCTTTCACAGAGTCAGGCACAAATCTTCTGAAGCTACTGTTTATTATACAAGGTTATCCCACTAAAAGCAATTATCACATACCCACGGGATAGATCGTCAATATTGGATTGTGGGTGTCCAGTTGCTGGCACTCCGAGCGACCTAGAGAACAGAGGGTCCGAGAGCCCTCTTTCTGAATGTAGCAGGGTGAGCATGTTGTTCCACTGCTCCATTCACTTCTATGGGACTGATGTAGAGAGTACTGTCAGTGTCATAGAAATGAATGGAGCGGAAGACGAACATGCACATTATAGAGGCTTTGTAGCATGGTAGGGCTGACAAAAGCCATACCTTTCTTTCTCATGTCGGTGGTCCGGTGTTGGAGAAAAATTAAACTTTTAAAAATACGCAAATGAGATATTCCAGCACTCTGAGGTGGGCTTATGCCGTCCGAGCACTGCTTCAGTGATACCCCCGTTCCTTCCTAATGCTGGCCTTTTCCACTTCATCATGCCCCCATGCCTTTTGATTGACAGCGTTAGACCCCCCTGTCTATCGCTGAGATCCAGCGCCTGCGCACTTGCTTCCTTAATGGCGCATGCGAACAGGATCTTTTCCTTCCTTCCCGGCTCGTGAATATGTCTAATGCGCACCCACCGTCACGTCACTGAACCCAGAAGTGGCGGCGCGTGCACACTAGACATATTCACGAGCCGGGAAGAAAAGAAAAGATCCTGTGAGCATGCGCCGTTAAGGAAGCGAGTGCGCAGGCGCTGGATCTCAGCAATAGACCGGCGGGTCTAGCGCTGTCAAAGGACATGGAGGCGCGATTAAGTGGAAAAGGCCAGCATTAGGAAGGAACGGGGGCATCACTGAAGCAGACTCGAATACCTCATTTGCATATTTTTAACAGTTTATTTTTCTTCAACACTGGACTGCCGAGATGAGAAAGAAAGGTATGGCTTTTGTCAGTGTCATCAGCCCTACCAGGCTACATGCCTGGTAGGGAGGTTTGATCCGGGTGACAAAGCCTCTTTAAACTCGTTTAGAGAGACAGTAGGAGCCTCTGTTCTTGGGATCGCTCAGGGTCCCTGTGGTTGGACCCCTCATCCCAATCCAATATTTATCACCTATCCACAAAAGGTTATTCTTTTTTGTGAGATAAACCCTTTAAAGAACACTTGTCAGCAGTATAATCTGCATTAAACCAGACTTACTTCATGGTAGGGTTGATCTTGTTGATTAAAGTGATACCTTTCCTGTGAAAATTAGTTGCTGCATTCCCAACAAAAAGATTAGTATTCCTTATGCAAATGAGCCTAGTCCCTTAGTGCTCCTCCACTTTGTGCTGGCCCCATGCCTCGGTGCACCTCAGCTCCTGAGCTTTCCTATGCTGGCCCTGTGCCTCGGTACACTGTAGCCCTCGTTTGTATGAAGAATAAAAGGTTTTTTTTTTTTTATTATCAGGAATGCCACAACTAGTGTTGAGCGAACTTGTGTTTTAAGTTCGGCGTCGGGTTATCGAAGTATCCTGTTATGGATTCCGCTACCATGGACCATAACGGAATTTAGAATCCATAACGCGATTCTTCGATAACCCGAACTTTAGACGCCGAACTTAAAACACAAGTTCGCTCAACACTAGCCACAACTAATTTTCACAGGACAGGTATCACTTTAATTAGTAGGATTAACCCTATCAGGCAGTATGCCGGGTTTAACAGGGTTGATCCTGCTGACAAATGCTCCATTTCTAAACATAAGGTATTTCTTTTCTATGACTCTTGTTTTTAATTAGGTTTCATTACTGATGGAAATTGCTTCCTCCTGGGGAGCCCCCGTATCCGACAGCAGCGGAGACCGTTTAACAGTGCAGGGAACCAGAAGCTATACAACTTGGAGGATATGAGCAGCTATGGGCCTAAGTGGAGCACATTGGACGGCAGCAATGATTCAGCAGACATGTGGGTGTACCACACGGAGGATGAACTGGGAGCTCATCCAGTCTGGACGCAGATGGGCTACTACCTCGGAGGGGGTTATGTGGTAGAGCTGGGCTTAAACAGAAGCTCTGCAGCCAGGTATGACATGGAACACTTTCTGTGGGATGTATGGAACTGAATAGGGTTTAACTGGGCGCTTTGCTTCCCCTCTTCTTTTCTGCAGTGTGATTACAGACATGGAAACAAGCAATTGGCTGGACAGCTACACCAAAGGGATTTTTGTGGAGTTCAATGTGTATAATGCCAATGTAAATCTCTTCTGTCTTGTGAACTTTATCTTGGAAACCACTATGATCGGTAGGATGCGTGTGCGTGTGTGTACGTGTGCCTACTACTGGCAATGGCATCAGTCTTATTTTGTTGGTTAGACCGCCCACTCATATGATAAAGTTCATACCTAATCCTCAAGTATCCCTGAAAATTACTGAATAAGACACTGGGGGACATCTATCAAGCCCTATACCGCACAATAGTGGCGTAAAAAAGTCGCACATTAAGGCGCACAGCATCTGTGCACCATAATGTGCGACTTTTTGAGCTTTTCGGCACATTCCCGAAGTGCCGAGAAAGAAGTGTGACTTAGCGGAAGGGGGTGTGGCTGAAGTATACGCCAGCCTGTAGCTGGTGTAGACTTCTTTTTCTGGCGCACAGCAGGGCAGAGATGCGCCTGATTTATTAAGAGGCTTCTGCCTCTTAACAAATCAGGCGCATCTCACGCCAGTGCATGGAGATGATACAGCATGGATCCGCCAGTCTTGATATATCTCCCCCACTGTGTCCTCCATGCGTCTTGTGCCCCTCATCAGAGCAGGGATTTCATTTTAAAGGAAATGTCACATCAGAAAATGGCCTATTGTTTAATGGTTTTATGGTTAGCATATTTCTAAAGAATTTTTGGTGGTTATTTTTAATTTTCCATGTCAATATCTATATTTTCAACAAATATCTAATAAAATCCTGCCGTTTTCACACTGACCACTTAGCCTAATAATAGGTGCCATTTCTTGGTTTATACAGATCAATTTACTGCAGTTACCTGCTCATCTATACACAGAGGTCATATCATTAAAGGCAGGATTAGAATGACAGATAATGCAGGATCCACCATTTACAATAGGTGATTGTCAGAGCTTATCTATTCTTTCCTTGTACAATGACCTCCGCACAGGTCACAGAGCATGCCCGGAAAACTGTCCCGTAGAAGTCAGTAAGGTCCCCTCCTGTCCACTGTGTCTATGGACCATGGGGCTGCCGTAAAGCAATTTTCTTATTGTTTTCTAAAGGCTGTTTAGAACAGCTCAGGCAGAATGCCCGCCCCCATAATAATGTTCAGGAAATAGAATTTAAAAAATCTGTGATCAGAAAAAAATATGTCGCTATCTGGTTTTAAGTGGGAGAAAAAATGTTTGGTGACACATTCCCTTTAAGGTAGCCGAGACCTTCTGCTGCCAAGTGGACATCGGGACGTACATACAGTCCCTGACAAAAGTCTTGTCGCTTGTGTACAAATTGACCTGAAGTGCCGCTAAAATATATTTCTAATCAAGATTTTGTTACAAGAAATAGGTCATTTTAATACCAACAGCTTTTGTAATAATGTTTCAGTGCAAAACTAAACTGACAAAAAGTATTCTAATATTCACAGCTTGGTAAAGCCCATTGAGTCAATTTTTGCCAAGACATAAGTGTTGTCGCCTTGTCATATGAGCTTCACCTGTGACTAATAATGGATCAATTAGGTCTCAGGTGTGTATAAAAAGAACCCCAGTACACTAGACCTTCACATCAACTGCAACTAGACCTCTGCAAACAGGCCTAAGATTCACTCGGAGACTAAAGTGTTGATTATCAAGAGGCTGAAGACCAGATCCACTGCTGATGTGGCAGACACCTTCAATGTGTCTCAGCGTCAAGTTCAGAGGATAAAAAAAAGATTTGAAGAGACTGGAGACGTTTTGGACAAGGCCAGGTCAACTGCTCGAGAGGACCGTTTGTTGGCTCGAAAATCCAAGGCCAGCCCATTTTCCACTGCAGCAGAGCTCCACGAGACCTGGTCACCTGAAGTCCCTGTGTCAACCAGAACAGTTTGTCAGATTCTGTCTCGAAATGGCCTTCATGGTTGAATCAGTGCCCATAAGCCAGCACTAAACAAAAGACAATTGAAAAACCGTGTGGCATTTGCCAAGGGCCACAGCCTGCTAAAAGGATGGACGCTGGAAAAGTGGCAGAAGGTGGATTTTTCAGATGTATCTTCTGTTGAATTACACCACAGTCGCCGCAAATATTGCAGGAGACCTGCTGGGACCCGCATGGAGCCGAGATTTACCCAGAAAACAGTGAAGTTTGGTGGAGGCAAAATCATGGTCTGGGGTTGCATCCAGTATGGGGGTGTGCGAGGGATCTGCAGGGCGGAAGGCAACATCAATAGTCTAAAATACCAAGAAATCTTAGCTACCTCTTATATTCCCAACCATAAAAAAGGCCAAATTCTGCAGCAGGATGGTGCTCCATCGCATACTTCCATCTCCACATCAAAGTTCCTTAAGGCGAAGAAGATCAAGATGCTCCAGGATTGGCCAGCCCAGTCTCCAGACATGAACATCATTGAGCATATGTGGTGTAGGATGAAAGAGGAAGCATGGAAGACGAAACCAAAGAATATTGATGAACTCTGGGAGGCATGCAATTCCTGAAGACTTCATCAATAAATTGTATGAATCCTTGCCAAACCGCATGGATGCTGTCCTTCAAGCTCATGGAAGTCATACAAGATATTCAATTTGGATCTCACAGCACCACTACTTAATTTGCTGACATATTTTTGGATTTGCAGTAAAGTTGTTCAATTTCTGTATAGGCGACAAAACTTTTGTCTTGCCAAAATTTGACCTTTCTGTCTTGATTAAATGATAAAAAAAAAATTCGGTGAAACTAATTTATTTCAGTGCATTAAACATCATTTGGGAGGGCTTTAGCTTTTCATATGAGCTATTTCTAACACCAATTGATTAATTAAAAGTCAGGTTAGGGTCAGGTTAACCCTAATAGCAGGAGTTTCTACAAAATAGAGAAGCGACAAGACTTTTGTCAGGGACTGTACACTCGGTGTGGTCCTGTCCCTTGGACATTCATTTTTGGTCAGAGGTCCTACTATTTTAAATACTCCCTTCCAATTCCCCAGGATCCAGATATCCAGGCATTATAGAAGAAATAAAAGGGGGGGGGGGGCTTTTCTTTTGCTTCATCCTCGTTTGCGCTTGCAAAGTATTAATAACGTCTTGGAAATCCACGGTCTTGCCTAACTAAATAAATATGTTCCATTATACTAAATCTTGTAACCAACAGAAAGTGTCCCCAGGAGTTTGATAACATATGGACACGCTGGATGGATCCAGACAATACTGCTCTTTAATGGCATTATATTCACGAGTCTCTGTGAGCTGCCAGTGCTATACGAGAGGACGTATGACTGACAGTGTCATGGATTGTTACATTTCTTTTTGTTTATTTTTATTTTCTTAACCCTTTAATAACCAGGAAATATTCAAATTTTTTTACTCCCAGTTAGGGCTGAAACGATTACTCGATTAAATCAAGTAATTTGACACAAAAAAATCCTCGATGCAAATATTTTGCATCGAAGATTCGTTTGGGTCATGTGACCACGGAGCGGGAGTGAAGCGCTTGCTATTACTCCCGCTCCGTGGTCTCCCACGGCGCTTGGAATACTTACCTTTCCAGCAGGCGGCCTCCAGACACTCCACAGTACGTCCATGGTCCCGCGCTGCTCTGACCTCCTGACGTCCGCACGCCGTGACCTGACGCACTGTGTGATGTCAGGAGCAGAGCAGCGCAGAACGATGGAGTGTCGGCAGCGCCCCTGCTGGAAAGGTAAGTTGGTGAAACCGAGGGGGTGGGGGTGCAACTAAGGCCAGGCGCCTTGAGTGCACAGCGTCATAGAAACCAGTGACGCTGTGCAATCCGGGTGTCAGGAGGAGCATGGCACAATGGGAGCAGAGCTGATGGCACAAGGGGCAGTGCTGATGGCACAAGGGGGCAGAGCTGATGGCACAAGGGGGCAGAGCTGATGGCACAATGGGGGCAGAGCTGATGGCACAATGGGGGCAGAGCTGATGGCACAAGGGGGCAGAGCTGATGGCACAAGGGGGCAGAGCTAATGGCACAATGGGGGCAGAGCTAATGGGGCAGAGCTGATGGCACAAGGGGGCAGAGCTGATGGCACAATGGGGGCAGAGCTGATGGCACAATGGGGGCAGAGCTGATGGCACAAGGGGGCAGAGCTGATGGCACAAGGGGGCAGAGCTGATGGCACAAGGGGCAGAGCTGATGGCACAAGGGGCAGAGCTGATGGCACAATGGGGGCAGAGCTGATGGCACAAGGGGGCAGAGCTGAAGGCACAAGGGGGCAGAGCTGAAGGCACAAGGGGGCAGAGCTGATGGCACAAGGGGGCAGAGCTGATGGCACAATGGGGGCAGAGCTGATGGCACAATGGGGGCAGAGCTGATGGCACAATGGGGGCAGAGCTGATGGCACAATGGGGGCAGAGCTGATGGCACAATGGGGGCAGAGCTGATGGCACAATGGGGGCAGAGCTGATGGCACTGGGGTGAGGGAGAGCTGATGGCACTGGGGTGAGGGAGAGCTGATGGCACTGGGTGGGGAGAGCTGATGGCACTGGGTGGGGAGAGCTGATGGCACTGGGGGAGTGGAGCTGATGCACTTGGGCTGATCGCACAGTGGGGAACAAAGGGTGTTGGGGACTAATGGCAGGGGGTCTGAGTTTTTATAAAGGAAAACAGTCTATTATTTTTTTCTTATTAGATTACTCGATTAATCGTAAAAAATAATCGATAGAATACTCGATTACTAAAATAATCGTTTACTGCAGCCCTACTCCCAGCCCTCCCAAAGCCATAACGTTTTTATTTTTTCACTCACATAGCTGTATGATGGCTTGTTTTTGCAGGACTAGATGCACTTTCTAATGGCCCTATATACAGTTGCATAAAATGTGGTGCGAAAGGGAAAAAATTCCAAATGGGGTGGAATTCTAAAAAAAAAACACCATTCCGACACAGTTTTATGTTTTTGTTTTTTTACACTATTTCCTATGCGGTAAAACTGAACTGTTACTTTTATTTTCCGGGTCATTACAATTATGGCGATGCCACATATGTATAGTTTTTCTTGCATTTTAATACTGGATTTCATCTCCATATTCTGACCCCTGTACAGAGCTGTGTGAGGGCTCATTTTTTGCCGGGCGTAATGTACTTTTCAATTATACCATTTTGGTGTATGACTTTTTGATCACTTTTTACTTTGTTGTGGGAAGTAAAACGACCAAAAAACAGCAAATCAGCCATTTTTACTTTTTTTTGCCGTATGAAAATATATTTTTATATTTGTATGGGAGTTTTTGCACGCGCCGATGGCCATGATTAGAGATGAGTGAATTTACGCTTATGAAATTCGTTCACACTTCGTTTGTTGGTAAAAGGTGAATTGCATTAAAGATTCCGTTACCACGGACCATAACGCAATTCTATGACGGAATGCCCTTAGAGCCCGTTATTCATTCCGTCATAATAGAAGTATATAGGCTGCAAAACGGATCCGTCCCGTTTCCGTTATTCAGGGGAGTCTTACTTCTATTATGACGGAATGAATAATGGAATGCCTCTAAAGGCATTCCGTCATAGAATTGCGTTATGGTCCGTGGTAACTGAATCCATAACGCAATTCACCTTTTACCAAATGAAGTGTGAACAAATTTCAAAATATGAAATTCGCTCATCTCTAGCCATGATGTATTTTTTTTATTGCTTACATATTTTTATTTACATTTTGGGAAAGGGGATGATTTGAATTTTTAGATTTGTTTTTTTATTTAAAAAAAAAAACTTTTTTACACTTTTATAATTTTTATAGGGAACAATAACAAGCAATCATCAGATTGCTTGTCTCATAGACTCCAATGCATTAGCGTCAATGAGAATTTTAATATGTTCCTATGGGCCCACGAGCAGGGGCTCCATAGAAACAAATAAGCAGCAGCCTCCTGTCACACAGAAGGACGGGGGCTGCTGCATACACGCTCCGGCTCCCCGATCCCTGCTGGAGGGAGCCGGAGCACACCCAGAAGCGCAAGCTTCTCGGTTTCAGGGCAACTGAAGGGTTTAAAAGTCCACGACCAGCATTACTGCTAGTCGCAGACATTAGTAGCGGGTGTCCGCTGTTTAAAACAGTGGACACCCGGCAGTAATGGCACCCGCTGAATGTGCCAGCGGGCGCCTTTTTTAAATGCCTGGCCGCCAACATAAATTTACGTTTGGCAGTTGGGAAAAGGTTAAAAATGATAAATAAAGCCTTTGAGAGCTGAGACCTTGAACAGCATATGATCGGTATATTCAATACTTTGCTGGTTCAGTGTATATATTGACAAGTGGGAAGGTCACTCATAGACTGAAAGACAGCAGCACAAAGTATTTCAGAAGAAATATATATTGAACTTCTTATGTAATAAAAAGTTGTTTTCCATTTTTTACATGTTCACTTCTTGCTCAACATCACAGGAGGTTTATTCCCGTCGAGTGAATTGCAAATTATGCGTCTGTATCAGTCAACCGAAGGAATCACAAACGTAAAGTTTGTTAGTGAGATGCTGTCCATGGTGATCTTTGTGTACATCATTATAGTTCAGGTAAGAATGAAGCCACACTGATGTTTCTGTGACATGCAATGAAACCGTACCCCCAGGGGCGTACTCAGAAATTGTAAGATCCCCTAGCAAAAATTCAGAATTCTGTAATAAATGTTTATACTACATTATGTGCTTGCACAACAGCCATATAAATAAATGGTAACATTCTGGATGCCCGCAGCCACCACTACGGGGAACTTGCTGCATTCGGAGTTATACAGCTACTACTGAACTCGTGTTGACTGCAGGCAAACACTATGGGGGAGATCATGAGGGGGTTTGTAGTCAGTTTAGCTGTAGTCTGCATTGTCCTAATTTGCGCCAAATTTAAAGGGGTTTTCTCACTTCAAACATTGGTGGCATATTACTAGGAAATGCCACCAATGTCAAATAGGTGTGGGTCCCACCTCTAGGACCTGAACTCAAAGTGAAGGTGAGAGCACGGTGCACACGTGGCCACCCTCGCATGCGTGGTGTGCTCTTGTTCACTTTGGGAGCTCCATTCTAAAGATGTGGGTCCAGCATCTATCTGACATTAGTGGCATGCCCTAGCGAGACACCACCAATGTCTGAGGTGAGACAACCCCTTTAGGTCTAACACTTCTGTATTAAAATACTTTCTACACTACCCCTTTACTGTTAGGCTACTTTCACACTAGCGTTTTGCTGGATCCGGCAGAGTTCAGCAAAAACGCTTCCGTTAATGATAATACAACCTTCTGCATCCGTTATGAACAGATCCGGTATATTATCTGTAACATTACCAAGACGGATCCGTCATGAGCTCCATTGAAAGTCAATGGGAGATGGATCCGTTTTCTATTGTGTCAGAGAAAATGGATCCGTCCCCATTGACTTGCATTGTGGGTCATGACGGATCCGTCTTGCTCCGCATCCCATGACGGAAAGAAAACCGCAGCTTGCTGCTGTTTGCTCTCCGGTATGAGAACGCAACCAAACTGAATGGAATGCATTTTGGAGCACTCCGTTCTGTTCAGTTCCGTTTTATCCCCATTGACAATGAATGGGGAAAAAACAGAAGGGCTTTTTTCCGGTATTGAGACCCTATGACGGATCTCAATACCGGAAAATATTAACGCTAGTGTGAAAGTAGCCTTATACGATGACAAAACTAGATTGAGTGGTGAAAAATGCCCTCCCACCAGCTTCCCATACTAATCGCAGGCCTGCCTTTATAGGGGGTAACGCCACTGCTTAGCAATGATACTAGATTCCCTGCCTCATACAAGTGGCTTCTTCTGATCTTTACAGGTGATACGTTTGAAGCAACAAAAATGCTCCTATTTTTGCCAAACAAGGAACCTGCTGGATTTGGGCATCATTACCATCTGCTCTGCCATCACAGGGCTGTACATTAAGCGTGCATTTCTGAGCCAACGGGATGTAGCTCGTTACCATATGGATCATACACGGTGAGACTACACTTTATACTGTTCATGTCTCGGTATCTACAACAGGAAGGACTATGTCTGTGCAGGTTACAAAAAGACTTGTCTAACCTGACACCATGTTTTTACTCATCGTAGTATATAAATGCCTAGATCACCTGTACTGATGCAGTAGAGCTACGTCTGTCATGTAATTGTGTGGCTGCCTTTTATATGTATCGTGGTAAAGGGGAAGATGCAAAGTATTCCGCGTTGCCACACATTGTGAGCTCTGCAGATAATAAACTCCCTCAGATGCGGACCCATTCATTTTATTTGGACGGCAAAAGATGGGGACAGCACACGGCGCATATCCGTTCTGCAGCCCCACACAAAACAATAGAACATGTCCTATTTTTGTCTGTTTTGGGTGGGAAGATCATATTCTCTTGGAGGCTCCAACAGCTGAATACACAAAAACAATTATGACAGCATGCATTTTCCTGACACTGCAAATCTCATACACTGTGCAATGCCTAAGGTGGAGGGCGGTGTTTCTTTTTATTAATCCTTGTCATGTTCCTCCCCATTAAGCCTTGCGCTAGACGTACATTATCAGTATCCATTTTGCTGAAGTGTTCTTTTAAGTTGATGGGCAATGCAGAGTTGATTATTTATAGCATGTAAGGATCTGTGCACATTAGTGGTGGCCGAGGAAAAAAACATATTCTGATATGTGCAAATCTTACCCCGGATCCTCCAGTCAGTCCCTTAGTAGGCAGACGATGTATAACCATACAGGATGTTGCCACATGTTCCAGAGTTTTAGAAGCCAGAATCAGGAGTGGATCATTCAAAAAGAGGGAAAGTAGTATCTGTCCTTCGACTTCTTTTATGTTCCCTGTCGGATTTTGGCATCAAAAACTGGATCCTGAGTGTGTGGCAGCACCTTCATACTTTGTGTGCTGCCTATGCCTGGTCAGTAATGATTCATCCTTCCCTGCAGATTTGTCAGCTTCTATGAGACTGGCACTCTGGACAGCGCCTATAGTTATTGTATTGCCTTCTTGGTTGCACTACTAACCATCAAACTCTGGCGTCTCCTCAACCTGAACCCAAATCTGCACCTGATAACCATGACACTGCAGAAGGCTTGGAATGAAATCAGTGGCTTCCTTCTCACTATCCTCATCCTCCTGGTGGCTTACTCCATTTCTGTGAGTACCATGCACTAGCACTTCTGCACTACAGCAACTACTGCTCCTCTGGAGCGTGGTGGTCTTGCCTACTGACGATGGTGAAAAAAATGTGATTGCTGCCTAGTAGCAAGCAAAACAATTTCAGCACTTTAAGAAGAAATGTTAAAGGGGTTGACCCATAAAGAACATTTATGACCTATCCACAGGATAGGCGAAAAATGTTTCATTGCTGGAGGCCTCATTGATCAATAGAATGTGGAACCCAGGACCCCTAATCATCTTTATTGCATAGTTAGGAAGAGTTTGAATGGAGTGGTGGTCGCCTCTACACACTGCTCTATTCAGTATCTATGGGACTAAAGTGCCTTTAGGCTACCTGCACATGGTGTGAATCCTCTTGTGGAAAAATGCACCGTCATACAGTACCAGCAAAGTGTAGGAGAGTAGACAAATCTCATGTACACTTTGCTTTTTCGTTCCATGTTGAAATCCGCAGCATGTCCGTTTCTTTTGTGCAGATTTCACAGTTTTCAGTGCAAGCGTGAGATCTGCAGCCAAATTGCATCAAGTCTGCACCAAAAATATTGCAAGTTACGTGGTTTTTGGTACAGAAATGCTGAAATCTGTTTGGATTTTCTGTTTGTAACCTTAAAGGGGTTGTCTCACTTCAGTAAGTTGCAATTATCATGTAGAGAAAGTGAATACCATCCACTTACTAATGTATTGTTATTATCCATATTGCTTCCTTTGCTGGCTGGATCCATCAGTGGTGGTCGTGCTTCCACAATATAGGAAAAAAAGCACCAGCCTATGTGAGCTCCCATGGTCCCGGCCACCAGAGAGGCTGACGCTTTTTCCTATAGTGTGCAAGCACGACCGCCACTGATGGATTGCAGGGTGGTCGTAACCATGGAAACGAGCAGTGTATAATGTGATGGAAAAATGAATCCAGGCAGCAATATGGATAATAACAATACATTAGTAAGTGGCTTGTATTAACTTTCTCTACATGATAAAGGGGTCCTTTCACTTCAGTAAGTTGCATTTAATAGGGCTTCTGTTGCATGGCATGGTCAACCCATAGCAAAGAGTGTTACTAGCGTTAACCACATATGTCATGCTTAAGCAATATAATAAATATTTTTTTCCTTTTTAGTGCAATTTACTTTTTGGCTGGTCCATTTCCAATTACAGAACTGTTACAGACTCTGCAGTGACCATTATCAGCCTTTTAATTGGCATTTTTAATTATGAGGAGGTAAGAAAAATAAAACAGCAATATGCTCATTCTCAATAGTTTTCTCTTGCAGATGTCTATAGCCTCTATCACGTGGCTTTGTTTTGCATCAATATCAAGGGCCCTTTACACGTGCTGACAATTGAACAGATCGTTACTAACCAGCGTTACTAGTAACACTCGTTAACGATGATCTGGCGGTGTAAATGCACCACCGATTACCTTACAAGCAAAATGCTTGTTCATCGGGTAATTGTATCTTTTGTGCTACACAAAAGATCATCGTTTCCCAGTGGCCGATTGTGCAGTGTAAACATGCTCTGCTGCCTGGAAACAACGAGACCGTATGGGGAAGAGTGATGGCATTAGCGATCGCTCCTCCCCATACTCTGGTGGAGATCGGTGCATGTAAATACAGCAGTCTCCTCTGCTAGCGATCAGTAGATGGTTAGATCTGCTAGATCGTCATGCCATGTAAAGGGACCATCAGTGTGCATTCACATGACCGCATGTTCAGTCCACATCCAATCTGCCAATTCTGCAGATCACACCCAGACCTATTCATTTCTATGGGGCCGCCAAAAAAAAAAAAACGTGGACAGCACATGGATGTCATCCCTGTGCTGTACGCATCTGTGTGGCTGGGATGCAAATTATAGAACATGTCCTATTCTGGTCGGTTTTGCAGGCAATAGGCATATTTTTTTCAGTGGGGCCCACAAAAAGTGCAGGACACACAGACAGCATTTACATTATACATATCCGCGAATGCAGCCTTAGTAATTAAAAAACAGGAATGGGTCCAAAATATGGAAGATATGTAAATCTTGCATTTATACTTTGTAGGTTGCACTACTGGTTTTGGCTTAAAAAAAAATTATGATGAAAAGTATGTACCAAATATGCAAGTGTGACAGTGGCCTTATGCACATAGCACCATTAGGGATCCACAATAGATAGAGTTCTGTGGGATAATACTGCACCTCTCATGGACCGCAGAAATCAATACTCATTGTTATGCATCGCTCCGAGAGGAGAATAATAAGGCAGATTTATTAATCCTCTAGCCAGCATAAAATTAGAGGCGATGTACACCTTCGGGGGCAATTAATTTATTATGGTTGCATTTCACTCATTTTGGGCTAAAAATAATGTGGGTTTGCAGGTGCTGTGAAACTGACTTACGGATGTAGACAGCACACTGTGTGCTGTCCGCATCTTTTTCAGCCCAATTGAAGTGAATGGGTCCTACAAAAAAAAAAAAAAAAAAGTCATGTGCATGAGCCCTGATGTTTTGGCCCAGAAGAAATTAGTACTGAAAGTAGAGAGTGAATTCGGCAGCACTGCCAGAAGAAATTAGTACCAAGTTTTTTATATACAGTAACTAGACACATATTTCCTACTAGAGCATTTGATGTTTTTGTGACATTTCAACTTGTGTTTGCAGGTTATCAGTCTGGACCCGGTCCTGGGCTCTTTGCTCATCTTTACCTGTGTCATCTTTCTCGCGTTTATAGTTGTCAATATCTTATTGTCCGCGCTACTGAATGTCTTCTCCCGTGAGCGCAAGAACCCAACGGTAAGAACAAAGCAGTAACTTTATTAAGGTGGAAGGATGTTCTATCATTGCAGATTGTGGCCACATGGCAAGTAATACACCTACAAATACTGGGCTCAATACCACAATATGGCATCATATATTCACAACACTTAGCTCCAAAAATATTTTTGGAGCTACACCCATCTCTGTAGCAGGCATTCCAGTATTCTGTTCCAAGGAAGAGAATACTGTAATGGCAGTATATGGAATAGGAGCTGTTCAAGTCTCGTTTTTAACGTATGTTTAAGTTAGGTGTACATAAAATATGCAATATTATAGTCCTCTTTCAGGCTTTTTTTTTTTTTTACGTAGTATAAGTTTAATGGATGTGCGTACCTTTGTACCGGTTTTCTAGAAGAAAAAAAAAAAAATTATCTTGTTTTAAATGAAGCGTTGAAGGCTTCATCTGAGAACAAACAGGTATGTTTAATGGATGGAAGCATAATAATGTCTTATGGTTCCATCCATCTCTCATTGATGGCAATGTAAAAAAAAAAAAGTATACGTTTCCATACTTTTATTTACAGGACTGAATAGTCTGGTATATGGAGCTATTCTGTTCTTAAAAAAATAAAATAAAAAGGTAAACATGGACAAACTTAATTCAAAAGTGCATACTTTCGACTAAGCTGGTTTCACATTAGTGTGAATAGCTTTCCAGAGCTCTCTGGATGTTACCACATGCCCGTCTGACCCATTGACTATAATGGGATCCAGCAGAGATCTGGTCGCTACAAAAACCACTGCACATAACCGTTTTAGTTTGGTGGAATCCTGGCATATTTGCTTCATCTGGGCCCACTACAAGCGACGTTTCGGGAGTTTTTGCCCCCTTTGTCATCATGCGTATCGAAAGAGGCGGTAACCATGTTTAAATAGTATCATAAGAAGCAAAGAGGAATCTCTCAGAAAGGAGAACCATCTCACCACCTATTAGAGGATCCAACTTTCCAATAAGCTTTGGGATTTCACAAGGGAATAAAGCCAAGTGGGATATCCATCTGCAGACAGCTGTTTGGGGATGCATACCGCTCATCAGTATGGAGTAGGATTCTGGCTGGTTCAGTGCGACTTGGAAGGAGCTTAGTCGGGGTGCCGGGTCTCCTTAAAGAGACCAGTAATGTATGGGGCCTTACTGAAAGTACTCCACAGTATGGACACTTATTGGCAGTGCTCCATGGGATACCTCTGTACATATTCATTTCCCATTGAGCATTGCCAATAAGTCTCCACAAATGGCTGGTCTCTTTAAGAAGATTCAGCACCCTACCAAAGATGCAGAAGTAGTAACATACAAATTACAAAGCCATTCTACTAGTAAGGTACAAAATTTATATAGAAACATAGGGAACGCTCCACTCTGAAAACAATCATATAAAAACATTACGATTTCATTTAACCCTTTTGGTTCAATACAGCCCTCTCTGCAACAACCTTCTATCCCTGACCCCCACCAGTATCGGTCATCTCATAAATATGATGTGCCAAGTAAAAAGGTTGGAGAACAGATGTTTACCTTTGTTTTAAAACTCTCATACTCTCTTTTCATCCTTTATCTCACTTATATTTTTTTATATTTGCCCTGCTCTCATTAGGACTTATCTTACTGGAGGGAGTATGAATTGCTCAGACTTGCTGATATGACAAATATGTTTAACTGTACATCCGTCATTTTTTTGATGAACTGGTCACATGAAGTTTGCTTAGGTGCAATAACATCAAAATGTGTGATGCAATTTTAGAGTCGGTTTGCCCCTTCAATAAATGAGGAGTAAAACCAACAAGATTAAAAAATATATATATATTTGAGATTCCTCCATCGTCATCCACATCTCATACTTGATATTCACTCTTTCACTAGCCATATGAAGAAAAAGAAATTGTGGACATGCTCTCACTGAAGCTATCGGGACTGCTCGGTGCACACAAAAAAGAGGACCCGTCAGCAGTGAAAGAGAAACAGTCCTGATCAAATATGGAAAACTTTAGTCTGATTGTAAGTCATTACATATTGAGATAAAGAGCTGCTACTGTTCACCCCCTTAAACGCTTCATCCTCTGCAGGTAACAGCTGTATAATAGAGCCGTCATCTGCAGTGACTGGGATTAGAGTCGACTCCGATCCTGGTCATGTGGACAGAGGCAGTGGACTCCCTCAGCAAAATTTCACGTCTTCAACCGGTTGCTATGGGAGCCTGGGGAATTGTAAAGGCTCCCATGCTTGGCATAGCAGACTGCCTGTCAAAACCCCATATACTGCAATAGTATACTGATGCTGTCTATGAAACAAGCGATTCAGAAGATGGCATATTCAAATCCTCTAAGGTAGTGTTCCCCAACTCCAGTCCTCAGGGCCTACCTGCCGGTCAGGATTTACTTAGTATTCAGCAAATGATATAATTAGTGTCAAAGCATCAGGATTTACCTCAGGTATTCATTCTGTGGGATATTCTCAAATTCTCTGCTCTAAGGGGGACTAAAAATACTCATTCGTGGTGAATCAGTGCAGATGGGGTTGTGCCCAGGTTCAGCTCTGAACCTGGACAATCCCTTTATTTTAAATAAAAAAATTGAAATTACTCACATTGCCAATTTAACATATTAAAATAAAAACAATTATTTGTGTTGCCAAAAAGTCTGAACTATTGAAATATAAAGATATTCTTGGTCACATTTCTGCTCTATATATGACACACATGACAATCTAGAAGGCCACAGCTTTATTTTTATTCGTGCACGCTCATACAAGCTCCACACAAGTCTGTAAATGTTATGTACAAAGGTTAGAAAATCAGGTAACAGAGCAGCTCATTATTAGCAGAGGCAAGTCCTTTGGGTCTCGCTTTGATATTCCTGCATAACATAGAAAATATGGCAGCTTTGGAGAAATGGGTCCTCAGCTTAGACTCGCCAAGGCCAATGGCCCGACTAGAAATCAGACTGGATCTTTTCTCCAAAAGTCACAGCCACGGAATCAACAAACCTAGAGAAACCATTTCCACCCTCCGTTAGGACTTGAGAGCAGATCCACTGCATATAATGTACAAAGGGAGTTTTAGATTTATCTCCTGAGCAGAGGTCAGGTCGAGATGTTACAGCAATACAGAATCTGCCAAACCACTTAAGTTTTCTTCTTCAACTCCTCAAATCTGCGCGACAGGTCGTCAAAATCAATATCTTCTGAACTGGAAGTTGCAGCTCCGGCAGAAGCAGCGGGGAGTGTGTCTGGAACGGAGGGTAATTCTGGAAGGACAAAGTTATCCTGTATTTTTGTTCTTGGTTTGGCGACAGGGAGTGCATTACCTGAAGAAACAGAAATGTTGTTCATGGCTGGACTTTATCTAAAATATGCCTAATAAACCATTACTGCTCTATTAATTGCGCTCATCCTTGTAAACTCACCATCTTGAGGAGGAGCGTTTGCCTCTGGTGCATAGTCACCAATCTGTTCGAGAAAGACAATGTGTTAAAAGGCAAGAAATACAAAAGTGTACAGCTCTATAGTGCACGTACAGGCTCATACTGTAACTGTGCGCCTCACAGTTGGGTAAATGATAAATGCCCTTTGCTAAAATAGAGACAAACCCTTTAGATTGTTGTGGGTTTGTGGTGTGAAATCCAAAATGCAGACCCACTACATCTTTCTGTAAAATGCACCCATATAGACACTGTGCGCGAACACTTACAATCACAAGGGCTTTACCAGCTTTTAACACTAAAAAGGTGTCTGGGAGTTGCTGATGGGGTAACATAACTATCCAGACCACAAACGTATGTAAATCTCCAGCATAGTTAGTCTTAAGGTCTCATTTTTACAACGCTGTATTAAGGACATGACCACTGCAGCCATAGTGCCATGAGGTGTACGTAGTGACATCATCAGTGAGGTTTATATGTCAATATATAATTATAATTTACAAAGGTGTGAACGAGGCTATTATTCTTTACTACAAGCAAATATCTGAAAATAAAAACTTAAGAGGGGAATTTATCATAAGGGGAATATTTGAAGTCAGTTTTGCCCGAGTCCGTGTTGGGAGTACTTTATGCCACATTTATTAAACGTCTCATACCGTGTGATAAATGTCTTATCCTTAAACCTAACACTTGTCTAAAAAAGCTCCTCCAGTTTTCCTACTCCACCCTCCTCCTGGAGTGACATTGTGACTTAGGCCTCTTTCACACTTGCGTTGTCCGGATCCGTCGTGCACTCCATTTGCCGGAGGTGCCCGCCGGATCCGTAACACCGCAAGTGAACTGAAAGCATTTGAAGACGGATCCGTCTTCAAAATGCGTTCAGTGTTACTATGGCAGCCAGGACGCTATTAAAGTCCTGGTTGCCGTAGTAGTAGTGGGGAGCGGGGGAGCAGTATACTTACAGTCCGTGCGGCTCCCGGGGCGCTCCAGAATGACGTCAGAGCGCCCCATGCGCATGGATGACGTGATCCATGTGATCACGTCATCCATGCGCGTGGGGCGCCCTGACATCACTCTGAAGTGCCCCGGGAGCCGCACGGACGGTAAGTATACTGCTCCCCACTTCACTTTACCATGGCAAACAGGACTTTAGCGTCCTTGCAGCTATGGTAACCATTCAGAAAAAGCTAAACGTCGGATCCGGTAATGCGCCGAAACGATGTTTAGCTTAAGGCCGGATCGGGATTAATGCCTTTCAATGGGCATTAATTCCGGATCCGGCCTTGCAGCAAGTGTTCAGGGTTTTTGGCCGGAGCAAAAAGCGCAGCATGCTGCGGTATTTTCTCCGGCCAAAAAACGTTCCGGTCCGGAACTGAAGGCATCCTGAACGGATTTCTCTCCATTCAGAATGCATGGGGATAATCCTGATCAGGATTCTTCCGGCATAGAGCCCCGACGACGGAACTCTATGCCGGAAGAAAAGAACAACGCAAGTGTGAAAGAGCCCTTAGTAAAAAGTTTCAATGATCAATCTTATTTCAAAACTGGAGTGAGTGGTGTAAAACTGCAATAAGTCGTACGAGCGCATTTCAGCCCGCGATTTCATTAAATAAAGTAGATGTCTCTACACATTTGCAAAAATTAAAATTTGGTAGTCACACTTTAAAGTTGGAAAACTAAGTCTGAACAGAACTTGAAGGGGGTTAAATAAAAAATGCTTGCTATGGGTACCAACCAGAAAGATCAGCTGTGCCACACTGATCAGACCACAGGGGCCCCTGAAACAACTGTGGTGCATCTTATATACCCCCAGCTACTTACAGAGTCATATGTAGGAGGCAAAGATGGGATTGGTGGAGGCCCCATGCCCATTGCTGGTGGATTTTGGTTACCAAAAGGTTGATAGATTCCTACTGGCGGTCCATTGAAGGTCTCCTGCAGTAAATCAGAATATAAAACTGAAACCTCTGCAATAAGGCAAAAGGAAACCCATCTGAAATCTAATACACAGAGGGAGATCTACTAAGCGAAATTTACCAGAAACGGGATGAGCGTGCCCTGCATCAGATTATATGCTTTAGACAGTTATGCCTCACTGGGCACAAAATATTGGTTTAAAGTGAGCCAACCCAGAGGTGTCATAAGACAGTGTATACCGTAATAATACATCACCTCCACCGTGTTATGCTCTGCCCCTCCCGGCCCTGCATCTGCCATAACAAATTTACCCCCTCAGGTTTTGCTTGGATATTTTCTGCATTAAAAATCTTAGAATTACTGACTGAACATCTCATCACAACCTATTAACAAGCAGCGCATTTTAGGACTAGTGTGACATACAACATTAAAACAGTTGTGGCCCGTTACCATTTTACAGCATGCAATATCCAAAAGCTTCACCCCAAGGTAACACATATATATATATATATATATTTTTTTTTTTCTTTTGGAACCACAATGCTGAGAGCCACATCGTGTATGTATCCTGCAGCCTGACAGACGCAATGTGCTGTGCTTGACTTATATTCATACTTCTAGCGGCAAGAAAATAAGAGATACAGGTGAAAAGCAAAAAATTAGAATATCGTGCAAAGTTCATTTATTTCAGTAATGCAACTTAAAAAGGTGAAACATGATAGACTCATTACATGCAAAGCGAGATAGTTCGAGCCTTTGTTTGTTATAATTTGGATGATTTTGGCTTACAGCTTATGAAGCCCCAAAGTCACAATGTTGAGGTCCCCTTTGCTCAGGGGGTATGGATTAATTAGCTGACTAGAGTGTGACACTTTGAGCCTAGAATATTGAACAATTATCAGGGGGAGAAAACAGAACTGGATCGCACATCCACAGCGCTATGCTTTGATCTAATTAAACTCTCTTCTCAGCGCTATATTAAAGTGTACAGCCCCCCATACTGCATGCTGTACAAGAGGCATTAGTGTACATTTTGATCAAAAGGCATAAGCCCGCTCACCACGTCAAGGTCTTTGAGTGGGACCTACTCTGACAAAGAGGCACAGTGACAAAGCGGCACTGCCCTAGTAGGCGGCGGGACCCAGGAGTCAAACAGCACTGCTGCTGTGACAATGCCACCCTTGGCACTGGGTCCCACCAACACAGCGCCACAAAAACAAAGGCCACCACGCAGTACTGCACCATGTGAACAGTTGTCTAACACAACATATCCATTGCTATCAGGAGCTACAGGTCAATGACCACTTATATGCAGACTTCTGTGATTAAAACCACCTGTGCCGAATGGGAGGAGTGTTGATACCAGTAGTAGTGCTGGTGGGTTGGTTGGACCCAGTGCCATGGGTGTCATTGTCGAACAGCAGGGGTGCTGTTTGACTCCTGGGTCCCGCCGCCTACTAGGGCAGTGCTGCTTTGTCACCGCATTGTGCTGCGCCTTTTTGTCAGAGTAGGTCCCGCTCTAAGAGGCAACTTGACGTGGTGAGCGGGCTTATGCCTTTTGATCAAAATGTACACTAATGCCTCTTGTACAGCATGCAGTATGGGGGGCTGTACACTTTAAAATGGCGCTGAGAAGCGAGTTTAGATCAAAGCATAGCGCTGTGGATATGCGATCGAGTTCTGTTTTTCTCCCCTTGATAACTAGAATATTGAACCTTTTCACAAAATTCTAATTTTAAGTCGCATTACTGAAATAAATGAACTTTTGCACAATATTCTAATTTTTCGAGTTTCACCTGTATTCACACTTTTTTTTTTTAAATCAGATAATTTATTTGACATTTTTTTTGAAAATTACAAAAATACAAAGAAAGAAATTGGCCTGCACATTATACATGCAACAGTTGATAATAATAGTATCATAGTATTACATGATCGGCAAATAGTTACTTCCATGAGTATGTAATATGACAACAGGCATATCATAATATGCACCTAAGATCAAGTAATCTAGTTACACAGTATACCATGTACAAACCACCTTTCCATCCACTGTAATTAATGAACAAAGGATCAACCCTCCCTGCCCAACTATAACCCAATTCCCCCCCCTCCCCTTACCCGAGCGATGGAACGGGTCCGATCTCCAACATCAGTTATTTTATTAATGCATCTTAATCATAGCCATTGGTGTACATCTCCTATCTGTTTAACATTCTTCTTGACACCCATCCTGTGTAATGCTGAACACTTTCATACATCATACGTCTATAGCTGATTAAGCTGAAGAACAAATCGGGGACTGTACCTCTACCTTCTCATAGTTCAACTAAGATGAGAGGCTAATCCGGACACTGTATCCGAAATTTCTCCCACTTATCCCATATTTTGGTAAACTTCGTTACACATTGCCTTTTAACATATACACCTTTTTCTAGGCGTATTATATCTGACATCCTATGAAGGAATTCTCCCCTAGACTGTATTCATACTTCTAGCGGCAATAAAATAAGATATACATTCAAGTTTGCCCTGTAAATATTCTGCCTGACCCAAGCCACTGAGAATAGTCCACGTCTGTGACAACTATGACTATTGCACGAAAGAATACAACCAATAAAACAACCTAAAATAACAAAATATACAAAACCTTATCAAAGGAATACATTTTTACCAGCAGTTTCCTATAATCTGTCCAACACCACTAAGTGTCAAAATATCATCCTACACTCACCTGGTTCTCCCCTGCAGCTCAGTCCTCCTCCCGTTATTTCTATACAAGGCAGCAGCAGTGACATGCGGGTATATGGCGCATCACTGCTGCAGCCAATCACTGTCCTTAGCAATCAGATGCCGTATACCTGCACATCACTGCTGCAGTCTCGTATATAAACCGTGCAAGGACGCCGGCAGGGGAGTATGGATTTTTTTAAAATTTATTTTAAGGCATTTAGTAGTATGATTTTAGGATAATTCAGAAAGCACCTTTAAATATCTTACCAAGTTACCAATTACTGCACGCGAGGATAACAAGTGCCCATATAAAACAGTTACAGGTACATTACTGTAATTCTACTCAATGCCAATGACGTTACCGTTATTAGATATCGGCCAGTAGGATCACATACATACCGGTCCACCAGGTGCAGGGTAACTGAATGGAATAGTAGGGGTGGGCATCTGCATAGCTGGCATGGTTGGCAATGGTACTCCAAATCCTCCACCCCCTCCTCCGCCTCCTTTCTTTATGTCGTCTGAAAATCCAACATCTATAAGATCTGCCTCCACGCCTGTGGGAACCTCAGCCTTAAAATGTAAAGTGGAGATTAGTAATTCCTTAAATTCTATTAATTATCTCATATCCCAATCTAGAGGTTTACAATAGTGGTAGGACTTAACGAGCCGACACGGGAACTGTTACTGAGAACATAGATATACTGTGTACAGGCGAGGCCACTGCAGACATGCTTCCTCTATACCTTCTAAGCTTCAGAACATTGAGTTATTCTGCATTGTCTTTCCAAAAGTTGTGGGTAAAAAAATAAAATAAAAAACTGTAACCAGAATTCAGCTCATTTTTGCAGAGGCCCTTTGGAAAATAAAAACAGCAAACTGCTGACAGCACCGGGTTGGGGAGAGCAGGACAACTTTTGTAGAGCTTTTATTATCAGCAGTAGTGTGTATCTGAATTTTTAGCATGTCAGATTCTGCTCCTTAAAGGGGGGATCCAGCTTTTGCAGTTTTTAAAATTCAAGCTCAGCAACCTGTACCAGTTAAAAAAAAAACACACCACTCACTTGCTTCCTGCCTCCATGCTGTGAATTTCCGGATGTCCTGCTTGGGTTACATCACTACTGAAACTAGTAACCGGCTGCAGTGGTGCATGTCACCACATCTGTCCAGAAGTTCATAGGACAGACACCAGAAGTGAGTCGCAAAGGAGCAGCTCAGAAGGAACTGATCAACAGGTACAGCTGTCTGGATGTCAAATGTAAGAAGTACAAAAAGCTGGAAAACACCTTTAAAATAGGGTTGTCTTAGAATGGATAATTAAAAGTCTTGGAAAAAACTTCCTTTAGCCCAAAATAAAAACATTTTATACTCAACCCTTTCTCTAGCACTGGTCCAGTCCACCTGCCACACCACATCACATGACAGCCACAGCCAATTACGGTCTTCAGTGGTCTATACCAGCAAATGACCACTGCAGCCAATTGCTGTCCTCAGATGTCTAAACCAGCATGTTACCTCTGCAGACAATTACTGTCCTCAGAGGTCTATAATAGCTTATAAACTGCAGCTGTGATGCGCTATCAGTGGCAGAAGGGCCCGACCAGCGCTGACCCTTTGTATTTTTTTTCCGTTCCATTTTTTTTGCAGTCTGTATGTGGAACCATTCACTAAAATGGGGCTTCAAAAATAAATAAACGGTGTGCATTGTGTCCACATGGGCTATTATCCGCATTACAGACAAAGATAGGAAAGTTGTATTAGGGGCCGGCCGTTCCTTAAAAGGCAGAGATCACACGGCCGGTATCCGCGGTTTTGCAGATCCGCAGTTTGCGGAACACAAAACATTCAACGGTCGTGAGCATGAGCCCCTAAAAAGAAGTTACTGCTTTCCTCTGGGAACAGTGCCCCACCTGTCCATGGGTTGTGGTATTGCAGATTGGATCTACTGAGGTGAATCGGACTGTGCTGCTATACCACACACACCTAGAAGAAAACAGCCATGTTTTTTTCATCCTGTGCAACCGTTCTATTTGTTTTTGGCATATGCTCCAATTTGATGAAACTTCTGCAATGTTTTAGACGTTTACCCTGCTTTTTTTTTTTTTTCACTATTTGGCGCTGTGGTCGGGAGTTTAGTGGATGCAATTACATTCACCAATATAAGGGCTCTTTCAGACGAGTGCGTCCTGTGTAGAAATCGTGCTGTAAGTACCGAGATAATGCTGTCCGTATAATTCTGTAGAAGTAAGGTCAGGCAGGGACACCGCATTATAAGGGCTCATGCACACGAACGTATTTTCTTTCCGCTTCCGTTCCATTTTTTTGCGGACACATTCACTTCAATGGGGGTGTAAAAAATACAGAAGTTACTCCGTGCGCATTCCGTTTCAGTTTGTCCTCTCTGCAAAAAAGTAGTGCATGTTTTGTCCGCAAATCACGGTCCGAGACCCCATTCAAGTCAATGGGTCCGCAAAAAATGCAGAACGCACACGGAACACATCCGTATTTTACGGATCCATACTGTAGAAATGCTATGCCCAGCCCATATTGCTCATGTGTTTGGTGATTAATAAGTTACTGTTTCTGTATACGATCCGCAAAAACTGATCAAATGCAGAAACCATACGGATATGTTTTGTGCAGTAACTGAAGGGAAGAGGACTTGAATCAGAGGGAAAAAAAAAAAACAAAAAAAAAACTCAGATACGGAACAACGGATCCGTGAAAAACGGACCGCAAAACAGTCGTGTGCATGAGCCCTAAATCAGCGGTGTCCATAACAGGGATCACGTTTACACAGGCCTTAGGGGATCACATTGATGTTTTAAGGGAATCTGTCAGCAGAACATCACTGTTAGCCAAGCTAGCCCTACAGTGCAATGTGCCTGGTTTGAGTGCAACTATACCTGCCCCTTTCCAATCCAGAGCTTCAGTCTGGAGAAAAATTACTTTTAATACATATGCAAATGAGCAGTTAAAGGGATATTCCCACTTTGGTTACGTTCACATCTGCGTTGTGAAATCCAGCAGAGGAAAAGCCTGCCCGAGTTCACCTTATCCGGCATAGGTGGATAACACCACGTACCACCAGATCACCTTACAGAATATAAAAAGTCCTGCATGTACAACCATTTGTCTACACAAAAGCCGGCACTATGGTGGGAAGTGGCCGGATTCCCGGTAGTTCACAGCATTATCTAGCTATTCTGGACACAGTTAACTTCGGCAGGCTGTTGCAGATGTGAACTTAGGGTAACAGAAAAAACTCAATTGATCTAAAAAAAAAAAATTAAAAGTTGTCAGTCTGCAATTTCTTTGCAAAAATTTTCCACCAGCGACACTTTGTGTAGGTGGTCACGGATGCGCAGATCGCACTGGTTCTCCGTTACTAGTAACTTCCGGTTTAGGCACAGTCCTCCCTCTGCACATGCAGTGAGCTCACAGGCCGCAGAGTGCTCACAGGGGGATGTTATATCTCAGACACCGCTTAATATGCAATGCAAATAATTAAAACAGCCATCATTGTTACTGCAAACACAGCCAAAGAGCCCAGTGTAATTCTCCTGGAGGACTCTAACCACCAGTAGAGTAACTATGTGCCCAAGCCGCTGCTCACCTGTAATCTATTGTCAGACTTGTCATTACACAGCCTTTCTACCTTTACGATGCAGGTGGTACAAACACACACAGCATTTTTTTTACAAAACTAGACCCCTATATATTGGGCAGTTTTTTGGGAGATCCCCTTTAAGGCTACTTTCACATCTGCATTTCTGCTGGATCCATCATGGATCGGCAAAATTCTTCTGTCTAGATAATACAACTGGCTGCATCCATTATGATCGGATCCAGTTGTATTATCTCTAAAATAGCCATCATCCAGCACGAAAACCATTGTAAGTCAATGGGGGACAGATCCGTTTTGTGTCCGAGAAAATGGATCTGGCACCATTGACTCCCATTGTGTTTCATGCCGGATCAGTCTTGCTTCACATCCAATGATGGAAAGAAAACTTGTACTTTTTTTTCTGTCCAGCAGGGGAAAGCAATCAGACGGAATGCATTCTGGTGTACTCCGTTACTTTCAGTTCAGTTGTCCTCATGACAATGAAGCGTTTTCCTCCAGTATTGAGATCCCATGACGGCTCTCAATACCGGAAAGGAAAAATGCAGATGTGAAAGTGCACCAAGGGCGGGCCCAAGCCACTTTGTGCACTCTTGCGCCTCCTGCTTTATCTGACAACCCCTCTCTCCTTGATGGACAAGGCCATACGAGATGACTATGCAGGAACCTGGCAGTCTCAGTATCCATCGTATGAGGAACAGCTGGAACTCCATCTAAAATTCCCATGCTGAAAGTTTGGTAAATGCTGTGGACTTACCAGGTCCCCGGACAAAGCAGAGAGTCCACTGTATACAGGACCCTTCCGAAAGAAGACTGTACACAGTACATCACCGCTACATTATCAACAGCCATTTAGAAGAAGAAGAAGAAGATCACAGACAAGAGGCAGCGATGCTTAAGGACCACTTTAGCAGACAAACGCGATCAAATCTTCACCTACCAAAACCACAGAATCCGGCTCGTAGGGCACGTTGTAGTTCTTAGCAATCTCTATGAGGTACCTCTCCACAAGGATTTTTGGAGGAGCCTCCACGCTCAGCTTGTGCATCAGCTAAAAAATAAAATGGTTTCCAAAATTAGATATTGCCTTCTCCCATATAATAAGCACCCGGTGACACTAGAACTCACCCGGTCGTTGACGGTTCCAATCTGGTTTGTCCTGCACAGTTTGCCGTATTCTTTACTATACTTGGCACACAGCTGATCGGCCACCTGCGGTAAGAGAGATGTAGTGTCAGAACCAGAGCGGTTCAGGTAGCGAGTGTGTATAGCACCCATTCACACAGTTATATCATCCCGGACCCAGGAACGTCTTTGTATTTTACATTTCACATGCAATATAACATGTGTATGAAGGACTCACTATTTTCAGTTCAGACACTTCAGTCTGCAGACGAGGAGCTGCCCATATCAGTGTGGAGACCGCTTCAC
This sequence comes from Bufo bufo, assembly GCF_905171765.1. NCBI lineage: Eukaryota > Metazoa > Chordata > Amphibia > Anura > Bufonidae > Bufo > Bufo bufo. The sequence goes on along the minus strand of NC_053398.1, from coordinate 142,115,295 downwards.
CCAGACCCGGATCCAGCTCCCTGGGAATAGACAGATTTTTATATATAGTTACACACCTGTGCAGTATTACTGAGTTTTACGCCAATATTATGCTGGATTCACACACACAGAATACTAGGAACAGCGTGTTTAGACAAAGTCAGGATTGGAACAAAGAGACATTGAAGTAAATACAAGACTTTTACAGTTCATCTCTATTGCTCTCTATTACATAGAAAACAGCACAAAAACTGCCTGTGTGAACCCAGCCTTAGGGCTCATGCACACAAACGTATTTTCTTTCCGTGTCCATTCAGCTTTTTTTTGCGAACTGTATACAGAACCATTCATTTCAATAGGTCCACACGTTCTGTCACAAAGGGTTCACTGTTTTTCTAGCTGTGTGTATCCTACTTTCACTTTGTGCCCTCATCTAATAACCCTTATCTGTAAATTACTAGAAGGTGAGCTTTCCTTGTCGATTTTTTTAAAGGGGTTTTCTGAGATTTTTATACTGATGACCTATTGTCATCTGATGTGGGGGTCCGACACCCGGGACCTCCTGTGACTGCCGCGGCCTTCTCTCTGCTTTTCCTAGGCCTGTGATGTCATGTTCATCGGTCACATGACCTAGGCTCAGCCTCATAGAAGTGAATGGGGCTGAGCGCGACACCAAGCACAGCCGTTATACAATGTACGGCGCTGTGCTTGGGGAGCAGGGAGAAGGCCGTGGCGCTCACAGCAGCACCAGTGCCTTCTCAACCAGCTTATTGGCGGGGGTCCCGGGTGTGGGACCCCACCTATTAGATACTGATGACCTATCCAGAGGATAGATAATCAGTAAAAAAAAAAAAAAAAAATCCTGGAAAACCCTTTTAAGGAATCGCTGTGGAAAATTTCTGCAGCAAATCGCCAACATTTGTAGAAGAGTGAACTGAAATAACAGTACCCTTGGTGTGTCTATACCGGTCGTCTGCGCACGGGAAGCCATTTCCCCCACTTTTTGGGAAAGGCTGTGGCAGGGAAGGGGGTCTTAGCAATGTGGCATTCACAAACCAAATGCAGACTTACTTCATGGACTGAATTAATCCAAATCGGGCCAGGAGCAGATCACAGTACAATTCTAGGATCTCCATGGCTTCCACCAGGTAATCTTCTCGGATAATGTGCTCCACCCGGATCCTCGCCCTCTCATCCTTCCCAGTAGATAAATAGTCCGCAATCTCCTTTCTGGCTTTCTGCGCTAACTCGGCTGCAGGGAGAAGGTGAGGAGGAAATTTACAAAAGATGAAAAGTCTGCCTTAAAGGGTTTTAAAGCCTAGCAAGGTATTTAACTCAAAGCTTACAGCTCTACAGTTATTGAAATACTACAATTCGCATCATCTTTTGGGCAATTTAGCGCAGAAAACGTAATGAAGAGCCATCAATAATTTTAACAGGGAAGCCATTCTGAATTTGGCTCCCATGACCCCTGCCAAAATCAGCTGATGGCCAAAGCAAGCTGGAAATCTAAGTGGACATTGAACTAGACGTAAAACAATAAGACTGAGCTTCTTCTGTGGCCCAGACAAGCCCTTTAAGGCCATTCGTGTACCTGGTCTCCAGTAAGCTGCCCTTCTGAATATAGTTTTTTCCAATCCCCCTCCTTACAAAGTTTGTTAAAGGGGTTGTCCAAGTTATTTTTATAGATGACCGGACCTCAGGATAGGTCATCAATATCAGATCAGAGGGGGTCCAACACCCTGCACCCCTGACTATCAGCTGGTTGCCGCGCTCCTTGCAAGCGCTGCCTTCCCTGGTTTGTTCACCTGCTCTCTGTTGATTGCAAGCAGCTGTAGTTACAAGCCGCCCCATTCACTTCTATGGGACGGCGCTGTAGTATACAGGTGAAACTCGAAAAATTAGAATATCGTGCAAAGTTAATTTATTTCAGTAATGCAACTTATATATGAGATCGACTCATTACATGCAAAGCGAGATATCTCAAGCCTTTATTTGTTATAATTTGGATGATTATGGCTTACAGCTTATGAAACCCCAAAGTCACAATTTTGAGGTTCCTTTTGCTCAGGGGGTACGGATTAATTAGCTGACTAGAGGGTGGCACTTTGAGCCTAGAATATTGAACCTTTTCACAATATTCTAATTTTAAGTTGCATTACTGAAATAAATGAACTTTTGCACAATATTCAAATTTTTCGAGTTTCACCTGTACACTAGGAAGGAGCCGTCCAATAGGAGTGAATAGAGCAGCTTCGTGTAATTACACTGATCACCACTTGACAGCGAGCAGGTAAACAATGAAGGGAAGGCTGTGCTCCCACGGCGCACAGCCTTCTCTTCAACCAGCTTGTCGGCGGGGGTGCCGGGTAGGTCATTAATAAAAATAACTGATATATATATAAAAATTTGAAAACGGTCAATAAATAAAATGACCTAATGTCAGAAGTTTTAGGTTTCATGCACATGACTATTTTCGGTCTCTGTCCAATCCTCATTGTTTGCAGACCGCATGTGGACTCATTCATTCATGGTTACCCACAACACACGGATGTCATCTGTGTGGTCCAGCAGAAAATTATAGAACCGGTCCAATTCTTGTGTGTTTTTCAGATTATTTTTTTTACCAGTGGGTCCTGCAAACAATGCGGACCGCAAAATGGATAGGGTTATGTGCAGGAGGCACAAAGGAACAAATATAGGCCTTTCATTGCTGAAATGGGAATAACCCACAGTGAGCACCAGCTCCAAGTTACGGAAGAGATGAGCGGCCTGCGCCCTGCTGTTTCACTGGTCCTAACATTACGATATTAACCTGACCATGAAGGGCTTTATTAGGAGATGTCAGGGCGCTTTTCACATTGGCTGCTCCGTTTTCCCGATCACTTTTGCTGCCCTGTATGCCAATTAGCAGCATCAGTACAAGGAGGAGGAGACGGCCATGTTTTTCCGTGGGTGTCTCCTTCTCCCTGGCTGTAGCGCAGTCCAATCGCACTGAAAGCGTCACAGCCATTGAGGGAAAAAAAGCTCACCTTCTCCCGGGCTCTGACGCTCTCCACTGCGATTGGACTGCGCTACAGCAGTGTATGTGAGCTATAAAAACAGCATACCAGCAAGCTATGCCGTTTCCTTTAAGAGTCGCTGTATTTTCACAGAATTTTATTGAATAGAGAATGGTTTAACTAGAAAATTTCTAAATCACTTCATTTAAAAAAAAAAATCTGCCTGCATCCACCTGGAAAAAAAAAGCTGTAAAGTCAGGGACACTAGGGCCCTCACTTCCACCTAACTTGCATTCCTCTGCCTGCTGCCAGACAAGATCCATCCCTGGTAATAGAGACTGAGGGCTGTGAGGAAGTGGGGGCATGTCAGAGCTAGCTGAGACCCTGATAAAAGTACTGCCTTTACACTGCCTTTCTGTAAGTGTGATCTCCCCCTACTTATCTGTTCCGTGAGCTCAAAACATAACGGAAAGTAAGCGAAGTGAGGTCACTGCATACATGCCGGCAGAATGGAGACCCATCCTGCTTCTGAGTGAAATGCATCTAGCTGTGCAGCTGAAACAGGGAATAATATTGATGAAAAAAACATTATGGAAGCCCAAACATAACAGTTCCTTCACAGTTATGATTGTACAAAGAAGCACAGCCATTATGCAAACCTTTTTTTGAAAACTCAGTTATGCTTTAACTCCTGAGCTACAGAAACAGCATAGCCTGCTGCGTCATGTGTAGCTCACATGGGACTCATGGAAACAGCAGAGCGCAGGACGCGCCACCTTTTCTATAACTCGGGGCTGGCGCTCACTGTGGGATATTCCCATTTTAGCAATAAGCCAAGATAGAAACCTAGAATGTGTCGGCAGATAAGAACCATTTGGCCCATCTAGTCTGCCCAATATACTGAGTACTATGAATAGCCCCTGGCCCTATCTTATATGAAGGATGGCCTTATGCCTATCCCATGCATGCTTAAACTCCTTCACTGTATTTGCAGCTACCACTTCTGCAGGAAGGCTATTCCATGCATCCACTACTCTCTCAGTAAAGTAATACTTCCTGATATTACTGTTAAACCTTTGCCCCTCTAATTTAACACTATGTCCTCTTGTAGCAGTTTTTCTTCTTATAAATCTTCTCTTTTACCTTGTTGATTCCCTTTATGTATTTAGCAGTTTCCATCATATCCCCTCTGTCTCGTCTTTCTTCCAAGCTATACATGTTAAGGTCCTTTAATCTTTCCTGGTAAGTTTTATCCTGCAATCCATGTACCAGTTTAGTAGCTCTTCTCTGAACTCTCTCCAAAGTATCATTATCCTTCTGGAGATATGGCCTCCAGTACTGAGCACAATACTCCAGATGAGGTCTCACTAGTGCTCTGTAGAGCGGCATGAGCGCCTCCCTCTGTCTACTGGTAATGCCTCTCCCTATACACCCCAGCATTCTGCTAGCATCTCCTGCTGCTCTATGACATGGTCTGCCTACCTTTAAGTCTTCTGAAATAATGATGGGACAATCCTTTTAAATGTGGAGACGCAGGTGCAATGTTTGTCATTTTGTGGTTAAGAAGAATAAGTAAAGAATGCGGTAAATCTTACAACATTAAAATCATTGACTGCGACTCCCACCCAGTTATGCGCAGCACATGCCGTGGACAAACCACAAGGAAAAAAAAGAGGGAACAGTGGAACATTTACCAGACATTGGGAACGGACTCAGCAACTCACGAGGGGCTGCAAAACATGTTATTGAGTATCATAAAGGAAACACTGACTGTTTTTAAAAAAAATTGGGTTTGGAATGTGTAAATCAGCCTTGAAGCAGTGAGGATGGGGAAAAAGCTGTATCCAGAAGGGAAGCCTGCTGGACACTGACGTGGGAGACTAGGTACCAGAATGAATGGGTATTTCCATCTGCGACAATGGGGGCATATCGTTAGGATATGTCCCTATTGTCTAATAGGTGCGGGTTCAACCGCTGGGAGAATGGAGTGGGGAAAGTGGAGGCTGGAGGCCCCCAGGTTTCCCCGGGTCTGGCCACCACCGAGCGCGCTCTCCATAGAAGTGAATCGGAGTGCACCGCACTTGCGCGGCCACCGCTCCCATTCATTTCTTGGGGCAAACTGAAATAGCCAAGCCAGTGCTGAGCTATTGTCGATGGCCCCATAGAAATGAATGGGGAGCAGCACGCACGGTGCGTCCTCTGGAACTTTGCAAGATAGATGCCCACTGCTGGGACCTGCACCTGACAGACAATGGGGGCATATCCTAGAGATATGTCCCCATTGTCCGAGATGGGAATACCCCTTTAATTTCAGAACCAATCTATTGTGTAGTTACATATGTTATGTAGTTTCCTCATTATGATTGTATAATATGTAGATCTCAGCCTTGTCTTTCTATATTCATTATGTGACGGCACTACCTTTAATTGGTTTTACTGGGTTTTGAATTCTTGCACTTATTCAGACCAGACATGAATAACATGCTCCTATTCGGTGTGACAGTCCTTCATGGATGTCTAAATAAAGGACTGATTTTGTTGCAGAGGAAGCCAAATTATATTGTGGGCACTGAACTAGAAATTGACAGATGAATGGCCCTCCATGTAATATATAATCGGAGCCCACCACATCCGCTGCTTGTCAGAGGGTCTTTCTGCCTCAGAGGGGGGACCTGAACAGGAGACACCATCCGATGACATCCTAAAGGACCAACCCTTTTAATAGGGGATATGGGGAAGAATGGGTTTATAAAAACAATAAAAAAACAAAAACTAATTTATATAAAATAAATGATTTACTACTCACCTAACTGATCCCCCCCCCCCTGCTGCTGCTGCTCAAACGCTTACTGGGTCCCTGCTGCTTCCTGGTCCCGGCTCGACACACAGGAAACAGCAGGAGATGTCTGCTCAGCCAATCACCAAAGTGGTGACACCCTTAAGTTAGGAAGTGGAAACCAGCAAGGACCCAGTAACGGCTGCAACTGCAGCAGCCAGGGGATCAGTGACGTGAGCAATGCTTCTTTTATTTTGCCCCATATATAAAAAAAATGTAAGCATCCAGAAAACCCCCCCTTTAACTGCTGGCTTTTTACTCACTTTTCTTCTTCTCCAAGAGCTTCAATCGGTTTATGACAAGCCTCAAATTCACTCGCAGACGCTCGGACTTGAACCCGGAGCCCAACATTGTGTTTATCTTCTGAAATTAAAAGAAAAAAAAAGATTCTAAACGGCTCAACAGAAAATTAAAAAAAATATATATATATATTTGTGCTGAAATTAATAGAAAAGGGGAATTTTGCAGTAAAGACATAGGGGGACATTTATTAAGACAGACAAGTTATACGCCAGTCTTAATCGAACTGTGCTGCCGGTGGATGCGCCAATGTTCTGTAGAGGCACAGGCTCCCTTGCTGGCGTGGTTAAAGGCCACTTTCGATGCCATAAACTGGCCTGGAAAAGAATGAATGAAACCGGCCGGACCGCCATCTGCCGCGCTTCACAAAAGTGGAGTGAGTGGTGTAAAACACCTTTGCGACAAAATCTGCAACCTAATTATGCCAAAATCTGGAGTAAATTAGATAATAAATGACTGCCATAGATGCTATGGTAAGCACACAGGATGCAGATGTGTCAGGACCCTTCATGAATCAGGAAGATCAGACTGAACAGTGCTGGAGATCTCCCCCAGGCAGTGATGTGTGTGTGAGGGTTAATGCCTACAGCCGATCACAGAATTTAATGCTGCAGGCTTTGCAGAATGTCTTCAGTCTCTGACTGCTGCGAACCCCATGAGGCCTAGAATGATGGGGGAGCTTGCATTACAGTCACTGCAGTAAAGTGAAATCTCAGTGCTGCGATTTCAATACGGTACAGCAGCGCAGGCTGCCACTTCAATGAAGGTGCTAGCCCGCTCATACATCGCGGCTGGCGGCTTCACTCATTGCAAAATTATGCCAGCAGCCACGCTTCCATCTATGGTACCGAACGGGTACATTGCTGGGCGGCTTCTCTACCCTGTACTGCCGCCAGCCCGCACGTTCTAACTTACCCCTACCGTATGTCCTTCTCTCTGCTGCCTGCGGTGCTAATTGGTGGTGAGCACGTCCTGCTCCCTCCCCCGCCTCCACCGATCAGCACGCTGTCATCTCTCGCGCCGGATCTCCCTGGTAACGTGCCGTACACATTGCTGCCTAGGGTCTCGGGGGCAGTGTATGCACGGTACCAGAAAGAAGTGTGGCATTGCCTGCCAGAGTACTGTACCGGTATCATACCGTAGTACTGTGCCACCCACTGTGATTATACTGTATTTGAATAAGTCTAGATTTTTCGTCCCAGCATTAATGTGTGATGGTTGTTCATGGAGCCAAAATAAGCCCTACCCCGATAATAAGCCCTAACCCTTTTCTCGGAGAAACACGGTAGTGAATATTCATATATACTGAGCCAAATGTGAATGTCTCTGTGGATGTCAGGGGGGAGGTGGCGGTATTATGTGACACCATTAGTCTGAACAGTGTCAATAGCTGTCAGTATAGCTGGACATATACTGCAGATATCAATCACCAAATGTGCATTCAGCGACAGCTCTCACTCCCATGTGATGCACAGGTAAGTCACCGTTAGAGGAGTCACCGCGGCCGCGTCACATGGAGGATGAGTCAGTCTGCTTGGAGATTATTAGAGCACCTCCTGAACTCTGTAACCTCCTCCGTTACGACATCTGTCACTAAAGAGTGCGACGTCACGGAAACATTCCAAGAAGAGGACAAAAGAAAGTCTAAGGCTCCTGCGGCTCGGCCGAGATGGAGGAACAGATCGGCGAGTGCATTATAGAACATGTTCACCACTGAAACCATTTTCCCAGTGCAACTAAAGGGAATAAATGAAGCAAGTTTGCAAATAGTCCTAAACAGAACTCTCGAACCATATTGTGTCTGCAGCTCCCATGCAAACCTATGTGTCTCCACGGTTACAGGCTGCAAACTGTGTGTAGTCATGTATTACTGCCTGAGGGCTTGATCACACGAACGTAAGGGCTCCGATGCCCGTGCTGTGGACCAGCTGCATGCAAGTACTATCTTTTTGCGGTGCAGAGGCACGGAACGGAACCCCAGTAAGCACTCCGTAGTGCTTCTGTGGGGTTCCGTTCCGCATCTCTGGACCCATTCCAGTGAATGGGTCCACATCAGGGATGCGGAATGCACACGGCTGGGGCCCCGTGTATTGCGGACCCGCCGTATGCGGGCCGCAATACGCTAACAGCTGTGTGAACAAGCCCTTAAAGAGATGCTGCCACCTCTCCTGACATATCTGCTGTAGTAACTACTCGTATTCCCCATGTAATAATTGTACCATTCCTCTATTATCCCTGCTAGAAGTTCAGTGAATTACAATCAGTTTGCATTAAGGGTACAGATGGGTGTTGCCAGTTTGGGGGAGGGAGGGGTGTCCCTACACTGTGACAACAACAGCACTGATTCGACAGAGTCAAACACCAGCTACTGGTAACAGTGACTGCTGGCAATAAAAAAAAAAAAAGAATTCTAGCAGGAATAATAGAGGAATGGCACAACATACAGTCATGAAAATAGATGCTCCAGAATAGTTAATACATGGGTAATGTCAGGAGAGGGGACGAGTCCTCATTAAAAAGTGTCCAGAATTAGTAAAACATTGTTGCTTTCTTCCAAAAACAGCATCACCCCTGTCCGTAGGCTGTGTGCGGTATTGCAGCTCTGCCCGATTGTCTTCACTGGAGCTGGCTGCGCTAGCACACACACACACACAACCCATGGAAGGGGGTGGTGCCGTTTTTGGAAGAAGGCGGCCATGTTTTACTAACCCTGGACAACCCCTTTAAAGGGGCTCCTTCTTTATAAGCTACTGAAGGTATGTTACCCAAAAGTAAAACTACAGCAGAGTGTTTACAGTCTGTCACCATGGAGACACATAGTTCAGCACAGGAGCGGACAGTGATTTCTATGCAAAACTATTTGCGATATTACTTAATCTTTATTATTTTTGATGCTTCAGGGTATAAAACAGATATAATGACATCTATAAGAACATCATCCTGGACAGGGAGGACACAATCCACAATCAAGAATCAACACGTCAATGGCTGGGAAGAAATGTAAAATCTATTACATATTTAAAACTATGATTGATTTTGATGCAGATTTTACTTTTTGGGGTTCCTCCCCAGTTTACAGTGGTGCAGCAATGACATGTGACTGTGTCAGCCAATCAGAGGCTTGGTAATTGCAGGTATAATTCAGCTTCAGTGATTCCGGGAGCCTCAGCTCAGGACGTCACTCAGCCGGAGAACAGACAACGCTACCTGCACCATGGGTAGAAAAGAACAACTTCCTCATGACTGATCGGTGGAGAGAAGGTGACGGCCATAAAGACATCATGTGACCGAACCTCGAGGCAATGAGATAATGCAGCACCTGACTACAGGCGGAGACCGGCCGGGGGTGGAACGATACATCGTAACAGACACGGCTAGAATTCTTCACATTCTTGTATCACTGGGGACGCTGAATTGTAACATCAAGGAGGACAAGCCATAAGGTTATGCAGATTGGGGAAGTAGTAGGTGTCTCCAAGATCTGCAGATGATCACATTTTCAAGCACCTAGCTCCAATCTGTGGCATGTGCGAGGGGCAAAAAAGCCAGAATAAAATAAGTTTTCTTAGCCACATGAAACCTCTAAATTCGTTGTGCGATGCCGCCTTCGACGTGCCAGTTATCACCACTTGTCGCAAAATGAGAGGGAAAGAATTCTTGATCGGAGAGACCCTGGTTTTTCACCCTGGCAGATCACTATGCGCCTAGGCCGAGTTGTCAGCGCTGTTCAACGTACAGTGTGCCGGCGGTTGGGAGAATAACGAAAAACCGGAACGACAGCAAGAAGTGCACAGAGGCGAACCTCCGCCCGGACGGATTGCCTGATTAGAAGAATGGCGCATAGTGATCCATTCCCAAGCCTAGGGCAGCAAACAGTATCTACACAAACCATCAGAAAGAGTCTGCATGACATTGGGATATGCAGGTGTTCCAATGACCTCACACCACCACGCCCAAAGTCTATCATGGTGCACAGCAGGAAAGTAATGGAGATCTATCCTCTTCCGTGATGAGTCCTGCATTTGTCGGAGACGCCATGATGGCTACACATTACTCTGGAGAGTAAGGCTGGGTTCACACGGGCGAGATTTCCGTGCGGGTGCAATGCGTGAGGTGAACGCATTGCACCCGCACTGAATCCTGACCCATTCACTTCAATGGGGCTGTGCACATGAGCGGTGATTTTCACGCATCACTTGTGCGTTGCGTGAAAACCGCAGCAAGCTCTATATTGTGCGTTTTTCACGCAACGCAGGCCCCATAGAAGTGAATAAGGCTGCGTGAAAAATCGCAAGCATCCGCAAGCAAGTGCGGATGCGGTGCGATTTTCACGCATGGTTGCTAAGATGACAGTCTATTCACTGTATTATTTTCCCTTATAACATGGTTATAAAGGGAAAATAATAGCATTCTTTAATACAGAATGCTAAGTAAAAGTTTAATTGAGGGTTAAAAAATAAATAAAAAATAACTCACCTCCTCCTCTTGATTGCATAGTTGCCGATCTTTTCTTACTTCTTTAATCATGAGCTGCCGGCTAAAGGACCTGTGGTGATGTCACATCACATGGTCCAATCACATGATCCATCACCGTGGTGATGGACCATGTTATTGGACCATGTTATTGGACCATGTTATTGGACCATGTTATTGGACCATGTTATTGGACCATGTTATTGGACCATGTTATGAGCTCAGTGACGTCACCACAGGTCCTGAGGAAAGAACAGGAGACCGGCAGCTACGCGATCAATTGGAGGAGGCGAGTTAATTTATTTTACTTTACCCTCAATTGAACTTCTACTAAGCATTCTGTATTGAGAATGCTATTATTTTCCCTTATAAGGGAATATAATAAAATCTACACTACAACTAATCCAAACTTCATTGAAGAAGTTCGGCTCTGGGTACCACATTCAGTTTTTTCTCACGTGCTTGCAAAACGCTTTGCACTCGCGCGGAAAAAACTGAATGCAATCGCAGTCAATACTGACTGAAATTGCGTACCTACTCGCGCAGGTTTGCCGCAATGCACCCGGGACGCATCCTGAGCCAAAACGTGACGCCTGTGTGAACCCAGCCTAAGTGTGCAACGTCATGAAGAGGCCTTCTCAAAAGGAAGACACAGTGGTCATACTCCCAGGATTATGGTGTGGAGTGTCATAATGTGCTACAGCCGGACCCCTCTAGTCTTCATTTCAGGTACTAACAGCTCAGAGTTAGGGCTCAAGCACACGTGTGCCGTCCGTGCCCGTATTTCGGCCTGCAAACAGCGGGTCCACAATATATGGGCCCCAGTGGTTTGCTCACCATATCACGGATGCGGACCCATTCACTTAAATGGGATATGATATGGAAAAGATATGGAGTGGAAGGCCACGGAAGCAATACAGAGCGCCTTCGCACTACAAAAATAAATAAATAGAACATATTCTATTTTTTAACGGATCGGACAGATCACAGATCCATTCAAGTTGGCCTGGTCTGCAACCGTCAGTGCCGGCCACAATGGGGACCACAATTTGCGGTCCCCAATGTACAGCACGGGAATCACAGGTTCGTGTGCATGAGCCCTTTAAATTGATTTGGTCGTGGAACTAGTGGTCCGGCCATTTCAGCAGCACATTCCCGATTACACAAGGAGCTGACGATAATCTGACACGTGTCGTCCCGATGAAAATCAGCAAAGACAGCGTTTACAGGCCGATCGGCGCCATGGTCACATGGACCAATTATTGGGAATCTGCATGTTCTTATGAATTAAGGTCCCAAAAATCGTCCAGTGCAATAGAGGCTTTATCCACAGATGTGTGGCCGGGGGTCCCGTTTCTGAATACCGCCATCTCCGGCAGCCCAAAAGACTGTCTGATGCACATGTGATCGGCCACACTGGACCCCTGTTCTCATGATGAGTAGGGGTCCCAGAGGTGGGAGCGCCAACACTGTGAGTGGGGGAATAACCTCCGATTCTGAGGGTTCTCCGAGACCAGGATATTGTCAGGCTTCCTAATCCTCCGCTCCCCGCTGGCCCAGAAACGTGTCACGCCATCAACACGCATGTTAGCACCGACGATCAGCGGTAGCGTGTAGATGGCGGGGAGCGGAGGAGGTGGGTGCTCTGCGCAGGGATGGGGTTTAGTCTGACCTGCACTGCTACAATGTATCCAACAGAGGATTGTCTGGACTGGACACTATTGTAGCAAACTCTCAGCAGTGAGCAGCATCACACCTGTGCCTGTTCTGAGCCTCACAAGCGTTCTCTGACAGCAAGCAGAGGTCTTGAAAGTGAGGAAGAATGGAGAAACAAAGTGTAACAGGAAGTTACAGACCCCATTTTTCCCCCGGGTTGTAGGGTGGAGAGATTTCCATGCCTGTAATCCGGGGTACGGGCTGCACCCCACCGTACAAAGCCCAGAGTGGACCGGGGCCGAGGTAAGGACAGCCATCATTAATAAGGGGGCTCCAGGAGGCGCAGTCACATCTCCGCACAATACACACAGCACGTACCTACCTCCGCTGCGTCTCTTTCCGGTCAGGGAACCCGTCACAGCACCCGCCGGTTGTTGAAGGCCTCACTGCGCCCAGACAACCGACCGCCGTACCTGTCAGGCACCTAGAACTGCTCCAGCACACGCTGACGTCACGGTCATGTGGCAAGCTCGTGGGCGGGCCCGTGGAATCGATTCGGTGGTAAAGGCCTACCTGATGACGCCATGGTCATGTGCCTGCGATGGGCGTGGCCGGGAAGCTGTAGAGAAGAGATGGGTGTGTAGAAAGGGTACTTCCTGATGACGTCACTGTCATGTGATCGAGTCCTTCTGTTGTGCAGAATGTGGACATGGCTGGTTGATCAGGATCCTGATGATCAGTCTGAAAAATGTATTGAAATGCCGGATCCGTCTTTCTGGTGTCATCCGGAAAAACGGAACCGGAATTTTATATTTTTTACCTTTTTTTTCGGTCTGCGCATGCACAGACCAGAAGGACGGATCCTGCATTCCGGTATTTTGAATGCCGAATCTGGCACTAATACATTCCTATAGAAAAAAAATGCCGCAAGTCTTCAGGTTTTTTTTTAGCCGGAGATAAAACCGTAGCATGCTGCTGTTTTATCTTTTGCCTGATTAGTCAAAATGACAGAACTGAAGACATCCTGATGCATCCTGAACGGATTACTCTCCACTCAGAATGCATGGGGATATGCCTGATCAGTTCTTTTCTGGTATTGAGCCCCTGTGACGGAACTCTATGCCGAAAAAGAAAAACGCAAGTGTGAAAATACCCTTAGCGCAGCTTCTGTACATCAGCAGAGTGAAGGGACTCATCCGACAGTTGCGCCCTCTAGTGGAGAGATCCTGGAAGGCACTATTCAGAACAGGGGGCCCCCATTGTGGGGACGCGCTCCTCCTGCTTCCTCTGCCAGCCTCTCTGATTGACATGGTTCTTGCATTGCCGTCAATCAGGAAGGCAGTGGAGGGGCTGGCAGAGGATCCAGTATTTTCAAGGATGCACAAAGTGGCTCGGGCCCGCCCTTGGTGCACTTATCCACTCATTTGCATATGGAATAAATATCCTTTTTCTCCAGAATGAAACAGATCACTAAGTGAAAGGTATCATTACAGCAGCGGAGCCTGGTATAGCAGTGACTGTCCTCACCCCCGCCGGGTGGATGTAGCATCAACATCGGACTACGCAACGCCGTCAACTGCTGCTCATTATTACAGCGCTGCTACCATTAAAGTCAGTGGGAGCTGCAGGGTAGTAACCAGCATCATCCACTACGCTGCTGATGGCGCCGTGTTGTACCGCTACAGCTGATCGGTGGGTGCGCAGGGCGTCGGACCCCCGCAGATCAGCTAGACTATCCCGAGGATAGGCCATTACTTAATAAAAGGTGGAATACCCCTTTAAACTAGTGGCATGCTGGCTGTGGCCCATAAACCATATCCACTGGTGTGATCCGATCCCGAACATGTAATGAAGAGGATCGGAGGAGCGGATCAGGAAAGTATCAGACGGCTCGTCTCTGCTTCCTCTAATCCACTCCTGGGCCTGTGCTTGTTTTCAATGGTTCTCCTCCACCATGCCCCCCCCCCCCCCCCCCATTGTTCTAATCACACCCCGCAGAGCCGCCAGCCATGTGGTCACTGCCATAGTACTGACCCCCGTCCTTGCTCTCGATCCCCCCTCCAGCCCCTGTCCTAGCAGTAAATCCAGATGTGAAATTGCAGCAGAAAATCCACAGCGTTTTACGGTGAAGTTGATGGCTGCATGGACAGCGATGGCATAACGATTCGCTGCATGTGATAGCAATGGTCTCCTCCACTAGCAAGCAGGCGATTGCCAGGAGGGAACGCCCCTCTCCCAACAATCGCTTGCTCAATCGGCCTGTGTAATACAGGATTTATAATCTTTAGAGCAGGTCAGTTTACGACGCAGACTTTTTCTTATTTTTTTAATTCTCCTCCACTTTTCTGCTACTGAAAAATATTGCAGATCCGCAGCTTCAAATCCGCGCGTATTCGTCCATTGAGAACGCCCCCTTGTTGTTCCTCTCTGTGTCCAATTGCTGCGCAGAGCGTCACAGTGATTGGACAGCGCTACAGCCAGGGAGACGGAACGCCCAAGGAGAGAAGCTGATGTCTCCTCTCCTCCCTGGTGTTCCGATAGTAGTAATTAGCATACAGCGCGGGAGACGGTAACGGGGGCCACAGCGGGCGAACGGAGCGGCTCCCAGATATAATAGTAAGTGCAGGGACATCCCCGGGCGCCGCTCTACATGTCCTGCTACTTAGTTAATAAAGTCTGGACCCATGAAAGGTCCTCTTACAGATACAGGAAGCAGGTGCGGCACCTAAGGGGTTAACTGCCGCTGATCGCAGCTCCCTGTCAGAGGTCGGGTGCCAGCTATGTGATTCTGCTGCACCTCCTGTATCTGTATTAAAGGTAAATCATCATTGGCGCAGTGCACCCCCCCCCCCAATATTAAAATCATTGGTGGCAGTGGCCACAGGGTCCCCTCTCCCCTCCTCCTCATTGGTGGCAGTGGCAGCTTCTGATCGGAGCCCCAGCAGTGTAATCCTGGGGCTCCGATCGGTTACCATGGCAGCCAGGACGCTACTGAAGTAATCTCCCTGCTGCTGTGTGCACTATGCACAGGGCAGCAGGGAGAGTGTGAGGTCCTATTCGCCCTAATAGAGCTCTATCAGGGTGAATAGGACAAGGGATGAAAAGATCCCAGGTTCTAGCCCCTAAAGGGGGAAATAGTTATTAAATAAAAAGTAAAAAAAAAAAACCACACACCAAAATATTAAGTATACATCAACCCCTTTCCCAATTTTATATATAAACAATAAATAAATAAACATATTAGGTATCGCCATGTCCGGAAAGTCAAAACTGGTAAAATATCAAAAAAAAATCTTATGTGGTGAGCGCCATAACAGAAAAAAAAACAAACCCTAAGGTAGATTCAACCGTCCAGCGATGCACAGGTAAGCCCTTACCTGTGCCAGAAGCCGGTCTGAAATCAAATGCGGCCACCGGGAGCAGGCAGTTCCGAGAACAGCCCGATGAAGGTCCCCGGCGGCTGTTCTCGGAACTGCCTGCTCCCAGTGACTGCACTTGATTTCAGACCGGCTCCCGGCACAGGTAAGGGTTTACCTGTGCATCGCTGGACGGGTGAGTCTACCTTACTAAAGATGACAGCCCGCATGTGTTTGCTGGCCATCACTGTTGGGGACCATTGCTCTAGTGCATGGTGGCTGCCTGTCTTTAGGGGGTGCTCTAGTGGATGGTGGCTGCCTGTGTTCAGAAGGGCTCTAGAGGATGGAGGCTGCCTGAGTTTAGGGGGTGCTCTAGAGGATGGAGGCTGCCTGTGTTTAGGGGGTGCTCTAGAGGGTGGAAGCTGCCTGTGTATAGGGGGGCTCTAAAGGATGAAAGCTGCCTGTGTTTAGGGGTGCTCTAGAGGATGGAGGCTGCCTGTGTTTAGGGGTGCTCTAGAGGATGGAGGCTGCCTGTGTTTAGGGGGTGTTCTAAAGGATGGAGGCTGCCTGTGTTTAGGGGTGCTCTAAAGGATGGAAGCTGCCTGTGTCTATGGGGTGCTCTAGAGGATGGAGGCTGCCTGTGTATTGGGGGGCTTTAGAAGATGAAGGCTGCCTGTGTCTATGGGGTGCTCTAGAGGATGGAGGCTGCCTGTGTTTAGGGGGTGTTCCTGAGTATAGAGGCTGCCTGTGTTTAGCGGGTGCTCTAGAAGATGGAGGCTGCCTGTGTCTAGGGGGTGCTCTAGTGCAGTGTTTCCCAACAAGTGTGCCAAAGGCTGTCCGGGCATGCTGGGAGTTGTAGTTTTGCAACAGCTTGGAGGCACACTGGTTGGGAAACACTGCTCTAGTGGATGGAGGCTGCCTGTGTATAGGGGGGGGGGGGGCTCTAGAGGGTGGAGGCTGCCTGTGTATAGGGGGGGGGCTCTAGAGGGTGGAGGCTGCCTGTGTATAGGGGGGGCTCTAGAGGGTGGAGACTGCCTGTGTATAGGGGGGGGGCTCTAGAGGGTGGAGGCTGCCTGTGTATAGGGGGGGCTCTAGAGGGTGGAGACTGCCTGTGTATAGGGGGGGCTCTAGAGGGTGGAGACTGCCTGTGTATAGGGGGGGCTCTAGAGGGTGGAGGCTGCCTGTGTATAGGGGGGCTCTAGAGGGTGGAGGCTGCCTGTGTATAGGGGGGGGGCTCTAGAGGGTGGAGACTGCCTGTGTATAGGGGGGGCTCTAGAGGATGGAGACTGCCTGTGTATAGGGGGGGCTCTAGAGGGTGGAGGCTGCCTGTGTATAGGGGGGGGCTCTAGAGGGTGGAGGCTGCCTGTGTATAGGGGGGGCTCTAGAGGGTGGAGGCTGCCTGTGTATAGGGGGGGCTCTAGAGGGTGGAGGCTGCCTGTGTATAGGGGGGGCTCTAGAGGGTGGAGGCTGCCTGTGTATAGGGGGGCTCTAGAGGGTGGAGGCTGCCTGTGTATAGGGGGGGCTCTAGAGGGTGGAGGCTGCCTGTGTATAGGGGGGCTCTAGAGGGTGGAGGCTGCCTGTGTATAGGGGGGCTCTAGAGGGTGGAGGCTGCCTGTGTATAGGGGGGGCTCTAGAGGGTGGAGGCTGCCTGTGTATAGGGGGGGCTCTAGAGGGTGGAGGCTGCCTGTGTATAGGGGGGGCTCTAGAGGGTGGAGGCTGCCTGTGTATAGGGGGGGCTCTAGAGGGTGGAGGCTGCCTGTGTATAGGGGGGGCTCTAGAGGGTGGAGGCTGCCTGTGTATAGGATGCTGCTGGACGTGGAGTTGCTATGTAAGCACTTGTATCCCTCCTGCTCTGCGGATCACAGACCCCGCATTATCAGCACTTCCCATCCACCCCGGTCACATGACCGCGTGACGTCATCAGAGGGCCTCTCTCCCTCCGGCAGGCTAGCAGCATTCGCCGTCTGTGTGGAGCAGGGACACCGGCGGGTACCGGGGCCGGGCGGCTGCCGGGGATCATGCAGGTGAGTGGTGGGGAGGGCCGAGGACACCCCGGGCACCAGAGCTCTGCCTGCAGATGGACGGCCGCAGTCTCCCGTGAGGTGCACAGTGCAGGGCTCCCCCTAGTGACGAGGAAGCCCGGCACCATGGATAGGCTATACACGAGCTGCCGGTATGGGGCTGCGATCACTGGGAATGTCATGGGCTGGGGGAGTATTGCATATAGTATATGGGGAGACCCCCACTGACCCCTGAGGATTGGGGTGTCTGCAGGGGTATTTATCACCCACCTATCTACAGAATAGGTGACACATTTAATGGGGGGGGGGTCCTGACCTTAGGGACCCCTATCAATCTGTATGGACCCCAACCCACATCCTGCTGCTGGTGGGGAGGGATCAGCAGCCTTCAGCTATGATGAAACTACAACTCCCAGCCTGCACACATGCTTGGCTATTTTCAGAAGGCCCATAGATGTGAATGGAGCCTGCTGAGAGTTGTAGTTTAACAACTGCGGGACTGCTGACCCCCAGTATCCTCCATCGTTAACCTCCTCGGTAGCTGGATCATGGGCGTCCAGCTGGAAAGGTGCGGACGAGCCTTAGGGGGCTTTCTCTCGCCCTGGTTTTGGTAAATATCGCCCATTATGACCTGATACATAACACCCGGCCGTTTTCTCGCCTGCGTCGTTTGACTCTTCGTCTTTTCTCCTGATTTCAGAGCTGCTGTGTGTAGAGGGTCGGCGTGAATGTAGCCAGCTCCGTAAGATGTCCCGGAGGAAACAGACGACTCCAAACAAAGTACATTGTGAGTACCGGGTCAGCGCGGAGTACGGCCGGATCCGGATGTTCCTGTAGGACATGGACGTGAACGCGTTGCACCCGCACTGAATCCTGGCCCATTCATTTCAATGGTTCTGTCTACATGAGCGTTGTTTTTCACACTTCAGTGAAAAACGTGTTCTATATTCTACGTTTTTAACGCAGCCCTGGCCCCATAGAATTGAATGGGGCTTCAGTATAAAACGCCAGTGCGGATGCGATGCGTATTTCACTGATGGTTGCTAAGAGATGGTGTTTGTAAACCTTCAGTTTTTTTTATCACGCGCGTAAAAAACGCATCAAAATGCATTGCACCCGCGCGGGAAAAAAACTGAACGCAATCGCAGGCAAAACTGAACTTGCTTGCAAAATTGTGCGAGTTTCACTGAGCGCATCTGGATCTAATCCGTCACGCTCGTGTGAAAGAGGCATTATCGTCTGCTGAGGCATGGCACCCCACTCTTCTGGAAGGGCGGCCCTCAGGTCATTGAGGTTCCGGGGTACAGAGTTACGAGCCTCTACACGGCGACTCAGCTGATCCCACAGGTTTTGAATGGGGTTTGGCGAAAGTGCAGGCCACTCCAGTTGAGGTCCCCCAGTCTCCAGCAGCCGTTCCCTAATGATGGACCTCGATGAGCTGGTGCATTGTCCTCCATGAAGATGACATTAGGCCTGTGTTGTTCCTGCAGAGGCACAATGACTGGATTACTGATGTTCTTCGAGTAGTATGGGCTGTCACTGGACCATTCACACAGTAACTGATGCACAGCGCTCTCCTTGACGTCTCCAACATCATTGGCGGCCATCATTTCTGCTCAGCGTGAATGGACTTTCATCAGTGAACAGCACATTTTCAGTTGGTCCTGAAATTTCACCCACAAGCCAAATATCCCAAACTTTTATATATATATTACATACACACACACTCAGGCACCATTACCCACTGATAGTGACCTAAGACAGAGCAGCAAGACACGTCTGGTGTCACTTACCTCGGAGGAACCAAAGGTACACATCAGACCTGTCAGATGGTCATGGATTTTGTTGGTTGGTTGGTTGGTTTTCCTGTGGGCCTTACCTAACAAGCCGTAGCCCAATTTTCTGCGGTCCCATAGATCAGTACTTTAACCCCTTATGGGCTCAGGCAGTTTCCTGCAGTTCTTTGTATTTGGCATTACAGCGGCGATGCTCGTAACATTAGGGGATCGCTTTGCGCGCAGTTCTGTGATACAGCAGTGTGTCTCCAGAGGAAGGCCAACCATGGGTCGTGTGTCACGGGCTTCTCTCTCCCTTTTCAGGGGAGAACATGTTTGCAGGATTGGAACGACAAGCTTGTGAAGCGATGATGAAAACGGAGATTGTAAAAGAGGAAGCCACCGACGTGGAGCAGAACGACCGGAGTAGCAGTGAGTCAGGCGCAGCGTCACTTCTCTTCTTCCTCAGAGCAGTAAAGGGGATGATGGTTGAACGCATTGCAAATGAAAAAAAAACATCCCGGTCCTACATTTCACTGCGGTGTATATAGGCTTTAAAAAAATGTAAAGGGGTTTTTGCTATAAACGTGTACGTCATAACAGTGGAAAGGCTGGATGGCGCTGAACCCGCAGCATTATACAGATGACACCCGTCTGCAGCAGCGGGGATAACTCTCATCATGCTCCTTTAACCACTCCTTACCTGAGCTTGTGGGTTCTGTGTGAACAGTGCAGTCGACCAAGGGCCATCAAAAAAAAAATCAAAAAAAATCTGCCAGTTAAAAACAGATAGTAATACACATTCTTTTTTTCTGATTGCATATTTTTTTTTTTTTATTCTCTTTCCTGAAATTATGGGGGCGGCCATCTTGCCTGAGCCGTTCTTAACAGCATTTAGAAAGCATTAAGAAAACTGCTTTACGGCAGCCCCATGGGCCATAGACACAATGGTCAGGAGGGGACCTCATTGACTTCTATGGGGGAGTTTTCGGGGCATGCTCTGTGACCTGTGCAGAGGTCATTGTACAGGGAAAGATAAGCTCTGAAAATCACCTACTGTGAATGGAGGATCCTGTGTTATCTATACACACAGGTGATAACATTATAGGCAGGATTAGAATGACAGATGAGCAGATAACTGCAGTAAAGTCATCTGTACAGACCAAGAAGTGGTGCTTATTATCAGTCCTAGTGGCCAGTGCGAAAACTGCAGGAGTTTATGGTTTTTGTCAAATATAGATTATAAATAAATAAAAATAACACCATCAAAAATTCTTTAAAAATATGTTAGACGTAACAGCGTGACTTAAAGAATAGATCATTTTCTGATGACACATTCCCGTTGAAGTGTTTTACCGCAGCAGTGAAGGAGGATTTACGGAGTATTGTGCATTGCGTTACTTCACTGCATTTTGGGCCTATTTATTAGGGTCCATTCACACGTCCGCAATTTCTTTTCGCATTTTGCGGAACGGAATTGCCGACCCATTCATTTCTATGGGGCAGCACGATGTGCTGCCCGGATCTGCACTTCCAGGTTCGCAATTCTGATCCCGAAAAAAAATAGAGCATGTCCTATTCTTGTCCGCAATTGCGGACAAGAAAAAGCATTTTCTATTAAGTGCCGGCGGTGTGCGGTCCGCAAAATGCGGAACACACATCGCCGATGTCCGTGTTTTACGGATCTGTGGATCCGCAAAACACACATGGATGTGTGAATGGACCCTTAAAGGGATTCTCGAGAAATAGCACCACTCTTGTCTACTGTCTGGAGCTGCAGTACCGGGCAGAGCCCATGAACAAGAGTGGCACTGTTTCCCATAAAAAATAAATAAATCAAACCCATTGTTCTAATTGCAACAATCTCTTTAGAGTTGGCCGTATTGCTGCCCTGTGTGAACCTTGCTTACAGTTTATAGTTCCTTTTGTAAGTGCACTGTAGCCTCCACCTTGTTGTTTTCCTTATTCCAGGCGACAGCGACGATGATACTACCATTGATGAGCTGTCATCTCCGGCCTCTGAGGAGGACAACCCTGAGAGAGAAGAAGAAGAAGAAGAACCGGGTGTAAGCAGAAAGATCATGAAACGAGAAAATATGTCTATGGTAAGAGGTGGGGGGGTAAAAGATACTTCTAGCGCCATCTGCCTGCTGTGGTACTACACCACATAGTCCACAAAATGGCAGAGGATTCCGGCAGGCAGTTCAGTCGCCGGAACTGCCTGCCGGATCCGTCAAAACGTATGCAAACTGATGGCATTTGTCAGACGGCTCAGGATCCTGATCCGTATGACAAATGCATTGAAATGCCGGATCCATCTCTCATCCGGAAAAACGGATCCAGCATTTTGTATTCAATTTTTTTGCGGTCTCAGCATGCACAGACCGCAATGCCGGATCCGTTTTGCCGGAACACTCAGGGCCGCATGTCAATGGGAAAAAATGCCGGCATTCCAGCAAGTGTTCCAGCATGCTGCAGTATTATCTCCGTCCTGGAAAGTCAAAAAGACTGAACTGATGCGTCCTGAACGGATCGCTCTCCATTCAGAATGCATTAGGATAAAACTGATCAGTTCTTTTCCGGTATTGAGGTGGAAGTGTCTCTTAACTGGTTAGGCTCTTGCCTATTCCTTTCGCTCCCTTTCCTTAAATCCTAGTATCACACAGGGTTGACTGGGCCTATACGACTATCTTATCTATATAATTATCTGAAATATTGTACAAAAAAAATAATCTTAGTAACACTTCCTTCCTCTTTTGTTAGACCTCTGAGTCTCTTGACGGTAGCCTGGATTCTGCACTTATTTGCCCACTTTGTCAACTGGACTGCGAGAGCCGCGAGCAGCTGATCACTCACGTGTATCAGGTAGGTGACGTACAGTCCTAGTGCTCCCTTCTATCACAGTGCGGTCCTCATGCAGTAATGTATCAGGACCACCCCCATATCGGACCGTGGGACTTTTTATCTTTTTTTATTTTTTTATTATTATTCCGCTACTAATCTGTCATCTTGTCTTCAGCACACAGCTGCTGTGGTGAGTGCAAAAAGCTATCTGTGTCCAGTGTGTGGCCGGGCCCTCAGCTCCCCGGGGTCCCTAGGGCGACATCTCCTCATACATTCAGAGGATCAGCTTTCCAACTGCGCTGTGTGCGGTGCTCAGTTCTCCAGCCACGATACCTTTAACAGGTGAGGATTGCAAGCTCAAAAGTTTGAGATTACAGGGCTCATCCAAGATTAGAAAAAAATAAATAATTGCTGGTCCTATACCTCACATGGATCTAGAGATCACCCCATTCATTGCTCCGCTAGATTTATATCAGGCTGACAGCTCAGGGAATGGGAACGAAAAGAGGCGATGGCAGCGTCTTCAGTGCATTCTTTATTGGACGAGCTTCACAGAAAGTAACATAGTACATAAGGCCGAAAAAAGACATTTGTCCATCCAGTTCGGCCTGTTTCACCATAAAAACCAGACGGCAACGTTTCGGCTACATGGCAGCCTTTATCAAGCCTAGCTAGGGAATGTGTTCAGTCTGCTTCAGTGGAAAGATGGAACTGAGCATGTGTGTCCACCTCAGTGAGCAGGGACAGAGAAAGTAGAAAGGAAAAAAAAAAAAAAGCAAGAAGCGGGTGGCGCTGTACAGATGGCCTTAATTTAATAACTCCATGTATACTAAATTTACATGGAATTACAAAAAGTATTCAGATGCATTGTTTAAAACTGGAAACATTTTTGTGAAACAAACCTTTTAATTGTGGCCCTGAAAGTGTTTAGTATAATAAAAAATAAAGGCACTGGCCTTTCCACCTGCGCTCCGTAGCAGGGGCAAGACCCTTGGCACTGGAACAGAGCACCGGTGGACAGGGGAGTCAATTTTAGGCTGGTTTCAGACCAGCGAGTGTCACGCTCCGGACTCGCAGCACAGCCGGGCTCGCATAGCATTATATTGATTTATGATGCTATGTAACAGTTCTGGAGTGTATTGGATAACACTGACAGCAATATGTCAGTGTTATCCAGTATATTCCAGACTTCTAAGGCCTCTTTCAGACGGGCGTTGCGGGAACACGCACGATTTTTCCGCGCGAGTGCAAAACATTGTAATGCGTTTTGCACTCGCGTGAGAAAAATCGCGCATGTTTGGTACCCGAACTTCACAGAAGTTCGGGCTTGGGATCGGGGTTGTGTAGATTGTATTATTTTCCCTTATAACATGGTTATAAGGGAAAATAATAGGATTCCGAATACAGAATGCATAGTAAAATAGCGCTGGAGGGGTTAAAAAAATAAAAATAAAATTTAACTCACCTTAATCCACTTGATCGCGCAGCCCGGCATCTCCTTCTGTATTCTTTGCTGAACAGGACCTGTGTTGACGTCACTCCGGTCATCACATGATCCATCACCATGGTAAAAGATCATCCCGATCGTCACATAGCAACCGTGCGTGAAAATTGCTTGCGGATGCTTGCGATTTTCACGCAACCCCATTCACTTCTATGGGGCCTGCGTTGCGTGAAAAACGCAGAATACAGAGCATGCTGCGATTTTCACGCAACGCATAAGTGATGCGTGAAAATCGCCGCTCATGTGCACAGCCCCATAGAAATGAATGGGTCGGTATTCAGTGCGGGTGCAATGCGTTCAACTCACGCATCGTGCCCGTGTGAAAGGGGCCTAAGTGTTACATAGCATCATAAATTTAAAAGGGGCCTTAGGGCTGTAATTAAACTGCTTTGGGGTTCGGACAACCCCCTTTAATCATGTCTGCCTGGTTTTACAGCTCAGTCCCTTCAAAGTGAATATGGCTGAGCTGCAATACATGACAAAAGCCCATGAGCAACAGTGATGCTGTTTTTGGAAACAGATTTTTTTTTTCCCTAATCCTAGCAGCCCTTTTAAGGACATACTAGTTGTAATAAAATGGCGCAA
Source organism: Bufo bufo (assembly GCF_905171765.1). Lineage (NCBI taxonomy): Eukaryota > Metazoa > Chordata > Amphibia > Anura > Bufonidae > Bufo > Bufo bufo. The sequence continues at coordinate 142,090,964 of NC_053398.1, read as the reverse complement.
TTGAAATCCTCAATCCTTCATTCACCAAACCGTGTTAGTTTGACCTTTTAATTGAAGGGGTTGTCTCACCTAATGATTTTAGTCCTCAGCGCGCACGGCTCCTGGTGGCTCTGCTGTGACTGATGGAGCAGTCAAGCGGTTCTGGCATAATGTAACGCGCACGCTCCTAAGGCTGCTAGTGTATCAGAATCACTAGGAGTCTCAAGACCCTGTACAGATCGTGACAAGCAAGTGGTTGCCGCGATCTGTTTCTTACAGGAGGGGATGCCAGTGGAGATTGAGAAGTGGCCAGGAATGGGAACTAATGCGCATGCGCGTGGTCCTGTGCGCACTCGTTCCAGCAATTCCCGTCCAGCAGAAAGGCCAGCTTTTTTTTCTTGCTGTGCGCAATCGTGGCCATAATCCCTAGAGTTGAGCAGTCTGTAAAAAAAAAAAAATTAAATTGTGGGGACCAGAGCCATTACTGCTGATGTTACTTTTATCAATGTTGGGGTGCAATCACACGTCCGTAAGTGTTTTGTGGTCCCACAAAACACTGATACCGGCAGTGTGCATTACGCATTTTGTGGACCGCACATGGCCGGCCCTATGATAGAAATGCCTATTCTTGTCCGCAATTTCGGAGAATAATAGGACATGCTCTATATTTTTTAAATAAATAAATGGGTCCGCACCCCTTCCGCAAAATTGCGGAACGGACGCGGACCCAGAATAACAGATGTGTGAATGGACCCTTATACACCTAATAACTTGATGAGGAGAGACAACCCCTTTAAAGCTGTCTAGGTGGCATGAGCGGGCTGAATCTACATGCCCTTGTGTAGCTCCAGCATGGTCGCTGCCTGCAGCCGCTGGTATCACACAGTCAAAGTTCTGGGTGAAGCCTGCCATTTCTTGTCCACCATCCAGACATCTGGCTTTTCTGGTAAAATAACTTGCTATGACTATGTAATATAAGGGCAGAATCACATGCACCTGCCCATTCATCTTACTGGGGTAGGCCGCAGGAATAACCCCATTCAGATGAATGGAATGGAAATTTGTGCCATCAAATCTGCCACGATTCACCCTAATAACCGCACTCTGCTTACTTCCAGTGAAAAGCTGCCAGAGGTTTTGTCCCCAGAAAACTGGGATCAGAACGACCACAAAAGCCCCAATGGTACGGACTTCAGTGCGGTTTACCCTGCGGGAGTTTTACTAGTGTGCAATAACTGTGTGGCCTATAGGCAGATGATGGCAAGCCAGACCCCCACGGTGCGCAAGTGGGCTGGTCGTAGACAGAACGAGCCTGTGCAGGCAAGAATGCAAAGGCTGGAGAGAGAGCGTACCGCCAAGAAGAGCAGACGAGACAGCGAGACCCCCGAGGAACGAGAGCTGAGACGGATGAGGGACAGAGAAGCTAAGAGGCAGCAGAGAATGCAGGAGACGGATGAGCAGCGAGCAAGACGCTTGCAGCGAGATCGCGAGGCTATGCGCTTGAAACGGGCCAACGAGACACCGGAGAAGCGGCAGGCGCGGCTCGTTCGGGAGCGCGAGGCCAAACGGTTAAAACGACGACTTGAAAAGATGGACATGATGCTCCGAGCACAGTTTGGGCAGGACCCATCGGCAATGGCGGCATTGGCCGCCGAAATGAACTTCTTTCAGCTTCCGGTGGGGAATAATGAGCTGGATCAGCAGATTCTTGGGAAGATTGCACTGGACGATCAGAATAACGGGACGCCGCACTGATCGGGCACAACGTCATTCCTGTCAGAATGTGATACACTTTAGTCGTGTTTCCTCTATACCTCTACTGGGTCTCTCCAGAATTGAGAAGCCCCTCTCCTCCCTCCTCGGGTGGTCTGTGTTGAAATCCACTGCTCAGGATTACAAAGCTGCTGGAGGGGGGGACGCGCTCAATGTCTGCAGTTGTAGTGTGGATATTATAGGTTCGTACAAAGAGACTATTATAAGATCTGTGCAGGGTCCGAATCTATGGACTCTATTGTACTGAAGACGCAGCCCAGACTCCTGATCTCCTCGACCAGCGCAGTCCTGAGACTGGGACATACAGGGTATGGATAAAAAAAAAAAAAAAAGCCGAAATCACGTTTTGCTCACATGGCTCCTGTTGTGCTGTGTCTGACCTGAGCTGTGTGTGTGTAGTATGTCTTATTTATGTGAGTATGACCGAGCATCCGTGTACAGTGTGGAGCCAATAAATTATTTTAATATGGGGTTGTGACTGCCGGCGCTTCTATCCTCATTTATTCTAGTGGAGAGTTTCACACGTTATGGATGTTTTTTATTTCAGATTAAAACTTGGCATAAATAGCAATCGCTTGTTTAGTATTGGAAGAGAAGGTGCCAGAAGCACCGAGCTTACCCGATTATCGGTGAATTTACAGGCCGGCAGCGGAGCCCAGGCTGAGGGAACCCGTGTACTGCAGACCCGGAACCTCACTCACAGTTTTGCGTCAGTTTTTTGCATGGAAGTCTATAGGAAATGCTAAATGTATGATAAACAGGTGGTTGGGTGAGTGCTGGTGATTCTTAAAGGGAAACGGTCGCCATGAACATGCAGCATGTTAAAAAATAAAAATGGATCTCAGATGGAAATAGCTCAAAGGGTTGCCAAATGTGCATAACTGATGCACAGGATTTATTTTATTTTTTTCTACTCTTCTTACGTATCAGAAGAAGAGAAAAATAACAGTGATGTGAACTCTCCTTTAGGGTACTTTCACACTTGCGGCAGGACGGATCCGACATGCTGTTCACCATGTCGGATCCGTCCTGCGGCTGTTTCGCCGTGCCCCCGGGCCGCCGCTCCGTCCCCATTGACTATAATGGGGACGGGGGCGGAGCTCCGGCGCAGCACGGCGGTGCACGGAGAAAGCCGCCGGACTAAAAAACCTGACATGCAGTAATTTTAGTTCGGCGGCCTTAAGCCGCGCTGCGCCGGAGCTCCGCCCCCGTCCCCATTATAGTCAATGGGGACGGAGTGGCGGGCCGGCGAAACAGCCGCAGGACGGATCTGACAGGGTGAACAGCATGTCGGATCCGTCCTGCCGCAAGTGTGAAACTAGCCTTACATAGACTACCTGTACTTTGGGTGATTTCTCCCATAGGGGTGTAACCCCCACCCTGTAATGATCTAGATACGAGGGTGCATTTCCAACAAGAACTATTATTTTGTGTTAAAGGGGTTGTCCAATTTTTTTTTTTTTGTTCTTTGTTTCTAACTAAGCAAATGTTAGGGGTTTTCAGTTCACTTCCTTCCTCTCCAGTGGCCCTGTTCTCCTAGTTAGCTGAGGGTCACATGACCTGTGATGTCATCTTATCTCGTGCACAATCCTGGGGGAGCAGGTCTGCCTTTGTGCAGGAAACCACTGTAGGCTGTGCTGGTTAGAACAAGCCACACCCCCTGCACGATCTGCTGTCTGCCCTGCGTATCCTCCCACAGGATTCTTAAGCAATTTAACTCCTTTTACCATCAGCAGCACAGACTCAGGGCTGGAGGCCCTGCCTCAGGTACTGAGCAGTTGCAAAGGTACAGGATCCTCCCTCCTTACCCTGCAGACACAGGCCACAGGAGTTCTCTCTTCTGCGGGCTGTGAGGAAGTGTCTGCAGAGCATTGCACAAGAACAGGTAGGGGGAAGATCCTGTGCGTATCGGCAATGTCATTGTACTGTACAGCTGGGACCTGTAGTCCCACACATACACCACGAGTATCCCAGCAGTCAGACTGCAGACCGGGCAGCTAGTCTATTCACTCCCTTTGCAGAGCAGCGGGAGAGGAAAGGCACCCACAAATATTCATAAGAAAACCTCAGACACTGCTACACGCCCCCGCAACTGCACGTCAACAAAGGGGCCAGAACAGAACTAAGGAAATTAGGAAATAGAATTTTTGTTGCCTAAAACTTGCTTAGTTTAGGTATATATTGCTGACCATCAGATTTACACTGCTTTTATATTTTTTTTTACACCACTCTGATAACCCCTTTAAGGCAATTAAGGAGTTTCCTGATATTTATGGTGCTAAACAAAGAGCTATGGGCAAAGTGCACACTGAAGGGTCTGCATTACTCAACTGCATCAGGGCTGGAAATGCCTCTTGCTGTTTCCAGGGCTAAAGAATGAACAATTATGGGTCGGCCGTATCCTTAGGCCTCATGCACACGACCGTATGTATTTTGCGGAACGGAACAGCTGGCCTCCTAATAGAACAATCCTATCCTTGTCCGTAATGCGGACAATAATAGGACATGTTCTATTTTTTTTTGCAAAACGGAATGCACACGGCGTAACTTCCGTTTTTTTTTTTTTGCAGACCCATTGAAATTAATGGTTTCGTATACGGTCTGCAAAAAAACACGGAAAGAAAATATGTTCGTGTGCATGAGGCCTTAGGGATCATAGTGGTGAAAAAAGCCACCATATTTTATACTTTACATCAGATATACAAGTGATTCAAGCCTCGGTGAGGTCACTGCCGCCTGATGAGTGGTGATCTAATAATGCACTAAATGACACCCATCTGCTGGGTATTAACACTAGAAGAGCCATGCACTGCATTTGCTTCAGGATTGACCCCATCCTACCCAAGCCTCGAAGATATTTCAGCCGAGAAGCCCAGTTATTTTCATACATGGCAGACTTCTGCCAGAATTTGTCACTGCCCCTTAACCCCTTTCCTGATCAGCACCATACATGTACGGCCATGCAGGACGTGACTTAAGCCCCAGTGGCAGGGGCCTGGCATTTACTGATAGCTGAGCCCCTGATGTATACGTCGGCATTGGTGAAAACGCATGCCGACGCATTAACCTCTCCATGCCACAGGGACCCGATGCCTTAGGGGCTAGCCTTCTACAAAAGCCTGTGAGACCCAGCACCCTAGGTCTCACAGGCAAGAAGGCCATCAGTGTATTACACATGTATTGTAATGTGTTGCAGAGGGGATCAGACCCCCAAAAGCTGAAGTCCCACAGGAGGGACAAAAAAAAAAGTTTCTCCCCCCCAAATTTTTTTTTTTTGAAGCAATAAAAAAAAAAAGCACCATTTTCCCATAATTGAGGCTACATGCACACGACCGTATGTGTTTTGAGGTCCGCAAAAAAATAAATAAAACGGATATCATCCGTATGCCATACGTTGTTTTTTTTATGCGGATCCATTGTAACAACGGACGGTGGTACGGTTGTACCACCGTAAAAGGACCTTGCCATAGGCACATTATTACAGACCACCAAGGGCACCTCGAACCACCATCTGGCTTGCGCCACTTACACCAGAGTATTCCTGTGCAGGCCTGCCCAGGGACGACGTAAAAGTGAGTAACCAGAACTGTATGTACCTCGGCCCACCTACTGCTCACACCGTGACCTCACATATAATTCCCCTGTCGGTCTGGCTCACTGCACTTCTCATCCTGCAAAAAAATTAGCCCCTACCTAAGACAATCGGAAAAAACTAAATATGGCTCTCAGAAAATGGCCACACAAAAACAAGTTGTTTTTTTCTTTGCATAAATGATTTTACTGTGTAAAACTTAAAAATAATAATAATAAAAAAAAGAAGACATTAGGTATCACTGCGTCCGTAACAACCAGCTCTATAGTTCTATCATTTGATCTACCCTGTCAGGTGAACGCTGTTAAAATAAATAACTAAAAACCGTGCCAGAAGAGTCATTTTTTGTCACCTCACCTTACAAAATGCGTAATATTGAGTGATCAAAAAGTCATATCTACATCAATAAAAACGTCACCTCATCCTGCAAAAACAGGAGCCGCCACATACGAAAATTGCCCAAAAATATGAAAACCTATGGCGCCCATAAACAAATACATCAAAATCTCCGCTGGGAAAAGCCTTATGGCGCTCCTTCCCTTCCCAGTCCTGCCATGTGCACCTACAGCAGTTTACCACATGTGGTGTATTTCTGTAAACTGCAGAATCGGTGTAATACACATTAAAGTTTATTTTGCATGGATTAAAATAAAAATATTGCAAAAAAAAATAAAATTTACATTTTGATATTTTACCTCAAGGGTTAACATAGTTTGTAACATCAGTTTTAAATAATTTGAGGGGTGTATTTTCTAAAATGGGGTAATATCTAGGTGGTTTATAACTGAATTGGTGCTTAAAAAAATGGCTTTGCTTCTAAAATTCTAAGGCTTCTAACGTGCTAAAAAATAAAATGACAAAAAAAATAAAATACTAAATGATGCCAACATGAAGCGGATATATAGGAAGTGTTGATTGATAACTATTTTATGAGGTATTACTATCTGTCTTAAAAAGTAGAGAAACTCAAATTTTGAAAATGGTGAATTTTTCCACATTTTATTTTTTTATTTTTATAAATAAAGGTGAAATACACTCACCTAAAGAATTATTAGGAACACCTGTTCTATTTCTCATTAATGCAATTATCTAGTCAACCAATCACATGGCAGTTGCTTCAATGCATTTAGGGCTGTGGTCCTGGTCAAGACAATCTCCTGAACTCCAAACTGAATGTCAGAATGGGAAAGAAAGGTTATTTAAGCCATTTTGAGCGTGGCATGGTTGTTGGTGCCAGACGGGCCGGTCTGAGTATTTCACAATCTGCTCAGTTACTGGGATTTTCACGCACAACCATTTCTAGGGTTTACAAAGAATGGTGTGAAAAGGGAAAAACATCCAGTATGCGGCAGTCCTGTGGGCGAAAATGCCTTGTGGATGCTAGAGGTCAGAGGAGAATGGGCCGACTGATTCAAGCTGATAGAAGAGCAACGTTGGCTGAAATAACCACTCGTTACAACTGAGGTCTGCAGCAAAGCATTTGTGAAGCCACAACACGCACAACCTTGAGGCGGATGGGCTACAACAGCAGAAGACCCCACCGGGTACCACTCATCTCCACTACAAATAGGAAAAAGAGGCTACAATTTGCACGAGCTCACCAAAATTGGACTGTTGAAGACTGGAAAAATGTTGCCTGGTCTGATGAGTCTCGATTTCTGTTGAGACATTCAAATGGTAGAGTCCGAATTTGGGGTAAACAGAATGAGAACATGTCTCCATCCTCTGATGGCTACTTCCAGCAGGATAATGCACCATGTCACAAAGCTCCAATCATTTCACATTGGTTTCTTGAACATGACAATGAGTTCACTGGACTAAAATGGCCCACAGTCACCAGATCTCAACCCAATAGAGCATCTTTGGGATGTGGTGGAACGGGAGCTTCGTGCCCTGGATGTGCATCCCTCAAATCTCCATCAACTGCAAGATGCTATCCTATCAATATGGGCCAACATTTCTAAAGAATGCTATCAGCACCTTGTGGAATCAATGCCACGTAGAATTAAGGCAGTTCTGAAGGGAAAAGGGGGTCCAACACCGTATTAGTATGGGGGCACTAATAATTCTTTAGGTGAGTGCATATCAAATCAAGTTTACCATTGTCCCGTCCCCCCCCCCGGTACACATGTACGCTCAGCTTGACCCTGTGTGTTCTGAATAGGGAGAGGGGTGAGAACAAAACGTTTGGGCAACTGCCTGAACTCCTCCTGTCCCCCAACATCTACAGGCGGGGGCAGGGCCCACCCAGGTGGTCGGCAGCTCCCGTCAAAAATCTGCAATTCTCATGGTTCCAAAATCCCAAGCTATTGTCAGATTTAGGGCACGGCTTCATGGAGACACTGGTCACGCGACCAGTAGCTGTAGCAGCCAAGTTAGCGGAGTAGCGGTGATCCCATAGAAGTGAATAGGATCGCTGCGCCCGTTGCAAGAAATCCAACACTGCTGGATTTCTTGCAACAGGCGTGGAGATCCCATTTATTTCTATGGGATCGCCGCTGCTCAGCGAACCTGCGACCAGTGTAGTCGTACTCTTAGACCTAACTTGGTTCATTCAGTGCATACACATCACAGACAATTACCTTGTGCAAAAACACTCAGCTTAGAAATCACATTCACAATTCTGCTGGTTGTCATTGGCAACAGACTACAAATCTGTCGTCACCAGATAGATTCTCCTACACCCGATTACTACACAGTGCCTCTGATCTGACTTTGAGCCACATAGGAATGCTGGGAGATTTTAGCTCTGAACCATAAAACAGATCTTAAGTATAAGGCCGAATGCACACGGCCGTGAACGGTCCGTGGTATGCCGGCCTGGATTCCTGCTGACAGCAGGAGCGCACGGCGTCATTGGTTGCTATGACGCTGTGAGCTTCATGGCGCCGCTGCACTACAGTAATACAGTGGTATGATCTATACGAGTGTATTACTGTAGTGCAGCGGCGGCATGAAGCGCACGGCGTCATAGCAACCAATGACGCCGTGCGCTCCTGCTGTCAGCAGGAATCCAGGCCGGCATACCACGGACCGTTCACAACCACGGCCTAAATCACTCATAGCCATAATGTAATAAACCGCCACCACAGATGTCTGGCAGCAGCTTTCTCTTGCCATTGAAAACATGCACACTTAGGGGGGGGAGTAGCTCTCATCTGGCCAACAGCTATTGAAGGTGTATGAGCACCATAACCGCTGCGGCCGCTGGAGAACAGCCCGATTCTCGGAGGAAAATGACTTCATGCACATGATTGTATTTCTCATCCATGGGCCCATTCATTCCTATGGGGCCATGCACATATGAATCCGTTTTGCCATACCGCAAATCAGGGGCGGACTGGCCATAGCCCCTACAGGGAAATTTCCTGGTGGGGCGATGTCCAGAGGGCCACCTAAGCCCTCCTCTTAGCCAAAAGCCAGGTACATAAAGATCTGATGATCTCAGCATTAATTAATTGAGGCAGTATTTTGTGCTGCCCTGTGGTATCTGGTTCCGTTGCGGTAGTATTTTGTGCTGCCCTGTGGTATCTGGTTCCGTTGCGGCAGTATTTTGTGCTGCACTGTGGTATCTGGCTCCGTTGCGGCAGTATTTTGTGCTGCCCTGTGGTATCTGGTTCCGTTGCGGCAGTATTTTGTGCTGCACTGTGGTATCTGGTTCCGTTGCGGTAGTATTTTGTGCTGCACTGTGGTATCTGGTTCCGTTGCGGTAGTATTTTGTGCTGCACTGTGGTATCTGGTTCCGTTGCGGTAGTATTTTCTGCTGCACTGCGGTATCTGGTTCCGTTGCGGTAGTATTTTGTGCTGCACTGCGGTATCTGGTCCCGTTGCGGTAGTATTTTGTGCTGCACTGCGGTATCTGGTTCCGTTGCGGTAGTATTTTGTGCTGCCCTGTGGTATCTGGTTCCGTTGCGGTAGTATTTTGTGGTGCACTGTGGTATCTGGTTCCGTTGCGGTAGTATTTTGTGCTGCACTGTGGTATCTGGTTCCGTTGCGGTAGTATTTTGTGCTGCCCTGTGGTATCTGGTTCCGTTGCGGTAGTATTTTGTGCTGCCCTGTGGTATCTGGTTCCGTTTGGGTAGTATTTTGTGCTGCCCTGTGGTATCTGGTTCCGTTGCGGTAGTATTTTGTGCTGCACTGCGGTATCTGGTTCCGTTGCGGTAGTATTTTGTGCTGCCCTGTGGTATCTGGTTCCGTTGCGGTAGTATTTTGTGGTGCACTGTGGTATCTGGTTCCGTTGCGGTAGTATTTTGTGCTGCACTGTGGTATCTGGTTCCGTTGCGGTAGTATTTTGTGCTGCCCTGTGGTATCTGGTTCCGTTGCGGTAGTATTTTGTGCTGCCCTGTGGTATCTGGTTCCGTTTGGGTAGTATTTTGTGCTGCCCTGTGGTATCTGGTTCCGTTGCGGTAGTATTTTGTGCTGCCCTGTGGTATCTGGTTCCGTTGCGGTAGTATTTTGTGCTGCCCTGTGGTATCTGGTTCCGTTTGGGTAGTATTTTGTGCTGCCCTGTGGTATCTGGTTCCGTTGCGGTAGTATTTTGTGCTGCACTGTGGTATCTGGTTCCGTTGCGGTAGTATTTTGTGCTGCACTGTGGTATCTGGTTCCGTTGCGGTAGTATTTTGTGCTGCATTGTGGTATCTGGGGCCACTTTTAGTTTTTATTTTCCAGGGCCACTTTAAGTTTCCAGTCCGCCCCGGCCGCAAATAGACTATGTCCATCCTGGTCTGTACCGCAAATGACAATAGCCCTTTCTATTAAGAAAAACGCAGAATGCACACAGAAGGTATCCGCTCACGGCCTAAACTATACCGCAAATACAACTTACTACCCAACAATAAAATGACAAAATCTAATAAGCAGAGGCACAGAGGTGGCGGTACTTACCATGCACTGATCTCCAAGGCGTTATATAATATTCAGGATGGAAAGTCGATTATAATACAGCCCCTATAGAAATAAAACCGTCACACTGTACTCGCCTTACAAACCCACATCCGCCCCTCAACTGGTGAAGATGGCCGCCGCTATTACAGGATTTAAACCCCTCACACCTGCGGACAGGTGCAGGACCTGGACGGAGGAGCACCGGATTATCAGAAGGCCCGAAAAAGTCACACACCCAGAGGAAAAAAGAGCCATGTGTTTATATAGGCATATTGGTACAGAGAAGGCTTACATATGTTAAATGTGTCTTAGCACGAAAATACAGTTGTTTTTTTTTATATATATATATATATTTATATAGAGCTCAAGTACAGAGAAGAAAGAGGGAGGAAAAAAAGGTCAAATAAAAACCAAAAAGCTCCTCAGCTGGAATACAAATATACAGTACAAATTGATTTATTTAAAACAGTTACAAAAAAGCACAACAAAATATAGATTAATGCTCTGGTAAAGATCAGGTAGCGGAACAGGATCGAAGCACCTGCCTAATCTAAGGCTTTGTAGGATGCATATCAGGTTATTGGTTAATCATATGAAGTGGGTGTTCTGGGCGCCCAATGCCATGACCTACATCGCCCCCTATTCAGGGAAGTGGTATGATCCATGCCACTCGCCGTCTGAAGCTGTATTTAACACTGTGGTCTGCGGCAGGAAAAACTCTTCTGCTCGCACGACAGTTATGCAAAAGGCATCCGATAAACCCAGCAATGCGTTAAGCTCCGCCCCCTGCGCCCTACCCCCCCCCCCCCCTTGAAGAAAGGGGGGGGGGGGGGCACTGAAATTGCTTTGTGAACAATATTTGCTTTTGCTCCTATTATAGCATCTATATAATTATTAAAGACGTGGGTGATCTTTAATTTATCCAGTGACTCGTCCGGCCTTCTTAGAAGGAAATGTCGGGAGTATATGTAGTGTCCAGTGATGTTCAGAGCGGGATCTGGTGTCTTCTGAAGCCAGTTTGGCAGTGTGGAAAGTCGTCGTTAAAAAAATAGCATTACTACTACACGCCAAGTGTATTCCAGATCTGAACTCAATATATAGAATATAAGATGTCTCTGCAGGTAAAGCTTTCGGTCAGAAGTCAAGGTGCAGGAGAGCCAGGGTCCATGCTACAACAGGACGTATACCTTTTATTGCACTCTGGGTATATATATATATATTTTTTTTGGGGTGACCAAGGCACCTTGCTGTATCACGGCCGTGGTGCTGGCTCGGGAATGTCAGTTACTATTACAGCTGGCTTCGAAAAGTCCTGGGTGTGCCGAACTGAAATACTTCTTGCAAGGAACCACCACCTATATTAAAAGGGCAGCTGTCAGCAGTTTTGTCCCTATGACACTGGCTGACCTGTTACATGTGCGCTTGGCAGCTGTGTTGGTCCCGTGTTCATATGTGGCCGTATTGCTGAGATTTTTTTTTTTACTATATGCAAATGAGCCTATAGGAGCAACGGGGGCGTTACCATTGCACCTAGAGGCTCAGCGCTCTCTCCCTCTCTGCAACTGCTGCGCCCTCTGCAATTGATTGACAGGGCCAGGGAGTGAAAACATCATCACACCTGATCCTGAAAAAAGTGCAGAGGGCGCGGCCGCTGCGGAGAGAGCAGAGCCTCTAGGTGTAATGGTAACGCCCCTGGTTGCTCCTAGAGCAGTGATGGCTAACCTCCGGCACTCCAGCTGTGGTGAAACTACCACTCCCAGCATGCTCCATTCATTTCTGTGGAGTTCTGAGAACAGCCAAGCAAGTGTGCATCTTGGGAGTCGTAGTTTGACCACAGCTGGAGTGCCGGAGGTCAGCCATCACAGTCCTAGAGGCTCATTTGTATATATTAAAACATCATATTTCTCAGTAATGCCAACACATATGAACATGGGACCAACACAGATGCCTTCAGCTGCCGAGCGCACATGCAACAGGTCAGCCAGTGTCATAGGGACAAAACTGCTGACAGATGCCCTTTAAGAAATGTACTCGCCTGCTGCCTGTGCCCGTTCAGCAAGGTAGGGGAGATTTAGCGGTCAGATCTGGAAGCTTCAAATCCCAGGAAGACGCCTACCAAAAAACAACCTCATATCCGTTCTCCTCAAAATAGTCATGATTCAGACATCTCAGACGTTTCCGCTGTGCCCTATACTTAACACACCAGCAATAATTCATGGAAATGTACAATATATATGTAAAAAATATGGTACAATAGGGTTCCAATGATTACCAAGAAAATAAAAAGCTCAGCGTCTTCTTACTGGAGAACGGGCGTGCCTGTGCAGAAGACATCACCCTCCCCTACCCCACCTCCAGCAGCAGGGACCCAGCCTCACATCAATGATTATCCCTGTACTCTAACTGTGCAAATTTATTATGTCTGCAGAGAGTCATAGACTACTTCCCTGCATTTGACCGGCCCTCGATGGACAGCTTCACCTCTTGTGGAATGAAAGAATGGCGTGAAGGCGAGGGTCGGGCTTCAGTGCTCTGTCCGCTATATCTTTGGACTACTGGGCTGGACCAGCTTGACGGAGCTGCGGGAAGAGGACACGGGGCCTGGGCCAGGGAACTCTGAGCCAACCCGTCTCTCTGAAGAGGGTGCTGCTTATCGCCATCTCTCTCGGATACCGCCGGGCACTCCCTAGATTGTAACACTGCTTTCTCAATAGGATGCGGCAGAGCCTGATGCGTGGAAGCGCCGGCTGCAGGTGATGCACCGTTTTTGGATATACTCTGCAAACTTATCGATATACATACATCTCCCACTTGAAGCCGGTGGCAGGGAAGTGCAAAAAGCTGAGCAGTCTGTGACGGGCTGCACGAAGACCAGCCTTGTCCATACACAAAAAACGGGTGTTCAGGAGGGACATCGAGACACACTTTACTTTGCTGCTCTCCGACTACAAAATGAAGAGTCACAAATCCTGGCCACTGACTCTCCTGGATATCCACCACTGTGCTGGAATCGATTTTAAGGCCACCGCTAACTTCCGCACTTCGCACAAAATCCTGGGTCTGTAGGTCCTCCACCCTCTTCAGTTCTCCAGTGGCAAGCTGGATGATGGCTCCTTTCATGAAGTGTGATGGTAAAGTAGTGGAATGAGGAGGCAGTGGGGGGCCCGCGGGTGGCGAGTCTCTGCCTCGACCACGCACTTCTGGAGATCTGGTCTCTTTAGAGGCATGCTGTGGAGCCGCTGTAGAAAATCTCTCGGCAGAACTAAGTGTTCCTCGGGCTGATTCACCGTTCGAAATAAGTGCATTGTTGTCTGTATATTTATGCGGGTGCTGTACGCTGTACGCGCCTCGAAGATCTGCTCTTGGCGGACTCGTCAGATTACTATTACTTCTCTTTGAGTTATGCTTAACATCATTGGATAGATTTAATGGACTCATCCGTTCTTTTCTCTGAACTGAAGGGGCACAGTATTCTTGTGAAGCCATTCCTCCGACAACTCTCTGAACTTCGAGGTCCGTATCGGGGGTGCTCCTATGGGTCATCAGAGCCACCTCGCTCCTTTGTGTTGCATGGCCTGAGTACGTATCACAGTCCAACAGATTGTCGCTTTGACCTCTTACCATCTCTTCATCAGAATTATGAATATACTGTTCTACGGCCTGGCTCCCTCTTCTGCTAGAGGCACATTCAGATCCTCTCTGGGACCCGTTGGTAGAAGTCATCAAAGTCAGTTTGTCGCTGGGGGAGGATGGATTATGTTCTGCATTAGGAGGAGGAGGACATGCCAGGATCATTTCATGTACAGGATAACCCGCCGGAATTTGAGAAGAATGCTGATAAAATACGGGAACTCGTCCCTTTGTGATATCAACAGGCACCATGCCCATGAGAACGGAGGGGGATTGTGCTGTGGTAACTTTACTATAAGCTTGAGGAGATGGAGGCTGTGGGGGAGGGGTCACTCCCTCGGTCAAGATGGAGTTATATGGCACATAATGGGGTACATGAGAAGTAGCCAGTGTGGCAGGAGGAGATATTACAGCGCGTTGAAGGAAGCCTGGAGGAACGGTATATGGAACGGCATAAGGTGACCCAAGAAACTGCACAGATGTGTGAGAGATGGGAGCATAATGGATGGGTGGATACGTAATTCCTGGGTGTTGGATCAATGGCGATGCTACATTAAAGGATGGAGGGATGGACCCCATGTTCACAACAGAGTGGAGGCCTTGAGGGGAGAAGGTAGGTGGCACAGCAATTTTGTACATATTTCCATACTGATCCACTGTGACTGCCTCAGCCCCATCTCCAGCCACTTCATATCTCACCCCATGTCCTTGTCCTGAAGCCACCAATACTCCTCGGGGCCAGTTTGGAGTCTCATTAGCTGAGCTTTCACTACTGGAGGAGTTATTGACCTTGGGTGCTTGCTGCTCTATGTTTATAGTGCTTTGAGCCAGATCCCGTTTCTTTGGTGGAAGACATTCCTGGCTCCGTTCGTATGCAGGCTTCATGATGCTTCCTGCTTTTAATGGGGTCTCTATAACTTTCGGTAAGCTTCATGGGTGTCTGGCAGCAATTGATGGTGATGACACCATGTGTATTCTGTCGGCATCTTGTTGGTCTAAGAACTGGAAGAGAAAAGACAGACATCAGTAAGAGACAAATTAGGCGAGACAGGAATACAGAAGGATGGACAAAACTAGTGACGGACTATGCCATCAGGTTCTGCTCAAACCACGGCCAGCATGAAACCCCGACCAGGACTCTCATGACAGAGGGCTTCGTTTTACTCTGAAATGCTATGGCATGGGGGAAGGAGTTCAGGCACAGGTGGAGGAGCGCAAATGCTATGGCATGGGGGAAGGCGTTCAGGCACATGTGGAGGAGCGCAAATGCTATGGCATGGGGGAAGAAGCGCCGGCATAGGGAGAGGAGCGCCAATGCTAAGGCATGGGGGAAGGAGCGCCAATGCTAAGGCATGGGGGAAGAAGCGCCGGCATAGGGAGAGGAGCGCCAATGCTATGGCATGGGGGAAGAAGCGCCGGCATAGGGAGAGGAGCGCCAATGCTATGGCATGGGGGAAGAAGCGCCGGCATAGGGAGAGGAGCGCCAATGCTATGGCATGGGGGAAGAAGCGCCGGCATAGGGAGAGGAGCGCCAATGCTATGGCATGGGGGAAGAAGCGCCGGCATAGGGAGAGGAGCGCCAATGCTATGGCATGGGGGAAGGAGTGCCGGCATAGGGAGAGGAGCGCCGGCATAGGGAGAGGAGCGCCAATGCTATGGCATGGGGGAAGAAGCGCCGGCATAGGGAGAGGAGTGCCAATGCTATGGCATGGGGGAAGGAGCGCCGATGCTATGGCATGGGGGAAGGAGTGACGCATAGGGAGAGGAGCGCCAATGCTATGGCATAGGAGAAAGAGTGCCGGCATAGGGAGAGGAGTGCCAATGCTATGGCATAGGGAGAGGAGTGCCAATGCTATGGCATGTGGGGAGGAGCGCCAGAAGCATAGAGAGAGGAGCACCAATGCTATGGCATGGGGGAAGGAGCGCCGGCATAGGGAGAGGAGTGCCAATGCTATGGCATAGGGGAAGGAGCGCCAGCAGCATAGGGAGAGGAGTGCCAATGCTATGGCATGGGGGAAGGAGCTGGCATGAGGGAAGGAATGCCAGCGCAGGGAGAGGAGGATTCTCCCCACCCTGCTTTTTCTCCCAAAGGTCTCTCCCTATATGCCAATAGGGTGAGGCTTGTCAATCAAGCCAAGCAGTGTGGGGAGAAGTTGCACTACAGACTTCTCCTACGGGTCATGGTGCCCACATCCATCTCCCCATTGGCAGCTCATTTTTAAAGCTATGACACTGCTCTCTGTCACGGTGGGACCATGCTGAGATTTCATGCTGCCCATAATTCAGACAGAATAAGGCCTCATGCACACGACCGTTCCGTTTTTTTGAGGTCCGCAAACCGCGGATCCGCGAAAAACGGAAGCCGCCCGTGTGCCTTCCGCAATTTGCGGAATGAAACGGGCAGCCGTCAATATAATGCCTGTTCTTGTCCGCAAAGTGCGGACAAGAATAGGAAATTTTATATTTTTTTAGCGGGGCCGCGGAACTGAGTTATGGATGCGGACAGCACACAGAGTGCTGTCCGCATCTTTTGCGGCCCCATTGAAGTGAATGGGTCGGCATCCGAGCCGCCAAAACGGCGGCTCGGATGCGGACCCAAACAACGGTCGTGTGCATGAGGCCTAACCCTGATGACAGGTTCCCTTTAATGATGTCAAACACCAGGACAAAAACAGGCATAAATAAACAGAGGTAAGAACGGCTGGGTAGACTAAAGTAGTGCCCCCTACTCATATTGCTGCCTAGACCGAGCTGTTGGAGGAATCGCCAGGTCTGGCTAGCGATAAAACCAACATGCAGTAACTAAGAAGAGAGGGTAGAAGGTAACGATGAGCTGGCTGAAGGTAATGTGGTGGTCGGAAGTTGAAATGATGTTGGAGCAGAGGTGGACAACAACTGTATGGATATGAAGACCGAGTCAACCTACGTTAGGAGACAACTTTCATGAGCTAATGGAAATTTCCTAAACATCAAGAGAAAAGATCTCAGAACGTGAAGCACCATTTTACATTGACTTCATAAATTGTCCAGGACAATTCAAACACTGACCACAAATGAAGGACCCTGTAGTATCACAAAGCCCTCAAGAGATGTAGTCATGATCTAGCGAGACCAAGAACACGAAGGCACCAGAGCATATCAAGCAAGCTAAAAATGACAATGCTTCAGTGGAGTAAAAAATAAATAAATAAAATAAACAAAAATAGGCAAATTATCCAGATCTCAGAAATATCTATGGCCAAAACAAAAAATGCAGCACATTGGGTTATAGTTTTATGGGAAAAGATTGTAATTAGATTTTTTACTTTCCATGTCACTAAAATAATTCTAAAATCCTGCAGTTTTCACACTGGCCACTAGGCCTGAAATATGTCAAGGTTTCCTGTTCTTTGAGAGCGACCGCCTGGGCCATAGACACAAGGGACAGGCTCTGACCCCATTGGCTTCTATGGCAGAGTTTTCTAGGCATGCTCTCATTTGTGCAGAGGTCAGGAGGGAGCCGATAAGCTGCGATATCACCTATTGTTAATTCAGGATCCCGTCTTCTCTATATAGAGGTGTTACTTGTCATTGTAATCCTGTCTGTGATGATAATGCAATAGCTAATGAACACTTACCTGTATAGAACAGGAAGTCTCAACATATTTTGGGTGAGGTTATATAAAAAATGGTGTGAAGGAAAACTGACTTAGTTGCCCGGAGCAAAGTGGCCTTGAAAAATGAAAGGTGGAATCTGACTGGTTGCTATGGACAACTAAGCCAGTTTTTCTTTACACCAGTTTTTCTTAATCTCATCCTTTGGGCCTAGTGGCCAGTGCAACAACTGCACGATTTTAGATTTTTTATTTTTTTTTAATATTGATAGTGACCTTGAAAATAAAAAAAATTAAAAATAAAATAACCAAAAATAGATCATCAGCATCTGATCGGCGGGGGTCCCACACCCGGGACCCCTGCCGATCAGCTGTTTGAGAAGGCAGCAGCGCTGGCAGTAGCAGGCCCAGTGACATCACAACTAGTATCACTGGCCTGGGCGGGGCTAAGCTCTGTTCACTTGAATGGAGCTTAGCCGCGCCCAGGGCATTGATACTAGTCGTGACATCACTGGGCCTGCGGTAAACAGCGAGACGGCCGCGACGCTACTGCCAGTGCCGCTGCCTTCTCAAACAGCTGATCGGCAGGGGTCCCGGGTGTCGGATCCCCGCCGATCAGATGCTGATCTATCCAGACGATAGATCATCAGTTTAAAAGAACTGCAGAACCCCTTTAACAATAGGCAATTTTCTGATGACACATTCCTTTAGGTCTCAGCTCAGTTGTGCACGGAGTGCTGCCTTATCAGTGATCGATTACATTCTCTTGTGTAATGGCAGGAATTTCCGGGCTGATTATCGGGAACAAACGTTTGACCGCTCGTTTGTCGGGTGAAATGTTCCTTTAGGCAGACCCCAAAACCATGGCTTCTGGGCAGCAGGTTGTGCTGTGTGAACAGGAATCGTATGAATTGTATGAGGAGGAGCGGCAGCAGTAGCCTCGTCTCATACAGTGGAGGTGATCACTACATGTAAATGCAGCTCTCACTTTCTCTGCCGAGCAGGCAGTTATCAGGAAGGAACAGTTCCTTCCCAAAATTAGCCTGCTCAGTCAGTGCATGTAAATGCGCCTTTAGTGTGTGCACACACAGTTGTCTTCAGATGGTTATTTGTCTTGGCTTGTCTCCCTTGTCATGTTCCAAGGCGTGTTAAAAAGTAGAACACTGACTCATAAGAAGCTACTTCCAGCAGGTGGCACTAGTGAGACGGTTCTCGCCTTGCATACTATTTCCCATAGAGCACTGCCACTAACTCTCCATACACAGCTGTTCTCCTGGGGCAGAGTCAGGGCCTCCCCCTAGGCTATATAGATTTAGTAGAGATCAGATCAGCAAACACTGTTCCACCTATAGCAGCCTGACGAAGCGCATATTGCGTGAAACGGCTGTCGCTGCATTCAAGTGACTCCTAGCTCCGGTGCCGCCTGTGTTTTGCTTGATGCAGCAATAAAGGAATATCTTAGGTCTTCACGATGGCGAGTGCCGCCCGCTTTCTTTCTACAAAGAAGAATATTGTCCTGGACTAATTGTCGTTTGGGCTTGTGCACCGCTGAGATCGTGATATTAGAGGAGAACCGTGTGGGATCTGCAATTTCGGGTTAAAGTTAAAAGGAGAGACGTGGAGTGTGCCGCTCATAATTCTATTTAGAGTGCGACTGTTCCACCTATAGCAGGTCTAATGCTTGGGTAAATAGGTTACTACGCTCCTCAACACTGAAATTGCAACACCACGAAGGAAAAGTCGAGTATGAACACCACACGCAGAAATGCATGCACTTACATGCTATGAGGTTATTAATGGTTGTCTGAGGAAAGTTCTGCCACGCTGAATGCACTTGGGCACACAAATCATCAAGATCTGCTGCTGGCAGCTCCCTATGCAATTGCTGGCCAATGACGTCCCAGATGTGCTCGGTGGGAGACAAGTCCGGAAACACTGTAGGCCATGTGAGCATGTTTAGGCACGAAGGCGGGCACACCGTAGCACGGACAACATGCGGCCTGGAGTTGTCCTGTTAAAAATTGGCTCCTGGAACACTTTGGAGAAATGGCAGTACCACGGGTCCCAATAACAAATCAATGTAACGCCGAGCTGTTAGTGTACCTGAAATGAAGACTAGAGGGGTCTGGCTACCATAACCCCAGGAGTAGAACAGGTGTGACGTTCCCTTGTAAAGGCCTCTTCATGGCGTTGCCCACGTCTCCAGACCTATCTCTGGCCATCATTGTATCCAAGACAAAATCAGGACTCATCAATGAAGAGGATAAACCTCCATTACTGTCCTGCTGTGCACCATGATGGCCTTTGACAGCAGTGATGTGAGGTCAGTGAACAGCTGCAGCTGGACGTCCGGCTCCTAGCTCAATGTCCGATGGTTTGTGTAGACACTACTTGCCGCCCTAGGATTGGGTTATGATGCACAGTTTCACTTTCAGTAAAGAATGGATCCCTATGCGCCAGTCTTCTAGTCAGACGATTTGTCCAGGTAGAGGTTCTCCTCTGTACACCTCTTGCTGTCATTGTTCTCCCAACCACCGGGACACTCAATGTTGAACAGAGCTGACATCTCGGCCTAGGTGGGTGGTAACCTGCAAGAGTCATAAACCTCTCGGGTCAAATATTCTGTCCCTCTCAGTTTGTGACAAGTGGTGATAACTGGTACCTCGACGAACAGGAGGCATCGCACAATCATCCCATACGATTTGATCTGATTTCTGAGGGTTCATGTGTCTAAAAAAAACTTTGCTTTCAGTCTGGCTTTTATGCCCCTCCCACATTAAACAGATTGGAGCTATGTGCTTGAAATGTTGATCACATGCTACTTCCTCAGTCTGCAGAACCTTACGGCTTGTCCTTCTTGGTTGCAATTTTGATGTTGAGGAGTATATAAGGAAAGGATTGGCACAGTCAACACCAAATTACTTTACGCCCCAGTGCAAATTTAGATTAGGGACATATAACCCATAATGCCACCATTATGACTCCTACAGAGGTTCTCACCCTGCATTACCAGATAGGGGTGTCCCAGAAAAAGAAAAAAAAAAACGGACTTCCACAGATTCCCCACCGTTGCCAGTCTCTGCTGATCTCTACTTCCAGCTCCCATCTTGACAGGCTGGAAATGCCGCAGCAGTGACCGCCTCAATTAGAGATTAGCTGAATGGGCGTTTATAGGAATTTGATGAGTGTCGAAATGAGGACTAGATGTTGAGAGCAGTGGGCAGCATCAGAATGGTGAAGGTCTATATCTCTCCTCCTGCTCATCTGGAAGACCCCTTAACACTATGCTCATTGCAGGGTCTGAGGAGGTGGAGCGTGACAGGGATTCTAAAGGGCCCTTTACACCGAGAATCCACCAGATAATTGCTAATGAGGAGGGCCAGTTAATGATTATCTGGCGGGGTAAAGGTGTCGCCGATTACCCAATGAACACATAAAACGCCCAATCATGGGGTAATAGGATCGTTTATGTAGGCACCTAAATCGTTGTCTGCCGGCAGCAGACCGTGCTATGTAAACAGCCTCTGCTGCCGGCAAACAACGGGTCTGTATAGGGACAAGCGATGGCAATAGCGATCTCTCGTCCCCTAATACTGTGGAGTACTACATGTAAGTGCAGCGGTCTCCTCCACTGACGAGCAGGTGCTTCCTTCCAGACGATTGCCTGCTAAATTGGCCAGTGTAAAGGGACCTTAAGAAAACCAAAGAGAAATCCTGTGTAATGCTCCGTCCCCTTAGCCCCTCTATTAGGCCTCTTGCACACATGGCTTTTTCAGTATTTTGCGGTCTGCAAAAAACGGATCCGCAAAAAAATATGGATGACGTCCGTGTGCATTCAGTTTTTTGCGGAACTGAACAGCTGGCCCCTGATAGGACATGTTCTATCTTTGAACGGAAAGGAAAAATGGAAACGGAAGGCATACGGAGTACCTGCAGGTTTTTTTGCAGATCCATTGAAATGAATGGTTTCGGATATGGTCCGTATACGGAACGCAAAAAACGGACTGCTCCTTCAAAATGGCAAATCGAGAATACAATGGTGCAGGAACAGAGAAGATATCGCTGGAAAACTGGGCAGATCTACTGTTCATAAGCGTGAAAAAGAGGAGACAACCCCTGTGGGAACCGTCATGGAAGCCATAATGGTCATCACTCAGCTTTCCCAGAAATGGATACAACTAGGAAATGACTCAATAGAATATATAACGACATGACGGAAAAAGTACGGCTCCGTACGCGACGGAAGAGGACGGCTCCGTACGCGACGGAAGAGGACGGCTCCGTACGCGACGGAAGAGGACGGCTCCGTACGCGACGGAAGAGGACGGCTCCGTACGCGACGGAAGAGGACGGCTCCGTACGCGACGGAAGAGGACGGCTCCGTACGCGACGGAAGAGGACGGCTCCGTACGCGACGGAAGAGGACGGCTCCGTACGCGACGGAAGAGGACGGCTCCGTACGCGACGGAAGAGGACGGCTCCGTACGCGACGGAAGAGGACGGCTCCGTACGCGACGGAAGAGGACGGCTCCGTACGCGACGGAAGAGGACGGCTCCGTACGCGACGGAAGAGGACGGCTCCGTACGCGACGGAAGAGGACGGCTCCGTACGCGACGGAAGAGGACGGCTCCGTACGCGACGGAAGAGGACGGCTCAAGGATATTATTGATTTCCTTTACTGTAAGAAGAGAATAATGTACATAGCGTAACCTTATCCTTCCAGACGGCCGCTACGATGACTTCAGCACGAGGTTCCCTTGCAGACACTATTGTTACAAAACCGTGCACATCAACAAGATGATCTCAGTCTCCTCCATGCAGGGGTAAGGCGGGGAGTGCCTTCTACGTTACTGAGAAGAAGACAGGACTGAAGAAATCTAGGAATCTAAGCTTCCATTCCTGCTTTCTCGGAGCAGAGGCTGGACCTGCCGCCGCCTGCTTAAGACTGCTAACCGGTGTTGATAGCAACCTGGTGAGCGTCAGGATAACGGTGGATTTACACAAGCCTCTTATCAGGAAGATAATCATGGAAATAGAAGAAAACTCTGCCTGAAAACTATCCAGGCCCTGACCCTGCATCGTGCCGTCATTCTGACAACTAGCCTCTTTTATGCAGACGAGAAGCTTCCAAAACGTCCTCCGGGCACTAGCAGCCATTGGGGGTCATTTATTATTAGCAAATTTTTGGAGTAAAAAAAAAGCGGCAAGACCATAGAACTGGTGCAAATCTTTCCGTGATACCTTGCACTCCTAGTTTAGGATCACAGTCATTGATGGAAATAACTGATCAAAACACTGATGTGTGAACTAGGCCCAATGCACCAAGGTCCTGCAGCTGCACGTGATGTCGCCCCATGCCAAAAATAAAAAAATTCCACTGCACCCGAGTCCGTATAGGTAGCAGCCTGTGGCTTTTTTCTGCAAAGTTCAGATGCATTTCCTCCAGACCTAGCAAGGCCTAAAGCATTCAAAACCAGGAGTGTTGGAGTCTAGATCTTCTGCTCTCCATCTCTGCCGACAGTCACCACGATCCATAGGCTCCTCTAATGCAAGTAAACCTTGTGGCACTCTGCTTACTCTTCCTGGGAGTAGGGTTCCCACCACGATCCATAGGCTCCTCTGCCTTTCCTCTAATATCAGGCCAGGGTCCAGTTTGTCAAACATAAGCATATCAAATTGAATGAGAAAAGTCTGTGCGTAGCCCCAGGTGAGTAGATATTGGGGGTGCGGAGGTGGCCCTGAGGCGGTCCCAAAGGCCCTGCTGTCGCATAAAACACTGGTATTGAAAATGGCCCATGGCAGGCGGAGGTTCAGATACATATGCATCTGACATATGCCCAAGTCAATAAAAGAGTGATCCCTACAACAGTGGATTATCAGAGGACTGCTGAACTGGCTCCAGCAACAGATGAAGGGACCCCATAAATACAGTAAAACACAAGCAATCCACATCACCATCCACACCAGTATACACCCAGAGTCATCAGGACTGGTCTGCACTGGATTTTCATTTTATTTCATGTATCTCAGGCTGAAATCTTTCTTTAGTAAAAAGGTTCACATTAAAAATGTTGGATCGTTTGGTTCTGCAGCCGACGTATATTCCAATATATAGCAGGCTGAAGGGGGCCGTGCACTGGCAAACCTGTCAGACTGGCCACCTGACGGCTCGGGCTCCAGACCCCCTGAAGATCACTCCGAGGAGGAGAGAGAGAATCTGGAGAGCGAGCCATCAGATGAACAGGTGGTCCAAAAATTTTTTACAAATACAAACCTACGGTAATTTAAAAATTATTTTAAGCCTGAAACACATGCAATGGATGTAAAGGTCTAAATCCATCAAGGGAAATTGGGGGAAGTTCTGCTTTTAACTGCGTCTCCACGATACCTTGTGTCACCCACGGGCAGATATTAGGGCACACAGGGAAATATCAGGGGTTTGCACAAGACGTGACCATCCATAGGGATCATGGGTGAATGCACAGCTCGTGCAATATCTCCTTAGGCGTCTATGGTGAGCGTTACAAGAATGGATGCCGATTCTGGCGCCTTGCAAAGCCCTATACAAATGCTTTATATCTGGACCTTCATGTCAATTGCATGGTGCCCCCCAGGGCCAGCGTCAGCACTCGGCATACCCGGGCAAGTGTCGGGGCCCATTGAGCTGCTATGAGCACTTCCATCAATGACACTGCTGTCATTTCACTTATGCAGTACCCCTCTGGTGGGCCCTCTGATAGTCACAAGAGGCCGGCTGCTGCAGAGCTTTAGACACGTCCCCTCTACATAAGAGACCGCAGGCTGTGAGTCTGCACTGTGGGACAGGAGGGTGGGCAGGCTGAACTCTTCGAGTTGCTGCTGGATGCTGTATACCAGCAGCTTCATGCTATTTGGTTGTTTTACTGCCTCATTAAAGGGGATGTCCAGGTTCAGAGCTGAACCCGGACATACCCATATTTTCACCCAGGCAGCCCCCCTGATGTTAGCATCGGAGCATCTCATGCACCGATGTGCTCCCATGCCCTGTGCTAGATCGCACAGGGCAAGGGCTCTGTTGTTTACGCCCAGGTCTGAGGTAAGGGTACCTGTCAGTCCTAGCTACATCACTGCACAGCTCCTTCTCTCCTCCAGGCGGTGACGTCATGACGTGTGTCTCACTGCTGCAGCAGACCGGAGGAGAGAAGGAGTGCAGGGGGATGAGCTGCGGTTAGTAAATGAAAGGACCGCCGGCTCCCCTGTGCTCCATCAATGATAGGTATGTGAGAGGGCCACTGGGGGGTCATTACACTCTGAGGGCCCCTTACACAGTATAATGACCCCCAGTGCCCCCCATTTAGTATAATGATCCCCAATGACCCTCCATTCAGTATAACGACCCCCGGTGACCACCACTGGAGGTCATTATACTGTGGGGGGGGGGGGGGGGGCATTATACTGTGTGAAGGGCACTAGTGGTCATTATACTGTATAGGGGCCAGTGGGGGTCATTATACCGTGTGGGAGCCACAGGGGGACATATAAATGTTTAAAAAAAATGCCTCAAGGGGGCCCACTGAGATTTATCGCCGAAGGGCCCACATGAACCTGGACCCGGCCCTGGTGCCCCCCTTTTAAATAATTATTGCCCAAAATATTGTGCTCATACCCAACACCCACACATTTTATGGGGTGCCCCACCGCCCTGCTGTGCTATTCGCATCCATTTACTGGGCTGCAGTATGACAGCTGCCACCGACTAACC
This sequence comes from Bufo bufo, assembly GCF_905171765.1. NCBI lineage: Eukaryota > Metazoa > Chordata > Amphibia > Anura > Bufonidae > Bufo > Bufo bufo. Next base: position 142,065,771 of record NC_053398.1, on the reverse strand, counting down.
CCAGCTTTCAATGTCATGCCCTGGGACATCCTGATACTTGTAGTTCCACTCCAGCTTACAAGGTACCCAGCCCAGGCCTAGAGACCCAATGCCCTGCCTAGATCCAGAGCAGGTAGTACAAGAGGCTACAACTCCAGGGAACATGGCTGTAAGACAGGAGGCAGCAGGCAGCACACACACCGCTATGGCAGCTCACCGGCACATCTTCTCATGATGGAGTCGCCCTCCAGTCGCTACATACCGGGCAGCTACATCCCGCTTCTCCCTTTCCTGCTCCCGGCCTTTCTCTAGGTCTCAGGACAATCTCTATCCGGCCCCGGCGCCTCCTTGCGGCCTTGTCCAGGCACAGCAGCCGTCGCGTCACCGTGACGATTCCTTAGCAACCGACGTCTAAAAATTGCGTGTGCAGAACGTCATGCCTAGCAACCGCACCCCACGTGACTCTGCCTCGATGTCATCATCAAAACGAGCCGGAAGACAGTCTGAAGGGTTGTTATGGAAACGGGGGAGAAATACCAGCAGTAGTTCTTGTTTGTGCCACGGGAGGGCAGTGGTGCACGCAAAGGACATTACATTGTGACGTCCATTATAATTCATACATTCAGTGCTTAGGAAGTTTCATTAGGGAAATAAGTCAGTCTGGGAAAGCTGGCTGACAACCCTTAGCAGTATATTTACTAAATTTGTTGTCAGCCAACTCCTCAGGATAGGTCATATGCCATTGGTGAGGGTCCAACTCCCTGCTCCCCAACAGATCAGCTGTTCGCCAGACTATGGCCTAACCGCAGCGTTTACACCAGACTATGGACTGACCGCAGCGTTTACACCAGACTATGGACTGACCGTAGCGTTTACACCAGACTATGGACTGACCGTAGCGTTTACACCAGACTATAGACTGACCGCAGCATTTACACCAGACTATAGACTGACCGCAGCATTTACACCAGACTATAGACTGATCGCAGCATTTACACCAGACTATGGACTGATCGCAGCGTTTACACCAGACTATGGACTGACCGCAGCGTTTACACCAGACTATGGACTGATCGCAGCATTTACACCAGACTATGGACTGACCGCAGCATTTACACCAGACTATGGACTGATCGCAGCGTTTACACCAGACTATGGACTGACCGTAGCGTTTACACCAGACTATGGACTGACCGCAGCATTTACACCAGACTATGGACTGACCGCAGCGTTTACACCAGACTATGGACTGACCGCAGCATTTACACCAGACTATGGACTGACCGAATGCAGCCTTTACACCAGACTATGGACTGACCGCAGCGTTTAAACCAGACTATGGACTGACCGCAGCGTTTACACCAGACTATGGACTGACCGCAGCGTTTACACCAGACTATGGACTGACCGCAGCGTTTACACCAGACTATGGACTGACCGCAGCATTTACACCAGACTATGGACCGACTGACCGCAGCATTTACACCAGACTATGGACCGACTGAACGAATGCAGCCTTTACACCAGACTATGGACTGACCGCAGCGTTTACACCAGACTATGGACTGACCGCAGCGTTTACACCAGACTATGGACTGACCGCAGCATTTACACCAGACTATGGACCGACTGACCGCAGCATTTACACCAGACTATGGACCGACTGAACGAATGCAGCCTTTACACCAGACTATGGACTGACCGCAGCGTTTCCACCAGACTATGGACGGACTGACCGCAGCCTTTACACCAGACTATGGACCGTGTGACCGCAGCGTTTACACCAGACTATGGACTGACTGCAGCGTTTACACCAGACTATGGACTGACCGCAGCGTTTACACCAGACTATGGACTGACCGCAGCGTTTACACCAGACTATGGACTGACCGCAGCATTTACACCAGACTATGGACCGACTGACCGCAGCATTTCCACCAGACTATGGACCGACTGACCGCAGCCTTTACACCAGACTATGGACCGACTGACCGCAGCGTTTACACCAGACTATGGACTGACCGCAGCATTTACACCAGACTATGGACTGACCGCAGCGTTTACACCAGACTATGGACTGACCGCAGCGTTTACTCCAGACTATGGACTGACCGCAGCGTTTACACCAGACTATGGACTGACCGCAGCATTTACACCAGACTATGGACCGACTGACCGCAGCATTTACACCAGACTATGGACCGACTGACCGCAGCCTTTACACCAGACTATGGACCGACTGACCGCAGCGTTTACACCAGACTATGGACTGACCGCAGCATTTACACCAGACTATGGACTGATCGCAGCATTTACACCAGACTATGGACTGATCGCAGCGTTTACACCAGACTATGGACTGACCGTAGCATTTACACCAGACTATGGACTGACCGCAGCATTTACACCAGACTATGGACTGACCGCAGAGTTTACACCAGACTATGGACTGACTGCAGCGTTTACACCAGACTATGGACTGACCGCAGCGTTTACACCAGACTATGGACTGACCGCAGCATTTACACCAGACTATGGACTGACCGCAGCGTTTACACCAGACTATGGACTGACCGCAGCGTTTACACCAGACTATGGACTGACCACAGCATTTACACCAGACTATGGACTGACCGCAGCATTTCCACCAGACTATGGACTGACCGAATGCAGCCTTTACACCAGACTATGGACTGACCGCAGCGTTTAAACCAGACTATGGACTGACCACAGAATTTACACCAGACTATGGACTGACCGCAGCGTTTACACCAGACTATGGACTGACCGCAGCGTTTACACCAGACTATGGACTGACCGCAGCATTTACACCAGACTATGGACCGACTGACCGCAGCATTTACACCAGACTATGGACCGACTGAACGAATGCAGCCTTTACACCAGACTATGGACTGACCGCAGCGTTTCCACCAGACTATGGACGGACTGACCGCAGCCTTTACACCAGACTATGGACCGTGTGACCGCAGCGTTTACACCAGACTATGGACTGACCGCAGCATTTACACCAGACTATGGACTGACCGCAGCGTTTACACCAGACTATGGACTGACCGCAGCGTTTACACCAGACTATGGACTGACCGCAGCATTTACACCAGACTATGGACCGACTGACCGCAGCATTTCCACCAGACTATGGACCGACTGACCGCAGCCTTTACACCAGACTATGGACCGACTGACCGTAGCGTTTACACCAGACTATGGACTGACCGCAGCATTTACACCAGACTATGGACTGACCGCAGCGTTTACACCAGACTATGGACTGACCGCAGCGTTTACACCAGACTATGGACTGACCGCAGCGTTTACACCAGACTATGGACTGACCGCAGCATTTACACCAGACTATGGACCGACTGACCGCAGCATTTACACCAGACTATGGACTGACCGCAGCGTTTACACCAGACTATGGACTGACCGCAGCGTTTACACCAGACTATGGACTGACCGCAGCATTTACACCAGACTATGGACCGACTGACCGCAGCATTTCCACCAGACTATGGACCGACTGACCGCAGCCTTTACACCAGACTATGGACCGACTGACCGCAGCGTTTACACCAGACTATGGACTGACCGCAGCATTTACACCAGACTATGGACCGACTGACCGCAGCATTTACACCAGACTATGGACCGACTGACCGCAGCGTTTACACCAGACTATGGACTGACCGCAGCGTTTACACCAGACTATGGACTGACCGCAGCGTTTACACCAGACTATGGACTGACCGCAGCGTTTACACCAGACTATGGACTGACCGCAGCATTTACACCAGACTATGGACCGACTGACCGCAGCATTTACACCAGACTATGGACCGACTGACCGCAGCGTTTACACCAGACTATGGACCGACTGACCGCAGCGTTTACACCAGACTATGGACTGACCGCAGCATTTACACCAGACTATGGACTGACCGCAGCGTTTACACCAGACTATGGACTGACCGCAGCGTTTACACCAGACTATGGACCGACTGACCGCAGCATTTACACCAGACTATGGACCGACTGACCGCAGCATTTACACCAGACTATGGACCGACTGACCGCAGCCTTTACACCAGACTATGGACCGTGTGACCGCAGCGTTTACACCAGACTATGGACTGACCGCAGCATTTACACCAGACTATGGACTGACCGCAGCGTTTACACCAGACTATGGACTGACCGCAGCGTTTACACCAGACTATGGACTGACCGCAGCGTTTACACCAGACTATGGACCGACTGACCGCAGCATTTACACCAGACTATGGACCGACTGACCGCAGCCTTTACACCAGACTATGGACCGACTGACCGCAGCATTTACACCAGACTATGGACTGACCGACTGCAGAATTCACACCAGACTATAGACCGACTGACCGCAGCCTGTATACCAGATTATAATACATAGTGCTGATACTATTATAGGGTTTTCAGGTGTCACGCAGGCTTAGGTACGTGGGCATGCAATCGTCTACCATCGAGACCCTTGTATGTGCATAGCAGTCAGTGTCACGGAACCATGAACCAGACGTACAACAAGAGATAAGAGAAAATAGGAAGGCTTTATTGAAAATAAAGCTGTAAAGCAAAAGTCCAAACGGATGGTGAAACCGAGCAGAGTCTTTGCGAAGCCAGAGGTCAGGAACCAGAAGGGTAGTCAGACGAAGCCAGGATCAGGAACCAGCAGGGTAGTCAGACGAAGCCAGGATCAGGAACCAGCAGGGTAGTCAGACGAAGCCAGGATCAGGAACCAGCAGGGTAGTCAGACGAAGCCAGGATCAGGAACCAGAAGCAGCAGCAGTCTTAGAAGCATGTGTACACAAGAGGACCAAGCAAGGAACTGAAGCCACAGACCTCCTATATATATGAGCTAGGCATCCAGCTCCTCCCAGTGGGAAGGAGGAGCCGCAGGGTGGAAGGCTACAAGAAACCCAGAAACCAAGATGGCCGCCAGCACATGTCAAACGAAGGAGAACAGCAAGAAGGTAAGACCATGACAGTACCTCCCCCTCAAGGGCCCCTCCTCCGCGGAGCACAAAACGGTTTCTGAGGGAAGCGTGCGTGGAAGGCTCGGAGCAAGGCAGGAGCATGGACATCTGCGGAGGGAACCCAGGAACGCTCCTCTGGACCATAACCACGCCAATGGACCAAAAACTGCAACCGACCGCGGACCAGGCGTGAGTCCAGGATATTGCTCACCTCATATTCCTCACGATTGCCCACTTGGACCGGACGAGGCCGAGGAACCGAGGAAGTGAAACGATTACACACCAGTGGCTTCAACAGGGAGACATGAAACACGTTGGAGATCCGCATGCCAGGAGGAAGCGCAAGGGCATAGGCTACCGGGTTTACCCTGCGAAGCACTCGGAAGGGACCAACAAAGCGAGGCGCCAGCTTGGGAGTGGGCACTCGAAGGTTGAGGTTGCGGGTGGACAACCATACACGGTCTCCGACCTGGTAGGAAGGAGCAGGCGCTCGTCTGCGATCAGCCTGGAGTTTCTGGCGCTGCGCAGAGGCCTCAAGGGACCTCTGGATCTGTACCCAAGAAGCACGTAGGACGGAAAGGTGATCCTCCACAGCCGGAATATCCTGGGGAGAGAATACCTCCGGTAACACGGCAGGTTGGAACCCATAATTGGCCATGAAGGGAGACGTCCCAGAGGAAGAGTTCACCGCCGTGTTCCTGGCAAACTCAGCCCAAGGCAGGAGGTCAACCCAATTGTCTTGGTGGTCGGAGACATAGCAACGAAGGAATTGCTCCAAGGCCTGATTGGATCGTTCTGCGGCCCCATTGGACTGAGGGTGGTAGGCCGAGGAGAAGGAGAGATGAATCCCCAACTGGGAGCAAAAGGCGCGCCAGAACCTGGACACAAACTGACTCCCCCGATCCGACACAATCTCCTTGGGCAAACCGTGCAACCGGAAGACCTCCCTGGCAAAAATCGTGGCCAACTCTTGTGCAGAGGGTAACTTCTTGAGAGGAACACAGTGGCACATTTTGGAAAACCGATCCACAATCATGAGAATGACCGTATGGCCTCGGGATGCAGGGAGGTCCACAATGAAATCCATCCCCAGGTGTGACCATGGGCGCTCCCCGGTGGCTATGGGTTGCAGAAGGCCCAACGGAAGGTGCCGAGGGGACTTACTCTGGGCACAAACGGAGCATGCCGCTACATATGCGGCGATGTCGGAACGTAGGGAAGGCCACCAGAACAGACGTGAAACAGCCCAGGACAGCTGATTCTTTCCAGGATGCCCCGCGGTCTTGGAGTTATGGTAGGTACGCAACAACCGAGTGTGCAACTCCTCAGGCACAAAACATCTGCCGTTGGGTCTCCCAGAGGGAGCACCAGATTGAGCCGCCAAAATCTGCTCACCCAGGGGAGAGGTCAGGCTGGTGCGAATGGCGGCCAGGATCTGATTCGGAGGTATGACCGAAGTCGGAATCGACTCCTCCCTGGACAGCTCGGAGTACTGCCGTGATAAGGCATCCGCCCTGATGTTCTTGGAACCGGGTAGGTAGGAGACCACGTAATTAAAACGTGACAAGAACAGAGCCCATCTGGCCTGACGTGGTGTCAATCTCTTGGCCTCAGAAAGGTAGGTCAGATTCTTGTGGTCCGTCAGGATGAGAACCGGAACCACCGAACCCTCGAGCAAGTGCCTCCATTCTTTAAGGGCCTGCACGATGGCCAATAACTCCCTGTCACCAATCTGATAGTTGCACTCCGCGGAAGACAGTTTCCGGGAGTAAAACCCACAAGGAAGCAGAGGACCCTCTGGTGTTCTACGCTGAGACAGAAGGGCGCCTACTCCCGTCTCAGACGCGTCCACCTCGAGGACAAAGGGCAACCCAGGGTTGGGATGCGACAGAATCGGAGCCGACACAAAGGCGGACTTTAGGGCCTCAAAAGCTCGGATGGCCTCGAGCGGCCAGACCTGGGAATTACTGCCCTTCCTGGTCAGATCCGTGAGAGGCTTGGCCAGCATGGAAAAGTCCCTGATGAACTTCCGATAATAATTGGCGAAGCCCAAAAAGCGCTGCAGGGAACGAAGACCACTGGGCTGGGGCCACTGTAAGACAGCCGAAACCTTCTCAGGATCCATGGAGAACCCCTCAGCGGAAATGATGTAACCTAAGAAGGTTACCTGGGATCGGTGAAATTCGCATTTCTCAAGCTTACCGAACAGCTTGTTCTCTCGTAACCGTTGCAACACTCGTCTGACATCCAGAATGTGGACCTCCATGGATTCAGAATATACCAAGATGTCATCCAAATAGACCACCACACACTGCTGCAACAGGTCACGGAAAACATCGTTGATGAATTCCTGAAAGACTGCGGGCGCATTGCACAACCCAAAGGGCATAACCAAGGATTCATAATGACCGGTCCTGGTGTTAAACGCGGTCTTCCACTCATCGCCCGCCTTGATCCTTACCAGGTTATATGCCGCCCTCAGGTCGAGTTTGGTAAAGACCGTGGCCCCTTTAAGGCGATCGAACAGCTCGGAAATCAAGGGTATCGGGTAAGCGTTCTTGATCGTGATGCGATTGAGACCCCTGTAATCGATGCAAGGCCTCAACTCACCGCCCTTCTTTTTCACAAAGAAAAATCCAGCCCCTGCCGGGGACGAAGATTTGCGAATATGTCCGCGTGAAAGCGCCTCCCTCACGTACTCCTCCATGGCCTCATTCTCCGCTACCGACAGTGGATAGACTTTGCCACGAGGAGGAACGGCACCAGATTGTAACTCTATGGCACAATCCTATGGGCGGTGCGGAGGTAGGGCAACCGCGCGCACCTTATCGAATACATCCCGGTACTCCTCGTATTCAGGAGGCAACAGAGAGTCCGAGGAAGTACACAGCAACTTGACAGGCCCATGGATGCAACTAGCCCCACACTGCGGTGACCACGAGAGGATCTCGACCGATCTCCAATCGAAAGTCGGATTATGCTTCTGGAGCCAGGGGTACCCCAAGACCACCGAGTAGTGTGGAGACGAAATAACCTGGAGACAGACCGACTCTCTGTGAACGGCACCAATGGCTATCCCCACTGGAAGGGTCTCATGAGTCACGTGTGGCGGCAGAAGGGGTCTGCCGTCTATCGCCTCAAGAGCCAGTGGGGAACCTCGAGCCTGCAGAGGAATGGAATTGGCGGCAGCGAACACACTATCAATGAACAAACCACCAGCACCAGAGTCCACCAACGCCTGGGTCGTCACCGAGCCCCCGACCCAGGAGAGGACAACAGTGATCAGTGGTTTGTCAACACGGGAAACCGAGGACGAGGAGACTCCACCCAAGATCTGCCCCCGACAGACCCTAATGCCCAAAAAAAAACAGGATTGGATCTAAAACAGAGATGACACGTGAATGGAATATTTGCATGTCTTCTGTGTTTTGTACCCACTCCTGCTTTTGGATACCAAATCATAAGCCAATTCTGATGGGACCATACAGGCCTTACTTACAGCTGCTACACAGACAGGATCCGTTGTGCGTCTGATTTTTCCTTCCTTCTGACAGATCAGAAGAAGGGTCAAACAAATGATGATGTCAGCCAGGCCGAAAAGCAAAATAGTGCCCCAGTCATGAAGTGGGGAGGGTGGAAACAGCATGAGGAGACCACAGAGTGTCCCTATGACAGGGTCTGGAGGTGGCAGCATCAGGAGGCCAACTAGTGGCACAATGACAGAGTCTGGAGGTGGCGGCAGCAGCAGTAGCAGCATCAGGAGAAGGCCACCGAGTGGCACAATGACAGAGTCTGGAGGTGGCGGCAGCAGCAGTAGCAGCATCAGGAGAAGGCCAACTACTGGCACAATGACAGAGTTTGGAGGTGGTGGCAGTAGCAGCATCAGGAGAAGGCCACCGACTGGCACAATGACAGAGTCTGTAGGTGGCGGCAGCAGCAGTAGCAGCATCAGGAGAAGGCCACCGACTGGCACAATGACAGAGTCTGGAGGTAGCAGCAATTTGAAGAGGCCACCGAGTGGCACAATGACAGAGTCTGAAGGTGGCAGCAGCAGCAGTAGCAACAAACGGATGAGGCCACAAAGTGGCACAATGACAGAGTCTGGAGGTGGTGGCAGCAGCAGTAGCAGCATCATCAGGAGAAGGCCACCGAGTGGCACAATGACAGAGTCTGGAGGTGGCGGCAGCAGCAGTAGCAGCATCAGGAGAAGGCCAACTACTGGCACAATGACAGAGTTTGGAGGTGGCGGCAGTAGCAGCATCAGGAGAAGGCCACCGACTGGCACAATGACAGAGTCTGGAGGTGGCAGTAGCAGCATCAGGAGAAGGCCACCGACTGGCACAATGATAGAGTCTGGAGGTGGCGGCAGCAGCAGTAGCAGCATCATCAGGAGAAGGCCACCGAGTGGCACAATGACAGAGTCTGGAGGTGGCGGCAGTAGCACCATCAGGAGAAGGCCACCGAGTGGCACAATGACAGAGTGTGGAGGTGGTGGCAGCAGCAGCATCAGGAGACCAAACGCAGCCAAATTGATGCATTCTGAACAGATGATTTTCTATTCAGAATGCATTGGGGCTGAACTGATCCGTTTTGGGCTGCTTGTGAGAGCCCTGAAACGGATCTCACAAGCGGACCCAGAAACGCCAGTGTGAAAGTAGCCTTATGAAACCCCAAAGTCACAATTTTGAGGTACCCTTTGCTTAGGGGGTATGGATTAATTAGCTGACACTTTGACACTTTGAGCCTAGAATATTCAACCTTTTCACAAAATTCTAAATTTAAGCTGCAATAATGTAATTCCTTTTAATTAGCATTACTGAAATAAATAGACTTTTGCACGATATTAAAATTTTTCGAGTTTCACCTGTATAACCACAGAGCTGACCGCTGAATAAATGTTGTTTTTCGACCAAAATACTTCAATAAATATTTTAGCGCATATAACTGCAACGCTGACCACTGAATAGAATTAGTTTTTTTCACCGGAATACATCAATAAAGATTTTACCACATATAACTGCAGCACTGAACGCTGAATAAAATTATTTTTTGCACCGAAATACGTCACAAAATATTTTTATCACATATTACTGCAGCGCTGAACACTGAATAAAATTTGTTTTTCCACTGAAATACGTCACAAAAGATTTTACCATCTATAACTGCAGCACTGAATGCTGAATAAAATTTGTTTTTCCACCGAAATACGTCAATAAAGATTTTACCACATATAACGGAACACGGGGATGGAGAGGGTCTTTGGATTCCCCCAGCACTATACAGACGTCTCAGAAATGAAACGCTACTCCCGACAGCAGCTCCTGGGAAGGTCATGGAGCATCCCGGTCATCCTGCATCTATTCGCCCCGCTGAAGGATTATTTTAAAAGTGTGTAGAAACTACACGGGGCCCCCACGCTGCAGATTTATCATGGAGACATCATGGAGATTTTACTGCATATAACTACAGCGCTGAACGCTGAATAAAATTAGTTTTTCGACCGAAATACGTCACTAAAGGTTTTGCCAAACAGTGAACGCTAAATATATTTTGGTTTTCTACCAAAATACGTCAATAATGGCTCATTCAGATGGCTGTATGCGGATCCTTTTTTTGCGGATTAGATGCTGTCCAATTAATTTCTATGGGGCCATTTTCTTCCATTGCACAGCTCAGCAAAAAAATGAAACATGTCCTATACTTGTCAGTGAAAATCAGGACATGGCCCTATTGAAGTCTATGGATCATCCAAAAAACGGAATGCAATCCTTTTTTTGCGGACATGCTGAGCTGTCCGCAAAAAAACGGATCCGCATTTTTGTGGACAACATACGGCCGTCTGAATGAGCCCTAAAGGTTTTACCACATAACTGCAGCACTGAACGCTGAAAAACATTTTTCTTTCCACCGAAATACGGAAATAAAGATTTTACCACATATAACTGCAGCGCTGAATGCTGACTAAAATTTGTTTTTTGACCAAAATATGTCACAAATGATTTTACCGCATATAACTACAGCGCTGAACGCTGAATAAAATTAGTTTTTTGACCGAAATACATCACTAAAGGTTTTGCCACATATACCTGCAACAGTGATCACTGAATATATTTAGTTTTTGTACTGAAATAATAACTGCGGAAGTGAAATGCGTACATATTTTTCTTTTTGTACTGAAATAGGCCACTAAACTCTTTTATTACAAATAAATGCAACAGTGAAGTGCGTAATTTTTTTTCTTTTTGTACTGAAATAGGACACTGAACGCTTTCACCACATATAACTGCAGAAGTAATCTGAGAATATATTTTTCTTTTTGTACTGAAATAGGCCACTAAACGCTTTTAGCAGAAATAAATGCACCAGTGAAGTGCGTATATATTTTTCTTTCTCGACTGAAATAAGCCATTAAACGCTTTTACCACACATAACTGCACCAGTGAAGTGTGTATATTTTTTTCTTTCTGTACTGACATAGGCCACTAAACACTTTCAACACATATAACTGCAGAAGTGAAATGAGAATATATTTTTCTTTTTGTACTGAAATAGGCCACTAAACGCTTTTGCCACAAATAAATGCACCAGTGAAGTACCTATATATTTTTCTTTCTGTACTGAAATAGGCCACTAAACGCTTTTGCCACAAATAACTGCACCAGTGAAGTGTGTATATTTTTTTCTTTCTGTACGCTTCAATACATATAACTGCAGAAGGGAACTGAGAATATATTTTTCTTGTACAGAAATAGGCCACTATATGCTTTCACCAGAAAAAACTGAAACAGTGAAGTGTGTATATATTTTTCTTGTAGTACTGAAATACACCCCTATACACTTTCAACAGAAATAATGGCAACAGTGAAGTGTGTATATATTTTTCTAATTTTACTGAAATACGCCCCTATACGCTTTCAACAGAAATAACGGCAACAGTGCAGTGTGCATATATATATATATATATATATTATTATTATTTTTTTATTGAAATACGCCCCTATAAGCTTTTACCAGAAATAACTGCAGAAGTAAAATGCGTAAATATTTTTCTTGTAGTACTTATATAAGACACTAAAGATACTAAGATATAAGCCACTAAAGCCTTTTCAAGGTAGAAAAACCAAGAACAAATTGCTGGAATTACAGATGTATAATGGCTATTTGGATCCCCAAATAATCTTTCCCTGCACTTGTAAATCAATTTTCTATCACTGTCCCTAGCGCCTTCGGACGTTTCTCCCTGCACTAAGATGCTGTGAAATGATTCCTCCCTATCCTTTCCCTGCATGTATAAATAATTTTTCAGGTTTTTTTCACAATCAGGTTTTTCCTATTGTTGTCCCTAGTGCCTTCTCACATCTGTCCCTGCACTAAGAATGCTGGAAAATGGCAGAATCTAAAATGGCCGCCGTATTTATAGGGCTGTGACATCACAGGGCTGGCTGGCTGCTGATTGGCTGCATGCAGGCATGTCAATCAGGGTGATCCCACCTTCTCAGAGTTCCTTGCCCCATGTCCTCAGTCCTCACACGTGTAGCTGCCATTTTAGGAAAATTGCGATTCGTTACCACGAAGTGCGAGGAAATTCGCATTCGTTGCGAATCCAATTTTTCAATTCGCTCATCTCTAGTCAGGAACAAAGTAGAGATCAGAATCAGGGTCATTACCGTTGACAATAGCAACGCACAGGAATAAGGGCCAGAAAAGGACTGTACCACAATTACCAATCAAAGCATAGCCGGAAGATTCCTTTATAAATAAGTTGGCAGGATTGACATCATCTTTGGGCACCTGTTGTCTTGGCAAACCAATGTACAGCCAGAGCAGGAGGCTGCAAGCATTGGTGGTAGATGGTACTGCAAGAGAAGAAGCATCCGTTTGTCTTCTCAGGTTGCGGAAGGCTTTATGCACTTGACCAGGTTTGTTCTATGAAACAAGGTTTGTGCGTCGTCCACATTTCCGTGGCTCATTTGAGCTGAACTCAGAGGGTCATAGGTTACTATGAGGCAGTGAGAATGGCTCGGAGGTACGAACCTTGTTTCATGGACCAGACACGGCCGTGTCCATGAAGCCTAAAGCTCACAGGTATGGATTAGCAAGTGTGGACCCACTGTGCCAACTAACCAATTTGGCTTAGGACTTACCTTAAGGGTCCATTCCACAGATCCGCAAAACACAGACACCGGCAATGTGCGTTCCACTTTTTGCGGGCGCGCATCGACGGCACTATAATAGAAAATTCCTAATCTTGTTCGCAATTGCGGACAAGAATAGGACATGTTCTATTTTTTTTCGGGAACAGAATTGCGGTGTGTCCCCATAGAAATGAATGGGTCTGCAATTCCCGAGACTCGGGACCCCCACCGATCAGCTGCTTGAGAAGGCTGCGGCGCTCCCGTGAGCGCCGCAGCCTTCTTTCTGCTTACCAAGTACAGCGTGGTACATTGTATAGCAGCTGTGCTTGGTATTGCACTCATCCCCATTGAAGTGAATGGGGCTGAGCGCAATACCAAGCACAGCCGCTATACAATGTACGGTGCTGTGCTCGGTAAGCAGAAAGAAGGCCGCGGCGCTCACAGGAGAAATGTTGTGCTTTCTATGCCTTTTTTTTCCAGCAGTTCCCAAAATCACAGCAAAAAAAAAAAGATAAAAAGTAAAAATCGCAGCTTTGAGCGACAGCAAAAGGGAGGAGCTGTGAAGCAGCTCAAAGCCTAAAGCACTTCACAGTCCACCTTCTGGTCACTTGCAGGAACTTCGACAGAATAAAAGCTCATATTCACACTGCTCCTGATAATAAACGTTCCACAAAAGTTATGTTTGTCCTGTTCTCCCCAGCCCCCTACCTATTGCTCTCAGTAGTGTAGCATGGATAGAACTGCTACAAACTTTAGGATGGTTGTTAACTAGTTATTACAACATACATTGATTCATACATTTATTAATTCAAATTCATTTTGTTGTTTTTTAGTTTATTTTTTTGCTTGTTTTAGGAACACTTAAACAAAAGCAAGTTGTCAGAAAGGATGAAAGATTATCCTTACCTAAGATCCCAAGTCCGCCTCTCCGCCCAGAATTCGGTTATAATCCTACTACCAGCAGCAATGGAACATTTAGGCCTCTTTCGAACGAACGATATTTCCGCACGGGTGCAATGTGTAATGCGAACGCATTGCGCCCGCACGGAATCCGTACCCATTCATTTCAATGGGTCTGTGCACATGAGCGTTGTTTCTCACGCATCACTTGTGCGTTGCGTGAAATTCGCAGCATGTTCTATATTCTGCATTTTTCACGCAACGTTGGCCCCTTAGAAGTGAATGGGGCTGCGTTTTTTAACTGGCGGTTGCTAAGAGATGTTATTTGCAAACATTCCGTTTTTTATCATGTGCGTGAAAAGCGCATCAATGTGCATTTCACCCGCGCAATAAAAACTGAACCACTGGACGCAATCGTAGCCAAAACTGACTGCAATTGCTTGCGAAATGGTGCGAGTTTTCCTGAACGCATCCGAACCTAATCCGTATTGTTCGTCTGCAAGGGGCCTTAGTGTACCCAGGGTCAATTGTCCACGCTCCCACCCTGAATTCTGTTTATGCTTCTACTACCAGCAGCAGTTACATCTATGAAGATGTAAATCAGTAAAGACGATCAGCATTTAGAAACATAGAATGTGTCGGCAGATAAGAACCATTTGGCCCATCTAGTCTGCCCAATATACTGAATACTATGGATAGCCCCTGGCCCTATCTTATATGAAGGATGGCCTTATGCCTATCCCATGCATGCTTAAACCCCTTCACTGTATTTGCAGCTACCACTTCTGCAGGAAGGCTATTCCATGCATCCACTACTCTCTCAGTAAAGTAATACTTCCTGATATTACTGTTAAACCTTTGCCCCTCTAATTTAAAACTATGTCCTCTTGTAGTAGTTTTTCTTCTTTTAAATATTCTCTCCTCTTTTACCTTGTTGATTCCCTTTATGTATTTAGCAGTTTCTATCATATCTCCTCTGTCTCATCTTTCTTCCAAGCTTTTAGCAGTTTCTATCATATCTCCTCTGTCTCATCTTTCTTCCAAGCTATACATGTTAAGGTCCTTTAATCTTTCCTGGTAAGTTTTATCCTGCAATCCATGTACTAGTTTAGTAGCTCTTCTCTGAACTCTCTCCAAAGTATCAATATCCTTCTGGAGATATGGTCTCCAGTACTGCGCACAATACTCCAGATGAGGTCTCACTAGTGCTCTGTAGAGCGGCATGAGCGCCTCCCTCTGTCTACTGGTAATGCCTCTCCCTATACACCCAGCATTCTGCTAGCATCTCCTGCTGCTCTATGACATGGTCTGCCTACCTTTAAGTCTTCTGAAATAATGACCCCTAAATCCCTTTCCTCAGATACTGAGGTTAGGACTGTATCACTGATTGTATATTCTACTCTTGGGTTATTATTCCCCAGGTGCATTATCTTGCACTTATCAACATTAAATTTTAGTTGTCAGATTTTTGAACATTCCTCTAGTTTTCCTAAATCCTTTTCCATTTAGTGTAGGAACATCAACCCTGTTACATCCGTTTCGCGGACAAGTATAGGCATTGTTACAATATACTGACCGCAAAACACATACGGTCGTGTAAAGGTAGCATTAGGCCCCTTGCAGACGAGCGTGTCCCGATTAGGTCCGGATGCGTTGCGTCTGCGATCAGGGAAAATTGCGCGAGTAGGTACGCAATTGCAGTCAGTTTTGACTGCGATTGCGTTCCGATGTGCAGTTTTTAATGCGCGGGTGCAATGTTTTTTGCACGCGCGTGATAAAAAACTGACTGTGGTACCCAGACCCGAACCTGGACTTCTTCACTGAAGTTCGGGTTTGGGATCGGTGTTCTGTATATTTTATTATTTTCCATTATGACATGATTATAATGGAAAATAATAGCATTCTTTAATTAAGAATGCTAAGTAAAAGGTCCATTGTGGGGTTAAAAATAAAAAAAATATGTAACTCACCTCATCCACTTGATTGCGCAGCCGGGCTCGCGAAGAAAGAAGACGAGCCCAGCTGAGCGATCAAGTGGATGAAGTGAGTTACATTTTTTAAAATATTTTTAACCCCAGAATGGACATTTTACTTAGCATTCTTAATTAAAGAATGCTATTATTTTCCATTATAACCATGTCTAGTAAGCCAGATAGCTAGTACCTTACTCTAGCTTTTATGGACTGCCTCTGAGGACAGCTGGTACGTCACAAACAGGTCTTACATCATCATTGCTCATATGGACTGCCTCTGAGGACGTTAAATACTAATGGTTCCTGTGTGACCTTGTGTTAGCTAGATAGCCTAGGTATACATTGTATTTTATTGCTACACAGGGAGAACCAAGTGGTAAGTCACAAGCAGATCTAACACCGTCAAGGGTAACCAGCTGCTAATGTGTATTTTTTTTATTTTTATTTATTTATTAACAAAAAAAGAAACATACAAGATTATTTTCAATACCACTTAATCGTCAACATTATTACATTTCTAATTTTTACCCCAAAATCCCCCCTCCATCCCCCTTCCTTGCGATGTGTCTCCTATTCCCTCCGTCGAGCACGACGGAAAAGGGGATAATGGTGGGGTGAGGGCATAAAGACTTTAGACTTCTTTCATATTTCTTAATCTTGTTGACCAAATTTAACCATGTATACACGCTAGGAGTGTTTCGTGAAAACCAACCTCGCGTAATTAAGAGTCTGGTCAAGAAGAGTATTTTAATCAGAAGGAATCTTTCATACTTATCACAAATGGTTTGGGGAATATCCCCCAAAATCCAACATTCCACCATATATGAAATCACTATTTTCAGTTTCTGGGCAATAAGTTTAGCTATTGTCTCCTAATATTCTGTTAGTTGTGTACAGAACCAAAACATATGTAAATAGTCAGCCCCAAGTGCATCGCACCGTGGACAGTTAGACGTATTTCTCAACCCACATTTATTAAGCCACACTGGTGTAACATATAATCTATGTCTAATATTAAATTGAACCAAAACATGATTAAAATTATGCGACACTAACCTTAAATTAATCATTATTTTCCCCCAATAAACTGTTTGGATCCTTGAAGCAAATTCCCAAACCTTTTTTCCGGGGGAGTGTGTACCGTTAAATAGTGCTTCCAAAAGCAGTTTATATAATTGTGAAATTTTAAACTTCTGTCCTGAGTTTCCCATAAAATCATTCAAAAGTGTACAAGTATCTATATATGGCAAAAATTTCCCCTTTACACTGGAAAGTGCCGAACGTAACTGTAAATATCTAAACCAAGATAAATTAATTATATGCTCTCTTTGTGTCAATTCCAAAAAAGGAAGTATATCTCCATTATTCACCACCTGTGCAACATAAAGAATATAGTTTTTTGCCAGTATTTATCAGCTAAATAGTCCAACTCCTGTAAATAATAATGATGCCAAAGAGGTGTACAATGGAGAGATCCACTTATTCCCAACCAACATCTAATCATGCTCCACGTCTTGACAAAACACTTTCTATAATCCCTATAATCCTGTTGAACTCTAGATAATAACCTAGACTCTAATAATGTAAACATTATCATATGTAGATCTACTCAATAAATTCCTACAAAGTGGACTTTCCTCTCCGTGGTTATAAAGCCATAGCTGTGAAGCTATAAAATAGCCCTTAAAATAGGGAAGGTTCAGCCCTCCCTGTTCCATCGGCTTATAAAGATATTCCAATGTGCTAATGTGTATTTTATGTGTGTTTGGAGGGATTAGTCCTCCTGGGAAGAGATTGGAGAGAACTGCCTCATCCTCTTAATTTGTGTATGTCCTACGACCTTGTGCATTGCCAAGGAAAATTTTGTGTGCTAACTGGTCAGACATCAAGGTGACGAAGCGTAAAGCATTATAAGGCCTTGGTGCTAGGAAGGGAATATAGGACGAAGCCAGCCTTCTATTTGCGGGCGTCTCATAGCATTGTGGAGGGAATACAGTACATGACACCCCCACGCTCCATATACGACTATGGCCACGTTGTGGAGTATTTGAGCGCTTACTGCAGTATTTTTGGTTTACTGGCTCAAACCGTGGTTAGACACCCTACTCATACAGGCAGGAACCGATAGGTAGCCGTCTTTATGTCAGTCTATGTATGTGTATTTTCATGCAGCACTTTAAGTCTTCCTTAGGTACCCTTAGAGCACACCCTAAGCACAAGCCGAGGGCGGTTTGGTTTTAAGTAAGGGGGAATGTAATGACCCAGAGTGCCATTACTACTTCTGCACCCCGCCTCCTATGGTTAACCTAATGTCATCTTGTGTAATTATTGCAGATCCAAACAATGTGCATTCCTGTATTTGAAAAGGTTTATGTTATCAAGTAATTTGCCTGTTTCAACAGTAGGTGGCAGCAAACACGGCAGAGCTACAGTCTCATAGAATGGAACTGTCTATTCCATTCTAACCCCCCCCCCTTCCCCTTCCCCCATTCCCTGTGGAGGAGTGGAC
Organism: Bufo bufo; assembly: GCF_905171765.1. Lineage (NCBI taxonomy): Eukaryota > Metazoa > Chordata > Amphibia > Anura > Bufonidae > Bufo > Bufo bufo. Next base: position 142,047,242 of record NC_053398.1, on the reverse strand, counting down.
TCTTCTGCCTTGCCCAGGCCAGCTGGAGCACCTTCAGCTCAGCTGGACATGGAGGCAGAAGCTTGGAGCCTCTAAAGCCAGGAAGTATAGTTTCCTGGACTAACCTAGAGCCAGACTACAAGAGAGAAGTTGCAGCATCCTGCTGAAGCAGAGATTCCATTTAAAGGGAACCTGTCATGTGGATATTTGATTATAATCTAACAAATTATATACAATCATTAACTACTAAAAAGTACCTTAGATGTATTCACTTACTGGTGTGACAGATGGTTACCTCATAATATACACACAAAGATGCCACATGCCGCATGCTAATGAGCTGATTTGAGTCCAGCGTGATGTCAGTGAGTCCAGCGTTTTTTAAAATTAACAGCTATAGCCACTCCCCTGCCCATCTGCTGCGGATTCATATGGAAAATAACTGTCAATCAGCAGCAGGTAGGCGGGGATAGTCAGGAGCTCATGAATATTCAGGACTCATCATCATCAGCTGGAGCTTTTCAATACAAGATGTTGGCAGATTGACTGGGTCAATTAAAGAAAGTGACCAAGCATTTTGCTAAGAGAATCAGTCACTTATTTATGTTGCCCTTAGTTAGGACACCATAAAACTGGTGACAGGTTCCCTTTAAGCTTGTCAGAACAGCAGAGCCAGAGAGCGACAGATGTAGCAGAGAGGAGTTTGTCTGCCACAGTTAATGCTAAAGCCTGCTGGGAACCAAGACAAGGCCCAAGTCTTTGTGGAGAAACGTTTATTGAAAGTAAAGCTGTTATCAACTTAATTACAAGGTCTAGACTCAATTTATTTCTTCATCCCCTTCATCAACAACCCCCCTTTTCATTGCTTCGGAGCCAACACCTAGGGTCCAACGTATCCAGGTAGGAGCACCGTGACACATGCACCAACATTGAGGGACATTTAGGCCACCCTACACCACTCTGGCATTCTCACACCTGGGTACCATCCACAGTATCACTAAAAGGGTCCCTGTGCCTTTGTTGCTTCACTGCAAATGGCCTCACGAAAACAAGTACTTTTTTCCCTCTTAAAGGGCCCTGGGGGGAGGCGCCCGTTGCACATGTCCCCATGATTTTTTTACTGACCCACTGTCTGTATAAAAATACTGAAATGTGAACAGACACATTTAAATCAATGGGTACATGTCAGTGAAAAATGGAAATGTGACCGAGGCCTGACTGTGTGAATGAGGCATTATGGATCAGTTTTTTTTCTTCTGCATAAAGAAAGGCAAATAATGTGTAAAAATCTGCAAGTGGTGAACTTTGCTTTGACAAATATGTAGACATTAGCATTATACACTATAGGGGGAGTTTATTAAGACTGGCGTTTCCTATGGCAATATGGAGTACAATGCTCCAAATTTGGTACATGTTTCACTGTTATTGCCCCAGAATCTGTGCCTGTAATAAGCAGGTGTAGATTTACGCTGTAATTTGCTCAACAAGTGTGGAAAGAAACCCAGCCTTGCAACTCCATTCACTTTCACTATGCTTAAATGTATGTAGCGGCTGATATCGCCATGTAGCCCCATCCTAAGGGCTCATGCACACGAACGTGTTTTCTTTCTGTGTTCGTTTTATTAGTGGACCCTATGCGGAACCATTCATTTCAATGGGTCCGCAAAAAAGCATGTGCATTCTGTTTCCATATGTCCAAAATGAATGCGGATCCGCAAAAAATACGGATGATGTCCGTGTGCATTACATATTTTGAGGAACGGAACATCTGGCCCCTAACAGAACAGTCCTATCTTTGTCCGTAATGCGGAACTGACATAAGGAAATGGAATGCACACAGAGTAACTTCTGTTTTTGTTTTTTTGCTGACCCATTGAAATGAATGGTTCTGCCCAAAATAGCGGAATGCACACGGAAAGCAAATACGTTCTGTGCTAGCAACACCGCAGGAGAAATGCTAGCACAGGCTTCCAGTTTCCGTATTTTCAGGTGCTGCACATCTCGTATCTTCACAGCATAGACGATTGCCTTCAGATGATACGAGATGTGCAGCACCTGAAACTACAGATACTGGAAGCCTGTGCTAGCATTTCTCCTGCGGTGTTGCTATCAGTGTGTGAAGAGTGGGAGAAGAGGGTTGCATTGACAATCCAACACAATGGGCAGCACATTGAACACATTTTATAAGTGGTCAGAAACTTGTAAATAACTCATGAAAGAATAAAGTTACGTTAAAACCAAGCACACCATTGTTTTTCTTGTGAAATTCCCAATAAGTTTGATGTGTCACATGACCCTCTTCCTATTGAAAAAACAAAAGTTGGATTCAAAATGGCCGACTTCAAAATGGCCGTCATGGTCACCACCCATCTTGAAAAGTTTCCCCCTCACATATACTAATGTGCCACAAACAGGAAGTTAATATCACCAACCATTCCCATTTTATTAAGGTCTATCCATATAAATGGCCCACCCTGTACTTTTAGGACTTCTAAAAATCTGATGTAGTTTTAGCTCAGACTAAGGGCTCATGCACACGACCATGGTGCGTTTTGTCGTCTACAAATTACGGATTCGCAAAACAGGGATGCCAGCCGTGTGCGTTCTGCCATTTGCGGAACAGAACGGGACAGCCATTATAGAAATGCCTATTCTTGTTCCCAAAACGGACATGAATAGGATAGTTTTTTTTTTTTTTTGAGGGGCCACAGAACGGAGCAATAGATGTGGCCCCAGTGAAGTGAATGGGTCCACATCAAAGCTGCAAAAAAATGTGTCTCAGAAGCGGACCCAAACAACGGTTATGCATAAGCACTTAGGCAGAAATATAGTAAATTCTGAAGGGTTCACAAACTTTTAAACACCACGGTACATATTATGGCTGTGTGCATCAGCCCTTTCTTCTACATTGCTAGAGAAAAAAGAATGTTTTAAGGAATCAAGTATCTCATATTAGGACATTATCTGAGTCTAAGATTCAGACTTCAGGTTGCACAAACTGTTTATGGACTGTATATATTGCACTTGATGAACATTGGACAGCATTATAAACTAATTATAATAATTAACTGCGTGGAGATACTAAGGTACCATACCAATGTAATTTATTGTCTGCAAAAACAAACCTAGACACTTAAGAATTTCCTACAGTTAGGAACCTGTGCAAAAAAACTACTGTATGATCAGTGATTTACGGTACTGATTAGTGCTCAGAGACTGTAGGAGAGAGATTTATATATATACTGTATATATACACCGTATTTGCCGCACCATAAGACGCACCTAGGTTTTAGAGGAGGAAAATAAGATTTTTTTTATCAGACCTCTGATGAGACCCCCAATCTTCATTAGACCTCACAATCCTCATCAGACCTCAGATCGAATCCCCAATATTCATCAGACCCCAATCTTTAATCAGACCTCAAATCAAACTCCCAATATTCATCAGTCCCCCAATCTTCATCAGGCCTCAGATCAGATCTCCAATCTTCGTCAAATCTCAGATAAGACCCCCAACATCAGACCCCCAGTATCAGACCTCAGATCAGCTGCCCAATCTTCATATGAGACATAAAATAAATAAAGGAACTTACTTCAAGAGATCCAGCACTTTCTTCTTGCAGTGATGTAATGTAGACTGACATTGCACAGCGTCAATCATAGTCCGCGCTACATACACAGCATAATGCTGCGCCGACAGTAGACCACATATAATATATATATATATATCCCTAACTACTATTTTTTATGCAAAACAATAAACAAACCCTGCACCAAAAACAGCACAGATACAATCAGTAATGTAGGGTACTGACCAGTGCTCATAAAACTGTACATAAAACTGTAGTAAAAATTTACTACAGTTAAAAATCTGAACTAAAACTAGCTGAAATTTACATCTATCATCATTTTGGTGCACTGCTCTCCGCTGAAATTAATGGAAGTGAAGGAAAATGCTCAGTTATTGAGAGCTCTTAGACATTCAGATCACCCCCATTAATTTCATGAAGAGCAACTATGAAGGTGTAGCCACTTCTCAGTTGAGGGTTGGGATCAGCATTGGGACTGACATTCTTATGATAAATAACAGTTTGAAATGTCTGACTCCTTATTTTCATGAGGTTTCTGATTGACAGATAACATTCACACTGCGGTATCCAATCCAAAAAAACAGAAACTTGATCTACTTCTGACTTTTGCAAAAAAACACAAAACAAAAAACCACCAAAACCTGAGCTGAAAACTGAACGTGTGAATCTGAGCGGATAACACATAAGTTGAACCTCAAACATAATGTGCTGAACCTTTAGCTTTTTTTATGGATATTTTTTTTTTGTAAACGTTTCCTTATTGCTGTTATCAAGCATCAGATATGAATATCACATTAGCAGTATACGGGCCGAGTATATAAGTGGCAGAATTTATAGCCTACATGCTAGAAATCACCTGTCACCAGGACACCACACAGTTCACAGTAACTAAGGTAAGACCTTTTTTAAGTTTACCTCTAGTTATATAAAAACAGGTTATGTGTAATGCAAAGTCTGAAAATGTTGCAGGGAAAACATGCATTTATATAACTTTATAGATTGGATGGGTAAAAAAAGACCTGCTGTATGTCCATCAAATTCCAAGGATGTCGCTGAAATGAAAGATTAATTATAATAACTTTGTTTCCACCTATTGATCCACAGTTGAAAAAAACAAAAAACAAAGCTGCTTTCACTCATAGAAGTGGTGTTTTTCCTCTTTTTTTTTTACACCGGATGCTAGATTAATTTTTTTGTGTGGTAAAGACGGCAGCTCCAGATGCTGAAGATCTATGGGAAACATGAAATGCATGGGATACTGGGATCTTGGTTAATTGCAGGGCATTTTTTTTGTCTTTCTTGCTTCTTTTAGGCTAGGGCTACACGACGACAATAAGTCGCGCGACACATAGGCCACAACTACACTGCAACATGTGTCGCGCGACAATTTTTATAATGATAGTCTATGGTGTCGCACTGCGACATGCTGCGACAGTCCATTTTGGATGGGTTTTTTGAGACTGTCGTGTCGCAGTCGCAGCTCGCAGTGCGACACAATAGACTATCATTACAAAAATTGTCGCGCGACAAATGTCGTCGTGTAGCCCTAGCCTATCATGCTGAATATCTTGGTAAATCTGTCAAGAGACTTGAGTAAAAGGGATTTTCTGAAAAAGGATTTTAGTTGACATTAAACGTACGGTACCGTATGTTTCGCACTATAAGACGCATCTGCCCATAAGACGCACCTAGGTTTTAGAGGAGGAAAATAAGAAAAAACTTTTTTTTATTCAAACCTCAGCTCAGACCTCAATCAGAACCCCAATGTTAATTAGACCCTAGCTCACAGCCCCAATCAGAACCCCCAATGTTAGTCCTCATGCACACAAACGTATTTTCATTCTGTGTCCGTTCCATTATTTTTGCGGAACGTATACGGAATCATTAAATTTAATGGGTCCGCAAAAAAAACCTGAAGTTAGGGGTTCACACGACCGTATGGCTTTTTCAGTGTTTTACGGGCCGTTTTTAACGGATCCATTTTTCCGTTTTTTGTTTCAGTAGTGTTTCCAGTTCCGTTCCGTCATAGGCTACTTTCACACTTGAGGCAGAGTGATCCGGCAAGCTGCATGCAAACGGACAGCATTTGTAGACGTATCCGGATGCGGATCCGTCTTACAAATGCATTGCAAGAACGGATCCGTCTCTCCGGATGTCATCTGGAGAACTGATCCGTTATATATATATATATATATTTTTTTAACATTTTTACGGAAGGACAGGTCTGGCATTGCCGTATTTTTAATGCCGGATCCAGCACTAATATAGTTTTAATGCCGGATCCGAAATTTTGGACGGAGATAATACCTCAGCATGCTGCGGTTTTTCCTTCATCCAAAACGCCATTCAGTGACTGAACTGAAGACATCCTGATGCATCCTGAACGGATTTATCTCTATTCAGAATGCATGGGGATATACCTGATCAGTTCTTTTCCGGTAAAGTGCCGGAAAAGAAAAACGCTAGTGTGAAAGTACCCATATACAGTAATTACATAGAAAAAAAAATTCAATAGATGGTTCCGCAAAAATGGAACTGATACGGAAGACATACGGAGTACATTACGTATGTGTTCCGTTTTTTTGCGGACCCATTGACTTGAATGGAGCCACGGAACATGATTTGCGGGCAATAATAGGACATGTTTTTTCTTTGAACGGAATGGAAAAACGGAAATACGGAAATGGAATGCATACAGAGTACATTTAGTTTTTTTTTGCGGAACCATTGAAATGAATGGTTCCGTATACAGAACGCAAAAAACGGCACATATACTAAACGCAAAAAAACGTTCGTGTGAACGAGCCCTTAGGGTCCATTCACACGTCCGTAGTGTATTGTAGATCCGCAAATAGAATAGGACATGTTCCATTTTTTTCCGTAGACGCAGACCAGAAGATCGGGGGCGCGCTCCGGAAATGCGGACAGCACACTGTGTGCTGTCCGCATCCATTCCTGCCCCATTGAGAATGAATGGGTCCACACCAGTTCCAGATATTGTGGAATGGATGCGAACCTATTCCACGGACGTGTGAATGGACCCTTACTCCGCAAAAAAAATAGAACATGTTCTATTATTGTCCGCATTACGGACAAGGATAGTACTGACATTAGATCACACCCTCAGTGTTAATAAGACCCCCAATAAAACCTCAGATCAGACCTCCATATTAACAAGTCCCCCATTCAGACTTACATATTAATAATTCCCCCAATCAGACCTCAGATCAGAACTCCATGTAAATGACATCCAATCAGACCTCAGATTAGACCTCAATAAGTCCCCCAATCAGAACTCAGATCAGACCTCCATGTGAATGACCCCCTGCTCCGGACGCTGCTCCTGACACCCAGCTCTCTTCTTCTTCCTGCCGCGCGCTGTGCTGTGACCCAACAAGGTCATGAAGCGCCGATGTCCTCACGCTATGCGCAGGTCACAGAAAAACATGTGGCCGAGGAAGACCAAGAAGTGGTGAGTAGAGAGCCCTGGGAGCACGGCATTTACTGCTTCCCAGTCCTCATGTACTAATGAGCTCTCCCATAATGAAAGCGCTCATTAGTATTTGCCCCATAAGATGCACTTACATTTCCCCACCACACTTTGGTCGGAAAAAAATTGCGTCTTATAGGGTGAAAAATAGGGTAACTGTGGCAACCAGTGTCAAGAGGCTGCTGCCAAGGAAGATAAGTTCATGGGATGGATCAAAAGCAGCATAGATGTACATGACGAAAACATAGTTCTACCAATTCTACCACTTTCCCGCATCCTTTCTATGAACTGACAGAGAACCTGCAATACAGTCTGTGAACAGCATCGGTACAGGGAGGAAGGGTATCAGTGATTGACAGCATTGTGTGTATAAGGGCTCATTCAGACGGCCGTATGCTGTCTGCAAAAATACTGGACGCTATCCTTTTTTTTGCGGATCCGCAAAAAAAACGGATAGAATTCAGTATTTTTGTGGACCCATAGACTTCAATGGAGCCATGTCCTGATTTTCACGGACAAGTATAGGACATGTTTCATTTGTTTTGCGGAACTGTGGAATAGAAAAGGGGCCCCATAGAAGTGAATGGGTCAGCATCTAATCCGCAAAAAAACGCATCCGCATTTTTGTGGAATAGGGCCGTCTGAATGAGCCCTAAGTGTGTATACAGAGATAGCTGTCAGTCACTGATAACCCCTCCCTCCTGTACCAATAGATCTTCACAGGGCTGCAAAAAAGCAAATATATAAATTACAAGTTTTACTGAATCTTTTCCCACAAAACTATATCTCAGTCTGCTCGGCTTCTCCTGCTCTATAAGATGGTGCTTTCAGACTGCATTGCATTTCGTGGTGACAAGTCCTCTTGAAGCACTGAACTGCTTTCAGCCGTGGATCCTCAGATATTTGCAGCCATGTATAGATCACACATACCACCTGTAACGGGGCGCCGAAGGCGCACTCGGTCTCCCATCAGCCGCAGACCTGGTGCTTAGCTTCGGGAGCGAGGATCTGTGTTCGGCCTCGTTCCCAGGGCGGCTTTGCTAGCTTTGGAGGCTCCCTGCTCCTAGGTCTGCCTTGAGCGCCGAGCTGATTACTCGGTGCTCGACTTGCCTGTCTGTCGGTCATGTGACGCTGGCCACGTCACATGACCCTCACTCCCTACTATAAATACAGGCAACCTGCTGGCTACAGGTTGCCTGTGATTTTGGTCCCTTAGACTGTGTATTATTATTGTTATTTAGCTTACCTTTGGATTTGACCCTTGATCTGCTTCCTGACACCTCTTCTGCCTGCTCCCTGAACCTTGACGCTACCTCCCGGATTTTGACCTCGGCCCGCTCTCGGATCTGTCTCTGTCTCCTCCCTTGTACGGACGTGACCTCCTGGACTGACCCTGGCTAGTTGACCTGCCTCGCCCTTCCATTTTTGGTGGTACCTTGCTTGTTCGACCTCTCTGTCCGCTCTAGTGTTACCTCTTATTGTCTGTCCGCTTCCCTGCTGTCTCTATCTCTCTGCTTGCACTTACTCAGGTCAGGGACTGTCGCCCAGTTGCGCCCCGTCACCTAGGACGGGTGGTGCAAGTAGGCAGGGACAGGGGACCGGGTGGCAGCTCAGAGAGTGCACCTCCGCTCTATCTTTATACCCGTGACGCTACCCCGTGACACCACCTGAAGGCAGGTGATGTGCTTTTCTTTCAGTTGTTATATTGATGATGTAGGTTTGGGCAAAGTACACTTATCTGGTATTGTTGTGGCATAAATTTGGCTGGTTAATTAATGGAATTTTCAGGGACTGTAATAGTGATAATCTATACTTAGGGTAGGTCATCAATATCAGATCGGAGAGACGTCCAGCACTATCACAGAATAAATAGTTTGAAGGGCTCGGGCTCAGCAGAGCAAGATGCATTGGGTAGTGGCAGTGAATGGCACTGCACCGCTGCTCCCATTCACTTAAAGGCAATGTGTCACCAAAATGTTTTTCTGCCAGTGAAAGCCAGATAGCGACACATCTCCTTTTTTTCTAATCTGTTTTTAATTTCCAATTCAGATTTTTTTATTCTAATTGCACATGATTATGGGGGCGGCCATGAGCTGTTTTTAACAGCATTTACAGAATTGCTTTATGGCAGCCTCATGGGTCATTGACACAATGCACAGCATGGCACCTGATTGACTTCTACGGGAATGAGTTTTCTGGGCAGGCTTTATGACATGTGCAGAGGTCATGGTACAAGGAAAGCTTTGACGATCGCTTATACACAATAGCTATACACATAGGTGCTGTCACTCTGAACCTACCTGTAAGTGTAAGGAGATTAAAGAAAAAGAGAAAACCGCGCTGCTCAAAATAGGTATAACTTCACATTTAGGAGTAAAAAAAGGAGTGTCTTTGCAATGTTATTCCTCAGTATCCTGCGTGGATTATCACAAAATTTGATGCTCTAATCTTCTAGAGGACAGAAGAAATGGCCCTACAACCTCTTGGCTGTTGATTATTTGGCGTATTATACATTTCTATATCTCTCTGCTGGATACATCCTTTGTTGATAAGGGGGATAACGGTAACTGGAGGGATTACATGGTCTGGAATCATAACCATACCTTGGGGGTCTAGTTGTTTGTTGATAATTATCTCTAAGTTCATAGGATCTCTGTTGAGGAGGAGCCTCAAGACTTTCGCTTGAGTTTTATTACACAATTCAACAGTAATGCATGGCAAGTAAAGCTGTGAGAAAGAATAGGTCTGTCCTTAAAAATGACCCCATATTAGGAGATATTATCCCCAAAAATCGTAGTTATTTTTTTAAAAAAGCACCTAATCTAAAGAATAAAATTGTACAAAGTTTTATATTCACACAATCTGGTAAGACTAATAAACATCGTTTCAGATGGTGCCGTTTTTTGCTTACCATGTAAGAATCGTCTGAAAGAAAATAAACAGTGCAAAAAAGAGAGCAACGGTACCACTAATGGGAGAACTTGTGTGAACATATGGGTGTTGTCTACATGCTGGAGTGTCCATGTGGCCTCCAGTATGTAGGACAAACTACTAGGAAACTAAGAGTCAGAATTCAAAAACATATACAAAATATAAAAAAAGGATTAGATACACACAGTGTCTCTGCACATAAAAAAAAAAATACATAACAAAAACCCACAAGGTTTGAGGTTTATTGGACTTGAACAGGTCCATAATAACTGGGGAGGGGGCGATCCATTGAATAGAATAAATAGAAAAGAAGTAGAATGGATCTATAAATTGGGGACTTTGTACCCTGATGGTTTGAATGTTGAATTTGACATAAAGGCCTGTATAATAGTTAAATAAAATATGGGTTTGCCATTGATATGCAGCACATTCAAGAATTGTGAATCTGTGACTGTAAATATAAACCTTTGGCAACAATATGGGGAAGTTGGTGCGAAACTTTCTCACTTGCAAGATAGATATCATAATGTGGGTTATTTTATGCAATGAATAAAGAAAATGGGGTCATGGATATTTTATGTGGGGTTTATGCATATTTGGACAGAAGGGGACAAGTGTAGTAAAATGTAAAAACTAAAGTCCATATTGACGCCGGTTTGGTGAACGATAAGTGGAACTGAGATGATGGTGGGAGTGTAGGTAAAATCTTTGTGGCATAGGAGAGAATAATGGAGTAGAAGATGAATGGGTGTAATCAACCATATGACTAAAAGAGGAGGAGACAGAGGTATTTTTAATCGATTTTAAAGGTATGTCAGAAAAACGGTTTTTAAATTCAGCATTTTTTATGTATGTGAATATGATTGTATTAGAATTTTGTAACCTATATGGGGAAACGTGGAATTTTGCTTTGTTATAATCATGTGAATTGAGGTTGTGGTAACGCTCACATTACCTTGAAAAAGAAGCAATCTAGAGGAGTCCACTGGTGCCCCTGACGAAGTGGAGGAGAAACCCGAGTCGGGCGTTTGATGAGAGGACGTGTACATTTTATATGATTGTTGTTTTATGGATCTTGTGAGTAGAATAAATCCTTGTATTTAAACTCAGTTGACAGTACTTCTGTCCTGTAGGAGATTAGAGCATTGACTTTTGTGATAATCCACGCAGGATACTGAGGAAAAACATCGCAAAGACACTTCTTTTTTTTACTCCTAAATGTGAACTTATACCTATTCTGAGCAGCGCGGTTTTCTCTTTTTGTTTGGTTTTCAGTTAATTGTGAAAGGTGCCCACCTCACAACAAAGACCGCAGCGCAATTAGTGAACATTGATTCAGGACTGCAATTTTGTTGCAGATTGTGTGTTATTTTTTTATTTATTTTTTATTTTTATTCAGTCTTTGTTTATTTAGTTAGGATTGGGTGTATTTGTTTATTTGTCACTGTATTTTAATTATAAGGAGATAACTGCAGTAAAGTGATCTGTACAGATTAGTCCTAATGGCCAGTGTGAAAACTGCAGGATTTTATGTTTACGTTTTTTTTTTATATTGACATGAAACATAATATCACTAAAAAGTCTTTAAAAATATGTTTAAGATCAAGTGATTTAAACAATAGGTCATTTTCTGATTACACATTCCCTTTAAAAGGGAGTAGCACTGCTTTACCATTCACAGCCACTACCCAATGTGCGGAACCGTGCTGTTCGGGAGTGCAGCAGCCTGTTCAAACAGCTGACCAGGGGTGCCAAGAGTTTGGCCCCCAATAATTTGATATTTTTGATTTATCCTAAGGACAGGCCATTAATATTAAAGTAAGTAAAAAGGGGGGGGGGGGGGGGGGAATGTCAACCTTTGAATGCATGATTTCAAAAGGTGAACTTTTGCCTTGGACATTCAGTCACCCAAAGGTCTTGGGATTAAAATAGTTAAAGGTTATAAATATTTTGGGGCTGATCAGCTTGATCTGATATAAAATCTGTATTATAAAAAAATGACAGTATGATTGATAATTGTTTGCTTACCTTTTATTATTTTTGCTAAAAATGCAATGTTTGTTCAGTTCTAGGAGCCGCCACAATGTTAAAAACATTCAAAATGGAGAAATTGATATCAAGTACTACAACTTCTCAGAAACAATTCAGAAAGGTGAAGTCGGAAAAAGGTAAATACTAAATATTACTTTCTGATATTTCATGGGAACTTCCCCAGAAACACATTTTGTTGTTGTTTTTTCCACCAGTAAAATACGCCAATAAGCATAAGCGATCACTCAGAGATTCCTGTGTATTTAGTGTTGTATTTTTATGCCCCTACAGCTGCTCTCATAAGGAAGGGAAGAGAGGAAATTGCAGAACACATGCTAAAGAAAGAACTGCCACGAGCCAAAAACAAAATTCTAAATTTAATTCAAGAAGCTAATCGTCTCGAAACAATGGACATTTTGGAATTTTACTGTAACACGCTCCATCAGCATGCTGGACTAATTAAATCGGCTAAGTATGTTTTCCATGGATATCTTCATAAGGTTTCAGGCACACGACCGTATCCGTATTTCAGTCTGCAAACTACGGATCTGTGAAATACAGACACCTTCTTTGTGTATTCCACATTTCTCACTCCCAACAATAAAAATGACTATTCTCATCCACAATGTGGACCAGAATAGGACATGTTTGATAATAAGAGGAGCTGCCACACGGATCCGCAAAAAACACGGATGTGTTTATGGCCCCATAGAAATGATTTAGTCAGTGTGCTGTCCGCAAAAAAGGCACATAGCACACATGGAAAATACGGTCGTGTGCATGAGGCCTAAGGGTATGACCACGCGGCAAGCTAATGTCACAGTAAGGCCCACTGTTAATGGCCAGGCAGCAACCGCGCTGTGTGGTCATACCCTTACAGATAACAGATTGTACAATATACAGATCAGTGGTCAAGAATGCTAACCATCAGTCAAACAGATTTTTGCTGGGAGTTTGTGGCAAATTATAAGAAAAACTTGACATTTTTCTGCAAAATGCCACAATACGCTCAGTGGGACACCTTTTTTTTTTTTGCTGAGATTTTTGTGATGCTTTTTTCAAGTGGGATTTTTATTTCCAAATGGCTATGTGAACTGCATTTTTTATTTTTTTGCCCTATAGTGAAAGAGATTTTAAATGTCAAGAGCTGCATTTTTGAAAAAGCTGAATATAAAAAAAGCTACCTGATATACACAAAATGCCAGTAGCAAAAAAATAAAATAAAAAATGTATATATATATATCTTCGGCTAACATCCAGAGCTAAAGGTCCACGAAAAAACAAAGCAGGTGCAAAAAAAATGACTAAAAAATCACCACGCACACATGAATTTGGTTCTGACGTTTTTTCCCCTTAAAAAAATGCTAGAAAAGCGGCTTTTTTTTTTTTTTTTTCGTGGACCTACTTTTTTACTGCTGTATTTTAGTGGCTTTTTATAGTGACTGTGTACTGCAAATTTTTGCCCTGGCACTTTTTCCCTTGTAGTGAATATGTAAAAACAACTGAATTAAATACCAGGGCATTACATGCTCCGTTTTTTTAAAAGAAACATAAAATACAAAAAATGCCACTCAATGAACAAAATGAAGCATGCTGAATATAATGCACACAAAAATGATAAAAAATAAATAAAATTGGGGGCATATTGGGGAGATTTACTAGCTAAAAACACCAGCATTCTGGCTCAATTTGTGCCTTGCGCTAGATTTAGGCCTCCTGCACACGACCGTATGGTTTTTGCGGTCCGTTTTATGGTTTTTGTTTCAGTAGTGTTTCCGTTCCGTATGTGATCCGTTTTTTGCGGATCACAAACGGAAACAGAAGCATGGCATATACAGTAATTACATTGAAAAATTGGGCTGGTCAGAAAATTTTCAATAGATGGTTCCTCAAAACCAGAACAGATACGGAAGACATACGGATGCATTCCGTATTTTTTGCGGACCCATTGACTTGAATGAAGCAACGGAACATGATTTGCGGACAATAAAAGGACAAGTTCTATCTTTTAGCGGAACGGAAATGAAATGCATACGGAGTACTTTCCATTTTTTTTGCGGAACCATTGAAATGAATGTTTCCGCATACAGACCGCAAACTAAATCTGCAAAAACGGAACGGAAACGGAAAAAATAAACGTTTGTGTGCAAGAGGCCTTATTATGTATTCTGCAGCTCACTAGACAGTTTTGAAAAGTGTCTATAAATGAGAGCATTACTTCAAAAACGGAAAGAGAGAAAAGTGTTTAATATGTCTAAGGCCTCATGCACACGACCGTTGTTGTGTTCCGTGTCCGTTGTTCCGTTTTTCGTGATTTTCTGCGGACCCATTGACTTTCAATGGGTCCGTTGAAAACTCGGTTAATGCACCGTTTGTCATCCGCGTCCGTGATCCGTGGTTCCAGTCCGTCCAAAAAAATATAACCTGTCCTATTTTTTTCACAGAAAACGGTTCGCGGACCCATTCAAGTCAATGGGACCGTGAAAAAAACGCGGATTGTCATCCGCGTCCGTTTTTTTCCTATGATTTGCATGGCAAACTTGACTTAGACTTTTTTTTACTTTCCTTCATGTCTGGTGATCCTCCAAAAATAAAGGAAGACACACGGAAACAAAAAACGGAAACGGATCATGGAACAACGGAACCCCATTTTGCGGAACGGAACACAACGGTCGTGTGCATGAGGCCTAAATCGCACAACGTGAGCCATTGTGATGAATTTGGTGCATCTTTTGCCTGCCTGGTCTACTTTTATGTTGTTTAAATTTAAAGGGGTTGTGCCAAGTCATAAGAGGATAACTAAAAGATCAGTAGGGGGCCGAGCGCTGGAACCCCCACTAATTCTGAGAATGTGGGCCCCGTTGCTCCGTCCTGATGGAGCGGCAGGTGGAGAATGTGCCCTTCCGCTTCATTCATTCTTTGTCGAAAATAGCTGAGTGCAGCAGCATGTGTCCAGTGTGTGAGTGACGTGTGGCATGGTGTGTGCAACATGTGTCCTGAGACATAGTAGCATTTGGAGCACGTGTCCATATTACAGGATTGCTAATTGCTGTGGATCTCCTCGCCATCACCTGGAAAACACCAAAACATGCGCCACCCATATATACTTCAAAGTTTAGCATTATATAATGGATAGAGTATTTTTCAAGTTAATCCAGTATATTCAAGTGCATAAAAGAGGTTGCATATAAATTCACATTATCAAAATATCACATGTTAAATACTTTGGCGCAAAGGAAAAAATGGGCGTTGTTCTTTTTTCTTTGCTTGACGGTGATAAAACTGGGCGTAGATATAAAAACAAGTAATACAGTCTATAGCAAAAGTCCATAGTGTGCAAAGTCCAACTCAACATTGAGGTAAAACATTTATAGTATGAAGGGTTAAAGTGCAAAAAAGTTCTGGTGTTGTAAACATGAATATTGCATAAAACAAGCACAGAAAATGTCCTTCTGGGAACATAGTTTAAAATGTTACATCATTTTTGTTTCAAAGTCCCAGTAAACCTGAGAAGGGGGTAAAAAGGGGAAAAAAATGGCGCAAAAACCAAAAAGGCGCAAATGGGAAATTTGTATGGCTTTGCTCTGCTGCAAGTCCAGCAGGTAATCCTGAGTATATTTAAAGGGTCCCAGTAGTCTATGTAGTGATTTGCGGAACTGCCACTAGGGGGTGCAACAGGCACAAGTTCCACATGGGCAGAAAACACAAAAGTTTTTCCTTTTGAAGCGGCCATCCGGCCTACTTACAAATAAGTGTCCGTGATGATGGCACGTCGGTGGATAGTGGGCTTCTGGAATCCCACTCGTCCGGAGATGAGACTTCTGGGACGGCTTCCAGCTGACGTCAAGTTGATCTTGGGTCAGATCAGCCGCTCCCGGACTGTCAAAAATGGAGGTCTTTTCCCCCCACCAGCTGCAGTGCTGGAAGCTCAGTAGGCTTCTTAGGAACCGCTGAGGACTCCTCAAGGGTAACTGGCAGAGCCAGCCCTGGTTTACAGCTTTTGAGGGACAAGTTCCGCAACAGCTGGGCGCAGTCTCGTCCAGCGTCTGTTGTGCGGGCAGGCCTGGACCTACTCCTAGTACGCCTCTTCTGGGGTTTTGGCTGGGAATACCGGTGCGGCGGAACCAACGTGGGCTGCCACGCTACATTAGTAATCGCAAACCCCGTTGCGTAGAGATATTGCACCGGGGAAGTGGATGTCTCTCGCCGGTGATCCGACCCTACAGGGATCGTGGCCTCCTCCCGACTCTTGCAAGACCGTCGCCTACCCCCCTTCGATTGTTCTGGGGCGGACGATGCACTTGGGGTCTGGGCAGGCTCTGCGGGCCTCAGCGGTGGACCTGCTGTGTAATATGAGCCATATATCGAGATGCCCAAGCCTTGTCCATGAGCTCATATTTGCAGGATACTCTTCTGAAAAGGTTTAGGTTTTTCCACTATGACCCAGAAGGCTTGTGTAGTGGATAAGGACAATTCTGCGCATTAACTGTCCATTTGTGTCCTGGCTCTCAGAAAGTTGCTCTCAGGCACTTGTGCTATTGAGGTCCATAAGCTAAGTTTAGCTGTTACCCTCACTAGGCTCTCTGCATCTTTGTACATAGACTGTCTGGTGCTTGGTTGCTGTGGTTGTCCTCTCCAGGCTTGATCAGGGCCCAGAGGAAAGGTAAACAGTTACATGGTGACTTTAGCCTGTTTCTCTCCTCCATGAACTTGCTTCTTATCCTCTCACCAACTACTAACTACTAACACCCAAGCTATATATATTATGTGGTGCCAGCACCACCTAGGGGCGAGTGGGGTGTAATGACATTGCCAGCCTGATAATAGGAAATACCATACAGTGCAAATACAGATGTTTAAAGTGTCCTATTTACACACATATGTGGGACGCTGCATATCCACCGCCTGTCTAAATGTACGCCAGATCTCTTGCTGGCGTAGATTTAGACCATTTTTTACAACAAAAATAGAAAATGATAAATAAAACAGGCCTAATGGCCTGCCCCCTTCCCCACCCACACCACTCCCCCTTTCTTAGGCCTGGTGTGAGCGGGGAAAAGTCGCAGATTGCGGCGCAATTAACCTTTGTGCCGCAATCACCACCAGATATACGCCAATAAATGACGTATATTTGATAATAAATGACCCCCTAAATTTATAATTATATGCAATTAAAAAAGTATTCAGATCCAGGTGTTGGTTTGAAAAGTGCTGAATATTTTTTTTTTTTGTGGAACAGCCCCTTTAATCTAGATCTTGATTATTATTTTTTTTTACTGAGCATAGGGGATCTAATTAAGGAATCTGTTACTGCACAGGAAGCTGGATGCAACGCTAGTTGAAGCTGTGTCCACTGTGATCTGGGCTGCACCTCGTCTACAAACAGAAGTTCCTGAACTGACCGCGGTGAGTTTATACTATAAGTAAAGCAAATTCCATTGTTTGTAGCAACTCTCACTCGTAGATAGCGGGGATTTGACTCCTGGGGCCCCACCTATAACTAGAACAGGGGCCAGTGTTCCCCATTTGAATGGGGTGGCAAACACATATGCACACTGCTGCTTCATTCAACTATATGGGACTGCCAGAGAGACAGCTTTGGTGTGCACGCTACTTTTTCATATTTTTTCTTACATTTTTTTGGGGGAAGGAGAGATGACCAAATATAGCAATTCTGTTGATTTTTTTTGTTTGTTATGACATTCACTATGCAGGTATCTGAATATTTACGGACTCAGCAATTATTTTTATCATTTTTTTTACACTACTAATTTTACTTACCTTATGAGAATTGAATTACAGTATTTTTCGCCCTATAAGACGCACCTAGGTTTTTGAGGAGGAAAATAAGAAAAAAAATATTTTGAATCAAAAGGTGTGCTTTTGAACTAATGGTGGTCTGTGGAAGACACTTATGGGGGATCTGTGGATGACACTGTTATAGAGAGATGTGTGGATACGCACTGTTATGGAGGATATGTGGATGACATGGTTATAGGGGGGGTAAAAAGTAAAAAGGTTCACAGCAGCATGTCTGGTGTGACTATTTATTGGGAACCAAGAGTGCACACACAAAAGAATACAATGTTTCGGCTATGCAATAGCCTTTATCAAGTATACAGATACAAAAGAGTGAACAGTCATATATACAACAGAGTGGCCACCCATGTGGCATAGTGTAGCCAATAAGCTAAAAGGTCAATCTCATCAGCACATGTGTTATAATTAAAATGGTCTGAGCTCCAATCAGACTAATGATAAATAATAAAAGTTACGTGTACCTGCACATCATTGAGACTCATCCACATACCTCAGTCATGTCGATTCCCAAAGTCGGCGTCTCAACAGACCTACTGCGCATGTCAGTGACGTCATCACGTTTCAATATGGGCGGGCCGCCGTCACAAGCATCCGCAATGCGGCCACACCTCACTCTGTGACTACAGCACCCACAACCAATGAGCGCTCATACAGCAAATCACATGTAGAGCGCATCATCAGCCCACGTGATCGTCACATGACCGGCAAAAAGGTCCTAGATCCACCTAATAGTAAATGGGTAAATCAATGACAATCTAATTGTCACTGAACCTCGGCTTAGGGAAAAAAAAGAGGGCAATGGATGAGGCAATGAGTGTCGGCATATACTGTGGAGCTAGTGAACCTAAAAAATTGTACCACAAAGGGACAGCTACAAAAAGTGCAAAAATATTTTGGTTATTGGGGGGGGGGGGGGGGGGTGGAATCTGTGGATGACACTGTTATGGGGACAATAGTGCAGGACAATAGTCCAGCGGGCGGCCTGATGCGCACAGTATCATAGTAACCCATGATGCTGCGCGCTCCCGTGCACACAATATGTATGCCGCTCCGGGACATATGGCCCGCTCACGGACCGTATGTCTCGGAGGGCATACGGTCGTATGCAAGGGAACTTACAAGGCATACAAGAAGAGGCAGACGTGACGGATCCAGACCCATTCAACTTGTTCTATTTTTTTGCGGTGTGGAGACACGGACAGAAACCCACTGAAGCGCTCCGTAGTGCTTCCATGGGGGTTTCGTGTCTCCATTCCGCACAGATATTCCAGATTGCAGACCCATTCAAGCGAATGGGTCCGCATCCGTGATGTGGGGTGCACATAGCAGGTGCCCGCATATTGCAGACTGAAATACGGGCACGGCTGAGCAACGGCCGTGTGCTTGAGCCCTAAAGGTCCATCTGAACAATAGTTCAGGTGATTAGTGCCCTGTGTAGAAAGCCCATAAATGCTATGGACACCTTTGCACTGATTCTTTCTTAATGGATTAAACCTCTTTTGTGCTAAAAAAAAAATTGTTTTGTTTGGCTGCTGTGGCATGTATATAGTAACATAGTACATAACATAGTACATAAGGCCGAAAAAAGACATTTGTCCATCCAGTTCGGCCTGTCATCCTACAAGTTGATCCAGAGGAAGGCAAAAAAAACCCTGTGAGGTAGAAGCCAATTTTCCTCACTTTAGGGGAATAAAAAATTCCTTCCCGACTCCAATCAGGCAATCAGAATATCTCCCTGGATCAACGACCCCTCTCTAGTAGCTATAGCCTGTAATATTATTACACTCCAGAAATACATCCAGGCCCCTCTTGAATTCCTTTATTGTACTCACCATCACCACCTCCTCAGGCAGAGAGCTCCATAGTCTCACTGCTCTTACCGTAAAGAACCCTCTTCTATGTTTGTGTACAAACCTTCTTTCCTCCAAACGCAGAGGATGTCCCCTCGTCACAGTCACAGTCCTGGGGATAAATAGCTGATGGGAGAGATCTCTGTACTGCCCCCTGATATATTTATACATAGTAATTAGATCTCCCCTCAGTCGTCTTTTTTCTAACGTGAATAACCCTAATTTTGATAATCTTTCAGGGTACTGTAGTTGCCCCATTCCAGTTATTACTTTAGTTGCCCTCCTCTGGACCCTCCTCAGCTCTGCTATGTCTGTCTTGTTCACAGGAGCCCAGAACTGTACACAGTCCTCCATGTGTGGTCTGACCAGTGATTTGTAAAGTAGTAGGAATATGTTCTCATCACGGGAATCTATGCCCCTTTTGATGCAACCCATTATCTTATTGGCCTTGGCAGCAGCTGCCTGACACTGTTTTTTGCAGCTTAGTTTGCTGTTTATTAAAATTCCTAGATCCTTTTCCATGTCAGTGTTACCGAGTGTTTTACCATTTAGTATGTACGGGTGACTTGCATTATTCCTACACATGTGCATAACTTTACATTTGTCAGTGTTAAACCTCATCTGCCACTTATCTGCCCAAGCCTCCAATCTATCCAGATCCATCTGTAGTAGTATACTGTCCTCTGTAGTATATATACAGTATACTGTCCTCTGTAGTATATACAGTATACTGTCCTCTGTAGTATATATACAGTATACTGTCCTCTTCAGTGTTAATTACTTTACACAGTTTAGTGTCATCTGCGAAAATTGATATTTTACTATGCAAGCCTTCTACAAGATCATTAATAAATATATTGAAGAGAATAGGGCCCAATACTGACCCCTGAGGTACCCCACTAGTGACAGTGACCCAATCTGAGTGTGTACCGTTAATAACCACCCTATGTTTTCTATCACTGAGCCAGTTACTTACCCACATACAGACGTTTTCTCTGAGTCCGAGCATTCTCATTTTATATACTAACCTTTTATGAGGTACAGTGTCAAATGCTTTGGAGAAGTCCAGATACACGACATCCATTGATTCGCCGCTGTCAAGTCTAGTACTTACCTCCTCATAGAAACTGATTAAATTAGTTTGACATGACCGATCCCTCACGAAGCCATGCTGATATGGCGTTATTTGCTTATTTCCGTTAAGATGCTCTAACATAGCATCTCTCAGAAAACCTTCAAACAGTTTACCCACAACAGATGTTAAACTTACCGGCCTATAGTTTCCAGGCTCTGTTTTTGGACCCTTTTTGAATATTGGCACCACATTTGCCATGCGCCAATCCTGTGGGACATTCCCTGTCAGTAAAGAGTCCGCAAATATCAGAAATAAGGGTCTGGCTATGACATTACTTAATTCCCTTAGGATACGGGGGTGTATGCCATCCGGTCCTGGCGATTTGTCTATTTTGATATTTTTAAGTCGCTGTTGTACTTCTTCCTGGGTCAGACAGGACACTTTTAATGGCGAATTTATTTCAGCATTCAGCATTTCATCTGACAGTTTATTTTCCTCAGTGAATACATTGGAGAAAAAAATATTTAATATATACCATACATAGTAAGGTCAATAATGGGGTTTACTAGCAAAACTGGCTGTGTGATGATGGTTCAGTCTTCAGCCCCTCTGTCCTCTCATGACTAGTGTTGAGCGAACCCGAAATGCAAAGTTTGGGTCCGTACCGAACTTTGCGAGTTCGGGTACCTGGACCCGAACACGAACTTTGCAGCAAAAGTTCGGGTTCGAGTTCGGTGTTCGGGTATCACGGAAGAGCGAATGTGGACTCGCTGGGCGTGACTAAGCGACTACCCGGATTTCACTAGAGCCTCTGATGGGGATGATAGGCTTGACCATTGGTAGTTTCCAGGGGCTACTCTGGAGCATAAACCAAACAGTGACAGCTGGTCCAGGCAGACCAGGAGGTACATGCGAAGGTACCGACAGTACAGACGTAGTAAGCCAGACAGGGTCGTTACCAGGAGCAACAAGACAGAAACCGGAGGAAGATGCAGACGTAGTCAGGACAAGCAAAGGGTCAAGCCACAGGTGCAAGGTCAGACAATCTGAGTCGGTAACAGGAGAGGCAATGCAAGCAGGCTGGTATAGGAGATAAACGAAGTCCAGGAACGAAGCACGAAGTCAGGAACATGAGTGGTAAGCAAGCTCTTTAGCACAAGATAAGGACCTTGACTCAAAGGCATCTGGGTAGAGGACTGAACTACTAAAGTACCTGCAGGAAAGCCAGGATAGGTTAACCAGATCACCTGACACAAGTCAGCCCCGCCCAGGGAGTGATGCGTACTGCACAACAGAAGCAGAGTTCAAGCAGTGTTCAGGTTAAATGGAAGTTGTGGAGCGGAATCTTCAAGGTAATACTAACCACACAAGTAGAACCCAAAGCTGCAGCAGAGACAGGGAAGCACAGACTACGATCACAGATGAGCACAGTGCCCGGAACCGCGACGGTAAGCATGGGAACAGCTTCGCACAGAGTACGCTGTTACATCGGGCATTTAATAAAGCTTGAAAGGCTGCAGGGCAGCCAATCAACAAGCTTTAAAGCTGTGGGCACTTAGAAGCTATCACAGCCATGCCTAGTAATGGCATGGTTGTGATTGGCCAGTGTATCATGTGACCCAGCCTCTATATAAGCTGGATCACGTGTAGCACCACCCATCAGCTCTCAGTAGTGCAGGCACAGGAAGCAGGCAGTTGAAGTGAGGGAGAGTGTTAGGAATCTCATCTAATTATTTATTCTGTGGGTGACCTATAGTGATTTTTTTGTGGGTGCAATACACCAGCTTTGCACCCCTGACACAGAAATTTAATAATTAATCAGCTGTTAATTCTGTGGGTGACCTATAGCTTTTTCTTTGTAGGTGCAAAGCTCCATCTTTGTACCCCTGACACAAAAATATAATAGTTAATCCGTCTGTTAGTTCGGTGGGTGACATATACCCATTTTTGGTGTGAGATACACGTGCACTGCATATGTGACAGGTAAATTAATATAGTTAATCTGTCTGTTAGTTCAGTGGGTGACCTCAAAGAATGAGGAGAGGATCAAATAAGGGACGTGGCCCTGGTCGTGGTGCTGCTGGTGTTGGTGGAGCTCCTGTTGCAGGAAGAGGATGTGGTCGATCTGTGCCAGCTACATGCCCAAATGAAACACGTTCCTCAGGTGCACGTAGGCGACAGAACGTTCAGCATTATTTTGTAGGCCCGAATACCGGTGTACGAATGGTGAGGCCAGAACAAGTAGAGGCGGTACTAGATTGAATGGCTGACAGTGCCTCCAGTTCCTTCACATTGTCTCCCACCCGGTCCCCTGCTGAAAGCGCAGAGTTGGCACCTGCAGCCCATGGGCATCTGTCTTTCACCTCACCCCCTTGCAAATCAGCCAAGCAGTATGAGCCCCAAGTCATGCAGCAGTCTCTTATGCTTTTTGATGACTCTGCTGGCAGGGTTTCCCAGGGCCATCCATCTAGCCCTGCCCCAGAAGTGGAAAAGATTGAGTGCACTGATGCCCAACCACTTATGTTTCAGGATGTGGACATGGGAGGACCACCGCAGCACGTCTCTGATGATGACGAAACACAGGTGCCAACTGCTGCTGCTTTCTGCCGTGTGCAGACCGGCAAGAAGGGCAAGGGTGAAGACTGGGTGGAAGATGTGGAGGATGATGAGGCCCTAGACCCCACATGGAATCAAGGTCATGCGAGTGACGTGGGCAGTTCGGAGGAAGAGGTGGTGGTCACACAGCGCCAGCCGCACAGCAAAAGAGGGAGCAGGGTTCAAAAGCAGAGTGGCCGTCCCCTAGCCAGTACGCCTGCTACTGCCCACCGCACCCAGGGACTGAGCACACCAAAGCCAGCTCCAAAGAGTTCCCTGGCGTGGCAGTTCTTCAGACAATGTGCTGACGACAAGACGCGAGTGGCTTGCACGCTGTGCAATCAGAGCCTGAAGCGAGGCATAAACGTTCTCAACCTGAGCACAACCTGCATGACCAGGCAGCTAAATGCAAAGCACGAGCTGCAGTGGAGTAGACACCTGAAAAACCATGAAAGATCTCAGTCTCCTCCTGCTTCCTCTTCTGCTGCAGTCTCTGCCTCTTCCTCCCCCTCTGAAGTAACAGTGGCACCTCCCACCCCGCAAACAGAGGATGTGGCAGCAACACCACCACCTCCACCACCGTCACCAAGCATCTCCACACTGTCCCATGGAAGCGTTCAGCTGTCCATCCCCCAAACACTGGAGTGAAAGAGGAAGTACCCCCCTACCCACCCGCAATCCCTGGCCCTGAATGCCAGCATTTCTAAATTCCTGGCCTTTGAAATGCTGTCATTCCGTCTGGTGGAGACGGAGACTTTTAAAAACCTTATGGCAGTGGCTGTCCCACAGTACGTGGTTCCCAGACGCCACTACTTTTCCAGGCGAGCCATCCCTGCTCTGCACAACCAAGTGGCGAACAAAATCAGGTGTGCACTGCGCAATGCCATCTGTGGCACATAACCACCGATACGTGGACCAGTAAGCACAGGCAGGGACGTTATATCTCCCTAACTACACACTGGGTAAATGCAGTGGCGGCTGAGCATGAGGCAGATAGCAGTTTGGGGCATGTCCTTCCTCCACCGAGGATTGCAGGACTTTTCTCGTTGCCTCCTCCTCCTACTCTGCTTACTCCTCTACCAGCTCCTCATCCGGTCAGCGTAACACCTTCACCACCAACTTCAGCACAGCCAGGGGAAAACGACAGCAGGCAGTTTTGAAACTAATCTGTTTGGGGGACAAACCCCACACCCGCGCAGGAGCTGTGGATAGGCATGGAACAACAGACCGATGAGTGGTTGGTGCCGCTGAGCCTCGAGCCCGGCCTGGTGGTGTGCGATAACGGGTGAAATCTCGTAGCAGCTCTGGGGCTAGCTGGTTTGACGCACATCCCTTGCCTGGCGCATGTGCTGAATTTGGTGGGGCAGAGATTCCTTAAAAAGTACCCAGATATGTCAGAGCTGCTGCAGAAAGTGCGGGCCGTCTGTGCGAGCTTTCGGCATTCTCACCCTGCTGCTGCTCGCCTGTCTGCACTGCAGCGTAACTTCGGCCTTCCTCCTCATATGCAATGTACTCACAAGGTGGAACTCCACCTTGCACATGCTGGAGACACTGTGCCAGCAGCAGGCGATAGTGGAGTTTCAGCTCCAACACACATGGGTGAGTCGCACTGCGAAACAGCACCACTTCACCATCAACGAGTGGGCCTCTATGCGGGACGTGTGTGCTGTGTTGCGCTGTTTCAAGTAATCCACCAACATGGCCAGTGCAGATGACGCTGTTACTATCCCACTTCTATGTCTCCTTGAAAAAACGCTTCAGGCGATGATGGAAGAGGATGTGGCACAGGAGGAAGCAGAGGAGGAACAGGGATCATTCTCATGGTTATCAGGCCAGTCATTCACAAGTGGCTCGGAGGGTGGGTTCCTGCACCAACAGAGGTACACAACTGTCCAGCCAAGGCACAGTTCTGAGGGATGAGGAGTAGGAGGATGATGAGGAGGAGGAACCGTGTTCACAGCAGGGTGGCACCTAAAGCAGCTCATGGGCATCACTGGAGCGTGGCTGGGGGGATACAGAGGACACAGACAATACACCTCCCACAGAGGACAGCTGGTCAAT
Organism: Bufo bufo; assembly: GCF_905171765.1. Taxonomy (NCBI): domain Eukaryota; kingdom Metazoa; phylum Chordata; class Amphibia; order Anura; family Bufonidae; genus Bufo; species Bufo bufo. The sequence goes on along the minus strand of NC_053398.1, from coordinate 142,021,820 downwards.
GCCACTGGGCAGCCTGGCACACATGAGCGACTACATGCTGCAGTGCCTGCGCAATGACCGCCGAGTTGCCCACATTCTAATCAGTGCTGATTACTGGGTGGCCACCCTGCTGGATCCCCGCTACAAGGACAACGTGCCGTCCTTAATTCCGTCACTGGAGTGTGATCGGAAGATGTGGGAGTACAAGCGCACGCTGGTAGACATGCTGCTTATGGCATTCCCACCTGACAGCGGGGGATCAGTGGAAGCACAAGGTGAAGGCAGAGGAGGAGGAAGAAGTCACCAACGCAGCTGGGGCACCGCCAGCACCTCAGAAGGGAGGGTTAGCATGGCCGAAATGTGGAAAAACTTTGTCAGAACGCCACAACAACCAGCACCACCAGCTGATACGGAACATCTTAGCAGGAGGCAGCAATTCAGCAACATGGTGGAGCAGTATGTGTGCAGACGCCTACACGTACTGACTGATGGGTCTTCCCCATTCAACTTCTGGGTCTCCAAATTGGGCACATGGCCTGAGCTTGCCCTTTATGCCTTGGAGGTGCTGGCCTGACCTGCGGCCAGTGTATTGTCCGAACATGTGTTTAACACGGCAGGGGGCGTCATCACAGACAAGCGCAGCCGCCTGTCCACAGCCAACGTGGACAAGCTCACGTTCATTAAAATGAACCAGGCATGGATCCCACAGGACTTGGCCGTACCTTGTGCTGAATAGATAAGTATAACGGCCGCACCCAGCCATTGTTATACTCCAGCTCACTTTCTCTTTGTGTTCTCTTTTCCATTTCCCAATGTTTTGGGGCCTTTCCAAATTTATAAAAAATTAATAAATGAAAAAAAAACCAGTCTTGGCTATCTCCTCCTCCTCCACTTCCACCTACATCGCTACGTCCACCGCCTCCTCAACCTCCTACTCCACTATCACCTCCGCCTCCTAGTTCAAGATTATTATTATTTTTTTATAATCTATGTTATTTTTAGTCATTTACCTATCCACATTTGTTTGCAGGGCAATTTTCCTGCTCTTACCCCCATTTTGCTTCCTTTTGCATCCCTCTAGCCCTTTTACTATGACTATTTTACAGCCATTTTAGTGCACCAAAGTTCAGGTCCCAATTGACTTCAATGGCGTTCAGGTTCAAGTTCGGGTCCCAAACCCGAACTTTAACCCGAAGTTCGTCCGAAACCGGCAAACCCGAAAATCCACGAGTTCGCTAATCCCTACTCATGAACCGTCTTCTAAGCTGAGTTAGGACCAAATCAAAATTCAGCTATGATTGACCACTTTTTTAGACCCAAAATGAAGGAATTTTTTTCCCAAGCTTCCCAAGTTTATACATTATCAGGCCACTCCATGCCTCAAGCTAGTAGATGCATTTTCCCAGTCTGCTCAAAATATATTTCATGGTTAAAATAAGCTTAAATGCAAAATCTAAATGCAAATCTGATATACGACTGCTATTGACAAGTTATGCCTGCTTCCATGTTTGTACCTCGTCCCTATGCCGATTTTAAAATTGGAAAGTAATCTGTGTGTAGCCATAACCTAAAGGTGACCAAACACATTAGCCATTAGATTTTAACTAAAACACTAGTTTATCAGCAGAAATTTGTAAGAAAAAAAAAAAGAAAAACAACCAAATCTTTTAGCCAATTAACGACAGATCTTAACCACCTGGAAAGAAGTTGTTTTTTAAAATTTTCATCTTATAGTCTCTAATCCACTTTCCTTGCAGGAATGTTCCTAAAAAGGTTGTTTGCCTGATGTCATTAAACATGTATGACCAATATGAATCCATGGACAACATGGACTAAAACGTGTATGGCTGCATTGGCGTAATGATCGCTCAGACTTCTTTCTAATGTGTATGGCCACCTCAGGCGTCATTGCCCAACCTTTTACAACACTCGCTTATAATACGTATGTTTAATTTTGAGAAAACACTTTTTTTTTTCTGCTACAGGTATCCGATCAGCTTTTCTATAAGTATGGCAGAGAATATGGTCAAAAGTGTCGGGCAAACAAAAATGAAACCGTGAATCCAGAGGTAACGATTATCTTGCAGTGTAGTTCAGTTCCTCAAAGGTTGTCATACTGTACAGTCAGGTCCATAAATATTGGGACATCGACACAATTCTAACATTTTTGGCTCTATACACCACCACAATGGATTTGAAATGAAACAAATAAGATGTGCTTTAACTGCAGACTGTCAGCTTTAATTTGAGGGTATTTACATCCAAACCAGGTGAACGGTGTAGTAATTACAACAGTTTGCATATGTGCCTCCCACTTGTTATGGGACCAAAAGTAATGAGAAAGAAAAATAATCATAAATCAAACTGTCCCTTCTTAATACTTGGTTGCAAATCCTTTGCAGTCAATTACAGCCTGAAGTCTGGAACGCATAGACATCAGCAGACGCTGGCTTTCATCCCTGGTGATGCTCTGCCAGGCCTCTACTGCAACTGTCTTCAGTTCCTGCTTGTTCTTGGGGCATTTTCCCTTCAGTTTTGTCTTCAGCAAGTGAAATGCATGCTCAATCGGATTCAGGTCAGGTGATTGACTTGGCCATTGCATAACATTCCACTTCTTTCTTTTAAAAAACTCTTTGGTTGCTTTTGCAGTATGCTTTGGGTCATTGTCCATCTGCACTGTGAAGCGCCGTCCAATGAGTTCTGAAGCATTTGGCTGAATATGAGCAGATAATATTGCCCGAAACACTTCAGAATTCATCCTGCTGCTTTTGTCAGCAGTCACATCATCAATAAATACAAGAGAACCAGTTCCATTGGCAGCCATACATCTCCACGCCATGACACTACCACCACCATGCTTCACTGATGAGGTGGTATGCTTAGGATCATGAGCAGTTCCTTTCCTTCTCCATACTCTTCTCTTCCCATCACTCTGGTACAAGTTGATCTTGGTCTCATCTGTCCATAGGATGTTGTTCCAGAACTGTGAAGGCTTTTTTAGATGTTGTTTGGCAAACTCTAATCTGGCCTTCCTGTTTTTGAGGCTCACCAATGGTTTACATCTTGTGGTGAACCCTCTGTATTCACTCTGGTGAAGTCTTCTCTTGATTGTTGACTTTGACACACATACACCTACCTCCTGGAGAGTGTTCTTGATCTGGCCAACTGTTGTGAAGGGCGTTTTCTTCACCAGGGAAAGAAGTCTTTGGTCATCCACCACAGTTGTTTTCCGTGGTCTTCCGGTGTTGCTGAGCTCACCGGTGCGTTCCTTCTTTTTAAGAATGTTCCAAACAGTTGTTTTGGCCAAGCCTAATGTTTTTGCTATCTCTCTGATGGGTTTGTTTTGGTTTTTCAGCCTAATGATGGCTTGCTTCACTGATAGTGACAGCTCTTTGGATCTCATCTTGAGAGTTGACAGCAACAGATTCCAAATGCAAATAGCAGACTGGAAATAAACTCTGGACCTTTTATCTGCTCGTTGTAATTGGGATAACGAGGGAATAACACACACCTGGCCATGGAGCAGCTGAGAAGCCAATTGTCCCATTACTTTTGGTCATTTAACAAGTGGGAGGCACATTTGCAAACTGTTGTAATTCCTACACCGTTCACCTGATTTGGATTTAAATACCCTCAAATTAAAGCTGACAGTCTGCAGTTAAAGCACATCTTGTTCGTTTCATTTCAAATCCATTGTGGTGGTGTATAGAGCCAAAAATGTTAGAATTGTGACGGTGTCCCAATATTTATGGACCTGACTGTATATCTTTACTAGTACACTGGTTTCCATTCTCTCTAAGGAATCATTTAGGATGTGTACACATGGTCAAATCCTGGTCCTTGACACAATTTTCACAAAATGACATAAGAATGTATTCACGTGTGCAAGTTGGGTGCAGAGAAATCCGTGTTTTTGCTTCTTAGTCCAATTCTGCTGAATAGAACAGATTTTCAGTTGCAGAAATAAATTCAGTCACTGCAACAAATCTGCTTTGTGTGAATTCACCATGAGGGCTCCTTAAACCCTTATTTCAGCATTTTACTAAGGGTATAACCACACGGTCAGGTTTCTGCATGCAGTTCTGGAAGCCAAAATCAGGAATGGATCAGTAAAGGGGAGAAAGTATAAAGGACAGTATAAAGAATTCATATCTGGTTTTGGCTTCCAACATTGCATCAGAAAACCTGACCGTGTGGTCGTACCTTAACATTGGTTAACATAGTTTGTCAGGCTGAAAAAAAAGAACTGCTACCATCCAGTTCAGCCTATTATCCTGCAATGGTTCCTATATGATGGTATTATATAGTTACACTGTGGCAGGATACTGCAGTAAATATATATGTTACTACTATTCGTTTCTAATATTCATGATCCTCTTTCACAGGTATTCCAAAAGCTGAGTGTAGGCATTCCAACCCATTCACAGATGGTTGACTATCTCACAGACATTTGTACTGATTTTAACTTGAAGAAAGAGACAATAGTCATGGTAAATGAAAAAACGTTTTATGATAATTAATACCTGTAACTTTTGCTAAACTTTTTGATCAAATCTGATAAATGCAACCCTATATTACATTAGAAAAGGCAATAAGTAATTTTGTCTTTAATTTTTTTTATAAAGGGCTATTACTTGGGGTTAGTGTCAGCACAGTAGACAGGAACACAAAGACAGGAAGCTCTAACTGGAACCCTTTCCACTTTCCCTACCTACTTGCAATGCAAGCCCCAGGCGGCAGGTCTGCAACTGGTCGACGTTCCGTACTCTGCTAGGTGCAGGAATGACAAACACATACAGAAGAAATACACAAAGACAAAGTCGTACAGGAATGGGTCGGAATCGGGTGGACAACACAGTACCAAATCACAAAACAGAGAGTGGTCAACGGCAAGCCAAGGTCAATCCAATAAGCAGTTCAAACACACATGGAACAGAACTAAGAGAGCAAATCTAGGGAGCAAAAACTTATCACTGGCAATGGTATCTGGCTGGGAAGGGGGTTTAAATAGAGCACTGAGTCCCTGGATCAGAACCTGATAGGTCCATGACTCAGCGCTCCATTAGTCGGAACACAGCACACAGAAATAGAGCAGCTGAGCAATCATCCTACTGCTAGTCTCCTCCAGCATACGTCTGCTGTGGGGAGAAAGAACATTGCATCCTGTTGCGAAGGATGCTGTCGCGTCAACAGGGGATGTGACTTAGATGCGTGTGTCTCTCCTGGTGTGGTCAGGTTGAAGCTGAGGATCTCGTCAGATGTGATACCAAAAGGTATGATATTTCTAGTATATAACCCATTTCTGGTCTGCACCAACCTCTTCTATAGGCATTGTAAGGGATTAGGTAGCGGGGATGTCGTCTTCTGGGTAGACCGGCACAGTTTAACAGGCACACAGTAGAAATTTCAGTCCAAGCAGCAGGAAGATCGTTAAACTGACCTCAGCCAGTTTTATTGTCAGGTGGCGGTACAGAAAATGAAATAAAATATAAAAAGCAAAATTCTATGCCTCTAACTATACAGTAGGAATCCTCACTAACACAGTGCTGGCCTAATACCGGGCACCAAACAAAATATCAAAGTCCATACCTCTTGAAGTGCTCTAACAGGTCCAAGCAGATGACCTGTTCCCAGGCTGAGAGCAAGGTGTGACTGGGCTCCTGACTTTAAATAAGGCCAGCACACCTGAAGATTAATTATTACGGCCAGCCCAAAACCCGGACTGTCCGGGTGGAGTGGGGGCCCACCCTTCTCTCCCCACTCCAGTGAACCAGGCCCTGAAAGCGGGTTTTCAACAACCCTAACAGACAACAGCATATCTCTGCCATTCACATATCCTGGTTGCTTTTAATATAACCATGAAGTAGTGAGGAACCTTGGACAAATATATATCCGATCCACTACTTCTCCGGACACACTGTCACAGCATACATGTCTAGCACATACCTCCCAATTTTTGAAAATCACAAACAGGGAAAATATGTGCCGCGCGCCTCACGCCTCTAACTCCGCCAAAAACATAATTACTGACTCGGTCACAACTGCAGCTGCTGGGGATCGGTTAGGTGAATGTAAGTCCCTTAATTTTTTTTTACAGCATGTGGAGCCCCTGGGACAATTTTGATTTTTCTTGCTCTTCAATATCCATTCAAATATTAGCACATAAGTCATTGGATTATAGATCCTTTAAATCTAAGATCCAAATTGCACAAAATAATGAAGTTATGGTCTAATATACAGATAGAAACCATAGAGGCACTTTAGTAAGGAGCAATTTAGTAAATGTATTAATGCACATTTAGGCATTAATCCTCAGGGTCAAAAAGAGAGCCCATGTAAGGATCAAAGAGGGACTTGAATCAAAAAGAGGGACTGTCCCTCCAAAAGAGGGATACTTGGGAGGCATGATAGAGCACTATGACTGAACATAATAAGGCTAGTAATACTGCCCAGATAAAGAAAAGAGGAGAGCAGACCCAGAAAAATAGAAAATTGAATGCAACGGTCAGTATACAATGTGCTAAAGAAAATACTCCTAAAGAGCAGCAATAAAAACAACCTATAGATACATTTTGTAGGAATTTAAAGGTGTTGTCCAGATAGAAACAATATTTGTGTAATAAATGCTATTTTTAAATAAATGTTTCCCATGTAAAGAACCTGTTTAACATGATGTTCAGTTCTCCTACTATTCTTATGTCTAAAAAAATAAACATGATGAGATGAGAATATACTGTAGAGTACACATTGTGTGACTATAACATTTTGATTTTACTTTATTAGGGTGACGGTATTTATGACTTTGATGGGATATACGACCAGAGAAGAAACCCTCCTAAAGTCAATGTAAGTATTTCAATAATATCAATGCTCTATAGGTGACTTTATTGTTTTATCTGCAACGTAATAGTAATTGGTATTGAATCTTTATCTTGCCTGCAAAGATATGTTTGTTTGTTTTTTAATATTTTTATCATTTTCATTCAAAATTACAATACAAAATTATTATTATTTCAAGTTCCCAATACTCACCCCTCCCTACCCTTGCGATGTGTCTCAAAAACCTTCTATCATCCCACTCAGACAGCAAAAGGGAAAGAAAGACCAAAAAGAAAAACTAGAATAAGGAAAAAAATAATAAGAAAAAAAAAATTCATTAAAAAAGAAACATAAAATTGGGGGCGGGGAGGATTAAGGCCTCCAGGCATCCCATATCTTGGACCACTTCTCCTGACTATTTGTCTATATAAGACAGTCTGATAATTTTTAACCCTATTAACCAAATTTATCCAAGTATTCAAACTTGGAACATCTTTTGAAAACCAAACTCGAGTGATCAAAAGTTTTCCCAAGAACAGTATTCTATTCAAAAGAATCTTCTTATCTTTATGGCAATTTACCTTAGAGAGATCACTCAAAAAGCTAACATTCAACCATAAATGGAATCGGGAGTCTCAATTTGCAATTAATAAAATTATTAATCGCAGACCAGTATTTTTCTAGGCCTCTCGCAGACAAACATAAGGGCTCTGTGCTCGTGCTGCGGGCCGCAAATTGTGGTCCGCAATGCACGGGCACAGACCCTGGGCCAGCCGCATGCGGATCGCGACCCCATTCACTTTGAATTAAGACAAGTTCTATCTTTTTGCGGAACGGAAGCACGGAACGGAACACCACAGAAGCACTCCGTAGTGCTTCCGAGGGGTTTTGTTCCGTGCTTCCGTTCTGCATCTCTGGATTTGCAGACCCATTCAAGTCAATGGGTCCGCATCCGTGATGCGGAATGCACACAGACGGGTTCCCATGTATTGCGGATCCGCATATACGTTCGTCTGCAAGATGCCTTAATTGTAGACATGACCAGAGTCTAAAAAAAAACATGATGAGAGGAGAATATACTGTAGAGTATGCATTGTGTGACTATAACATTTTGATTTTTACTTTATTAGGGTGAAGGTATTTATGACCCTGCTGGGATATACGAACAGAGAAGAAACCTTGTTGAAGTCAATGTAAGTATTATAATAATATCAATGCTCTATAGGTGACTTTATTGTTTTATCTGCAATGCAATAGTAATCTCTCTCTTGCCTGCAAAGCTATGTTTTTTAATTTTCCACTTACGTACCTATTTGAGGGCTTGTACTTTGCAGCAAGATGAGTTGTATTATCTAATACTGCCATTTTGGGGACTTTATCTTAATGTTCAACTTTTTTATATACTAATATTTTCTTTGGTTTAACAAAAACAAATTCTGCAGGTTTTTTTTGCATAATTTTTTATGCTTTTCACCACATGGTGCAAATAACTTGTTAAAGGGGTTCTCCATTTTTGCTATATTGATTACCTATCCTCAGAATAAGTCGTCAATATCAGATAAGCGGGGACCCGACACCCAGCACCCCCGCCGATCAGCTGTATGAACAGAACTGAGAGAGCACAGCTAGGGAGCGAAAACCTATCACTGGCAATGGTATCTGGCCGGGAAGGGGGTTTAAATAGAGCACTGAGTCCCTGGATCAGAACCTAGGTAGATAGGTCCATGACTCGGCGCTCCATTAGTCGGAACACAGCAAACAGAAATAGAGCAGCTGAGCAATCATCCTACTGCTCCTCAGGGGAGGAAGAGCATTGCATCCTGTTGCGAAGGATGCTGTCGCGTCAACAGGGGATGTGACTTAGATGCGTGTCTCTCCTTGGGTGGTCAGGTTGAAGCTGAGGATCTCGTCAGATGTGATACCAAAAGGTATGATATTTCTAGTATATAACCCATTTCTGGTCTGCACCAACCTCTTCTATAGGCATTGTAAGGGATTAGGTAGCGGGGATGTCGTCTTCTGGGTAGACCGGCACAGTTTAGCAGGCACACAGTAGAAATTTCAGTCCAAGCAGCAGGAAGGTCGTTTAACTGACCCCAGCCAGTTTTATTGTCAGGTGGAGGTACAGAACGTGAAATAAAATATAACAAACAAAATTCTATGCCTCTAACTATACAGTAGGAATCCTCACTAACCCAGTGCTGGCCTAATACCGGGCACCAAACAAAATATCAAAGTCCATACCTCTTGAAGTGCTCTAACAGGTCCAAGCAGATGACCTGTTCCCAGGCTGAGAGCAAGGTGTGACTGGGCTCCTGACTTTAAATAAGGCCAGCACACCTGAAGATTAATTATAACGGTGTTAAGGTTACCTGCACAATTGCTTGTAGAGGTTACTCGAAGAGGGGAAGGAGTCCAATGGCAGCGACACAGGAACAGAGGAGCATGGAAACGGAATGGATGAATGATCCCAATATGCAGGAATGGCGGTGGCTCAATGGACCAGATAAGGTCCACGTGGTAGATGAGTGCCGAAGAACGAGGAAGGCAAGAGAGTGGTCAGGAAGTCCTGGGTCGGTACACGGGATGGCAGGTACAAGGATTCATGATGAGGCTGGAGAGTAGTCGATGGAGGCAGAGTTCGGTACACGAGCAGGTTAGCAGACAAATACTGAGATGCTGAAGCAAGACTACGGCTGAGATAGCTCAATAATCTGGCAAGGGAGGAAGTGACATGGTCTTCCTTAAATAGGGCGTACACAGATCTGATTGGTCAAACCAAAAGCAGGAACATTCAGGTCAAGGAGGTGGTTCAAAAAAGTAACAGAAACTGTCCAGGAAGCTCTGTGGTCTAGTGAGCAAGGCTACAGTCTCCCGGTTCGATCCCTGACATACGGCCAGCCCAAGACCCGGACTGTCCGGGTGGAGTGGGGGCCCACCCTTCTCTCCCCACTACAGCAAACCAAGCCCTGAAAGCGGGTTTTCAACAACCCTAACAGACAACAGCATATCTCTGCCATTCACATATCCTGGTTGCTTTTAATGAAACCATGAAGTAGTGAGGAACCTTGGACAAATATATATCCCATCCACTACTTCTCCGGACACACTGTCACAGCATACATGTCTAGCACATACCTCCCAATTTTTGAAAATCGCAAACCTATTGATTTTACTTTATTAGGATGACGGTATTTATGAGCTTAAAGGGATATACGCCCCGAGAAGAAACCCTCTTGAAGTCAATGTAAGTGCTTCAATAATATCAATGCTCTATAGGTGACTATTGTTTTATCTGCAACGTAATAGCATTTAGTATTGAATCTTTCTCTTGCCTGCAAAGCTATGTTTTTTAATTTCCCATTTACATGCGTATTTGAGGGCTTGTACTTTGCAGCAAGATGAGTTGTATTATCTAATACTGCCATTTTGGGGACTATCTTAATGTTCAACTTTTTTATATACTAATATTTTCTTTGGTTTAACAAAAACAAATTCTGCAGGTTTTTTTTGCATAATTTTTTATGCTTTTCACCACATGGTGCAAATAACTTGTTAAAGGGGTTCTCCATTTTTGCTATATTGATTACCTATCCTCAGAATAGGTCGTCAATATCAGATAAGCGGGGACCCGACACCCAGCACCCCCGCCGATCAGCTGTATGAACAGAACTGAGAGAGCACAGCTAGGGAGCGAAAACCTATCACTGGCAATGGTATCTGGCCGGGAAGGGGGTTTAAATAGAGCACTGAGTCCCTGGATCAGAACCTAGGTAGATAGGTCCATGACTCGGCGCTCCATTAGTCGGAACACAGCACACAGAAATAGAGCAGCTGAGCAATCATCCTACTGCTCCTCAGGGGAGGAAGAGCATTGCATCCTGTTGCGAAGGATGCTGTCGCGTCAACAGGGGATGTGACTTAGATGCGTGTCTCTCCTTGGGTGGTCAGGTTGAAGCTGAGGATCTCGTCAGATGTGATACCAAAAGGTATGATATTTTTAGTATATAACCCATTTCTGGTCTGCACCAACCTCTTCTATAGGCATTGTAAGGGATTAGGTAGCGGGGATGTCGTCTTCTGGGTAGACCGGCACAGTTTAGCAGGCACACAGTAGAAATTTCAGTCCAAGCAGCAGGAAGGTCGTTTAACTGACCCTAGCCAGTTTTATTGTCAGGTGGAGGTACAGAACGTGAAATAAAATATAACAAACAAAATTCTATGCCTCTAACTATACAGTAGGAATCCTCACTAACACAGTGCTGGCCTAATACCGGGCACCAAACAAAATATCAAAGTCCATACCTCTTGAAGTGCTCTAACAGGTCCAAGCAGATGACCTGTTCCCAGGCTGAGAGCAAGGTGTGACTGGGCTCCTGACTTTAAATAAGGCCAGCACACCTGAAGATTAATTATAACGGTGTTAAGGTTACCTGCACAATTGCTTGTAGAGGTTACTCGAAGAGGGGAAGGAGTCCAATGGCAGCGACACAGGAACAGAGGAGCATGGAAACGGAATGGATGAATGATCCCGATATGCAGGAATGGCGGTGGCTCAATGGACCAGATAAGGTCCACGTGGTAGATGAGTGCCGAAGAACGAGGAAGGCAAGAGAGTGGTCAGGAAGTCCTGGGTCTGTACACGGGATGGCAGGTACAAGGATTCATGATGAGGCTGGAGAGTAGTCGATGGAGGCAGAGTTCGGTACACGAGCAGGTTAGCAGACAAATACTGAGATGCTGAAGCAAGACTACGGCTGAGATAGCTCAATAATCTGGCAAGGGAGGAAGTGACATGGTCTTCCTTAAATAGGGCGTACACAGATCTGATTGGTCAAACCAAAAGCAGGAACATTCAGGTCAAGGAGGTGGTTCAAAAAAGTAACAGAAACTGTCCAGGAAGCTCTGTGGTCTAGTGAGCAAGGCTACAGTCTCCCGGTTCGATCCCTGACATACGGCCAGCCCAAGACCCGGACTGTCCGGGTGGAGTGGGGGCCCACCCTTCTCTCCCCACTACAGCAAACCAAGCCCTGAAAGCGGGTTTTCAACAACCCTAACAGACAACAGCATATCTCTGCCATTCACATATCCTGGTTGCTTTTAATGAAACCATGAAGTAGTGAGGAACCTTGGACAAATATATATCCGATCCACTACTTCTCCGGACACACTGTCACAGCATACATGTCTAGCACATACCTCCCAATTTTTGAAAATCGCAAACCTATTGATTTTACTTTATTAGGATGACGGTATTTATGAGCTTAAAGGGATATACGCCCAGAGAAGAAACCCTCTTGAAGTCAATGTAAGTGCTTCAATAATATCAATGCTCTATAGGTGACTTTATTGTTTTATCTGCAACGTAATAGCAATTAGTATTGAATCTTTCTCTTGCCTGCAAAGCTATGTTTTTTAATTTCCCATTTACATGCGTATTTGAGGGCTTGTACTTTGCAGTAAGATTAGTTGTATTATCTATTACTGCCATTTTGGGGACTTTATCTTAATGTTTAACTTTTTTATATACTAATATTTTCTTTGGTTTAATTTGGTTTAACAAAAACAAATTCTGCTGTGTTTTTTTGCATAATTTTTTATGCTTTTCACCACGTGGTACAAATAACTTGTTAAAGGGGTTCTCCACTTTTGCTATATTGATTACCTATCCTCAGAATAGGTCATCAATATGAGATCAGCAGGGGCCCGACACCCGGCACCCCCGCCGATCAGCTGTATGAAGAGAACGCAGCACTTTTATGAGCGCTACCTTCTCTCCGCTATTTACATACTCACTGTCGACATTGCAGTGGTGAGCAGTGTAATGACAGCTCTGCGGTCTCCATTCACTTCAATGGGATGGCTCCCTCCTATTCAAGTGAATAGGACAGAGCCGTCCCCAGCACCCCCGCCGATCTCATATTGACGACCTATTCTGAGGATATGTCATCAATATAGCAAAAGAGGAGAACCCCTATAACACATCAGTCAGGTCATCAAGTTTATGAGGATACCATGTATGTATCTTATTTTTTATGTTTCATCCTTTTAATTATTAAATAAAACATTTTTATCTCTTTTCCAGACTGGACCAAGTCCCACACCTGACGGTATGTTTACAGTGAAACATTCTGAATAGTGTTTCAATTATCATTGCAAACTAGCTATGTAAAATATTCCCACTGCCCTCAGAAAGTACCTGGTCCATTTCATGATAAAGGGGTGCCACCTTCTTAAAAGCCCATGTTAATGATACTGCAAAAGGGGCATAATAACCTTTTATGTTCAGTGTGCAATAGGCAAAACATAAAAGGTAATAAAAACATTTCCTGCGAAATAAATGGGATTAAAAAACTTCCAGTGCTACTTACTTTTATGTAAGATGCCATTATGTTTTCATTTTTTTCATCTCCCCCTTCCAAGGGCCATCATTTTTCATGAAAACATGGAAATGAAACATTAACTTTTATTAGATAAAAAAAAAAACAGGCAAAGGAGAAAAGCAGGGCCAAAGAGTGTAGTTAAAGAAATAAATCGATGGAGATAAACATGTAAAAAGGGTGCAGTAACAAATAATGAGGTGAGAGCAGGGGCGGATTAAGGCTACATGCACACAACCGCATGTGTTTTGCGGTCTGCAAATTGCGGATCCGCCCAAAAAAACTTATGACATCCGTATGCCATCCGTTTTTTTTTTTTTTTGCGGATCCATTGTAAAAATGTCTAAAATGGACAAGAATAGGACATGTTCTATTTTTTTTGAAGGGCTACAGAACGGATATACTGATGTGGACAGCACATGGTGAATTGAAATGAATGGGTCTGCATCCTATCCGTAAAAAAAAAAGGAATGAACACGGAAACAAACAACGTTCGTGTGCATGTAGCCTAAGAGCATGATAGGCCCGGGGCTGTCTAACCAACTTGGGCCCCTCCCTCCATGCACACGAACGTTGTTTGTTTCAGTGTTCGTTCAGTTTTTTTGTTTTTTGTTTTTGTATGAGCGCCACAGTCTCTTCCTAGGCCATATGACATCTCCAGACTAAAAAATAAATACCCCAAATTGTCTATTAAACTGAAAAATTTGGTTGCCAAATTTAAAATACATATAATTATAATAAAAAAGACTTGGAGGAGAAAACAGTTCCACATACCTTACATCCAGGGACATCTCCTGTCATGTAGACCTTCTCTTTCCTCTTCTCCTCTGTTAGAGGGAAAAAAAAAAAAAGCTAAATACTCCCCTATGTCCAGGCACGCGATGGCAGGCGCGCACACACTACTGTGCTGCGTACAGGCACGCGATGACGTTATCCCGCACACCTGCGCCGGGATTTCACTACCGCATAGGCCTCAGGCTTACTAATCCTGAAGCCTATGGCGGTGACTGGCGGTGGGGCAGGGAACTATGCGCTCCCGTGCCCCGCCGCACTATGTGGCCGTTCGGGTCGGGTCTTGGCCCCCCAGCGGTGTAGGGCCCGGGGCTGCCAACCCGAACGTCCCTATTGTAATCCGCCACTGGGTGAGAGGCCCAAATTGGTGGCTAAGGGAAGGGGACACTACCCCTAGATACAACCTAGACACCCCTAACAACAGAGTAACCACCCAGATAAGGGAGGCCTTGTACAAGAGCCTCTCCCTAATGCGCCCTAGATGACACCTACACTGACCCGACAGGTATCCCCCTGGAGTTCTTCAGGGGCCCTGTAAGTGAGGAGGAGAATAATACTTAGACATACAATCACAAAATTGGTATAATAGTTAAACTAAAGTGCTAGCTGCAGAGATACAAATATAGGCCCACAATGGAGCCACTCACTCAGACTACATGCCGGTAGATGAAAACACGCGCCGAGAACTTTTTATTTTCTACACATGGAGCTGTGTGAAGGCTTTTTTTTTTTGCAGGGAGAGCTCTTTATTGATAACATTTTGGAATACATGCAACTTTTTGTTACATTTTTATTCCATTTTTCGGGAGGAGGCAAGCTGGCCAGGTGAAATTTTACAATCCTGGCACTGAACATTTTGAGTCGATGCCAATTATGGGGCACGTTTATTGAGACCAGCGTTTTAGATGCTGGTCTTAATAAAGGCCCATAGCTGGTGGTGGATCCGCCGGGATTGCGAAGAGCCGCCGGCCTCTCCATAACCTCAGCGCATCCAGCACCAGTTCTAAATGTAGGACAGCTTCCTTGCTGTCTTACAGTTAGACCATTTTCTACACCTAAAACAGGCGTAGAAACTGATGAATGAGACAGACCTGCTGGCCCGTCCCCTTCCCTGCCCACGATTTTAGACTTGGCTTGAGTGGGGCGAAGTCACAGATAGCGGCCCAACTAACCGTTGCGACCTCACCTGCGCCTGAAATATGCCTAACTTTATATCAGTATAGTAAATTACCCCCTATGTACGTATACCGTTCTCATTATGTCTTTTGTTGCATGTTGTGGCTTAGTGGGACAGGGGTATAACTTAGTGAGAAAGAGGACGTGGCCTAACATTTGCAACGAAAGTGCGTCACTTTATATTCTGTTGCAACGTAAACCAACCAGTAGCTGGTGTAATGTTAGACTACAGTGTCTTGCCGTGCACCAAATCTATCATCCAGTATGAGCACCGTGGTAAATTTGGTTTGTGTCTGCACAGCCTAAATTTAGGCTAGGTGCAGAATTAGGAAAGTAGCTCTAGCCTACGAGTAAGAAAAGTAAAAGAATCGTTTGGTAATCTGCAAATTTAGCAAAGATTTCATAGCCCAAACGAAAAGCTATATATATATTTTTTTATGTCACCATCATTTTCAAACATCTACACTGTTCATATTCTGTATATATATATATATATATACACAAAAGGAATAAATGGCAGCACCAATTCTCAACAAGTACGACGGGTGCTATGTCCCAGGGTATAACTTCTTACCCAAAAAATGTAGAAGGAAACGGACAGCACTTCCAATAGAAAATCGTGCTTTAATCGAGCCAAGTGGGACAGTGAGGCAACGTTTCGGCTCGTTTTCTATTGGAAGTGCTGTCCGTTTCCTTATATATATATATATATTAATATTTTTTTTTAGAATAATTGATGATCATGAATACTACAATTTATGACAATATAACGATTTCGTTTTTTGTTTTTTTTTCAATAGATATGGCGCTTCCAAGAATTCCCTCACCTGCTGACTCAAATTTGGTGATGCCCCAACGCATGATGCTCCCACCCTTACCTTCAGTCTCAAGTGGCTCAGAAAGTGGATCTGCCTGTAATTCCAACAACAATTATGAAGACACGTTTTACTATGAATAATATATACGAACTCCTTATCAGAACTGGTTAAATCGTTAATTGAAAAAGGATGAGGAGAATTTATAAATCCCTGGTGCCAAAAAGTCACAGCATTTTGGGCATAGCTTAATGGGTGGGGTGTGGCTCAGCAATCGTACTATAGTTTACACCAGAAGCTATGAGGTGGTGTAGATTGGACCTTCTGGTGTATGGAGTACATCATTTTTGCATCTCTTAATAACTGAGGTACATCTCATTCCAGGGCAGCACTGGATCAAGATTGGCATTGGTATTGCCAGTCTTGTTAACCACTTCCAGATCTGGCCATTTGCCTCCTTCCTGACCAGGCCATATGTCACTTTAAGTGGTAATAACTTTGGAACGCTCTTACTTATCCAAGCCATTCTGAGACTGTTTTCTCGTGACACATTATAAATGATGTTAATGGTAAACCTGAGTCACTATGTTTTACCTTTATTTATAAAAAAAAATCTAAAGTTACCGAAAATTTTGAAAAATTCGCTATTTTATAAATTTGAATCTCTCTGCTTTTAAGACAGGTAGTAATACCTCATAAAATACTTTTAAATTAACATTCCCCATATATCTACATTATGTTGGCATCATTTTGGTAATGTAATTAAAAAATATTTTTAGGACGTTAGAATGTTTAGAAATAATTTTGTTTTATTTTCAAGCAAATTTCCAAAATCAACTTTTTTAAGGATCAGTTCTGAAGTTGCTTTGAGGAGCTGACATAAAAGAAAACTGACCCCATTTTAGAAACTACACCCCTCAAACTATTCAAAACTGGTTTTAGAAATGTTGATAACCCTTTTATTATTCCACAGGAATAAAGCAAAATCGAGGTGAATGAATGAATGAATAACTTGTATAGCGCTACAATTGCGAACTAAATCGCCTCAAGGCGCTTTTGCAGCCATTGTCCGCCTGTGCCTTCAGAAGAGGTGGGTCTTGAGCTTTTTACTGAAGGCCAGATGGTTTTCTTCTGAGCGGATCTCCGCGGGTAGAGTGTTCCATAGCCAGGGTCCTTGGACTGCGGTGAAATGTAAATTTTTTTCCTGTAACATATCAAGGGTTAACAACAAAACAAACCTTAATATTTAGTACCCTGATTCTGCAGTTTTCAGAAACACCCCATATGTGGTTATAAACTGCTATATGGGTACACAGATTAGTCCAAAAGTAAGTTACAAAGGAATGGCGTAAAGAAACAATAAAGACCCTAACTAGAGCTTAACTCAGAAAATAACTAGAAAACCTATGAAAGGACACTGAGAACTACTAAGCTAAAAAATATTATTTTATTAAGTATGTAGTTAAAAACATATACAAAGAGATGACAGACAAATGCAAAAAGTGCAGTACAATCCTGGGAGAGTTTATCAAGTACAACAGTATGATAGGGTAAGTGACCTAAATGTAGGCGCCTATAAGTAGAAAAATTACTATTTAAAATATATATTGAAAGGGGTATCCACTATTGATGAGAGTGCAAGTAGTAGCATCAAATGTAAAGTGCAAGTGCATGCTATATAATATAAGCAAACGAAGAAATAGCAACTCTCCAATGTGGATCTTTTAAATATATATATATATATATATATATATATATCTATTCAGCCAGATACAGCAAACAGTAAAGTGCATGTGCAAGCTGCAAAAAATAAAAAAAGAGACATAACCAATGTTGGTTCAAAAGGCAGAAAACCGCAACAAGTTACATCAACCATGCGGTCTGAAAAGGCAAGGTCACATACCGTATATAAAAGGTAACAAATCCACAGGAAGACTGCACACCCCGACGCGCGTTTCGATTTGAAACCTTCCTCTGGGATTAAGATCTGGGGAGTTTCCAGGCCATAGACCCAAAATGTCAACGTTTTGGTCCCCGAGCCACTTAGTTATCACTTTTGCCTTATGGCACAGTGCTCCATCGTGCTGGAAAATGCATTGTTCTTCACCAAACTGTTGTTGGATTGTTGGAAGAAGTTGCTGTTGGAGGGTGTTTTGGTGCCATTCTTTATTCATGGCTGTGTTTTTGGGCAAATTTGTGAGTGAGCCCACTCCCTTGGATGAGAAGCAACGCCACACATGAATGGTCTCAGGATGCTTTACTGTTGGCATGACACAGGACTGATGGTAGCGCTCACCTTTTCTTCTCCGGACAAGCCTTTTTCCAGATGCCCCAAACAATCGGAAAGAGGCTTCATCGGAGAATATGACTTTGCCCCAGTCCTCAGCAGTCCATTCACCATACTTTCTGCAGAAGATCAATCTGTCCCTGATGTTTTTTTTGGAGAGAAGTGGCTTCTTTGCTGCCCTTCTTGACACCAGGCCATCTTCCAAAAGTCTTCGCCTCACTGTGCGTGCAGATGCGCTCACACCTGCCTGCTGCCATTCCTGAGCAAGCTCTGCACTGGTGGCACTCCGATCCCGCAGCTGAATCCTCTTTAGGAGACGATCCTGGTGCTTGCTGGACTTTCTTGGACGCCCTGAAGCCTTCTTAACAAGAATTGAACCTCTTTCCTTGAAGTTCTTGATGATCCTATAAAATAATGATTGAGGTGCAATCTTAGTAGCCACAATATCCTTGCCTGTGAAGCCATTTTTATGCAACGCAATGATGGCTGCACGCGTTTCTTTGCAGGTCACCATGGTTAACAATGGAAGAACAATGATTTCAAGCATCACCCTCCTTTTAACATGTCAAGTCTGCCATTTTAACCCAATCAGCCTGACATAATGATCTCCAGCCTTGTGCTCGTCAACATTCTCACCTGAGTTAACAAGACGATTACTGAAATGATTTCAGCAGGTCCTTTAATTACAGCAATGAAATGCAGTGGAAAGGTTTTTTGGGGATTAAGTTAATTTTCATGGCAAAGAAGGACTATGCAATTCATCTGATCACTCTTCATAACATTCTGGAGTATATGCAAATTTCTATTATAAAAACTTAAGCAGCAACTTTTCCAATTTCCAATATTTATGTAATTCTCAAAACTTTTGGCCACGACTGTACTACTACAGAGGGATCTGGATAGATTGGAGGCTTGGGCAGATAAGTGGCAGATGAGGTTTAACACTGACAAATGTAAGGTAATGCACATGGGAAGGAATAATGCAAGTCACCCGTACATACTAAATGATAAAACACTCGGTAACACTGACATGGAAAAGGACCTAGGAATTTTAATAAACAGCAAACTAAGCTGCAAAAACCAGTGTCAAGCAGCTGCTGCCAAGGCCAATAAGATAATGGGTTGCATCAGAAGGGGCATAGATGCCCGTGATAAGAACATAGTCCTACCACTTTACAAATCGCTAGTCAGACCACACATGGAGTACTGTGTACAGTTCTGGGCTCCAGTGAACAAGGCAGACATAGCAGAGCTGGAGAGGGTCCAGAGGAGGGCAACTAAAGTAATAACTGGAATGGGGCAACTACAGTACCCTGAAAGATTAGCAAAATTAGGGTTATTCACTTTAGAAAAAAGACGACTGAGGGGAGATCTAATTAATATGTATAAATATATCAGGGGTCAGTACAGAGATCTATCCCATCATCTATTTATCCCCAGGACTGTGACTGTGACGAGGGGACATCCTCTGCGTTTGGAGGAAAGAAGGTTTGTACACAAACATAGAAGAGGATTCTTTACGGTAAGAGCAGTGAGACTATGGAACTCTCTGCCTGAGGAGGTGGTGATGGTGAGTACAATAAAGGAATTCAAGAGGGGCCTGGATGTATTTCTGGAGTGTAATAATATTACAGGCTATAGCTACTAGAGAGTGGTCGTTGATCCAGGGAGTTATTCTGATTGCCTGATTGGAGTCGGGAAGGAATTTTTTATTCCCCTAAAGTGGGGAAAATTGGCTTCTACCTCACAGTTTTTTTTTTTTGCCTTCCTCTGGATCAACTTGCAGGATAACAGGCCGAACTGGATGGACAAATGTCTTTTTTCGGCCTTATGTACTATGTTACTATATTACCAGGAGCAGACAGGCTCCTTATCTCTGCTCTCTAACATTATAAACACTCATTAAAGCTTAATCCTTATCTTACTCATAAGAATGGGGCTTAAATAAGTGTTTATGACATCTTAGTAGTTTAGAGATAAAGGTAATTAGATGACCAGCACAAAGTGAAAGTGAAAGTACCAGTCACACAGTTAGAAAAACAATTAACCCTTTGTGACAGTATGTCTCAATATTTTTAATAAAAGCCAATTGAAAATATGATTTTTGGCCAAAAATAAGTTAAATGCATTAATAAAAAATTGCCTCCAAAGGTGTAGGGTGTGCATAGCCTTTTATGGCTGCCTGCTGAGGAGTGAACACCTCAGAGCAGCAAGGAGCAGATCCTGGAGGGAGACTCCATTCCCCTACAGCCCACAAACAACTTATGTGCCAGCCCTCAGAATGGAAAAAATCTATAGAAGGTTTAGCCGACAGAAAGGGATTGTGGACTTTGGCAAAGAAGCTTGAATTGCTGTTAATCTGGCTACATTCTCCTCTGCATGTGGTGGAAACACTGTAAACTACAAGCTGCCCACCATAACCAAAGGAAAGGAGGGCCCCTTATTCAGAGACTGTATTCCTCTGAGGATACTGTGAATATCATCTACTTATATATATCTGATCACTGTAACAGGAGGGTAGTGAGGAAGCATTGAAAAACTATCAGGAAAAAATAGAGTATGTAAAAGACAAATAAAAGTAGCCAAACTAGAGATCGAGAGATTAAGTAAAACTAACCCTAAAATGTTCTACAATTATATAAATGGTAAAAAGTATAAATCTGAAGGTGTTAGCCCTTTACAGAGTAATGAGGGGGGAGTTGCAGAAAGCGATGAGGAGAAAGCAATTTAAAGAAAATTTTATAAAATATTTTTTTCTCCACTGTATTCACTGAAAAAAATAAACTGTCAGATGAAATGCAGAATGTTAAAGTAAATTCTTATCACGGTCGGCGTGGCTATCACATACGTGACACAGAGGGAGGGAACAAGGAAGGCCCTGCCCAAGTGAGAGGGAAGATGGTGACCCCTGACTCACCTGGCGGCTGGCACCTGGCTGCCCTGACGTCCCTAGACGGGTTCCTCACCCGTACGCCGATCACGTGCCTAAAGCCCTGGCTTTCCCTGAGCTGAGCCCTAGGTAGTGAACAGGGCGATGGGAACACTAGTCCGCACCACTAGCTCTAAGGGAAAACACCAAGGGAAGGACAGACAACACAGACTCAACATATATTCCCAGGTGGGCGACAACAGGAGACAACAATAAGCCAAACAGGGATCCGGAGGGTAGCACACAGGAACAACAACCAGGATTAACCACTCCAGTGGGTCAGTATAGATGTCCAGGCAGGAAGCTCTATAACTGGCAACTAGAGAAGTGTGAGGGGAGAATATAAGGAGGTAGGGAGTGGCAGACACGAAACAGCTGAGGAGGAGAAGCTACGGATCCCTGAGAGAGACAAAAAGGATAGCAAGGCAAACACAGAAAACAATAACTAAGAAACACCATGATCTTTAGCTATAGAGCGCGCAGCCACCCGCTGCGACTTCCTGACCCCGGGTATAACGGAGTCAGACGTGGCTCTTGATACCCTCGTGACAGTACCCCCCCTTTCACGAGGGGCCTCCGGACACTCAGGACCAGGTCTCTCCGGATGAGAGGCATGGAAAGTCTGAATTAACCTGTTGGCGTTTACCTCTGACGCTGGAACCCACATTCTTTCCTCGGGACCGTAACCCCTCCAATGCACAAGATACTGAAGAGAGCGGCGGACCCGACGAGAATCAACAATTCTGGCTATTTGAAACTCCAGATTACCATCCACAATAACAGGAGGAGGTGGCAGCGGCGATGGTTCTAGAGGTGGAACATACTTCTTGAGTAACGATTTATGGAAGACGTTATGGATCTTAAAAGTCTGAGGTAGCTCCAGGCGAAAAGCCACAGGGTTAATGACGGTTACTATTTTATAGGGACCAATGAACCTAGGACCCAGTTTCCAAGAAGGAACCTTCAACTTAATATTCCTAGTAGACAACCACACATAGTCATTCACTCCTAGGTCCGGACCTGGCGACCGTTTCTTATCGGCCATGCATTTATATTTACCACTCATCTTTTTCAAGTTAACTTGCACCTTCTGCCATACCGATGAAAGAGATGAAGAAAACCTTTCCTCTTCGGGAACCCCAGAAGACCCCCCCTCTTTGAAAGTACAAAATTGGGGATGAAAACCGTATGCACCAAGGAATGGTGACTTGCCGGTGGACTCCTGATAATGATTATTTATGGCAAACTCAGCTAACGGTAAGTATGATGACCACAACTCTTGGTTTTCAGACACAAAACACCTTAAATATGTTTCTAGGTTTTGGTTGGTACGCTCAGTCTGTCCATTCGACTGAGGATGGAAAGCTGAGGAAAAGGACAAGTGAACCCCCAAACGGGAACAAAAAGCTTTCCAAAACTTAGAAATAAACTGGGTTCCCCGATCCGAAACCACATCGGAAGGGACCCCGTGAAGCTTCACGATTTCACTGATAAACACCTGAGCAAGAGTTTTAGCATTAGGAAGTGCGGGTAACGCAATAAAGTGTACCATTTTGCTAAACCTGTCTACTACTACCAAGATAACTGTTTTACCCGCCGACAACGGTAAGTCAGTGATGAAATCCATAGACAGATGTGTCCATGGCCTATTGGGAATGAAAAGTGGCAATAAAGACCCTGCTGGACGTATATGAGAGACTTTCGCGCGTGCACAAGTAGAACAAGTAGACACGAAATCCATTACATCCTGACGCAACCTTGGCCACCAAAAACGACGAGATAAAAGCTCCAAGGTTGCTTTACTACCCGGGTGCCCAGCAAGTGCCGAATTATGATGTTCTTTTAATAATTCAAGACGCAGGTTTAACGGTACAAACAATTTCTCTGAGGGGCAAGAGGCCGGGGCGTCCCCCTGAGCCTCTAACACCTTTCCCTCTAGAACAGAGTGTACAGCAGAGACAACCACTCCTCTTTGTAAAATAGGTACCGGATCACAAACATTACCCCCTCCAGGGAAACTACGAGATAATGCGTCTGCCTTGGTATTTTTTGCCCCAGGACGATAGGTGATTACAAAGTTAAATCTGGTAAAGAATAGCGACCACCTAGCTTGTCTAGGGGTGAGACGTTTAGCCGATTCTAGGTACAGAAGGTTCTTGTGATCCGTAATCACCGTGACGGGGTGGACTGCTCCCTCTAAGAAGTGACGCCACTCTTCAAGCGCCAGTTTAATCGCCAACAGTTCCCTATTTCCAATATCATAATTCTTCTCTGCAGAAGATAATTTTTTGGAAAAGAAAGCGCAAGGACGCCATTTGCCAGGAGACGGACCCTGAGACAATACAGCTCCCACTCCCACCTCTGACGCATCTACCTCGACAATAAAAGGCTGGGAGACATCAGGTTGAATTAGAACAGGTGCCGAGGTAAACCTCTCCTTTAGAGAGGAAAATGCATCTTTAGCGGCGTCAGACCATTTGGAAAAATCCGTCCCCTTCCTAGTCATGTCGGTAAGGGGTTTAACGATCACTGAATAATTTTTAATGAACTTTCTATAGAAATTAGCGAAACCCAAAAACCGTTGTAGGGCTTTAAGGTTCTCAGGAAGATCCCAATCTAAAATTGCTTGGACCTTCCCAGGATCCATGCGGAAACCTGAAGCAGATAATAGATATCCCAGGAACTGTAATTCCTGAACAGCGAAGACACATTTTTCAATTTTCGCATATAATTTATTCGTCCGTAGGACCTGCAGTACTTGCCTGACATGCACCTCATGTGTTTTCAGATCAGCCGAATAAATTAAGATATCATCTAGGTATATGACTACAAACCTGCCGATGAGATGACTAAAAATATCATTAACGAAATGTTGGAAGACAGCAGGGGCATTGGTCAGACCGAAAGGCATAACAAGATTTTCATAATGCCCCTCAGGGGTGTTAAAAGCTGTCTTCCACTCATCCCCTTCCCTGATACGAATCAGATTGTAGGCCCCCCTAAGATCAAGTTTGGAGAACCACTTAGCACCCGCAATCTGATTAAAAAGGTCAGGAATGAGAGGAAGAGGGTATGGGTCACGGATGGTTATCTGGTTTAACTCACGGAAATCTAAGCAAGGACGCAGGCCCCCATCTTTCTTTTTAACAAAGAAAAACCCTGCAGCCACGGGTGAAGAAGAGGGTCTGATGTGTCCCTTAGCCAGACTCTCGGAGATATAATCTTTCATGGCTTGTCTCTCGGGACCCGAAAGATTATACAACCTGGACTTGGGTAATTTTGCCCCGGGAATCAGGTTAACCGGGCAATCATAAGGACGATGAGGTGGTAGTTTCTGACAACCCTTTTCAGAAAAAACGTCCTCAAAGTCCGAAATAAATGTAGGTAGGGAAGCTATGGAGGCGATTAAGCAATTGTTATTTAAGCAATTCTCTCTGCAATGCTCACTCCACTCCAATATCTCCCTGGCCTGCCAATCCACCACTGGATTGTGCGCTACCAACCAGGGAAGACCCAATACCACCGGAGAGGGAAGGCCCTCCAGAACGTAACATGAAAGACACTCATTATGGTGGTCCCCTACCCGAAGGTGTAAATTACGAACAATGTGGGTGAGGTTTCTCTGAGACAGAGGAGCAGAATCTATAGCGAATACGGGAATAGGTCTCTGCAGCGTACAGAGAGACAAACCCATAGTGCGGGCAAAATGGGCATCAATCAAGTTTACCCCTGCTCCACTGTCTAGAAAAACAGAAATAGACTCCGTCTTAACACCAAAAACAATGACCGCTGGTAACACAAATTGAGATGTTCGTATGGAGGAAACGTATACCCCCCGGCTGACATCCTCCGCACAGCCCGGGGTTAGTAGTTTTCCGACGGTCTTTTGTTTTTGAGAAAGGAGGGACAGACATTAATGAAATGACCCCTCCCCCCACAGAAAAAACAAGCCCCCCCCCTACGGCGAACCTCGGGAGGACGGACCTGACGAGAAGTTCCGCCTAGCTGCATAGGCTCATCTAAGTCAGTACAGACTGACTGTTGCTTGGGAGAGGTAACCAATTGCTCCGGAATTTTCGATCTCTCCCTAAGACGTCTATCTATTCTGATAGAGAGGGACATAACAGCATCAAGGGAAAGGGGGGTCTCATACAGCGCCAGTGCATCCTTAACCCTTTCAGATAACCCAGAGCAGAACTGACTCCTGAGAGCCGGGTCGTTCCACTGAGTATCCGTAGCCCACCTACGGAACTCTGAGCAATATTCCTCTGCTGACCGATCTCCCTGTAGGAGTCTCCGTAACTTTGACTCAGCCAGGGCGACTCGGTCAGGGTCATCATATATGAGACCCAAAGCCCCAAAAAATCCCTCCACTGACCGAAGAGCCTGAGAACCAGGGGGTAACGAGAACGCCCAGGATTGCGGATCCCCCTGAAGCAGGGAAATGACAATCCCAACCCGCTGTTCTTCATGACCTGAGGAGTAAGGGCGCAACTTAAAATATAATTTGCAGGCCTCACGGAACGTTGCAAATTTGTCCCTTCCCCCAGAAAATCTGTCGGGAAGAGCAACCTTGGGTTCAGTGACAACCTGGTTACCCATAGCAACCGCTGGGGGTGCGGTCTGCTGCATTTGCTGCTGTTGTTGGAGAACAGACGCCTTCAATCCTGCCACCTCCAAAGACAGGCTTTGAAGCTGTTCTGCCAAGGCATCAATAGGATCCATATTGGATTCTAAGTAGAGAAAAAAAAAACAACAAATAAAAAATTATATAATTATTTTTTTTTTTTTCTCAAAAAGTAAGGGCCAGTTATAATATCACGGTCGGCGTGGCTATCACATACGTGACACAGAGGGAGGGAACAAGGAAGGCCCTGCCCAAGTGAGAGGGAAGATGGTGACCCCTGACTCACCTGGCGGCTGGCACCTGGCTGCCCTGACGTCCCTAGACGGGTTCCTCACCCGTACGCCGATCACGTGCCTAAAGCCCTGGCTTTCCCTGAGCTGAGCCCTAGGTAGTGAACAGGGCGATGGGAACACTAGTCCGCACCACTAGCTCTAAGGGAAAACACCAAGGGAAGGACAGACAACACAGACTCAACATATAATCCCAGGTGGGCGACAACAGGAGACAACAATAAGCCAAACAGGGATCCGGAGGGTAGCACACAGGAACAACAACCAGGATTAACCACTCCAGTGGGTCAGTATAGATGTCCAGGCAGGAAGCTCTATAACTGGCAACTAGAGAAGTGTGAGGGGAGAATATAAGGAGGTAGGGAGTGGCAGACACGAAACAGCTGAGGAGGAGAAGCTACGGATCCCTGAGAGAGACAAAAAGGATAGCAAGGCAAACACAGAAAACAATAACTAAGAAACACCATGATCTTTAGCTATAGAGCGCGCAGCCACCCGCTGCGACTTCCTGACCCCGGGTATAACGGAGTCAGACGTGGCTCTTGATACCCTCGTGACAATTCTCCATTAAAAGTGCCCTGTCTGACCCAGGAAGAAGTACAGCGGCGTCTTAAAAATATTAAAATAGACAAATCGCCAGGACCAGATGGCATACACCCCCGTATCCTAAGAGAATTAAGTAATGTCATAGCCAGACTCTTATTTCTGATATTTAAGGACTCTATACTGACATGGTGTGTTCCATAGGATTGGCACATAGCCAATGTGGTGCCAATATTCAAAAAGGGTCCAAAAACAGAGCCCGGAAACTATAGGCCAGTAAGTTTAACATCTGTCGTGGGTAAACTGTTTGAAGGTTTCTAAGAGATGCTATCTTGGAGCACCTCAATGAAAATAAGCAAATAAAGCCATATCAGCATGGCTTCATGAGGGATCGGTCATGTCAAACTAATTTAATCAGTTTCTATGAGGAGGTAAGTTCTAGACTTGACAGCGGCGAATCAATGGATGTCATATTTATCTGACTTCTCCAAAGCATTTGACACTGTACTACTAGATTAGTATATATACTACAGAGGACAGTATACTGTATATATACTGCAGAGGACAGTATACTGCTACAGATGGATCTGGATAGATTGGAGGCTTGGGCAGATAAGTGACAGATGAGGTTTAACACTGACAAATGTAAGGTTATGCACATGGGAAGGAATAATGTAAGTCACCAGTACATGGTACCGTATTTTTTTGCTTTAAAAGATGCACCTGATGATAAGACGCACCTAGGTTTTTGAGGAGGAAAATAAGAAAAAAAATATTTTGAACCAAAATGTGTGCTTTTGGTGGGTTTTGAACTAATGGTGGTCTGTGGATGACACTATTATGGGGGCATCTGTGGATGACGCACTGTTATGGGGGGATCTGTAGATGACGCACTGTTATGGGGGGATCTGTGGATGACACTGTTAGGGGGGGCATCTGTGGATGACACTGTTAGGGGGGGCATCTGTGGATGACACTGTTAGGGGGGCATCTGTGGATGACACTGTTAGAGGGGCATCTGTGGATAAACAGAAAAAGAAGGGAGGTGCACTCACCTACGCTGTGAATGATAGCGGAAGCACGGAACACTCCGGGAACAAAGCAAGAAGTCAATATCCAAAAAAGCAGAAATCCAGCTTCCAATAAAAGCTGCCACGTTTGTATTGGAAGCTGGATTTCTGCTTTTTTGGATAATGCTCTGCAGTAGTACTTACTATCAAACTACAGTAGCAGGCAGGCTGGCCAACAGCACAACGTGACTCACTCCGTCACATGCCTGCTCCTCTCAATTTATTAATGAAGCAAGAGGAGCAGGCGCGTGACGGAGCGAGTGAGGTTACGCTGCCGGCCGGCCTGCCTGCTACAGTAGTTTGATAGTAAGTACTACTGCAGAGCATTGCGCTACTTTAATTAGGATTACATGACTACTACACTTTATATATGAAGATTGCTGTGCGGGGCCCGATGTAATAGAGTACAGTAACTTCACCGGGCCCTGCCGTGAGTTGCCGGCCTCCAGCCCCTCCTCCCTCCCCGCTGATACATCGCAGGCCGCGCTGTGCACCATAGCAGCCGGCAATGCATCAGTGTTAGCAAAGTAAAAATGTCAGTGTTCGCTTTATAAGACGCACTGCCATTTCCCCCCCACTTTGGGGGGGGGGGGGGGGGCATCTTATAATGTTAAAAATACTGTAAATGGTAAAACACTGGGTAACACTGGGATTTTAGTGGACAGCAAACTAAGCCGTAGAAACCAGTGTCAGGCAGCTGCTGCCAAGGCCAATAAGATAATGGGTTCAATAAGATAATGCATCAAAAGGGGCATAGATGCTGGTGATGAGAACATAGTCCTGCCACTTTACACATCACTAGTCAGACCACACATGGAGGACTGTGTACAGTTCTGGGCTCCTGTGAACAAGGCAGACATAGCACAGCTGGAGAGGGTTCAGAGGAGGGCAACTAAAATAATAACTGGAATGGGGCAACTACAGTACCCTGAAAGATTATCAAAATTAGGGTTATTCACTTTAGAAAAAAGACGACTGAGGGGAGATCTAATAACTATGTATAAATGTATCAGGGGTCAGTACAGAGATCTATCCCATCATCTATTTATCCCCAGGACTGTGACGAGGGAACATCCTCTCTGTCTGGAAGAAAGAAGGTTTGTACACAAACATAGAAGAGGATTCTTTACGGTAAGAGCAGTGAGACTATGGAACTCTCTGCCTCAGGAGGTGGTGATGGTGAGTTCACTAAAAGAGTTCAGGAGGGGCCTGGATGTATTTCTGGAGTGTAATAATATTACAGGCTATAGCTACTAGAGAGGGGTCGTTTTCCCAGGGAGTTATTCTGATGCCTGATTGGAGTCGGAAAGGGAATTTTTTTCCCCCTAAAGTGGGGAAAATTGGCTTCTACCTCACAGGTTGTTGTTTTTTTGCCTTCCTCTGGATCCACTTGCAGGAGAACAGGCTGAACTAGATGGACAGATGTCTTTTTTTGGCCTTATAAACTGTGTTACTATGTAACTAGAGAGAAAGTGCATCCCTTTATCCTGGGAAAAGGAGAGAATGAGAGAAACTAGTCTCCATATACTGTGAATAGTCCTTGTGTGGATCACCTGCTGACCGGCTTCAGTAAAGTACTGTGGTACTGTTATACGAACACCGGTCTCATCATTATACCACACTACATTTACACCGCTGTTGTGCTGGTGTCACAACAACCTAGATCCTGCCTCTCACCATAAGACAGCACCTCAACCGCCATCAGGCAGAAGAACCTCAGAATCAGAGAGTGCCTTGAAGGGAAGAATCGGTTCACCCTTATCGTCGGGGAGACTCATGGGTATTGACATGATGGCAACACTAGCCTCTCTAGCACTCCAATCACATGAGTCAGATGACCCGTTCACCCACTATTGTTAAAGAAGCACTATCTGTAGCTGGCCAGCTAAGACCTGTCCTTGGTTGCTAGTATAGCTTATATGTGTGTACAGCTAAACCTGCTAATAACCTTATTACAGTTCCTATGTTTATGTGTTAAAGACAAAAGCAGAGTTATTTACTGTGACATCATGCTTTGGATGTCATATAACTGTTATATTTTGTGTTCACAGAAGCAGAAAAAGATAATATGCCTTTAAGATTCATTTTGTAATTTAAGGTAAGCTCAGTAACACAGCAGAAACAACAGAAAGTATAGTGTTAATCTGTTGTTGCTGGGCAGAAGTCTAGACCAATCACAGCCAGCTTCTCACACAGCAAGAGTTTTCACCAATCACAGCCAGCCTCACACACAGCCTGTCTGGGAATTCCCCCAGCTCCTGCTGCTAGAATCATTTATTCACCAGAGACAGGAGCTGAAGAGACATTCACTCCACTGAGAGTCCAGTTTTATGGGAACAAAAGGCCAAAAATAGGTATTTAATACAGTTATGGCTACTTTCACACCTGCGTTAGGTGCAGATCCGTATGGTATCTGCACAGACAGATCCGCACCTATAATGCAAACGCTTGTATCCGTTCAGAATTGATCCGTTTGCATTATTCTTTTAAAAAAAAGTCTAAGTCAAAACGGATCCGTCCTGACTTACATTGAAACGGAAATTTAAAACGTCAGTGTGAAAGTAGCCTATGATGTGTTCCTATTGTTAATAGTGTGATTAGAGCACCAATTTCAAACTACAAATAGCATACAAATTCAAATTGCAAATCCAAATTGCAAGCATTCAAATTCTATATTGCAATCCAAATTGCATACAACCATACCAGATCATTCTCAACCAATCTGCAAATAGTCACTGCTAACTGCATACTGCAAGTAGAACTATTAGTTAGACCTCAGATATACCTCTCAGAGAGATCATAAAGTGCTTAAATAACTTAAAGTGAAAGTACAGATACTCAAGAGAAAAATATATCCACCATTTTATGTTGAATGACAAGATTGAACAGTTGAACCACCATCTTAATCATACCGTCATTTTGTGATATCTTTTTAACACGTGTTATGTACATGGACTATCTGCTGTGGAGGCGGCAGTGTTATATGAAGAAAAGTTGAATTAATAAAGAAGTTATTTCTCAGTCTGGTTAGACAGAGATATCAAAATTCTTCTAATGCCACAGCACAAAAGGCACTTCATAGTGCTGCGCCTGCCACACTATCCACAAAAAATGTTTATTTTCTGGCCTTGATCATGTGACTGTGACATCACCAAAGGTCCTGCAGCTTCTGCTTGCTGTAGATGCTTAGCTCTTCCCCTAAATCAGGGATCAGCAACCTCCAGCACTTCAGGTGCTCTGAAACTACAACTCCCAGAGCATAACTCCCAAATGCCCCGAATCCGGCGGGACAGTCCCTGATTTCAGGGGCTGTCCCTCAGCCCCGGAACGGGGGTGGTCTGACCCTCTCTCAGGCAGCTGTCTCTGCTTCTTTAGGACTCAGAGACAGTTGCCTGTAATGATGAAGCAGAGAGCCATCCGCTCCCTGCTTCATCATTCCTCCCCCTGTTGGCGCTCCACACTGCTGGTCTGTGCAGGGGCGAGGCAGGGAGTCAGATGTGCTCCTTCTCCTCCAGCAGCTCTGTGTGTATCCTGTCGCTGCTGCTGGGGAGATCAGGTGAGTATGTAGAGTTTTTTTTTCCTGTGAAGGGGCACATAATTGGGCATATTACTGTGAGGGGGCATATATCTGGGCATATTACTGTGACGGAGCATATATCTGGGCATATTACTGTGAGGGGGCACATCACTGAGCATATTACTGTGAGGGGGCATATATCTGGACATATTTCTGAGAGGGGGCACAACTGGACATATTACTGTGAGGGGGCACATAACTGGGCATATTACTATGAGGGGGCATATATCTTTGCATTACTACTGTGAGGGGGCACATATTAGGGCATAACTACTGTGATGGGTACATATGTGGGCATAACTACTGTGAGGGGGCACACATATGGCCATAATTACTGTGAGGGGGCACATCTGGGCATAACTACTGTGGGGGCACATATCTGGACATAACTACTGTCTGGGGGCACATATCTGGACATAAATACTGTGAGGGGCCACATATCTGGACATAACTACTGTGGGGGGCACATATCTGGACATAACTACTGTGAGGGGGCACATATCTGGACATAACTACTGTGAGGGGGCACATATGTGGGCATAACTACTGTAAGGGGCACATATCTGGGCATAACTACTATGAGGGGCACATATCTGGGCATAACTACTGTGAGGGCACATATCTGGACATTACTGTGAGGGGGCACATATCTGGGCATAACTACTGTGGGAGCACATATCTGGACATAACTACTGTGAGGGGGCACATATGTGGGCATAACTACTATAAGGGGCACATATCTGGGCATAACTACTGTGAGGGGAACATATCTGGGCATAACTACTGTGGGAGGAACATATCTGGACATTACTGGACATTACTGTTAGTGGGGAACAATGTGGGCATAAGTACTGTGTGGTTACATAAAGGGGCAGAATTACTATGTGGGGGCATTTAGGAGACTGGGTGGAATTATAGTTATGTTTTGGGCGGAGGTAGAGGTGTGGCCTAGTGTGGGAAAAGATTTGCCACAGCCCGCTTTGTGTGCCGCAACTTAGTATCCCTCTTCCTTCTTTTCAAAGGTTGTGAGGTATGTCCCAGGGAGCCCCATTCACTTCTATCAGAGTTAGAAGAACAGCCAAGTATGTTTGCAGCAACTGGAGTGCTGAAGGTTGCAGATCCCTGCCCTAAATAGAATGTAAGGTTTGTAGCCCTCTCCAGTCCTGGGCTGGTACTGGATACAAAGAAGAGGTGTCCAGAGACAGGAGTGCACAGCAACACAGAAAGCAGGCTGTCAGGGAGAAGGAATCCTATAGCTGTTCACCTCTCTGCTGACAGCCTGCTGTCTGCAACATGTGCTATGGCGCCTCCTTCACAGCTGGCACCCTGGGTGGACCGAAACAACGCACCCCCGTCACACACCACTGCTTGGAGAACCTCTTTAAACCCAATCACAGTCCCACTACATGTTCCAGTACAAGTTACTGTGCTGTACTGCCTGAGAAGTGCACTGAGGACATCTAGTGGTAGCTCCACGCATTGAATATAATAGGATCCAGCTGGGAGCCCAAAAACAGTGAATGCAGTGGCTTTTGTTCTGCTGAAAGCCGGCACTCATGCCGGAAACTGGCCAGATCCTCACCGGATCCCATTATAGTCAAAGAGATCAGTATCCGTTTAGGCCGGATCTGGTGAACTCCGGTAGAAAGGACTCTGCCTTTAAAGCAAGTGTGAAACTAGCCGTACACGTAGACTGTGGTATCTGATAGGACCAGGGGAGGGAGAGAGCAGGGATCTCCTTATCTGCTGGTATAAGAAGGACCAGCCACCCAGAGTAGTTGCTAGCTAGCAAGTGGAGGTGATTGATGCTCGTAAATTGATGCACTGCCCTATGGACCTTTTGACAGGTTGTAGCAGTCACACCAACTGATACTGCAAGCTACGAGATTCCATGATAGTGGACTGTTTGATGTAGCATCATCAGGGCCCAGGACAGCACAGCATACAGATAACTACATACTGTAGCTATAGACATATATATTAATGAATGACCCCAGTGGTGACGTGTGCAGATTGGCCATCAGCAATGACGTGCATGTAGACAGTACATGTTACTTCTGGTCCAGAGGGAGCCGGAAGCAGAGGAGAAATGAGCTCAGCCCCTGTGACAGGTGAGTCTTTTTTGAATATTATAATCAGTTCCCGATCACAAAGAACCCCTTTAAGGTACTTCAAAGGTCCTAAAAGCTCCCTCTATAGTGGTTGTACATAGTCCTAAAATAAAAAAAAATAGCAAAGAAGGATAAAATGGGCCTCATTAATTTTTACCCTGCTCAGGAAAAATTTAAGTTGAGCTCTGATTGTTTTCTATGGGCGAGGGTCTGACTCCCAGCACTCCCAACTCTCAGCTGTTAGAAGATGTGGTTCTCTGGCGAGAGCTGTATCCTCCTGCTAGGCCAAGTGACATTCATTGGTCCCATGGCCTATTTGCAGCTTAGTCCTATGGGCCTGAATGGGCCTGGGCTCCAACACCAAGCACAGCCGCCATATAATGTATGACTCTGCGCGTGATTTGCTTTGATGAGGCTGCAGAGCTCACCAGAGCACTGCGGCCACTTCAAATAGCCGATCAGATATAAATGACCTAGCACCCCTGCCCACATGGACCAAATACTGTAGCCCATTTGTTATATTAAAGGGATTGTCTGGGACTGAATTTTTGGTGACCTACCCTCAGGTCATTGATATTTCATCAGTAGTAGGGTTGAGCGAATCCGAACTGTAAAGTTCGGGTTCGTACCGAACTTTAGGATTTTTGGACCCCAGACCCGAACCCGAACATTTCAGTAAAAGTTCAGGTTCGGTGTTCGGTGATTTCTCAGTGCTTTTTGAAAGGCTGCAGAGCAGCCAATCAACAAGCGTTTAACTCTGTGCCCTTAGAAGCCATCACAGCCATGCCTACTAATGGCATGGCTGTGATTGGCCAGTGTAGCATGTGACCCAGCCTCTATATAAGCTGGAGTCACGTAGCGCTGCACGTCACTCTGCTCTTAGTAGTGTAGGGAGAGGATGCGGCCGGTGATTTCAGGGAGAGAATAGGAGAGAATCTTTGCTCAAAACGTGACTCTAACTCAGCGATCTACATACATTGTGTTGTGTGGGTGCAGGGCACAATTTTTTTATCCTGCCCTGAGCCCAGTGACCGAAAAAAAATTACTTTTATAAGTCAGTTAGGTGGGCGGCGGCGGCGGACATTTTATGCAAGCTCAGTGCACCAGCACTGCATCTGAGCTTTTGGGACATTGAAAATCACAATTTTTTTGGCACTTTACAACATCTGGTGCATTTGCAGGCCTAGTCAGTGTGCAATTTAAGCTAGAAATGCAGCCATCATTTTCTGGGTTTTTAAAAACACTTTTTTGCCAAAAAACACTATTTTCCAGATCTGCAAGTGTTAAATTCAAGTTTAATATATACAGCTTTCATATTCTGTTACCAAAAAAACACTTTTTTGGCAATATACAACATCTAGATTAGTCAGTGTGCAATTTAAGCTAGAAATACAGCCATCATTTTCTTGATTTTTAAAAACACACTTTTTTGCCAGATTCCACTATTTTTATGGCCTAGCAGCATCAGCATGTGTGAAATTCCAGGGTTATATACTGCTGTCAACTCAGTTATTAAACAAACACCCGTTTGGGCAAAATAAATTTTGTTGGCAGCCTTTGCTGCAGATGTCATTGTGAGATACCGCCTTTACATACTGTCTTTCTATTCAGTTATTTGAAATAAAGCCATTTTGGGCACAATTCTTTGATAGCGTCCTAGTGTGGATCAGGGCGTGTGAGATACACCCTTTAAATACAGAGGTTCTTTTCAGGTATTTGAAATACAGCCATTTTGGGCAAACAAATTTAATTGCGGCCTAGTGTGGATCAGGGCGTGTGAGATACACCCTGTATATACAGGGGTTCTATTCAGGTATTTGAAATACAGCCATTTTGGGCAAACAAAATTAAAAGAAGGCCTAGTCTGGTTCAGGGCGTGTGAGATACACCATTTAAATACAGGGGTTTAATTCTTTTATTAATAAAACACCTTTTTTGTGCAAAATACACAATTTTTCAGGCCTTGCAGCATCCGCACGGTTGAAATTCCAGGGTTATATACTGCTGTCATATTCAGTTATTAAACTAACACCCGTTTGGGCAAAAAAAGTTTATTTGGCAGCCTTTGCTGCATATGTCATTGTGAGATACACTTTTTATATATTTGGGTTATATTAAGATATTTGAAATAAAGCCATTTTGTGCACAAGTCTTTAATTGAGGCCTAGTGTGGGTCAGGCCATGTGAGATACACCCTTTAAATACAGAGCTTCTATTCAGGTATTTGAAATACAGCCATTTTGGGCAAACAAATTTAATTGAGGCCTAGTCTGGTTCAGGGCGTGTGAGATACACCCTGTACATACTGTCGTTCTATTCTACTATTAATTAAACAAGAGCTGCAGTGGAGTAGACACCTCAAAAACCAAGAAAGGTCTCTGGCTCCTCCTGCTTCCTCTTCTGCTGCAGTCTCGGCCTCTTTATCCACCTCTGGAGTGACAGTGCCACCTGCCACCCCGCAAACAGAGGATCTGCCACCAACACCTATACCTGGGTCACCAAGCATCTCCACAATGTCCCACGGAAGCGTTTAGCTCTCCATCTCCCAAACGCTGAAGAGGAAGAGGAAGTACCCCCCTACCCACCCACGATCCCTAGCCCTGAATGCCAGCATTTCTAAATTACTGGCCTTTGAAATGCTGTCATTCCGTCTGGTGGAGACGGATAGTTTTAATGGCCTTATGGCGGCGGCTGTCCCACAGTACGTCGTGCCCAGCCGCCACTACTTTTCCGGGAGAGCCATCCCTTCCCTGCACAACCAAGTAGGGGACAAAATCAGGTGTGCACTGCGCAACACCATCTGTGGCAAGGTGCACCTCACTACGGATACGTGGACCAGTAAGCGCGGTCAGGGACGTTATATCTCCATAACAGCACACTGGGTAAATGCAGTGGCGGCTGGGCCTGAGGCGGATAGCAATTTGGCGCATGTCCTTCCACCAGCGAGGATTGCAGGGCGCTTCAGTTTGCCTCCTGCTGCTTCCTCCTCCTACTCCGCTTCCTCATCCTCTACCGGCTCCTCATCCGGTCAGCGTAACACCTTCACCACCAACTTCAGCACAGCAAGGGGGAAACGACAGCAGGCAGTTTTAAAACATATCTGTTTGGGGGACAAACCCCACACCGCGCAGGAGCTGTGGACGGGCCTTGAACAACAGACC
The DNA here is from genome assembly GCF_905171765.1 of Bufo bufo. Taxonomy (NCBI): domain Eukaryota; kingdom Metazoa; phylum Chordata; class Amphibia; order Anura; family Bufonidae; genus Bufo; species Bufo bufo. Next base: position 141,985,264 of record NC_053398.1, on the reverse strand, counting down.
GATGAGTGGGTTGTGCCAGTCAGCCTCAAGCCCGGCCTGGTGGTGTGCGATAATGGGCGAAATCTCGTAGCAGCTCTGGGACTAGCCGGTTTGATGCACATCCCTTGCCTGGCGCATGTGCTAAATTTGTTGGTGCAGAGATTCCTTAAAAATTACCCCGATATGTCAGAGCTGCTGCATAAAGTGCGTGCCGTCTGTGGGCGCCTTCGGCGTTCTCACCCTGCTGCTGCTCGCCTGTCAGCACTGCAGCGTAACTTCAGCCTTCCTGCTCACCGCCTCATATGCAACGTGCCCACAAGGTGGAACTCCACCTTGCACATGCTGGCCAGAGTGTGCGAGCAGCAGCAGGCGATAGTGGACTTTTAGCATGGCCGAAATGTGGAAAAGCTTTGTCATCAACGACCGCCGAGTTTCCCACATTCTAACTTGTGCTGATTACTGGGTAGCCACGCTGCTGGATCCCCGTTACAAGGACAACGTACCGTCCTTAATTTCGTCACTGGAGCGTGATCTTAAGATGTGCGAGTACAAGCGCACGCTGGTAGACGGGCTGCTGGTGGCATTCCCACCTGACAGCGGGGGCACAGTGGAAGCACAAGACGAAGGCAGAGGACGAAGAAGAGGTCGCCAACGCAGCTGGGGCACTGCCAGCACCTTCAGAAGGCAGGGTTAGCATGGCCCAAATGTGGAAAAGCTTTGTCAGCACGCCACAACAACCAGCACCCCCAGCTGATATGGAACGTCTTAGCAGGAGGCAGTGTCACGGATGATGTTGCAGATAGCTGGAACTTATAATTAAATGTCCGACTGGCTTGATCCCAAACTAAGGAGCATATAGGTGAGCCCTATAAAACCCTAAGAGCTCTCCCTGACTGCTATGCCCATGCAAGGGTCTCAATGGTAGACAATTGCATGCCCACGTACCTAAGACTGTGCGACACCTGAAAACCCTATAATAGTGAGGGGACACGACCACCGGCTCCCTGCACTTAATACGGACGGAGTCAGGGTCACCTAGAATCAAGCCAGCAAGGACACACAATACATGAAAAGACTTATCTGAGTAAACAGCAGCAGCAGCCTCCAGCAGTGAACATTTCATCCAGGAAGTAGTATAAACCGCAAAGTGAGGCAGTATGGGAGGGAATATAAAGGGAGACGATTAGTCTAAATAGGTGACACCTGGGAGAAAGAAAGGAGATGACATAGTGAAACCAAAACAAAGAACATCATGCAAGAGGTAGAGAAGGACGTCTGCCAGACCTTCTCACAGAACTGGCGGTGACAGTACCCCTCCCTCTACGGGTGGACTCCGGACACTCAGAGCACACCTTCTCAGGATGAGACCTATGGAAAGCCCTGATGAGACGAGTGGCCTTAATGTCCGCCACTGGGACCCACATCCTCTCCTCAGGACCATAACCCTCCCAATGAACGAGGTACTGGAGAGAACCGCGGAAATTGCGAGAATCCACAATCCTGGAGACCTGAAATTCAAGATTACCATCAACAACAATCGGAGGAGGAGGCAAAGAGGAGGGTACAGTGGGTTGGACATAAGGTTTTAATAGGGACTTGTGAAAAACATTATGGATCTTCCAAGTCTGAGGAAGATCAAGACGGAAGGCAACGGGATTGATGACGGACAAGATCTTGTAAGGCCCAATAAACTTAGGACCCAACTTCCAGGAGGGAACCTTCAGTTTGATATTCTTTGTAGACAACCACACCAGATCACCCACATTCAGGTCCGGACAGGCACACGTCTCTTATCCGCCACACGCTTATATCTCTCACTCATCCTCTTCAGATTACCCTGAATCTTTTGCCAAATAAATGACAAAGACGAGGAAAATCTCTCCTCATCAGGTAAACCAGAAGACCCCTCTCCAGAGAATGTCCCAAACTGCGGATGAAACCCATATGCACCAAAAAATGGTGACTTATCAGAAGACTCCTGGCGACGGTTATTTAAAGCAAACTCAGCAAGGGACAAAAAAGAATACCAATCTTCCTGATTCTCCGCCACAAAACAGCGCAGAAATGTCTCCAGATTCTGATTGACGTGTTCGGTCTGACCATTCGACTGCGGGTGAAAAGCAGAAGAGAACGACAACCGAATCCCCAAGCGAGAACAGAAGGCCTTCCAGAATCTGGAAACAAATTGCGTGCCCTTATCAGAAACAATGTCTAAAAGGAATGCCATGTAATTTAACAATGTGATCAACAAACGCTTGCGCCAACGTCTTAGCATTGGGTAACCCAGGAAAGGGAATGAAATGCGCCATTTTGCTAAAACGTCCACTATCACCAGAATCACAGTCTTCCCCGAGGAACGAGGCAGGTCCGTAATGAAGTCCATGGACAGATGCGTCCAAGGACGGGAAGGAATGGGTAACGGGAGGAGAGAACCCGATGGCCGTGAATGAGGGACCTCATTGATGCGCGCCACCTCCTTTGATTCAATGTTTAAACTTAAACAAGTTGTGCTACATTTGCACTTCAATAATTTGTCCCACATTTCCGCTTTACTCTTTTGGCCAACATTTGCGCCTCAATAGCTTTCCCCACATTTCTGCTTTACTCTTTTGGCCACATTTGGGCTTCTGTAATTTGTACAACATTTGCGCCTTAATAGCTTTTTCCACATTTCCGCTTGACTCTTTTGGCCACATTTGGGCTTCTGTAATTTTTCCCACATTTGTGCCTTAATAGCTTTTCCCACATTTCCGCTCGATCCAACATTTTTAAAATAAATTTATCTCCCTTAAATTTGGTCTCTTTTTCTCATGCTCCCTCCGGCGTGGAACCCTGATTCGCCGATAACCGTGATCAACATGGTAGACTCAGAAAAGAACATCGAAAGTTGATAGAGAAGATATCCAAATAGATGGTGGATGTCACTGGGGCACCTCTACATAGGTGACAGGAACATAAATTTAAAAAAATTGTCAATTACATTGTCAGGTGACATTTTTCAAATTTTGCCGGATAGAAACCCCTGCTCTGCATAGTTGACAGGGAATAGAATGGACCTCCACGCTCAGGCAAGCAATGAGGCCTCTTCATCGACCTGTCATGTTACGTCTATCAGACACATGGTCTTTCTGCAGATCAGTCCCATTCAAGTGAATAGGACTGAGCTGCAATACGAAGCACAGCTGCTATACAATGTACGGTGCTGTGCTTGGTATACAATAAAGGGGCTGCAATGCTTGTTCGAATGCTGTTGCCCCTGCAAACAGCTGATTACTGGGGTCCCCACTTATCTGATATTGATACCTATCCAGACAGTAGGTCATTAATATTTCAGTCATAGACAACCTCTTTGTATTCATCTCTGAGTAATACATACAGCTATAATCAATGTATAAATTACATTGTCTACAGGGAGTCTGAGGTCATTTGTAATGCACTTTTGGCATTACTTCATTGTCAGGCTGATGCTCTGAACTTCTTCCATGCTGTCCACAGCAGCTCTTCTCATTTTGACTGGCTGCTGTGGATAAGGGCAAGCTCACCGCCAGCCCAGGAGGTCAGCGCACGGCGAGAGGCTGCCGGAATAAATGACGAACATGTCGTAGTTTTATTCCGGCAGCCTCTCGCCGTGCACTGCCGTGCCTCGCCGGAACTCCGCCCCCGCCCCATTATAGTCAGTGGGGCCGGTGCGGCAGTCTGGGGGCACACGGTCACTAGCGGCAGGACGGATCCGACAGGCTGTCCACCCGACGGAAGAGCCTGCCGGAGGTCCGTGCCGCTAGTGTGAAAGTAGCCTAAGGATAGGATAGAATATAATAATCTACACTTAACTAATCTACCAATGATAAGATAATTCCCACTGATATACTGAGGTAAGCAAGGTTAAGTAGAGAGGGATCCCTGAAGATTTGCTTTTTGGACCCAGGTCATAAGAACATGTAACATGCTTTCAGATTTGGTTTATAACCAAAGGAACTCTGTCCTACACCCCCATACACTTTCATATGACCCCATTTCTACATTATAGTTAGATTCAATTGTTATAAAGTTACATAAGTGAATGTTTATGTATTCAGTGGTGTACTCATGAATGTATTCATTTACACTACAACTGCAGCAATGTCAAATATTAACCATTATAACTGTAATAAAGTGGATCAAACACCTGTATAATTACGGGACTGATTGGTCACGTGATATAGGGTCACAAAAAATGTATACCTTTGTTGCGTCCAAATGTAGTCTTTTGTACATTTGCATATACTATCCCTAAGTCATTGACCTCAGTTGAAATCAAAAGCATCTGTCTGGTATACGTCTCTGCAATCAACCGAAGAGCATAAAAGAGCACGCTTTTCTGGACATGGAAAAAAAGAATGAAGATATAAGCACATCCGTCATTGTATATGCCATAGCACACTTTTTTTTAGACCTTTTTCATGTAAAATCATGAACGTCGGACATACAAGGAAACGAGATGTGAACTGAGCCTAAATCTGTATGCATGAGGGGCTACCAATAGCCGCTATGAGGGTTAACAGGGGAAGCAGTGCTGCATAGCAGTCACATTCACTTCTTATAGAATAGGTATACCTTTGGTGCATGTATTGGGACAGAAAAGGTCATATCTGAATAGTAATACTATACATGCATGCAAAATAAATGGGGAAATGCACCTAAGCTAGAAGAAATGGCTCACTTTTGGTCAAAATGTCTTCATTATATCTAGCCCAGAGGATGTGAAGTAGCTAGAAATGACTGGGCCAACAGCAAATTTAACAGAAACCCCCAGCAACTTCTTCACAACCCCCCCCCCCCCCCTCTCCCATGCATCCACCACTTCTGCGGTTAGTCAAGACCTCTCTCTCAGATCAGGTCTGTTTGCTGTTTGTCCTGTCACTGTATATACTGTAATGTCTTTATATAATACTGTTGCAGGGGCCCTGACAAAAAAAACTTTTAGTCCTGCTCCTGGGTGGGCCCCTTCTGAATTTGGGACCCGTAGCAGCTGCTTCCACTATAACTACTCCCCTGTCCAGAGGGGCTAATTATACAGTACATGGTACTGAAGAGATGACATGCTGATATCTATGGAAGCAGGGGCGTAGCTATAGGGGGTGCAGAGGTAGCAGTCGCTACCGGGCCCAGGAGCCTGAGGGGGCCCAAAGACCCTTGTGCTACATAAGAAGACACGGGTATTATAAAAAGTGCATGCTGGTCAAGTTACACCTCCGGCTGAAGGGAAGGGGTTAGGTCAAGAACTTAGCATTGGGGGGAAGGTGCCATTTAAAATTTTGCCTCAGGCAGCAGGAAGGCAATGTGTTTCCCTGCCCCGGACCACAAGCGCTAAGTAAAGGGGGGCCCAAGCTGAACTCTTGCACCGGGGCCCATGAGCCTTCAGCTACGCCCCTGTATGGAAGGTATAGGAACTTGGCCTCTGTTGCCGCTGATCTTAGAACTTGAGTTTCTAAGGGTCCTTTTACATGGACTGATAATCAGGCAGATTGTTGGGGATGAGTGTTTGTTACAGGTTCCAGCGATCATCGATGAAAGAGCAAATGCTCATTTATTGGAGATCGTGTTGATGTGTCGACACCAAAAATCATTGTTCATGTGCAGCAGATTGTGCTGTCTAAACAACGATCAGGTGCGCAGGAACATTTTCTATGGGGCACCTATTAGTTATTATTTTTTTTTAAATCTATTTTTCCCTTGCTGGTTTCCCTGTCTGGTTAAATATTATTACTATTCAAATGTATATTACATACATTTACAACCTAGAACTTTGTGCTGATACTGCTGAAACTCCGCTCTGCTCCATACCTGTACACACCTTCACCATTTTCTTGGACTGACATCTTGCTCAGGTGAGTCTTTGACAGACATACACGACCGAATTTTGCTTGATTTGTAAAATCTACATTTATATATTGATCATCAAAATGATGGTATTAATTAAATTTTACAAATGTTTTTGGAACCATTTTATACAATCAGTAGATTCATGCAATGAATTGTTACCTAGTTACATAGTGGTTAAGATTTTAAAAAATAGAGGTCCATCTAGTCCAGCCTATAATCCTACTATGTTGACTACCAGATCCAGGTGGTAGTTTTTAAAGAAAAACTTCCCTCCAGACTCAAATTCTGGTAATCAGGATAAATCTCTGGAAATCTAGTACCCATAACTCGTCATGTTATGACTTTTAAGAAATGCATGCAGGTCCCTCTACAATGAATCACCTATCACCACCTCCTGTCGCATGGAGTTCCATAGTCTCGCTGCTCTTAAAGTAAAGAATCTGGTCTGTGATGATGGTGAAATATTATTTTAACTATAGAGGATGCCCCTTGTTATAGTTTTAGGACCCCATCCCCACAGGTGTCGGACCCCAAACGATCAGGTACTGATGAACTATCCAAAGGATAGGATGTCAGTAACAAAATCTTGGAAAACCCCTTTAAATAGGGCATAGATTATCCCAAATGCATGGAATGGATCAGTAGCAACAGCAAATATATATTGGATTTGATATACTATATGTACTTCTTACGCATCTTTAGTACTGAGAGATGATATTATAGAAGAATATATATTGTAAGGAATCGCTCTCTCACAGGGAGTCACAATCATAGACTTCTCCTCAGACAACGGGGCTCAAGTCCAAATTGATGCTTTATTTTATGACACTCCGGCAAAGTTAGAGGCACCCCCAGTTATAATTCACTGGGTACGGTGAAGATCCAGCATCACAAAACATCAAACAAAATAAACACATGGTTCTTTTCCCTGACTCACCTCTAAGCACAGCTTACACTCAGGCTCCAACCCTTAGTGGGTCAGCTCGCCAAACATAAGTCCAGGGGAGAGATCCAGCTTCTCTAAGTCACACGGTCTAGCAGCCAACCTGGCTGTGAACACACAAGCCTCCCAGGCTTCCCTCTCTGTAGGGTCACTTCCTTTCCCCCAGACTCTGAGGGTTGTTTTATCCCTCCTTGATTAACCCAGCTGGCCTCACCTGGGATCACCTCCGTCAAAACACAATACATGGAAGGGTGTGGCCTGGCTGATCCCACTACCAAACCTATCCACCAGTCCAAATAAAATCCAACCCAGACAAAACTGTCCTAGCAAAGTACACTTTGCTGGAACCACTGCAGCTTTCTGTATTTTAGTTATCTCACCCAGCTGAGGTATCTGGGTGGGCTATACACGCCTTCCAGCACTGTACACATAATATATACACTCACCTAAAGAATTATTAGGAACACCATACTAATACGGTGTTGGACCCCCTTTTGCCTTCAGAACTGCCTTAATTCTACGTGGCATTGATTCAACAAGATGCTGATAGCATTCTTTAGAAATGTTGGCCCATATTGATAGGATAGCATCTTGCAGTTGATGGAGATTTGAGGGATGCACATCCAGGGCACGAAGCTCCCGTTCCACCACATCCCAAAGATGCTCTATTGGGTTGAGATCTGGTGACTGTGGGGGCCATTTTAGTACAGTGAACTCATTGTCATGTTCAAGAAACCAATTTGAAATGATTCGAGCTTTGTGACATGGTGCATTATCCTGCTGGAAGTAGCCATCAGAGGATGGGTACATGGTGGTCATGAAGGGATGGACATGGTCAGAAACAATGCTCAGGTAGCCTGTGGCATTTAAACGATGCCCAATTGGCACTAAGGGGCCTAAAGTGTGTCCAGAAAACATCCCCCACACCATTACACCACCACCACCAGCCTGCACAGTGGTAACAAGGCATGATGGATACATGTTCTCATTCTGTTTACGCCAAATTCGGACTCTACCATTTGAATGTCTCAACAGAAATCGAGACTCATCAGACCAGGCAACATTTTTCCAGTCTTCAACAGTCCAATTTTGGTGAGCTCGTGCAAATTGTAGCCTCTTTTTCCAATTTGTAGTGGAGATGAGTGGTACCCGGTGGGGTCTTCTGCTGTTGTAGCCCATCCGCCTCAAGGTTGTGCGTGTTGCGGCTTCACAAATGCTTTGCTGCATACCTCGGTTGTAACGAGTGGTTATTTCAGTCAACGTTGCTCTTCTATCAGCTTGAATCAGTCGGCCCATTCTCCTCTGACCTCTAGCATCCACAAGGCATTTTCGCCCACAGGACTGCCGCATACTGGATGTTTTTCCCTTTTCACACCATTCTTTGTAAACCCTAGAAATGGTTGTGCGTGAAAATTCCAGTAACTGAGCAGATTGTGAAATACTCAGACCGGCCCGTCTGGCACCAACAACCATGCCACGCTTAAAATTGCTTAAATCACCTTTCTTTCCCATTCTGACATTCAGTTTGGAGTTCAGGAGATTGTCTTGACCAGGAGCACCCCCCTAAATGCATTGAAGCAACTGCCATGTGATTGGTTGACTAGATAATAGCATTAATGAGAAATAGAACAGGTGTTCCTAATAATTCTTTAGGTGAGTGTATATAGTAAGGGGTTACACTCTCAGGCAGGGCGGCGATGACAGATTCTCTTGCAGACCACAGGGTTAAAGTCCAATCGTTGCTTTATTTTATTTTTTATAACACTCCAGCAATACAGGCAAACCCAGTTATAATTCACTGGGTAAGGTGAAGGTCCAGCACCACAAAACATAAACCAAACCAAATAAAACACCTGCCCATCTGGGCTCTGGCTAATACAGTGAAGATCCTAGCTCACCTATTGAACACAGGTCACACAGAGAATTCGGCTTCTCTAGCCAGCAGTGCAGCCATCTTCCCAGACTTTCTCCAGGCATTACTCTCCCCAGACTGACAGCCTGGACCGTGCTTTATTTCCCCTTCACGATCCCAGCTGGCTTCAGCTGGGGATCCCTCAGGCTAGGGGAAAACCTGCCCCGGAATGGGGTGGACTGGGGAGGTCCCTCTACCAAGCCTACCTTCCCCCAGTCCAATAAAATCCAGCCCATAAACTTAAAAAAACTGTCTCAGCACCCTACACATTGCTGAGACCATTTTAACCTTCTGGATTTTAGTTACCTCACCCAGTTGAGGAAGCTGGGTGGGATATACAGTACACCCCTTCCAGAACTTGACCATACACTTTTCTGTTCACCTTACCACATATCCCCCCCCCCCCCCCCTTCCTTAGACCGGAGGTCTGGATATTTTTGGCCAACAAACAGTGTATCCTGGACAAAGCATCTGCGTTCCCCTGCAATTTCCCCGGCCTATGTTCAACCTTGAAATTAAAATTTTGCAGGGAGAGAAACCACCTGGTCACTCTTGCGTTTTTCTCCCTGTTTTGTTTCATCCAAGTTAAAGGAGCGTGATCTGTTACTAACAGAAATTTCCTACCCAGCAGGTAATATTTAAGTGACTCCAGAGCCCATTTAATGGCAAGACACTTTCGTTCCACTATGGCATAATTTTTCTCTGCTGGGGTCAACTTCCTACTTAGGTACATCACTGGGTGCTCCTCCCCATTTATCACTTGTGACAGGACCGCTCCCAAGCCTGTCTCAGATGCATCAGTCTGGACCAGAAACTCTTTTCTGAAATCTGGGGAAATGAGCACTGGCTGTTGACAGAGAGCGGACTTTAGGCTTTGAAAGGCCTTTTCTGCCTCTGGGGTCCATTTCACCATTACTGACTTAGGGCCTTGGCCTTTAGTTAAGTCAGTCAATGGTGCTGCTATCAAGGCAAAATTCGGTACGAACCGGCGGTAGTACCCTGTTATGCCAAGGAAGGCCCTGACTTGTTTTTTTTGTTAAGGGCCTAGGCCAATCTTGTATCGCCTCTACTTTATTGATCTGGGGTTTAACCAGCCCTTTACCAATAATGTAGCCTAGATATTTTGCTTCCTCTAGACCCACTGCACATTTCTCAGGGTTTATGGTTAGGCCACCATCACTAATGGAGTCTATCATGGCCTGTACATTCCAGAGGTGACTTCTCCAATCAGATGAAAAAAATGACCACGTCATCAAGGTAAGCGGCAGCATAGTCATGATGTGGCCTCAAGATTAGGTCTATCAACCTCTGAAATGTAGCGGGGGCTCCATGTAACCCGAAAGGCATCACTGTTTACTGGAACAGCCCCTCTGGAGTGGAGAATGCCGTCTTTTCTTTTGCATCATCTGATAATGGTATCTGCCAATACCCTTTTGTAAGGTCAAGGGTCATGATATACCTTGCTTTCCCAAGCCTCTCAATTAGTTCATCTACTCTGGGCATGGGGTACGCATCAAATTTTGACACCTCATTTAGCTTTCGGAAATCATTACAAAATCTCCAAGTCCCATTAGGCTTCGGGATTAAGACAATAGGGCTTGACCACTCACTGGAAGATTCCTCAATGACCCCTAACTCAAGCATTCGCCTGACCTCAGAGAATAGTGCTTTTTTACATGCGCTATCCTGTCTTGCATGTGTCCCCACTCACAGCACCTCCAGCACTGGGGCGCCACGGGTCTCCTAGGTGAGAAGACCTCTCCGGGTCCAAACTGCCCGGGAGACTTAGGCTTATGCCCACACCCAACCTCTAGAGACTTATTCCCTCTTGCACCCTTCCACACACCCCCAACAGCGGGGACTCTTACCCACAGATGACACGGGTCGGGTACTCCGGGGAGGTGTTGGTGCGGTAGGGACATCACGGAGGTAGTCCTCAGTCGCCAGGAACCTTTCCACCAGGTTTACGAGCTGATCTGCAGTTTTGGGGTCTCCATGTCCGACCTACTGTTGCAGCTCCGCTGGGAGGGCTCTGAAGTAGTGATCCACCACTACTTTCTCCACGATCTGGTCCGGTTTAGAAGACTCAGGTTCCAGCCACTTCTGTACAAGATGGAGGAGGTCAAACATCTGGGATCGGGCCGGCTTGTCCATGGTGTAGCTCCGTGTGGACCCTCCGGGCACGAACAGCCGTTGTAACGCCCAAACGAGCCAGGATCTCCATTTTTAATTTGGCATAGTCCCGGACATCCTGCTCCCTGAGGTCATAGTAGGCCTTTTGTGGTTCGCCGGACAAAAAGGGCGCAATGACCTCTGCCCACTCTGCTACTGGCAGCCTTTCTGTCTCCGCAACCCTCTTAAATACGGTCAGGTAGGCCTCGATATCATCATCAAGTGTCAGTTTTTGCAAGCCCTGCTGCACAGCTCTCCTCACATTCAAAGTCTCTGGGGGGGTCTCTGGGGGGCTTACCTCCACACGCGGGGTTGGAGCTACAACAGTCTTTCTCAATACAGCAATCTGTTCTAGCAGTAAACGATTAGTTTCCTGCTGCTGTGCTATGGTCTGTGTTGAAAATTGATGCCGGATCCAGCAAGTGTGGTATTGTTCCGGGATTTGGGCCGGAAACAATACCGCAGCATGCTGCTGTATTTTGTCCGGTCAAATACCTTAAAAGGGACGGAACTGAAGACATCCTGATGCATACTGAACGGATTGCTTTCCATTCAGAATGCATTAGGACAAAACTGATGCATTGTTTTCTGGTATTGAGACCCTTTACCGGATTTCAATACCGGAAAAGAATAACACTAGTGGGAAAGTACCCTAAATTAACATATCAGGCACCAAAAACATTGGGGGACACAATTCCGGAACGGAGGGGTATTTTAGAAAAATAAAAAGTGCTTGCATCTTTAGGGGCCACCCTATCTGGTAAGCATACCAGTTTCTAACACATAAACCCATGAAAGGTCCTTTTTAAAGGACATATATTGTCCTTGACCATAGTTACAGCTGCCATGAACTTTAGCAGACACTGGCAGGCTCAAGGACTGGCCCACCTTCTGCTCAACAAAAGTGTGCAGGGCTGGTACAGCCTTTTTGAAGAAGTAATCACAGCTTGGGACTTTCCACCTTGGCTCGGCACAAGCCATCTGTTCTCTGAAAGGTGCAGAGTCAACCACATGGAAAAGGAGGGACTGTAGCACCAGCAACTTGGCCAGAAGCACGTTCAGCTTCTGCGCTGTTGGGTGAATGCACACACTGTTTTCTTTTTGCAATCGCCTTGGTGATCGATTTCTGGCCAAATGAGTGACTAGGAGGAGGTGGAGCATCAGGACCAGTGGATGATGGGAAGGAAACACAGTTACCTTCTGCTGAGGTGGTGGAGCCTTCACTGCGGGAGAAGGGGTTCGGGCCATTCGGAAATGCAGAGGTTGTTGCGTCAGGCTGTACAACAACACTAGCGCCACAGTTTTCCCAGGCCATTTTATGGTGATACAGATTCTACACACCAAAACGCTAATGTTCTCCTGCCGGCCCTGTGTGCTGGGACTGCGCAGGCGCGAGATTTATCAGGCACACAGGGCCGGTGGAGAAGACGAACGCTGGCCCTGTCAATCAAGGACGGCAGGGCGTGACTTGAGGGGAGCGAACAGAGCCTCTAGGAGCAGGAGCAATGCCCCCCCCCCCCCCGCTCCTAGAGGCTAATTAGCATATCATCAAAGTTAAAATTGTACAGTAACAAGGGCATCCATAAACATGAGATTAGGAGAGTTAGGGTCTGCTGACATTAGCACATCGCTAATGTCAGCGAGTTTAATAGGGTTAATTCTGGTGACAGAAACCCTTTAATTGAATTAGTTATATATATATATAAATATATAATATAAAAAATCTGTAGTATTAGAACGCTTTTTAACCCCAGTTAGTGCAGCAAGGTGTAATAGAATAGCTCCTATTAGCCAGGCTTTACACTGCACTCTCCCTATAGTGTGGATAAAGCCTCCCTATTATATCCCTACACTATCAATAACCTTTCCCTAAACTGCTCAATAGTAATATTTGGTTAATAAAGTCTTTCCTAATCACTCTGGAAAATGGGGGAGACTAGGTAGGAAGAGGCTTTTAATGGGGCTGTGACATCACAGGGGCCGGCTATCTGCTGATTGGCTGGTTGCATGGCATTATGGGTGATCAGTTGTTCACGGACTTAGTTTCTCTTTATAACATGTGCAGCAGCCATTTTAGAAAAAAATCTGATTTGTTATCATGAAGCGCGAGGATATTAAGCTTCATGACCAATCACATTTTTCCTGAAATTCGGATGGAATTCCACTTCCATCAACTTTGATTCGCTTAACACTATCCTCATCACTTGCATCTATGTCCTCTTTTGATGCACCCCATAATCTTATTGGCCTTGGCAGCAGCTGTCTAACACTGGTATTGCAGTGTCCCACTTCTTGATATTCGTGGGCACTTTAAACTTATGTATATGCCAATGTAATGTATTGTTATATATACCCTGTGTATTCCTGATAACAGGCTGTTAGGGTGTCATTCCAACCATTCACCCCCAGGTGGTGCTGGCATCACTTAGATATAACAGAGAGGAAGTAGGAGGAAGGAGCGGGGGATGTTATTTAAAGAGCGTCAGAGTAAAGAGGAGGAAGTTAATGGAGGAGCAGAACAGGCCTAGTCCACAATGTAGATGCTATTTTAGCCCCTTGGCTCTGGCCAGGCTAAGGGAGTATAGAGGACAGTATTACGGCAGTGCAACACAGACCAGTGAATCTACGTCTGGATATAGAGAAAGTCTAGTGGAGGTTGGAGCTAAATTAGCCAATGGACTTTACAAGCACCAGTGACCAGGAGGAACCTAAAAGTACCTGGACACAGCCAGATGATTAGTGCGCAGAATTATTCTTTACCACATGCCTCTATGGACATAGTGGACCGTCATTCTTCAGTGAGCATCCTTTCCGAAGAATGGAGCAGAAGACTGATGCCTGCCATTAGGGAGCCGCCCTGTGGATTGCTACTGACCAGTAAGAGTAATTATATTCAGTACCTGAGTGCTAGAGAATGGACTGAGTGCAGACTTATATAAGAAAGAGCCTTTTTCTTGCCTGTTAAAGTAAAAGTCTTAGGAGAACTCCTTAACTGACAACTGTCCAGCCTGTTACAAGGATTACAGCTAAACCAATATTTGAGTCATAACTTTAAGCCATATAAATGAACTGTATTGACTACCTGGAGACAAATTATTTAAGTAAAAGTTCAACTGTTTCACTACAACTGACTCCTCATACTTTTTACCACCTTCCTTTGCACCTAACGGTGCTGGCGTCATGAACAACCGGGATCCCGGACTCAAAGCAGCATAAACACCTATACCAGAGATGGGCAAACTGCGGCTCTCCAGCTGTTATAAAACTACAAATCCCATCATGCCCTGCTGTAGGCTCATAGCTGTAGGCAGACTGGGCATACTGGGAGTCCATCCCTGACCTATACCATCAAGGGCACCTCAACTACCATCTGACTGGTGATCCCTGTACTAGAGAGTGCCCCGGAGGATTTAGTGCTGTCTTCCCCATCACTGCACGCTGGCCCAAGTAGGCTCTGCTAACGGTGAGTAAAAATTACTGCTACCCCCATCAGCCCACCGTAGCTCACGTGTTGCCCCTGTGGCTCGGTTGCTGCAGTATCTCAAGCATAGTTCCCCCGAAACGTAGCTTCATGCGCGCTGCTGTGTGCTAATCCCCTCCGGATGCTGCGTCTCTGAATCTCACAATCTGGGACTTTAAAAGTACTTTTATGGACATTACGCACTGTATGGACTAACCTTGGATAATGTATGTAAGTCATCATTACATTGTTTTTTATGAAGATTAAAGTGAACACTTGCAAGTTTATGACTTCAGTTTTGATGAGGCTTTTTTTGCATATTAGATGGACTATCATTTGTGGTTTAGAGAAAGCCCATATCAGACGCATAAGAAGTCCCGTTGGTAAAAGTCGTCTGACCACTTTGTATATTTATTACTTTAAAGATGGAGACTATTATAATATCATGTGTATACACTTTTTTAGGTACTGCGAGCATGTCTGGGTCAAAATTTAAACCTCAGATCCTGACTGCCTGCCTGAAAAACGCTATAAGTCAACAAGATAGAGTGAAGATTACCAAAAGTAAGTACATGTTGCACCTACTCATTAAATTAATGCTCCGTCTCCACAGCTCTTGAGGCAACAGTGTTTTGTTCTATTTTCTCATCACTTCCTGTTGAGAACCATAACATTTCAAATTTACATCAATGCTCTATTTTCTATTTCTGTGTTTCATTTTTACAGCAGTTGCCGTGCAGTGAATTGAAAAGATTTGAGAATGAATAAGCTTACACAGGCTAAGTGAATAAATATATTTACTAAGTGATTAAATATACGATAACACAAACAAATCACATACGGAATATTAAAAGTAAAAAATCACTAGCCTAAATGGGGTGGAGACTCCGTCAATCATGCTATAACACATGGCTGTCTACCACAGTATAACACATGACCAACACCCTAGGGCAGGGATGGCCAACCTGTGGCTCTCCAGCTGTTGGAAAACTACAACTCCCACCATGCCCTGTTGTAGGCTGATAGCTGTAGGCAGTCTTGGCATGCTGGGAGTTGTAGTTTTGCAACAGCTGGAGAGCCTCAAGTTGGCCATCCCTGCCCTAGGGTGTACAAAAGATAGGGCAAATCAATATTTACATCCTACCTAGGATGAAGTCCAAGCTGGAGTCACTGTAAATGAATGTGCGCCACAGAGTTTAAACCTGTTAGCCACTCCTCCAGTGTGCAGCATGCATGTCTCTGAGATCACTCAGGAATGTGTTCTGATCAGCACAATGGGGGATGAGTACTAGATTTACAAGGCACGTCATTACACAGAATGGTAAAGGGAACAGAATTAGAGGGACAGAACCAATCAGTACTTAAAAAATACTCTTACAATACATTACAAAATTAATATTTGTATATCAGCCTACTACCCTCCTGGGGTAGATTTTCACTATTCCATGTGGTTACTGGTTTCCTTGCAGTTTTTCTCTCTTCAACCCTTTCTCAGCTTTTTTACTGAATGCTTCTCATTTCCATGAGTACTGCTACAGACAGCTCTGGGGATCAAAATTCTTCACTTGTGGCAGGCACAGTACTATGAAGTGCCTTTTGCGCTGTGGCATTAGAAGAATTTTGATATCTCTGACTATTAGTCTAACTAGACTGTCTGTTACTCTGTAATTCCTCTAGCGCCGTTCTATGGAAACAGTAGATTTAAAGAGCACACCAAATGCTTGAAATAACTTCTTTATTAACTTCAACTTTTCTTCATATAACACTGCCGCCTCTGCAGCAGATAGTCCATGTACAAAACACGTGTTGGATAAAGTATCACAAAATGGCGGTATGCAAAAGATGTTGGTTCAACTGTTTAATCTTGTCATTCAACATAAAATGGTGGATATATTTCTCTCTTGAGTATCTGTACTCTCCCTTTAAGTTATTTAAGCACTTTATGATCTCTCTGAGAGGTATATCTGAGGTCTAACTAATAGCTCACTTGCTGAATTTGGTCGCAATTTGCAGTATGCAGTTAGCAGTGACTATTTGCAGATTGGTTGAGTATGATCTGGTATGGTTGTATGCAATTTGGATTGCAATATGAATTTGAATTTGGATTGTGAACTTTGTAGTTTGCAATTGGTAGAACTATTTTGGCATCTCTGCTTCCATAAAACACAGATCTTAGTGGAGTCTGTTCAGCTCCTCTCTCTGGTGAATAATGATTTCTAGCAGCTCCTGCTAGGGGAATTTCCCACACAGGCTGTGTGTGAGGCTGGCTGTGATTGGTCTAGACTCCTGCTGTGTGTGAGGCTGGCTGTGATTGGTCTAGACTCCTGCCCAGCAACAACAGTTTAACTCTATGCTTTCTGTTGTTTCTGCTGTGTCATTGAGCTTACCTCACATCCATATAATGAATCCTAAAGGCATATTATCTTTTCCTGCTTCTGTGGACACAAAACATAACTATTACATGACATCCAAACATGAAGTCACTGTAAATAACTCTGCTTTTGTCTTTAACACACAAACATAGGAACTGTATTAAGGTTATTGTCAGGTTTAGCTGTATAAACATATAAGCTATATTAGCAACCTAGGACAGGTCTTAGCTGGCCAGCTACACTCCCACCAAAATTACCTATAATTCTATGTTCTTAGTGGTAGGACTTGAACATGAATTTGAGGCATTTTCCATCAGGTTCTCAACTTCTAAGTGTCTTTTATCACTCTCAAGCAGAACAACTAACTTCTGAAAAGGACGTTTCAACTAGAGTGGAGTAGTGAGACGTTTTCCTTTTTTGTCAAGTTTTGAGTCTCTTATCTAACTCTCCCACCTTGGCCTCAAATTTTCAGGTATAGGTTCATCCCATCCCAACTTCTGTCTGCATAATTCTTGCAGTATTTCTCTTGCTTTGAGGATTACTGGGGCCAAGAATCCCAATGGATCATATATAGAAGCCACTGCGGAAAGAATGGTATGTCTAGTTGCAACTTTCTCTTCAATAGATACTTCAAAGAAGAACTTTTTCATGCTCTACATTCCATCCCAATCCAAGTACATTCTGAACTGGAAGATGATCTTAATTAAGATCTACATTCTTCATTGTTGCTGCACGTTCAGAGTCACTGATGGATTCCAGTACCTTTCTGTTGTTTGAGAAAAATTTATGAAGGTGCAGGTTTCCTCTTGCGCATAACTCTTGGCTTTCTTTCACTAGTTTGATTGAAGATTCTGTAGACTCTAGACTTATGAGACCATCATCTACAGAAAAGTTTTTCTTCAGAAAATTTGCTGCTGATGGGCAATACTTTTCATTCTGATTGGCCAGGTACTTCATACCATAATTGGCGCAACATGGAAACAAGTGTACTTTCATTCTGTATTCTGCTGGCTCTGAATCTGTATCTCCGTCCTCCCACCATAGAAACCTCAGGAAGTTTCTATCTTCATTCTTCACATGAAACGGGTGGAACATCTTTTCAATGTCACAAATGACTGCTACGGGATACTTTCTGAATCTACAGAGTACTCCAGGCAGAGTGTTTGTAAGATCTGGTCCTTTTAGTAGATGATCGTTCGATGCAACACCATCGTACTTTGCTGAGCAATCAAATACCACTCTAATCTTATCTGGTTTCTTTGAGTGGTAGACACCTTTATGTGGGATGTACCACACTTCTCCTTCTTTAGGTTGATCATTAACTTTCTCTATGTCCTTCTTCAAGGATGCCTTCCATGAATTTTAAATAATCATTCTTCAGTTTGGGATCTCTTCCCATCCTTTCCTTCAAACATTTCAATCTTGCTAAGGCAAGATTTTTGTTATTTGGCAGACGAGGTCGTTCTCTAAAAGGTAAGGGCATTTTAAGATGACCTTGTTGATTCTGCTGAATACTTTCTTCTAGAGTGTGTACGAACTTTATGTCTTCTTGGGATACACTCTTTTCTTTAGAACTTATATCTGCAAAGTCGGATTCAAGGATCTTGATTACTTTTGCTGGACTTACAGTTGCTCACTTTTGGACAGATATTCGATGACACAATCCTGCCACCTGTCTTGAGTTTGCAATCTGCTGTTTTCCTCTGACAACACCCCATCCTAGATCAGTTTGAACAGCGTAGGGTTCACCCTTTCCTCCTGTGATTACCTTTCGTGGTACCAAGGCTTTGGGACAATCGTAACCTATCAACAGTCCAACACCAAACTCATTCAGCGGGGACATTTCATCAGATATAACAGATAGGTGCTCCCATTCATTGGCTGTTTCACAGGTAGGTATGCAATCTCGATCTAGAGGTATATTGTCTTTTGTATAAGCTAGAGGTAGATCTAATGTGAAGTTTGAATGAAGTCCTCTAACTCTCAGTCCTTTGACCCTTTGAATGTTAACTAATGTGTCTCTCCTCGTCATTGTGGTGAGTTTGAGCTTCACTGGTTCTGTAGCCACTTGTAGATTCTTGCAGATTTCTTGATCAATGAAAGTGACATCACTCTGGGCATCCAGTAGCGCACAGGCGTATACCTTCTTGTTCCTCCTTTTAGGATTTGAAATGCACACTGGTACAACCATTGATGTGCCGTTACTTTCTCCTTCCCTCACTCTGCAAGAGAATAACGATACTTTCTTTCCTTCCTCAGTATCTTTAAGTATTGAGGATTTATCTTTCTTCGGACGTTCTTCATGTAGTGGTGTAGGATGGTGTCCTTTGCAAACGCTGCATGTGGCCTTTCTCTTACACTCCGTAGTAACATGGCCTTTCTTAGACATCCGAAACACAGTTGGTTCTCAAGTACACACCTTTTCTTTTCATCTGGGGACTTCTCCTTCAATTGTTGGCATTTGTGTAAGAAGTAGTTCTCTCCACAGAACATACACTTGAAGGTAGTCTGAAGATTTGTCGGTTCTGTCTCTCTACTGATCCCAGTAGTGACTTTGGACTTGCTCTCGTAGGTATTTGGACCTTTAGCTGCTGTGTTGGTTGCAAAGCTAGTTGCTCTTGTGCGTCTTATATCTCTCACAGGCCTTTTTTCTAAGGATTTTTGTAACGGGGTTCCGAAGGTGCACTCGGTCCCCCATTGCCCGCAGAACTGTTGCTTAGCTTTGGGAATGAGGATCTGTGTTTGACCTCATTCCCAGGGCGGCTTTACTGCTCGGTGGCTCCCTGCTCCTAAGTCTGCCTTGAGCACCGAGCTGATCACTCGGTGCTCAACTGGTTGGTCTGTCGGTCATGTGACGCTGGCCACGTCACATGACCCTCACTCCCCACTATAAATACAGGCAGCCTGCTAGCCACAGGTTGCCTGTTAATTTCTAGGTTCCTGGCTCTTTGTTGGACTACTGAATACTTACCTGATTCCGTTCCCTGACGATCCTTTTGCCTGCTCCTCCTGTACTGCGCATCCGTCCTGGTATTGTGACCTCGGCTACCACCTGACTACTCTCTTAGGACTCCTCTTGTACTTCTCTACTCTCCTGGTATTTGACCCCGGCTTCTCCTGACCATTCTTTGCTTAACCCTTTGTACTGCGTAGCTCTCTTGGTTCTGACCCGGTCCGTTCATGTTCCGTATTTTGTCTTGTCTGTCTTCCCTGCACGTATCCAAGGTTAGGGACTGTCGTCCAGTTGTCCCCTGTCATCAGGACTCGTGAGGCAAGTAGGCAGGGCCAGGGGTGAGGGTGGAGCGCAGTGGTCACTATCCTTCCCCCTGTGTGTGTGTGGACGTGACTGTTACAATTTTAAGACGTAAGATGTTGTTACTGGATTACATGCCATCCATGCTTTCTTATTGATGAACTCAAAGAACTCTTTAAAACTTGTGAAGTCCTTACCTAGATCTATCTGTTCAGTCACATAGTGATTCCATCTAGAAGCCACTTCTCCAGGTAGCTTAGTTAGCATCCTGTGGTTTTCTAGATAATCCTTCAGTACTTCTAGTCCTCGTACATGTGGGATGGCATTGCTGCATGCTTGCAGGAAGTCACCATACCTTTGGAGTCTGAAGTGTTCTTTAGGACCTATTTTAGGCCAGTTACTCAGTTTTTCCCAAGCTTGCTTGTAAGCTTCTTCATCTCTTCTATAGAAGTTACCCTCAAGAACTTCCTGGGACTTCCGGTTCCAGCGCCAACATGGAGAGGCGCAGCTAATCTCTGCTCCGTGAGGATACTGCTCCAAATCTCCCCAGCTAACCGGTTCAATTCCAGGACAATCACGATCACTGTATCGGCGGCCGTATATGGATCGCTTCATTCTAAACATGGGGACCAGAAACAAGACCAAAGGTCAGATCAAAATGACGAAGCACTGGAAAAAGAAATAGCGGAGGAAGAAGTCGTCCCGCCCGCACAAACACACAGTGTGGGAGAGGCTCCTGCATACACAGAAACCAACAGCCAGGGAGAAGAGGTACAAATTGACTACATAAAGCTGGCGATCAAGGTTGCAAACCGAATTTTACCTGATCTACAGGACTCGCTGACAAATACAGTGGGTTAACGCTTCAGTCCCTACAGGCTACCACATCAGAGCATGGAGCCAGATTAGATAACGCTGAGCAACGTATTCAGACCCTGGAAGACTCCTGCTCGACCATGAAAGCTGATTTAGAGAGAACGGTGAAGGAGAATGAGTCACAAAAAGAAAAATTAGATGATCATGAAAACCGTTCCCGCAGGAATAATTTGCGAATATTGGGTATCATGGAGTCAGCGCCTGCCCAAGATCTCATACATATTTGTGAGCATGACATACCTGCAGCACTGGGTCTTGCAGGGAAATGTAAAGTTGAAAGAGCACATAGAATTGGTCCAGATCTGAGAGCCAGCAAAGATAACAACTCCAAGCGCACTTTCAAAATGCCCCACACCAGTGATCGTAAAATACTTAGCCTTTACTGATAAGACAGCGATTCTTCGTGCATACAAACAGAATAGATCACAGTTGGAGATAAGGGGTCAGAAGCTGTTAATATTCGGAGATTATTCAGCCGAAGTTCAGAGAAAGAGAAGAGAATTTTCACCATTATGCTCTGAGTTATATGAGCTTTGCTCTTATGTATCCAGCAGTCCTCAAGGTCTTTCAAGCAGATGGGACTTTTATGTCTTTTACCTCCGCTAAAGAAGCTCAACTTAAATTGGGAATAATTGTCCCAAAACAACATTCCGGGAGACATCCATCTTCATGGCAAGACAGATCAAGTGGTGGAAATCTCCAAGGCGAGAGAAACTCACCAGACAACGAACCCTCCTGATCAGCAGCACCATCCACAAATAGACACGCAGAGTGGAGATCTCAGCAATATAAGTTCGAATTCAGTTATAATGAGATTCTGAGTTGGAGGAGGAAGCACTACAATGTCCTCAATGTGACTGGCTAAAAACAATGCTCTACCCGGCTAGAAATCACTGGTTGTCTGGTAAAGTGGGCGACTTGTATGCCTTGTTTTGGGGGATTCCTGTCAATCTTCCTTTTTTCAGTTTTTTTTTCTGTTATTTCCCTGTATTTTCTTTTCCTTACTTTTCTCAAAGTGTAAAATTAGGACCTTATGATAAGATGCGGATTTGTCCAACAATGTTGGAAAAAAGAGAAGTTCACTCTGGGCAAGAGAGCTGAAGGTTGATAGGTGGCAAAAACACCTTACTAGTCTAGCAAGTAATTACTTGAAAAAATGTTTAGGTTCACAAGTTTTTGTTCCTTCAGGGTTGGGGGATTGTTTGAATTGCATAACACAAGTGAAGGGAAGGATATATCATGGGACATATGGGGATACTCATAAACTAATTCTGCAAGTTACACCATGTGATTGATAACATGGAATGTGAAGGGACTGAAGTCTCCACATAAACGGATGATGGTATTGAGGCAGCTAAAACGCTTAAAGGCAGATATAGCTTTGCTCCAAGTGACGCATTTGGAGGAAGACGATTGCATTAGGATGCAAAAATTATGGGTAGGCAAAGTGATATGCTCCCCATCCGTACACTCCAAAGCGGGAGTGCTGATACTTTTGCATAAGAATTTACCTTACATAGTGAAAGATTGCTCTAGGGATGAGCAGGGACGGATAGTGAGGGTGTGTCTACACTCGCCATCTGATGAGCTAAGTATTTATAATGTATATGGACCAAATTACACAAACTCAGGGGTCTACAAGGAATTCGGTCAGATGCTTTTAAAAGATTCTTGCAGGAACCAAATGATAGCGGGAGATATGAACGCAGTATATAATCATTTAGAAGATCGCCGACAAGCATAGGGATTACCGATAACACCAAGGAGCAGAGATAGCTCTCTCCCACGATTCTGTACAGCCCACTCGTTATGTGACATATGGAGGGCTAAACACCCAGAGGGCAGGGAGTTCACCCATTATTCAAACGCTCATGATTCCTGGTCCAGATTGGACTGTACTTTGCTTTCAGCTAATCTGTTAAACAGAGCTGAGGAAGTAAAGATAGAAGAGATGGTGATTTCAGATCAGTACTCCTTAAACTAACATACACAATGATGAGAGGATCTGATTTTATATGGAGATTTCCTAACACACTAATCGGTTCTGGAGAATTCCAAAATCTTTTAAAAGAATGGTGGAAAGAATATATCAGGTACAATAGTAGTGCTGGAAACAATCAGTTATTATGGGAAGCGGGAAAAGCTTTTATGAGGGGTAAAATAATAGCATATACATCTCGCTCACTCAGAGATGCCTACACTAACTTTCAAAATCTACCAAACCATCAAAATAAGGAAAAGTGGTCAAAAGCTAAATTAGAATATGATCAGTGGGCTAGCAAAAAGGAATCCATTTATATGTCACAAACCGAAGCTCAGTTGTTTAAATTTAGGAACAAGGCGGGGAAGTTATTGGCGAGATTGGCAAAGGGAAAGAACACCACAACCCCAATTCTAGCCCTAAAAGATAAATTAGGGAATATACAGAAGACCCCTTCCAAGATTATGGGAATTCTGAGAGATTTTTACTCTGATCTATATACGGGACAGGCTGATAATCCAGAAGAAGCAAATAAATGGCTTCAGCAAAATGCAATGCACAAATTGACATCATTGAAACTGTCTACATTAAACTCACCAATTTCAATAGAAGAGGTGAGAGAGGTGGTGTGTGGTTTAGCACCAGTCCCTGATGGGTATTCAGGGGAGTTTTACAAAACGCTAAGAGATGACATTTCACCTATATTAACATCAATGTTCAATGATTACATGATAGGACACAAACTCTCAGATCTAGCGCTTACGGCGTTTATTAAAGTACTTCCTAAAACTGGAAAAGATCCCCTTCAGGCAGCATCATATCGACCAATCTCCCTAATAAATGTAGACATAAAAATAGCCTCCAAAATACTGGCAAATAGGCTAGTAAATCTGATGCCTAGACTCCTTCTGCCAGAACAGGCAGGTTTTACACAAAATAGGGCTGGGGTAAAGAATATTAGAAAAGTGTTGGCGATTCTGGATAACATTAAAATAAGACCATCTATGGAGCGAAATACAGCCATAGTGACTATCGACCTTCGGGGGAAATTATTTTATGATTGCATTTTACTCATTTTGGGCTAAAAATATTTTTTTCAATTGGTCTTCATTAAAAATATTCAACCATTCTGTTACAAAGGGTTAACTGTCTAGTTGTGTGAATGGTAATTTCCCTTTCATTTTGTGCCTATCCTCTAATAAACCTTATCTATAAATTACTAAGAGGTCATAAACACTTATTTAAACAACATTCTTATCAGTAAGATAGGAACTGAGCTATAATGAGTGTTTAAGAGGTCAGAGATCAGAGATAAGGATCTGAGCTGCTTAAAGGAATACAGTAAAAATTTAGATCCTGGTACCTGAGAATCTGAAGGCTGTACAGAGAAAGGGGTTTAACATTTTTAATAAAGACTAATGAAAAAAAGATTTTAAGCGCAAAATGAGTACAATGTAATAATTTTAAAAAGGGGTTGTCTCAATTTATGGCATTTATTATGTAGAGAAAGTTAATACAATGTTAATACAACGCCATATGTGATTCTCCGTATTTCCTCCTTTGCTGGCTGGATTAATTTTTCCATCACACTATACACTGCTTGTTTCCAGGGTCATGACCACTCTGCACTCCAGCAGTGGTGGTTGTGCTTAGTGGCTCTGGTGGCCGGGACTGTGGGAGCGCACATAATCCAGCATTTTTTTTCTATAGTGTGCAAGCACGGCCGCCGCTGCTGGATTGTAGGGTGGTCGTAACCATGAAAACGAGAAGTGTACAATGTGATGGAAAATGTGATCTAGCCAGCAAAGGAGGCAATATGGACAATCACAATATATTAGTAAGAGCCTTGTCTTGCTGAAGTGACTCAATCCCTTTAAAGGTGTATTCCGATCACATACAATGGGGGCATATCGCTAGGATATGCCCCCATTGTCTTATAGGTGCGGGACCCACCTCTGGGACCAGCACCTACAACAAGAACAGAGCTGGGAGAGCTGTGGCTGGAGGACCCTGGATTTCCTGGAGTCTGTCCACCAACAAGGGCTGCTCCCCGCTGTTCCAATAGAAGTGAATGGGAGCGCACTGTGCACGCGCTGCCCCTGCTCCCATTCATTTCTGTGGGGCAGACGGAAATAGCTGAGCCAGCGCTCTATTTTCGGCGACCCTATAGAAATAAATGGAGGGTGGCTGCGCATGCTCAGTTCATTTCCTCGCTCCATTCTCATTGTAGGTGCGGGTTCTAGAGGTGGGACCCGCACTTATCAGACAATGGGGGCAAATCCTATTGATATGCCCCCATTGTCTGAGATGGCAAAACCCCTTTAAGCACCAATCCTACAAATTTGTTGATCTTCTAGCCAAATGGATCTCCTCCTATCTGGACAAAGAGAGCTCCATTTCTGATTTACTTCTGTGCAGGGAAGTGAAACACAAGTGACATGTAGCCTTGGTTCTCATGCACATTACAGTATTATGACATTGTATACCATACCATAGCCTTGTAAGCCTCCCATATAGTACAGATCATTGCAGAGTTGTGTTCTGTTATATTCCATATTTGCTCCCGTAAAACCTGCATTCACATGCCTTTGTCTTACCTGAGTGAATCTCCAGTCCAGAAATATTGGAAAGTATGCAAACCTCATATGTTGGAGCCAGGGGCGTAGCTAAAGGCTCATGGGCCCTGGTGCAAGAGTGCAGCTTGGGCCCCCTTCCCTCAGTGCTTTGTGGCCAGGGGCAGGAAAGCACATTGCCTTCGTGTCGCCTGAGGCAAAAACTGAAATGGCACTCCCCCCCCCATGCCAAATAGTTGACCTAACCCCTTCCTTCCAGCCAAAGGTTTAACTTGACCTGCATGCTCTTTCTATAATACTGGTGTCTTCTTAAGGGTCATTGGGCCCCCTGGGCCCAGTAGCGACTGCTACCTCTGCACCCCCTATAGCTACGCCCCTGGTTGGAGCAGCTAGCAGACAGCTACAGTTTTCAGAGAATATCACAGTGTGCTATCTGCAGCAGTGGAGTAGACTATGACATTATATTTCTTCTACTATTACAGATAAGATGGAGGAAGACTATAAAAAAGAGATTGCAATGCTCATAAAATCTAAAAAGGCATCTAGAGCGAGTAACTGTGTGGAAAAAGCTATCCAAGAGGAGAGTCGTCTGGAAGCGCTGGAGATCATTCAGATGTTTTGTGAAGCATTGTACATAAAAAGTGGATTGATCAATTCTACAGAGTAAGGAATCAACTGCTTAAGGCCTCATGCGCACGACCGCTGGATGTTTTGCGTTCCGCAAATTGTGGATCCGCAAAACACGGATATCGGCCATGTGCATTCTGCATTTTGAAGAACGGCACGGACGGCCCCTAATAGAACAGTCCTATCCTTTTCCCACAGGGCTTATGCACACAAACCTATTTTTTGTTCTGTTCCTGTTCCATTTTCTTTGCGGCCCGTATGTGGAACCATTCACTTCAATGGGTCTGCAAAAAAAAACTGAATTTACTCAGTGTGCATTCCGTGTCCATACGTTCCGTTCCGCAAAAAAGTAGGACATGTCCTATTATTTCTCTGTGTATGGCGGCTCACCCTTATTGGTCTACAGAAATAGGTGTACTGTACGCAGACTGCCCCCCCGTCTATAATCAAAACAATACAAAAAAATACAAAAAATGGCTGGCTCACAGTATCTACTATACATTTAATAAATGCAACAATTGAAATAAAAATGATCAAAAATGCAATACAGACAATTACATATGCATAAAAACATAAAGTTATATATGGTCACGGTCCTTTTAAAACATCTTACGTGCGGAGCTCATGCACGTAGTAATGGAACAATAGTCTCACGGATCTTTATCTCCTTTTAGATGTTATTACACTCTTTTTATATTGTTACTGTTTATGCCACTATATCTCTGTGGCCACCTCTTTGGATAGATATATACTGATATTATCAAACTTATTGTGAAGGTTAGTTTGGGTGATATCTCCTATTATCAGAGGAGCGCTGTTAGCAGGATATGCTGGTTGACATGGATATACCAGTTAGCTTAGATATATCACTCACCGCTCAGTTTGTACAGTCAGTCTTCCCACTTGCGTTATATAAATCACAGGGTTATTCCTTCATATTATAACTTTGTTGCATATTTAGATTCCTCTTACCGTGCTTCTGCTGAT
Organism: Bufo bufo; assembly: GCF_905171765.1. NCBI lineage: Eukaryota > Metazoa > Chordata > Amphibia > Anura > Bufonidae > Bufo > Bufo bufo. The sequence goes on along the minus strand of NC_053398.1, from coordinate 141,958,267 downwards.
AGAGGTATCCGGAGCCTGGAGCTGATATTATCTTACCACTCTTCCACACTGTGTCACCCAATCGTGTTATTGATTATATTTGGATATAAATTTGCATAATCTATCACTACACACTTTCTGCAGTTATAGTTAATTATCTATTTATTTTAGGGTGGTATTTACGGTATATATTTTTAAGGTGGGATTTATGTTATATGTACCCAGCTAGGATCCTTTGGAATTTGGGAGGCTTGCATACGGTGGTGTTCGCCTTCACCTGCCCCGGATTACACCATTTAGTGTCTCCGGGCCAGGTGGAGAATTGCACCCCCGTGTGCATGACCCCCAATTTTAACGTTTTTTATTGATGAATTATGTATGATGTCATCAATTTGTGAATAAAATAAAGTCCTCTATTTTTTTACAATTGCCGCCTTATATGTTCTTGGATGAGAGAGAACCTGTACTACCTTATACTTACTCATGTCCTATTATTGTCCGCATTACGGACAAGGATAGGACTGTTCTATTAGGGGCCGGCTGTTCCGTTCTGCAAAATGCAGTATGCACATGGCCGGTATCCGTGTTTTGTGGATCTGCAATTTGCAGACTGCAAAACATCTGACGGTTGTGCGCATGAGCCCTTATCCTTCAGTTTTGAAAAATCCTTTTCTGCCACAAAACAGTTCTGCAGAAAACCAATGCGTGCTCTTCGTTACTAATGTAATCACTTGTAGTCTATTGCAAGCACGAAATCAGCTGTCTCTATATCTCCATTCACTGCAATCGATAGTGATTGCACATGTCGGCTGGGACCCATTTTCTCAGAAATGTGGGGGTTCTGTAGGTCATTGATCATTTATGTATTTAATGGAAAACCCCCTAAAACACCAGTCAGGAACGATCCTATCGTTTTATTTTCTCTAATTACACTGGAAATTCTGCTCAGATAACACTGCCCTGTTTTCTTTATTTGCAGGAGCCTTGACCCGACCCTCACGGAAGCGGTGTCTACTATCATCTGGGCTGCCCCTTATTTTGAAGTTGAGGTCTCTGAGCTGAAGAAAGTAGGTAGAAATAGTTTGCAGCAGTATGCCCTGATTGCAGACAATTAAGACAAGACTAGTAATCTTCTGTTGGAAGTTTTAGTTTATTATTATTAATAATGACAAGATTTATTTATTAGGGAGACTACATTGATGGAGTGACCGTGGTACATTGTATTACAGGTATCTCAACAACTTTGCCTCAAATACAGCAAAGAATATGGCAACCTCTGTCGGGCCAACAATCTTGGGACAGTCAATCAGAAAGTAAGTTCATTATGTGTATTGTGTGCACATTATGTTATCCAACTGGGAATCCGAACAGTGAGATCCATGTAATGAGCTTATTGGATAAACCAAAGGTTTATGTATCACAGACGCCTCCTATGCAGATGATATGGTACTTGTGAAGGAAGTGGCCCAGGTCCGGTGTTTAAATACCATTTTTTTCAAGGATGGTATGAATTTGAGCAGGTCTTCCCCTTCCACCGCCACAGCATTAAAGAGGACCTTTCACCACTCTTGACAGGTCTATTTTAATAGCTCCATGCATTCCCCATGTAATAACAATTCTGGAACATCTGTTCTTATGGCTCTATGTTGTGCCGTTCCTTTATTATTTCTACTAGACGATATGAATGAATTGCTAGCAGTCTGCAGTAAGGGTACAGGGGGCGGTAACCAGTTGGGGGGGGTGTACCTGCACAGTCTGACAATGACAGCACTGATTGGATAGAGTCAGTCTGTGCATGCACACACCCCCAACTGGTTACCTCCCCTCTGTACCCTTACTGCAGACTGTAGAAATAATAAAGGAACGGCACAACATAGAGCCATAAGACTAGATGCTCCAGAATTTTTATTACATGGGGAATGCATGGAGCTATTAAAATAGGCCTGTCAAGAGTGGTGAAAGGTCCTCTTTAAAGGGTTTAATATTGAGTGTTTAATACTGATGACCTATTCTCAGGAAGTCAGGATAGGCCATCAGTATCTGATCTGTGGGTGTCTGACTCCTGGCACCCCTGCCGATCATCTGTTTTAAAGAGGCTGTAGTGCTCTGGTGAGCACTGTGGCACCCTCACAGCTCACCAAACACAGCGTCCTCCATTGTATAGCGGCTGTGCTTGGTATGGCAGCTCAGCTCCATTTACTTGAACGGGACTGAGCTGCACCTAGGCCACACGACCAATGAACGTGAAAGTCACTAGCCAAGGAAGAGGCTGCAGGACTCACCAGACCACCACTGTCTCTTCAAACATCTGAGTGCCGGAGGCCCCCCCACCAATCAGGTACTGATGGCCTTTCCTGAGGAAGCCTGTCATAGCAGTGGACTGAAAGATACAACTGGTGCCAACAGAGAAACAATTTTAACAAGAAGTGTATGAGAGTAGATCCACCCTGGATGGATTTTGAACTCAGATTTAACTCTTTGCAATGCATAGGGTAAAATCTGTGGCAAATCAGCAGCAAAATCCATTACATTATCACCTTGGATTTTCTGCTTCCGAAGGTCAGCAAAATTCATGGTGGAATGTGTACATACCCATGGAACTTTTTTAAAAAACATTTCCTACAGTTTCCGAAGATTGTTTTAAAATCACCTGAGGTCCCAGACAATGCTTTTAAGGGTGGGGTGTCACGCTGAGGTCCACACAAAGCCGAGCTGCAACCTTTGTGGCGCCATAATCCCCATTTTATCACAGTTTTCAAGTAGAGTTGGTTGTTGTTAATCAGTTCATTTGTAAACAGCACCGACATGGGGCTGTGGCTTGACCATAATGCAGACATCACCATGAGACCATACCCTAATGGTTATTTCCATTTATTGGTGAGATCCATGATTTCTTGTCCATCGATGGAGTAAATTTATCCTACATACAAAAAAAAAAATAATCTTCTTTTCGCCATATGGTTGCATTGTCTATAACAGTACCTGATTAGCAGAAGACACCGGTATCTGCCCATATGCTGAACATCATGAAAATTGCCAGCTTTTGCTTCATTATTTCTCCCCCTTTGTTTCTACAGGTGATACAGTTACTCACTGGCAAAAAGCCTTCCACAGCCAAAATCATGGGATATCTGCAGAACGTGGCACAAGAGTTCAATATAAGCATGGTTCGTATTACTGAGCATGGAGATGTTTAAGACCTCTTTCACACGAGCATGACAGATTGGCTCCGGATGCGTTCAGGGTACGTTCAGTGAAACTCGCACCATTTTGCAAGCAAGTTCATTCACTTTTGTCTGCGATTGCGTTCAGTTTCTTCCTCGCGTGTGCAATGCGTTTTGATACGTTTTTCACGCGCGTGATAAAAAACTGAAGGTTTACAAGCAACATCTCTTAGCAACCATCAGTGAAAAACGCATTGCATCCATATCAAAACGCATTGCACCCCCGCGGAAGAAACTGAACGCAATCGCAGACAAAACTGAATGAACTTGCTTGCAAAATGGTCCGAGTTTCACTGAACGCACCCGGAGCCAATCCGTCACGCTCGTGTGAAAGAGGCCTAAGGCCTCTTTCACATGGGCGTCCTGGATTTGCTCCAGATGCGTCATTGCATGGAATCATTGCAGACTGGGCCTGGAAAAGAGTCACGGCACCTGAGAAGAATGGTTATGAATCCCTGCCCACCTACTGATGACTGACCGGCTTCTACCTAGCTTTCTCCCTTTCTCTTTAGCAGAGAACTGCCAATCATCAGCAGGTGGGTGAGAGAGCAGGAGAATATGAATAACCAGGACTCTTCTCAGGTAGATTTGACTCTGGGCTGCAATGATTATGATGCTGGTTCTCAGCAACCACTTACTTTTAGCTGAGTGACACAGCGCTGACATCAGCATTTCTGTCACTATTTTATGCTGCCCTCACTGAGGTCACCATAAAGTTGATGACGGGTTCCCTTTAACAAAAAATAAAAAATCTTTGAAAAAAATGTTCTTTGCATCAACATATTCATCTGACACCCATATAATTCTTAATATTTTTATCTACAGAGCTGTGAGAGGGTTCTTTTCTTAGCAGGTGTTTTTTAATTACCGTATACCATTTTGGGGTATTATATATTATATTACTTTTTGGGGAGGCAAAGTGACAAAAGAAACTGCAAATTTTTTTATTGCATTGTTCATCATGAGGGGAAAAAACTTAAATTTTAATAGTTCAGGCATTTTCAGAAGCAACGCCAATTGTTAATTTTTTAGTTTTTTATTTTATGTGAAATGGAGTGATTTTTAATTTAAAGTGGGTTTTGAAAATTTTCGGAAAGATTTTAAGAATTGCTTGCAAAATTCTAAGCCTTCTAACATCCTAAAAAAATAAAATGACATTTACAAAATGATGCCAACATAAAGTAGACATATGGGAAATGTTAAGTAATAAATATTTTATGAGGTATCACTTTCTGTTTTAAAAGCAGAGAAATTGAAATTGTGAAAATTGTGAATTTTTCAATTTTTTTTTTGTAAACTTGATTTTTTCATAATTAAAGGTGAACTATATTGACTCAAATTTATGACTATCATGAAGTACAATGTGTCACGAGAAAAAAATCTCTGAATAGCTTGGATAAGTAAAAGTGTTCCAAAGTTATTACCACATTAAGTGACACATGTCAGATTTGCAAAATTAGGCCTGGTCAGGAAGGGGGCAAATGGCCAGGTCTGGAAGTGGTTAATCAGAAGTACATTGCCCGGTGTATACAGGGATGTACTACCGACAAACAAGGAAAATGTATTGGGAAGAACAATCATTGTCCGCATTACGGTCAAGGATAGGACGGTTCTATTAGGGGCCAGCTGTTCCATTCCGCAAAGTACGCAATACACATGGACATCATCCGTATTTTTTGCGGCTCCGTTCTTTGCAGACTGCAAAATACATATGGACGTGTGCATGAGCCCTAAGAAGTGGGCAATGATCGAGAATGATTGCTCGCTACTCTCGACAATCCAGAGTATTAGACTAATAGTCCTAATCCAATAACCAGGCATCAACTCTACTCCTAGTCAATATTTTTTTATAAATGTGATACACTGTATATTTCAGTCTTTTAATGTAAAAATTACAGGCACATTTATTAAGACCGGTGTTAATTGTGCCTCCGCTGCTGGAGGAAGCGCCAAAGTTATGTGGAGATGCAGGCTTCTTTGTTGCTGGCATACAAAATGTTGAATGAGACGGGTCTGCCTGCCCGCCCTCTTCCCCCTCCATATTATGCCCCCTTTTTTGAGTGACGTGAGCAGGAAAAAACTCACAGATTTTGTCACGAGGAGGCTTGTAACTAAATCTGTGATATACTCCACAAAAGTGGCATATATCAATACATAAATGGGCCTCTACATATTTGCATCATAGATATTAATTACTATTGTTTTTTCCTTTAGGTTGGCTTTGAGATCGTTGGTGATTCGGCACAACCTAATTCATCTTGCCCATATCCACTGAGCAATGTAAGCCTGAATCGGTAATTAAATGATTGGGATCTTGTGGGTCACGTAAGTAAAAAGTTGGGGTAAGTCTACTTTCACACTCTCGTTTTGGCTTTCCGTTGTGAGATCCGTTCAGGGCTCTCACAAGCGGTCCAAAACGGATCAGTTTGCATTCTAATGCATTCTGAATGGAAAAGGATCCGCTCAGAATGCATCCGTTTGCATCAGTTCAGTCTCCATTCCGCTCTGGAGGCGGACACCAAAATACTGCTTGCAGCGTTTTGGTGTCCGTCTGATGAAACTGAGCCAAACGGATCCGTCCCGACACACAATGTAAGTCAATGGGGACGGATCCGTTTTCACTGACACAATCTGGCACAATAGAAAACGGATCCGTCCTCCATTGACTTTCAATGGTGTTCAAGACGGATCCGTCTTGGCTATGTTAAAGATAATACAAACGGATCCGTTCTGAACGGATGCAGACGGTCGTATCATCTGAACGGATACGTCCATGACGGATCCGCACAAAACGCGAGTGTGAAAGTAGCCTAAGGGGATAAAACAGGAGCCTGTAGGATAATAAACTCCATGAGAATAACGCCAGTGTTCAGGCGTTATCTGTGTTATTTTGGAACCAGAAACTGCTTTTCCCTTGCTAGATTATTTAATGTATAGTTAAAGAGGTCTTGCCATGATTGATTTAAAAAAATGAAAATCGGACATTATATAGTCATGAATGCATGAAGCTATTAAAACAGGCCTGTCAGGAGCGGTGAAAGGTCCTCTTTAAATCTTCGGACAACCCCTTTAACCCCTTTAATGGTCTTATATATTATTTTAACAATGTATTTACTTATTAGGATATTTGAAATGACGAAAGCCCATTCACTGAAAACCCACGAACAGAGGACTAGCACGGAAACCTAATTTGAGAACCATAGCAAACTTAGTAGGCGTTTCTGTGGTCCATAGTAAACTAATTTTTATGCCATGGAAAATGGTTGAAATTGATAATAGTAATTTACACTGGATGTTACATGCGGCACTTTATTAAGAGTGTTTCCTCTGTGATCAGAGTAAGTGCTCATTTCCGAAGTGGGCATTTAATATCCCCTGTGTATCCCCTGGAGAGGTTCTATATAATGCTTAGCCATGAGCCAATAACTATATGGATTGTTGTAGTCACAGGAAAACAGTTTTACACCACAATTAAGAAAATTACATTGTGAAAAAACCTTGTGTATATAGCCTAAGGCCTCCTGCACACGACCATATAGCTTTTTCAGTGTTTTGCGGTCCGTTTTTCACGGATCCGTTCCGTTTTTTGTTTCCTTTCTGTTCCGTTTTTCCGTATGGCATATACAGTATACAGTAATTACATAGATAAAATTGGGCTGGGCATAACATTTTCAATAGATGGGTCCGCAAAAAACGAAACGGAAGACATACGGATGCATTTCCGTATGTGTTCCGTTTTTTTGCGGACCCATTGACTTGAATGGAGCCACAGAACGTGATTTGCGGGCAATAATAGGACATGTTCTATCTTTAAACGGAATGGAAAAACGGAATGCATACGGAGTACATTCCGTTTTTTTGCGGAACCATTGAAATGAATGGTTCCGTATACGGAACGCAAAAAACGGCCAGTAAACGGGGGGAAAAAACGGTCGTGTGCAGGAGGCCTTAGGGTGTATTCACACAACTGTGTCCGTTTCGATATTGGCCATGCGCACAACGCATTTCGGTGTGGACTGATTGACTTCAATAGGTCTGCGATCTGTATGTTGAGGCTGGTGTCTCTGGTTTGCAGTCTGCAAAATAGACATGGCTGTGTGAATGCATCCTTAGACTGAGGCTACACGGTGACTATGGCCACGTCGAGTGACCAAAGGTCGTAGTGTGGCAAAGCCTGTATCACAGCTAATACAAGTGTACATGGTTGCACTGAAACTCACATATTGCTGTCCAGTGCTTGAAGTGGGCCGGAACGCGGCGGTACTCAGTACCGCCACTTCCAAAAATTGCCCTGGAGAGTACCAGCACCTCTCCGTGCGCCCAGTACGTGGGTTTCCGGTACCGGAGCGCAGGGCCGGCCTTTGGGGTGTGCGGGCTGTGCGGCCGCACAGGGCGCCATAGTAACAGGGGCGCTGGGCGGCCGACAGCTCGCAATGTAATATGCGGCAGGCGAGGCTGTACTTGTGTTCTCCCTCGGGGCGCCCCCTCCATCTCCCCCTCCCCTGTCTGACCTGATTCGTTCCTCCTCCCCTGTCTGACCTGCCTGCTGCCCCCGCCGCTGCCAATAAGAAGAGAGACGGGAGGAGGAGGGGAGGGGCTGTGGCCACTGCGCCACCAATGAAGATAACTGACCTGAATACAAAAACAGGAGGCGGGTGCTGGAATCAAATAGCCGGCACCCGACCTCTGTGACAGGGAGCTGCGATCAGCTGCAGTTGAGTTAACCCTTCAGGTGCGGTACTGGAGGGGTTAATTGTAGCTGATCGCAGCTCCCTGTCACAGAGGTCGGGTGCCGGCTATTTGATTCCAGCACCCGCCTCCTGTTTTTGTATAAGAAACGTTTGTGGCACAGTGCGCCCCCCCCCCCCCCCAACACCCCAGTATAAGAAACGTTGGTAGGCAGTGCGCCCCCACCCCCCCCTCCCAGTATAAGAAACGTTTGTGGCACAGTGCGCCCCCCCCCCCCAACACCCCAGTATAAGAAACGTTGGTAGGCAGTGCGCTTTCCCCCCCAAACACCCCAGTATAAGAAACATTGGTGGCTCAGTGGGAAGTGCCAGTGAGGGTTAAAAAATAATAAAAAATTTTTAACTCACCTCCTCCAGATGATCGCGTAGCTGCCGTTCTCCTGTTTTCTTCAAGACCTGTGGTGACGTCACTGAGCTCATCACATGACCCATTACCATGGTGATGGATCATGTGATGCTAACAGTGATGTCACCACAGGTCCTTTGACAGGTCATGAAGAAAGAACAGAAGACGATCAATTGGAGGAGGTGAGTTAATTATTATTTTTATTTTTTAACCCTCATTGGCACTGCCCACTGCGCCACCAATGATTATTATATTGAGGGGGGGCCCACTGCGCCACCAATGTTTATTATATTGAGGGGGGGCGCACTGCGCCACCAATGTTTATTATATTGAGGGGGGGCGCACTGCGCCACCAATGTTTATTATACTGGGGTGATGGGGGGGCGCACTGCGCCACCAATGTTTATTATACTGGGGTGATGGGGGGGCGCACTGCGCCACCAATGTTTATTATACTGGGGTGTTGGGGGGGCGCACTGCGCCACCAATGTTTATTATACTGGGGTGTTCGGGGGGGCGCACTGCGCCACCAATGTTTATTATATTGGGGGGGCGCACTGCGCCAATGTTTATTATATTGGGGGGGGCGCACTGCGCCACCAATGTTTATTATACTGGGGTGTTGGGGGGGCGCACTGCGCCACCAATGTTTATTATACTGGGGTGTTGGGGGGGGCGCACTGCGCCACCAATGTTTATTATACTGGAGTGTTGGGAGGGGCGCACTGCGCCACCAATGTTTATTATATTGGGGGGGCGCACTGCGCACAATGACGGGTTAGGGAAATTTCACAGCAGAGTGCGCATGCGCTGGGAGCCTCGCCGGCGGTTAGGGTAGGGAAAAATTATGGGCCAGTGCACAGGTGCGGTGATCGGATGGATGTTCTCAGCAGGACACCGGCCGACACTGCGCATGCGCTGGGAGCCTCACCAGCGGTTAGGGTAGGGAAAAAGCACTGACCCGTACATAATTTTTCCCTTCCCTAACCGCTGGTGAGGCTCCCGGTGCATGCGCAGTGTCGGCCGGTGTCCAGCTGAGAACATCCATCCGATCACTGCGCCTGCGCACTGGCCCATAGTTTTTCCCTACCCTAACCGCCGGCGAGACTCCTGGCGCATGCACACTCTGCTGTGAAACTTCCCTAACCTGTCATTGTGCACCTGCGCGGCGCTGCACACCTCCTCACGTCATGTCCGGTGCGACCGGAAGTGACGAAGGTAGGGAAATCTCACGAAGTAGGGAAGTATAACATTACACCGGCCTTTGGGGTGTGCGGGCTGGTAACTACTTGGTTGGATAGTCAGCCAGCCTATGCCATGATGCCAGCAACAAGCAGTGTTTTTTTGTTTTTTTTGGGGGGGGGGGGGGGCGCCACAAGGTTAGCTCGCACAGGGCGCCTGGACACCTAAGGCCGGCCCTGCCGGAGCGCAGCGGAGAGCTGGCAGTATCTCCTCCCTAATGTCGTTGGCTGGGCAGCTAGTGGAGGGGGGCGGGTCGTTGCAGAGTACGGCTCAGGCTGGCGCAGGCAGGGAGTTGACCTCACGTTAGGTGACGTCAACTCCTTCCCGCGCGCCTGTGACTGAGGAGCGATCAGTGCGGCGACCAGTGACTGGTCCTCCTTGGAGTCAGGAGTCGGACGGTGCAGCAAAGAACATCGACTTTGCTTTGGAATCCAACTTCTGAAGAGTACTGGTGAGTGACAGGCACCCCCCCCCCCCCCACACACATTAGTTCCTCTCTGTACCAGTACCCCCCCCCCCCCCCTGGCAGGGGGGTACTGGTACAGAGAGGAATTAATGTGTGTGATGAGGGGGGGGGGGGGGGTCTGATGTGCAGGGGGGTACTGGTACAGAGAGGAACGAATGTGCGGTGGTGGGGGGGGGGGGTACTGGTACATAGAGGAACTAATATATATGTGTCTGATGGGTGGGTCTGATGTGTAGGGGGCCCCTCACATCAGACCCCCCCATCACACACATATATATTAGTTCCTCTATGTACCAGGACCCCCCCCCCCACCACCGCACATTCGTTCCTCTCTGTACCAGTACCCCTTTGCACATCAGACCCCCCATCACACACATATATATTAGTTCCTCTATGTACCAGTACCCCCCCCCACCACCGCACATTAGTGCCTCTCTGTACCAGTACCCCTCTGCACATCAGACCCCCCATCACACACATATATATTAGTTCCTCTATGTACCAGTACCCCCCCCCCCCCCACCACCGCACATTCGTTCCTCTCTGTACCAGTACCCCCCTGCACATCAGACCCCCCCCCTCATCACACACACACACACATTAATTCCTCTCTGTACCAGTACCCCCCTGGCAGGGGGGTACTGGTACAGAGAGGAATTAATGTGTGTGTGTGTGATGAGTGGGGGGGGGGGTCTGATGTGCAGGGGGGTACTGGTACAGAGAGGAACGAATGTGCGGTGGTGGGGGGGGGGGGGTACTGGTACATAGAGGAACTAATATATATGTGTGTGATGGGGGGTCTGATGTGCAGGGGGGGGGAGCACCGGCGCCTAATAGAGTACCGGCACCTCTTTTGGCCCACTTAAAGCACTGGCTGTGACAGTGACCCAACAGTCGCAAGAGATCCTGCAACTTGCACATCAACTTGACAGTTGCACAGCAATTCCATTCACTTTTATTTCCTGCAATACAGGCTGTGCTACACCCCAATATTTCGGCACGCAAGGTGTGTCTTGTGGCTAAAGTTGCAATGTAGCCCCGGATTTAAAACTATCTGCATTTTTGATGCACCTGCTTCGTGACACAACGTGCTCTTCCTCATAGGAACACTTTCCAGAATCGTTCAGGACTTTACAAAGTGTAGACGGCACCTTTCCTCCTGAAGCTTTAGATGACTTGTCTTTGGAAGATGATGATAAAATGGTAAGTCTTAAGTAGCAGTTTATAAACCAAATTTAAAGCAGACCCGTCATGTCAAAATGCATCCCTTTGTAAGATGAAAATATTACAGCTACAGGTCTGTATTACTAGTAGAAAAAAGACCACCATCAGTCCTGAAATAATAGATTGGACACAAAGTTCATGAGTCTGGTTTATTCATTCTGAGAGCACTAATGTACAGGGAGGAAAACTAAGTAGACCCTTGAATTTAAAGGGGTTTTCTGGGCTTTTAATATTGATGACCTATCTTCAGGATAGGTCATCAATATCAGATCGGCGGGGGGTCCAACGCGCGCTGTCTTCTTAAACAGCTGATCGGTGGGGAAGCTGCGTGTCGGACCCCCTCCGATCCTGAAGATAGGTCATCAATATTAAAAGCCCACACACATTTAATAACCATCTACAGATTATACACCCTGTACAGAATTATTAGGCAAATGAGTATTTTGACCACATCATCCTCTTTATGCATGTTGTCTTACTCCAAGCTGTATAGGCTCGAAAGCCTACTACCAATTAAGCATATTAGGTGATGTGCATCTCTGTAATGAGAAGGGGTGTGGTCTAATGACATCAACACCCTATATTAGGTGTGCATAATTATTAGGCAACTTCTTTTCCTTTGGCAAAATGGGTCAAAAGAAGGACTTGACAGGCTCAGAAAAGTCAAAAATAGTGAGATATCTTGCAGAGGGATGCAGCACTCTTAAAATTGCAAAGCTTCTGAAGCGTGATCATCGAACAATCAAGCGTTTCATTCAAAATAGTCAACAGGGTCGCAAGAAGCGTGTGGAAAAACCAAGGCGCAAAATAACTGCCCATGAACTGAGAAAAGTCAAGCGTGCAGCTGCCAAGATGCCACTTGCCACCAGTTTGGCCATATTTCAGAGCTGCAACATCACTGGAGTGCCCAAAAGCACAAGGTGTGCAATACTCAGAGACATGGCCAAGGTAAGAAAGGCTGAAAGACGACCACCACTGAACAAGACACACAAGCTGAAACGTCAAGACTGGGCCAAGAAATATCTCAAGACTGATTTTTCTACGGTTTTATGGACTGATGAAATGAGAGTGAGTCTTGATGGGCCAGATGGATGGGCCCGTGGCTGGATTGGTAAAGGGCAGAGAGCTCCAGTCCGACTCAGACGCCAGCAAGGTGGAGGTGGAGTACTGGTTTGGGCTGGTATCATCAAAGATGGGCTTGTGGGGCCTTTTCGGGTTGAGGATGGAGTCAAGCTCAACTCCCAGTCCTACTGCCAGTTTCTGGAAGACACCTTCTTCAAGCAGTGGTACAGGAAGAAGTCTGCATCCTTCAAGAAAAACATGATTTTCATGCAGGACAATGCTCCATCACACGCGTCCAAGTACTCCACAGCGTGGCTGGTAGGAAAGGGTATAAAAGAAGAAAATCTAATGACATGGCCTCCTTGTTCACCTGATCTGAACCCCATTGAGAACCTGTGGTCCATCATCAAATGTGAGATTTACAAGGAGGGAAAACAGTACACCTCTCTGAACAGTGTCTGGGAGGCTGTGGTTGCTGCTGCACGCAATGTTGATGGTGAACAGATCAAAACACTGACAGAATCCATGGATGGCAGGCTTTTGAGTGTCCTTGCAAAGAAAGGTGGCTATATTGGTCACTGATTTGTTTTTGTTTTGTTTTTGAATGTCAGAAATGTATATTTGTGAATGTTGAGATGTTATATTGGTTTCACTGGTAAAAATAAATAATTGAAATGGGTATATATTTGTTTTTTGTTAAGTTGCATAATAATTATGCACAGTAATAGTCACCTGCACACACAGATATCCCCCTAAAATAGCTAAAACTAAAAACAAACTAAAAACTACTTCCAAAAATATTCAGCTTTGATATTAATGAGTTTTTTGGGTTCATTGAGAACATGGTTGTTGTTCAATAATAAAATTAATCCTCAAAAATACAACTTGCCTAATAATTCTGCACTCCCTGTACATACATTTCATAAATCCTGACCACCCATAAAATACTACAATTGTAAGGCCCCTTTCACACGGGTGAGTATTCCGCGCGGATGCAATGCGTGAGTTGAACGCATTGCACCTGCACTAAATCCGGACCCATTCATTTCTATGGGGCTGTGTAGATGTGTGTTGGTTTTCACGCATCACTTGTGCGTTGCGTGAAAATCGCAGCATGTTCTATATTCTGCGTTTTTCACGCAACGACGGCCCCATAGAAGTGAATGGGGTTGCGTGAAAATCGCAAGCAGATGCGGTGCGCTTTTCACGCACGGTTGCTAGGTGACGATCGGGATGGGGACCCGATCTTTATTATTTCCCCTTATAACATGGTTATAAGGGAAAATAATAGCATTCTGAATACAGAATGCTAAGTAAAATAGGGCTGGAGGGGTTAAAAAAAAAAGATTTTTTTTTTTAAACTCACCTCACCTTAATAGGACCTTTGACGTCACTACGCTCATCACATGATCCATCACCATGGTGATGGATCATGTGATGAACGCAGTGACATCATCAAAGGTCCTATTGCTCACAGTTAAAGACAGAAGATATGCCGGCTGCGCGAACAAGTGGATTAAGGTTTATTTATTTTTTTAACCCCTCCAGCGCTATTTTACTTAGCATTCTGTATTCAGAATGCTATTTTCCCTTATAACCATGTTATAAGGTAAAATAATACAATCTACAGAACACCGAGTTAGTTCCAGTCTAGTTTACCCCCAGCTAGGGGAAGGGTGTGCAGGGGCAGGTCTCTGCTGGACGTGCCCATGCCAGCCAGAGCACCTTAAGCTCTGCCGGCCTGTGTGGGCGGAGCCTGCGACCCAGAAATCTGTGTAAGCTCCGCCCACATTGTGCTGCAGAGTGATCTGTGCCTGCAGGGAAGAGAGGTATGTGAGCTTCAGGAACGGGACAAGGTGAGTAGTTACTGTGTTTTTGTTTTTTTAATATAGAGGGGGCACAGAGGACTTTATTACTATTGGGGGGAGGGGGCACAGAGGACTTTATTACTATGGAGGGGGCACAGAGGGCATTACTACTATGGAGGGGGCACAGAGGGAATTACTAATGTGAAGGGGGCACAATGGGCATTTTTACTATGGAGGGGGCACAGAGCCAGAGGGCATTATTACTGTGAAAGGGGCACAGAGGGAATTATTACTGTGAAGGGGGCACAGTAGGCATTATTACTGTGAAGGGGGCACAATGGGTATTTCTTCTGTGCCCCCTACATAGAGGGCATTACTAGCACAGTGGACATTATTACTATGAAGGGGGCACAATGGGCATTATTACTATGAAGGGGGCACAAATGGGGATTATTAGTATTGAGGGGACACAGTGGGGGATTATTACTATAAAGGGGGCACAATGGGGATTATTACTGTGAAGGGCGCACAATGGGGATTATTACTGTAAAGGGGGCACAGAGGGCATAACTACTGTGAGAGGGCACAATGTGGGCATAACTACTGTGAGGGGGAACACATCTGTACAAAACTACTGTGAAGGTTGTACAATGAGGGCAATACTACTGTGAGGGGGTACAATTTTTTTTTATGTATTGAAAGAAAGGACCCGCCCCGGGTGCCAAACACCCTGGGCACGCAACTGCCTGTCAGTACAGCAGAGTCAGAGAGAAAGAGATATAGCAGAGTGGAGTTTGCCTGCCAGTTTTAATGCTAAGACTGTTAAATTGGCAGTACCAAGCGCAGTGCTATCAAATGAACAGCGCTGTGCTTGGTAAGGAGCAAAGAGGCTGCGGTGCTTACTGGAACATTGCGGTCTCCTCAAACAGCTGATTGGCGGGGGTGCCAGGAGTCAGACCCCCACCTTCTCATAACTCTGAGTACAGATGTCATAGATGTTACCTGCAGTTCTATGTAACACCCCACATAACACAGTGAAGTTTTTGTGTTATGTGGGGTGTTACATAGGACTGCAGGGAACATCTACATTATCTGCACACAGAAAGTTAGCACTGTTAACTGGGCTGTTACATAGGACTGCAGGTGACATCTACAAATTAAAATCTTAGCCCGCTCTACATATAGGAGAATACAGCACCACATACCTCTTACTTCCAGTGACATCTCCTGTCATGTAGACCTTCTCTTTCCTCTTCTCCTCCGTTTGACCCAGACCGCCATGACAAATTCTTTCAGCCGCATCTCGTCTCTGCAGAGTTTGTTACACAGACATGTTTCTCATAATTGGGGTCATTTATCAAACTGGTGTAAAGTAGAACTGGCTCAGTTGCCCATAGCAACCAATCAGATTCCACCTTTCATTTTCCAAAGAAGCTGTCAAAAATGAAAGGTGGAATCTGATTGGTTGCTATGGGCTACTTAACCAGTTCTACTTTACATCAGTTTGATAAATTATCCCAAAGGTCCCTGTCTACAGCAGTTATAATGCCCTCTAGAGTGCCCCTAGTAATAATAACACCCTATAGTGTGCTCCAGGTAATAATGCCTGTACAGTGTCCCCAAAAATAATGTCCCCTAATAGTAATTTTCCCCACACTGCCCCATATAATAATTTTCCCCACACTGCCCCATATAGTAATTTCCCTCACACTGCCCCATATAGTAATTTCCCCCATACTGCCCCATATAGTAATTTCCCCCATACTGCCCCATATAGTAATTTCCCTCACACTGCCCCATATAGTAATTCCCCCCACACTGCCCCATATAGTAATTCCCCCCACACTGCTCCATATAATAATTTCCCCCACACTGCCCCATATAGTAATTCCCCCCCACACTGCCCCATATAATAATTTCCCCCACACTGCCCCATATAGTAATTCCCCCCACACTGCCCCATATAGTAATTCCCCCCACACTGCCCCATATAGTAATTTCCCCCACACTGCTCCATATAATAATTTCCCCCACACTGCTCCATATAATAATTTCCCCCACACTGCCCCATATAATAATTTCCCCCACACTGTTCCATATAGTAATTTGCCCCCACACTGCACTCCCATTAAATAATTTGCCCCCACACTGCCCCATGAAGTAATTTGCCCCCACACTGCACCCCCATGAAGTAATGTGCCCCCACACCGCACCCCCTAAAGTAATTTGCTCCCACACTGCCCCCATGAAGTAATTTGCCCCCACACTGCCCCCTATGAAGTAATATGCCCCCAAGTAATAATCTGCCCCCACACTGCCCCACATGAAGTTATTTGCCCCCATTTAATAATCTGCCCCCCCCCCCCGAACTGAATTGCTACCACACTGCCCCATGTCCTCCTCTGCCCCCCGCCCCCAAAGTTGGCACACACAGAAAAAAAAAATATTAAAAGCTAATACTTACCTGTGTCCGGCATGGTGAGGCAGGCGCGCATTCTTCATTGTCCTGCGTCCCTCCCGTCACAGGCACGCGATGACCTCATCACGCACGCCCTTCGCCGGGATTTCACTACCTCATAGGCCTCAGACCTACTAGGCCTGAAGCCTATGGCGGTGATTGGCGGCGGGGCAGGGAACTATTCGCTCCTGTGCCCCACCGCAGTATGTGGGCGTTCGGGACGGCGTTGGGCCCCCCAGGGATGCCGGGCCTGGGGCTACCGACCCGAACGCCCCTATTATAATCCACCACTGGGTCCGGCGGGTGACTCTCCCCATCAGACTGGTGTCACCCGGTGCGGCCCGCACCTGCCACCCCCCCCCCCCCCTTGCAATAAGGATTGATTCACATATAATGATTGATTCACATATATCCGCTCTATAGCGTGTTCTGTCTATTGTATTTGGCAACATCTATAATACATGCAGCTTCATTGCCGTGTCTGTTGTGCAAAATGCCACAAGTGGGCCCACTGAGGCTTTATCGCCTTTATCGGCCCTGACTATAATTATAAGGAATAAAACTAACCATGCTTCTTTTTTCACAGTTAAAAACAGGAAATCCTGACATTTTAATAAATTCTGGTGAGTACTGAATTGTGATCCAAATACAGTCTTTCCATACCTTGTGACCGTACCGGAAATTGTGTCATTGTGTCCAAAACGGGGCCTAAGCATTTTGTATATTTAAAGGGATATTCTGGTTTTGTGATATGGATGACCTATCCTCAGGATAGGTCATCAATATCAGATTAGTGAAGGTCTGATTCTTGGCACCTCCGTTGATCAGCTGTTTGAAGGGGCTGCGCGTTAGTGAAAGAGCGGGGTCCTCTTCAATGTTTACCAGCAACGCTGTCTACTGTATACTGGTACAGTGTCTACTGCACGCTGTCTACTGTATACTGGTACAGTGTCTACTGCACGCTGTCTACTGTATACTGGTACAGTGTCTACTGCACACTGTCTACTGTATACTGGTAACGTGTCTACTGCACGCTGTATACTGTATACTGGTACAGTGTCTACTGCACGCTGTATACTGGTACAGTGTCTACTGCATGCCGTCACTTGTATCTACGCATACATGGTGGATGCCGGATGTATAAAAGACCTGGCACCTGGCTGCAATGACTGGGATCGGCGATGGAGCCGAACCTTGTCATTTATCCTTTCATATGCCGCTGTCAATAGTGACCACGGGATCTGTGGGGTTAGGCAGAGGGAAGGGACTCGCTGCAAAATTGCGTTTTTTGAGCTAAGAACGCCATCTCCAGATTTTTGCTGAAAGTGTATGGGAGATATGAAAGCAGGACGTACAAACATTATTTTTCTGCTACTGGCATTTTCATTCTTTAGGTGGCATTTGTTGCCACCTAAAGAATGCAGCACGTTGAAGCTGATTCACACAGTTGCTTAGAAAAAATGCCATAAAAAAACACACGTGGTATGGAAAACACTGAGCGGTTTCTATGGTGTCTTTTAGTGGTACAAAAAAAAAAACACCAATACGATCATGTGCGCCTTATATCCGTGCTGTGGACCGCAAATAGCATCAGCCATGTGTCCGCTGTTTGCGAATGTGGACCCAGTCACTTGATCCGCAAGATACGGCCAAAGATAGAACATGTTTTGTTTTGTTTTTGCAGTAGTGTGGAGGCATGGACCGAAATCCCACATTAACGCTCCATAGTTTTTCCGCTCCGTGCCTCCGCTCCGCACCGCTCTGTATCTGGCAGATCCATCCAAGTGAATGGGTCCACATCCGTGATACGGAGGACACACTGCTGGGGTTGCAATACAGGCATGAGAGTCACATTTTCGTGTGCATGAACCCAAAAGCAAAAAAAAAACATTAACATACCCAGAACTCAGAGTTTGGAAAAAAAAACCACCACTGACCAAAAAAAACAGCCACAAAACAGCACAAACCAAAAACGCTTTGCATGTAGTACCTTTTATAGATCACTATAGGCATCAACGTATCTGGCCTCCTCAAAAAAAAAAAACGCAAAACAAAATCTCTGCTTGTGAAACCAGCCAAAAAGCAATGCAGGAATTTACAAATTCTGTATGAACGTGTTCATACAGATAGAGATAAAACCAAGAACTAGATTTTTATCCAGAGCTCATATAGTGCAATCACCTAGAAGAGAATGCCGCTATCACCTGTTAGCCGGTCCGACAAGAAGCTTTCGTATCAGGGTCCCAGAAATTCAGCCCATGTCCCCAACTGGTACAAATGACTTCAATGAGCCCGTATGCAATTACTGTATATGTATTAGTTATTGTGATTCTTCACTGTCATTGGTAGGTTTCGGATTTAAAACAGACCTGTGGAAAGAAGACCAAAGTCCGACGCTAAGAACCACAACGCCTGAACCGCCACCACGATTTCGTGGCCCGGTTATGGACGAAATGACAGATTCTCTTTAAATGTAGAAAAAAAAGTGTACTTATCATTGTATTGGTTTCATACTTTGTTGGACTATTAGAAATAAAAATAACCTACCGTACTTTCCTCTAGTGCCCTCAGGCTCCGCTACATGTGAATGGGGTGACATGTATTGCTTTCCACAGCGGGCTCGCCATGTCTGAACGAAGACGAATTCTGGCTAGAGGAAGAAAAATATAAATCGATTTTTCTCACCAATATGGGAGGCCTTTATGAAATTAAATAAAATGTGAATAAGATGTATGACATCATTTGCGTTGCTAATTCTTATTATAGGTGGCACATTAGGTATGTTATATTTAGGGATGAGCGAATCGACTTCGGATGAAACATCCAAAGTCGATTTGCATAAAACTTCGTTCTAATACTGTACGGAGCAGTATTAGAATGTATTGGCTCCGAAGAGCCGAAGTTATTACTTCGCGTAGTCTCGCGAGACTTCGCGCAATAACTTCATACATTAATTTGGATCACTTGGAACTGAAAACCGAGTCCGGGAAATGTTTTTTTACAGTATAAATCAATTTCTGAAGTTATTATGAGAAGTCTCGCGTGACTTCGCGAAGTAATAACTTCGGCTCATCGGAGCCAATACATTCTAATACTGTACTGTAAGTCAAGGACAGATCCAGTGACTTACAGGCGACGTCTCCACCGATTTGAGTTGTTCACATATCTTTTCTTCTCCATTTGGCAGACGTCTTTGGTCAGGATTGTGCAGCCCCCTCTGACACATAAGAAGACACCAGTATTACTATATGGCACCCAGTTATTTTTAAGTGTGCTGCTTTTTTTCTTTATATATATAAACATACACGCACACACACACATATATATATATATATATATATATATATACACTGCTCAAAAAAATAAAGGGAACACTTAAACAACACAATGTAACTCCAAGTCAATCACACTTCTGTGAAATCAAACTGTCCACTTAGGAAGCAACACTGAGTGACAATCAATTTCACATGCTGTTGTGCAAATGGGATAGACAACAGGTGGAAATTATAGGCAATTAGCAAGACACCCCCAATAAAGGAGTGGTTCTGCAGGTGGTGACCACAGACCACTTCTCAGTTCCTATGCTTCCTGGCTGATGTTTTGGTCACTTTTGAATGCTGGCGGTGCTTTCACTCTAGTGATAGCATGAGACGGAGTCTACAACCCACACAAGTGGCTCAGGTAGTGCAGCTTATCCAGGATGGCACATCAATGCGAACTGTGGCAAGAAGGTTTGCTGTGTCTGTCAGCGTAGTGTCCAGAGCATGGAGGCGCTACCAGGAGACAGGCCAGTACATCAGGAGACGTGAAGGAGGCCATAGGAGGGCAACAACCCAGCAGCAGGACCGCTACCTCCGCCTTTGTGCAAGGATGAACAGCAGGAGCACTGCCAGAGCCCTGCAAAATGACCTCCAGCAGGCCACAAATGTGCATGTGTCTGCTCAAACGGTCAGAAACAGACTCCATGAGGGTGATATGAGGGCCCGACGTCCACAGGTGGGGGTTGTGCTTACAGCCCAACACCGTGCAGGACGTTTGGCATTTGCCAAAGAACACCAAGATTGGCAAATTCGCCACTGGCGCCCTGTGCTCTTCACAGATGAAAGCAGGTTCACACTGAGCACATGTGACAGACGTGACAGAGTCTTGAGACGCTGTGGAGAACGTTCTGCTGCCTGCAACATCCTCCAGCATGACCGGTTTGGCATTGGGTCAGTAATGGTGTGGGGTGGCATTTCTTTGGAGGGCCGCACAGCCCTCCATGTGCTCGCCAGAGGTAGCCTGACTGCCATTAGGTACCGAGATGAGATCCTCAGACCCCTTGTGAGACCATATGCTGGTGCGGTTGGCCCTGGGTTCCTCCTAATGCAAGACAATGCTAGACCTCATGTGGCTGGAGTGTGTCAGCAGTTCCTGCAAGACGAAGGCATTGATGCTATGGACTGGCCCGCCCGTTCCCCAGACCTAAATCCAATTGAGCACATCTGGGACATCATGTCTCGCTCTATCCACCAATGTCACGTTGCACCACAGACTGTCCAGGAGTTGGCAGATGCTTTAGTCCAGGTCTGGGAGGAGATCCCTCAGGAGACCGTCCGCCACCTCATCAGGAGCATGCACAGGCGTTGTAGGGAGGTCATACAGGCACGTGGAGGCCACACACACTACTGAGCCTCATTTTGACTTGTTTTAAGGACATTACATCAAAGTTGGATCAGCCTGTAGTGTGTTTTTCCACTTTAATTTTGAGTGTGACTCCAAATCCAGACCTCCATGGGTTGAAAAATTTGATTTCCATTTTTAATTTTTGTGTGATTTTGTTGTCAGCACATTCAACTATGTAAAGAACAAAGTATTTCAGAAGAATATTTAATTAATTCAGATCTAGGATGTGTTATTTTTGTGTTCCCTTTATTTTTTTGAGCAGTGTATATATATATATATATATATATATATATATATATAAATAATGGGGGGAAAAAGCTGCAGCCCATAAAGTGAAAAAAAGTTGTGTTCTTTATTCACCCGAGTTGCGACGTTTCAGTCCTGTTATGGGGACTATTATCAAGCATTTGGCGGGGGGGTCTCTCCTCGGGGAGAGAGTGCCTTAATCGACGTGAGGAGACTTATAGGCCATACATGCTCCTCTGGAATTCTGGGAAGAAACGGATGCAAATGAGCTCTTAATAAGCTCCGCCTCTTATGCCACCTGATGTAAGGCAGCTGTCCTATAAGTCGATGTTCAGCTCTTTAAAGAGGACCTTTCACCAGAATAAAACCTCTAAACTGACTATACAGACATGTAGAGCGGCGCCCAGGGATCCCCCTGCACTTACTATTATCCCCGGGCGCCGCTCCGTTCTCCCGGTATAGGTTTTTTTTTCTCTCAGGCTGAGAGCTGAGCGCTGTGATTGGCCAGCGCTACAGCATAGGAGAAAGAGATGCTGTCAGGTTCCCCTGGGTGGAGCCTAACTATGAACATACCGGAGGCTATAACGGGAGAACGGAGCGGCGCCCGGGGATAACAGTAAGTGCAGGGGAATCCCTGGGCGCCGCTCTACACGTCTGTATGGTCAGTTTAGAGGTTTTATTGTGGTGAAAGGTCCTCTTTAAATAAGCCTTAAGACATGACTCGGATATTAAATAAGCCAGCGCTCTCTCTCCCCAAGAAGAGGTAGTCCCCCCCCCCAAATCCTGACAGGCCTCTCACCCAGTTAAGCCAGTACTCTCTGCTCTGCACTGATGAGGGGCAATCACCCCGAAACAGCTGTCTGCAGATGAGATGCTGGCTTATTTAATATCCATCATGGAAACAAGCAGTGTATAACGTGATGGAAAAATTAATCCTGCCAGCAAAGGAGGCAATATGGACAATCGCAATACATTAGTAAGTGGCTTGTATTAGCTTTCTCTACATGATAAATGCCACTTGCTGAAGTGAGAGGACCCCTTTAAGACCGCCCCCCATCAACTATTAGTGACTGAGAGCTATGTACATATGTATACACACTTAGGCCTCATGCACACAAACGTATTTTCGGTTTGCATTTTTTACGCATCAAATGTATAGCCCATTCATTTCCATGGGGCCGCAAAAAAATGTGGACAGCACACGAATGTTATGTCTGCTGTCTTCATCCATTTATCATGTAGAGAAAGTTAATACAAGGCCCTTACTAATATATTGTTATTATCCATAATGCATTTTTGCAATCCATCAGTGGTGGTCGTGCTTGCACACAATAAGAAAAAATGGCAGCCTCTCTGGTGGCCGGGACCGTGGGAGCTCACGTAGGCTGGTGCTTTTTTTCTATAGTGTACAAGCACGACCATGCTGCTGGACTGCAGGGTGGTCGTAACCATGGAAACTTTCTTTGCATAATAAATGCTATTCGCTGAAGTGGCAAAACCATGGAAGCCAAGGATCAGAGGGCCCCCTGCTGGTCACATGCAGTTGGCCTTAAAAAAAAAAAAAAAGGACTGAAAAAGGTGGACATACCACCTTGCAGTTTTTAGCGGCCCCGGGCTCCATGGTGGAGGAGGCCTTCCCCTCTGTAGAGCAGGCCACACTGCTAAATGTAGGGCTGGCACAGGGCGGAGCTTAGCAGTGCAACAGGGCGGAGCTTAGCAGTGCGATACAGGGCCCCAGACATAACTTTGCTTGCGGCCCCATAAATATCAAATCTGCCACTGCCCATAGTGTTTGTATACAGCTGCCACTAGGGGCAGCACACTGCATCCAGATGTTTACAGCTCTAGGCATGCTGTAGAAATCCATGTGCAGCTAGCTCCCCCTAGAGGTAGCTGCAAGAAGAGAGAATTTTATAATTTAGGCAGGGCTACACGACGACTTTGGCCACGACGCGCGACCGCCACATCATGTTATGTACATTGCAAGTACACGCAATGCATCCAGGGTCCTTTGTGTCCGTTTCTGACTAAATTCGCTATGAATGCTAACACAGCCTTCCAACACGAGATGTGACTAGCGCCATATTTTTTTTTTTTACAAATGGTTTCCTTACAGGCACGAATGATGTGACGCGCTTCTGCCGTATGCTGTGAACTGAGCCAATAGCAGTACATCCCGGGCGCCATCTTCATAAACTTCAGGCCGTTTCCTCTCACGTGTCGCTCTGTGTCTCTCTGCGTGACTCCCAGTTCTTTACCACAATGTATAAATGGAGGGAGGCCATTTTTTGTACTGACAAAAATAACATAAATACACAAGAAGAAATCATTGTGGTAAAGTGCCTCATGTGTGCCAATACACACACTGTGTAATATCTGGGTCAATACTTCACACACCAGACATATATGCGATAAGTGGCCCCTATGACCTCGGCTGGGCCCCAGAAGACGCAAACAACAGAGGAGGGAAACTTCCAGAACCTTCCCTCAGAAGAAACCTCCTCAGGACTGGATCAACAAGCAGGAGGCTGAGGGAGGAGAAGGCAATTACCGTATTTACTCTACACAGGAAGTATTCAGTCACATATAGATGCTGGTTCAGCCTGCAGCTGTGCTTATAATCAGGTCATTACGGCGGCCTGTGTCTGACAAGCCCCCAAGGAGACATTACACAGGACAAGTCAACAACATGGCTGCTTCCCCCCCAATAAAATGTCTAATCAGTCCTGGGATTCACAACTTCTGCCCTAATCTGACAAATGTAGTGCTCCTCCATCGCTCGCATTATTATGGGGCTACTGCTGATAGCACTGCTATGGGGGTCATGTGTGAGTAGTACTGCTATGGTGGCATTAGGTGGCACTGTTATGGGGGGCAGTGTGTGACTACTACTGCTATGGTGGCATTAGGCTGGCACTGTTATGGGGGGCAGTGTGTGACTACTACTGTTATGGTGGCATTAGGTGGCACTGTTATGGGGGTCGTGTGTGGATAGTATTGTTACAGTAGTATTGAGCTGACACTGTTATGGTTGTGTATCAAATAGTATTATGGTGGCACTAAGATGGTACTGTTATGGGGGGTCAATATATGGCTAGTACTGTTATGGTAGCATAGAAATGGCATTGTTATGGGGGTCAGTGTTTATTTAGTGCTGTTGTGGTGGTACAGAACTGCCACCGTTATGGGGGGGGTGAGTGTACAGCTAGTACTGTTACAGTAGCACTGCGCTGACACTGATGGACATCAGTATTGGGCCAGTACTGTTACGGTGGGTATGATCTGGCACTGTTATGGGGTCAGTGGTTATTTAGTTCTGTTAAGGTGGCACTGAGATGACATGTTATAGAGGTGAGTGTGCAGCTACTGTTTTTATAGTTTAATAGAAGCACTGAGTTGGCTGGCACTTTTATTGGATTCAGTGTGGGGCTTGTACTTGTGGTGGCATAGAAATGGCACTGGTATGGGGCACTGTGGTGAGTACTGGTATAGGGCACTGTGGTGAGCACTGTTATTGGTCTCTGTGGCGGACATCGTTACGGGGCACTGCGGTGAGCACTGTTATGGGGCAATGTGATGAGCACTGTTATTGGTCTCTGTGGGGGACATTGTTATGGGGCACTATGGTGAGCACTGTTACGGGGCACTGCGGTGGGCACTGTTATGGGGCAATGTGATGAGCACTGTTATTGGTCTCTGTGGGGGACATTGTTATGGGGCACTGTAGTGAGCATCGTTACGGGGCACTGCGGTGGGCACTGTTATGGGGCACTGTGATGAGCACTGTTATTGGTCTCTGTGGCGGACATTGTTATGGGGCACTGTAGTGAGCATCGTTACGGGGCACTGTGGTTGGCACTGTTATTGGTCTCTGTGGGGGACATTGTTATGGGGCACTGTAGTGAGCATCGTTACGGGGCACTGCGGTGGGCACTGTTATTGGTCTCTGTGGGGGACATTGTTATGGGGCACTGTAGTGAGCATCGTTACGGGGCACTGTGGTTGGCACTGTTATTGGTCTCTGTGGGGGACATTGTTATGGGGCACTGTAGTGAGCATCGTTACGGGGCACTGCGGTGGGCACTGTTATTGGTCTCTGTGGGGGACATTGTTATGGGGCACTGTAGTGAGCATCGTTATGGGGCACTGCGGTGGGCACTGTTATGGGGCACTGTGATGAGCACTGTTATTGGTCTCTGTGGGGGACATTGTTATGGGGCACTGTAGTGAGCATCGTTACGGGGCACTGTGGTTGGCATTGTTATGGGGCACTGTAGTGAGCATCGTTACGGGGCACTGCGGTGGGCACTGTTATTGGTCTCTGTGGGGGACATTGTTATGGGGCACTGTAGTGAGCATCGTTATGGGGCACTGCGGTGGGCACTGTTATGGGGCACTGTGATGAGCACTGTTATTGGTCTCTGTGGGGGACATTGTTATGGGGCACTGTAGTGAGCATCGTTACGGGGCACTGTGGTGGGCATTGCTATGGGGCACTGCTGCACAGGTTCCCACATTCAGATGCCTCCAATGCAATAGACTTTCTACAAAACCAGACAATCCCTTAAAACCCACAGGAAGCCATTGATGCCCATTTGAGCAGCTGCCTTCACATGATGCCATTTGTGCTGCTGTGGACAGAGCTCAGCTCCTCGGCTGCCATGCTGAGCATGTACCACAGCCACACACCCAGGTGAGGAATGGTACAATGCGGTCATACAAATCCCATGATCCCCACCCATCGATGACATCACGGCACAGAACACGTGTCCGCCTCTCTCCCCAGTAAATACACTCACATATCCTGTCAGACTGCTCCGAGCCCGGATTACTTCCCTCTGCTGCTACCGGGACAGAGCTCAGGTAAACTTACCCCTTCATGTAAATTGTATGTATCCCTTTTTCTAGCAGGTTGTATGTTACAGTGACTTACGGTATCGCACCCGGTATCAGATTTCCCTGAGCTAATAGATCTGACCAATTTACAAAAATAACATAAAAAAACAACAAAAAAGCTGCGAGTAATAGTAATACAAGTCTTACCAAAGCCGATCATTTGTGTTCGTAGTCTTTGATGTATTAGTGGATGGTTATTATTGCTTTTATTAGATTATCTAGAATATAGATTCGTTTACGGCGCTAAGATTTCTAGTTACAAATGACGCAGCATGTGGGCGAAGGCGAGGACTACATGGCGACGTTCAGATCAGAAAGTCGCAGCTAATGATAAGTAATGTGTTCGTATAGAAGTTGGATTTCCATCAATTTCTGTGTCGCAACGCCGCCCCATTTGGTAACATTAGGTGCGACAGGTGAGTAGATGTAGCGGTATTACGCAACTGTGTGTCGCCACGTAGCGCTCAAACTCTGTCCACATCATGCTACTTCCGAGCTTTTCTAATCCTGGACACTTTTAAAGGACTAAGGTGGGAACAACCACAGTAAGACCAGTAAAGCAGTGGGAGGTGGAATTACGTAAAAATGACAGAGAGGCGGCGCGACGCTGTTTCCGTATCTCTTATAGCAGTGAATGGAAGCAAGACAAAACCCTGAGGTACGGAAACAGTGGAGCGCTCATCCACTGTCATAGGAGTTGCAGAAACGGCCTCTGTAATTCCGGCCACCCCAGGTCGGCGCTTACTGTGGTTATTCCCAACCCCTTTAACGAAAATTTGGACGAACGCGATAAAACGTAAAATAAGCGTCATTTAAAGGGGTTGTGTCATCTCTGACATTTGATGGTGTATCACTAGGATATGGCATGAAAGTTAGATAGGTGCGGGTCCCACCTCTGAGACCAGCACCTATCTCCAGAACGGACCCCCCTAAAGTGAAGAAGAGTGCACTGCGCATGCGCAGCGTGCTCTCTATTAATTTCTAGGGGCGTTCTGAGAATAGCTGAGCAAGCGCGGCCACTGCTACACTCATGGAGGGTGGTCATACATGTGCAGCTGCTCTGCGCTCACTTTGGGGGGGTCCCTTTCTAGAGATAAGTGCAAGTCCCAGAGGTGGGACCCGACCACCTAGCCACTGTCTGAGGCCCTATTCACATCATTTACGTCCGTCTGCACAGCAGGCTGCGCCGGGATTCATAGAATAAACTAGCGATGTTCGCTCCTCTGTTTATCCACAATGAAGCATGAAACTCAGGGCGTGCTCTGTCCTAGCCCGAATCTGATGGACCCCGGGGCCGCTCGAGACAATAGTCTCTGATAAACACCGTGTCCTATGAGTACATACAGACCTACCGCCGTATTAACAATCATTTCTAGCGCATTCGTACGAAGAAGCCCTTTAAGTCGTATCCCCATCTCAGACATTTATGGCTCCTCTATGTCTAGAATAAAAGCCCCCCGCAGCAGTGGTCGGCGTGCTGTCCAAATAGGTCAGTCTGTCCGTTCTGCGGCCCCGCAAATGAGATAGAACATGTCCTATGCTTGTCCATTTTGTGGTCAAGAATAGGCCTTTTTAACAAAGGATAGTAGGACGTGCGGACCCGGAAAATCTGGGGCACGCACTGCTGGTATGCGTGTTTTGCAGTCCGCAAAATGGATGTGGTCATGTGCATGGGGCCTTATGGATACGGCACAGCTCGCAGTGATACATTGTTTCCATATCTTACGACTTATGGTTACAGCACAGCTCACAGTGATA
Source organism: Bufo bufo (assembly GCF_905171765.1). NCBI lineage: Eukaryota > Metazoa > Chordata > Amphibia > Anura > Bufonidae > Bufo > Bufo bufo. The sequence goes on along the minus strand of NC_053398.1, from coordinate 141,930,145 downwards.
CATTGTTTCCACATCTATCAAACTATGGACACAGCACAGCTCGCAGTGATACATTGTTTCCATATCTCACGACTTATGGTTACAGCACAGCTCACAGTGATACATTATTTCCACATTACACAACTTATGGATACAGTACAGCTCGCAGTGATACATTGTTTCCACATCTCACAACCTATGGACACAGCACAGCTCACAGTGATACATTATTTCCATATCTCACGACTTATGGTTACAGCACAGCTCACAGTGATACATTGTTTCCACATCTATCAAACTATGGACACAGCACAGCTCACAGTGATACATTGTTTCCACATCTATCAAACTATGGACACAGCACAGCTCACAGTGATACATTATTTCCACATTACACAACTTATGGATACGGCACAGCTCGCAGTGATACATTGTTTCCACATCTATCAAACTATGGACACAGCTCGCAGTGATACATTGTTTCCACATCTCACGACTTATGGACACAGCACAGCTCACAGTGATACATTATTTCCATATCTCACGACTTATGGACACAGCACAGCTCGCAGTGATACATTGTTTCCACATCTCACGACTTATGGACACAGCACAGCTCACAGTGATACATTATTTCCATATCTCACGACTTATGGACACAGCACAGCTCGCAGTGATACATTGTTTTCACATCACACGACTTATGGATAGAGCACAGCTCACAGTGATACATTGTTTCCACATCTCACGATCTATGGACACAGCACAGCTCGCAGTGATACATTGTTTCCACATCTATCAAACTATGGACACAGCACAGCTCGCAGTGATACATTGTTTCCACATCTCACGACTTATGGACACAGCACAGCTCGCAGTGATACATTGTTTCCACATCTCACGACTTATGGACACAGCACAGCTCGCAGTGATACATTGTTTCCACATCTCACAACTTAGGGACACAGCACAGCTCGCAGTGATACATTGTTTCCACATCTCACAACCTATGGACACAGCACAGCTCGCAGTGATACATTGTTTCTACATCACATGACTTAGGGACACAGCACAGCTTGCAGTGATACATTGTTTCCACATCTTACAACCTATGGACACAGCACAGCTCACAGTGATACATTGTTTCCACATCTTACAACCTATGGACACAGCACAGCTCACAGTGATACATTGTTTCCACATCTTACGACTTAGGGACACAGCACAGCTCGCAGTGATACATTCGCTTGTATGGGTGTTATAGAAGGAGCTTAGTGACCACCTCCGGCTGCCGCCTCCAGGAGGGGCAGTGGCGTTACCTGCATCTACGGCATATCCTGTTGGATTGTCTCAGATGGGAATAGCCCTTAGACGGCAATCCAAGGATAATTGAAGGTGAGTTTAATGGTAGATACTTTCTGATGGAAAGAGTAGGGTGTACTTGAATAATTTCGGGGTACAGAGGAGCCTATGGTCCGTTAAATTTCGAGCTCTTCCTTGACTATACAAACAAGCGGCGGTGGGGTCTGATTCGGCGGTGACGTCTTTCGTGTCGGCTGAGTGCAGTCCCAGATTGCGAGTCACATACCGGTCTTTCAGGTTCCTGCCTCTTGTCTCGATCACTGACGTGAGCTCAGAGTTTCGCATTCTAATTAGCTGACAGAAACTGTCACATAAACAAAGCCCGGCCTCGCCGTCTTCCTGCCCGCAGATGAGAAACAGAAGGATTTTTTTCGTGTTTTCTTCGTTTTCCCTACAAGCTGTACTAGGAGCAGCACAGAGAACGTCCCTTTAAAGGCCCATTCAAACTGAGTTTTCTGCACCGGAATCTGCCCCAAAAGCAGCATCCCATTCATTTCCATGGGCAGCATGCTGTGGTTCGGCATGCCCTATCCTGGTGCCAAATCCGCGCCGAATCTTCCATTGAAATGAGTGGGAAGTGGCAAAAAAACACACTGTACGCATCCGCACTTGCCGACAACTGCGAGGAGAAAATGAAGTTTTGCTTTGAAGTATGCACCTTAAAAAAACCTGGGATCCACGCTGATTTTTGGAAGCGGATTTTCAAAATCTGTCATGTGAACGCACCCTAAGAGAAACTGATTGTCCTTAAAGGGATTATTCCGATTTTTATAAGCTATGGCTTAAAGGGTTTTTTGCCTGCTTTCTATACTTTTTTATAATTGCAGGCAGTTGGCATGTGGTACTTACAGCCAGGACAGGGCGCACCTAGCCTTTCTGCTGCCTGGGGAGAAAACTGGAACGCCCCCCCCCTCCCATGCCAATTTCATAACCTAACCACTTTGCCACAATGAAATTGCCCATGGCACTTCCGCTGCCCTCCCCCCCTTGCCCCTTCCTGGTGCTGCCTGAGGCAATCGCCTCACCTGGCCTCATTGGTGGTGCACCCCTGGCCTCTGAGAAGGAGATGAGCTGCAGGAACCGAGGTAAACAGAGTAAGGCCTCATGCACACGGCCGTGGCCGTATTGCGGCCTGCAAACGGCGGGTCGGCAATCCACGGCCACTGTCCGTGTGCACCCCGCGTCACGGATGCGGACCCATTCACTTAAATGGAGATGCGGAACGGTGTCACGGAACGGAACACCGGAAGCACTACGGAGTGCTTCCGTGGTGTTTCTTTCCGTTGTTCCGCACCGCAAAAAAAATTATATGTCATATTTTTTTGACGGTGTGGACAGACCACGGACCCATTCAAGTTGAATGGGTCCGGCCCGCTGCACGGATATTGACCGTGCATTGGGGACCGCGATTACGGTCCCCAATGCACGGAACGGCTGCCCAAAAGCCGTGTGCATTAGGCCTAAGGGGGGAAGGGGAGTTTATTTTATTTTTTATAAAAAAAATTCTCAGGGCCCAGTCAATGTTTATAAGATGCTTGCTCTGCTTGCTGTCATTGAAAGAGAATAGAGTCTGAAATCCTGTCCTGCTCATATCCTATTGACACAGGTTCATGACTTATGGGGCATCATAGCTTTCTTTTATAACACAGTGAATGTCAAAGAGAATAAATAATTCACTGACAGCAAGCGGTCACAGAGATATTGAAAACGCTTATTAGAAAGTTGCATAATGTAATATCATAATGTAATATCATAATGTAATATCGATTAGCAGAACGTTGTCATGGAGAAACTGATTTCCTTATATTGTGTGTAAAAAAAAAAAAAAAAAAAAAAAGATCTGCAAATTAACTTTTCTTACATTTTTATTTTTATTTGAAGGGGGGGCAACATGTTGAAGTCAGGGTTCAAGGGTGAGCGCCTCCGGGTCAATCTGAGACTTGCAATTAATCGTCTGAAGTTGCTGGAAAAGAAAAAAAGTGAGTCTGGGATGCTATTCACTGCCAGTAGGCTGCACAGCAGTGTCACCAACCACATGTCAAGGTGTCTCTACAGTTTACAGAGATCCTAATGTGAGGGGTGACGTCAGATTGTGTTTAATTAGCCCGGGGAGATTGAAAGAAGAACTGTCACCTCTCCTCACATTGTCCCTTTTTAGTAAATAATTGCATTCCTCATGAAATAACACGTCTGGAGCTTTTTGTTGCACAGTTCCTCTCTTATTCCTCCCAGAAAGGTATGAAAATTTTGACCATTGGGTGTTGCTAGTTGCTGAATGTGTCCTTACACCCGCTAACACTGTCCGATCACTGCTGCATTCTTCTGACAAGAGAATTATTAACACCCAGTTGTCAACTTATCAATATATTTCTAGGAGGGTTAACAGAGGAACGGCACAAGGCAGGGTTTTGAGTTAAGATGCCCTAGAATTGTTGTTACTTGGAGAATACAAGCATTTACTATAAAAGGCTCGTCAGGAGAGGAGACAGGTCCTGGTCACCAGACAGAACGGCATCCTCAAACTGCGGCCCTCCAGCTGTTGCAAAACTACAACTGCCAGAATGCCCGAACAGCCTACAGGTATCAGCCTACAGCAGGGCATTGTGGGAGTTGTAGTTTTACAGCAGTTTGAGGATGCCTCCCTTTAAGGGGTATTCCAGCCCAATTTAAAAAATGTCTTATGACCTGCAAATGATTCAAAAGAAATAAAATACTCGCTTGCGGTCCCAGTCGTTCCTGGCTCCCCACTGTAATCGCGGTGAATGTAGGACATGATATGTTATTGAGTTGGAATACCCCTTTAAGAAAGAGCCTCTGCTGAACTGCACCCACAGACAGGGCGCACGTGGCGTGGTCACACTCATGTTTTTTAAGCACTAAAGTGTAATTGGTGTACTAAACAGGGGGTGCTGTTCTGTCCGGGCTGGGATCATTCTTTCCTCCGCCAGCTACTATATGGCGGGAAAAAGCGACAACCCATTTGAGCCTATTCATGGCCTAAGCATCAGTTGTCGCTTTTCACGTGTCGGTTTTATAACTCCCTGTAGGTCTACTATGCCTCTAAGGCCTCATGCACACGACCGTTCAGTTTTTTGCGGTCCGCAAACCACGGATCCGCAAAAAACGGAAGCCGCCGTTTGCCTTCCGCAATTTTTGCGAAACGGAACGGGAGGCCAATTGTAGAAATGCCTATTCTTGTCCGCAAAATGGACAAGAATAGGACATGTTCTATTTTTTTTTGCAGGGCAACGGAACGGAGCAACGGATGCGGACGGCACACGGAGTGCTGTCCGCATCTTTTGCGGCCCCATTGAAGTGAATGGGTCTGCATCCGAGCTGCCAAAACTGCGGCTCGGATGCGGACCAAAACAACGGTCGTGTGCGTGAGGCCTAATCAGTATACATTATTATCTCTACAGCTGAAATGGCACTGAAAGCTCGGAAGGAGATTGCGGATTATTTATCATGCCGTAAGGATGAGAGAGCGCGGATCCGGGTGGAACATATAATCCGAGAGGATTACATGGTGGAAGCTATGGAGATCCTGGAGCTGTATTGTGACCTACTCCTGGCACGATTTGGATTAATTCAGTCAATGAAGTAAGGCTAGAGCGACACGCTGAAATCTGCAATTAAAGGGGTTATCCAAAGAAATAAAGCAGGAAATGTTTTAGAATAAAAAAATTCTTTAAAAAAATTGCAGACCTGTTAACTCCTCCGCCACTCCGGTGTCCATCAGAGTGTGTTTATTTACCTGCAGCGGTGACGCGCTGTACATCCACATGGCCGCTGCAACCAATCACTGGCCTCAGTGCTGATACTAACCTGAGAGGCCTGTAATTGGCTGCATTGTCACATGACTACAGGACAAGTAAGCAATGTGACCAGCGGGGGGCATTCTTCTGAATTCCCTAATTTCCCATCATTTTGCTGCTGGTAAGACATAAGGAAAGTGTTGATTACATTTAGGCCTCTTTCACACGACCGTATGGCTTTTTCAGGCCTCATGCACACGACCGTTTTTCGGGTCCGCATCCAAGCCACAGTTTTTGGGCCACTTGGGCCACTTGTCCGCATCCGTTGCTCCGTTCCGAGGCGCCGCAAAAAAAAATATAGCATGTCCTATTCTTGTCCGTTTTGCGGACAAGAATAGGCATGTCTACAATGGGCCGCCTGTTCCATTCCGCAAATTTGCGAAAGGCACACGGGCGGCTTCCGTTTTTTGCGGACCGCAAAAAACGGCACGGTCGTGTGCATGTAGCCTCAGTGTTTTGCAGTCTGTTTTTCACGGATCCGTTGTTCCATTTTTTGTTTCCGTTGTGTTTCCGTTTTTCCGTATGGCATATACAGTATACAGTAATTACATAGAAAAAATTGGGCTGGGCATAAAATTTTCAATAGATGGTTCCGCAAAAACGGAACAGATACAGAAGACATACGGATGCATTTCCGTATGTGTTCCATTTTTTTGCGGACCCATTGACTTGAATGGAGCCACGGAACGTGATTTGCGGGCAATAATAGGACATGTTCTATCTTTCAACGGAAAAACGGAAATGCATACGGAGTACATTCTGTTTTTTTTGGCGGAACCACTGAAATGAATGGTTCCGTATACAGAACGCAAAAAACGGCCCGTAAACAAAAAAAAAACGGTCATGTAAAAGAGGCCTTATACTGTTTTCCCTTAGTCCTAACAACAGCACAAGTCGCCCCCCACACACACATTATTATTTTTTTGGGGGTCAGCTAGGTGACTTATATAGTAGTGGTGACTTAACGACATTTCCATCTGTTCTAACAGTACATATGGGGATATATACCTCCATCGTTGTGCTGCAGATAGGACTAAGGGAAAACAGATTAACAATATAACCAATGCATAAGCTTAGGGAACCATATAGGCAAAATGACACAGTAACATAAGTCATTCTACTGTCATCATGTTAATAAACCAGAAGTATTCCATGACCTTTTATCTTTTTTTTCTCTCTGTGCAGGGAGCTGGACCCAGGTCTGGCTGAAGCAGTGTCTACTGTGATCTGGGCTGCACCACGTCTGACAGAACTCTCTGAATTACAGATAGTAAGTGGTCATTGATGGTCCTGAACATTCTGCAGCAGGTGGAAGTGACAATGGTGATAAAGAACACAGATCATTATGCAAGGGAATTGACCAATGCCAAATTTACACCGTAATTTTATTTTAGGAGTCTGTCACCAAGAAATTACCTGTTAAAGGGAATTTGTGACCTCCAAAATTGGTTTTAAAGTAAGCATACCACCATGTAGGGTCCTCAAATTCTGAGAAAAGCTTATTTTTATTTATTCTTTTTCTTTTATATTTCCGGTGCACCATGGGCAGGGCTGCTGCTCCACCAGTAATGGTGCTCAGTGCTTCCCCCTCTTGTTAGAATGACAGTCCTTGAGATTTCAGAGTAGCAATGATACAGATGTAGCCATATGCATCAAATGGAGCGGCCCTGTCCATGGTGCACCAAAAACCTTATTTCCGTAAATATAAAAAGAAGCATTTATCAGGAACGGAGGATCAGATTTTCACAAGAAAGGTATGGTTTAGGGATAACCAAATAGATTCGTTCTTCAGAAAGAGTGCATGTTTTCACTGCTTGGTCCTGTCAATTAAAACGGAGAGGGGGCGGTAGTTGCAGAGAAAGCAGAGCCTCTAGGTGTAATGGTAACGCCCCTGTTGCTCCTAGAGGCTCATTTGCATATATTAAAACATCATTTTTCTCAGCAATGCGGGCACATATGAACATGGGACCAACACAGATGTCTTCAGCTGCCAAATGCACATGGAACAGGTCAGCCAGTGTCATAGGTACAAAACTGCTGACAGATGCACTTTAAGCTGTGAGGGGCTGTGTCTGCTGCTGAAGAAGCTCCCCTTCCCTCTCTTCCATCTTGCCCGGCCTTGACAGTCTTGAGCCTGCGGCTCTGTGCACAGAGGCTCTACTTCTGGTACAGGAACAGGGACTGTTCAGCACTGATTTTCGGCGGCCCCATAGAAAATGAACGGAGGGTGGCTGCGCATGCGCAGTGTGTCCTCCAGCCAGTGCGAGTCCCGGCGGTGGGATCCACACCTATCAGACAATGGGGGCATATCCTAGCAATATGCCCCCATTGTCTGAGATGAGACAAAATTGTGTGGCCAATAAAATAAAAAAATTTAAATCCTTGCATGTGCATTTTTGTGGCTGCAGATGTTCCTAGAATGCATGAGAGTCTAGGAGAATCCAGCCTTGCCCCAAAAATGGTTCTCAAAACCCATGGTAACCAACAACCCTTACCCTAACACCCACAAGTCCCACAGCCCAGAAAATGCAGCCCTTTCCAAAACGTTGCGTTTCGACGTCATGTGACCTCCTGCCATGACCTTACCCTCTTGAGAGCCCATACATTCTAGGTTTTATCATCCGGTCACCTCTACATTGATCCTTGACCTGTACTGGTAAAACTTCCATTCTTGTTACAGGTGGCCAATCAACTCTGCCATAAATACAGCAAAGAATATGGAAACCTCTGTAGGACAAATCAGATCGGAACGGTCAGTCAAAGAGTAAGTCGAAGAATAGTTTCATATGTACATGAACTGGCGTATATGAACTTGGAAGCAATCATTGTGGTGCCATTCAAAGACACAAACTGGTGGAGGAGGCCCCTGTAGGGAAAAGACTCGCACCAGAGCACAGCATGGAAGCCCCTTCTTGTCTCCCCCTACCCCTCGGTTTATCCCTAGTTAACTATAAACTATTCCCTTTCCTCAGCTGATGCATAAACTAAGCCCAGAAGCCCCTCCAAAAATCCTGGTGGAGAGATACCTGATTGAGATTGCCAAAAATTACAACGTCCAGTTTGAGCCCGATGCAAGAGTAATGGTAAGTAGATGTGAGAATCGGTGACAATATAAATCATATTTAGCTTTTTAACATTCTACTCTATGGAATATTGTGTTTTATAATAACATCTTAGTTTATAGGAGGTATACTGCATGTGCAATGGCTGGGTTTGGGGTGGCCAAAGCTCTACGCTGGGTCCACTGGACACCATGGAGGTGTCACCACGAATTGCTGCTCTCTGGAAGGGATGGTAAGGTGTGGTGCCCCCCAATGGGAAATAAGTCCAGAGAGTCAGGGTTTGCCGTAAACCAAAAATAAAAGTAAAAACAGGCACTCACCATCTGGTAGGATGTATAAATTTTAGGGTTTTAGGTGGGTAGTCTTTCTCTCCGAAACAGCCAGACGCGTTTCGAGGCATCAACCTCTTCCTCAGAAGCCACTGAGGAAGAGGTTGATGCCTCGAAACGCGTCTGGCTGTTTCGGAGAGAAAGACTACCCACCTAAAACCCTATATAGACTATCCAATATTACCATCTTTACTGTCTTTTACTATAAAGACTGAGCCTATAAGATCTATTGGAGCGCAAGCGGCATCACCTGACTCGCTCTGCCTCATGTGAAACACCACGTGACAACGCCGAAGTTGCTGGCACGTTGAAGCTCGGGCACGGCAAGGTCCTGAGTTTTCAGAGCAAGATCACGCGAGACGCCGAAAACTACGCATAATACAGCCCGGAGTGACTGCAACTCACCATCGAGGTCTGGTGGATATCCCACGTTGTATTGGGCAACAGATATCGAGAGACAGTAGTATTGAGCCTGTCCAAACCGAACAACCTTATACGAAGCATACCGTGGGAAGGGTAAGGTAAGAGGGTGCGCATCAGGGGGACGCCCCAGACGCTAGCCCTACAAGTAATACCTAGCCCTCAGGGAAACTAAAGCTCTATTGACTGGGAGTATCGAATTGATAACTGACTATCACCGGGATAGTTTTTTGTGACACTTTTTTTCAAAATTCACATCGCATATTTTTTTTTTATTTTGTATTTTTATATTTTTTATATTTTTATACCTATATTACCGTGGATACTTTATTTTCACCAATCACACAGCAATTGTGGCGGTTATACTTTTGAAACACTACCTATGATATGGTTTTTCACAGTTCGATATAATTTAAGGAGCACATAGCAACTATTTATGCACAAGGTTTATATATTGATTGTATCACATATTATATGTCAGTTTAATTGTATACTCCGAATGAAATATACCAGCAAGCAAGAAATTACCGGTAGGAGTTAGGCTATATGTTTTTATTGATCTACAGTGTATAGATATTTTATTTGATCTACAGTGTATTGACATTTTAATATATACATATATATTGTACCGACTATATTAATCCCATTGAGTAAACTAAAAATTTATACATCCTACCAGATGGTGAGTGCCTGTGTTTACTTTTATTTTTGAATTCCTGCAATCTATTGTGGATGATTAGGTGAACCATCCAAAAAACAGAGCACCTTAACCCTAAATCGGATATGGGAGAGCCACAATATATTTGTTATATCCTTTTTGCAGTAAACCAGTCTGCCTCTTTACTGGAGGAACTCAGGTGCAATACAATACAGGCGAGGCATGGGGCTGGCTTCTCCAGTCTCCTCCCTGGCAGAAGATGGTTTAATGCTGAGGCAAGGCCTGAGCTAGCTGTCCTTCTATCTCACAGGAGACTGGTACTCTAGCCAAAGGGTTGGTGGCCCAGAATCTGTGGCTCAGTGATCCGACTGGCTCTCTGGTCAAAAGGCTGGTGACCTAGCGTCTGTGGCAGAGTATCCCCATCTCAGTGTCTTCTTCTGGTCACTCATGCAGACTGGCAGAGTCTTACTCCTACTAAGCACTGCAGACAACTAGGGATGCTCTCCTTAGTTTCTAGCTGAACTAGAACCTTCTAGTGTGAGGAGTGGAGAATCACAGCCTAAACAGAAACAATGTTGCAATTTTAGTCTGTCATGGATTTGTATAGAGTTTCCATAAAAGTCTATGGGAATAACTAAGCAACAGAGCTAAACCAGACAGTCAAAAGTTTCGTGTGTCTGTTTTTTCCCTGCAAAACTTTGCATAGTCCCTTAGAGTAACTGTGGAAGATTTCTAACTTCTTAGTGCATAGATAGAAAGTCCCAAAGTCTCTCAGTCTTAGATGGCTGTGCATTAACTCTTTCCACAGTGCAGTGCAGATATAGTGCAATAATAACAGGGCAAATGAACAGGATATATTACAATAAGCATATAAACTGCAGTTCAGCAATACAAAAAATAGCGTAAATGTAAACAACGGCATAAATTGTAGTGCAAGTTAACCCTTCCAAGTGCAATAAAGTAGTGAGTTGATGGCTTTGTGTAGTAGCAATATGGGCAAATGTCCATAAATATCCATAGCCCCTAAGTACCCTTGCTCCAGGGCACTACACTGGACCAGAGTCTAAGCACTGTTCTTTCTCTAGAGCGAAGTGCCTTCTGGATTCGTTGATGGAAGTCATACAGATTTTACAAATAATGATAAAAAAGGAGGACCCGGCGGCTGGGGAGGTGGAGGTGACTTCAGCAGCAATGCCAGGGGTCCATATCCCCAGAAAACAGTAAGTATGGCTAGCTGATTCACAGACACCCATAGCTCTCCAGTCAGTGAGATATAATCTATGCACAATAAATATTGCGCTATATAATATATAAAATATTGCACCATACACAATGTCCATCGTTTTCTAACTTTATTCATAGCAGATTCTTCCTGAAGTAGGAATCTATGAGGAGTGCACTTTTATACAGCCGCCCCCTAGGGGAAAACCACCCACCCCAAGCTTTCCTCCATCCTATGATTTAGTAAGTATTGAAAGCAGAACTGGCATCTCTTTATGATGGAACAAAGTATTACAGGAGAGTTTTACGCCATTTTCTCCAATATCTTTTCTTAGTCTAGTACAACAGTGGAGTCCTCACTCCAATAAGACAGAACGGGAGTCACTTAGTATAGCAGTACACCAGTTTTTTTTTTTTATGTAAAAAAGTTGCAAATTTTGCAACCATTTACTTTATTTTCCGATACCCTTGTATAAGAACATAACAGGACATGGGCAGGACCTTCTTGGCCCAACTTATTCAACAACATGTGCTCCACAAAACTGGCGAAAATTACACCCCAAAGCCGTTCTGGCACATAGACAGTTTGCACCTTTCAATAAATTCGTTGTTTGTTCAGGTTTTTCTACTAGGACTTGCATGTTAAACGCTAGTCTTTAGTAAATATGTCCAGTGCTCCAACGTAGCAGGGACTGATACTATGCAGTCCCATGTGCCTTCTAAAGGGAATGTGTCAGTAGAAAATGACCTATTAGTTAAATCAGGTTCTTATAATAATATTTTTAAGAATTTTAGGATTTTATTAAAATTTTCTATGCCATCTACAACACCCTGAAATCTTGCGGTTTCCACGCTGACCATTGACCCTCATAATAGGCTGACATTTCCCGTTCTGTAGAGTTCCCTTTTCAGTAGTCATCTCATTATCCCAGGTAGCATTACAATAACAGATAACACCTCTATATGTATAACACAGAATCCTGCATTCACATTAGGTGATGTTACATCTCACCTCCTCCCCCTCCCTGCACAATGACCTCTGCACAGGTCACAGAGCACGTCCACAACAGAAATCAATGAGTAGACTACAAGTCATCCTCCATCCACACAGACCAACATAACTGAACACTTTAAAACCAACAACGTTCTCTTTGTATTTTCTCAGCTGAAACCCCCTGGACCAGACCCACGGGTTTTTCCTGCGCATGATATAGGTAAGTGCATTCATTCCAGGTTCAGTGCATGCCCAGTATGGTCATTCATTACTGGTATCTGCCTCCTCCTGTTATTGGCTGCTCCTAAACAGATAATAAATAAAAAAAGCGGGGGATGAGAATTTGCACATTCATGTACGAATACAATTCCGCCGGCAACATCCATAGTCTTTTACCACATTTGTGTATTGAGACACTATGCACTGCTCCAAAATCTAGTAAGAATTGCAGAGCTCTGTGGTGGGTTATTATATCAGTTCTAAAGCCTGTATTACACAGGCCAATTGAGCAAGCGATTGTCAGGAGCGGGGCGTTCCCTTCCTGCAATCGCCTGCTATCTAGCGGAGGAGACCGCTGCTATTACATGCAGAAATCTCCTCTGCTATGCCATCGCTCGTTCCCATGCTGTATAATGGTTTGCCGGTGGCAGATCATGATTAGACAGCCGCCGGCAGATCATGATTAGACAGCCGCCGGCAAACAATGATTTTTAAAGGGGTTATCCCATCTTAGACAATGTGGGCGTATCGCTAGGATATGCCCCCATTGTCTGATAGGTGCGGGTCTCACCTCTGGGACCCGCACCTACAAGGAGAACGTAGCGGAGAAAGTTAAGGAGGGCGCACTGCGCACGCGCTCCATTAATTTCTATGGAGCCGCAGAAAATTGCCAAGCGCTGGCTCGGCTATTTCCGTCGGCCCCATAGAAATAAATGGGAGCAGTGTCCGCACATGCACGGTGCGCTCCCATTCACTTCAATGGGAGAGGCGGGGAGCTGCGCCTGGTGGTGGATGGACCCCGGGAAACCCGGGGTCCTCCAGCCACAACTTTCCCCGGCTCCGTTCTCCTTGTAGGTGCAGGTCCCAGAGGTGGGACCCGCACCTATCAGACAATGGGGGCATATCCTAGCGATATGCCCCCATTGTCTAAGATGGGATAACCCCTTTAAGCATTGCCTGATGAACGAGCAGCAGTTTGACCATTAACAAAAATCCAGATAGGCTCCAGGATTGGCGTAATTGGTTCACATCCCCAGGTGCTGTGAATCTACATAGGAGTACCACCTCTCTGAAGTCATACATGAGGCTCCCGGATGCAGTTTTGGAAACTAAAATCAGGAGTTAATCATAAGGCTACATTCACACGACCGTAGGTATTTTGCGGTCTGCAAAAAATATGGTTGACGTCCGTGTTGCATCCGTTTTTTTTTTGCGGATCCATTGTAACAATGCCTATCCTTGGCCCCATTGAAGTGAATGAGTCCACAACCAATCCGCAAAAACCCCCAGAACGGACACGGAAACAAAATACGTTTGTGTAAATGTAGCCTTAAGGGCTCTTTCACACGAGCGGATGCCGTGCGGGTAATCTGCTGCGTAAAAGAGAGCCAAGCCCTGTTCCAGACAGCAGAGACACGGAGCATTAACATGATTGATGATGCTCTGTGCCTCTCGGTGAGATAAAGTTGTCACTGTGATTTTGTAGTAAAAAGGTCACAGAGAGGCACGGAGCGTCATCAATCATGTTAATGCTCTGTGTCTGTGCTGTCCGGAACGGGGCTTGGCTCTCTTTTACGCAGCAGATTACTCGCACGGCATCCGCTCGTGTGAAAGAGCCCCTAAGGTAGAAAAAATATAAAGGGCAAAAACAACTTCTCTTTTTGAATTCACTCCTGGATTTTGGCTTCCACAGATACCTGACCCTGTGTCCGTACCCTAAGCCTCTGTTCACATCTATGTGACTTATTGCTACTGTTCTGCTCTCTCATAGGAGAACAACAAAAACAATGCCCCGCAGCCCTGATTGACTATTATGGGTTCTGTCGGACTTTATCCTATATTCTGACTCAGATATTGTAATGCAATAAGAGAAATTGCGTTTATGGAATGAAAGGATTATTTAAAGGGTTTGTCCAAGTTAATAGAAAAAATAACCAGGCGTGGAAGGTCTTAAAATAACAAAATAATGCACAATCATCAGTTCAAACCCCCTCTGCTCCAGGACCCCTGCCCAGATTTTTTTTTTACATGGCTGCAGTGGTGCCATGCCCTGCACATGACCTCAGCAGGCGATCACTGGTCTCAGCAGTTTTTGCCATACACGTCCATCGGTCACATGACCTAGGCATTGCTCAGCCCCATAGAAGTGAATGCGCGATACCAAGCACAGCCGCTATACAATGTACAAGAAGAATCATCCCTTGGCGCAAAAACGGACCGGCCAGTTGGCGTTATTAGCAGTCTTCAAATATTTTATTGGTTACAGAAACGCTTCACAACGCGTTTCGGGGAAAAAAAACACCCCTTCTTCAGGTGGAAATATACAATGTACGGCACTGAGCTTGGCGAGTAGGGAGAAGGCAGCGGTGCTCAAAGGGGCACCTCAAACAGCTGATCGGCGGGTGTCGGACCCCTGCCGATCAGATATGATTAGGTCATGAGTATTAAAGTCTCAGAAACCCTTTTAAGCTCACCTACGCTCACCTACGCCAGACTAACAAACTATGATACTGATGTTGACATCATTTCTTGCCATTTGCAGGTGCTGACACCAAACCAGGGCCAAATTTCCCTGAGAAGTATGACCATCTAGCATTACCGAAGCTTCCGTCAGTACCGGTCAGCCCCGCTCATCTGTCACCAACAAACGACCCCGCTCCATACGAGGACATAGACTTTGAAGATCTGTCAAAAAGATTGGAGGACCTTAAGAAGAAGACGTAAGAACCGCGCAACTCATTCAAATCTTTGGCTCGGACCTTTTATGGACCCTGGCCTAAATCAGTCTTCGCGTTATCAGAAGACCATTCGTTACTTATAATCAATCAAAAAAAAATTTGATTTGCTCCATATTGCATCACAGTACCCACCGTCAGATAACCAACATGGTGGCCATGAATACCTTCCTTTCTGGTGGCATCCAGTCAAGATACCCAGAACAGTACATCTATTAATGAGACTTTCTCCATAATCATCACTCATGGCCATACATCATGGACCACACTGAGGACAGGCTTCTGAGGACTGGTGAAGCCGCCAATGTCTTTTTGATAGGAGCGCTGTTGGCATCTGCTCCTAAAGCCCCAATGCAAAATCTGTAACGGGGCTTCTCATTTACTAATCATAATTGTATCTTCTTATGTGATCTTCGGGTTCCAGGGCCCAGGTGTGACTGCTTCCTCTGCACCCCCTATAGTTATGCCCCTGGAGAAGTGTGTGCCACCCTGTTAATACCGCTGCACCGCCCGCTGATAATACCGCTCCTGTATTATGTGACCGGGGGGCTCTTTGGGCACCTCAGGTGCGATGACGGCTCCATCCCCTATAATTACACCACTGGATACATGTACAGATGTTTTGCTACCATTGAAGTTCTGCATTGATCTAAATATGATATTTCTATAATATTCTTATACTAATGATAAATCACAATAAAAATTTTAAATATTTAGCTTGAGCATATTATATTATTTTTTGTATCTATAGCTCTTAAATTTATAGATCTGTTTGTACTTTGTGGAAATATTCTTTGTCCTGAAAATTACCAATAAAGCAAACTGAAAAAAACAAAAAACTAAAATTATAATTTTCCAATGTCGCGCTGCTATAGGGCGTGTCCCCGCCCTATAGGACACGCCTAGGTTTTAGAGGAGGAAAATTAATTAAAAAAATGTTTTTTTCAAAATCAACTCCACTGTTCCAGCCATCAATGCCACCGCTGTGCCTGAGATCCAGCGCTCCTCCTGCTGCGCTGTCCTGTGACCTGACATTGCACAGAGTAAGGTCACAGAGTGCGCCTACGTCCTCACGCAGGTCACGGCACAGAGTGCGGCGCCGGCAGATGAAGACCAGGGAGCGGTGAGTACAGAGACAGCAGAGGGAGCTCTATATTCACCGCTCCCAGTTCCTACTGTACTAATGAGCACTCCCATAATGGAAGCGCAGGCGCTCATTAGTATTCTTCCTATAAGACGCACTTGCAAAAGTGTGTCTTACAGAGCAAAAAATACTGTATATATAGATCATATATATCATAACAACAAAACCCATAAAACTGTGGCATTATTGGCTTCTGTGATACAGACAGTATAGGTTGGGAAAAGCTAATGACGTGTCCATTAAAAGGAAATACGTCAAAAAATATCTGTCACCAGCATACTCCTATGGTATCTGTTTGTAACATATACTTTTTTTAGCGGGTGCATCTGTCTGGTGGTGAGGGCTATACAGGGCTATTCAAAGGGATCTGTCAGCAGTTTTGTTGATATTTTCCCTGCAGATACGTTAAAGGTACACTGTGTGAAAAGACCCCAACAAGCAGAATGACCTCGACTACCTTCTCCAGCTTTCAAAAAAATCATGGTCACAACAATTTCTTACAGACGCCAGAGAAAAGTCTCCTCAAAAGGTCTTTTATTAACTTTAAAGGGGCGTTCCCCTCTGGGACACTGACGGCACATCTGATATGGGCAAGCACGACCCTTCTCCATTCACCGCTATGGGACTTCCAAAAACAGCCAAGCGTGCTCACTTAGCTATTTTCGGATCTCCCATATCAATAAATTAAGAGAACGCTGCACATGCACGGCTGCTCTCCCTTCACTTAGGGGGTCCCATTCTGGAAATAGGAACAGGTGTCAGAGGTGGGACCGCACCTATCTGACACTGGTGGCATGTCCTAGTGATAAGTCATCAATGTCTGAGATGGGAATATCCCTTTAAGGGGGGCACAAGGTGTAAAATAAAAATATATAAAAAGGACAAAACAGAATAAAAAAAAATGGATTAAAAAAAATGCCACCACTAGCCCACACCGCAGCTGCTAGCCCTGCCCCCCACAACTATATATCCTCTATATCAAAATGACCAAAGCAGAAGGGCAAACAATCAAAAAATTTGCTGTAGTTGCACTTTGTACTAAAAAAAAAAAAAAAAAAAAAAAAATTATATATATATATATATATTAAAATACATGAAAAACTGACTATTTTCAACTTTTTTTTAAATTTCTCTCAGGTATAAAAAATAAAAACAAATGGGGGGCATTAATATTACTGGGGGGGCAGTAATGGGGGCATTACTGTTACTGGGGGGCTCTACTGGGGGCAATACTATTATAGGGGGGGCACTAATGAGGGCATTACTATTACTGGGGGGCACTAATGGGGGCATTACTATTACTGGGGGCACTAATGGGGGCATTAATATTACTGGGGCCATTACTATTATAGGGGGGCACTAATGGGGGTATTACTATTACTGGGGGCACTATTCATTCTGGGGGGCACTGATGGAGGCATTAATATTACTGGGAGGCACTAATGGGGGTATTACTATTACTGGGGGGCACTAATGGGGGCATTATTTATTCTGGGGGGCACTTATGAAGGCATTAATATTACTAGGGGACAATAATATTACTGGGGGGATTACTATTATAGGGGGGCACTAATGGGGGCATTACTATTACTGGGGGGCACTAATGGGGTGTAATGACCGACGACACGCACAGGGAGGAAAACAGGGAAAGCCCTGCCCAAGGGAGAGGGAAAGGTGGTGACCCCTAACTCACCTTGCGGCTGGCACCTGACTGCCCTGACGTCCCTAGACGGGTTCCTCACCCGTGCGGCGATCGCGTGCCTAAACCCTGGCTTTCCCTAATATGAGCCCTGGATAGTGAACAGGCCGGTGGGATCGCTAGTCCACACCACTATCACTAAGAGGGAAACACCAGGGAGAGGACAGACAAAACATACAAACACATACACCCAGGTGGGCGACCACAATAAACCAAAAAGGTCCAACAGGGATCTGGAGGGTAGCGTACTGGACCAACTACCAGCGAACGCAGCAACACAGCTCCAGAAGGTCAGAATAGATGTCCAGGCAGGAAGCTCTATCTCTGGCAACCAGAGAAGTGTGAGAGAGAAATATAAGGAGGTCTGGGAGTGCTGGACAAGGAACAGCTGAGGAGAAGGAGCTACGGATCCCTGAGTGAGCCAAAAGGGTTTGCTAAGCAAACCCAGAAAGCTACCATAAGGAAAACAGCCCTATCTTAAATAGAGCGTGCAGCCAACCGCTGCGACTTCCTGACCCCGGGTATAACGGAGTCAGGCGTGGTCCTCGACACCCTCGTGACAGTACCCCCCTCTCTACGAGGGGCCTCCGGACACTCAGGACCAGGTCTCCCAGGATGAGAGGCATGAAAAACCCGAACTAACCTGTCGGCGTTTACCTCAGACGCAGGAACCCACATTCTTTCCTCGGGACCGTAACCTCTCCAATGCACCAGATATTGAAGAGAGCGGCGGACCCGACGAGAATTAACAATTTTGGATATCTGAAATTCTAGGTTACCATCCACGACAACAGGAGGGGGTGGCAGCGGTGATGGTTCTAGAGGTGGAACATATTTTTTGAGTAACGACTTATGAAAAACATTATGAATTTTAAAAGTCTGAGGTAACTCCAGGCGAAAAGCCACGGGGTTGATGATGGCTACAATTTTGTAAGGGCCAATAACCCTAGGACCCAGTTTCCAAGAGGGAACCTTCAATTTAATATTCCTAGTAGACAACCACACATAGTCATTCACTCCTAGGTCCGGACCTGGCGACCGTCTCTTATCAGCCATGCATTTGTATTTACCTCCCATATTTTTCAAGTTAGCTTGCACCTTCTGCCATACCGATGAAAGAGATGACGAAAACCGTTCCTCTTCGGGAACCCCAGAAGACCCCCCCTCTTTGAAAGTACAGAATTGGGGATGAAAACCATATGCACCAAGAAATGGTGACTTGCCAGTGGATTCCTGACGACGATTATTTATGGCAAACTCAGCTAACGGTAAATATGATGACCACACCTCTTGGTTTTCAGACACAAAACATCTTAGATATGTCTCAAGGTTTTGGTTGGTACGCTCAGTCTGTCCATTCGACTGAGGATGGAAAGCAGAGGAAAAGGACAAGTGTACCCCCAAACGAGAACAAAAAGCTTTCCAAAATTTAGAAATAAACTGGGTACCCCGATCCGAAACAACATCGGAGGGGACCCCGTGAAGCTTCACGATTTCACTGACGAATACCTGAGCAAGAGTCTTAGCATTAGGTAGTGCGGGTAACGCAATGAAGTGTACCATTTTGCTAAACCTGTCCACTACTACCAAAATAACTGTGTAACCCTGTGAAGTTACACCGGCTGCGTTATCTGAAATGCCCAGTAGATGGACTCAGTATGCTGTTAATAAGACATTGAGCATTGATCACATGACTGGCTGAAAGGAGTCACATGGTTAGTGACATCATCGCAGGTCCTAAAACGCTGCGGGCTGCACAGCTCAAAAGAGGAAGGTCCTGGAAAAGTTTCTAGAAGCTACGATTTGCTCAGCCAGAGAGAGGACATGGGTCTGGCATTGAGAGACTGCAGCACAGAGATAGAACCTGGCGGAGAGAACTTACTTCACCCAAGATCACACCTGCTGAGAGAGGGACCGCTGGCAAAGACAAGCACTGAGTCCAGACGTCTGGTGAATCCAGTGAAAGGAGATTGCTGCTGACCTACCTGGCTAATGGTGTTGTGAGGGTAAGTCAAACCTCTCCCTGTATCACCACAGGGCACCTGTCTCCTCATTCACAATAAAGACTCTGAGGTCCCGTGACGGACATTACACAGCTCAGGCTGCTTCAGTGACCCTGCGGAGCAAGAGCTTATAAGGGCCCCAACTCTCCTATGTGCACCAACGGCCATTAGGGCGAAGATAGGGGGTGGGACGCAGGTGTGCTAGTGGGTGGGTGAGGAAGAATCCACCTTACTCTGTTATTTGTGTTACGCTATTGTATTTTTCCTATGTATGTTGGTTCATTTTGTTACGCACTATATAAAGTTAATTCCAGTTAGGCTGTGTCAGTCTCATTTGCACCAAGTATGTTCCCAGTGGAGCCTCACATCCCTACCCCGGATGTTCCACTGGGTGGAGGCACTGCCGCAGACATGTACCCCAACTCCCAGATAGCGGAGGCTCAGGATCCGCCTGTCAGGCATAGTGAGTTAACTAGGGTTAGGGACCCCATAGACACTAGGGGGCGCCCCCAAAACCCCGTTACATATGGAGGCACTGCTGAGATCAATTGGGGTACAACCAGTGAGAATAGATTAAATCCTCAGGCCACTCCCTCCTTTGCAAAAGAGTGGGCCCAGCAAAGAAATGTACCATTGCAGCAAGCTGTGATGTTATGCAGAGTCCCATCCTGCTGTGAGATGAATCACGTCATCTTGTGTATAGAACTTCGATTGGGAATAGAAATGGCGACTGTCAGGGATATCCTGCAGGATTCTGAAGGCCAAACTTACATGTTAATATATTGTCATACGGACTTGGGAGACCATGAGATGTCTACCAACATTCATTTATATGGAGCCCCGGATGAAGGATGCTCTTTAGTGTACGCTCTCCTTGATAAGAAAGAAAGGGTCTCACTGCAACAACCCTTTAAATTAGAACAGAGAGATTATGTCACAGAAAATTATTCTAAGCTCCTGACTCCCATCTCCGGAAAGGCCGGAGCCATTCCTAAACAAGCTGCCCATCCTCCTAGAGGACAGGGGATGATTACTCCCAAAGCAGAATCTCATCCATCTACAGCATTACTGGAATCAGACAACCCTGAAGTACGCACCCCGCCTACAGGAGGTAGTGATGTATCGGACATACTACAGAAACTCTCAGAAGCCATAGTGACGGCAAACCACACCCATAGTTACCGCAAACTAAAGGTGTTTTCTGGGAATCAGCCTGTTCCTTCAGGAGAAGAGCCTTTTGAGGTCTGGAAGGATAATGCTATGCAGTTGTTGGAGGAATGGTCTTGTACGGATACCATAAAGAAACAGCGGTTGGTGGAGAGTCTTCGTTTTCCCGCTACAGACATGATAAGACTGTACAAGGGAGTAAATGGGCAAGCTACTGTGCACGACTATCTACAAGTTTTGCAGGATGCTTATGGGAAATCAGAAGATTTGGATGATCTGCTGGTTAAGTTCCTAGCCACTAAGCAGAAGGAGCATGAAAAAGCCACTGACTATATCAACCGGTTACAGCTATCGCTTGGAAAGTTATTCCATAAAGGAGCAGTTCCTGCCTCTGAGTTGGATGCTCGGCTATCTAAGCAAATTCAGAGAGGTGGCTTAATCAATAATCCAATTATGATTCTGCTGAGAGCCAAGTTGGATGATAAAGTCCTGCCTTATTCCACCTTAATAAATACAGCCAGGAGATTGGAAGACCAGATGTGTCCACCCCTACAGAAGGAGAAAGAGGATACAGAACTGTCAGCTCTTAGGAAGAAGGTGGCTGAATTGGAGTTCTTATGCAAGTCACCACCAGAGAGAGCAGATCCTCCCCCTGGAAGTGGGGGGCAACACAGGAAGACTCAGAAAAAACTGTTTCCTGAGGATTCACCCCGCCGAGGGGATTGCTTTAAATGTGGAAAGTCAGGGCATTTTCAGCGGGAGTGCCCTGCGAACTCCATGGAGGTGGATGTGGAGGTGCTGACAACCGAGCTTGAGGAGACTCAAATGACCAGGTCTTACAAGCGAAGGAAGACCCGGCCTACATATGGGTTATCTGTAGGAGCCAAGATTGGGCCTAAATCTTTGATACACGTGCAAGTAGAAGGAATTCAGGCTTCAGCATTGCTAGATACAGGTTCTCAAGTCACCATTATCTACCGAGACTTCTATGAACGTCATTTGAAACACATTCCTATGGAACCTGCAGGAGAGTTTCAGCTATGGGGCGTTGGTTCTCAAGCTCAACCTGTGGAGGGATGCATAAAAGTGACCATAACTATTCCCCAGTTAAACACTGGGATAATATGTCCTATGGAGCTGGAAGCTTTAATATGCCCTGCAGCCAGGAAAGTGTGTGCCCCAATAATATTGGGCACTAATGCAAAGATGGTACAGGATGTATTCAAGGCCTATCTGACAGAAGTGGGAGATGTCTCCTTAGACCGACTGATGGAGGTCAGCCCTGTCCTAGGGAAAGAGTGTAGACGACTAGCCCTTGAAACAAAACCAGGGTCGTGCCACTATTCAGGAACAGAACCTGCATTTGTGAAGCCTGGTGAGACCAAAACCTTACGAGCCATAGCCTCAATGCACCATGAAATGTTGGGAGGAACTGGACAATACCTTATTGAGTCTCTGCCTGAAGAGGATCAGAAGAAAGGGTGGACTCTCATACCTGAGGTAAAAGATTGGCGGAAAAGGTGGTGTCGGAGCTTTCCTGTGATGGTACAGAATTTAACCCCCACGGAAATCCGGATTGATCGTCATCAGAAGATTGGTGTGATACACCTTTTGGATCAAGTTTCGTCCATCATGTCTGTGAGTGCAGAACAGAAGGATCATGTGGAAGCACCTTTAGATTTTGATCTAGAAGATTCTCCTCTACCACAGGAGTGGAAAGACAGCCTTTGTTCAAAACTGGTCACCCGAGAGGGAGTGTTTTCCAGAGCAGAGATGGACGTGGGGTGTTCTAAGAGTGCCACCCATACTATAAGACTTGCTGATTCTACTCCTTTCAGAGAAAGGTCAAGAAGAATACCCCCTCGAGATGTAGAAGATGTCCGGGACATACTCCAGCAGATGGAAGGAGCAGGCATCATCACAGAGTCTCGGAGCCCCTATGCCTCACCTATTGTGGTAGTGAGGAAAAAGAATGGTTCAGTTCGGCTATGTGTGGACTACCGTACTTTGAACAAGAGGACTGTGCCAGATCAGTACACGTTGCCCCGGATAGAGGATCTTCTGAACGCCCTATCTGGCAGCCAGTGGTTCAGTGTGCTTGACTTGAGGTCTGGATATTATCAGGTACCCATGAAGAAGGAGGATCAGGAAAAGACAGCTTTCATCTGCCCTTTGGGGTTTTTCCAGTTTACCAGAATGCCACAGGGAGTCACAGGAGCTCCTGCTACTTTTCAGAGGCTGATGGAGAAAACTGTGGGGGATATGAATCCCAAAGAGTGTCTAGTGTATCTAGATGACCTAATTGTTTTCGGGAAGACACCAGAGGAGCATGAACAAAGATTGCTAAAGGTGTTGGATCGACTTCAAGCTGAAGGCCTGAAGCTATCAGTGGACAAATGCCGATTTGCTCAGAACTCTGTCACTTATGTGGGGCATATAGTCTCCGCTGAAGGAGTAGCCACAGATCCTGCTAAAATTGAAGCAGTGTTGAATTGGCCAAGACCAGATAACATCAGTGAGTTGCGGTCCTTTCTCGGATTCTGTGGTTACTACCGAAGGTTTGTGAAAGACTACTCAAAGATTGCTCGAGAGTTACATGACCTACTGAAGATTACCTCTGACGTAACGGGTGCTAAGGCACCCTCTCCTAAAGACCCCTTTGGAGAGAAATGGACTTCAGGATGTGAAGATGCCTTTCTGACATTGAAGAAGAGACTTACAGAAGCTCCTGTTTTAGCCTATGCAGACCCTGAGAAACCATATATCCTCCATGTGGATGCCAGTATGGAAGGTCTAGGGGGTGTACTGCACCAAAGTTATCCAGAAGGATTGAGGCCGGTGGCTTACATAAGTAGAAGTCTTACAGGTGCAGAGAAGAACTATCCAGTCCATAAATTGGAATTTCTGGCACTCAAGTGGGCCATCGTGGATAAGCTACATGACTATTTGTATGGAGCAACATTCGAAGTAAGGACTGACAACAATCCACTTACCTATATTCAGACTACAGCTAAGCTGGATGCCACAGGACATAGGTGGTTGGCTGCCTTATCAAGCTACAGTTTCAGCCTGAAGTACAAGCCTGGGCCCAAGAATGTCAGCGCAGATGCCCTGTCCCGCAGACCTAGACTCCCTCCTCACCAAGAAGAAGAGGAGTGGGAAGAGATCCCTGGGCCGGGGGTAGGAGCCTTTTGTCAGATGTATGTGGTGGCCGAGAGTCAAGAAGAGTTTGCCGAGCTAAGGGGGATAGACTCCATTAGCCACTCTCCAGAAGCCGTGCCTGAGGTGTTCCATGCTCCAGTCATGCTTCAACAGTGGTCCAGTATAACCACAGAAGACAAGAAGAAGGCTCAAGCGCAGGACTGGTATATTGGGATAGTTATCAGAGCAATAAAGACTAAGAATCCTAAATTGCTGACTTCTCTACCTGTGAGTCAAAGAGAATTATACCGAAGAGAATGGAGCCGACTACATCTTGAAGATGGAGTACTCTATAGGGTCGTGAAGTATCATGATCACCCTGACAGAAAACAATTGGTACTACCCCACAGATACCGTGGCATGGTCCTGAGAGCTCTCCACGATCAACATGGGCATCTCGGGGTGGACAAGACCTATGGCCTAGTACAAGATCGGTTCTATTGGCCTCGCATGAGGGAACATGTCGAGCAACATGTAAAGACATGCAGGAGGTGTATCCAGAGGAAGACCCTGCCTGTGAGAGCTGCCCCTATGGGTCATCTGAAAAGTACGGGACCCATGGATCTTGTGTGCATAGACTATCTCGGCATTGAAAGCGATACAGCGGGAATTGGAAATGTGCTGGTGGTAACGGACCATTTCACCAGATATGCTCAAGCCTTCCCCACTAAAGATCAAAAAGCTGTGACTGTAGCCAAAGTCCTTTGGCAGAAGTATTTTATTCACTATGGACTACCCAATCGGATACACTCTGATCAAGGTAGAGACTTTGAGAGTAAGTTGATCAAGGAGCTGTTGGACATGTTGCAGGTGCAGAAGTCCAGAACCACACCTTATCATCCGGAGGGTGATGCGCAGCCAGAACGGTTCAATAGGACCCTCCTTGATATGCTAGGGACTCTCAAGCAAGTCGAGAAGCGGTCTTGGAGTAAACATGTGGAAGCCATGGTCCACGCATACAACTGTACAAGGCATGAATCTACAGGGTTCTCACCCTATTTCCTAATGTTCGGAAGAGAAGCTCGATTACCGATAGATGTCCGTTTGGGAGTGTCTCCTGATGGAACAGATTCAACTTTACACTTTCAATATGTGAGGAACCTCAAACAAAACCTTCATCGGGCCTATGAGTTGGCCACCCAAGCTGCAGCAAAAATGGAAGAACGGAACAAAAGAAGGTATGATTCTAAGGTGAGATATCGGGAGATTCAAGCAGGGGATAAAGTTCTTCTCCGGAATCTAGGTGTGCCTGGAAAACACAAACTGGCTGACAGATGGAAAGATACCCTGTTTGAGGTTGTGTCCAAACTGGAAGGACTGCCAGTGTACAACATTAGGGGCCCGGAGGGCCGAATAAAGGCTTGGCATAGAAACCATCTGCTTCCAGTTGTGTATGCTGATGAAGAGGAAGAGAGTAGTGAAGAACTGGAGGAAAACCCAGCAGAGAGTCCTGGAAATGGGGCAGAGGAGACCCCGGGAACTCCCAGTGCAGAGGATCCGTGGTGGTCATCACCCGCAGAAGAAACACAGCAATTGCCTCCTTTAACTCCGGTGGTTCCACAAAGTCCCGGAACCTCTTCTGGTTCACAAAGTTCTCCAAGGTTGAATCCAGAAAGTCCATGTTTTGTGCCTGGAACTTCCCTTAGAGACTCTACTTCGAAGGCAGGAGTCGAAGTCCCACAGTTGATGTCCCAAGATCCTCTCCCACAGCGAGAACTGAGACACAGTACCAGAGTGCGGCAACCCCCTAGGGCCTTAGTTTATGATAATATAGGAGAGCCCAGCTATGCCCCGCTGACACAAGCAGCATCTAAAATGGCCACTTTCCTACATGCACTAGCTGAAGTGGTAAATGTTAGTGACTCTTTACCCTAAATAAATAGCTAGCTAGGATATTACTGTGCCAACTGTACTGTATGTATGCTAAACATTTTTCTGTTGAATTTTTGTTAAGCCCCCTGGCTCGGACTTGCCAGTGGAAGGCAAGTATTTTTCAAGGGGGAGCATGTAACCCTGTGAAGTTACACCGGCTGCGTTATCTGAAATGCCCAGTAGATGGACTCAGTATGCTGTTAATAAGACATTGAGCATTGATCACATGACTGGCTGAAAGGAGTCACATGGTTAGTGACATCATCGCAGGTCCTAAAACGCTGCGGGCTGCACAGCTCAAAAGAGGAAGGTCCTGGAAAAGTTTCTAGAAGCTACGATTTGCTCAGCCAGAGAGAGGACATGGGTCTGGCATTGAGAGACTGCAGCACAGAGATAGAACCTGGCGGAGAGAACTTACTTCACCCAAGATCACACCTGCTGAGAGAGGGACCGCTGGCAAAGACAAGCACTGAGTCCAGACGTCTGGTGAATCCAGTGAAAGGAGATTGCTGCTGACCTACCTGGCTAATGGTGTTGTGAGGGTAAGTCAAACCTCTCCCTGTATCACCACAGGGCACCTGTCTCCTCATTCACAATAAAGACTCTGAGGTCCCGTGACGGACATTACACAGCTCAGGCTGCTTCAGTGACCCTGCGGAGCAAGAGCTTATAAGGGCCCCAACTCTCCTATGTGCACCAACGGCCATTAGGGCGAAGATAGGGGGTGGGACGCAGGTGTGCTAGTGGGTGGGTGAGGAAGAATCCACCTTACTCTGTTATTTGTGTTACGCTATTGTATTTTTCCTATGTATGTTGGTTCATTTTGTTACGCACTATATAAAGTTAATTCCAGTTAGGCTGTGTCAGTCTCATTTGCACCAAGTATGTTCCCAGTGGAGCCTCACATCCCTACCCCGGATGTTCCACTGGGTGGAGGCACTGCCGCAGACATGTACCCCAACTCCCAGATAGCGGAGGCTCAGGATCCGCCTGTCAGGCATAGTGAGTTAACTAGGGTTAGGGACCCCATAGACACTAGGGGGCGCCCCCAAAACCCCGTTACAACTGTTTTACCCGCAGACAAAGGTAAGTCAGTGATAAAATCCATTGACAGATGTGTCCACGGTCTATTGGGAATGACGAGTGGTAATAGAGACCCTGCAGGACGTGTATGTGAAACTTTTGCGCGCGCACAGGTAGAACAAGAAGACACAAAATCCAATACATCCTGACGCAACCTTGGCCACCAAAAACGACGAGACAATAGCTCCAAGGTTGCTTTACTACCCGGGTGCCCAGCAAGTGCCGAATTATGATGTTCCTTTAATAATTCGAAACGTAAGTTCAACGGTACAAACAATTTCTCTGAGGGGCAAGAGACCGGGGCGTCCCCCTGGGCCTCTAACACCTTCCCCTCCAGAACAGAGTGTACCGCAGAAACAACCACTCCTCTTTGAAGAATGGGTACCGGATCACTCACATTACCCCCTCCAGGGAAACAACGAGATAGTGCATCAGCCTTGGTGTTCTTTGCCCCAGGACGATAGGTAATCACAAAGTTAAACCTGGTAAAAAATAGCGACCACCTAGCCTGTCTAGGGGTGAGACGCTTAGCTGATTCGAGGTACAGAAGATTTTTGTGGTCCGTAATCACAGTGACGGGGTGGACTGCCCCCTCTAAGAAATGACGCCACTCCTCAAACGCAAGTTTAATAGCTAATAGTTCCCTATTGCCAATATCGTAGTTCTTTTCTGCTGCAGATAGTTTTTTAGAAAAGAAAGCACAAGGACGCCATTTGCCAGGAGACGGACCCTGAGACAGCACCGCCCCCACTCCCACCTCTGACGCATCGACTTCAACAATAAAAGGCTGAGAGACATCAGGTTGGACTAGTACAGGTGCTGAGGTAAACCTCTCTTTTAGAGAGGAAAAAGCAACTTTAGCGGCGTCAGACCATTTAGAAAAATCAGTCCCCTTCCTAGTCATGTCAGTAAGTGGTTTTACAATAAGTGAATAATTTTTAATGAACTTTCTATAGAAATTCGCGAAGCCCAAGAACCGTTGTAGTGCTTTGAGGTTCTCAGGAAGATCCCAATCTAAAATTGCCTGGACCTTCCTAGGATCCATACGGAAACCTGACGCAGATAAAAAATAACCCAGGAATTGTATCTCCTGAACGGCGAAGACACATTTTTCAATTTTCGCATATAATTTATTCGTCCGTAGGACCTGCAGTACTTGTCTGACATGCACCTCATGTGTTTTCAGATCGGACGAATAAATTAAAATATCATCTAGGTATATTACCACAAACCTGCCGATTAGATGACTAAAAATGTCATTAACGAAATGTTGAAAGACGGCAGGAGCATTGGTCAGACCGAATGGCATAACTAGATTTTCATAATGCCCCTCAGGGGTGTTAAACGCTGTCTTCCATTCATCCCCCTCCTTAATACGAATCAGATTGTAGGCACCCCTAAGATCAAGTTTGGAGAACCACCTAGCACCCGCAATCTGATTAAACAGGTCAGGAATGAGAGGAAGAGGGTATGGGTCACGGATGGTTATCTGATTTAATTCGCGAAAATCTAAGCAAGGACGCAGGCCCCCATCTTTCTTTTTAACGAAGAAAAACCCTGCAGCCACGGGTGAAGAAGAGGGTCTGATGTGTCCCTTAGCCAAGCTCTCGGAGATATAATCTTTCATGGCTTGTCTCTCTGGACCCGAAAGATTATATAACCTGGTCTTGGGTAATTTTGCGCCGGGAATAAGGTTAACCGGGCAATCATAAGGACGATGAGGTGGTAACTTCTGACAACCCTTTTCAGAAAAAACATCCTCAAAGTCCGAAATAAATGTAGGTAGGGTAGTTATGGAGGCGACTAAGCAATTGCTATTTAAGCAATTTTCTCTGCACTGCTCACTCCACTCCAATATCTCCCTGGCCTGCCAATCCACCACTGGATTGTGCGCTACCAACCAGGGAAGACCCAGCACTACCGGAGTGGGAAGCCCCTCCAGAACATAACCTGAAAGCATCTCGTTATGGTGGTCCCCTACCCGAAGGTGTAAATTATGAACCATGTGCGTGAGGTTTCTCTGAGACAGGGGAGCAGAATCAATAGCGAATATGGGAATGGGTCTCTGTAAAGTACAGAGAGACAAACCCAAAGTGCGGGCAAAATGGGCATCAATCAAATTTACCCCTGCTCCACTGTCTAGAAAGAAAGAAATAGTCTCCGTCTTATCACCAAAAATAATAACCGCTGGCAACACAAATTGCGATGTACGTATGGAGGAAACGTATACCCCCCGGCTGACATCCTCCACACAGCCTGGGGTTAGTAGTTTTTCCGACGGTCTTTTGTTTCTGAGGAAAGAAGGACAGACATTAATGAAATGACCCCTCTCCCCACAAAAAAAACAAACCCCACGCCTACGGCGAGCCTCAGGAGGACGGACCTGACGAGTAGTTCCTCCTAGCTGCATAGGCTCGTCTAAGTCCGTACAGACTAACTGCTGCTTGGGAGGGGTTACCAATTGCTCCGGTTTTTTCAACCTGACCCTAAGGCGTCTATCTATTCGGATAGAAAGGGACATAACCGCATCAAGGGAAAACGGGGTCTCATATAATGCAAGCGCATCCTTAACCCTTTCGGATAACCCAGAGCAGAACTGACTCCTGAGAGCCGGGTCGTTCCATTGGGTATCCGTAGCCCACCTACGGAATTCAGAGCAATACTCCTCTACCGGCCGCTCTCCTTGTAAGAGTCTCCGTAATCTTGATTCAGCCAGGGCGACTCGGTCAGGGTCATCATATATGAGACCCAAGGCCCCAAAAAACTCATCCACTGACCGAAGAGCCTGGGAATCAGTAGGTAAAGAGAACGCCCAGGACTGCGGGTCCCCCTGCAGCAGGGAAATAACAACCCCCACCCGCTGATCTTCATTACCAGAGGAGTAAGGGCGCAGTTTAAAATATAACTTACAGGCCTCACGGAATGTCAAAAACTTGTCCCTTCCCCCAGAAAATCTGTCAGGGAGAGGGACCTTGGGTTCCGCAACAACCTGGTTACCAGTAGCAACCGCTGGGCTTGCAGTCAGTTGTAATTGCTGCTGCTGCTGGAGGACCGACGCCTTCAATCCTACCACCTCCAAAGACAGGCCATGAAATTGTTTGGACAGAGCAGCAATTTGATCCATACTGGATTCTAAGTAGGTAAAAATTTTTTTTTTTTTTTTACCTACACAAAATAATGGCCAGAGATAATGTAATGACCGGCGTCACGCACAGGGAGGAAAACAGGGAAAGCCCTGCCCAAGGGAGAGGGAAAGGTGGTGACCCCTAACTCACCTTGCGGCTGGCACCTGACTGCCCTGACGTCCCTAGACGGGTTCCTCACCCGTGCGGCGATCGCGTGCCTAAACCCTGGCTTTCCCTAATATGAGCCCTAGATAGTGAACAGGCCGGTGGGATCGCTAGTCCGCACCACTATCACTAAGAGGGAAACACCAGGGAGAGGACAGACAAAACATACAAACACATACACCCAGGTGGGCGACCACAATAAACCAAAAAGGTCCAACAGGGATCCGGAGGGTAGCGTACTGGACCAACTACCAGCGAACGCAGCAACACAGCTCCAGAAGGTCAGAATAGATGTCCAGGCAGGAAGCTCTATCTCTGGCAACCAGAGAAGTGTGAGAGAGGAATATAAGGAGGTCTGGGAGTGCTGGACAAGGAACAGCTGAGGAGAAGGAGCTACGGATCCCTGAGTGAGCCAAAAGGGTTTGCTAAGCAAACCCAGAAAGCTACCATAAGGAAAACAGCCCTATCTTAAATAGAGCGTGCAGCCAACCGCTGCGACTTCCTGACCCCGGGTATAACGGAGTCAGGCGTGGTCCTCGACACCCTCGTGACATGGGGGTATTATTAATTCTGGTGGGCACTAATAGAGGCATTAACATTACTAGGGGCACTAATGGGGGCATTACTATTACTGGGGGGCACTAATAGTGGTATTATTAATTCTGGTGGGCACTAATGGAGGCATTAACATTACTGGGGGCACTATTAATACTGGGAACCACATTATGACGTAGAGACTTAACACCCCGTGACACGTCACCGCCCCCACAATCACACCCACTTTGGGGTGTGGCTTAACTGGACCAGTATTTTTTGTTGGGAAAGGTTGCAACCCTAGTTCAGAAAGACCCAGGGACTACAACTGCCATCATTGCTGCTGCCTATGCACCTCTATTGGGAGAAGACTGCCCTGTTATACACTTTGGAACCTTACCTTTTGCTGCTGTATGTACTCAGGGCTGGTGCAAGCATTTTTGCCACCCTAGGCAAAAGCTAATTTTGCCGCCCCTTGACTCCGCCCATTGACCACGCCCTTTGACCCGTCCCTTTTTTGTTGGCCACCTATTTAATGATTGTTGCATGCAACATTTTACTTGACCAGCTAATTTTAGATATTCTACAGCAGTCCCGTTACAATCCCCCCTCCCCCAATCAGCCTTTCGACCAAATAATAAAAATAGTAAAATAGAACATTCAATTAAAACATTTTAATTGTAAACATTTTCTCATATGCAAAACATAAGATAGCAGCATTGCACATAGACAGCAGCACGTACCTCTCCCATCCAGGTGACGTCTCCTCCTATGCAGATCTTCTCTGTTATCATCTTCTCCATTTGGTCCGGACACTTCTCTCAGCCGCCTCGTCTCTGCAGAGTGTGACGCACGGACATCTGAGTGTGCCCCCCAATACCACAAATACTATCCTGAAGAAATAATAGTGCCCCCATAGTAATAGTGCTACGCATAGTCCCACCAATAGTATTTCCCTTCTAGAATGCCCCCATTAGTAATACTGCCCACTACACTGCCCCACATTAATTTTCCCCCACACTGCCTCACATTAAAGGGTTTCTGTCACCCCACAAAACTCATTATTTTTTTTTTGGATAGTTATATTCCTTATAGCGCGATATAGGAGAATATAATAGTCTTACTTACTTTCATGCGGCCGATTCTTTAGAAAACGAAGTTTTATAATATGTAAATGAGGGCTCTACCAGCAAGTAGGGCGTCTACTTGCTGGTAGCCGCAGCAGAAAACCGCCCCCTCGCCGTGTTGGTTGATTGACAGGGCCAGCCGTGATCTCCTCCTCCGGCCGGCCCTGTCAGTATTTCAAAAATCGCGCGCCTCTGGTCATTCGGCGCAGGCGCTCTGAGATGAGGAGGCTCGTCTCCTCAGCACTCCCTCAGTGCGCCTGCGCCGATGACGTCTTCTCTTTCGGTGATGTCATCGGCGCAGGCGCACTGAGGGAGTTCTGAGGAGACGAGCCTCCTCATCTCACAGCGCCTGCGCCGAATGACCAGAGGCGCACGATTTTTGAACTACTGACAGGGCCGGCCGGAGGAGGAGATCACGGCTGGCCCTGTCAATCAACACGGCGAGGGGGCGGTTTTCTGCTGCTCATTTACATATTATAAAACTTCGTTTTCTAAAGAATCGGCCGCATGAAAGTAAGAAATACCATTATATTCTCCTATATCGCGCTATAAGGAATATAACTATCCAAAAAAAAAAAAATGAGTTTTGTGGGGTGACAGAAACCCTTTAAGTAATTTGCCCCCCACACTGCCTCACATTATGTAATTTGCCCCCCACACTGCCCCACATTATGTAATTTGCCCCCACACTGCCTCACATTATGTAATTTGCCCCCCACACTGCCCACATTATGTAATTTGCCCCCCCACACTGCCCACATTATGTAATTTGCCCCCCACACTGCCTCACATTATGTAATTTGCCCCCCACACTGCCCACATTATGTAATTTGCCCCCCACACTGCCTCACATTATGTAATTTGCCCCCCACACTGCCCACATTATGTAATTTGCCCCCCACACTGCCCACATTATGTAATTTGCCCCCCACACTGCTACACATTATGTAATTTGCCCCCACACTGCCTCACATTATGTAATTTGCCCCCCACACTGCCCCACATTATGTAATTTGCCCCCCACACTGCCTCACATTATGTAATTTGCCCCCCACACTGCCCACATTATGTAATTTGCCCCCCACACTGCCTCACATTATGTAATTTGCCCCCCACACTGCCCCACATTATGTAATTTGCCCCCCACACTGCCCCACATTATGTAATTTGCCCCCCACACTGCCTCACATTATGTAATTTGCCCCCCACACTGCCCACATTATGTAATTTGCCCCCCACACTGCCTCACATTATGTAATTTGCCCCCCTCACTGCCCCACATTATGTAATTTGCCCCCCACACTGCCTCACATTATGTAATTTGCCCCCCACACTGCCTCACATTATGTAATTTGCCCCCCACACTGCCTCACATTATGTAATTTGCCCCCACACAGCCTCACATTAATTTGCCCCCCACACTGCCTTCCACTATGTAATTTGCCCCCACACTGCCTCACATTATGTAATTTGCCCCCAGACTGCCCTCCATTATGTAGTCTGCCCTTCCCCCGTACTTGTGTCGCTGATCCTGTACAGCCTGTACTTGCCGGCTGCACGAGTATGAGTTCAGTTAAGTTTAGTGTCTTCGGCGCGCAATCCTGTCCTGCGGCGCGTGATCCCACGAGACCCACCGCGGGAGGTCATGGGTCTCGTGGGATTACGCGCCGAAATGACAGAACTCATGCCCGCGCTGCCGGCAAGTACAGGATCAGATCAGCGACACAAGTACAAGGGGGCGGGTGCTAGTGGTGTTCGGAACTTGGGTCCGGCGGGTGACACCCCATCAGACTGGTGTCACCCGGTGTGGCCCACACCCGCCGCACCCACCTCACAACGCCATTGGCGGCCAGACTCCAGAGCGCCGGCGCCCCCAGCAAGAGTGCGCTCTACGCGGTGGCCTACTCTGCTTATGGGTGGAGCTGGCCCTGTATGTACTACTACTCCCATCATCGATTTAGTAAATAAAGACTTTATTTATTGCAAACATCAAGTGCGCCCAGAAGACCACCAGGCAGGAGACCCCAAAAGTCCAGGGTGTGCCCCAAGGGAAGAAAGGGGGCCACTTCCCGTCACTGCATGGGCCCAAGGAGCTCCACTGTGAACTGAGTACTACAGACCCCAGCATAGTTACCACCACTCCCATCTTCCTCACAGCGCTCCCCAGTGGGTTGCTGTAAATACTGCAATACAAATAAAGGGGGACAGAAGAAAAAGATGCAAAAATTATCGGCATAACCTACCAAACAAAAAAAGTCATGGCTTTTGAAGCTGCATGTACTAAAAAAAATTAATATGAGTCTGTTCAGGAAGGAGGGTAAATGGCCAGGTCTTGAACTAATAAAAAAAAAGCCCTCCCAAAAATATATTTTTAATTGAACTTAGGGATGTGCATTAATTAATATTAACAATAATGGAGTTTCCCTTTAAATGGAGAAGCAGAAGGAAATAAGGGGCGGTTCCTGTGACTGACAGCTGCATGAACGTTATGATTCCACGCCCACATTATACCATGTGACCTCAGGGGCACCGCCCTCCCTTACTTCCGGGTCTGGCAGTGACGGGGCACTGAGCTGACGTCATCACTGGCTGCCCTGGCCGCTTTTCTCGTGTGTCCTTCCGCTCGATCACGAAAAAAAAAAAAAAAAAAGAATTCCGGCCCAAGTAGGAAGGCTCTCGGTGAGCGGTGTTTCACGCGCCTCCACTCGCGGCTTCTGCGTTACCTCCGTGTCCCGATTCCACTCACGCTCCGTCCATCGCCTTCACGGGACGCCTTTCCCGTCTGCTTCGTACAGATCCTTCCGCACAGCCGCGGTGCTGCGGCCCATCAGCCGCCATTTTGGGTGTCCCGGAGCCGAGGAAATAGCAGCAGCACCGGGCGGTGAGAGTGACAGCGACCTGTGGGGGGGACTCTGAGGTGGTCTGTGACAGCTGAGAGCTGAGGGCTGGGGGGGCTGCTGACCCTGGCAGGGGGGCGCTGTGACACGGGTGGTAATGTCACGGAGGGGTGTGTGTGGTCAGTGACAGGAGGCTTGCAGAGGGTGAGGCTTCTGCCTAATGACTGCTGAGGGACTACAACTCCCAGCGTGTGCCACCAGCCTGCTGCAGTCATTGCCCGTAGAGCTGTCATACGTTGTGTAGGAATTGGTAGCGGATAAAAGTTGCAGGTTGGCGCGGTCAGCGCCGTCATGTGACAACGAGAACAAGTGATTAGTGTTTTTTTTGCACCGTGCATGTCATGTGACTTCCCTCCAGGTAACCCCTGCGCGCGCCGGCCACCGATGGAACTAGGGATTTGTGGCTGGCGGTCGCGTTGGCTTCGGAACTTCTTATGCAGATCGTTATGGCAACGCGATTCTTTTTGGCTTCTCGGGGTCATGCCGGGTGTTGTGTGCGCATTGGAGCGGTGTGTGTATGTGTATCAAATTTCTTCCCCTTTAATCACATCCCCTTTAAGGGGCACTTACTGACACCGGTCTGGTTGTCCATTTCGGTCAGGTGTAGCTTACCGGTTAGGAAGCGCCTCTGACCGGGACGTATGGACCTATTAAAGGGGTATTCAGATAGGTCATCGGTATATGATCGGCGGGGGTCCGACGCCTGACAACCCTGCCAATCGGCTGTTTGAGGCGGCTGCGGAGCCCGGGTTATTTAGCCGCGCGGCCTCCTTGCAGCTTACCAAGCACAGCGCCATACCTTGGGTAACGGCTGTGTCTTGTATTGCACCCAGGACCGAAGAGCTGCGTCTAGGCCATGTGACCAGTGAACGCGACATCGCCGGCCGTGTGCAGATATCTGATCACGGGGGCCCCCACCAATCTGATATTGATGACCTATCCTGAGGATAGACCATCAACTGAAAAATCCCAGAACACCCCCTTTTCGGGCAGTTTTCTGTGCTTTTGTATCCCGAAAATCACGTGTAACTGGCGGTGTCAGATCGGCACCCCCGCCAATCAGCTGTATGAAGAGAAGGCACACGTGCGCCGTCTCTCTTCCTGCTCGCCATAGACATAGCAGGAAGAGAGACGGACGGCGCATTCCTTCTCTTCATACAGCTGATCGGCGGGGGTGCCGGGTGTCGGACCCCCGCCAGTCTGATATTGATGACCTATCCTGAGGATAGCTCATCAATATTAAAATCCTGGAAAACCCCTTTAAAAAGCAAGGTGTACATGGGGTCAGATAAGTCTCACACACTGTGCTGGTCCTGCGGTTTGTTCCCCCCCCCCCCATGCAAATAGCCTTAAAGGGGCTCTCCAAGAGTATAAAATGTCTCCTCATGCGCCGGGCACCCCACATGGAATATACTTACCCCGGTCCCTGCTCCTGGTGATCGCACCGCCGGTGCCGCTTCTCCCTGCACACGGACGAAAACATCCGGTGTCGGGGGGGAGAAGCCGTAGTGTCACCGGCGATGCCAGGAGGCTCCTCCCTGTCCCCGCCTTCCAGTAGCTGCTCCCCGACACCAGATGTTTTCGTCCGCGTGCAGGGAGAAGCGGCGGGGACCGGGGTAAGTGTATTCCATGAGGGGACATTTCATACTCTTGGAGAACCCCTTTAAAAGTGAATCTGTCACCAGGAAATTCACTGCTATGCCGGGCACAGTCCCTCGCAGGGCGCGTTCAGCTGAATCTAGCGATACCTTTCACTTAGCGAGCCCAAGCCGCTCCGTGCACCCGTACTGCTCCTGCGTCCTCTCCTTGGTTGACAGGAGAGTGAGGGACTGCATGGGAAGCAGTATGGGGAACGAATGATCGTAGTGAGGATTGTTCATCCTTCATGTACTTTCAATCAGCCCGTGTAAAGGTCGAGCACTTATCGACTGGTTTATAACTTTGTACAAGGACCTCTACTACCCGCTCTGACGATGGAGCAGCGGTCAGTCCCCGCCGTGCGGCAGACAGAGCCTTTTCTGTGTCTCTTCCCTATACCATAACCTCTTCTGCTCCCAGCATATTAGGCTCTGACCTCGTGCCTTCTGTACAGTGAGGGCTTGGCCCGGGAAACATGATCTGTGTGTCTGCCGGGCCGACCGCGACTCCCCTTACCTGACTGTATCCCGGTGTTTTATGAAGCAGTCAGTTCGTATCGGATCGCAGTACTGGGAGCGCAGCTCTGGAGATCCGTGATCAGATATGAACGAATTGTGCCATAAAACATGGTCGGGGGAGCCACGATTGGCGCGGGATATGCAGCAGACACACGGGCCGATCAGTCGTGTACAGCATGAGCCCTAATGGCGGTTCCTGCCGCAGGCCAGCAGTTCTGTGTCTATATACCCCCAGCATGCTAGGAGTTGTAGTTACACAGCAGCTAATCTCCTGCTGTATCTGACGTGAAGCAATTTAGGGAAGGACTGTGTATAAAGGGAAGAACAGGCCGAGGAGGATCACAGAGAGGAAATTGGTCATTGATTTAGGTGTCGTTCCCATTACTCATAGTGAGTGTGTAGGTGGATGGTAGGAGTGATTGTCTGCAAGGTTGAGAGGTCGGAGAGGAACGTCATATGGTAGTCACCAGGAGATGAGCCTTCCTTCATAGAATCCCATTGGGAATGGCTGTTGGGTTACATGGAGCCGTAAGTGACGTCTTCCACCAACAGACGATCCCAGGTTGGGTTTTACACAGTTTGTCTTGTACTTTGCGTGAACTGGTTGGTTGTACTGCTGTCGGTCCTTGTCTGGATTTTCCTCCATTAAGTGGGATTTGATGCTTTGATTTCCGTGCAGATTTGAAATCCATGACCGGTTGCTTTTTGACGCAGATTTGAAAAGTGCACATGAAAAGAATATCTGCGACTGTATGGAAGCAGCCGTCCTACAGAGAAACCGTATCAGGGCTGAGTATAGGTGTGCAAAACAGCGCCCCTGACCTATTGGGCTTCAAGGGGTTGTCCAAGTGTTTCATAGTGATGACTTATCCTCAGGAGAGGCCGTCAGTATCTGATCGGTGGGGGGGGGGGGTCCAACATCCAGCACCCCCGCCATTCAGCTGTTTGAGGAGGCCGCAGCGCTGCGGACCGCGGCCTCTTTCTAGGCCAGCGGTGTTGCGTTCATCAGTCACAAGGCCTAGCTCCGTCCTATTCATAAAAATGGAGACGAGCTGCAATACCCAGCACAGCCACCACCCAGTGGACGGCGCTGTGCTTGGCAAGCTGCGAGGAGGACGGGCGCTCACTGGAGCCCTGCAGCATCTTTGAACGTCGGGGGGTGACAGATGAGATCCTAAGGAGACGTCATCGGTGTTAAAAACTCGGACACCCCCTTTAATCGATCCCCAGCTCGGCTATCCTTTCATAAACCGCTCCATAAAAATGGAAGCTGCTCTGTGCCTGGTTGCTATAAGGAGAAGTGTATGAGGCCTGTGGTGCGCTGCTCATATAACCCATCCTCGGGGAGGGCCCCTGGAAATAGAGGGGCTCTCCATGACGGCATGACATGGCCACCTATTGATTTTGGTAGGTGGAGTGAAATTTATCACTTGATGCAATGAAAGTGTTAACCAAGCGCTTTCCCTTCCAATAGTGTCTGATTATATTGAGTGTTTTTTTTTATTTTGACCTCAGGTTTTTGTGCAGTATCGATCGGGTGTGAGCGGGAGGCCTCCGTCTAACTGCGGCGCGAGAAAATATGGATTAAAATTTCAGCATGTAGCAAATACAGGAATCTTAAGACCCCGGCCGCGCGGCGTTAGTAATGTGCCCTGGAATGTTTCCAATCCGGAGACCTGGGGATTTGGTGTACGACCGGATACGCTGTATGCATGCACACAGACGGTGATATCCGATGTTTCCCCCTCCGTGATGCGGTACCAGAGTACACAAGGCCGAAGCCTTAAAATCCGCAATCGAGAACGTGTAAACCTGCCCATCAGATAAGTGTAGGACGAAGTGACCATTCCAGCCAACGTGGCCGGCGGTGGACTGCTGTCTGCCAAGAGTATGACCTTGTCAGGTTGGAGGAGTGCGGACCATCGTGTGTTCTGCTTAATGCTGCTTTTTTCCCCCTTGTTTTTAGACCTCCTCCCTCACCTGGCGGTCCGGGTCCGGCCTGTTGATGGTCGGTTGGCTCGTACAGACGCTTGATCGGCGATGCGGCCTTGTATTAGGAGCGCACTGTTTAGTCAGTCTGCATTAACAATTGGAGCCCTCTGAGGCCCGTGTGGCCGTGCGGTGCAGCGCAGGTGGTTGTACCCAAATAGCTTTACTCCGCATGGCACATATTTGTATTTAGGAGTTGTGGGGGGGGGGGGGGAAATCTGAATGACTATTTATTTTTGTTTGTTTTTTGACATTTTGCCTTTTATTTTCCCCCTAGAAACCAAGATAAAAACTCCTGTGTCCGTTTTTTCAACCCATGTGGCCGCCAGTATTCTAGCTTTGACTAGCTTCATACAGAAAGCTCTCCTGGGGGAATTAGCAGTTTGAACAACCCAGACTTGTCATCGGGAGTCTGAGAAAGCTTGGTGACAGCAGTCCGGCGGCCATGTTTGGACGCCGCGAATCTGCACTGATTTATGGTGCAGATTCCGCACGCTGCAGCACTTTTGAAAGCTCCATCTATGGGGGGAGGGGAGCTGATCAGCTCAGAAATCAAAGCGTGCTCATTCTTGTGCGGAATAGTTGCACGTTTTCACTTTCGATCCCGCGCTTTGCAGTGCATTGTGTTAAATTTGGACAAATCCACGTGTAACGCGTGCAGACTTTGCACTTAAAGGGGTTCTACAGTTTGTTTTAACTGATGATCTATCCTCTGGATTAGATCATCAGCATCCGACACCCAGGACCCCCGCCGATCAGCTGTTTGAGAAGGCAGCAGCGCCGCCGCCTTCTCACTGTTTACCGCTGGCCCAGTGACGTCACGACTAGTATCACTGGAATGGAGCTTAGCCCCGCCCAGGCCATTGATACGAGTCGTGATGTCACTCGGCCAGCGGTAAACAGTGAGAAGGCCGCGGCGCTGCTGTCTTCTCAAACAGCTGATCGGCGGGTGTCGGATGCTGATGATCTAATCCAGAGAATATATCATCAGTTAAAACAAACTGTAGAACCCCTTTACGGCCTCTTGCAGACGAACGTTTTTTTTTGCGTTTTGTTTTTTGAGTTCCGTATACGGAACCATTCATTTCATTGGGTCCACAAAAAATGTACTCCGTATGCATTCCGTTTCCCTTTTTTCGTTCCGTTCAAAGATAGAACATGTCCTATTACTGTCCGCATAACAGACAAGGATAGGACTGTTCTATCGGGCCAGATGTTCAGTTCGGCAAAAAACGGAATGCACATGGATGTGATCCGTATTTTTTGCGGACCGCAAAATACTGAAAAAGACCTACGGTCGTGTGCAAGAGGCCTTTTTTTTTTCTTCCGTTTTTTTGAGGACCGTAAAAAACGGAAGACATACGGAACACAAACAAAAGTCGTTTATCCACAAAATGCGGGCACACGGTTCTGTTATTTGCGGACCGCAAAACGGAAAGGATTACACACGGTCGTGTGAATGCACCCTTTTAATGGGAGCAGCGCTGCAGTAACCGGGGCACTACTCGGTGTGGAGTCCCGGTGCCAGCAGATCAGTGCCGCTGCTGGGTGTCGGACCCCACTAGGGATAAGTCACCAGTGGTAAACTCCCCGAGGACCCCTTTAAGTATGTGTCGCCTATTTTGCAGATATTTGCAATGTTTTGAGCGATGAGGATGGTTCAAGGATTTATGATTTCAGGGGGCAATACTCTCTAATGATAGCTGGTCCGCACCGTCGTGGGCAGGAACTTGGCATTCATTAAAGGGAGTGGCGCCGCTCCGCCGACAGTGTCATCTATCATTGGGGCAAAGGGAGTAGTTGACATGTTAATTGCCGGTTCGTTTCCTTCCAGCAGTCTTGTAATCTGTAGTTCTCCCATCCAGCTCCACGGCCATTAATGAGCTGATAGGAAGGGAATAGGAGGCCGCGAACACATCCTGTGACATTGGCACGCAGGAGCTGCCAGTCGGCTGTGCGTGGTTCGCTGCAGGAGCAAATTCATGACAAGGTTACAGTCACATTCCAGGCAGCGATCCATGGAGGGGGGGGGGGGGGGGGGGGGGGGGCGCACGCAGGTTCCTGTTAATGTTAATGGATTACTTTGGGCACTGTAAGCACCTCTCGCCTTGTGAACGTGTCTTAGGAGCTTTTGTGTGAGTGGGATTATAGGGCGGTGCACCAGCGGCAGAGGCAGTGTAGTTTTCCACTTGTGTCTTTTTATTAATTTTTTTTAAAGGCCTTTTTGTGTGTGAAGTTTTGCAAATTCTTAAATACTTTTATTTTGTCCTTTTTTTTCACCATTGCAAGATCTCTGCCTGCAGTCGGTGAATGGGAACGTTCCTGAGACCTATGTGTACGTTTGTATGGGATCCTGGTGCGTTCATTTTTTTTTCCTTCCCCTACGGACCTTCTTACTTGAATGCGTTTCGGACAGAAAAACGTTTTCCTGCTGCTCCGGTTCCGTCCTTTTTTCGGTCCCTACTTCCTGGCCAATCACATATTGGTAGCCTACCTCGGTCAGCGTCCGGCATTTCCTGCGAGTTTAAAGGGACCAGGAAGCAGGGACCTGAGAAGGAGTGGTAAGGTAAGCATTTCTTTTTAAAATCCACACTGATCCTTTAACCCCTTAAAGGGGTTGTCCAGCCGAGGAGCAGACAACCACAGTGCTAATTTGTGCCCTATTAAAAAAAAAAAAGCTCTCAGCTGTCCGTGTCGGATTGTGCCCGAGCTGCTACTGGTTACCGTTCTCCTCCGTTCCTCGTAGGACCAGGAAGTGGCTACGTCCCGTGACCACTGTGGCCATTCTGTGGGCACATCTGCTTGAGCGTCACATCATAGCAGTGACGTTCAGTTCAAGCAGATGTGACCACAGAGGCCTGTGATTGGCCACAGTGGTCAGGAGACCAAGCCACTTCCTGATCGGTCCAACGAGGACCCGAAATGGGGGCATGGTGGGCAGGTGCGTGGGTTTCATATTTATTTTTATTTTTTTAAATGGGGCACAAGTTCGCACCCTGGGGGTTGTCATCTCCTAGGCCGGACAACCACTTAAAGTGGTTGTCTTATCATAGACAATGGGGGCATATTGCTAGGATATGCCCCCCATTGTCTTATAGGTGTGGGTCCCACCTCTGGGACCTGCACCTATATAGAGAACGGAGCCCTGCAAGGTGGTGGCTGGAGGACTCCGATCCGGCCACCACCAAGCTGGCTCCCAATAGAAGTGAATGGGAGCGCACCGCTCATGTGCGGCCTCCGCTCCCATTCATTTCTCTGGGGCCGACGTAAATAGTTGAGCTATTTTTCGCCGGCCCCATAGAGAATGAATGGAGAGCGGCTGCGCATGCGCACTGCGCCCTCCTTCACTTGCGGGTGTCGGTCCTAGCGGTGAGACCCGCACCTATAAGACAATGGGGGCATATCCATGATGAGACAACCCCTTTAAAGGACCGGGCCAGTTTTGGGGGGCGATGTTCTAGTCTTTTGTCTACCGCCTTCCAGGAGCCGTAACCTTTCAGTTTTTCCATTGACCCGGCTGTATGCACGCTTGTTTTTTTTTTTATGAGATGAGATTTAATGTTTTATATATATACTGTATATATTTGTGGGGAGGAATAGAATAGAATAAATTCGCAGTGCAGTAAAAATGAGAAGTCCCCTCCGATCCCAGCTGCTGTGCCATCCGCCATGTATAGAGGGGGCCGAGCTCGCGGGCCCCCTCCATCCGGTGACTTACACGTACGCCATTGGTTAAGGTGACGGCTGGTAATTGCC
This sequence comes from Bufo bufo, assembly GCF_905171765.1. Taxonomy (NCBI): domain Eukaryota; kingdom Metazoa; phylum Chordata; class Amphibia; order Anura; family Bufonidae; genus Bufo; species Bufo bufo. Next base: position 141,887,433 of record NC_053398.1, on the reverse strand, counting down.
TCGGCTGGATCCAGTCATAGCAAACCTTCCATGATGGGAAGTATTAGGTCTGTATGGGGTGTTGGAGAGTGTTTCCGTTCAGTGACAGCAAACAAAGATCTGGAAATTGATAAAATATCAAGCACATTAGAACATTTTTCAGCACTTTTTTTTTTCTTTTCTAGTTCATATTTCCCGCTAGGTGTGAATGGGGTATTGATGTCCCCGGCCTCGGGCACTGTCACAAAATCAGACTACAGCCGTCGTATTGGAAGTGTCCTGCAGGTCAGAGAGTCGTCATGTAGTGGGAGTTGCTATTTATGCAGTTTCCCCAGTATATCCTCCTAGCAGTATATTGGTGTAGGTTTGATACTGGATCAGACTGGGTCCTTGTCTGTTATATAGATATTTCACTGGTGAAATTACATACGGGTTTTCAGTTGTACCTACCGGCTGGTTTTAAATGCAGCGTTTTTCGGAAAGGCGTCACTTTTTTATGGCGTTCTACTTTGCCAGAAAATGCTGTCTGTAATGTCTATATTTCCGAAGTTAGTTTCTGTTGTGAAGAGATATCAAAGGTTTAGCTCGTTTGGGTTTTATCGCTGAGACCCCCAAAATCTTTAGAATGAGCGGAGAGACACGCTCGCATATCGTGCGCTCTCTCATCTTGCTGCAGCAGACGGAAACCAGACGGGCCCATAGACTTGTCCGGTGAGGAGCGCTATCCCCTCGTTCTAGAGATCAGACCCCCACCGATCTAAATTTTTCATATGTGTCTAGGACATATCAAATGTTTTATTTATTTTAATTTTTTTGCCTTTTTCCCTTTAAGAGAGACCTGTGTTCAAAGCTGAACATTTAGGTTATGGTCATGTATTTTTTTTGCATTTTTGTGACAAAACCCGCTAGAAATCGATGGCAGTCCTCATGTGACACATATGGATTCCTCATAGATTTTGCGGCAGATTTCACTGGTTACACCGCGCAACAATGATTTTGCTACTGAGAGAAAAACATGTGATTTATACTAAAATGAGCGCACGGATTCCAAATATGAACTCGGAATTTGCCTGACACATCTAGATTTTACCCCCTTAAGGACGCTGGGATTTTCCATTTTTTGCCTTTTTTTTGTATTTCACTTCCCGCAGCCCTAACTTTTTTATTTTTCCATTCACATAGCCTTATGAGGGCTTATTTTTTGCGGGACAAGTTGTACTTTCTAATGGTACCATTTACAGTTGCATACCGTCTAGTAGGAAGCGGGGAAAAAAATTCCAAATGGGGTAGAATTGGGAAAAAATGCAATTCTGATAAAGGTTTTTATTTTTTACACTGGACACTATGCGGTAAAATTGACCTGTTATCTTCATTCTCCAGGTCAGTACGGTTACAACAATACCACTCTTGTTTCATTTTTCTTGTGTTTCAATGCTGAAAAAAAAAAAAATTACAACCTTTATTTTTTATTTTTTTTATTTTTTAAAACCATATTCTGACCCCTATTACTTTTTTGTAGTTCTGTGTACAGGGCCGTGTGAGGGCTCATTTGTTGCGGGACAATCTGTTCTTTTCAGTGATACCAATTTGAAGTGTGTGCGACTTTTTGATCTCTTTTTATAAAAAAAATATTGGGTAGTTGAAGTGACAAAAAATTGCAACTTGGCTGTTTGCCGTATGACATTAATATTGTTATATTTTAATAGTATGGGCATTTTCGTACGCGGCGATGCCCATGATGTTTATTTTTTTATTGTTTAAGTATTTTCATTTTAAGGAAAGGGGGGTGATTTGAACTTTTTTTTTTTTGGCAAAAAAACGTACTTTTTTTTTTTTTTTTACTTTTTTTTGTTGTCACCTTGGGTGACAATAACTGGCAATCATTAGATTGCCTATTGTGTTTATTGATGTCTATATAGACGCCATTGAACACTTCATTTGCACTATACCAATACAATGCTGCCACCTAGTGGTCGGTATTGGTATAGTCATCTAATGGGCACCGAAGCCTGCTTGAGGTTTCAGCCTATTAGATCAATGTAACAGGTTCCCCGATCTTAGCCGGAGAACGCTGTTACCGAGCGGAAGTGTGCGACTTCTGCTTCCAGACTGCGCAGATGCCGTGGTCACATTTGACCACGGCATCTGAAAGGGAAAATGTATGCGATCAGCCTTATGACTGATCGCATACATGTGCCGCGGGTCTCTGCTGTTTAAAATAGCAGAAACCTGGCGGCTATGGCGCTCGCTGCACGTGCGAGCGGGCGCCATGTTTGGGGACCGGACTTCAGCCGTACATGTATGGTGGAGGTCCTTAAAGGGTTAAGTTATACACGCAAAGCCTATTCAGTTATAATATTAATGCATTATATTGGAGATATTCCAATGGACATATCCAGACCTGTCCGGACGCACTCAGGCTGATGTCAGCAGTAAGTATATAAGGCAAGCTGGACAGATTTTGATAAAGTGATCTGTTATAGTGCTATCAGTTTTGAAACTTAAGATGGATAAAGGCAAATGTGTTAACGATCCACACAATTTCTGCTACATATGTGACAAATACACTACTTCTGATCAGCGCAGGAATCTGACAAAGCGAGGGCGTCTTGCCGCTTGGGATGCATTTGTGCTCGTAGTGCAGAACTTCCTTGGGAACAGACGAGCTGCAAACTCTGCTGAATTAGTAGACAACCTGCTTACAGCGTATGAACAACTTGGCTGCCGAATGTCAGTGAAAGTGCATTTCTTACATTTCCATCTTGACTTTTTCCCACCCAATTTGGGACACGTAAGTGACGAACATGGAGAGCGGTTCCATAAAGATATGTCTACAATGGAGAACAGGTATCAAGGCCGCTGGAATCCCAACATGATGGCGGACTACTGCTGGGAAAATATGACCGTTCACAAACACACAAGCAGATGCCTGAAGCACTTTAACAGTACTGGGCCTCGCTCAAGTAAGACTTTTAAACTGGAAAAACAAGACTTTTTGAAATTTTGTTATTCCGTTACATTTTCATACACTGTTTACTATGCAAACTTTGATGTAGATCAGGGAATTGTTGGAGTAAAACTCGTTCTGTTCATGGTGTTATCCTCCTTCCCACCTTTGTGCCCAGTTAGCGTCCATAAACTGATCTTTCTGCCGCCCTCTCTCCATGGAGTCCTGGTCCGTCCACAGCTCCAGGCTCTTGATCTGGAGAGTTACTGTTGTGCCGGGAGGCATTCCTGACGCTGCCGGTGAATGCAGAGTAGATTTGTAAAAGTCTCGGTGTAAATACTGACTCATCTTCGCGCAGTCATTTTGATGGCGGGGCCCCTGTCCTTCCTGAGGTGGCACCTCTCTGGCACATATAGACTATACCCGGCCTTCTGTATCGGGTTACCATCACAGGTAGGAGCGCACAGCCCAAAAGTGTCAGGTTCCCTCGGATCTCTTTACGTCTGTCCACTCGCTCTAGAATTACCTTCCTTTTCCTTCACACGTTTTATTGGCGTCCTAAAAAAAGTCTAATTCTGAAAACCTATAAATGACTGTGGGGCTAGAGCGACAAAAACTGCTTTATAATATTGTGCGTTGTCCCACGAAAAAATACTCTACGGTTTTCTAACCGGCCCCTGGACCTAGGGTTGGACGATATCAAAAATATTCCCACGATAACGATATTAAGAAATTTATCGCGATAACGATATATATCGCGATAAATGCCCATTTAGAAGAAAAAAACACTTGGGGCCACAAGGAGACGTTACACTGTATGGGGGGCAACAAGAAGACGTTACACTGTATGGGGGGGGCACAAGGAGACGTTATACTGTATGGGGGCAGCCACAAGGAGACGTTACACTGTATGGGGGGCAACAAGAAGACGTTACACTGTATGGGGGGGGGGCACAAGGAGACGTTACACTGTATGGGGGCAGCCACAAGGAGACGTTATACTGTATGGGGGCAGCCACAAGGAGATGTACACTGTATGGGGGCAGCCACAAGGAGACGTTACACTGTATGGGGGCAGCCACAAGGAGACGTTATACTGTATGGGGGGCAGCCACAAGGAGACGTTATACTGTATGGGGGCAGACGGGCAGTTCCCCAGCCTCTTATCAGCCCCCTCTGGTAACCCCCCCCCCCTAGTATTAATCATTGGTGGCAGTGGCCACAGGGTCCCCCTCCCCATCATTGGTGGCAGTGCCCCTTCCCCCCAGTATTAATCATTGCTGGCAGTCGCCACCGGGTCTCCCCCCCCCCCCCCCCCCCCCCATCATTGGTGGCAGTGGGCAGTGCACCCCCCCCCAGTATTAATCATTGGTGGCAGTGGCCACAGGGTCCCCCTCCTATCATTGGTGGCAGTGCCCCCCCCCCCCCTCCCCAGTATTAATCATTGGAGGCCACAGGGTCTTCCCCCCGATCATCGGTGGCAGTCGGCCGCCCCTCCTCCCTCCCCAGAATTAATCATTGGAGGCCACAGGGTCGTCCCCCCATCATTGGTGGATGTGGGCAGTGCCCCCCTCCTCCCTCCCCAGTATTAATCATTGAAGGTCACAGGGTCGTCCCCCCATCATTGGTGGCAGTGCCAGTGGGCCCCCCCTCCTCTCTCCCTCCCCAGTATTAATCATTGGAGGCCACAGGGTCGTCGTCCTCCTCCTCCTCCTCCCCCCATCATTGGTGCCAGTTTGCAGTTCCGATCGAAGTCCCAGCAGTGTAATGCTGGGGCTCCGATCAGTTACCATGGTAGCCAGGACGCTACTGAAGCCCTGGCTGCCATGGTATGTTAGTGAGCAGTATTATACTCACGTGCGTCGTGGCCGCCGGTCGCTCCTTCTGTCTGTGCGGCGCATTGCTAAGGCTTATAGCATTAGCAATGCGCCGCACAGACCTATGAGAAGAAGGTGAGTATAATACTGCTCACTAACATACCATGGCAGCCAGGGCTTCAGTGGCGTCCTGGCTACCATGGTAACTGATCGGAGCCCCAGCATTACACTGCTGGGACTTCGATCGGAACTGCAAACTGGCACCAATGATGGGGGGAGGAGGAGGAGGAGGACGACGACCCTGTGGCCTCCAATGATTAATACTGGGGAGGGAGAGAGGAGGGGGGCACTGCCACCAATGATGGGGGGGACGACCCTGTGGCCTCCAATGATTAATACTGGGGAGGGAGGGAGGAGGGGGGCACTGCCCACATTCCCGGCACCCGACCTCTGAGAGGACGCTGTGATCACCTGAGGGGTTAATTGCGCGGATCACAGCGTCCTCTCAGAGGTCGGGTGCAGGAAATGCGAGTGACAGAATTCCTTCCCTCCCCCACGCCGGCCGAACTGCTAAGAGCGCCTCCGCAAGCGGCCAGCAGGTATCGGGGACATTTGCACGAGTAGAAGTACTCTGCAAATGTCCCGTATCGGTTCATGCTGGGGCGGGCGGCCGCAGATTTAGAAGCGGTCAGCGTACATGACCGCTCCTATGACGTCACGAAATACCGCGGTATTTACAAAACGGCGATATCGCCATATCGCCGTTTTTTTAATACCGCGGTATATCGTGATACCGGTATATCGCTCAACCCTACCTGGACCTAAATACTTTTGTAATTGCATGTAATTAAAAATGTATTATAGCTACTGAGTTATTCAGTAAAATCTATATGTACAGCGCCACCTGCTGTTTGCTCTTTTTCTGATTTCTCTGTCCTGCTCACTGAGATGGTCGCACATGCTCAGTTTCATCCTTCAACTGCCACCAGCTGCAGCATAAAGGACACGCCCTCTGAGAAAAGACACACCCCCTGTGCTGACAGCTTGATATAAATGTAGCAGAAACATGGGGAGCAATGAATGGGGAGATCTCTGGATCCATGTGAGGTCCAGGGCTGGGTCTAGCTTTGTTAGAAATAGTCATCTGCTATATGATGTCTGATTTTCATTTTTTACATTAGTCATGGGATCACCCCTTTAATAAAGTCGGGAAGTGGTAATTAGGGATCGACGGATTATCGGAAGTACCGATATTATCGGCCGATATTCAGGAGTTTGTACGTTATTGGTATCTGCATCTAACCTTGCGTATAAAGCGAATACTAGTGAGCTCTTCCATTATAGAAGCGCGCACTAGTGTGCATCGGATGCTGGGAGCGGGGAAGAAGCTCAGCAAGCGCTTCCGATACTCACCCTCCCTGGTCTTCTTTGATGGGGCCCGCGCTGCACTGTCCTGACCCCGTGCACGCTGTAAGGTGACAGTGCAGTGCGGGCCGGAGAACACAGGGGAGCGAGACGCCGGACCCGGAGATGAAGAGGAGCCGCGGCTCAGGATAGGGGTTAATAAAGGGCTGATCTGAGGTCTGGTAGGGGTTAATAAAGGGCTGATCTGAGGTCTGATAGGGGTTAATAAAGTCAGTGAGAAGGGGGGGATGGTGTGGAAATTGGCATTTGGCACTAGTATATTATAAATGTAAATGATAAATTGACTACCAACTAAGGGCTTTATTAATTTATAATTTACATTTATAATATACTAGTGCCAAATGCAAATTTCCACCGCCTCATTGACTACCAACTAATATAACTTATATTATAAGATATAAAATATCGGTATAAATTATCATCTATCGGCCTGAAAGTTCACAGATTATCGGTATCGGCTCTAAAAAAATCAATATCGGTCGATCCCTAGTGGTAATAAGTTCGGCCACAATTGCGGGACTATTAAAGGGGCTCCCGGGATCAGCATATGGATGGTATGGCTCACCGGCCTCGCTTATCATCTAGGTGCCCGGGAAAGTCGGGTTATGCTTACCTGGATCTGCGCACATTTACGTTGTGATCCGCCCGGAGCACACTGATCTAGTGGCCATACTGGTAGAGTCTAGAATCTGCCCTCTTGATTGGTTTATGCAAATTATTTTGCGCCAAAATGATAGCGTATGCCGATGGTAAATGCACTGTGCGAATACACTGAACCCATACCTCTTTCCTGAAGTGTGTTAGACACATGGCGAATGTCACGTGTGCACCAGAATGCTGTCTCCATTAGTAAATCTTCCTCTTTTGTGTATCGGTTCCTTGCCAGTTTCAAGATACTTGCATGCTGTAAGTGAATGGAACCCATGGTAACTCCCCTCCCCCTTTTATCTCATGATTTATTTTCCATTAGCTATGAAATGCTGTGAATAGCTGTTTGTAAGGAATGTTCAGTGTTTGTAGCATAAAGAACGTTTGCTTTTCATCATTTTTTGCTTCTGTGTGTCCCCCGTGATGCTGCTGGGTGTAGACAGAATTGGTCTTCTTCCCCCTCTGGCAGCTTACCTCTACAGAAGGAGTCCTCTCGGCTATACTGCTGTGTACTGCAGAGGCTCTGCTCCTGCTATTTCTATTCAGTGAATAGAGGATGACTGTGCGGAGAGTGACTGAGCATGTGTGACCACCAGCACTTGGCTCATTAGCTGGACGTGCACATTGCTATACACTTGTACGATCTTAAGTAAAATTCAGAACTGTAAACCAGATTGAAAATGGCAAATATGCTTCTTTTTTTATTTATTTTTTATGATCTATGCAATGGCTGTGATTTAATGGGGGACAAGTCCTCTAAGTAGGGGTTACTGCATTGTGTCGTTTCTGGAGGTTGGTGCAGCCTGGTAAAACCTTAGAATCCATTTTATGGCTTTTCATTATTTTGCTGTTGTAGGCTGGCGTTGTGCCCTCCTGTATACAAGGATGCACCTGACATAACCTTCACTCCTGAAGACATCAGACTGGCTGCAGCCGGCGGCGCCCGAATTCTTATTTCCCTGTTCCTTACTGATCTTTGTCTAAACCGAGTGCGGGTTTTTAAATCTGTAAATTTCCACCGCCGATGTCGCCCTTTGCAATACACAGGGTGTGATCTGTCGCAAATCCACACGGAACGCATACAGATTTAGCTGCAGATCCGTTGAGGAAAATCCACCGTACAGTGTGTGGCTTCTGCGGTGGTCATGCCACGCATTTACCCACACATTCCCAGGTGTCACATTCAACCCTCTTTATACAGGCCCGGGTTGGCAGGAGTGGAGAATAGGAAAGGAGAAGGAGAAAAATCTTAAGGGTACAGCCACGCTATTCAGATTTTGCCTCAAGACCATAGATTGAGATTGATTGATTTTATTTATTTATTTATATTGATTTTTTTTTGTTTTTTAATCTCATTATTTTTGCACCCAAATCTATGGCATCAGATAGGGGACATGTGGACGTACCCTCGAGGGTTATCCCATCCATCACCTATCCAGTGATCGGCGGCCGCGGACTGACTGCAAGTCATTAGCAGAGGGGTCCCCGGTAGTCGCGTTCCCTTTCACCGGTGCAGAGATTGGGTATGGGGCTTTTGCTACTCCTTCCCGAGGGCCACCATTCTAGCAGCCAGGCCACTGCCATGGTATCTGTTCTTATGACTGTGTGTTATGCCATTCCTCTATTATTCCTGCTAAAACTTTACAAACAAATTGCCAGCAGTCTGCAATAAAGGTACTGCTAGGTGTTACCAGTAGCGGGTGTGTCTGACTCCCAATTAGTGATGATGGTCTCAGACTGTGACACCCCCCCCAACTGGTAACACCCACCTGTACCTTTACTGCAAATTGCTGACAATTCATTCATAAATTTCTAGTAAATCTAGTAGAAATAACGGAGGAACGGCACATTATAGAGTCATAAGAATAGAGGCTCCAGAATTGTTATTACAATCCTGAGGGGTTAATTGCCGCAGATCGCAGCGCCTTGTCATAGAGTTCCAGTGCCGGGTATGTGATTCTCCCGCCGCCTATATTTGTATTAAAAGGTTAGTTATCTTCATTGGTGGCAGTGGCCACAGTCCCTGCCCTCCTCTTCCCCTCTCTTGTTACTGGTGGCAGTAGTGGCACACTGGGGACAGAGGGACTCCCTCCTTCTCCACTGTGCTGTTGAGGAGAACATGGAGCATGCTGAGTGCAGCGTGCACCACGTTCTCTGATACTAGGCTGCTCAGTAGCGCAGCCAAGTACCTGTAAATGGCAAATCCTGGTATCGAATCGATCCGGGTACAAAAGTGTCGATTGGGTATCGATAATTCGATACCCGATTCAACCCTAATGAGGAGGAGTAGTGTGAATATGAACTTTTATTCTGCCAGGTTCTCCTCCTGCAAGTGCCCAGGAGGCGGGGCTTGTCTGTGAAGTGCTCTCTGCATTTAGCTGCACAGCCCCTCCCCTCTGCTGAGTGACAGCTGTAGAATCGAACCAGAAGATCACTACAGCTCAGAGGGGACTAGGGGCTGTGAAGCAGCACAATGGCCACTTAAGGAGCAGAACAAAAGTTCATATTGTCTCTACTCCTGAAAATAAAATATCCACTAGAATTCTGAATGCCCTGCTCTCCCCAGCAGCAGTGTAGCACAGTCAAGAGGAGGTCTGCAGTACATTTGGTGCAGTCATACTGCCCTCTGTCTGTCTCCTGCTTCCTAAGAAAATATCGGAGTTCAGCAAGAAATAGGGGCTGCAGGATCAGAGTACGCAGGGTTTGTTTGGGGTATGTTTCCATGGAGACGCCTAGTTCAGCCTCTGAGCTGCAAACACAGAACAAACTGAATGAAATGCACTCGAGCAGGATGATGTCCCGTGGACAGTGAGCGGTGAGGACCACACACTCGACAGATCACTAGTGGTGGGCGTCTAAAGCAGCGGGGGTTGCTGTTTACTTGTCCTCTTTAAAAGATTTCTCCACTTTGGATGGTCGCTAGGACCTCCAGCGATCACCTGTAATCTGGGGGGGGAACCTGGCAGTAAGGCCTCCACCATATCCATTTAGCGGATCTGCCAAATATGGATGCAGTCTGTGTTACATCCACGTTTTTTGCAGACCCATTGACTTCAGTGGGTCCGTGGTCCGCATTTTGCAGACAAGTATCGGACATTATTCTATCTTTTTGCGGAATGGACATACGGGTGTGGAAAGCACGTCTGCGTTCTTTCTGCATCTGTGTCCATTCTGCAAAAATATACTATGTCCACAAAATGTGGACCTCAGACCTATTGAAAACAATGGGTCCGCAAATAAAATGTGGACGGCACATGGACCGAAATCCGTAGTTTGCGGATCTGTGATTTGCAGACTGAAAAACTGATATGGTCATGTGCATGGGCCCTTAGGTTCTTCAGTTTCCCTGCAGCGCCACCACAGGAGAAAAAAAGCATTACACTAATATAGAGCAGGTCCTCTAGAGCAGAGATCAGCAACCTTCGCCACTCAAGCTGTTGCGAAAGTACAACTCCCAGCATGCTCCTTTCACTTCTGTGGGAGTTCAGAGAACAGCCAAGCAAGTGTGCATGATGGGAGATGTAGTTTCACAACACCTGGCGGGCCGGAGGTTGCCTACCCCCTGCTCTAGAGAGAGATGAGGAAAAGAACTCCCAATGGGTTTTTTAAACCAGACTTTACCGTTTAAGCTTCAGATTTTTGCAGTAGGGGGCGCCATCATGTTCATGCTCATGGCCGTAGCCGTTTTTGCAGTCCGGAACGTCCAGCCCATGATACAACAGTCCTATACTTGTCCGTAATGAAGAATACGTTTTTTTTGCGGGGGCCGTTGAAGTGAATGAGTCCGCATCCGACCCACAAAAAATGCAGGTCAGATATGGATCAAAAATGTTTGTGTGCATGAGCCCTAATCTAGAGGGTTGACCTTTTAAAAGGCTGAATTTTAGTATGTGTGTACAATGCTTTTCTTCCCATAATCCAGAAAGTTTGATAATCCGGCAGCTGCAGACTTGGGGCTCATGCACACGGCCGTTGGTCGGCCGTTCTCTGCATTGGGGTCCGCAAATTGCACTGGCAACATCTGTGCGGATACCGCAGACGGATCCAGACTCACTCGGTCAACTTGAATGGGTCCGTGATCCGTCCGCACCGCAAAAAAATAGAACATGTGAATGGGTCCGCATCCGTGAAGCGGGGTTCACACAGCCGGTGACGCAGCATTCATTTTTGACCGTTCTTCCCAGAAAAGAGCTAATTGTTTTACTCTCGCCTTCTAACGAGAGAATCGATTGGCCAATTATTACCGTTCACTCCCACCGCAAGGGCGACGTTGGGGGATCCATGGGTGTTTTCTGGCGTGCCACGTCGGCAGGAGCCACCAGAAACCACCACTGCTTGGCGGGGACCATGTTGGTGAGAAAATATATATATATATATATATATATATATATACACTGCTCAAAAAAATAAAGGGAACACAAAAATAACACATCCTAGATCTGAGTTAATTAAATATTCTTCTGAAATACTTTGTTCTTTACATAGTTGAATGTGCTGACAACAAAATCACACAAAAATTAAAAAATGGAAATCTAATTTTTCAACCCATGGAGGTCTGGATTTGGAGTCACACTCAAAATTAAAGTGGAAAAACACACTACAGGCTGATCCAACTTTGATGTAATGTCCTTAAAACAAGTCAAAATGAGGCTCAGTAGTGTGTGTGGCCTCCACGTGCCTGTATGACCTCCCTACAACACCTGTGCATGCTCCTGATGAGGTGGCGGACGGTCTCCTGAGGGATCTCCTCCCAGACCTGGACTAAAGCATCTGCCAACTCCTGGATAGTCTGTGGTGCAACGTGACGTTGGTGGATAGAGCGAGACATGATATCCCAGATGTGCTCAATTGGATTCATGTCTGGGGAACGGGCGGGCCAGTCCATAGCATTAATGCCTTCGTCTTGCAGGAACTGCTGACACACTCCAGCCACATGAGGTCTAGCATTGACTTGCATTAGGAGGAACCCAGGGCCAACCGCACCAGCATATGGTCTCACAAGGGGTCTGAGGATCTCATCTCGGTACCTAATGGCAGTCAGGCTACCTCTGGCGAGCACATGGAGGGCTGTGCGGCCCTCCAAAGAAATGCCACCCTACACCATTACTGACCCAATGCCAAACCGGTCATGCTGGAGGATGTTGCAGGCAGCAGAACGTTCTCCACGGCGTCTCAAGACTCTGTCACGTCTGTCACATGTGCTCAGTGTGAACCTGCTTTCATCTGTGAAGAGCACAGGGCGCCAGTGACGAATTTGCCAATCTTGGTGTTCTCTGGCAAATGCCAAACGTCCTGCACGGTGTTGGGCTGTAAGCACAACCCCCACCTGTGAACGTCGGGCCCTCATATCACCCTCATGGAGTCTGTTTCTGACCGTTTGAGCAGACACATGCACATTTGTGGCCTGCTGGAGGTCATTTTGCAGGGCTCTGGCAGTGCTCCTCCTGTTCCTCCTTGCACAAAGGCGGAGGTAGCGGTCCTGCTGCTGGGTTGTTGCCCTCCTACGGCCTCCTCCACGTCTCCTGATGTACTGGCCTGTCTCCTGGTAGCGCCTCCATGCTCTGGACACTACGCTGACAGACACAGCAAACCTTCTTGCCACAGCTCGCATTGATGTGCCATCCTGGATAAGCTGCACTACCTGAGCCACTTGTGTGGGTTGTAGACTCCGTCTCATGCTATCACTAGAGTGAAAGCACCGCCAGCATTCAAAAGTGACCAAAACATCAGCCAGGAAGCATAGGAACTGAGAAGTGGTCTGTGGTCACCACCTGCAGAACCACTCCTTTATTGGGGGTGTCTTGCTAATTGCCTATAATTTCCACCTGTTGTCTATCCCATTTGAACAACAGCATGTGAAATTGATTGTCACTCAGTGTTGCTTCCTAAGTGGACAGTTTGATTTCACAGAAGTGTGATTGACTTGGAGTTACATCGTGTTGTTTAAGTGTTCCCTTTATTTTTTTGAGCAGTGTATATTTTCTCTCCACACGTCGCTTTAATGCACCAATGGGGATGACACCCGTCATCCGTTTTTGGGGATTACAGATGCAGACAGGGTTAGGCGGTACGTGCACGAACGATCTACCCCCCAGCTTTGTCTGTCAGGGAAAGCATGGCGGCCTGTGCTTGTCTGCCTGCACATGATCACATTACAGTGCAGCGGCCGTACCGAGGGGAAGAAGGGCTTCAGACGGCGGCTGAAATATACATGAATGGCTTTGTGCAGCCTTCATTATTGCACTGTGCGCTCGCTATTCACAACACAGTGGACTCTGCTGTATCAAGTAACAAGAACGCTGCAAGTTTAAGAGCAGGCTCACAATGATGGGCTTTCATTTTGGGGACTGTTGGCACAGTTCCCCCCCCATGGGTCGCGCTCTTCTACCAGCTTCTTTTCAGCGGTCTCTTAGGCTACTTTTACACTAGCATTTTTTTATGAATCTGCAAAAACGCTTCCGTTACAATAATACAAGCGCATGCATCCGTCATGAACGGATCCGGTTGTATTATGTCTTCTATAGCCAAGATGGATCCGTTTTCTATTGTGCCAGATTGTGTCAGAGAAAACGCATCCGTCCCCATTGACTTACATTGTGTGCCAGGACGGATCCGTTTGGCTCAGTTCCGTCAGACGGATACCAGAATGCTGCAAGCAGCCTCCAGAGCGGAATGTAGACTGAACTGATGCAAACTGATCCGTTTTGGACCGCTTGTGAGAGCCCTGAACGGATCTCGCAAACGGAAAGCAAAAACGCCAGTGTGAAAGTAGCCTTAGATTTCCTTCTGGGAAATGCTGGTTGTCTGTACCGATCCCACAGCTCTTTCAGCCCTCTCACGCGAGTGTGACTGATTAGGTCCGGATGCGTTCAGTGAAACTCGCACCATTTTGCAAGCAAGTTCAGTCAGTTTTGTCTGCGATTGCGTTCAGTTGATTAGTTTTTTCCGCGCGAGTGCAATGCGTTTTGATCAGTTTTTTAGCACGTGTGTGAAAAACGTATGGTTTACAAAACAACATCTCTTAGCAACCATCAGTGAAAAACGCATTGCACCAGCACTTGCTTTCGGATGCAATGCGTTTTTTACTGAAGCCCCATTCACTTCTATGGGGCCAGGGCTGCGTGAAAAACGCAGAATATAGAATGTGCTGCGATTCACTGATGCGTGAAAAAAACGCTCATGTACACAGACCCATTGAAAGGAATGGGTCAGGATTCAGTGCGGGTGCTGTGCGGGATTCAGTGCACCTGCGCGGAAAACTCGCTCGTGTGACAGGGGCCTTAGGCTTCTTTCACACGGGGCGAGTTTTCTGGCGCGGGTGCAATGCGTGAGGTGAACGCACTGAATCCAGACCCATTCATTTCTATGGGGCTGTGCACATGAGCGGTGATTTTCACGCATCACTTGTGCGTTGCGTGAGAATCGCAGCAAGCTCTATTTTGTGCGTTTTTCATGCAACGCAGGCCCCATAGAAGTGAATGGGGCTGCGTGAAAATCGCAAGCATCCGCAAGCAAGTGCGGATGCAATTTTCACGCATGGTTGCTAGATGATTGGGATGGAGACCCGATCATGATTATTTTCCCTTATAACATGGTTATAAGGGAAAATAATAAAATCTACACACCTATCCCAAACCCGAACTTCTGTGAAGAGGTTCGGGTCTGGGTACCAAACATTCCGATTTTTCTCACGCTCGTGCAAAACGCATTAAACCGCTTTGCACTCGCTCGGAAAAATCGTGCATTTTCCCGCGACACACCCGCATCCTATCCGACCCTCACATGCGACGCACATGTGAAAGGGGCCTTAGTCTCTGAATAGGTCATCAGTATCTGATCAGTGGGGGTCACGGGTGCTTGAGAAAGCTGTGGCGTTCCTCTGACTGTGAGACCTCTGGCCTTTTCGCAGCTTCCCCTGGACCAGGGATGCTCAACCTGCAGCCCTTTAGCTGTTGCAAAACTACAATTCCCAGCAAGCTCTAATAACTGTAGGCTGTCCAGGCATGCTGGGAATTATAGATTTGCAACAGCTGGAGGGCCGCAGGTTGGGCATCTCTTCCCTATGCTGATGAGGCCACGTTCGTCGGTCGCGTGGCCTAGGCGCAACTCGGTCCCATTCAAGTGAATGGAGTTGAGCTGCAGTACCAAGCACATCCACTATACAATGTACGGCGCTGTGCTTGGCAAGCTGAGAGGAGGCCGTGGCACACACCTGGGGGTGGGGGGTCATTATTAAAGGATCGGGGCAGTTGGTGTCCATCTAAACTAAGAGAGCTTTCTCGTGTTAGGGGAAGAAAATGTCCCTCCATCTGCACAATGTCACCTAATGTTAAAGGGGTTTGTCCCATCTCACCTCAGCAAACACTATTTATCATGTAGAGAAAGTTACTACAAGGCTCTCACTGATGTATCGTGATTGTCCATATTGCTTCCTTTGCTGGCTTGGTTAATTTTTCCATAGCATTCTACACTGCTCGTTTCCATGGTTACGACCACCCTGCAGCAGAAGAGGTGGTCATGCTTACACCTTATAGGAAAAAGCGCCAGCCTTATGTGCGCTCCCATGGTCCCGGCCACCGCAGAGGCAGCTTTTTTCCTATAGTGTGCAAGCACGACCACCTCTGTTGCAGGGTGGTCGTAACCATGGAAACGAGCAATGTATAATGTGATGGAAAAATGAATGAAGCCAGCGAAGGAGGCAATATGGAAAATCACAATACATTAGGAAGTGCCTTGTATTAACTTTCCCCACATGATAAATGCAACTTGCTGAAGTGAGACAACCTCTTTTAATGCATTTTCTGTTTTTGATGTGCAGCGTGTGTCAGCACTTTGGACCATGCTAAACTGCTGACAGCACTAGGTAGAGGCTGGGCAGAGCAGTACAATCATGCCTTTTGTGGAACTTTTATTATCAGGAGTAGTGAAAATATGAACTTTTATTCTGCCTGGTTCTGCTCCTGCAAGTGCCCAGGAGGCAGAGCTTCACTGAGAAGTGCCCTCTGCATTCAGCTGCCTTGTGATCTCCTGGTTGGATGCTACAGCTGTCACTCAGAGCAGAGGGGAGGGGCTTTGAAGCAGCTCAATGCAGAGAGCACTTCACAGTGAAGCTCCGCCTCCTGGGCACTTGCAGGAGCAGAACCTGGCAGAACACTGCACCAGATGATAAAAGCTCCACAAAAGGCATGACTGTCTGCTCTTCCCGGCCACTACCCACAACAGTTAAGCATGGTCAACAGTGTTTATACACTCCCTTTAAGAGGAGTTCTGCAGTACATTTGGTGCAGCAGAAGCCCTACCGATCAGACACTTATCTTCTATTCTGTGGATGGGGTATAGGTTGTTGTAATTGGACAACCCCTTTCAGGGTGTCTTTTTATAGAAATGACCCAGGTTCAAGAGGTTTTCAGAAATGGCGCCACACCCGTCCATGGGATGTTTCTGGCATTGCCGCTCGGCTCCATCAAAGTGAATGACCCTGTGGACAGGTTTGTCGCTGTGTGTGGACGAAAGCAGCCATGTTTTCCCAGTTCTGAACAACCCCTTTAAATCAGGACCGCACAGGCAGCTGAGGCTCCTTGTAGTCTGCTGCCGGTACTGATCCTAAAGCCTGTACCTTACAGATAAACCCTCCTAATTTTGCATAGACGTGTAAGATTGTGATTATTCAAAGTCTTAATTTATGAAGTATTTTGTGAAATAAACACCTTTTCCATACCTTCTGCTTTCTCCCTGCCGCACCCCCAGGGTCCACACTCCGGTGGTTCCACGCTGCACTCCACTCCTCTTCCGCTCGACCTGTCTGGATTGCTGAGTTGGTCTTGTATGACCCTCCCCTGTCAAGATCCCATTCACCAGAATACAAAGCTTCTTGGGGAGGGGCGTCACCCTTCTCTGAGCCTGATTTAGACAGGGGAAGGGTGAAGAGGAGAGTGTCGTGTAACTTGGGGCCGATGGACTTGTTGGAGACACTGTCAGACCTGGCAAGTGAAAAATGGAAGGTAAGGAAGCGATGTTTAGCCTTGGTGTGGAGTACTTGTGTTCTTAGACCGGTGGTCTGCAAATGATGGCTCTGCAGCTGTAGCCAGACTGCTTCGATGGCATGCTGGGAGTTGTAGTCTAGTAACTGGAGAGTCACAGGTTGCGGACCACTGCTTAGGCCGTTACGTAATCCTTACCTTGTGCTTGGACATTCCTGCTGGTAGCGCTGAGTAGTGTTTGCTTCTTTAACCTCCCACCACTCCATAAAGATGGTTGAAGCATGCCTGCCGCTTGACCCCTGTATCCCACAGCTTGCTCCTTCCCCTTTCTCTTCACCCGTCACCCCCCATCCCTCCTCTGTGTGACGCGTTTCTGCCCTATAGTCCTTGCACGCTCTATAACCTCCAGCCAGAGTGCTGCCTTCATGTCTACATGTCGTGAACCGTCACTGGTGGGTCATGGGGGTAGCACTGGATGCACTGAGCTGGCCTAGAGAGAAGTCTAGTGGGAGTCTAATATGCACGCACACCCTCCAGACAGGACCGACTTACTGCGCAAGCGCCAAATGCATTGCCTTCATGGTCAGCGGCACTGGGCCAGGAGGGATCGATGCCCGCTCGTCCTGTGTCCCATGGCGATCAGTGGCATAGAGAGAGGAGGTTGTGGACACTTTGGAGAGTTCCATTAAATGTATGGCAGTCTAGAAAACCGAGCACAGTTACGTTTATTCTTATGTACTGCTCGTTGGGACATGAACTTAGGTTTCCCCAGACACAGCGGGTTCCGCAAACCCGTTACACATAACACGCCTGCAAAAGAAAGTCTCTAATATATGTGGATCTAACCGCTTGGGAACCTGGTCATGTGACACTCTTTTTTTTCTGAAAATCCGCCGATGTCGCCTCCTTTCCCAGGTTTTGGGCCCGAGCTGTGGACCAGATATCACTTCTGCTGCGGACACGGCTGGAGCTGTTCCCCTCTCTGGCACATGTGCATTCACCCGATCGGTGCAGACGCCAGGACGAGGATTAGTTCTGGCCCCGTCCGCAGTGGAAGTGCTGTCCTGTGCATTGCCAAGGCCAGAAACCTGGTAAAGGACGTGATGTTCTGATTTTCAGAAGAGAAGCATCACGTGACTGGTTTGCCAAGCGCCCGAACCGCGCAACTTGGGAATGGTAAGGGCGATTTCACATGAGCGCAGCCAGCGCAGGGAACGCGCTCGGTGTCAGCGGTATTTCCTGTACTGAGCGCTGCTTCTGTGACACAGACTTACAGCATTCTAATGATTTATAAAGCTGTGTGTTCCTGACCGAACTTGACTATACTGAACTGTACTGACGGAAATTCAGGCAGGAACACACAGTATCATAAGTTATCATAATGCCGTGAGTCTGTGTCTCAGGACAGGAAATACCGCTGACACACGGAGTGTATTTCCTGCACTGAGAAGAAGTATATTGCAGACTTTCTTCAGACGTGTAAGGCTACTTTCACACTGGCGTTTCTGGGTCCGCTTGTGAGATCCGTTTTTTATTTTTTTTTGTTCATAGTAATGCAAACTGATCCATTCTGAACGGATACAAACGTTTGCATTATAGGTGCGGATCCGTCAGTGCGGATCCGTCTGTGCAGATACCAGACAGATCCACACCTAACGCAGGTGTGAAAGTAGCCTTATGTGTAATTAAGGTGGGTTTTCTACCTGAAAAGCCCATTTAATAGTAGGACAATATTTATGTCCTGATATAACAAACATGTTGGGCAGTGGCCTCCTACGTGTATCTGTCCAGGTACAACTCCCAGCATACCTTGGACTGCACTACAACCCGTGTCTGTCCGGCTGTGAGGGCACGCTGGGAGTGATGGTCGGACCCCCGCTAATCCTTACACTGAAGGGGACGAAGCGCATTCATGCAACTGTGGCTGGCCCCAATCACACGAAATGGTGAAGGGAACACAATGCTAAACCAGCCCGGTGACCCTTCCATTCTTAGAATGGGTGAGGGTCCCAGGGGTCAGACCAGCACTGTCATATAGTACATCCTAGCAATATGCCATCTCTTTATATAATGGGAGGACCCCTTTAAGCATCCACTGGCAGGTGTTTTTGCTAGTTGCCTGTGCAAGACCAGGTGCAGCGTGTTATGCCGCTGGGCCTCGCTTGGACGCAGTTTCCACTTAAAGAAGCTGCATGTCGCCCCCAATTTTTCCAATCCACATCGCTGTTTTTGAACTACACTGTGGATTCCCACTGAAATCAGGGGGTCACTGAATACACGTGGACTGCATCAGAATCCGCAGTGTGAACATACCCTTAGACCTCATTCTTTCACAGTGTTTGGGGATTCTTTTAGGTGGGCTTGCCCAGAACATGCTGCATTTTGGGGATAAATGCTGTGAATCCGCCCAATAGAAGAATTCTTTGAGGTGGCTGCAGGTCGTGCAATAACAGGCTCTGCAGCTTCTGAGATTTCTCAGCCCAGCCTGCAGGTTACACTCAGCAGGTCCGAGGGGTCACGCCCCTGGGACAGGAGCTGTAGGTGCTGTTTGTATAGGGAGGTGTGGCGGCGTTTCCACGGACTCTGATCTGTAACGACCAGAACTGCTGTTCCTGGAACAAAAAAATCCTGTCCGTGGCGTTCATTGCCGGGTGTTAACATCCCCCTGTGGACTACAGCACGTGGGGCGGTTCTGGTCCGTTTTGACGCGTCCCCTTTATCTGTTGTGCAGCTGAAGATGAGCTATTGTTCACTGCTCTCAGCCACTTCAGGTGGAGCGGAGACGCTCACTTTATGGCCGTCTGCCTCCGTCACTGCTTTATCTCACATATATCCAGTTCTGGAAGCCTCCAGGAACATTTACATACATACAGATGTAGCAGAGCTGAATTTTGTCACAGTGTGTTGCATTTGGCTTTTTATACGTCAGCCCGTAACCTTTCTACGCTGTCACTGTACACCTTTCAATATTGATAGGCCATCAATTTAAGATCGGCGGGGGTCTGACACCCGATACCTCCTCCAATCAATGGAGGGCACTCCCCTGAAATGACTTGTGCTGAGGATAGGCTGTTTATATTAAAGGGGTTGTCCATCTTTTATTAAGCGATTTGCCTATCCTCAGGATAGACCATCACTAGCTGATTGGTGGGGGTCTGACACCTGCAACCCCCCCCCCCCCCCCCCCACCGATCAGCTGTTTTGTAATAGATCCAGTGTCAAAATCAGACAGGTCATCTATTTTGTAGTGGACGGAGTATGTCACTGCCGCTCCCACAGAAGACGATATATAGAGATCTACAGACGACAGGACATTGGGGGGCGCATGTTTTCTTGTTTTTCCAGTGCATGGCTTGCAAAAAAAAAAGCTTCTGCAACAGCATGCCAGTGTATTGTCGGCCGCCAGAGGGGGGAGAAGACTGATGATGTATATAGTCCCTCCACAGCGGCATCATGGGAGAAATATGGATGCAAAAGTGTTAATTAAGTTTGTAAATTACTCGAGGAAAGTTACTACAGGATATCAAGGACTTTTTTTTTTAACCCCTTAGTGAGCACCAGTACGCGGTCACTAAGGGGCCTTAGGCTGGGCTGCCACATTTTTACGGCGGCCCAGTCTAAGCACAGCATGGGTCTCCCATGCAGCAGCTCGGCTCCCACATGAGAACTGGGCTTCATCTGTAACAACTCGGGCCCTTAACCCCTGTGTAGTGACTGCGGCATCTCAGCAGTTACAGAGGGAGCGGGATCCCTCTGTCTCCCATCAGCACCCCCTAAATGAGATCATGGGGTACCAATGTCTTGGCCTTGCAGCCTAGAGCATAACGAAGGCTCCGGCCTGCCTTCAGTATATTCCTAGTATATTGGGAGATTATATATCTATATTGCTCTGTATGGCAGGGACGCTCAGAGATCAAGTGTGCTGGCCGGGCCTGTATTGCGGGTCCACAATATATGGGCCCCGGCTATTTGTGCACCGCATCACGGATGGGTCCACAATCTGGAGCTGTGGTGCGGAACGGAGGCACGAAACCCCATGGAAGCACTACAGAGTACTTCCGTGGAATTTCTCTCCGCACCATAAAAAATCTTGTTCTATTTTTTTTTGTGTGGTGCGGACGGATCATGGATCTATCTGTCGCAGCTGCGCGGATGGTGCTGGGCCCTTATGGACGTTCTGCATGTAGACGGTCCCTCCTCTTCCACAGTCCTTATTGATGATGATCAGTTTTTACCAGAATTAGGAAGTTGGGCGCTAGGCTTAGTTAACTTTGGTCTTGTTAAGGGGATATTTTAATGATAAGGGACAGGTGTCTGATTTGTGTCTGTCACGAGAATTAGGGTCTTGTCCCGCCGTATAAATGGAGTAGCGGTCGGGCATGCACGTTGCCGCTCCATTCATTTCTATCAGACTGACGGAGATTGTCACCTAAGACCGCTGCCATTCACTTCACTGTGACGTTTGATTTCCAGTAGTAATGTACCTGAGCTGGGGAAGGAGCCACCTTCATTGTGCTGTTCCTCCATTATTCCTCTTAGAAATGTATAAGTGAATTTTAAAACTGGGTGTAACCCTTCCCCTTTTCGGTGTCCCTGCCTTCTGCACTGTGAGCACTGACTGGACAGGGTTATGTTACAGGGACACATCCCCAGTTGTCCACGTAGGCTGGGGCCACATCCGTTACCGCCAAATGACAAAAAGAAAAATCTAGCACTGCTGGATTTTTTGGGAATTGTAGGGCTGCGGTAAATTCTTAGTTGCTTTGGATTCGCATTTATTTCAAATAATTTTTTAGGCTGCTCTAAGACGCAGCAATTTTTGGTCTCGGCCAAAGTCACTCTATAGCTCCAGCCTTATTTACACGCTTCTAGGAGGAATAACAGAGGAATGGCACAATCCAGAATTCCCCTCGTCAATGGGGCATGTCCCTACACACTGTTTGTCTAAGACAGACAGCATGACTGGACAGTGTGAGTTTCCTATTTGACATTTTTTTAAAATTTTTTTTAAGTAATGACATTTTATGTGTTTTGTGCAGAGGATGCCGGCCCCTATCAGACTGCGGGAGCTGATCCGCACCATCCGGACAGCACGCACACAAGCTGAGGAGCGGGAGATGATCCAGAAGGAGTGTGCCGCCATCCGCTCATCATTCCGCGAGGAAGACAACACATATCGCTGCCGCAATGTGGCCAAGCTGCTATATATGCACATGCTGGGATATCCTGCTCATTTTGGTCAGGTAAGATCTTGCTGCCCCTCGGACCTGTGGTTTTATCATTGAGCACATGCAAACAAAAAAAGGCGTTTATGTTCCCTTTAATTAAAAGTATGAAGGGACAGAACTGCTTTCATTGGCTCTCCTCGGCTTCTTGAGCGTGGGGGGTTACGGATCCATAGAAAGTATATGGGATCTGTACTCCATAGGCTTGGAAATCCGAGCAGAACCATTCAAAGCCGAGGAGGCAGAGTGCTGTAAGCAGTGCCGCTTCTGCCTCTTCATGTTTCCAGCAAGGTTTTGTTAAAGGGGTTGTCCGGGTTCAGAGCTGAACCTGGACATACCCCCATTTTCACCCAGGCAGCCACCCTGACTTGAGCATCAGAGCAGTTCATGCTCCGATGCTCTCCTTTGCCAAGAGTTCCCGTGACGAACCGGGCTCTCCATGGGGCTTCCAGGAAGCCCGGTGGCGTCACCGGCACTGATGGGCGGGCTTTAGCGCTGCCCTAGCCAGTAAAATGGCTAGGGCAGCGCTAAAGCACGCCCATCAGAGCTGGTGACGTCACCGAACACACTGCCAGGCGGAAGCTTTCCGCCCGGCAGTGTGTTATTGTAAACAAAAGAGCCCGTACCCTGCGTGATCTAGTGCAGAGCAAGGGAGCCCATTGGAGCATGAGATGCTCCAATGCCAACATCAGGGGTGCTGCCTGGGTGAAAAATAAGGGTATGTCTGGGTTCAGCTCTGAACCCGGACAACCGCGCTTGTACTCCATAGTTGAATGCATGCATGTCTGCCACCCCATTGAAATGAGCACCCCCCCCCCACCACAGTTACTGATCCCTTATCCTGTGGATTGGATATAAGTGTAACCCGTGCTTCAAAGGTATGTCCAAATATGTATATTTGGAAGCAGTTTTTTTTTTTTCTTGCTATACTGCAGATGTAAAAAACAAAAATATACTTGCAAAATGCACCCCTTGTTGAAGCGGTCCTCTCACTTCAGCAAGTGGCATTTATTATGTAGATAAAGTTGATTCAAGCCACTTACTAATGTATTGTGATTGTCCATATTGTTTACTTTTCTGGCTAGAGTAATCTTTCCATCACATTATATGTGCCTGTAGAATGACCTGCACTCAGACTTGAACTGTCCTCCTTTCCTCTACAGCTGGAGTGCTTGAAACTCATTGCCTCTCAGAAATTCACAGACAAGAGGATCGGTTACCTTGGTGCGATGCTCCTGCTGGACGAAAGACAAGATGTGCACTTGTTGATGACCAATTGCATTAAGAAGTAAGAAATGAACCTACATCTGCAGAAGGGTGGGGGTGGTCCTTGGCTGATTGCTCCACTCACCTCCCTGCTCATGTCTACGATACTGGGTATGCTGAGATCAGTAGTTCCACACAACCCCTTCTGATCTACTGCACTGATGATAAAGACTAAAGGGACAGCTATTCCTCCCAACTCCCCCATACACATGCATGCTTGGTTGTGCTAAGCATGCAGTTGTTCCCTGTAGGAAGCGGAGAATAAGCCACTGCCAGGCACCGCTTGTCTCCTGTGAGAACAAGTGGATTGGGCATGAAGAAATCCAACATGCCTGACTCTTCTTTTTATTTTTTTTCTCTGACATCTTCGTGGAGAATCGCAGCACCTCCATACACATTAGATGGTTGGCTGCTCCTACCAATATCCCAACTTGTATGGCCACATTAATGGTCTCCATGATTGATTGTCTAGATCAGGGATGCTCAACCTGTGGCCCTCCAGCTGTTGTAAAACTACAGCTCCCACCATGCCCTGCTGTAGACTATCCGGGCATGCTGGGAGTTGTAGTTTTGCAGCAGCCAGAGGGCTGCAGGTTGAGCATCCTTGGTCTAGATGTTTCCGCCTACACGTGATACTGGTCATAGGGATCTGTGTAACGTATACGTTGTGCCAGGGTGCCATAGGTATGGTGGTGGCAGGTTCCCTAGAGAGACTGATGTGATAGAGGCTATCCCAGAAACCAAGACCTGGAAAGGTTGTAAACTGCGGACAAATTCTTTCTTAATTTGCAAAAAATTTAGAAAAATGCCATAAGCATACATGACCTTGTACTATCCCCCAGCTGTGATCGTGAAGGTTCCCATCTCCTGCTGTAAAAACATACAGACCAGGCATCCTCTGCGTCCACAGGCTGCAAAATGGTGTCTGTCACATGACCACTTCCTCGGACTGTTCCTGGCTTCCATTAGTTTGGCTTGGGCAAGTGGATGCACCTGGTACATGCTCAGGTGTCAGCAGGCAGACGCATCTTTTACCTGCAAAAGATTTGTCTGCTTGCTGTTTAGCACCAGTCCGAACCACTGGAAGCCAGGAACAGCCCGAGGAAGAGGTCCTGTGGAAACGTCACCGCCATCTTGCAGCCTATGGATGAGGAGGGTGTCTAGTCTGTTCCACTGCACCCTTGGGCCTCCACTATCTTAGCTTGGGGACAGTACAGAGTCCTATATGCTTGCATTAAGCGTGCTTGACTGTTTATAGCAGAAATGTCAGTCTAAATTGGCTAACTCCTATAAAGGGGCTGTCCCACTTCAGCAAGTGGCATGTATCATGTAGAGAAAGCTAATACCAGCCACTTACTAATGTATTGTTAATAGTCATATTGCTTCCTTTGCCGGCTGGATTCATTTCTCCATCACATTATACACTGCTAGTGTCCATGGTTTGGACCACCCTGCAAATCCATCAGCTGTGGTCGTAATTGCACACTGTAGGAAAAATGGACGGCCTGTCTGCTGGCTGGGACTGTGGGACTGCACATAGGCTGATGCTTTTTCCTATAGTGTGCAAGTACAGCCACCGATGGTGGATTGCAGGGGTCGTAACCATGGAAACGAGCAGTGTATAATGTGATGGAAAAATGAATCCAGCCAGCAAAGAGAGCAATATGGATAATACATTATTAAGTAGCTGGTATTAGCTTTCTCTACATGATACATGCCACTTGCTGAAGTGAGAGGACCCCTTTAAAGTTTTCATTGCATTTTGACTTTTTTTTCCATTCAAGTCAATAGGGGCCTCCGCCTGTCCCTGGTAAACGCCAACCTACAGTCTTGCTGTAGATTTGTCTTGTTAATGGTCTGTAAAATTAAGGCTACCCTCCAGTCCAAACCTACAATGTGACTATACACATGGGGCTGAGCTGCGCCTGGGTTGTAGAAGTGAAAAGGGCTCAGCTGCAATACCAAGCACAGTCACTATACAATAGGTGGCGCTGTGCTTGGTGAGCAGGGAGAAGGCCACAGCGCTCACAGGGTTATATTTGTATGTATTTAAGTAGAGAAGAGGGTTTATCTTGGTAGATTTAGCATTCTGCAGTCTATTACAGTTCCAGATGGTTGTAACCCAGCTTTCCTGGGATCATGGAGAGTCAAATCTGCCTAGCTCTGGCACTATTTAGGAATGAGGAGGGGGATTTATCTTGGTAGATTTAGTATTTTGAAGTCTACGGTTCCAGTTCCACGTGGTCGTAACCCGGCTTTCCCAGGACCCTGCAAGGAATATCTGTTTAGGTATGGCACTCTTCAGGAGTAAGGAGAAGGATGGAAGATTTGTCACGGGGATTCTTACTCTACTTTTCCAGGCCCCTGGCTATCAAATCTAGCTAAGTATCCTACAATACGGAGGATTTACCAATTCATAATGAGCCAACATTCTGCAGCCTGGGAAAGCTGGGTAACAATTTCTGTGGGGTGTTGATGGGGCATATAGGTGTTATAAAATACACATCATGCTGCCCTGATGCATGATTCTATCAAATGGATCCATATTATCTGTCGTCGCCAATGAATCTCTACCCGGCTTTTCCAAAACCCTGAATGGCAAGTTGGTGTAGCTATATGTAGGGAGTGATCACTACATAACCAGGTAAATCTGGAATTCAACAGTGTGAGAAAGCTGGGTAGCAACCTCTGCGGAGGTGTAATGGAGGCCACCTTTGGTACATGCATATATATTTTTTGGGATTCTGGGTTTCCCTTCAATTAAATGTGCTGCAAATTTGCAGAATACTTACTTTGAAAAGTATCCCACATAGGCTCATGCAGCTGATTCATACAGGTTGTATCAACGCTCCCATAGATACGGTCCCGAAAATCCTCTCTCAGGGATGGAAGCGTCAATGCAGTGTTACTTACTGTATGCACGGTGCATACAGAATTATTTTTTCCTTATTGACCCATCCTCCGCAGTGGTGCCACTAGATTGAGTACCACACCATGAGTCGCTGTGTAGCCATGCACATTTAATAAGTCGACGGGATCAGCTGACGATCTAATGTAGTGATGGCCGACCTGCGGCTCTCCAGCTGTTGCAAAACCCCAACTCCCAGACTGCTTACAGCTATCAGCCTACAGCAGGGCATTGTGGGAGTTGTAGTTTTACAACCGCTGGAGAGCCGCAGGTTGGCAAGAGGGTCCTTGATTCTCCTGCAGTGGCAGAACGGGTGGTTGAGCATGTCGAGTCTTCATGACAGACCGACGGAGACAATGCAGCGTGCAAAAGCACAATGTCGACTAGAAGTGATAGGTGAGAGCGGCGCCCCCAAAAGCTGCATGTTGTGTTTCCCAATCACATCGTAAACTGTCCGTATTTGTTACCTCGACACAGTTTATTCCATCTTGTCACCTTTTTCCGTCCTCTAGTTTGTTTACGGTAAATGCATAAATGCTTTGTGACAGCAGGGACCCTCTTCTCTTGATTATACAAGCATTTACTGCGTCCGTGACATCATTTCGTGTGGGCGGCATGGAGAAAACAGAATAACAGCTGAGTAATACCCCACATTCATGGCCGCTCTGCTGTTCTGTGATCCAGTGCAGCACATTCATTAAAGGGGTATGGCTAGGATACATCATCACTTTCTAATGGCTGGGGATTCCTCACCAATCCTTTACAGCAGCCTAGTGGACCATAGAAACCTGTAGTCTGGAGATGACACCTTTTGTAATGGGAGAGCATTGCGGGCGTACTCTGTGACCTATGCATAGGTCGTTGTGCAGGAAGAGGGGAGGAGGTGAGCTGTGACATCACCTGTTGTGAATGGTGGATCATGTGTTATCTGTCATTGTAATTCTGCCTGTGATGATAATGAGATGACTGCCAAGAAGCGATCTCTACAGAACATGAAATGTCAGCCTGTTATTGGGCTCCGTTGTCAGAGTTAAAGAGGATCTCTCACCGCTCCTGACAGACCTGTTTTAATAGCTTCATGCATTCCCCATGTAATAACAATCCTGGTTCATCTATTCTTATGACTTTATGTTGTGCCGTTCCTTTATTATTCCTGCTAGAAGTTATGAATGAATTGCTAGCAGTCTGCAGTAAGGGCACAGAGGGGCGGTAACCAGTTGGGGGGGTGTCCCTGCACAGTCTGAGAATGACAGCACTGATTGGTTAGAGTCAGACTGTGCAGGGACACACCCCCAACTGGTTACCGCCCCCTGTACCCTTACTGCAGACTGCTAGCAATTCAGTCATAACTTCTAGTAGAAATAATAAGGCTGGGTTCAGACCTGAGCGTCTTTGATATGCGCGTTTGACGCGCGTTTTTGACGAGCGTTTTTTGCAATAGTAAACGCGCGTTTGACGCGCGTTTGTGTGATTGACTGCAATGTCCTATGGCCACAAACGCGCGTCAAAACGCCCCAAAGAAGCTCAAGTACTTGTTTGAGCGTAGGGCGTTTTACAGCGCGTTTTTCAGCGCTGTAAAACGCTCAAGTGAGAACCAGGGCCATAGGGAAGCATTGGTTTTCATGTGTTGAGCGTTTTACAGCGCGTTTTTCAGCGCTGTAAAACGCTCAAGTGTGAACCCAGCCTAAAGGAACGGCACAACATAGAGACATAAGAATCAATGCTTTAGAATTGTTATTACATGGGGAATGTATGAATGCAACATGTCAGGAGTATTTAATGATATTGATGACATGGAAAATTAAAATCGCATCACCGAAAATTCCTTAATGTTACTTTTAATAAATGGATTCCTCCACTGCTTGTGTGTTACATCCTACATATAATGCTCACCCGTAACCTCTGCCTTTTTTTAGTGACCTGAATCACAGCACCCAGTATGTGCAGGGTTTGGCCCTGTGCACATTGGGCTGCATGGGATCCTCGGAGATGTGCAGAGACCTGGCAGGAGAGGTAGAGAAACTTCTGAAAACGTCCAACTCCTACCTACGTAAGAAGGTGAGTTTATAGAGCCGCAAACACCGTAGAAGAAGCGGTAGGCACATCTCATCTGGTCGCCTGGCATAGGCCTTTGCTAGGGCAGTCGTCTTCTGCCTCTGCTCTTGCACAGACTTTATAGCTGGCAGCCGACTACATCTTAGGAGTTGTAGATTTGCAACGTCTGGAAAGCTGAGAGGATGGGGAACAATATTTGGGAATTTTAGGTATCTCTTGTAAATGTCATGTGTTCTGTATGCGTCGTTACAGGCTGCCTTATGTGCCGTTCACGTCATCAGAAAGGTCCCTGAACTTATGGAAATGTTTTTACCTGCAACGAAAAACCTGCTGAACGAGAAGAACCACGGTATGTAAGAGCTACATTATGATGCGTGTCATTGCCTCTTTTGACTGCGTTTCTGCTTTTCTTTCTCTTGTGCTAAATTTCGCCTTTTATTTTATTCATGATTCATCGTATTCTACAGGAGTTCTGCATACCTCCGTGGTGCTCCTGACAGAGATGTGTGAGCGAAGCCCCGACATGTTGTCACATTTTAGGAAGGTAGGATTTTATGGCCGTTTTTTCTACTCCCGGTCCTTCCCATCTTGGGGCCCCTTTCATCCACCGCTCTAAAATACTTTGGTTGACATTTATCATCCCTTGTACACCAGAAAAATGGCCTCAAAATTTGGTGCATGCCATGGTTGCGCAAAATTTTGCTCGCCATGAGGTGGGGCTATAGCCGGCCAGGCACATTTATTAAAATCTACACCAAGGAACTGTCATGGATGATAGTGGAAATCTACACCAGTTCCCTGGCTGGTATAGATTTCCATTTTGGTGCATGGACAAGCACAGATGCACCACAATTATTTTTCTTAGCTCGAGTTTAACTAAGGGTAGTAACCTGCTGAGACTTGGCTTTGTTGAGCTGTTGGCATTGGTGGATGGCAAGGTTTTCTTTTGAAAATAAAGATGGCATTCACATCTGTTGATTACAATGGGTCCTTTGTTTTACCAATACCGACTGACAAACTTCAAACTGCTGATCAGGGGTTCCCAGTCGAGAACTCCCAGTATCCCTTCTTCCCCACACACCAAAAATAATTTAAATTCAATAGTAAAAGAAATTGACTCCAAAGGTGTACGTAGCCTTTAAGCCACATTCTAAATAGTCTTAGGCTACTTTCACATATCGTAGTTTTATTCCGGCTGCCTCTCGGCATGTTTGCCATGCTGCCGCCGGAACTCCTTATGGTCAATGTGGCTGGAGCGGTCCTTCGGCGGCACACGTGCACTAGCAGCAGCACGGATCCTGCCGGAACAGCCTGCCGAAGAGATGACTTATAAGACACGTCTATGCATTTGCCATGAGTGACCCCAGTAATATTCTAAGTGTATGCTACATGTCAGGATCCCGGGGTTGTACTACATGTAATGTGTGGCTCCGGTTCTGTTGTTCGCTCTTCCTAACACCTGCTTCCTGTCTTTTGCTCTCTGCCTGTTTGGGATCCTGCTGTTTGTTAGAATGAGAAGGTAAGCATCATTAGTTGTTGTCTTTGTTCCCGTATGCCTATTCAATCATGAGAATATACCCTCCCCCCCCAAATACGTTCATGGACTAAACCTTTCCCGTTCCATTGATTATAACTCTGCCCGTCTTTGTGATGCCGTAGCACAACCTGGCCTATGTAATTCTGGCTCCAGGGCCCCCTAGTTATAGAATATCCAATATGTCAGTGTAAATTTAACGTCCAGTTTGTGACAGTATTGTGTCTGTGTCTGGGGGGAGACCATTAGGTTGCGTGGTTAACGCTGTCCTTGATCTCCACAGCTTGTTCCTCAGCTAGTTCGTATCCTTAAGAATCTCATAATGTCCGGGTATTCTCCAGAGCATGACGTGTCTGGCATCAGTGACCCTTTCTTACAGGTGAGCATGAATATTCTTTATGCCATAATCTATAGGGTTGTCCGCTTTTTTTTTTATTTTATTTTTTTATATTGATGACCGATATCAGATTGGCAGCAGTTCAACTTCCAGCACCCCAGCCAATCCTCTGTTTGAAAGGACCACGGCGCTGAGCCGAGCACTGTGGTCCTTGTTTTTTTTTTTGTTTTTTTGCATCACTTCCTTCCTGGAACCGTAACTTGATTTTTCCATTCACATAGCCGTATGAGAGCTTATTATTGGCAAAACAAGTTGTACTTTCTAACGCCTCCATGCAATATTGCATACAATGTCGTGGGAAGCTGATAAGAAAAAAATATTCCAAATGGGGTGGAATAAAAAATAAATAAATTACATTTCGCCATTTTTATGCGTTTTTGTTTTGATAACATTCCCTATGCAGTAAAACTGACTTGTTCCCTTCATTCTCCGGGTCAGAACAATTACAATGATACCTTATTTTGTTTCTCTTGTGTTTTAATACTTAAAAAAACAAACCTTAAAAAAAAAACTGTTTTTGCTGTGCATTGCCAGCAAACCTGTGGAACTGTTTAAGGGCTTCTTTTTTTGTGGGATTATGTGTAGTTTTTATTGATACAGATTTGGAGTGTGTGTGCCATTTTTTGCAATGACAAAACTGTGAATCTGCCATTATTTTTATTTATTTTTTTTCCCGTACGGGATAAATACATTTATATTTTAATTGTTTGAGTGTTTTTTGTTTATTTTTATTATGGGAAAATGTTTTGCGCACGGAATAACTTCAGGTTTTTGTTTTTTTTGCGGACCCATTGAAATTAATGGTTCCACAAACGGAACGGACACGGAAAGAAAATACGGTTGTGTGCATGAGCCCTGAGGCTGATGATGCTATGTAGTCCAGGCGCTGACTTCCAGCTACGGAAATTGGTGGTGTGTTGGACCACTGCTGATCTGCCAGTGATGGCCTATCCTGAGGATGATCCGTCCTGATGACATTTTATTATTATTGTCTTTTAGGTCCGGATACTCCGACTTCTCAGGATTCTTGGTCGAAATGACGATGACTCAAGTGAAGCGATGAATGACATCTTGGCGCAGGTGCATAGTTGTACTTTAGTTATAGTATTACAGAAGGCAAACTACACCATAAACCTGCACATTCGGCTTAGCCACAAGTGCGTGCTTTTTCCGTGGGGTACTGAGAGAAGCAGCTGGCACACATCTGGCATGGCTTATCTCTTGGGAAAGAATCACATAGGTTACAAAGAGTATGTCTGACCCTTGCTTCCTCCAACTGGAAAAGTTGGGACATAGTCTGGCTGGACTTACATGCAATATAAAAAGTAACGAGAAGCAAATAGTCCCTGACTCATGCATGCACGTAGGACCCTCTCAAATCATCCACTTGTACTTCCTAGAAAACATGTGGCACGTCAATGCCTTTATATAAAAGGAATTTTCAAAGTCGGAGCGTGCCACTTGTTTGCTTTGAAGCACGTATAGTCTGGCCGGTCCTAAACACAAGAATGTCAGCGGATCTCACCAGAAAATGTCAGGATCTTCTCACCAGCACATGTTTTCTGCTGGTCACTTTAATCAATGCCTGAAGATGTACAACTAGTAATTGCTAATGGTGACCACGAATGGTGCGAGTAGTAGTGTGCAGGATCTACTGACTACATCTGCCTAATACTGCACTGCTATCTTTTCCAGGTTGCAACAAACACAGAAACCAGCAAAAATGTTGGCAACGCCATTCTGTATGAAACGGTCTTAACTATCATGGACATAAAATCAGAAAGTGGCCTGCGGGTGTGTATCTCGGAAGTCACTGCTGCATTTCTGACACTTCCTCCGGACACATTATCCAGTGGTGATGCTTAGTCTCAGGTCACACTGCTGCAGCCGGTCCTGCGCTGTTTTGTGTTAGGCAGCCCCGCTCTCTCTCCAGGCTGTCCTCCTGCTGTGTCTCACAGGGATGATGTAAACAGTTTAAAGAGGGAGCTGGAGGATTTGGGATGAGATTGTATTCCTTGTGTCTTGCTGCTTAGTAGTTACTTAATAATGCGATTTCTGTATCTCCCCATTACTAAAAAAAGCTTCATGTCTTTTGTAAATTCACCCAAAAAAAAGATCATTCCTCTTTGGCCCTGATCAGAGTAAATGCATCATATTGTCGCAGGCTGGATTCACACTGGATGTATCATATGTCTGTATTGCTCGGATATGTCACAGCCTGACCCTGGGTTTAACTCGCATGATGTATGATGCAGCGAGTTCAGGTTAGTTAAAGGGGTTAATACTGGTGTCCTATCTTCAGTTTAGGTCATCAATATCAGATTTGTGGGGGTCCGACAGCCAGCAACCCGCCGATAAGCTGTATGAAGAGGCCCCAGTCCTCTTCCTAGGCCAGTGATGTCACGTTCATCGGTCACATGGCCTAGGCACAGCTCAGTCCCATTCGAGTGAATGGGGTTGAGCTGTAATACCAAGCACAGCCACCATCCAATGTACGGCGCTGTGTTTGATGAGCAGTAGCGCTCACTGGAGCTTCTGGCCTCCTCAAACAGCCACCAATCTTTAAATTGATGACCTATCCTGAGGATATGCCATCAATATCAAATTCCTGGATGACCCCTTTTAAACCCTCAGTCAGGCCATGACACAGACGTGTGAATCCAGTCTAGAAACGGCAATTTTACTGGAGGCAGTTGCCGTGAAAATGACCTCAGCTGGATCCTTCACATGAAGAATATTTGTTGCAGAATTTACTGTGAAAATCTGTTCCATACGTGTGAATGTGGTGGTGTCTGCAGCAAGCGCATGGATTCTGCACACCTCATTGGGATGAACGGCCAGTAGCTGAAATTTCTGCAGCAGCTCAGCTGCATGTGAACAGTCACCAAATGATCCAATCAAGAACGTTTACGCTGATGAGATTAGAATGGCTTTTTAAGGGTTTTTTCACAAAGATATGACATGACTTTCTGATCAGTGGCAGTCTGACCTCTAGGACCCTCCCGATCCGAAGAATGAAGGGGAAAGACGGCATCATTGGGGGTCCAGGAGGTCGAGCTCCCACTGATTATAAAGTGACACAATCACTTTACAATATGTAAATACTCCTTTCACAATGTACCGAATTAGAAAATTGACTGGGACAATATTGCGCCATCTTATTATTATTATTATTATTATTATTATTATTATTATTTTTTTTTTTTTTTTTTCCCTACAGGTTTTAGCAATTAATATTCTGGGACGGTTCTTATTAAATAACGACAAGAATATTCGGTGAGTAATTTTGTATGTTTTCATATTCACTGTGGGAATCATGAGGCTTGCAGCAGGTAACGGAAAGCATGCACATGGTTGTGATCACCTCAGTATCTTGTTTGTTTTTCATTACAGCTATGTTGCTTTGACATCCCTACTTAAAACTGTACAGACGGATCACAATGCAGTCCAGAGACACCGCAGCACCATTGTCGACTGTCTGAAGGACCTGGACGTCTCCATTAAGAGGTAAGAATAGCTGATTGCATTGGATGTCCCATACGTAGATGTCCGGTCCAGTCGCCTGGCGTTATGTCAGTGACCTGTGTGCCGTGTTCTGGGACGGCCATATGATGATTACTGAGTGATCCATCGTCTGAGCTTCACTGCTGACACCAATAATCTGACTGCCTCCCCAGCTGTGACGTATACGGTATTTGCAGCGTGTTTTTTCAGTACATTTCTGACTCCGTTCTGTAAAAACCCTTGCATTGTAGGCGAGCCATGGAGCTTAGCTTTGCATTAGTGAACGGCAACAACATCCGGGGTATGATGAAGGAGCTGCTTTATTTCCTCGACTCCTGTGAACCAGAATTCAAAGCGGATTGTGCATCAGGCATCTTCTTAGCAGCAGAGAAGTGAGTAATGTCTGAGTGACTGGGACAGAGACCTCCACCAGCCACCGTGGCTGCACATAATGCTGCAGATTTGACTTTTTAATTCCTATTTCTTATAGATATGCTCCTTCAAAGCGGTGGCACATAGACACAATTATGAGAGTCCTCACTACTGTAAGTATCAGAAAACAGGGTTAATTTTAAATGGTTATTGCCATCTTGGACGTATACGGCACATCCATATAATATGCCGTAGATGCCTTTCCCCACATCTGTTGAGAACGGGGTCCCCCAACCTTTCTCATCAAGAGAGGCGGCTGTAGCTTCAAGGCGGAGAATTAATGGAGAAGGGACCGTCCATAAGCAGAGCGATTTTCCTTAAATTTTACAGGAGTCATGAAAGAGGTTCTGTAACGTGCTAGAATTAGAGCGTGCCGTGAACATGCATGGTCACCTCTCCATTCGTTTCCAGCCATCGGCTACATCACCAGGAGGGATGGGGTTGGGGGAGCACCCCACTCTGTTTAGGAGCAGGTTCCATAGAGGGAACCCGCATTGATCAGACATTTGTCTAACATAGGAATACCCCTTTAATTTTGTCTTCATTACTGTCCTCATTCCATTTTTTATTATCAAAAGGAACTACAGATAGAAGATCAGTTCTGTTTGGGAAACAGTTCACTAATCTGATTGTTAATCTGTATTTCTAGGCTGGAAGCTACGTGCGGGATGATGCAGTACCCAATTTAATTCAGCTGATCACTAATAGCAATGAGATGCATGAATACACTGTACAGAAACTCTATAAAGCTATTCTGGATGATATCTCCCAGGTAAGTGGCCACAATCCCTCCACTGGCTGCCACTGTATTGCTTCTGCACAAGCATTAGTCCACTTCAATCATGAGGACAGGAAAAGGGAGATTTGCGGGAAGCATAAACATGGATTTGTTTCTGAACTTATCAAATGACGTTTCTTGGAATATAATAAGTTTTTGTTTTGGAGTTTCTGGAAGCTGCAAATAAGCATTCAGAGGGTCCAGCCTGAGCGTGCACCTCAGTGGGAGAGAGGAATACGCCGCTGCCGGGCACCCCTGGGGGCAGCTTACTGTATCTCTTCTGGGAACAAAGGATCGGGCATGTTGAAACCCAGTGTGCCCGATCCTTTCCCAACATCTGTGGTCAGAGGATAGTAACATAGTTTATAAGGCCGAAAAAAGACATCTGTCCTTCCAGTTCGGACTGTTATTTTGCAAGTTGATCCAGAGGAAGGCAAAAAGACCCTGTGAGGTAGAAGACAATTTTCCTCACTTTAGGGGGAAAAAAAATTCCTTCCCGACTCCAATCAGGCATCAGATTAACTCCCTGGATCAACGACCCCTCACTAGTAGCTATAGCCTGTAATATTATTACACTCCAGAAATACATCCAGGCCCCTCTTGAATTCTTTTAGTGAACTCCCCATCACCACCTCCTCAGGCAGAGAGCTCCATAGTCTCACTGCTCTTACCGTAAAGAATCCTCTTCTATGTTTGTGTACAAACCTTCTTCCCTCCAGACGCAGAGGATGTCCCCTCGTCACAGTCCTGGTGATAAATAGATGATGGGAGTGATCTCTGTACTGACCCCTGATATATTTATACATAGTAATTAGATCTTCCCTCAGTCGTCTTTTTTCTAAAGTGAATAACCCTAATGTTGATAATCTTTCAGGGTACTGTAGTTCCTTCATTACAGCTATTACTTTAGTTGCCCTCCTCTGGACCCTCTCCAGCTCTGCTATGTCTGCCTTGTTCACAGGAGCCCAGAACTGTACACAGTACTCCATGTGTGGTCTGACTAGTGATGTGTAAAGTGGTAGGACTATGTTCTCATCACCGGCATCTATGCCCCTTTTGATGCAACCCATTATCTTACTGTCCTTGGCAGCAGCTGCCTGACACTGGTTTTTGCAGCTTAGTTTGCTGTTCACCAAAATTCCTAGGTCCTTTTCCATGTCAGTGTTACCGAGTGTTTTACCATTTAGTATGTACGGGTGACTTGCATTATTCCTTCCCATGTGCATAACCTTACATTTGTCAGTGTTAAACCTCATCTGCCACTACTCAGCCCAAGCCTCCAATCTATCCAGATCCCTCTGTAGCAGTATACTGTCCTCTGTAGTATATATACAGTACACTGTCCTCTGTAGTATATATACAGTACACTGTCCTCTGTAGTATATATACAGTATACTGTCCTCTGTAGTGTTAATTACTTTACACAGTTTAGTGTCATCTGCAAAAATTGATATTTTACTGTGCAAGCCTTCTATAAGATCATTAATATATTGAAGAGAATAGGGCCCAATACTGACCCCTGAGGTACCCCACTAGTGACAGTGACCCAATCTGAGTGTGTACCGGTAATAACCACCCTTTGTTTTCTATCGTTGAGCCAGTTACTTACCCACATACAGACGTTTTCTCCCAGTCCGAACATTCTCATTTTATATACTAACCTTTTATGTAGTACAGTGTCAAATGCTTTGGAGAAGTCCAGATACACGACATCCATTGATTCACCGCGGTCAAGTCTAGAACTTACCTCCTCATAGAAACTGATTAAAGGGGTTTTCCCATCTCAGACAATGGGGGCATATCGTTAGGATATGCCCCCATTGTCTGATAGGTGCGGGTCCCACCGCTGGGAACCGCACTTACAATGAGAACGGAGCCGGGAAATGAACAGAGGGCGCACTGCGCATGCGCAGCCGCCCTCCATTCATTTCTATGTGTCCTGCTCCATAGAAATGAATGGCAGCATGGGCCGCGCATGCGTGGTGCGCTCCCATTCACTTCTATGGGAGCAGCGCTTGGTGGTGGACGGACCCCGGGAAATCCGGGGTCCTCCAGCCACAGCGCTCTCCGCTTCGTTCTCGGTGTAGGTGGGACCCGCACCTATCAAACAATGGTGGCATATCCTAGCTATACGCCCTCATTGTCTGAGATGGGAATACCCCTTTAAATTAGTTTGACATGACCGGTCCCTCATGAAGCCATGCTGATATGGCGTTATTTGCTTATTTTCATTGAGGTCCTCAAAGATAGCATCTCTTAGAAAACCTTTAAACAGTTTACCCAGGTGGTCCCCATACATATTAGATCTTTCGTGTACCCCGGCCTAAAGTGTCCTTCCAGTTTTGCTCTCCTGCCCAGTGTGACATTGAGTGTGGAATGACGCAGCCGCAAATTGGGCGCTACGTTTTTTTTATTCTTCACTCTTTAGCACATGCAGTTCTTTGTGCGACCACTAAGTGGCACTGCTTTCCATGTATTTTATACTGGACGTCTGTTCAGTTTTGTTCTCTCTCACAGCAACCTCTGGTCCAGGTGGCCTCGTGGTGTATAGGAGAGTATGGAGACCTGCTGGTATCGGGCCAATGTGAAGAGGAGGAACCTATACAGGTACGAATGCAGTTACCTGCACGATGCAGGCGAGTCGTTTAGGCAATTGATGCAATATTTTAATGAGCTTTCTTTTCTGAACAGGTCACAGAAGACGAGGTTCTGGATATTCTAGAGAATGTTCTTATTTCTAACATGTCCGCATCAGTTACACGAGGCTTTGCACTGACGGCCATTATGAAAAACTCAACTAGGTTCAGTAACACTGTCAAGTAAGTACAAGGCTAGATGATGGGCTTCACCTGGATCCGAGCTGCACGAGAACCATGATTTTGGCTTTCGTCAAACTGTTTTCTCACCAAGTCCTCTTGGTTCCTTGCAGCCGCATTAAGAAGGTGGTTTCTATCTATGGGAGCAGCATTGATGTGGAGCTTCAGCAAAGAGCTGTGGAATATAATGCTTTATTCAAGAAGTATGACCACATGAGGTGAGAAGACCGACCCCATCTGTGAGAACTGCTGCCTTGATTACTTCATGAGCAATTCTAACATCTGATGCCTTCTAGGCCTGCACTTCTGGAGAGGATGCCTGTAATGGAGAAGACCATGACCAATGGACCAACAGACGTAGCGCAAACGAATGGTGAAGCGGAACCTGGAATCATAGATACCAAACCAGTTCCGTCTACTCAACCGCCAGCCAGCCAGGTATCTAACAGCGGTGCTAAGTCTATGAGGGTTAGCTAGTTCATTTTACCACAACGGAAGCATTCATTCTTATGTGGGATGTCTGGTTGCAATTATTTGCTTAAAGGGGTTGGACATAGCCCCTTCTTCACCCGTTCAGCCCCTATGAGTGAAGCATCAGAGCATGAAATGCATCGCGCAGGGCAAGGGCTGTTTTTTTTTATATTTTTTAAACTGCTAGCAGCGTTCCCGGAGACATCACCGGCACTAACGGCCGGTCTTTAGCACTTAGTGCTAAAGACTCTCCATTAGTGACGTCACTGCTAGGTGGAAACCTCCGCCTATCGTGCCCATCAGAAGCCCGGTACATTACCGGTTCTGTAGAAAAAGCCCTTGCCCTGCGCAAGGCAAGGGGGAGCATCTGAGCATGAAATGCTACAATGCTCCACTCATAGGGGCTGAATAGGTGAAGAAGGGGTTATGTCTAGCTTCAGCTCTGAACCCAGACAACGCCTTTAATGCCCAATCTAGATGGCTCTTGTCACTTTCCTTTAACGTTTTGTGCCCATTGACTCTGACCGTGCCTTTGTAGAAAGCCTATAGGAGTCAAGGTGGCACAATGCTTTCCTATCGCTGCCACATTTTGGATATTTTTTGCATATCGTAGCGATATTTGTCACCAGCCTCTATTCTTCCAACAACTTAATGAGTTGTGACATGGAAGCTCTACTATCAAACTGTGGCGCTTGCGTTTTGGGACAGTATCTGAAAATGACCGGATTCTTGCATCATTTTGGTAAGGGGCTGAGCTTTTCTTTCCTTAGAACTAGAGGCCCTTTTACCCTTCCTTCCCGACAGCCGCCTGCAGTGGAGGAGACACTGCATTTACAGAAATCCCAGCTCTATTCCAAAATCAAATGAGGAGCTTGTCCGACTTCATGTGGTTCCAAAACCAACAGATTGTCTCTCGGTGCAGGTATTGCTTAAAAGGAGTTTGTCAGCAGTTTTGACTACTTAAACCTCCTGACGGAGATGAGTAGGTGAGGGGTCAAGCTATTTAAATATATCTCAGGAGGGAGCTGATGTCCCTTCATGTGCAGCGTCCTGAGCTCTTCCCAATGTCTCACCTCAGTTCTAGCATCAGAGGACTGTTACAGCTGTCACTAAGATTAGGAGACGAGGGTTGGGGGTCGCCTTCAGTGCAGAGAGCCCAGAACCAGGGTCCGACTGGGAACTAAAAGTGGCCCTGGGAAAAAGAAAAAACTAAAAGTTTCCGCATGTTCTAAATTGACAGAAGGTCGGGCCAATATAAGTAGGTGGAGCCAGCAATACCACAGTGCAGCGCAAAATACTGCCCCAGCAGAACCAGATACCACAGTGCAACACAATATACTGCCCCAGCAGAACCAGATACCACAGTGCAGCACAATATACTGCCCCAGCAGAACCAGATACCACAGTGCAGCACAATATACCACCCCAGCAGAACCAGATACCACAGTGCAGCACAATATACTGCCCCAGCAGAACCAGATACCACAGTACAGCACAATATACTGCCCCAGCAGAACCAGATACCACAGTGCAGCACAATATACCGCCCCAGCAGAACCAGATACCACAGTACAGCACAATATACTGCCCCAGCAGAACCAGATACCACAGTACAGCACAATATACTGCCCCAGCAGAACCAGATACCACAGTACAGCACAATATACTGCCCCAGCAGAACCAGATACCACAGTACAGCACAATATACTGCCCCAGCAGAACCAGATACCACAGTGCAGCACAATATACCGCCCCAGCAGAACCAGATACCACAGTACAGCACAATATACTGCCCCAGCAGAACCAGATACCACAGTACAGCACAATATACTGCCCCAGCAGAACCAGATACCACAGTACAGCACAATATACTGCCCCAGCAGAACCAGATACCACAGTACAGCACAATATACTGCCCCAGCAGAACCAGATACCACAGTACAGCACAATATACTGCCCCAGCAGAACCAAATACCACAGTGCAGCACAATATACCGCCCCAGCAGAACCAGATACCACAGTACA
Organism: Bufo bufo; assembly: GCF_905171765.1. NCBI lineage: Eukaryota > Metazoa > Chordata > Amphibia > Anura > Bufonidae > Bufo > Bufo bufo. The sequence goes on along the minus strand of NC_053398.1, from coordinate 141,847,226 downwards.
GCACAATATACTGCCCCAGCAGAACCAGATACCACAGTGCAGCACAATATACCGCCCCAGCAGAACCAGATACCACAGTGCTGCACAATATACTGCCCCAGCAGAACCATATACCACAGTGCAGCACAATATACCGCCCCAGCAGAACCATATACCACAGTGCTGCACAATATACCGCCCCAGCAGAACCAGATACCACAGTGCAGCACAATATACCGCCCCAGCAGAACCATATACCACAGTGCAGCACAATATACCGCCCCAGCAGAACCAGATACCACAGTGCAGCACAATATACCGCCCCAGCAGAACCAAATACCACAGTGCAGCACAATATACTGCCCCAGCAGAACCAGATACCACAGTGGAGCACAATATATTGCCCCAGCAGAACCAGATACCACAGTACAGCACAATATACTGCCCCAGCAGAACCAGATACCACAGTGCAGCACAATATACCGCCCCAGCAGAACCATATACCACAGTGCAGCACAATATACCGCCCCAGCAGAACCATATACCACAGTGCAGCACAATATACCGCCCCAGCAGAACCATATACCACAGTGCAGCACAATATACCGCCCCAGCAGAACCATATACCACAGTGCAGCACAATATACCGCCCCAGCAGAACCATATACCACAGTGCAGCACAATATACCGCCCCAGCAGAACCATATACCACAGTGCAGCACAATATACCGCCCCAGCAGAACCATATACCACAGTGCAGCACAATATACCGCCCCAGCAGAACCAAATACCACAGTGCAGCACAATATACCGCTCCAGCAGAACCATATACCACAGTGCAGCACAATATACCGCCCCAGCAGAACCATATACCACAGTGCAGCACAATATACCGCCCCAGCAGAACCATATACCACAGTGCAGCACAATATACCGCCCCAGCAGAACCATATACCACAGTGCAGCACAATATACCACCCCAGCAGAACCAAATACCACAGTGCAGCACAATATACCGCCCCAGCAGAACAAGATACCACAGTGCAGCACAATATACCGCCCCAGCAGAACCAAATACCACAGTGCAGCACAATATACTGCTCCAGCAGAACCAAATACTACAGTGCAGCACAATATACCGCCCCAGCAGAACCAAATACCACAGTGCAGCACAATATACTGCCCCAGCAGAACCAGATACCACAGTGCAGCACAATATACTGCCCCAGCAGAACCAGATACCACAGTGGAGCACAATATATTGCCCCAGCAGAACCAGATACCACAGTGCAGCACAATATACCGCCCCAGCAGAACCATATACCACAGTGCAGCACAATATACCGCCCCAGCAGAACCAAATACCACAGTGCAGCGCAATATACTGCCCCAGCAGAACCAGATACCACAGTGCAGCTCCTGCTGCAGTATTCCACTGTATTACCATCCTGATGATGACGATACAGTTGAATTCAGGAGAGCACCTGCCAGCTGCATAAGTAACTGATGCTCCTATGATTTATCAAGGCTCAGAGCCTCAGATCATTATGTACCTGGCTGGCGGCCGTGAGGAGGGCTCTGATGTATCCCTGGTTATCGGCCCACTGGGAAATTTCCCTGTAGGGTCTACGGTCAGTTCTCTCCTGTCCAGGACACTGTACTTTTAGGAACTGTCTCCAACGCACTTGCAATCACGATGCCGGGAGCGTTAGAACTTCTCCATGGTCATGCAAGAAGCATGAACACCAAGGTATGTTTAAAGCCGCTTTACTTCTCACCTTTCTACCTTTTTGGCAGCAATTTTGAAATGAAAAAAAAAGCTGATGGGACTCCCTTTAAGCTGTATCCTAATTACAGTAGCTCTCAGACTGATTGGATGGGGGCACTTTGTGGTCAGTCACTACACTTGTGTACTGAAAAGCTTTGCAGCCATGACTACTTGGTGCCTCTGGACCAATGAGGCAGAGAGGCGCTGTAATTAATATGTGGCAGATGCTTCTGGATGGCAGAAAGATCGGGTACGTCCACACGGGACACGCTCTCTGTGGGTCTGCATGTGGCAGGACTGCAATATTTTACAATACCTGTACCAATGGATATGTTTTCTATACTGTTGCTAAAATGCAGACGTTGCTAAAAATGTGAACATCTGGTGATAAAATTCCAGCTGCTGCTGAGTCATTCGGACTCAGGGAGATTTCTGTTTTCAAGAATACATCTGTTTTATCTTTTCTTCACAGGCCAACGATTTATTAGATCTATTAGGAGGAAATGACATTCAGCTGGTTATACCCACTGCACCACCTCCGAAACAGTCCACTGTGGGAGGAGAACTTCTAGATTTACTGGGCGATCTAAATCTTGGAGGTCAGTGTTTGATTAGGGGATGACTGTGCTAAAGGGGTTTCAGAGAGTGACGTCAATGATTTTTTTAACCCCTTCCCGACATATGAGTGACTTGCCTCATTTTGACGTACTATTACGTGATGGTGATCAGGAGCGGTGCACTCGTCTCCTAGGCAACCTGTCCAGCCCCAGGCTCGTCTCCTAGGCAACCTGTCCAGCCCCAGGCTCGTCTCCTAGGCAACCTGTCCAGCCCCAGGCTCGTCTCCTAGGCAACCTGTCCAGCCCCAGGCTCGTCTCCTAGGCAACCTGTCCAGCCCCAGGCTCGTCTCCTAGGCAACCTGTCCAGCCCCAGGCTCGTCTCCTAGGCAACCTGTCCAGCCCCAGGCTCATCTCCTAGGCAACCTGTCCAGCCCCAGGCTCGTCTCCTAGGCAACCTGTCCAGCCCCAGGCTCGTCTCCTAGGCAACCTGTCCAGCCCCAGGCTCGTCTCCTAGGCAACCTGTCCAGCCCCAGGCTCGTCTCCTAGGCAACCTGTCCAGCCCCAGGCTCGTCTCCTAGGCAACCTGTCCAGCCCCAGGCTCGTCTCCTAGGCAACCTGTCCAGCCCCAGGCTCGTCTCCTAGGCAACCTGTCCAGCCCCAGGCTCGTCTCCTAGGCAACCTGTCCAGCCCCAGGCTCGTCTCCTAGGCAACCTGTCCAGCCCCAGGCTCGTCTCCTAGGCAACCTGTAATACACTAACAGCCGATGCATTTTTTTTATAAAAAAATAATAGCTTCAAGTAAAAAAAAAAAAAAAAGCCCCTTTCCCCTGATTTTATAATAAAACATCACACATATTAGGTATCACCGCGTCCGTAACGACCGACTTTATAAATATATCACATGATCCACCCCGTCTGAGAAACACCATAAAAAAATAAATAAAAACTGTGTAAAAAAAAGTCATTTTTGTCACCTTACATCACAAAAAGTGCAACACCAAGCGATCAAAAAAGCACAAATGTCACACAAAATGGTACCCATAAAACCGTCACCTCATCCCGCAAAAAAATTAGCCCCTACATAAGAAAATCGCTAAAAAAACAAACAAAAAACAAAACTATAGCTGGCAGAACATGGAGACATTAAAACATAATTTTTTAGTTTTAAATATGCTATTAATGTGTTAAAGTGAATAAAAAAAAAAAGGATTCATATTAGGTATTGCCGCTTCCGTAACAGCCTGCTCTATCAAAATATCACATGACCTGACTCCTCAGCTGAACACTAAAAAAATTTTTAAAACAGTGCCAAAAAAAGCCATTTTTTTTTTCACCTTACATCACAAAAATTGCAACACCAAGCGATCAAAAAGATGTATGCCCCCAAAATAGTACTAATCAAACCGTTACCTCATCCCACAAAAAATGAGACCCTACCTAAGACAATCGGTCCAAAAAATAAAAAAGCTTTAAAGCTATGGCTCTCAGACTATGGAGACCCTAAAACATCATTTTTTTTTGTTGTTTCAGAAATGCTATTATTGTGTAAAACTTAAATAAATAAGAAAAAGTATACATATTAGGTATTGCCACGTCCGTAACGATCTGCTCTATAAAAATATCACATGACCTAACCGCTCAGGTGAACGCTGTAAAAATAAATAAAAACTGTGCCAAAACAACAACATTTTTTGGTCACCTTGCCCAATAAAGTGTAATAATGAATGATCAAAAAAATCGTATATACCCAAAAATGGTAGCAATAAAAACGTCAACTCTTCCTGCAAAAAACGAGCCCCTGCACAAGACGATCGGCAGAAAAATAAATAAGGCGTTCAGAAAATAGTTACACAAAAACATAATTATTTTTTTTTAAATGCTTTATTATGTAAAACTGAAACAAAGAAAGTAGACATATCTGATATCATTGCGTCCGTAACAACCTGCTCTATAAAAAAAAAAAAAGCACTTGATCTGCCCTATCAGATGAATGTTGTAAAAAGTAAAAACGGTGCCAAAACAGCCATTTTTTGGTTACCTTGCCTCACAAAAACCGTAATATAGAGCAAATAAAAATCATATGTGCCAATAAAACTGGCACCTTATTCTTTAGTTTCCAAAATGGGGTCACTTTTTGGGAGTTTCTACTGTAAGGGTGCATCAGGGGAGCGTTAAATGGGACATGACATCTAAAAACCAGTCTAGAAAAATCTGGCTTCCAAAAACCATAGGGCGCTCCTTTTCTTCTGCGCCCTGCCTTGTGCCCTTACATCAGTTTATGACCACATGTGGGGTGTTTCTGTAAACTGCAGAATCAGGGTAATAAATATTGAGTTTTGTTTGGCTGTTAAGGCTACTTTCACACTTTCGGCAGGCAGTTCCGTCAATCTGTATACAAACGGACAGTCATACGGACAAACGGATCCGTTTCTATTTCCCCCCCCCCCACATTTTTAAAGGTCTGCGCATGTGCAGACCGGAATAGTGGATCCGTCAATGCGGTAATTTTAATGCCGGATCCGGCACTAATACATTTCAATGGAAATTTATGACGGATCCGCCATTCCGGCATGTGTTCCGGAATTTTGGACGGAGATAATACTGCAACATGCTTTGGTATTTTCTCCGTCCAAAACGCCGTTCAGTGACTGAACTGAAGACCTCCTAATACATACTGAACGGAATGCTCTCCATTCAGAATGCATTAGGATATAACCGATCAGTTCTTTTCCGGTATTGAGCCCCTAGGACTGAACTCAATACTGGAAAAGAATAACGCTAGTGTGAAAGTACCCTAACCCTCGATGTGTGAAAGAAAAAAATGGATTAAAATGGAAAATCTGCCAAAAAAGTGAAATTTAGAAATTTCATCTCCATTTTCCTTTAATTCTTGTAGAACACCTAAAGGGTTAACAAAGTTAGTAAAATCAGTTTTGAGTAACTTGAGGGGTGTAGTTTCTAAAATGGGGCCGTTTATGGGTGGTTTCTACTATGTAAGTCGCACAAAGTGACTTCAGACTTGAACTGGTCCTTAAAAAGTGGGTTTTGGAAATTTTCTTAAAAATTAAGAATTTCTTCAAAAATTCTAAGCCTTCTAACGTCCTAAAAAATAAAATGACATTTACAAAATGATACAAACATAAAGGAGACATATTGGGAAAGTAATAAATATTTTATGAGGTATCACTTTCTGTTTTAAAAGCAGAGAAATGGAAATCTAGAAAATTGTGAATTTTTCTAAATTTCTGGTAAATTTGGGAAATGTGAAATATATTGACTCAAATTTATGACCATCATGAAGTACAATGTGTCACGAGAAAACAATCCCTCTGAATGGCTTGGATAAATAAGTGTTCCAAAGTTATTACCACATAAAGTGCCACTATACAATGGACGGCGCTGTGCTTGGGAAGCTGTGAGGAGGCCGCAGCTGATCGTCTGGGGTGCCGAGAGTCTGTTCCCCGCCAATCTAATATTCAGTTGTCAGTGCAGAGTGGATCCAGCAGGTGGCAGCAGAAGTTCTTCGTTTACCTATCTCATTCGCTTGGATCCACTTCTGGCTTTGGCTCCGCAAACTGCCACAAAAGCTGCCTTTGTGGCTTGGGCCTTAGGAAAGCTTTCTTGCCTGATCCTAGCCGAATCCAATCCAGCAGTCGGATGTATAAGGCCGGGTTCCCGTGTATATGGACATCCATGCTTTAAAAAACGCCAGAGCTCAGTGCGGGTAAGCCGTTCGGGCCCTGGGCGCACAACGCTCCCCGGGAAAGCTGCCTCAGATGCCGTGGTCAGAATTGTTCACAGCATCAATGTCTGCAATCGGTGTTATCGCCGATCAGACAGGGGTCTGCTGTGTGAAAGTGGAGTGGAGCGGACATAATCTTTAAAGAGACAACATCTGCCGTACATGTGCAGCTTATATCGTCAGGGAGTTAAAATGCTAATAGCTTTTTGGTTGAAATGTGGAAATTTTTCACTGATTTGGGTAGAACACAGAAACGTCACAGGTTGTGTGGGATTGTAGCTCGGCTCCACTGAAGTGAAGCAAACGGAGTTGTAATGCCGCACACAACCTGTGGACAGTTGGGGCACTGTTTTTGGAGAGCAGCCATGTTTTGCTAATCTGGACAATCCCTAATAATAGTCTTTATTTTACTTCTATTCGATCAGCTCCTCCAGCACCTGTCCCTCAGATGCCTGCACCCCAGCTCTTACTAGATGGACTGTCAGGCCAACCTCTCTTCAACGAAATATCAGGTCAGTACAAAGTCCCCTCTCCTTCTGTATTGAAATATTAAAAGGTGCCCATCATTTTGGCAAACTTCTGACGTGTGACATTTTTGAGGTGCGGAGGAGATTACCTGAGCGTTGCGCAACGCCTCTTCATTTTCGCACAGCTCTCCAAGCAATCAGTGTACAGATTCATAGAAAGTGCATAGACCTTCTATAAATCCATACACCGCTCTCTAACGAGCGGACCGTCACAGAGCTCCGCTGGTCGCTTCTGCCCCTTTATCAGTACTCGACCCCCCCACCAATGACTATTCCTCCCATCTCTCTAGGTATTCCACCCATCACTGCTTACAACAAGAACGGCCTGAAAATAGACTTCAGCTTTGAGCGGTCCAGCACAAACGCCAGTGTGACTGTGATTACAACTCAAGCGTACAACAGCACAGACGGCGAGATGACCGACTACGTGTTCCAGGCGGCTGTACCAAAGGTAGCCCTTCTGCGGTTGCAGCAGTTGGACAGTATTGTCATTGCCTGTGTATTTTCAGTTTTTAGGCCCGAGGCCAAGAACGATCACTGATCTGTTTTTACTTTCAGACGTTCCAGCTTCAGCTCCTATCCCCGAGCAGTAATGTCCTTCCACCCTTCAATGCTGGTAGTGTCACGCAGGTCATTAAAGTTCTCAACCCCCAAAAGGTAAATGTGCGCACACAATAGCAATTCACACAGGGAGCGATATGCTGTGGCGTTTAAGCTGCGCAATTGTGGGTGGAAAAGATGCAACTTTTTACAATTGCAGCAAATATCCACAATCCGCCTAAAACACTCAGCGGATTTCTGCCTCTGGTTGCTGACCTTAGCTGCGGTGCGGGTGCCTGCTGTTTCATATGCCGGCTGTGGACATTTAACTACTCAGATGCTCAAATGTGACCACTGCGTCTGAGAAGGCTAAAAACCCGGAAACGCACCCTTCTGGGTCAGGTGCGCTTTTACCCCAGCAGAGATCTGGCAAAGCGCCCTGTTGTAGTAATGAGCTCATTATTAGTCTATCCCAGTTCAGGCCAGAAGGTGGCAGCACTGAACTGGCATATAGTGACTTCTGTACAGAATAAGGGAAAATTCACACGACAGGATGTGGTTTGCGGTCAGCAAATTGTGGATTCGCTAAACACAGATACCGGCTGCGTGCGTTCCGCATTTTGCCTATTGTCTGGACATGCTCTATCTTTTTTGCAGGGCCGCAGAGCAAAACTACGGATGCGGGCCCATCTTTTAAAATGAATTGGTCCGCACCCGTTCTGCAAAATTGCTGAATGGATGCAGATCCAGAACTTGTGGTCATGTGAATGCATCCATCAGGAGTAAAGTTACAGTTATCTGAGGATTGCAAGTTGTGGTTCACTTGGGAATTTTACAAAAAGTAAAAAAATGTTTTGGGAAAAAATATATAAAAATTCTACAGTATTAAAACGCAAGAAAAACTATACATATGTGGTATCGCTAGATTCATACTGACCTGGAGAATAAAGGGCACAAGCCAGTTTTATTGCATAGTGAAAAAAAACAGTGGCGGGAATTTCGTTTCCCCCCCCCCCCCCCAATTCCACCCCGTTCAAATATTTTTTATTTTTTTCCCTGCTTTCCACAACATCCTATGTAATATTAAATGGTGGCATTAGAAAGTCCAACTTGTCCTGCGAAAAATGAGCTCTCCTACGGCTAGGTGAATGGGAAAAATAAAAAAAAGTTATGGCTCCGGGAAGCGTGAAGCAAAAATGGAAAATTGCTGCGTCAGGGAGGGGTTAAAGGGGTGTGACTGTCTTAGAAAATGAGGCTTATTCTATGGCCTCATGCACGCGGCCGTTGGGCGTGGCCGTATTGCGGCCCGCAAACTGCGGTTCGGCAATCCACGGCCGCCGGCCGTTTGCACCCCACATCACGGATGCAGACCGCAATTGTGGTCCCCAATGCACGGAACGGCCGTGTGCATGAGGCCTTTGTCTAATGAAAACGTATGCATTTTTTGTATGTTTGGTGCCGTTTTTAAGATCTTTGCTTGCTGTCATCAGTAGGAAACTACATTGTTTAGCTCCTATGGATGAAAGAATCTGTCCTGGCCATGTGACGGAAACGTGGCTGCATGGCTTGTTGCATGACAAGGGGACTGCACCCGCGTGCCTGTCACATGAACACGACTGGAAGTAAACAATGAAGGCGCCAATAATTAATGTTCTCTTTCCTGTTTTATATATGAACTTATTTTTTCTTTTTTTTGTTCCCTGCAGCAACAGCTGCGTATGCGGATCAAGCTGACCTACAACCATAAGGGCTCGGCTATGCAGGACCTTGCCGAAGTGAGCAACTTCCCTCCTCAGTCCTGGCAATAAGACGGCGCTGCGTCTCCTCTCACCCTCCCCACCCAAGATGAAGGAACTCTGGGCTGGAGCCAATGCCCTTGGATTGCCAACGATTGCACTTTGGGCCTTGGGGTAGCTGAAAAGGTTGAGGGACATTCTGCAACCGAGTGAAGCAATGAACACAAGGCAAGGACACTGCTGCCTCTCTCCTCCTCAACGCAAGAGGGAGCAGCCTGGCCTCCTCCAACCCTTCCCGCCCGGGAATAAGAGCTGATTTTCCCAGGCCGGATCTCATGGGATTATTTTTTTTTTTTTGTGTTCTTCTCCCCCCCCCCCCCCCCCCCACATTTTCTCCTCTGTACATTCCTGCAGACATGTTCCCACTCAGACGCCTTCCAGGCTCCTTTCTTCACCTCTCTCTCTAGAACGGAGAGAAGCTCTTGTTTTTAGAATAAACATCCTAATCCGAGGAACGAATCGCCGCTCCCTTCATTCTTCCGGATACTTAATGCCCCTCCAAAAAAAGTGCTAGTTCTGCAGCCTAAACTTTAAGCCCCCCCCCCTGAATCTGCCGCTCGGCACCTGATAGTAACTTCTTTGTAAATTACTACTGTTAATCTCTTGCAATGAGCTGTGTCCAGGTTACAGCGCCTCCCGCAGGTTGCATCGGGTCATAGGGCAGGGAAGTAGTGAACGCTACAGAGGTGGCCTGTCCTGGATCTCTGTAGATTTGTGGTACTGAAGCCGTGACTTTCAGTAGGTAGGATGCACAGATGTAAAGGAGCTGACTATACAGTATCTGATTTATATAAATATATATATTATTTTTTAATTTTTTCGTTAGTTGCAGCTGCTAATTTCTTAATCATTTGTAGATTTTGCTGGGCCTGCTAAGGGGACGGGAAAAGCGGCGTCGCCCCTCAAATGAAATTATTCTGTAAATAATAAGGGGGACGGGGGTGACGGCAGCTCCGACGTTCTCACGGGAGGCCCTAGCTGGGAATGATCCGCCCGCCCCTCTCTGCCGTTAGGCCGCAGGCCTGTAGAAACGGTTTCGCCGGTGAAATGAGCTCGGATCATTCGTTAAAGAACAAAAGCAGCAGCGGCAAGATACAAAAAGACAAACTCCTGCCCCCTTTGCCCCCGCAGTCCCGGTGTGGCCTCTAGCAGGCAGTCTCCTAATACTTGGGCAGACATTTTATTTGCCACATGTTGGTACTCTGTGTTTTTATTTTAGTTTTTTTCTTTTGGGGCTCCCTACTGCAAAATCATCTAATTCCCGCCCCCGTTCCAGTACGTTAAAACCTTCTTCAGACCCCCCCCCCCCCACACCTCATCTCTTGCCCACCCTCCCCCTGGCAGCCTCATCGGAAGGAACATTCAAATTCCGTCTGTGAGTGGGGTGGATAACGAACTGCTAATTACCGCAGACTTATTTTTGAGATGTAAAAGCAAAACTTGTAAAAAAAAAATAAATAAAAATTAAACAAAAAAAAAAATAAGTCATCGGGGAGCATTAAGGGTGTAAACATTTTCATGGGTTACTAGACTGCTGTGTATTATCGTCTTTTGGTTGAAACAAATTATGAAAAGTGACTAATAAAGAGTTAAAAAAAAAGACGACTTTGATTATGGTTTTGTACTTAACTTTTAGAGGTTTTGCCATTAAATTAGGTGACCCTTAGGGCTCATGCACATGAACGTCTTTTGTGTTCAGTATGCGTTACTTAGGCCTCATGCACACGGCCGTTGTTTTGTTCCGCATACGAACCGCAGTTTTTGCGGCTCGGATGCGGAGCCATTCACTTGAGTTGGGCCGCAAAAGATGCGGACAGCACTCCGTGTGCTGTCCGCCTCCGTTGCTCCGTTCCGTGGTCCACAAAAAATATATAACCTGTCCGTTTTGCGGACAAGAATAGGCAGTTATATTAATGGCTGTCCGTGCCGTTCCGCAAATTGCGGAACGCACACGGACGCCATCACATTCCGTGGCTCTATTCAAGTCAATGGGTCGGCAAAAAAAAAAACGGAACACATACGGAATGTACTCCGTATGTCTTCCGTATCCGTTCCGTTTTTGCGGAACCATCTATTGGAAATTTTATGCCCAGCCCAATTTTTTTCTATGTAATTACTGTATATGCCATAAGGAAAAACGGAACTGGAAACGCTACTGAAACAAAAAACGGATCTGTTAAAAACGGCCCGCAAAACACTGAAAAAGCCATATGGCCGTGTGCATGAGGCCTTAAAGTAAACGTCCACCGTGCTTGTTCTAGGCCCAAAATTCTGTACTGATTAATTACAGAGCTCCAAATCCCCTGCACAGAATTATATTGCAAAACGCTGCCGGCAGCCACCACTAGAGGGAGCTATTTTACTATATGGTTTAGTGTATAAACAGGACTGTCATTTCTTAAGCTCCCCCTAGTGGTGGCTTCAGGTAATTTAGAGACTGCTATAAAGATATATTAAGAAATGAATAAGCACATAATTGTGGACTTATTGAGGTTAAAAAAAGGTGGACATTGACTTGGAAATGTACAAACAAGAACAAAAAATAAAATTCTGGGACCCCATCCAGTCCTGAAAATGAAGGGGCTGCAGTGCTGGTTTAGCTTCGCGTGGAACTGCAGGAATACCCCTTTAGGGCTCATGCACATGACCGTATGTATTTTGCTGTCCGCAGAAAAATACAAATGTCCGTATTTTGCAGAACGGAACAGCCGGCCCCTTATAGAACAGTCTTATCCTTGTCCGTGATGCGGAGAATAATAGGACATGTTCTATTCTTTTAGGGAAACGGAATGCACACGGAGTAACGTCCGTTTTTTTTTTTTTTTTTGCAGACCCATTGTAATGAATTGTTCCACAAACAATCCGCAAAAAAAAAAAACGGAACGGACACGAAAATAAAATACGTTCGCGTGCATGAGCCCTTAGTGTAGTGATCTTCTGGCGTCCTCTTCCGTAGTAAAGTAGAATTTATACGCCATTCAGAAGCTGTGGAAAGCTGGGTGACGGCTCCTACAGACCATGTAATGGATCCGACACCCAGAACAGGTGACCCTTGGACATTTCCTCAGGTAGGTCTTTTTTTTTTCTTTTCCTCTAATTTTAGGAAGAAATGTTTTTTTTTGTGTGTACTTTAGGGGTCTATTCACACAGTGCTGTCTACTTCTGGGTTCATACTGTGAAATTATGGCAAAATGCAATGGATTTTGCTGAGGTTTCACAAAAACCGCTATGTTTTGTGGGAATCACAACCTGAAAACGGAATTTGACTGCACCGTGTGAATAAGTCTTTAGGCAAAAAAAATTATTTTATTTTTTGGCGCTCAATAGCTGTTTAAATTTCTGTGATGGTATCAAAGCCGCTAAGACCCTGCGGAGCTAGTCGTCAGTGTATTTAAAGGCGTTTTCTGGGATTTCACATTGGCCTATATTCAGAAGATTGAGAGAATGATGGGGATCCGACTCCCGGAACCCCTGCCGATCAGCTGCCGAGCTCCCTGGTTTTAATGGGAACCGGTCGCCTCTCCTGACGTCTGTTTTGGTAAATAGCTGTATTCCCCATGTAATAACAATTCTGGAGTGTGTATTCTTACAGCTCTGTGTTGGGCTGTTCCGCTCTTATTCCCCCTAGAAGTTTATAAATAATTTACCAGCTTGTGTCCCCCACTTACTGCACAGTTGCCCAATCAGTGCAAGCTGTGCCAGGCAGGGTAAGGACACGGCAAGGAGATAGGTGACACCTGTCGGTTTATTCAATATTTCTGGGAGGAATAACAGAGGAACGTCACAGAATAAATGATGATCATGTGATCAGAGGCAGTTTTTATGTTTGCGGTTTACTGCAGGCTCCGAAGTACATTTCATCTTCTTCTTTCTAATAATCCAGAATAATCTGGTAAATGGCGGCTCCCAATAATAGCTGAAAACGAATGGCGGCGTTTAGACTCACGTGCTGGAGGGGAGCGGACTTGTCCTCAGCAGTCCGGGCCCGGTCAGGACTTGAATTTTCCTTCCACGTCTAGGAGACTCAGAGTATTGGAGTCACGTGTACTTACTGGAGTACTAGTCACTAGCTGATGTAGAACTACAACTCCCAGCATGCTGCTGTAGAGCAGGGGCCCTGTAGCTGATGTAGAACTACAACTCCCAGCATGCTGCTGTAGACCAGGGGCCCTCTAGCTGATGTAGAACTACAACTCCCAGTATGGCCGGACAGACTCCTGTTTATTGCAGAGAACTGCAAATGGAAAATTCTGAGCAGAAAACCAATTCAGAAAAAGGCTGGTTTCAATATGGATGCACTTTCGGATCTGTACCAGCCGTCCTCCTACTGGACCTGGCCAACCAACGGCTTCCTATGGGCGGATTAAAACTGCATCAGAACAAAAGACGCAGGCGGTTTTCAGTGCGATGGCGGTTTTTTAAAAGTGAAGCATTAGTTTTAACCACTACCACAACTGCGCTGTCTGAATCCACCCTAAGAAACCCACCTGAAGAGCATCGCACTGTCCTTTGAGGGTCTCTCACCCTATTAGGCCTTACCTTTTTTTTTTGCATTTCCAATAAGACTGTTTTCTATCTGAATGTCCGAGGGGGTTTCTGTGTGTCGGGTTTTTACGTCCCTTGGTCCGTTTTTGGTTTTTTTCTTCTCGTTTGGATTCCCTTTTTTCACTGCTGCTTAGCAATGGATGGCGCTCCTGTAGACTTAGGCCTTTTTCACACAACCGTTTATTTTTCCGTTTACGGACCGTTTTTTGCGTTCCGTATACGGAACCATTCATTTCAATGGTTCCACAAAATAAATGGAATGTACTCCGTATGCATTCCATTTCCGTATTTTCATTCTGTTGAAAGATAGAACATGTCCCATTATTGCCCGCAAATCACGTTCCGTGGCTCCATTCAAGTCAATGGGTCCGCAAAAAAAAAAGGAACACATACGGAAATGCATCCGTATGTCTTCCGTATCCGTTCCGTTTTTGCGGAACTATCTATTGAAAATGTTATGCCCAGCCCAATTTTTTCTATGTAATTACTGTATACGGCATACGGAAAAACGGAACGGAGAAACGGGAACAAAAAAAACGGAACAATGGATCCGTGAAAGAGGCCTTAAAGGGATATCCCAGTTTTTACAAGTTATCCCCTATCCACAGAATAGGGGGGGGGGGGGGGGGGGGGGGGGTCTTACTGCCAAGACCTCCACAGATATTAACAGGGACCCCATACCACTCGGGACCCCCCTGAACTTAGATTAGTGGGTTTCCTTCCACTAGGGCCCCCACCAATCACAAGAACCTAGAGCCCAACGTAGGCTTCTCCTCCATGTGCGCTGACCCATTCATTTCTATGGGGCCGTGCACACACCTGCACTTTTCGACGATCCCTCCGGCTGCTCTGCAGAATAAAGCCTCTTGCACACGACCGTATGTATTTTGCGGTCCACAAAAAAAAAAAAAAACGAATGACATCCGTGTGCATTCTGTATTTTGCGGAACGGAACAGCCGGCCCCTAATAGAACCGTCCTATCCTTGCCCGTAATGTGGACAATAATAGGACATGTTCTATTTTTTTTGCGGAACGGAAATACGGACAAACGGAATGCACACGGAGTAATGTCCGTTTTTTTGGGGGGTTTTTTCGGACCCATTGAAGTGAATGCTTCCGCATACGGTCCACAAAAAAAACGGAACAGACACAAAGAAAATACGTTTGTGTGCAAGAGGCCTAATAGAAGAAGTCCTAATCTTCCCTGTGCCCTTTCTAATGATGGCCTCATGCACACGAACGTATTTTCTTTCTGTGTCCATTACGGGTTTTTTTGCGGACCATATGCAGAACCATTCATTTCAATGGGTCCGCAAAAAAACAAAAACGGAAGTTACTTTATGTGCATTCCGTTTCCTTATGTCCGTATTTCCGTTACGCAAAAATTTAGTCCTATTATTGTCCACAATATGGACTGGGATAGGACAGTTCTATTAGGGACTGGCTGTTCCGTTCCGCAAAATACAGAATGCGTACCGCAAAATACATATACGGTCGTGTACATGAGCCCTAAGACGGAGGGCACGCGGAAGGTTCTGTATTTTGCAGACTGAAATATGGACCCCTAGGAGGACAATTAGCTCTATATACAGTAGGTCCGGTAATCTGGCATCTATCATATCATATATTGATTCCAGATAAAAGGAAGGAATTATTTATATAATTTAGAATTAATAAGCTATAATTATTGATATAAATCAGACTGCGCCCCCCCCTTCCCCCCCCTATATCCTAAGAATGGATGTGCTCGACCCTCCATCACCATCTGAAATGATACCATTCTCAGGCTGCGTAGGGGGGGGGTCAGTGGGCTATTTTCACACCTCTCTGAGTGTGCGAGGAATTTGGGGTAACTGAGGGTTCAGGTGGTCATTTATGGCATATCTGATCAAAATTCATTAGAAATTACTTTTTGGCTTCACCGATTCCTTGCAATTTACCTAGAGCCGAGGTCAGCAACCTTCGGGTCGCCAGCTGTTGTGAAACTACAATTTCCAGCATGCTCCATTCATTTCTATGGGAGTTCTGGGAATAACAGCAAGTATGCATGCTGGAAGTTGTAGTTTCGCAACAGCTGGAGGTTGCTCAGCCCTTTTATAGACTGATAAGCTGATATAAGCCCTCTCCTGCACCCCAATGTCCAATCTTAAAGGGAAGCTCCATGTATCTGTAAGTGCCGTAAGGGTTAATGATCAGCCCTTTCCAGTATCCAGTTGTACTATGGGTATAATCATTAACCATCTGATTGTAAAGGGCAGCTGCCCTGGCCTAACCTTACACAGTGCTCACTCGTCGCGCCTCATGCGTCACGAGAAGGGCAAGGTACAGGCAGCAGCTGACTTGCCAGCAGTTAAGATGGCAGCTGGGGGGGGGGGGGGGGTCTTAATTTGCAGAATATCACTGTACGCAAAGTGGGCGGGGCCATTTTATTGGATTAGCAGCACAAGTGTCAGTCTCTGCGTGATTGGCTGAGCGAATCTCACTGTCCCTCGACTAGTGGGCGGAGACTCCCGGGATTGGCTGGACGTCTGCTGGCTGTCAGTCGTTCTGCAAGCCGTGGAAATGGACGGCCAGAGACCGGGTCCGGTCGTGGGACCCAACGGGGAGGAAGGGCCTGAACCGAACCGGCCCAATACCGCTGCACGGGGAGCAGCGGTTCGAGTGCTTAAGGTGGGCGTCTGTCATTGGAGGTGACTGGCTGCATGAAGCGTGTGATGGAGAGCAGCGCTGTGCTGACAGATTATGGCCAGCGCCCCCTGCCGGTACACAGCTGTCACCTGTCCTGTGCAGAGGTGTAGTGTGCTCGGCAGGAACTTGTTCTGTGCTGTCCACCTGTACAGAACACCTCCCTGTCTATATCATGTATATGGTCCTGTATACAGGTGTCCCCTATATACCTCCCTGTCTATATCATGTATATGGTCCTGTATACAGGTGTCCCCTATATACCTCCCTGTCTATATCATGTATATGGTCTGTATACAGGTGTCTCCTATATACCTCCCTGTCTATATCATGTATATGGTCTGTATACAGGTGTCCCCTATATACCTCCCTGTCTATCATGTATATGGTCCTGTATACAGGTGTCCCCTATATACCTCCCTGTCTATATCATGTATATGGTCCTGTATACAGGTGTCCCCTATAGACCTCCCTGTCTATATCATGTATATGGTCTGTATACAGGTGTCCCCTATATACCTCCCTGTCTATCATGTATATGGTCTGTATACAGGTGTCTCCTATACACCTCCCTGTCTATATCATGTATATGGTCTGTATACAGGTGTCCCCTATATACCTCCCTGTCTTTTATGTATATAGTCCTGTATACAGGTGTCTCCTATATACCTCCCTGTCTATATCATGTATATGGTCTGTATACAGGTGTCCCCTATATACCTCCCTGTCTATCATGTATATGGTCTGTATACAGGTGTCTCCTATACACCTCCCTGTCTATATCATGTATATGGTCTGTATACAGGTGTCCCCTATATACCTCCCTGTCTATATCATGTATATGGTCTGTATACAGGTGTCCCCTATATACCTCCCTGTCTATATCATGTATATGGTCTGTATACAGGTGTCCCCTATATACCTCCCTGTCTATCATGTATATGGTCTGTATACAGGTGTCTCCTATATACCTCCCTGTCTATATCATGTATATGGTCCTGTATACAGGTGTCCCCTATACACCTCCCTGTCTATATCATGTATATAGTCCTGTATACAGGTGTCCCCTATATACCTCCCTGTCTATATCATGTATATGGTCTGTATACAGGTGTCCCCTATATACCTCCCTGTCTATATCATGTATATGGTCTGTATACAGGTGTCCCCTATATACCTCCCTGTCTATCATGTATATGGTCTGTATACAGGTGTCCCCTATATACCTCCCTGTCTATATCATGTATATGGTCTGTATACAGGTGTCCCCTATATACCTCCCTGTCTATCATGTATATGGTCCTGTATACAGGTGTCCCCTATACACCTCCCTGTCTATATCATGTATATAGTCCTGTATACAGGTGTCCCCTATATACCTCCCTGTCTATATCATGTATATGGTCTGTATACAGGTGTCCCCTATATACCTCCCTGTCTATATCATGTATATGGTCTGTATACAGGTGTCCCCTATATACCTCCCTGTCTATCATGTATATGGTCTGTATACAGGTGTCCCCTATATACCTCCCTGTCTATATCATGTATATGGTCTGTATACAGGTGTCCCCTATATACCTCCCTGTCTATATCATGTATATGGTCTGTATACAGGTGTCCCCTATATACCTCCCTGTCTATCATGTATATGGTCCTGTATACAGGTGTCCCCTATATACCGCCCTGTCTATATCATGTATATGGTCTGTATACAGGTGTCCCCTATAGACCTCCCTGTCTATATCATGTATATGGTCTGTATACAGGTGTCCCCTATATACCTCCCTGTCTATATCATGTATAAGGTCTGTATACAGGTGTCCCCTATACACCTCCCTGTCTATATCATGTATATGGTCCTGTATACAGGTGTCTCCTATACACCTCCCTGTCTATATCATGTATATGGTCCTGTATACAGGTGTCTCCTATACACCTCCCTGTCTATATCATGTATATGGTCTGTATACAGGTGTCCCCTATATACCTCCCTGTCTATATCATGTATATGGTCCTGTATACAGGTGTCCCCTATACACCTCCCTGTCTATATCATGTATATGGTCTGTATGCAGGTGTCTCCTATACACCTCCCTGTCTATATCATGTATATGGTCCTGTATACAGGTGTCCCCTATACACCTCCCTGTCTATATCATGTATATGGTCTGTATACAGGTGTCCCCTATACACCTCCCTGTCTATATCATGTATATGGTCTGTATACAGGTGTCCCCTATACACCTCCCTGTCTATATCATGTATATGGTCTGTATACAGGTGTCCCCTATACACCTCCCTGTCTATATCATGTATATGGTCCTGTATACAGGTGTCCCCTATATACCTCCCTGTCTATATAATGTATATGGTCCTGTATACAGGTGTCTCCTATATACCTCCCTGTCTATATCATGTATATGGTCCTGTATACAGGTGTCCCCTATATACCTCCCTGTCTATATCATGTATATGGTCCTGTATACAGGTGTACCCTATACACCTCCCTGTCTATATAATGTATATGGTCCTGTTTACAGGTGTCCCCTATATACCTCCCTGTCTATATCATGTATATGGTCCTGTATACAGGTGTCTCCTATATACCTCCCTGTCTATATCATGTATATGGTCTGTATACAGGTGTCCCCTATATACCTCCCTGTCTATATCATGTATATGGTCCTGTATACAGGTGTCCCCTATATACCTCCCTGTCTATATCATGTATATGGTCTGTATACAGGTGTCCCCTATACACCTCCCTGTCTATATCATGTATATGGTCCTGTATACAAGTGTCCCCTATATACCTCACTGTCTATATCATGTATATGGTCTGTATACCGGTGTCTCCTATATACCTCCCTGTCTATATCATGTATATGGTCTGTATACAAGTGTCCCCTATACACCTCCCTGTCTATATCATGTGTATGGTCCTGTATACAGGTGTCCCCTATATACCTTCCTTTCTATATCATGTATATGGTCCTGTGTACAGGTGTCCCCTATATACCTCCCTGTCTATATCATGTATATGGTCTGTATACAGGTGTCCCCTATACACCTCCCTGTCTATATCATGTATATGGTCTATATACAGGTGTCCCCTATACACCTCCCTGTCTATATCATGTATATGGTCTGTATACAGGTGTCCCCTATACACCTCCCTGTCTATATCATGTATATGGTCCTGTATACAGGTGTCCCCTATAGACCTCCCTGTCTATATCATGTATATGGTCCTGTATACCGGTGTCCCCTATACACCTCCCTGGCTATATCATGTATATGGTCTGTATACAGGTGTCCCCTATACACCTCCCTGGCTATATCATGTATATGGTCTGTATACAGGTGTCCCCTATACACCTCCCTGTCTATATCATGTATATGGTCCTGTATACAGGTGTCCCCTATAGACCTCCCTGTCTATATCATGTATATGGTCCTGTATACCGGTGTCCCCTATAGACCTCCCTGGCTATATCATGTATATGGTCTGTATACAAGTGTCCCCTATATACCTCCCTGTCTATATAATGTATATGGTCCTGTATACAGGTGTCTCCTATACACCTCCCTGTTTATATCATGTGTATGGTCCTGTATACAGGTGTCCCCTATACACCTCCCTGTCTATATCATGTATATGGTCCTGTATACAGGTGTCCCCTATATACATCCCTGTCTATATCATGTATATGGTCCTGTATACAGGTGTCCCCTATACACCTCACTGTCTATATCATGTATATGGTCCTGTATACAGGTGTCTCCTTTATACCTCCCTGTCTATATCATGTATATGGTCCTGTATACAGGTGTCCCCTATATACCTCCCTGTCTATATCATGTATATGGTCTGTATACAGGTGTCCCCTATACACCTCACTGTCTATATCATGTATATGGTCCTGTATACCGGTGTCCCCTATAGACCTCCCTGGCTATATCATGTATATGGTCCTGTATACAGGTGTCCCCTATACACCTCACTGTCTATATCATGTATATGGTCCTGTATACAGGTGTCTCCTTTATACCTCCCTGTCTATATCATGTATATGGTCTGTATACAGGTGTCCCCTATATACCTCCCTGTCTATATCATGTATATGGTCTGTATACAGGTGTCCCCTATAGACCTCCCTGTCTATATCATGTATATGGTCCTGTATACAGGTGTCCCCTATACGCCTCACTGTCTATATAATGTATATGGTCTGTATACAGGTGTCCCCTATATACCTCCCTGTCTATATCATGTATATGGTCCTGTATACCGGTGTCCCCTATAGACCTCCCTGGCTATATCATGTATATGGTCCTGTATACCGGTGTCCCCTATAGACCTCCCTGGCTATATCATGTATATGGTCCTGTATACAGGTGTCTCCTTTATACCTCCCTGTCTATATCATGTATATGGTCTGTATACAAGTGTCCCCTATACACCTCCCTGTCTATATCATGTGTATGGTCCTGTATACAGGTGTCCCCTATACACCTCCCTGTCTATATCATGTGTATGGTCCTGTATACAGGTGTCCCCTATACACCTCCCTGTCTATATCATGTATATGGTCCTGTATACAGGTGTCCCCTATACGCCTCACTGTCTATATAATGTATATGGTCCTGTATACAGGTGTCCCCTATACACCTCACTGTCTATATCATGTATATGGTCCTGTATACAGGTGTCCCCTATACACCTCACTGTCTATATCATGTATATGGTCCTGTATACAGGTGTCCCCTATATACCTCCCTGTCTATATCATGTGTATGGTCCTGTATACAGGTGTCCCCTATACACCTCCCTTTCTATCATGTATATGGTCCTGTATACAGGTGTCTCCTTTATACCTCCCTGTCTATATCATGTATATGGTCTGTATACAGGTGTCCCCTATATACCTCCCTGTCTATATCATGTATATGGTCTGTATACAGGTGTCCCCTATAGACCTCCCTGTCTATATCATGTATATGGTCCTGTATACAGGTGTCCCCTATATACCTCCCTTTCTATATCATGTATATGGTCCTGTATACAGGTGTCTCCTATACACCTCCCTGTCTATATCATGTATATGGTCTGTATACAGGTGTCTCCTTTATACCTCCCTGTCTATATCATGTATATGGTCTGTATACAGGTGTCTCCTATATACCTCCCTGTCTATATCATGTGTATGGTCTGTATACAGGTGTCCCCTATACACCTCCCTGTCTATATCATGTATATGGTCCTGTATACAGGTGTCCCCTATATACCTCCCTGTCTATATCATGTATATGGTCCTGTATACAGGTGTCCCCTATACACCTCCCTGTCTATATCATGTGTATGGTCCTGTATACAGGTGCCCCCTATACACCTCCCTGTCTATATCATGTATATGGTCCTGTATACAGGTGTCCCCTATACACCTCCCTGTCTATATCATGTATATGGTCTGTATACAGGTGTCCCCTATACACCTCCCTGTCTATATCATGTATATGGTCTGTATACAGGTGTCCCCTATATACCTCCCTGTCTATATCATGTGTATGGTCTGTATACAGGTGTCCCCTATATACCTCCCTGTCTATATCATGTGTATGGTCTGTATACAGGTGTCCCCTATATACCTCCCTGTCTATATCATGTATATGGTCTGTATACAGGTGTCCCCTATATACCTCCCTGTCTATATCATGTATATGGTCCTGTATACAGGTGTCCCCTATAGACCTCCCTGTCTATATCATGTATATGGTCCTGTATACAGGTGTCCCCTATAGACCTCCCTGTCTATATCATGTATATGGTCTGTATACAGGTGTCCCCTATACACCTCCCTGTCTATATCATGTATATGGTCCTGTATACAGGTGTCCCCTATACACCTCCCTGTCTATATCATGTATATGGTCTGTATACAGGTGTCCCCTATACACCTCCCTGTCTATATCATGTATATGGTCTGTATACAGGTGTCCCCTATATACCTCCCTGTCTATATCATGTGTACGGTCTGTATACAGGTGTCCCCTATATACCTCCCTGTCTATATCATGTATATGGTCTGTATACAGGTGTCCCCTATATACCTCCCTGTCTATATCATGTATATGGTCCTGTATACAGGTGTCCTCTATATGCCTCCCTGTCTATATCATGTATATGGTCCTGTATACAGGTGTCCCCTATACACCTCACTGTCTATATCATGTATATGGTCTGTATACAGGTGTCCCCTATACACCTCCCTGTCTATATCATGTATATGGTCCTGTATACCGGTGTCCCCTATATACATCCCTGTCTATATCATGTATATGGTCCTGTATACCGGTGTCCCCTATAGACCTCCCTGGCTATATCATGTATATGGTCTGTATACAGGTGTCCCCTATACACCACCCTGTCTATTTCATGTATATGGTCCTGTATACAGGTGTCCCCTATACACCTCACCGTCTATATCATGTATATGGTCCTGTATACAGGTGTCCCCTATACACCTCCCTGTCTATATCATGTATATGGTCTGTATACAGGTGTCCCCTATATACCTCACTGTCTATATCATGTATATGGTCTGTATACAGGTGTCACCTATTTACCTCCCTGTCTATATCATGTATATGGTCCTGTATACAGGTGTCCCCTATACACCTCCCTGTCTATATCATGTATATGGTCCTGTATACAGGTGTCCCCTATACACCTCCCTGTCTATATCATGTGTATGGTCCTGTATACAGGTGCCCCCTATACACCTCCCTGTCTATATCATGTATATGGTCCTGTATACAGGTGTCCCCTATATACCTCCCTGTCTATATCATGTATATGGTCCTGTATACAGGTGTCCCCTATACACCTCCCTGTCTATATCATGTATATGGTCTGTATACAGGTGTCCCCTATACACCTCCCTGTCTATATCATGTGTATGGTCCTGTATACAGGTGTCCCCTATACACCTCCCTGTCTATATCATGTGCACGGTCCTGTATACAGGTGTCCCCTATAGACCCCCCTGTCTATATCATGTATATGGTCCTGTATACAGGTGTCCCCTATATGCCTCCCTTTCTATATCATGTATATGGTCCTGTATACAGGAGTCCCCTATACACCTCCCTGTCTATATCATGTATATGGTCCTGTATACAGGTGTCCCCTATACACCTCCCTGTCTATATCATATGTATGGTCCTGTATACAGGTGTCCCCTATATACCTCCCTTTCTATATCATGTATATGGTCCTGTATACAGGAGTCCCCTATACACCTCCTTGTCTATATCATGTATATGGTCTGTATACAGGTGTCTCCTATATACCTCCCTGTCTATCATGTATATGGTCCTGTATACAGGTGTCCCCTATACACCTCCCTGTCTATGTCATGTATATGGTCTGTATACAGGTGTCTCCTATATACCTCCCTGTCTATATCATGTATATGGACCTGTATACAGGTGTCTCCTATACACCTCCCTGTTTATATCATGTATATGGTCCTGTATACAGGTGTCCCCTATACACCTCACTGTCTATATCATGTATATGGTCTGTATACAGGTGTCTCCTATATACCTCCCTGTCTATATCATGTATATGGTCTGTATACAGGTGTCCCCTATACACCTCCCTGTCTATATCATGTATATGGTCCTGTATACAGGTGTCCCCTATAGACCTCCCTGTCTATATCATGTATATGGTCCTGTATACAGGTGTCCCCTATAGACCTCCCTGTCTATATCATGTATATGGTCTGTATACAGGTGTCCCCTATATACATCCCTGTCTATATCATGTGTATGGTCTGTATACAGGTGTCCCCTATATACATCCCTGTCTATATCATGTATATGGTCCTGTATACAGGTGTCTCCTATATACCTCCCTGTCTATATCATGTATATGGTCCTGTATACAGGTGTCCCCTATATACCTTCCTTTCTATATCATGTATATGGTCCTGTATACAGGTGTCCCCTATATACCTCCCTGTCTATATCATGTATATGGTCTGTATACAGGTGTCTCCTATATACCTCCCTGTCTATATCATGTATATGGTCTGTATACAGGTGTCCCCTATACACCTCCCTGTCTATATCATGTATATGGTCCTGTATACAGGTGTCCCCTATAGACCTCCCTGTCTATATCATGTATATGGTCCTGTATACAGGTGTCCCCTATAGACCTCCCTGTCTATATCATGTATATGGTCTGTATACAGGTGTCTCCTTTATACCTCCCTGTCTATATCATGTATATGGTCTGTATACAGGTGTCCCCTATATACCTCCCTGTCTATATCATGTATATGGTCTGTATACAGGTGTCCCCTATATACCTCCCTGTCTATATCATGTATATGGTCTGTATACAGGTGTCCCCTATATACCTCCCTGTCTATATCATGTATATGGTCCTGTATACAGGTGTCCCCTATACACCTCCCTGTCTATATCATGTGTATGGTCTGTATACAGGTGTCCCCTATATACCTCCCTGTCTATATCATGTATATGGTCCTGTATACAGGTGTCCCCTATACAGTCCTGATCAAAAGTTTAAGACCACTTGAAAAATGTCAATAAATCCTATTTATCATGGCTGGATCCTAAAAAAGGTTCCAAGTAGAGCTTCAACATGAAACAAGAAGAAATGGGAGGGAGACAGAACATTTTTTGAGCATTAAATTTAATGAAAACAACAAATAAACTGAAACAGGCTGTTTTTCAGCTGATCAAGAGTTTAGGACCACACCTCCAAAAAAAAAACTAAACCCCCCCTAAACAGAAATCCAACTTCCAAACATGAACTCAGTAATGAGTAGCTCCGCCGTTATTGTTTCGGCATGCTTGATGCAAGCGTTTCCATGAGGTGAGTGGGAACATTTCTCCAGGTGGTGAAGACGGCCGCACGAAGGCCATCTACTGTCTGGAACTGTTGTCCATTTTTGTAAACTTCCCTTGCCATCCATCCCCAAAGGTTCTCAATTGGATTTAGATCAGGGGAACACGCAGGATGGGCCAAAAGAGTGATGTTATTCTCCTGGAAGAAGTCCCTTGTCCTGCGGGCATTGTGTACTGTAGCGTTGTCCTGTTACCACTCAGACGAGGGCCCTCAGTCATGAGGAAGGCTCTCTGCCACATCTGGACATAGCCAGCGGCCGTTTGACGCCCCTGCACTTCCTGAAGCTACATTGTTCCACTAATGGAAAAAGCCCCCCAGACCATTATGGCGCCCCCTCCACTGTGGCGCGTAGAAAACATCTCAGGTGGGATCTGCTTGTCCTGCCAGAAACGTTGGAAACCATCAGGACCATCAAGGTAAAAAAAAAAACTCATCAGAGAATAAAACTTTCTTCCACCTTTGAATGTCCCATGTTTGGTGCTCTCTTGCAAAGTCCAAACGAGCAGTTCTGTGGCGTTCAAGGAGACGAGGTCTTTGAAGACGTTCTTTGTTTTTGAAGCCCTTCAGTCTCAGATGCCGTCTGATGGTTATGGGGCTGCAGTCAGCACCAGTAAGGGCCTTAATTTGGGTCGAGGATCGTCCAGTGTCTTGACGGACAGCCAATTGGATCCTCCGGCTCAGTGCTGATGAAATTTTTTTGGGTCTTCCACTAGACTTTTTTGTTCCATAACCCTCAGGATCATTTAAGAAATTCCAAATGACTGTCTTACTGCGTCCCACCTCAGCAGCGATGGCGGCTGTGAGAGACCCTGCTTATGCAGTTCAACAACCCGACCGCGTTCAAAAAGGGAGAGTTTTTTTGCCTTTGCCATCACAACGTGTGACGACCTGACAGAAAAGGACAATGAATCCACATCTTTGCACAGATTTGGCCTTTTAAAGGCATGTGGTCCTAAACTTTTGATCAGCTGAAAAACAGCCTGTTTCAGTTTATTCGTTGCTTTCATTAAATTGAATGCTCAAAAAATGTTTTGTCTCACTCCCATTTCTTCTTGTTGCATGGTGAAGCTCTACTTGGAACCTTGTTAAGATCCAGCCATGCTCAATATGATTTTTTGCCATTTTTCAAGGGGTCTTAAACTTTTGATCAGGACTGTACCTCCCTGTCTATATTTATGTATATGGTCCTGTATACGTGTGTATCCTATAGACCGCATTCTCTATATCGTGTATATGGTCCTGTATACAGGTGTCCCCTATAGACATCCCTGTATATATCATGTATATTGTACAAGAATATAACTACTATAATACTGCTCCTATATACTAGAATATAACTACTATAATACTGCTCCTATGTACAAGAATATAACTACTATAATACTGCTCCTATGTACAGGAATATAACTACTATAATACTGCTCGTATGTACAAGAATATAACTACTATAATACTGCTCCTATGTACAAGAATATAACTACTATAATACTGCTTCTATGTACAAGAATATAACTGCTATAATACTGCCTCCTATGTACAAGAATATAACTACTATAATACTGCTCCTATGTACAGGAATATAACTGCTATAATACTGCTCCTATGTACAGGAATTTAACTACTATAATACTGCTCCTATGTACAGGAATATAACTACTATAATACTGCTCCTATATACAAGAATATAACTACTATAATACTGCTCCTATGTGCAAGAATGTAACTACTATAATACTGCTCCTATGTACAAGAATATAACTACTATAATACTGCTCCTATGTACAAGAATATAACTACTATAATACTGCCTCCTATGTACAAGAATATAACTACTATAATACTGCTCCTATGTACAAGAATATAACTACTATTATACTGCTCCTATGTACAAGAATATAACTACTATAATACTGCTCCTATATACAAGAATATAACTACTATAATACTGCCTCCTATGTACAAGAATATAACTACTATAATACTGCTCCTATGTACAAGAATATATCTACTATAATACTGCTCCTATGTACAAGAAGATAACTAATATAATACTGCCTCCTATGTACAAGAATATAACTACTATAATACTGCTCCTATGTACAGGAATATAACTACTATAATACTGCCTCCTATGTACAAGAATATAACTACTATAATACTGCTCCTAGAGTATGTACAAGAATATAACTACTATAATACTGCTCCTATGTACAGGAATATAACCACTATAATACTGCTCCTATGTACAGGAATATAACCACTATAATACTGCTTCCTAATTTTAAGTATGTATCTAGGATGAGGATCTGAAGATGGAAAGATAACTCACAAGACATTTTATAGCTCTAATTTTTTAAGATTTCATCTGCAATATTTTTTCACCCCAGTGCCCGAGTAGGAGTTTCTTTTAAAACCAGCCTGTGTAGCACAGAGAGGCAGTCTGCGGTATAGTGAATAAATATGTCCTGTGAAGTGCCGCCAGCAGAGGGAGCTGTTAGAAGTAAACTAGTCTGTGCAGCTGGGTTAACATTGATGATACTATCAGTAGGCCGCAGCTGGCGCTGGATGCACTTAGACTGACGGAGGAAATTTTTACATTTTCTTTACAGCGAAATATGAAACGCAGCGGGAGTAAAAATTGCCTGAGTCAGAAATGCTGTTTGGGATCACGAGAGAAAGAATGGCTGAGAGAAGACCCCAGCAGAGGATGTATCTATGTCTATGGCACAGACAACACATCCTCCATTTGTGACCTCCACGTGGTCCTCTGCACTGTGGACACCACGGCCTCTGAGATCCTGCTTAGTGAAGGGACAGACAGCCTGTATGTACAGCTCAATGGAGACCTGGTCAGGTGAGAAGACTGTTCACTGGTGGTGTGCTGGTCATGAGCATGGTCAGTCTAAGGTGGTCCTGTACCCTGCAGACTCATCATACTTCTGCTGCTCTCTTTCCACTATGTCCTTGCTTTTAGAGAGAAATATTCAGATAATACAAATATAACCAGGTAAGTTCCAGCCTGAATAGTGGAGCTCACCCCAACTACTTACTTTATCTGGTGCCTCCATTCGTGAACACCAATGCTGCCATCTTGGTTGAGCACCTCTTCCTAGTGATGCAGGCGGGTCTAAAGAAGCATGAACGTCTTCATACGTTCTTCAGGATCCTTAAAGGGAGTGTTTAATTTCCCCGAAATGTCACCACAGGCCACTGGATATTTGAAGCATCACAAGGTCCTCCAGAGAGAGGTTTGCTCTTTGTTACCGATCTCCACTCTGGTCAAGAGATGAGAATCCTAAACGGAGAACCCATCTCTATTAAAGGGGTTGTCTCACATCAGACATTGATGCCTCCAATGTCAAATAGGTGTGGGCCGCGCCTCTGGGACCCCATCCTATCTCCAGAATGGCACCCTCGAAGTGAACTGAGGCCACCCTCCATTCATTTCTATAGGAATTCCAAAAATAGCTTTGGAGGACTTCTCTCCTGCATTAGGGCTTGTTCACACGAACGTAAGGGCTCCGTGGTTGCGGTTCCGCAATGTACAGTTCACCAGCCGTGTGCATTCCGCATCATGGATGCGGACCCATTCTCCGCAAATCCGGCGGTGCGGAACGGAAGCACGGGATGGAACCCCACGGAAGTACTACGGAGTGCTTCTGTGGTGTTCCGTTCCGTAAAAAGAGAGAACTTGTTCTATCTTTTTGCGGAACGGACGGATCGCAGACCCTATTCAAGTGAATGGGTCTGCGATCCGCATGCGGCTGCCCCGCGGTCGGTGCCCGTGCGTTGCGGTCCGCAGCACGGAGCCCTTACGTTGCTGTGAACAAGCCCTTACACAGACAATCCATTGGCTGGATTGGGAACAGGTGTAATTCTTTATTTATCCTGTGGTGGTGCTGCAGGGAAATTGAACACTTATAAATATTTCCAGCTGATCGCTGGAGGACTCTTAGTGATTCTCTAGACCAGGCATCCTCAAACGGCGGCCCTCCAGCTGTTGCAAAACTACAACTCCCAGCATGCCCGAACAGCCTACAGGTATCAGACTACAGCAGGGCATTGTGGGAGTTGTAGTTTTACAACAGCTGGAGGGCCGCAGTTTGAGGATGCCTGCTCTAGACCATCCTCACGATAGTAGGGATTGTCCGAAATGGAGAGAGCGAGAGAGAGCCTCACTCTCTGGAGGACCTGTGATGGACATGCTTTACACTGACAGTCCATATAATTCAGTGAGGACTTTGTAATTCTTCGTTTCCCCTGTGGAGGCGCTGCAGGGAAAGCAAACACTTTCTGCTTAGTGACAACCAATTTGACCACTGTTACGTCTTCCACCAGGGTGGTAACCTAGGATTCCCAGGCTCGTGGACAGTGTGTGACTATTGCAGGTGAGGGGACATCGCTACGACACTAGTAGGATGTGGCGGTAGGCCTCCTGCAGTGCATCGTCAGGTTATTAGCAGTAACCTGCATGCCCGGCTCCGCTCCGGGGCTGATAACACTGTCCACTGCAAATATTGGAAGACTTGGCCGGTTTGTCTTGAGATTAGGCGGCACTTCGATAAAGATGTTTATTCGTTAGATTGGCATTGTGTACAGAGGCTCGTTGGGTAATGGTGGGGGAGGGGACTTGGTTGTAAGCACGCTTCAGCCATGATCAATCAGGGGACGACCACACGGGACATATTATCTGTGGGGGGAAAAAAAACTCCCCCACGGATTAGGCCACAAATTTGCAGCAAAATCTGTATGAATTTCAAACGGATTTTGCCGTGGATTTCACTCATGCGTTGCAAAGGGAGAAATTCGTGGTGGAAATCCAAAGGATAATTTGACGCGCTGTGTCTCCACGGCGGGTAGATAAAATTCCTTAAAGTGGTATGCCCATCTGGGACATTGATGGCGTATCGCTAGGCTATGGCATCGGTGTCAGATAGATGTGCGGCCCACCCTCAGGAGTTCCAAAAATAGTTGCGCGAGTGTGCGCAGTTTTTTTTGTTAGTCCCAAAGTGGTGAATGGAGCGCGCACCACGCATGCACAGCCACCTCTCCACTGTATGACTTCAGGGAGTCCCAGAGGGGTAAATGGAGGGGTGGAAGTGCATGCAGAGGGGGCTCTTCTTCACTTTGAGGGGGCCCTGTTCTGGAGATAGGAGCGGGTATCAGGGGGCATATTCTAGTAATATGCTATCAATGTGTAAGATGAGAATGCCCCTTTAAAATCTCCTGCAAATGCTGCAGCTTTCCGCAGCATATATGCTGCATGTGAACTTACCCTAAGGCCTCATGCACACGACCGTATCCGTTTTGCGGTCCTTGTTGCATCCCATTGATTTCAGAAGATGTTCTTTTTGCAGAACGGAAGTGCGGATGCAGAAAGCTCATGGATCATCCGTATGGCTGTTCTGCGAATATATATATATTTGTCCGTAGAATGCGGACCACAGACCCAGTGAAATCAATGGCTCCGCCAATAAAATGCGGACGGCACACATTACAAAAAATGTTGCAATGTAGTTGTACCCATTTTGTCACCGTGTAGCCCTAGCCTAACTCTTTTGGACTGTATAAGAAGCTGTACCTCCTTCCCTTATGCTTTACACTGCAGCTTTACTTGTTCAGTTTGACTAGTGGGTATATTCACCAGGCGTTAAAACCCTACAACGGATTTCTATTAGAGCAGCATTAGAATGATTACAATCTACAAGGACATAAGCCACATGCCTTTAGGTGCATCGTCTATGGATCTGAACGTATACATGGCGGTACATTATTTTTTTTCTTCTTCAGGAGGTTAGAACCCGAAGAACGACCCCTGTACATAATCTACAAGTACTTGTCCGATCTGGGGTTTCGGGACACTGCTCGGATCCAGGAGGAGGCCGCCCACTCCGATCTCAGCTGCATGATCCGGTTTTATAATGGTAAGTGGATGTTTAGGATTCATGGGGCGTGGCGGGGTCCTCGTGGACTCCGGAATGGTGCCTCCGTTCCGCCCCTGTGACCAGCGGCAGAGAAACAATGCGGCACTTCAGGTTTATGTTTTTTTTTTTAAATGGATAAAAGTTTAAAGTGCATTTTTAGTTTCAGAAAACTTCTGACGTGTCATGGTGACAGAGGTTTTTTATCAGTGGGGGTCCAGGTAGTAAGACCCCCACCGATCACTGAAATGAGGGGGCAGAAGTGCTCAGCTGGGCGTTAAACCTGTTCGGCTCTGCTAGACTTATTCATATCCCAATTCCTGTTCGTTATTTCTCAGAACTGTTCATTGTGCTGAGATTTTGACCCCCGAACTATGTGGCAGGAAAAGCTCATCCAATGGAGCATTCCTCCCTCCATAGGGTCCCTGGAAATCTGTAGGACCACATTTGGGGGCATCTGCCCCATAGGCATTTAAAGGGGTTGTCGGGAGTCCCTCATTTGAAACCTCCATCAGTTAGTTAGAGCAGAGAGAGTGGCTATGAAGAACATCTTTCTGGAGGACCCAACACATGTTCCTTACACGGACAACCCAGTGACCCATGTAATACTTCATTTCTCCTGCGGAGGTGCTGCAGGGGAGTTAAACATTTGCTACCTGGTTCCCCCAGGGCTACACCTTGAATAATACTTGAATGAGCTCAGATTATATATATTTTTTTTACTGTATAGTAGGTTGTAATATGGCAATATGAAGAAGTGGCCAGAGAGCGGTATCGCTATTTCTTTGCTATGGCAGTATTATAATGAGCCTGTGAGTCAGAGGGGTTATGGTCTCGAACCCCATCCCCCCCATGATTGCTGTGGGTTCTGTAACCATAGACTTTCTGTATCTTTCAGAGAAGCCAAGTTCTTTGGAGCAGCTGGACCGGATTCTGCTGTCGGGGGTGTATAACGTGCGCAAGGGCAAAACCCAGCTTCACAAGTGGGCGGAGAGGATGGTGGTGCTGTGCGGGACCTGCCTAATTGTGTCCTCCGTGAAGGATTGTCAGACGGGGAAGATGCACATTCTGCCCCTTGTGGGTGGCAAGGTGAGGCCCGTGGCACTGTGGCGGCTTCCTTCATGCTGGCACGGCCCGGCCGATGACTCACTTTTACGGGAGAGTCACCTCTGTACACAGTCCTGATGGGATAGTAAATGTGTGATGGAACAGGGAAACATGCGTGTTACGTGTAGGGTCAGTTTTCACAAGCTCGTTTGCATAGAGGTTTATGGATGCAGGTCTCAGCTTGACCCTGACTGCCGAGTGGGCGCGTTTATTTCACCAGTGCCTTCAGGCCTTCTCATAGCTGCTATCCCTTATATAATGTTCTGTGCTGTACAGAAATGTTTTTACAATTAGGGAAAAACTGGGTGTGCTGAATTGTGACCACAAAAGTAATGATAGGCTAATGTACATACCTGCAATATCAGGACTACCCAAAATGACTATTATGCAGAGGTCTGCAGAAGAAATTCCTATCCAGAGGATCTCTCTTGGCCTCTAGCACAGCAGGAAGTCTCAGCCTCTCCCACACTAAAAGAAAGTGCAGCAGTTTACTCTGACCGGGCAGACCATCCAGTCTTCTATGGTCCATATATTCTGTATATGTTATAGTCCCGTAGTCTGATCTTTTGTTTGCTAACCTTTTTGTCTTCCGTCTAAAGATCGAGGAGGTGAAGCGGAGGCCGCACTGCCTGGCCTTCTGTTCTTCGGAGGCACAAGCGCCCACCTACCACGTCAGCTTTGATTCTGCAGCAGAATATCAGAGATGGCTCCGCCAGGCAACCAAAGTAAGCGGATAATGAGCCTGTCCACACCAGAGGTAGGCCTTGTTCATACCGTGCAGTTTTTTTTGTCAAAACTGCATTGTGTGTACAAAGCTTTAAGGTGTATGTACACCCATAGACACAGTGTACATATAGAATTAATCTACATAGAAACATTCAGCAACTTTTGTTATTGCAGTGGATTATTTATCTTGTACTGATCCACACTGTTCAATACTCCAGAGCTGCATTCACAATTATGCAGCGCTATACAGACATTAGCACCGGGCTGTCTCCAATGGGGCTCACAATCTAAGTTCCCTTTCAGTCTGTCTTTGGAGTGTGGGAAGAACCGGAGAACCCGGAGGAAACCCACGGAAACATGGGGAGAACATACAAACTCCATGCAGATGATCAAACCCAGGACCCCAGTGCTAACTGAGCCACCGCGCTGCCCACAATCTGCAACAACCATGTTCTAGATTCTAGAGCACCTTTATTACTTACAGGAAAAGCAAACTGTTTCACTGCATTACAGAAGCCCAGCTAAGAGTGTGTCTGATAACAAGCTTGTGGCCTTTCAGAAAAGAGATTGCAGCTCTGGAGTATAATACAGGACAGGATGTAACTCAGGATCAGTACAGGATAAGTAATGTAATGTACACAGTGACTGCACCAGCAGAATAGTGAGTGCAGCTCTGGAGTATAATACAGGATGTAACTCAGGATCAGTACAGGATAAGTAATGTAATGTATGTACACAGTGACTGCACCAGCAGAATAGTGAGTGCAGCTCTGGAGTATAATACAGGATGTAACTCAGGATCAGTACAGGATAAGTAATGTATGTACACAGTGACTGCACCAGCAGAATAGTGAGTGCAGCTCTGGAGTATAATACAGGATGTATCTCAGGATCAGTACAGGATAAGTAATGTAATGTATGTACACAGTGACTGCACCAGCAGAATAGTGAGTGCAGCTCTGGAGTATAATACAGGATGTAACTCAGGATCAGTACAGGATAAGTAATGTATGTACACAGTGACTGCACCAGCAGAATAGTGAGTGCAGCTTGGGAGTATAATACATGATGTAACTCCGGATCAGTACAGGATAAGTAATGTAATGTATGTACACAGTGACTGCACCAGCAGAATAGTGAGTGCAGCTCTGGAGTATAATACAGGATGTAACTCAGGATCAGTACAGGATAAGTAATGTATGTACACAGTGACTCCACCAGCAGAATAGTGAGTGCAGCTCTGGAGTATAATACAGGATGTAACTCAGGATCAGTACAGGATAAGTAATGTATGTACACAGTGACTGCACCAGCAGAATAGTGAGTGCAGCTCTGGAGTATAATACAGGATGTAACTCAGGGTCAGTACAGGATAAGTAATGTATGTACACAGTGACTGCACCAGCAGAATAGTGAGTGCAGCTCTGGAGTATAATACAGGATGTAAGTCAGGGTCAGTACATAAGTAATGTTTGTACACCATGACCCCAATAAGCTGATCAATTTACAATAATCCAATCAGTTTGTTGATGTCTGCAATATAGATGACACCAGTGAAGTCATTGGCCTTTGCGCCCTGTTGGGATGGCTTATCAATCGGTTTATCAGTTTATTTCAGAATGGCTGTCAACGACCCTAATCCAGCCTGGTACTCCATAAATAAATTACCTGATAGTACCCTCATGTACTGTGCCTATTAGGAGCACAGCATGAGGTCAGTACTGTCACCCCGGGGTACACGTTCTTCAGATTGAACACCTATGTTCTGAATTACTATCCGTCTTATTTCATTGTAGGTTGTATCGCAGAGACTAAGCACTGTAGATCTCTCGTGTCAAAGCCTGAAGGAGATCCCCGAGCACCTGTTCTACTGTCAGGACATCACCAACCTCAACCTCCGTCACAACTTCCTGCAGCTGGACAGCGCAGACGGGGTGACCAGTCTATCCAGGTTTGTCCACGTTTCCTTAAGACACAACCATCGGTGATGCAGTCTTGGAGAAGGCTGACGTTCATGACGTTCTTTGTGTTCCTCTCAAGGTTTTCTCAACTGAGAGTTCTGAACCTGTCACAAAACAAGCTGGGAGATTTCCCCCTCCAGTTATGCGAGATCACCACGCTTACGGAGCTGAACGTGTCGTGTAACGGGCTGACGCACTTACCACCCCAAGTTGGGCAGATGCTCAGGTCAGGTCTTCATACATTGTGATATATGAAGAAATTATGAAGACACTGCAGCTGTGGAGCAACACGCTGGCCATGTCCCTGAGTCCATAGCTCCTATGTTGTGTAGCCATTGGCCCCCACGTTTGAGTATTGGTGTCATATGCACACACTGACCCCCTTTTTGGCACCTTATAACCTCACCCACCGATCCTGAAGCCCTACCAGCTTAGATGAATATCTAATGTATCCTATGTATTCTCGCTACTTACATGCAGCCTGCAGACGCTAAACCTTGATGGGAACTGCTTGACGTCATTACCAGAAGAGCTTGGATGTCTCCAGCAGCTCTCCTGCTTGGGTCTGTCATTCAACGATCTGAGTAGCATACCCCCTGTGTTTGAGAGGCTTGGCTCAGTGGACAGATTGTGCATGGCTGGGAACCGAACGGAGTCTTTAAGTCTTCAGACCTTATACAACATGCCACACTTGAAGTCCGTAGACTTGAGGTAAGCTCTTGCAGCGTCGGTGGGTGATGTTGGGAATGGGTTCGTTGCCTCGGTGACTATAAACCTTCCTCCTCCATAGGATGAATCATCTTACACAAGTCATCGGCACCTTGGAGGGAATAGACAACGTCACCCAGTTTGATGTACGAGACAACCAGCTGACGGCCCTGGACCTCAGATGCTTGGGGAACTTAGAACAATTGCACTGCGAACGCAACCAGCTGAAGGAGCTGATTCTCTGCGGCTTCTCCCTGAGAGCGGTTTATGCTGCGTCCAACCGTACGTCACTACCGCCACAGCTGCTGCTGCACCTCCTGTGTGCCGTCATCTGCACGCCTCACATTGCATCCTTGTCTTTTTTTTGTTTGTTTGTTTTGTAGAGTTGACCTTGGTGAATGTATACCTGACTCCTTCCCAGCTGGTTTCTTTAGACTTGTCCAGGTAAGTGTATGGGTGTTCCAGCTCTGGCATGGGCACTGCTAAGTGTGGCAACTAGTGTGAATGTGAACAGAGAAATGTGACAGTCTCTACTCACGTCTCTGCAGCTCCCTGGGTTGGCATGCAATGAAGAGAAGGAAGGCTCTGGGTTAAGGGGGTTCTCCTGCCAGATGGTAGTCAAGGTGCCGTTGGTGGTATGGGTTTTAGGTGCAGGGTCCCTGATGTCTTTGTGATTCCAGCACCCTTGGGGGCAAGTAGGTGACTGGCTGGCACAATAAGGAGCCCAGTTCTCTTAAGAAATTCACAGTATTTTACTGAAGGTCATCAATGTGCACAAAAGTCATTTACAGCAGGGGAGCCTGGGCAGTTGTTCAGAGTAGTTCCCAAAAGTTGCATAAGGGGTCGTTTTCCTCACTTGCAATCAGTCTTCTTCTCTTGTTTCTCCAGGCTGGAGGGATGCACTATCTATACATTGGTTCACAGTGTCCTCTTTAGTAATACTATCTGTGGACAGTGCCCTTCGGCCTTTAGTTATGGTGGGCAGCTGGTAGCTTGGAATCTCTCCACCAAATGCAGAGGAGGCTAAAGCCTGATCAATGACAGTTACCTTCCTTTGCCAATATTCTCACTCCCTCTCTGAATTGCCTGGATCTTCTGTAATGTTTCCCTTCTATAGGCTGGTGCACGGCACTATCTCTGGGGTCTAGATAACTCTCCACAATGGCGGCTGAGTTGTTGCTTCTACCTCAGATAACTTACTACACTGCACTGACCTCCTTCTTGGAGGAGTCAGCTCTCCGAGGTCTGCTGTGACCTCCTCCTCCCACGCCCTATGCAACGTTGTGGAATCTCAGGCACAAGCACATAATACGTGACACACAATTACAGTGTCTTCCAGGACATCTGTGTCGGCCCCATGTTCATATGTGCCCACAGGGCTGAGAAAAACGAAGTTTTAATATCTGCAAATGAGCCTTTGGGAGCAACGGAGGCGTTACTGTTACACCTAGAGGCTCAGCTCTCTCTGTCCTTGGCACTTTGATTGACAGGACCAGGTGTGATGACATTTATAATGCCTGGTCATGTCAATCTAAATGCAGAGAGAGCTGAGCCTCTAGGTGTAACGGTAACGCCCCCGTTGCTCCTAGAGGCTCATTTTGCATATATTAAAACATCATTTTTCTCAGCGATGCGGGCGCATATGAACATGCGACCAACACAGAAGCCTTCAGCTGCCAAGCGCACATGCAACAGGTCAGCCAGGGTCATAGAGACAAATCTGCTGACAGATGCCCTTTAAGCACTGCAGCATTGGGGGCCATGAGTTAAAATCCAACCATGGCTATAGTCTGTACCTGCTCCTTCTGCTTCCACGGGTTTCAGCATCAAACCCCCCAACCCCACTCCACTCCAGAACAAACAGCCATGAAGAATATGTAATGAAGCTATCTCCTTTGCCTAAGGAACTGCTTAACGTCAGTGCCAGACTGTGTTTGTGAAGCCAAGAGGCTGGAAGCTCTAGATCTCAGCTGGAACCTACTGACAGAATTACCCTTAAGGTAATTGTGGAAATTCACCTTATTGCAGGTTACAATTGGAGAGTCTGTTGCTAAACATGTACCTTTCCTATAGGGTAATGGGGTGTCCCAAGTTAAGGAAGCTTCTCCTCGGACACAACCAGCTGAAGAACCTGCCGTGTCCTACTGATTGCATCCCTCTGGAAAGTCTGGATGTCCAGCACAATCTACTGAGACACCTTCCTGACTTCTTGTTCTCTGTAGCTTTAAAGTGAGTGTCCACACAGGTTTGTAAGGCTGCATTCTTACCCGATTTGCTAGCGACTACAGTGTAGTTGATCACATTGTTATGCAGCAAAAAAAAAAGGGATTCCACCATATACTGACTTGTCGGAGGTGATTAAAGGCCTGAGGAGAAGTTTAATATAAATGCATAAATGCTGGGAGCTTTCATGGCATATATGCTAAAAGTGCACTGCAAACACAGTTACACCCTAACCCAGGCAAATCTCAATTTACAAACATTTTTATGGCAGTTTTTGGCATAAAAATAGTTGCAAGATCTCTTTTTGAGGCTTTTTAAACGCCTGTGCGACAATATTTTGTTACATGGGCATTTTTTTTGCCATTCTCGCCACTTAGGAGTGACGGGAGCTGAGCCGGGACTTCCGCTTTTGCAAATTTACTGTATATACTCCAGACGCATGGACTGCTGGAGGTGTGTCTAATTTATGGCAAGGCGAACCCTCCGGCAGCGCAGAGAGAAAACTGGCGTAAATAGCATAACATTTTTAATGCTTTGACACTGTTCAGTCTCAGGTTTCTTAATGCATCTGCAAATGCACTGGAGTCCCTGCCATCCATGTGTAGTGGAGAGGAGAGCGGAACTAGGCTGCAAGTCCTCTACCTAACCAACAACCAGCTGACTGATCAGTACGCCCCGTTCTTGACCATACACGTGAACCTCAGGATCTTGCACATGGCTTATAACCAACTGGAGACCTTCCCCGCCAGGTGAGACGGTGTTAAGCAGCCGCCTTAGAAATCCTTTGACTAGTGAATTCACCTTAAACCAACCTAGAGTCTTGTCTTCCAGCAAACTGAACAAACTGGAGCATTTGGAGGAGCTGAACCTAAGTGGAAACCGCCTAAAGTCCATCCCCAGCACTGTATCCAACCTCAAACATCTGCACACCCTCATCGCTCACTCCAACTGCATCAGCGTGTTTCCTGAGATTTTCCATCTGCCGCATATCCAGGTCATTCCCCCGCCTAAAACCTACACTATCAGACCTTTCCTAGCTCTCCACTTCTAGCTCTGATCCCCTATTATCTCTCCTCTTCCCCCCTCTCTTACCCTGCAGGCTGTGCTACAGCTGTAGACTTGTGTACATGGTGTCATCTCATTGTCACTGACTCGGCCTCTGGCATGAGATGTTGCTGCTCTTTGTTCCTGCAGCTGGTTGACTTGAGCTGTAACAGTCTGATGGACATCCCGGCGCCCGATGCCCTGCCGCCCGCCCTGCAAGAGCTGGACTTGAAAGGGAACAATGACCTGGTCCTGGATCATCAGCTCCATGACATCTTCAGGTATCACTTCACTAATGTCCTGCAGTCTGCACTACGGGAAAGTGTCAGGCTCACAAATCAGTGCAACGGTAGAAACTAGGCCATAGGATACAACAGGACTATAATTCTGTACGATGGCAGAGACCGGCCGGAAGAAACTGTGGTGTACATCAAAATTGTGAAAGCCGTTTTGCAATAGCTTATTTCTCTGCTGATCATGTGAGCTTACACGCCCAATGCCTGAGGCTGCACTACTGAGAGATTCCGGTCCAAGTCGCCATAAATATCTACAACTCGCATGGCTTGAACGGTGACTTGGATCCACAAACATGGTCTCCATAGCAGGACTGTAGCTGATGGCATGCCATCAGGATTTCTCAGTAGTGCAACCTCAGGTTCTGGGCCTGTAACTTATATCTCAGCCTAGATATAATGTATTAAAAAAAAAAAAAGGTGTTCAGATTTTAAAGATACACTTAGTCTACCTGCACAAAACCACATAAATCGGCACCATTTATCTTGGTTTTTGTGTGTGTTTTTTTTAGGCAGTTTTAGTTTTCTGTTTGTTGTAACAACTCCATTGAAGTCTATGGAGAAAACCACTATACAGACGGCATGGATTTGTACAAAACAGCGGGCATGCTGCATTTTAAAAGCCATATGGCAGGTTAATTTCTGTACATGACATTTGGCAACTCATTCATTTTGCTGGTACCATATTACAGTGCATTTTTTCTGCAAAAAAAAAAATCTGTGGAAATTGTTTTTGCATAATCTGCAACGTGGGCAGTTCCCTTTAAGAGCCTTCCAGTTTTGTTCTTCACTTGACACAACTGAGGGGTCAGTGCAGAAAACCGTCACATTACTGCTCTAGCTTCACTGCCACCATCTATTAACGGACCCTTCTTGCCTCTTCCTACAGTCACATCCCCATCCTGAAAATCGACAACAAGCCGATGGCTAACGCGGAGATGGCGGTGCCGTCCATTCCCTGGAATCATGGCTTAGCTGAGATGTCTGGCCAGAGGAATAAGTGAGTATTGCTGCCATCCATGTTCGGTGGGCATTGTGGGGAGACCTGCAGTAATGTTGGCTCCTCTCCCACAGGCTGTGTGTGTCTTCATTGGCGGTCAGTGACTTCGCGGAAGGGGTAGAGGCTTTGTACGGCATGTTTGATGGAGACAAAAACGAGGAGGTGCCGCGCCTGCTGCAGTGCACCATGGGAGACGTGCTTCTGGAAGAAGTGCAGCAGTCAAGCTGTGATACGACGTCCATATGCCACACGTTCCTGGTGTCACACAGGTCTCTGCCCTAAATTATCAGCTAACTAGTGCACACTGACGGCATTCGGTGCTGTACATCCTCATGTCTTAAGGGGCAGATAGGTTAGACCTCTCCATGCTGCATGTGATGGAACAAAAGAACAGGGAGCGGCTTGCAAAAATGGTTCTGTATTTTATCTCTGCTCTCGTGACCATCTGTTTTTAGAATGGAAAAAACATTTTCGGAGGAAAAAGAGACTGATGAGAGGATTGATAAATAGATGGATGAAAAAAAATAAAAGGTTATGCCAGCACCTCCTGACAAAGTGTAATAACAGGTGAACGATGGGGTGGATGAATGTGTGGCTAGAAGGATGGGTAGACTGGATGGTGGGCAGACGGATGGATGGGTGGAAGGACAGACTGGATGGATGGTTGGTTGGACAGGCAGGTTGGATGGGTGGAAGGACATCCTTGATGGATGCATGGGTTGGATGGATGGCTGGAAGGACAGGCTTAATGGACAGATGGGTTGGAAGGATGGACGGACAGACAGGAGGGTTGCAGGGATGGGTGGAAGGACAGGCATGATGGACAGATGGGCTGGATCAATGTACAGATGAAAGGACGGACGGAATGGATAGATGACAGGACAAGCTTGATGGAAGGGAAGGACAGGCTGAATGGACAGAGGGACGATCAGGCAGGTTGGGTTGATGGACAGGATGAATACAAGGATAGATGGAGAGAGAGAAGCAGAAAGATAATAAGATGGATATGAGATATATATTTACACTAGTTTCCAAACTATATTGGTAAAAACACAATGGGGAAGATTTATCAAAAAAGGAAGTCCTCTCCGGGAAGGCTGTTCGGGCGGGGAACAGCCTGCCGTATCCGTGCTATCGCAAGTCCACCGTGCCGAGAGACGGCCGGACAAAAACGGCAGCATGCTGTAGCTTTATTCCGCCCACCTCTCGGCATGTTTGCCGCGCTGCGGCCGGACCTCCGGCTCGCCCCCATTATAGTGACTGGGGCCGGAGTGGAGGCGGCGGCACGGTGGACTTGCGGCAGCATGGATTCGGCAGACTGTTCCCTCGCTGGAAAAGGCTACCGCAAGTGTGAAAGTAGCCTAAATTGCGCATACCAATCGGGTTCTAGTTTTAATTTTCCAAAGAAGCTCTGAAAAGTGGAATCCGATTGGCTGCTTTGGGCAACTAAGCCTTTCCCTTTGCACCAGTTTTGATAAGTCTCCCCCAATGTGACACCTTGTTAACCCTCTAATAACCACGGGGATGTTGGGCTCTTGCTGCCTGTTACTTCTCCCATTAGGAAGTTGGGGACTGCAGGTCAGAAACTCGGTTCTTCCGCCCTCTTGTGTTACATCGGACACACGGCACCGGAGCACAGCAACAACTTCTCTTTGACGGTAGCCAACGTGGGGACATGTCAGGCCGTGTTGTGTCGGAGCGGGCAGCCGTTGGTTTTATCCCGCATGTTCAGCATTGAGCACTGCCCGGAAGATCTTCTGAGGATCAAGGAGCAGAAGGCGATTATCACAGAGGTGAGTCATGGTTTTAAGTTTCTCCTTGAGGTTTTTTGTCTTCACTGCCAAGAAATGCAGGAGTATATTTTTTTGTTTTGCAGGATAATAAGGTGAATGGCGTAACCTGCTGCACACGTATGCTTGGCTGCACATATCTACACCCATGGGTGCTTCCTGAACCTCATATCACAAAGTTACCGCTTACTGTGCAGGACGAGCTGCTGATTCTTGGGAACAGAGCATTGTGGGAGTACATGCCAGTAATGGAAGCCGTACAGACCATTCGGCACTTGCCAGACCCGCTTTCAGCTGCTAAGAGGCTCTGCACTTTAGCACAAAGCTATGGTTGCCAGGATAATGTCGCCGCCCTAGTGGTTTGTCTTAATATTGGAGAGGATACCTGCACTTGTGAAATGCATACTCTGACTTTACCCAGTCCATCCGGCTTACCTTCCACACCTGCCACAAAGGAATCTCCAGACTCAGTGACGCCATCTTCCAGTAGCGGCATTGCCTCGGAGTTCAGCAGCGAGATGTCGGTATCTGAGGTGAGCAGCGAGGTGGGCTCCACAGCCTCCGATGAACACGCCATGGCTGGAATAGATGGAGGCCTCATCCTCAGGCCAGAACGGCGGTGCAGTCTCCATCCGGTTCCTTCTGCCAGCACTTTTCAACGGCAGCCATCTTGTGCCACTTTCTCCAGCAACCAGTCGGAGAATGGTCTGGACAGTGATGACGACCTGCAGGCTGAGGGCCTTAATACTGGCAGCAGGGTGGAAGTAGAGGTGGATATTCACTGCAGCAGGCAGCACTCCCCCGAGCCTTCTGCCCTGGGCACGTTTCAGGGACTGGAGGAGGAGGATGATGATGGAATTTCAGTGCGGATCCTACAGCAAAACACCATCAATCACAGCGCAACGTCGGGCCAAGAGAAGGACGAGCTACCCTCTTCATCCTCCGGGTCTTGTCTCTATTGGAAGAAACACTCCAATGGGTCTGTTGTGCCCTTGGAAGAAATCCTTAACCTCATTGAGGTTGCCTCTGAGGCTCCTAAGAGAAAAACTGGCTACTTCTCTGCACCTTCACAGCTGGAGCCCGAGGATCACTTCGTAGTTCCTCCGCATCTGGAAAACGACGTTCGGCAGCAGTTGAATGACTTAGAATCTGGAGCCGAAGAAAGAGCCAATGCCCTTGAGGAATACGATACTGCTTTGTGACCGGGGCGAACCCAAGGACTTCGGTGGCGGGGCCACATCAACTGGCCCTAAAATTGCACATTTCTCAATTCTCACTCCTGTAACGTGCGGCAGATGGATTTGCCAATCACAACATACCTCTTGTACCTTCTTCCCCCATTCGGAGCCAAATGTTTTTTGTTTTGTTTTTGTTTTTTAATTTATTAATGAATTTAAGTCCTGGTTGTTGAGCCAATGAACAAATGTGAATCTAATCCAGATGATATTTATATTTTTTAACCACTTGGTCCCATTGAAGGTACGATGCAGCCAACTAGGGTGTGATCCAGTGGAGGTACTTGAAGATGACTTATCCACCTTCCATATATAGTGGAAGAGGAGCTCGTTTGTCTTGGAGGGGGGGGGGGTCAGATTGCCCTACAACACACTGACGAGTCCTAACGTGGACAGCAGTCTTTCTTCCCTGTCAGAGCCAACTCTCTTAATACCCCATGGGTAAGTGGCATACCCAGAAACCGATGCCCCCCCTCCCCTTCACACGGAGTAGCTTATTTACATAGTACTTTACTGAATTTGTACAGTTTGCAGCGACTGATGCCCAGCTTGGAATGAAGGTTGTCTGCGGGAATATTCCTGTCGTGGTCGCTTTTCCTGAGCCATTCTTGATCAATCTCGAGCAGCTTATGAGACACCTTAGCACTTTTCAGTACCTTGCAAAGTGACTAGAGGAGCAAGAACAAGGAATCGTACATTCCCATTAGATTCGCCAAGTGTGGTGATTGATTGAGCTATATGAGCCTCCGTTATATCATGTAGAATTTACGTTGGTGGAGGGTCATATTTTTAAGATATTGACTAAATTATGAAATAACAATAATACTGTAGGGTCTACATCTGACTCTGTGAACGTCTCCAGAGGAGTCTCCCAGGTTTATGACCAGCGGACATGAGCCACTTTGTTTTTTTTTTATATGCACTTTGAACTAGATTTCATGGTACCTGGGAAGGGAGGGAGAGGGGCAAAGACCCCCCGCCTGA
This sequence comes from Bufo bufo, assembly GCF_905171765.1. NCBI lineage: Eukaryota > Metazoa > Chordata > Amphibia > Anura > Bufonidae > Bufo > Bufo bufo. The sequence continues at coordinate 141,803,145 of NC_053398.1, read as the reverse complement.
TGCAACAGAAGAAACTGTAGAGATCCCGTGGCCTGGTCCACGTCCGATATTGCTAGAAATTTGTCTGATTTGCACTAAACGCTTTATAAATTTCAATGTGTGACACTGCAGATTGCATTGCTTTCTCCAGTTGGCGTCTTAAGTCTAGCTTTACAGACATTTGGTTGTGAATGAATCGACAGAGTCCAAATCCAACGAGGAACCTTGGCAAGGATTGGACAGTCTGTACTTGGACCACCTTTCCCCATGATGCTTTGCCTGCTCAGGGCTCTCCCCGATATACACGGAGTCCTCACTACTTCTATTGTCATTCCTGGTTTGAATGTCGATGCCATGTTGCCACAAGAAAATCTCGCCAATGGGGAGGACAAATTTGCTGTCTTAGTGTTTTCATTTTTGGCTTGATACCGGCAGAGGGGTCCAGTCATGTCGTTGAGGCGCGAGTCCCTTCATCCCTCGCTCTAAGTTGCTGCTGTGTTTATTTCAGTGTTGGGGGTGGGAGGACTACTCGGACATCTCTGTGCTCCAGTGAGATAGCCCTAGGGGTCATATATTAATAATATTGGAAAATGCCTTGAGGGTTGTATCTGTTGCTGCATCCTTCCCCGTCTCAGGCCTCCTTGCACACTTGGTTTTCTTCATTTCTCCCTCTGCCGCCACCACCACCAGTTTTTACGGAGACAATGGGCAGAGAAGACACTGGGAAAGGATTACGTCAGGGATTTGTCTTGTATTCTGCGCCCCCATTGTGTGCAAGAGCGATCCGCGTTTGCCGTGTCTATGGATTTGAAATCTGCATCAAGAAGGCAGGCCACTTCTTGATGTGGATTCCATGTGGAAACTGTGGCAAGCAATCCACATTGATTGGGACTAATCCACGTGTGGACAAACAGAAGTTGTCGATGCAGAAGGAATTCCTTGAATTTCTGCCACGGAGCCCACGTCCAATACATGTTGGGGAAAAATCAGATGTTGACCGCCATGTCTTAAGGGAGTTGTGCTAAGTTTTAAATTTATCTCCTTCAGGATAAAGGATATCTCATCGCTGGGCATCCAACCGCTGGGATAGACACTGATCCCAAGAAAAGGGAGTCCCATTTCCCTGTCCTCATGGAGTGGGCAGGTCAAGCGTGATGCCATTCCATTCTCTATAGGAGAATACTTCGCCAAGCTATTTTCCGTCCCAAAGAGCTGAATAGAGCAGCAGGGTGCATGCTCGACCTATCACCCCATCAGGATGGGAGAATGGGACCACCGTTCTTGAGACTGGTGGGGAATCGAGAAGTCGGGCCCTGGCCAGTGCCTTAGTTCTGCCTGGAGAGAGCCGGCACTGCCCCTACCACTACCAATGCATGGTCACCTTATCTGTACTCTGCAGGGTAAATTTATGAAACTGGTCTAAAAGAAAAACTTGCCCATAGCAACCAATCACTGTGCGGCATTCATTCTTCAATGGAAAATACCAAATGAAAGCTGTGCTGTGACTGGTTGCTACATCTGCCAGTCTGATGGACGAGCCTGGTGTTGGTGAATGCCAGGAGAATGTTACCTGTTGGTGGTGGAGGGGTAATGCTATGGAGGTGTTCTTAAGAGGTTGGCCTAGGTTCCTTAATTCCAGTAAAGGGAAACCAAGACATCGTTGACAGTTGTAAGCTTCCAGCTTCGTGGGAAGAGTTTGGGGAAGGTCCTTTTCTGTTCCAGCATGAATGTGCCACAATGCAAGGTGGGGGGAGTTTGGTGTAGAAGAACTTGACCTCAAGCCTAGCCAACACCTTTTAGGATGAACTAGAACAGGCATGCTCAACCTGCGGCCCTCCAGCTGTTGCGAAACTACAACTCCCAGCATGCTCGAACAGCCTACAGGAGGTCATTGTGGGAGTTGTAGTTTTACAACAGCTGGAGGGCCGCAGGTTGAGCATGCCTGAACTAGGACATAGAGTGTGGCCAGGCCCTCTCCTCCAAGATCAGGATCTGACCTCCATGAATGGGCAAAAAATTCCATCTTTTAGAAATTCTTCCCCCGAAGAGCCAAGGGTGGTGGGGTAAAACTCCATATTAATGTGTATGGATTTAGAATACTTTTCTCCAGGACAAGACCATTTTTCTTTTAGATATTTTGGGTGTTCATCTCTCTACATTGATTCATTTGTGTGAAAGGGGCCTCCGACTGGGGGTGAATATATCATCGGATGTACGCAGTTTACTGGCATACAAACATAATTATTGTGCAAGCAAATTTTTGTAATTTTTTTTTTCAAGCTATGTGGAGGAGATCCTCCCGAGCGCGGCAGATACTGGTACAGCTCACCTCTGCACCAGATCGCTAGCTTTTCTAGTGCATGGACAACGCCTCAATATATTGCATTAGACATATGGCGTAGCTGTGGAAATACCTGTACATTTCTTAATTTTCAATTCTGGCTCAGTTCCATGTTCTTATAACCAGATTTGCCCCAGACAAGGGCCGCAGCACGTCCAACTGATGTCACTCCCCGACTAATCCATCCATGGCTATATGCGCTCTCCCATAAGGACCAGAGCATGCCCAGTAGAAATTTACCTAATCCACTACCTCCCTGTCTATTGTGCAGCCAGGACAATTTATCAGCGCATGCGCAGTATTTTGGGGCTTACTCTAACTGCACATGCGCCAATATTTCATCTTAAATGCACAATGGACGGGGGCGGCAGTGGATTATGTAGGTTTCTACTGCGCATGACCCTGGTCCCTGGATTTGGGCCTTGTTTGTAAGAGACAGGGGAGCAGGAGCGTACATTCAGTCATGGACAGGTTGGTCAGGTGACCCATCTAGGACATGACATCACTTGGACATGGGCTTAATCAGGAGAAATCTGATTGTTTACGTCCAGGGCAGCAAATAGAGAACATGAAACTGTGCACGAATTGAACCTTAGGAAACAAACAGGTTTTTCCACTTCTACAATAGACGTCTGATGCAGTATGTTTATAGGAAAGGGGCCAACCCCGCTAAGTTGTCATTTTCGCTTTCTTTACTTCACCCCATGCTCTCGTCCTTGCCTGTTTTTATTGGGAAAACACTGTTAGGACAGTTTTGTGCATTTTTTTTGTACTAAACTTTGGGTGAAACCAGCTGTACTTTACCATTTTTTAGAACAAATTACAACAGTTTCATGACAGTACATTTTGTGGTACTACACATTTATTCCTTAGCGTACACCTATATCACAGGCATGTGGTGGATAGAGCCGAGTCCGCTCCATACACGCTAATTGCCAACTGTGTTAGACAGTTAACGCCCTCACACAAAGTCCAGGATCGGAGATAACACCAATCCCAGATGTATAATGCAGTCAATAGCAACCGTGGCATCTGAGCAGTTAGACATGGAGGGGGCTCCATTTGTCCTCCAGACGTCTCAATGCAATCATTGGGGGACGATGACAGAGGTTGACATGGCAGCCAGGGACCTAGTGAATGTCCCTTCCCCAGACGTGCCATCTTTGTACTCCCATTATAGAAGTAATTATATGTTCAAGTCCCCTAAGGGGGCTAAAAGGAAAAAAAAAAATAAGTCTTTAATTATAATAAACAGATTTATTAAGAAAAAAAAATCTAAAAAGTTTCACATATTAAACATAAAAAAATAAATAAACTTAATTGGAATCAAAATGTCTGAAACATACAGTACAACTTTATTTATCCTGCACAGTGAACGCCATGAAAAAAAAATAAAAAAAAATACCAGAATTGCTGTTTTTGAGGTCACCTCCCCAAAATAATGAAATGTAAAAAAATCTAATCAAAAAGACATTCACCCCTTAATGGTACCAATAAAAAACTACAACTCGGACCACAAAGGACAAGCCCTCACACGGCTTCATCCACTGAAAAAAGTTAGACAGCAACAGCATTTTTTTAAAGGCTTTTAATTAAACTATATAAATTTGTTGTCGTCTTAAATCATACTGACTCACACAATGAACTATGTAAAAAAAAAAAAATTTAAATGGCAGAATTTCTTATTTTGTGGACCGACATGAACACTGCTGTTCCATTTAGGGAGGGGACTCCTCGTTCTCTGGGTCAGACCCTCACAATCTGTAATTTATTATTTATCCTGTGGAATAGGTTTTATAGGATAACCCCTAATAAAATGGCGCTGCCTTCTCTTTGCTCAGGCTTTCACTATGTGGATGTCTCGTCAGGGAAGCAAATCCATCATGTAGAAGTACCCTTCCTTCTAAGACTTCTGCATGTAGAGGAAGACTTCCTGTGATTGTCACCTAGTGGGAAGTCACTAGTGTGGCTCCTCCTACTTTCCCACCCCCGCAGATCTGAAATTTCTGTCACCTTTATTATTCAATGGTTGGGTACTTCCACCTATTTGTCCAAAGAGGGTTTTAGGAGAAAGTGTGGACTTATGCCCCCTACTGCATTTTTTGAGCACTGCATAAAAGGCGTTTATACATTTCATCGCGATTATATCATGGGATAGGCATTAAACTGCCTTCCCTGCTGCACAAAGCATGAATTTAGCAAAGGACTGAAACCAAGCTTTAAAAGCATCTCGATCCCTTCTGAATAGTGTTGATTTGTAAGCAGAAACAGGTTTATGAAATGCGTCTGATCTTGCACTGGTGGGGGTTCTTTTTACAGACACTGCCCCCTGGGGGGGAGCCAAAGAAATGACAACCTCTAAAGCCATTATTTGTACATTTTTATTTTAGCAAAAGCAATAATGTATATATGTACAAGTTTTCATTTACACATTTCTTGATTTTTGGCTTTGCTGGCGTTAAAGAAAAAACAAAAAACAACATTTTTCCCAGTTTTCCCTGAAATGTCAAATATATGCTCTTTCCCCAAAATAAACCGCTGTTCATTCTGTTCTGAAAATCTCTTCAAAATGATGTTGTAATTAAAGCGGAATCTGCTGTCTGAAGTTTCCTGTGTCAAGTTATACCTCCGAAATAGGGAGCCAGGTAAACAGTAGTGCAATGGAGTATACAGAGGAAAGCCAGCAATCAGCATCCTCGGGGGCGGTGGCAGATAGTTATAGGCTTGGAGCTGAGCGTGTAGAGGGGGGGTGCTCGACTTCTTCAGTAGTGGTTTGGGTGCTCCATTTGGTCCCTTTCAATTACAAAATCAAGATAGCGGTCAAAGCCAACAACCCCCATCAGTGGTTTCCCTTCAATGTCGGCAGGCAAGGGGGCTCTGTAAAATATTCTTGTATATTTCTGTATATAGGGGGTGGTATTATTGCAGCTATACTTCTGTACAATGCGGGCGGTATTAGTGTAGTTAACTTTTTGTACATTGGGGGGCGTTATTAGTGTAGTTATATTCTTTGAAATAAGGGACAGTATTATAAAAATGTTCTTGTACATAGGAGCAGTATAATAGTAGTTATATTCTTGTACAATGTGGGCGGTATTACTGTTAAATTTCTCTACATTGTGGGGCATTGTTAGTGGAGTTAGGGTACTTTCACACTAGCGTTATTCTTTTCCGGTATCGAGTTCCGTCACGGGGGCTCAATACTGGAAAATAAAACGCTTCCGTTTTATCCTAATGCATTCTGAATGGAAAGCGTTCCGTTCAGTATGCATCAGGATGTCTTCAGTTCAGTCCCTTTACGGTATTCCAGAACACTTGCCAGAACGCTGGATCCCATTAAAATGTATTAATGCCAGATCCGGGACCAAGTGTTCCGGAAAACATGCGCATGCGCAGACCTTTAAAAATGCAAAAAATAAATAAATACCGGATCCGGAATTTCAATGCATTTGTCAGACTGATCCGCATCTGGATCCGTCTACAAATGATATCCGTTTGCATACGGATTTCCAGATCCGGCAGGCAGTTCCGGACAACGCAAGTGTGAAAGTAGCCTTAGTCTAACAAACAGTATTATAATAATGTTCTTGTATCTACTTGTACATGGGGAAGGGGGGCAGCATTATGGTAGTTATATACTTGTCATTAGGGGGGCGGTATCAGGGTAATCATATTCTTGTAAATAGGACAGTATTATAGTAGTTATATTCTTCTACATGGGGGCGGTAGTGTACTATAGTACTTAGTCTTATCCATAGAAGCAGCACTTCAGTAAGTTATATTCTTGTCCATAGGAAGCAGTATTGTAGTGGTGATATTCTTCTCCGTGGGGGGGCGGTATTACTTAGTGCTGGTTTACTATGCTTGCAGGAATGCACCCGTCTGCAAATAAAGTGCGTTAGAAGTGACAGCGATTTACTTGGAGCAGTTGTCCAAACACAAAGTGCGTTATTCTGCAGGGGGCACCAAAGAGCACAGGTTACATGTTAAAGAAAATCTGAAATCTGTGTGCCGTCACTTGACATGATGGGAGTGATTGATATTCATGATACAAAATTTTTAAATGTCTTCATGAAGAGTGACAAAAATTGCCCTCAAGGAGCAGGTAGCACATTGCATACTACATATCTATTTTATAGTATATGTTGTACACTATGGATTTTGGCTGCATTTTCCTTTATAAGTGTTCAATATATATATATAATTTCAGATTAGTAGGCGTCATCCTATTGCCTGGGTGTGACATAAAGTTCACTGCTGTAGAGCCGCCTTTTCCTTGTATGCCCGGGCCGCTAGCACAACGCTGACACCATATAATATAATCAGTATGATGGCAAAGGTTGCTGCTCCCCCGTCGGTCCCAGACAGATAACAGTTCATCCAGGTGAGTCCATTTCTGGCGTACAACCTCTCTCTCCTCTTGCACACGTCCGTGGAATTTATTTGGAGAGCAAAATGTAGAAACACCCCCACCGCAGCTCCATAGCCCAGTGACGCCACCGCGCTGAAAGCAGCCTCAATCAGGAGCCATTTCTTAGATAGATCCAGTAGGTGCCTGGATCCGTGAGCCAGGATGGCAAGTGTCAAGGTCCCCATCAGCAAACACACCGTCAGGCCTCCGTATATCAATGGAGCGCGCAGGAGTGTGAATTCCTGGTCCAACTGACGCACCTGCTGCAGCTCTTGACCCTCAAAGGGGTAATAACCGCCTCCGAACCCACCACTTGCCATGCCGGCACTGAACCCAGATAGGGTGAAATGGGAGGAGACTACACAAATCAGAACCAGAGCGTTGAGGATCACCTCCAACATCTGCAGAACACCTGAGTGAGAAAGAGAAGAGGCTGAGAACCCGCTTTCCATGCCTTGAGAAGGCCAAGAGCTTGGCAGAGGAAGAAAGATGATTTGTAGACACCAGTTTAATATTCATTTTATACACATGAACCAATCTGCACCACCCTTGAGGTTCCTAGAAAACCTCCAATCCTTTAAGGGAAGGTCCATCTTCTAAAACATTTTTGAAATTTTTTGTTCCAATGCATCCAAAGTGAAAAATAAAGCAACTTTGCAAACAGTCTTTATTTACAAAATCTACCACCATTTAGTGTCTGCTGCTTCTATGGTCACACTTCCATCTGTCCCTCTTAGGACTGATGCACATGGCCGTCCCGTGTATTGGGGACCGCAATTTGCACAGGCACCATCCGCGCGGCGGCGGCTGCAACGGATCGTTCCAGACCTGTTCAACTTGAATGGGTCCGTGATCCGTTCGCACCGCAAAAAAAATAGAACACGTAGAGAAACCCCACGGAAGCTCTACGGGTCCAGTGCCTCCATTCCGCACCGACTTTCCGGATTGCGGACCCCTTCAAGCTGTTTGCGGGCGCGGCCATGTGAACGAGCCCTTATATGCGTACATTTGGCTGGTTAGCAAGAAGTAGGGACACAGATAAATGGCAGTATGACTGGAGGACCAGACTACGCAAGATTTGTTTGTAGTCTGTTACCGTGGAGACAAAAACAGGTAGCAGAATTTTAATTTAGACTATGGGCCAAGTTGTTTCATTTTTTCTGTAAGCGGGACCACCTACAATCAGCCGGAGGGAGCTGATCTGCATCAATGACACCTTATTTAAAATGCAGTTTTCACACTTTAGATTAATAGTTTTTATTTTATACAGATTCTTAAAAACAAAGCTGCACAATACATCGTATATGTAACATGTATTTACAAGACTAAGACAACAAGGTGTGGGGGGTAAAAGAGACATGGACTAGAATTCAAGGGGGTCAACTGGCTTCTTTTTCTGGCGGCGGACTCTCCGGAAACCCTTAACGGCGAGCACGGCGCTCATGAAAAAGGCTATGATGGCCATGCAAGAAAAGAGGGCGGCAGCAATGTCAGCCCCATGTAAGGCGCAGCTAAAGCCTTGGTAACCCTTGCTGCTGTACAGGGCCTCGCGGTCTTTGCAAACCTGAGAATTATAAGCGTCCTGTAAGCGCTTGAAGTAGAAATACAGGGCCGGCATGTAGCCCACAGCAATGACGATGTCTAACCCGCACTCCACCAACAGCCATATTGGCCAGTGCCACGGGACTCTGAGAACACCAAGAAGGACCATGAGGCAACTGAAAGCCATTATTGCGCCCCCAAAGGCCATGGAAGCGGTGACTGTGGGAAGCTTCAGATTGTAAAACTGGACGTCTAGCTCCTGAGCCCTATCTCCATCTGCACCGCTAAAGCCGCTATAGGCCCCCCCAAACTGGTAATAATAAATTCCTCCCAGGTTAGTGATCCCAGTGAAGCCCCCAGTGGCGTTGTAGGACACGGAGCAGCATATCAGGATCAGCATGTTGAGCAGAACTTCCACAAGCTGACAGCAAGCTGAAAAGATGGAGAGCAGACGAAGACACATTAGATCGGGGAGAATTAACACATATTAATGCATCAGGTAAAGAGGCTCTCCACTAAGGGCACTTTCACACTAGCAGTTTTCTTTTCCGGTACCGAGTTCCGTCAAAAGGGATCAATGCCGGAGAACTGATCAGGCATATCCCCATGCGTTCTGAATGCAGAGTAATCCGTTCAGGATGCATCAGGATGTCTTCAGTTCAGTCTTTTTGACTGATCAGGCAAAAGAGAAAACCGCAGCATGCCTGAATTCCGGATCCGGCGTTTTTCTCCATAGGAATGTATTAGTGGCGGATTCGGCATTCAAAATAAAGGAATGCCGGATGACACCGGAAAGACGGATCCGGCATTTCAATGCATTTTTAAGACTGATCAGGGACTAATGCCATCAGTTGGCATATGTTTTGCCGGATCCGGCAGGCAGTTCCGGCGACGGAACTGCTTGCCGGATCACTCTGCCGCAAGTGTGAAAGTAGCCTAAAATGTATCGTCTAAAAAATCTGATTAATACTGCAGGCTACTAAGATGTATCTTCAAAAAAAAACTAGTAGCCTGCAGTATTAGGCCTCTTTCACACTGGCGTGTGCGCCTCGTTGCCATATTGCAGACCGCATTTGCGGATCCGCAATACACGGGTGCCGTTCCGTGGGCATTCCGCATCACTTCAATGGGTCCGCAAATACGGAGATGCGGAATGGAAGCACGGAACGGAACCCTACGGAGTGCTTCCGTGGGGTTTCGTCCTGCAAAAAGATAGGACATGTCCTATCTTTTTGCGGAACGTCCGGATCCCGGACCCAATCAAGTGAATGGGTCCGCGATCCGCTGTGGCTGCCCTACGGACTGTGATCGTGCATTGCGGCCCGCACGTCTGAAAGAGGCCTTAATCAGATTTTTGGAAGATACATTTTTATTCTGCAGGCTACTAAAATGTATCTCCACAAAAATCTAATACCGCGGGCGAGTAAAAAGTATAAAAAAATCTAAAGTGGTTATCCTGGTCAATATAATGATGACTGATGCTCCGATCAGAGGTTCAAGAGAGCCCGGAAGCTTTACAAGCACAGCGCCGTACATTGTATAGTGGTTGTGCTTGGTATTGCAGCTTAGCCCCATTTACTTCAATGGGGCTGAGCTGCAACTAGGCCATGTGACCGATGTACAGTGACGGCACATGGTCTAGGAAGAGGCATCGGCATGCATAGAGCCACGGCCTCTTCTAACAACAGATCAGTGGAGGGTCCCGGGTGTCAGACCCCTATAGGTTAATTAGTATTAACGGATAACCCCTTTAAGGGTCCATTCACACGTCAGTAGTGTATTGCGGATCCGCAATGCACCCGGCCGGCACCCACATAGATCTGCCTATTCTTGTCCGCAATTGCGGACAAGAATAGGACATGGAAGATCGGGGGTGTGCTCCGGAAATGCGGATAGCACAATGTGTGCTGTCCGCATCCATTCCTGCCCCATAGAGAATGAATGGGTCCGCACCCATTCCGCAATTTGCGGACCCATTCTGCGGACGTGTAAATGGACCCCAATACTGCAGGCTACTAAAATGTATCTTCACAAAAATCTGATTAATACTGCAGGCTGAGCCAGGCAATGGTACAGCATCAGAGCCAGTCTGGTTGCTATTAATACACTGCTTAGCAACCACACTCCTTACAATGGAGTTGTCAAGCAGCACATACCTAGCAACGAACTAAGGGCAAAGACTTGGCAGGACATGAACTGCTGCTGTTCCCATCTTTCAGGGCAACATTAAACATTTTGGTATAAATATATTTTGGTGGAGAATCCCTTTAAGAGCTGAAGGTTTTCTTACTTGAACCTTAAAGGGGTTGTGTCAAGCAAGTGGCATTTATGTTGTAGAGAACGTTAATACAAACTGCTGACCAGTGACATCGCTAGGTTAAAACATTCGGGGCCTGGGCCCCTGATGTTTTGTCCCAGACCCCGAATGTCCTGCCTGCCAGCTAGATACAACTGTATTGTGGTCCTCAGGACGGCAATACAATTGAATCTAATGCCCTGCAAGAGCCGAAGGACCTGTGATGACATCACAGTCCATGTGATCAGTTCTAAATGCAGTAGTTGAAAAGGACTTGCGATGATGTCACCATCATGTGACCAGTGCAGGAGAGGACGGCAGTGAAGAGGAGAAGTCCTGGGGAGGAAGCTGTAGTGAGGTCTGCTACATGAGGAGAGGTAAGTGAAGGGAGAGGCAGAGCAATGCTGGGAGTTGTAGTTATTTAACTGGGACTGTATGTTAGGGCTGAAGGGAGGGAAGTTATTTACATGGGACAGTGGGGTGGAGTTAATTACATGGGACTGAAAGTTGAGGGGGTGATGTTATTTACATGGGAATGCATGTTGGAGGTGGCTGGAGAACGGTGATGTTATTTACATGGGACTATATGTTGAAGGCAGCTGTGGGAGGGAGTGATATTTACATGGGACTGAATGTTGAGGGGTAATGTTATTTACATGGGACTGCATGTTGGAGGTGGCTGGGGAGGGGATGATTTTATTTACATGGGACTGTATGTTTAAGGTGTTTGGCGGAGTGATGTTATTTACATGGGACAGAATATTAAGGGGGTGATGGGACTGTATGTTGACGGTGGCTGGGGAGGGGGTGATGTTCTTTACACGGGACTGTATGTTGGAGGGGGCAGGAGAGATGGCGTGATGTTATTTACATAGGACTGTATTTTAGAGGGGGCTGTACATAGAGAGGGATGGTATTAACATGGGACTGTATATTGGAGCGGGCTGGAGAGATGGTATTTACATTGGACTCTATGGCAGAGGGAGGGAAATAATGTTATTTACATGGGACTGTATGGTGGAGCGGCTGAGGAATTATATTTTCTGAGGACACTAATCTGAGGAATATAAATACTGGGGCACATCAGGGCGAGCATTATAACAGTAGGGGGCAATATAAATAATGGGGGCACTGTGGGGGCATTATAACAGTAGGGGGCGATATAAATACTGGGGGCATTATAACAGTAGGGGACAATATAAATAATGGGGGCACTGTGGGGGCATTATAACAGTAGGGGGCGATATAAATACTGGGGGCATTATAACAGTAGGGGGCAATATAAATAATGGGGGCACTGTGGGGGCATTATAACAGTAGGGGGCGATATAAATACTGGGGGCATTATAACAGTAGGGGACAATATAAATACTGGGGGCATTATAACAGTACGGGGTGATATAAATACTGGGGCACTTCAGGGTGAACATTATAACCGTAGGGGGCATTATAAATACTGGGGGGCATTTTAAATCCAGCTGACATTAGGCGTTCTTATTACTATTGGGGGCTCTATAGGAGGGATCCACATTATTTCTACTAACAGCACTATGGGGGCCTTATTACTACTGAGGGGTCGGCAGAGAGCTTTATTACTACTGGGGGAACAATAGGGAGCCTTATTTCTACTGGAGGCTCTGTAAGGGCATTATTAATACTGGGGGGCTCTTCTACTAATGAGCGCACTCTTGGGAAGCATTATCAGCAACGCCCCTGCTGCTGACTAATGTATTGGGATTGTCCATGTTGCCTCCTTTGCTGGCTGGATTCATTTTTCCATCACATTATACACTGCTCATTTCCATGGTTACGACCATCCTGCAAACGCCATGCTTGCATACTATAGGAAAAAGTGCCAGCCTCTCCGGTGGCTGAGACCGCCTTTTCTGGTGGCTGATGCCTTTTCCTAGAGTGTGCAAACACGGCCACTGCTGCTGGTTTGCAGGGTGGTCGTAACCATGGAAACGAGGAGTGTTTAATGTGATGGAAAAATGAATCCTGCCAGCAAAGGAGGCAACATGGAGAATCCCAATACATTAGTAAGTGTCTTGTATTCACTTTCTCTACATGATAAATGCTATTTGTTGAAGTGACACAGCCCCTTTAGGGGAATTGTCAGTTAAGCGATTCCCTAATACAATCATTCCAATGGATCTTCTACATTACAACTTATGGTCTTACTCACAAGTCGACAGTGCACATACACCGACTGATTACGCTAACTGTGGTGGGTCCATTCACATTTTTTTCCTGCAGGATGGAGCAATACAATTGTATAGGCACATTATAAATATTACAGTCCTCTAAGTTGCTGGTGGAAATCGCCATTTGTCACCTACACACTATGGCATCACTGAAAGGGGTTGTCCACAGTTATTGCATTTATTGAATAACCCAGTGGCTAGACTAATGTTATTTTTTATTTTTTAACATGCAAGTACAGAAGCATTGAGATCCAGGTGCTGGTTTGAAAAACTTTGAATATTTTTCATGGGACAACCCCTTTAAATATAGGGTGCCCTGTGGCTCTTTGGCGGTTGCAAAACTACAACTCTGCTGTTGGAGCATGATGGGAGTTGTAGTTTTAGAACAGCTGTATAGCCACAGGTAGGAAAACTGGTATAACTGCACATTTCGTCTCTTATCTTTACAATAACACCCAATTATGAGTCTTCACACACAAATAAAAATACCTGCGCCCACGCAATAAACCGAGATTAAGAGCTGAAGGTGCGAAGTTCAAGGTGGAAGGTTCAGGAACTGGCAGCAATCAGCGAATTTCAAAAAAATAAATAAATTTAAAACTCCCAATAGAGCAAGGAAGGTGATGCCAGAAACAAGGTGCGTCAATGGAGGCATGCTGGAAGTAGTAGTTACACGACGCACACAGACTGGGCTCTGTTCACATTAGCGTCATTCTCCACGTTGTCAGATTTCTGCAGGATTTAGCTGGCAAGAATAGCTCAGTCCGCAGTGCTATTTCCGTCAAAAAAGTGGAAGTCCGATGGAACCCATTATAAGAGGGTTTAACAAGGCTGTGACGGCTCCATTAAAGGGGTAATCCACCGTTTACAGAGTGATGATCCATCCTCTGGATAGGTCATCAGTATCTGATTGGTGGGGGTCCGACACCCGGGACCCCGTCAATCAGCGGGGCTCGCAGTAGAGCTGCTTCACGTAGGCCAGTGACGTCACGACCACAGGTCACATGCCCCACAGAAGTGAATGAGGCCGAGCTGCGTCTAAGGCACGTGGCGTCCCCGGCCTAGAGGAAGCCGGAGTGCCGCTGCCTTCTGAAAAAGCTGATCAGCACGAGCCCTGGGTTTCGGACCTCTGATGCATAAATTAATTGGAAAACCCCTTTAAGGGTGTAGTCATACAGAGCAGAATACAGTATACTTCTGAATACCGCCTGCACCGGCCGCACAAAAAAAAAAAAAAAATAATATTTACATGTATGGACCTAAATTTTCACAGAAATTTCTGCAACTGTGTGTGAGTATATTTAAAAAGCTGTTTTGCATCCACCACCGCCAAATTACTTACGGATATCGCCCCCCCCCCACTTGTACGAATCCGGTCTAATTTTTTGACATTTTTGTAAACTTCAAACCGCACAGACTGTGGCCGATCCTGGATGATAAATCCGGTGCACCCTTAGACTGTCCTCCCTTAGCTTAGTTGGCCTACTGTGCACCTAAATTTTGGTGCAATTTTGGCGCATGACATTGCCTCTTAGGCCATGCCCCTTGAATGTTAAGCCACGCCTGCTCGACTAGCGCAGACGAAACGGTGTCTAAGACACTTCGTAAGGCTGCAGACTATCCGCAGCAGAGTGAAGGAGCTTTTCACAAATGTCGCCCACACGCTGCAGTGATTCTCCTCGTATAAATCTGCACACACCTTGACCTGTGGCGTGGCGTGACTTCGGTCAGGGAATGCACATTTGCAAGGCAGAGGGTGAAATCTGCAGCAAATACGCCCAAAAAAAAAAAAAAAATCAGCCCCATTCTGTTGCTGTGGATTCCTGCCGGAAATGCTACAGTATATAGACAGATACTATATAAATAAATAAAAACATTGTTATTTTACTGCTGCTGCGAGGGGAAAGATATTATCTGCTAGTAGAATAGTAGATCAGTAGAATTTAGGATAACAGTATGACAATTCTAATGACAAGCCTAGATAAAGATGCACTTATCACTTGTAAAGTGTGACCCCTCTAATTCAGTCACCCCTTCCCTCACTGGTCGCAGTGATAGTCTGACAGGGAGTTAAACGGAAGGAAATTGGATAACCCCCTGAAATAAGGAACTGCTGAGTACTAACGGACAGGGCACGTGTTGCTGCTCTGGTTCTCCCGGCCTGACTTTATTTACCACGTCGACAACACGTGCCTGCTGCAACCAATCACTGGCCTCGTCGAATGCAACACTGAGGCCAGCGACTGGCTGCAGCTGTCACGTATTATCGACATGACATCACTCCTGCAGCCGGGTCTATAGAGCCCTGCCAGGACAACCAGGATCTGTCAGGTAAGTCTATACCTGTTCTTTATTTCAGGTGGATTCCCGAGGTTGTCTGGTTTTCTCCGGACAACCCCTTGTCTGCTGTGCTACAAATCCGAATAAAGAAGGACGTAGAGTACATGGAGTGACTTAAAGAAGTATATCCATAGTGTCCCTTTAATCCTGCGCCCGTGTCCCCTGCCACATGTATGGTTAGGAATACTACCCCAGAACAGGCACACGTGTGTAATTAGACGGAGGAGCCGGTGTCCTCTGTGCCTCAATATCCTGAGATCAGCGGGACACAAATATGAATCAAGCTGCGCCGTCAGCACAGGAAATGTCCTCTGTTTTCCTTGGGAGAACAATGAAGACAGAAAGAGCCGGGCCCCCGATGCAGGAGCCCGGGGTGACTAGTAACTATTTTCTTACTTTTTCAACTCAGCTTGAAGAACAGGAAAAATGACTTTAAAATAACAGAGTTGACTTGTGTTTTCCTTTCTGGGACTGTATCCAAACCGCACTGTGTCCTATACAGCGGATTCTGTGTCTGGAGGGCGGTGCAGGAGCCACAGGATTATCGCCCGTATACACAACATTTATAAAACCCACATCTAATGGACGGTCTATACACCACTCACATCCAGAGCTGCATTCAAAATTCTTATGTTATAAGTGCTCAGGCTGAATGACGCGGTAGCTTACTGCCGCCCCCTGCTGGATAAGCGTTGTAATGCGGTTTACATTATAATGTCTCATACCATGTACCAGTGGGCAATACCGCAAGCTGGACGGTATTACAGGAGTCATACACGGTGGATTCTATTACATAATGGAAGTAATAAGGGGTAGAGCAATCAATAGAATTCAGAAAGCAGCTTTCGATGTAACTGGAGCATAATGTAACCAAATCAGAACAAAAGAACATAGTATTTGACAGGTTAGACAATATTACATGAAGAACAATTGCCGTTTTTTTTTTTATTACAACCTGTTGTACATAACCTTAAATGAAAAGCTAACTTACCACGTCCGGTGCACAGATATTTGCATTTGTGACAATCCAAGATCCCACCATCCGGTTCTGCTTCATAATACTCCAAGTCCTGCAGCTCGGCACCAGGTGTAGGGAATGACCTACGGGGTAATGGAAATCAGTTTTAGCAATTCCTAAAAAGGACAAATTGAGAAAAACACAAAGATGGAGAACGGAATAAATAAAGGTCACAAGCAAAACAAATACAGTTAATGTTGTATGATAATAGGATACAAAAATATACATATGGAAATAAAAATAATGTTTCTATAGCACTGACATAATCTGCAGGTCTTTACAACTGGGGAGATGACAGATAAATTATATGTAATCCACACTAATAACTATAATTCCAACTCCCTATGTACAAGAACTACTATAATACTGCTCCTATGTACAAGAATATAACTACTATAATACTGCCTCCTATGTACAAGAATATAACTACTATAATACTGCCTCCTATGTACAAGAATATAACTGCTATAATACTGCTCCTATGTACAAGAATATAACTACTATAATACTGCCTCCTATGTACAAGAATATAACTACTATAATACTGCCTACTATGTACAAGAATATAACTACTATAATACTGCCTCCTATGTACAAGAATATAACTACTATAATACTGCTCCTATGTACAAGAATATAACTACTATAATACTGCCTACTATGTACAAGAATATAACTGCTATAATACTGCCTCCTATGTACAAGAATATAACTACTATAATACTGCTCCTATGTACAAGAATATAACTACTATAATACTGCTCCTATGTACAAGAATATAACTACTATAATACTGCTCCTATGTACAAGAATATAACTACTATAATACTGCCTCCTATGTACAGGAATATAACTACTATAATACTGCCTACTATGTACAAGAATATAACTGCTATAATACTGCCTCCTATGTACAAGAATATAACTACTATAATACTGCTCCTATGTACAAGAATATAACTACTATAATACTGCTCCTATATACAAGAATATAACTACTATAATACTGCTCCTATGTACAAGAATATAACTACTATAATACTGCCTCTTATGTGCCACAATATAACTACTATAATACTGCTCCTATGTACAAGAATATAACTACTATAATACTGCCTCCTATGTACAAGAATATAACTACTATAATACTGCTCCAATGTACAAGAATATAACTACTATAATACTGCCACCTATGTACAAGAATATAACTACTATAATACTGCTCCTATGTACAAGAATATAACTACTATAATACTGCTCCTATGTACAAGAATATAACTACTATAATACTGCCTCCTATGTACAAGAATATAACTACTATAATACTGCTCCTATGTACAAGAATATAACTACTATAATACTGCTCCTATATACAAGAATATAACTACTATAATACTGCTCCTATATACAAGAATATAACTACTATAATACTGCCTCATATGTACAAGAATATAATGTAATACCGTACTTACCTCTCAGATGAATAGTAATTTTCTGGCTGTTTTTTGTTCATTGGAAGTCCCTGTTCATCGGAACGGTTACGGCTTCTCTCTTTGTATTGATGGTCTCTTTCCTCATATGGGGGGAGACTGCTCTCTTTGTAATAGCCGTCTCTTTCCTCGTAGTGATTCCGGCTCCTGTCAGCTTCATATCTGCTGTGCTTATCCCTCTCCTTATATCTCTCTCTGCTCTTGTCCTGCTCCTTGTCCCTATAGTGCTTCTCCCTTTCCTGATACTGGTCCCGATTCCTGTCCTCCCGGTGCCCGTCTTGCCTCCTGTCTCCATGATGGTCGTCTCTTTCTCGGGGCCGATGTTTGCCACGCTCATGGTGGCCCCTGCTCGGAGCCCTCTCATTGTGGTAGCCGTTCTGAACGTCGGAGTGACTGTCCCGTGTGTTGGGGCGGCTACTGCGCTGCTCGGATTTGTGTTTCCTTGGTGCACGGCTCTCCCCATCACTGGGATAGGGACCAGGATCCCCCATTCTCAGACCTGAAAGAAGAAGCACCTTACATGAGCTCAAGACATCAAGGGTATCCTTAAAATGAGCATCTCCCCTTTAAAACCAATACATTTCAAGAGGTCATTAAAGGGGTATTCCCATGTGTGATGACTTTAGTGCTGCACCCTCTTCTAAGTTTTCCCTGCAGAGCAGCGCTCTCTCTTGGCCGCCCGAATGCGCAGAGAACTGCTGCCAGACCCATTCACTTGAATGTAGGGGTAGTGCGGTGTGGCTGGGGTGCTGCTGTGAAGGGGAAGACTTAAGGGGCCGCAGTACATCCTCATTATGAGAATGGGCGGGGGTCTCGGGGGTCGGCACCCCACCATTAATTAAAGGGGTTATGCCACAGAATAGGTGATAAATATAAGAACACTGGGACCCCCTGCAATCCTGAGAATGGAGGCTCCTCCAGTTCCTGCTCTGAATGGAGCGGCAGTGCACAGGGACCCTCCGTTCTCGGGATTGTTGGGGGTCCCAACAGTTGAACCCCTGCAATCTGATATTTACCACCTACCCTGTGGATAGGTGACACTCTTCATAGGCTAACCCTTTTAAGTGACGGCATCATTGCTTGAGATGGGAATTCCCCTTGACAGTAAATTAGACCAATCTGCAATACCAGACACAGCCTACAGACCGGAGTGGCGCTGTTACTGGGGAAAAAAAAGAAAAAAGGAAAGTGGAGCATTTGCCAAATTATCATCTACGCAGGTGTACTCAACCAGCTGTCCGGACCCCTGCATGCACCCGGGTGCCGTCTCTCGGGGTGCCAGAGTCCAGAAGCAATGAGCACTTCCATCAATACAGATAGAAGCGCTCATTGCTGGAGCGCAGGGAGCTGGGTCTTGTCACTCACCGCTCAGCTCCCCGCGCTCCTCCCCTTCTTCAGGCCGGCGGCGCACAGAATGGTAAAGCAGGAAGACTTCTCCCCGCTCCACCATTCAGCACCGATCGCGCTGCCAGCCTGTGTGGGTGGAGCCTGCAGCCCAGAAATCTGCTTAAGCTCCGCCCACACAGCGCTGCAGAGCGATCTGTGCCTGCAGGGGAGAGAGGTATGTGAGCTTCAGGAACGGGACCAGGTGAGTAGTTACTGTGTTGTTGTTTTTTTAACACAGAGGAGGCACAATGGGCATTTCTACTCTTGAGGGGGCACAATGGGCATTGCAAATGTGAAGGAGGCACAATGGGCATTGCTAATGTGAAGGGGGCACAATGGGCATTGCTAATGTGAAGGGGGCACAATGGGCATTGCTAATGTGAAGGGGGCACAATGGGCATTGCTAATGTGAAGGGGGCACAATGGGCATTTCGACTTTGGAAGGGGCACAATGGGCATTGCTAATGTGAAGGGGGCAGGGCACAATGGGCATTTTTACCCTGGAGGAGACACAACGGGCATTGCTAATGTGAAGGGGGCACAATGGGCATTTCTACTCTGGAGGGGGCACAGTGCAAAGAGGGCATTTCTACTTTGAAGGGGGCACAGAGGGCATTATTACTGTGAAGGGGGCACAATGGGCATTTCTACCCTGGAGGGGGCACAACGGGCATTGCTAATGTGAAGGGGACACAATAGGCATTTCTACTCTGGAGGGGGCACAGTGCACAGAGGGCATTACTACTATGAAGGGGGCACAGAGGACATTAATACTGTGAAGGGGCACAATGAGCATTACTTGCAGAGGGCATTACTACTATTAAGGGGGCACAATGGGGATTTCTACTATGGAGGGGGCCCAGAGGGCATTACTATTGTGAAGGGGCACAATGGGCATTACTACTATTAAGGGGGCACAATGGACATTATTACTTTTAAGAGGTACAATGGGCATTATTACTTTGAAGGGGGTACAATGGGAATTACTACTGTGAAGGGGGCACAATGGGGATTATTACTGTGAAGGGGGCACAGAGAGGGCATTCCTACTGTAAGGAGGCGCTTAGAGTATTCATACTCTGTGGAGAGGAACTAAGGAGGCATTAAAATGTGTCAGGGGCACTAAGGGATCACCCTGCTGTGAGGGTGCACTTAGGGGTATCATACTCTGTGGAGCACTAAAGAGGTATCATACTGTCTGAGGGGTATTAAAGGGGCATCAATATTGTAAGGGGGCAGTGAAAGGACATTCTTAGTGTTTGGTCGGCAGAAAGGAGATTAGGTGGGCTTGGAGGTGTGGATTATTGTAAAAATAAAATAATAATGCAGCGCTCCACACAAATGGTGTTGTCCCTCATATTTTAGTTTTATAGCTCGGACCTTCATCCTACAGACGACTCCGGTATGAGAACCTTTAAAAAAAAGTACTTGAGTACCCCTGATCTACGGTGTATTGAAGGTTCATGGGATCACACAATGGAACTGCCCAATGTAAATACCCATTAGGGAGAACTTCAAAGTTTTAGTAAACTACACCCCCAAACTCACCGGGAGCTGCCGCCCATTTACAGCTTAACATGGCAAACCAGTCTGATCACCAGTGCTGCCAGTGCAAAGGTCACTGAGAATTATAGGGGCTGTCCAGGATCCCCTAGGTTTCCAGTTAGCCCCCCTTGCGTGGTTTACCTAATACACGGATCACACTTCACTGGTGGTGACTATCCCTCCGCTCCGGCACCCTGGCTGCGTTCGGCGACCTTCTAGTCCCAGGCTTCTTGATTTCCGGCTAGGCTATGGATGGGGTCACGGACGCCGCTGCAGCCAATGACCGGCCACAGGAGTGACATGTCTCCAAGCAGCACATCACTGGTGAGGCCAGTCATTTGCTGCAGCGGCGTCCGTGACCCCGTCGGCAGCCCACCCGGAAATCAACAAAGCCTGGGACCGGAAGATCATCGGATGTAGCCATGGGTGCAGGACTGGGGCAGCAGGGACCAGGGGATTCTTGTAAAAGGTAATTTAAAACCGAGGGGATCCTGGACAACCCCTTTAAGGGTACGTCCACGCAGGGCGGGCTTTCTGCTGCAGATTTCACCTCCTGCACTGCAAAGGGAGAACTCCGCAGAATGAAACAGACATTTATTTGGGGGGGGATCTCATCCACTTTGCCGCTAGCATACTACGCGGTGGGAAATGCGCACGATGTATGCTCCGTGCGGCCCTATCCTCTCTGTAATACTACGCGGGAGAAGATGGGCGCCGGTGCTGGGTTTTAGGTGACATTTTTTGAAGGAGACTTCAGTCCTCCACCATCCCCAAAGAGACACCTTCAAGTCACTAAATCTCTTGGCAATCGTCACCGTGTCAATTAGTCTGAACGCGTCCAACCCTGACAACGGGACGCGCTAGTAATACCCGGAGGAAGGAGATAATGAGTGTCATCTACTGAGTGGAGATTATCTGATGACCGGAGATTTATACCCTGAGTAATAGAAGTAGTAACAGTACTATAGACAGTAAAGATAACCATTGAGTGCAGCCTGTACTCTGCAGGCAGCGGAATACAGAGCCGGAGCAGACTGATGGGAAAATATTCAGCACTTTGTAAATTATACATATCAAACCTCTGCTCTTTCTAGGCTTAGGAGTCATGTGGCGGTCCTATCGGTGCCTGACCGCTAACCGCATGCCTGAGCATACACCGACAGGTCCGCCCACATGACTCAAAAGCATGGATTTTAAGGGGCGTTCCAGTATGACATTATCCGCTATCCACAGGATAGAGCATTACTATTAGATTGTTGCCCCCCCCCCCCCCCCCCCTTTCCCTCAAAACAAATGGAGTGGGAGGTCGGGCATCCTGCAGCCGCTCCATTCATTTCCGGAGACAGACAATTACAGCGCTCACCCATCTCCATCACTCCCGACCGGCCTCTCAATTGGGGGCTCCACAGGGTCCCAACAGTAGGACCCCCCCACCGGCCTAATAGTTACCCCCTATCCTGTGGATAGGGGGTAACGTCATATAACCGGGATACCCCTTTAAATGTATAAATTACTAGTATTACCGAATAAAACTCCATAGAAACGTTGGACTGGGGACGGTGGGCTCCTCAGTCGTCAGACCCCCACAGCACAGGTGATACACTATCCCTGCGCTACAATTTCTCACAATTTACAAGATCTCTGCTTGCTGTCTGTGGATAGAAGCATTCTGCTTTACATCCAAAGGGTTAAAGGTTATATGCTCATGTGACACCGGTGACTAGGACTATGGGACAAGCCGGGTTCACAAGAGTGTAATACGCGTGCATTTCTGTGTCAGTATTACGGTCTCAAGTCACGGCCGCGTCCCAGTTCGGACTGGAACTTACGCCCATAATACGGATGCGTCAACACATTCAGAGCTACTTTTAGATGAAACTGGCCGTAAAGTCAAGTTTCAGTCCAGTCATGCTTCGTTCAGAAGCCTGTGGCGCCGATTACGGAAGCTTGACAACACAGCGCAGCCCGCTGCGCTATCCTGGCCGGTAAAACGGCAGACGCCATAACAGAAACCGGACAGATCCCATCACAGTCAGCGGTGCAGAGGAAAACTGGCTTAGTTGCCCCTAGCAACCAATCAGATTCCACCTTTCATTTGTCAGAGCTGCTTTGGAAAATGAAAGGATCGATCCGATTGGTTGCAAGGGGCAACTAAACCAGTTTTCCCTCTTGGCCACCTTTGATAAACCTTGCCCCGGTGGGTGCTGCCGATGTGACCGATTCGTCTTTGGCTTCCATTTCCTTTTTGTTTCTAAGAGTGAAGCCTAAACAAAAATGTTTCCATTCACTGTCTGCAAGCAGTGGTCTCAAACACTGCGAAAAATTGACACAAAGTTAAAACTGCAGTCGTTTTCATTGTACGGAGCTGAGCTGACATAAAACCACACAAAATGTCTTCATATGGATTTTGGTAACTGCTACCATGGTAACCATAGCAACCTGCAACTTTTTCCTAAATTTTTAGGCACTGCTTATAAATCTGCAAGTTATAACACTTGATTTAGTAACAGTTTGGGTAAAAATTTGCTTTGCAATAGTTGAAAAAAAACAAAAAACACTCTCCTTGAAAGGAAATGAGAACTTCAGCCACACTCGGAAAGACCCCCATTATGCCCCCCCAATGAGCATGATGCACCTGCCCCGGAGCAGCCCCCTCAGAACCCCGGTTCCAGCCCCTAATAATTACATATTCCCAGGATTTATTCCCCTTTATTACTCACCCAAATTCTCTTCCCAGCGTTTGCTGTACGGAGAGAAACAGCCGGAACCGAAACTCACACTCGAAAGCGCGCCCCCGACGCAGCAACACACCTGAGCTCGCTTCAGGCGAGCCCCAGAGGGCGCGCGCCCGACGTCTGGAACGCAGAAGAATGCGCGCCGCGCGCGTTTGGAACGCACAGGGGGACGCGCGCACACTGATTGGTAGAAGCCGATGAAGAAGTGATTGGGCAGAGAATGTTGACAGCGCTGTGATTGGTCGCAGATTACAGAGTGCGCTGCGGTTGGCCGGGAGGGGGCACGGGCGGCTCTGTGATTGGCGGGTTTGCGGAGACGCGTTTGGACATGTACTGGAGGCAGTGGAGATGAGCAAGCAACCGTCAGGTGAATCCTCCGGGTGATGTGGAGGCTGCTCTGTCCTGTGTGGGCTGTTATTAGGGTGTTACTGGTGGTCTGCAGGATTGCATATTGACAGTATACACTACTGTACTTGGGGAAGGGGTATATGGAGATCCTCTATAGACTGGGGGTCAGGGAGGTATGTGGGGACCCTTTATAGACTGGGGGTCAGGGAGGTATGTGGGGATCCTCTATAGACTGGAGGTCAGGGAGGTATGTGGGGATCCTCTATAGACTGGAGGTCAGGGAGGTATGTGGGGATCCTCTATAGACTGGGGGTCAGGGAGGTATGTGGGAATCCTCAGACTGGAGGTCAGGGAGGTATGTGGGGATCCGCCATAGACTGGGGTTAGGGAGGTATGTGGGGATCCCCTATAGACTGGGGGGCAGGGAGGTATGTGGGGATCCCCTATAGACTGGGGGTCAGGGAGGTATGTGGGGATCCTCTATAGACTGGAGGTCAGGGAGGTATGTGGGGATCCTCAGACTGGAGGTCAGGGAGGTATGTGGGGATCGTCTGTAGACTGGGGGTCAGGGAGGTATGTGGGGGTCCTCTATAGACTGGAGGTCAGGGAGGTATGTGGGGATCCTCTATAGACTGGAGGTCAGGGAGGTATGTGGGGATCCGCCATAGACTGGGGTTAGGGAGGTATGTGGGGATCCGCCATAGACTGGGGGGCAGGGAGGTATGTGGGGATCCCCTATAGACTGGGGGGCAGGGAGGTATGTGGGGATCCCCTATAGACTGGGGGTCAGGGAGGTATGTGGGGATCCTCTATAGACTGGAGGTCAGGGAGGTATGTGGGGATCCTCTATAGACTGGAGGTCAGGGAGGTATGAGGGGATCCTCCATAGACTGGGGGTCAGGGAGGTAAGTGGGGATCCTCTATAGACTGGGGGTCAGGGAGGTATGAGGGGATCCTCCATAGACTGGGGGTCAGGGAGGTAAGTGGGGATCCTCTATAGACTGGAGGTCAGGGAGGTATGTGGGGTTCCTCTGTAGACTGGAGGTCAGGGAGGTATGTGGGGATCCGCCATAGACTGGGGTTACAGGGCTCCAGACTAAAAAAAATATGAAGGAGCTATTGGCTCCTAACCTGAAAAATTTAGGAGCCAAATGAAATTTTTAGTCGCCAAATTTAAAATATATATATATAATATAGCTGGGATGCTTAGGAGCATATAAGACATCTAAGGCCTCATGCACACGAACGTGTATATTCTTTCCATGTCCATTCCATTCGTTGTTTTTTTTGCGGGCCGTATACAGAACCATTCATTTCAATGGGTCCGCAAAATAAACGGAAGTTACTCTGTGTGCATTCCGTTTCTGTATGTCCGTATTTCTGTTCCGCAAAAAAATAGAACATGTCCTATTATTGTCCGCATTACGGACAAGGAGAGGATTGTTCTATTAGGGGCCCAGCTGATCCGTTCCGCAAAATACAGAATGCACACGGACGTCATCCGGATTTTATGCAGAACCATTTTTTGCAGACTGCGAAATGCATACGGTCGTGTGCAAGAGGCCGAAGTCTGAGTGTCTGGAGCTGGATAACCTTTCACCACGTGACCTACGACTATAAGGTCTCTCAGCCCGAGAGCGACCATTGAACCTGTAGCCCTGTTCTTTGCCCTTAGAAAGATCCATTGATTCAGGATGATTTACTTTGCTGGATGGGTGAGGGGAGCCCATCCAGGGGAGAATGTTTGGAGAAGCTCCATTAGGAATCTCAGAGGGAATGTTAGGAGTCTGCACTTTTTCAGTGGAGACGCCTCTGGTTCTGTTTCTGAGGCAGAAGGGTCCATTGATGGGATAATGTGTCTGTTCTTGGGGGATCAGGTGGTGTGTCTGGAGGAAGGACACTATGGACTGGTCCCTGAAAAGGGGGGCCTTTGTGGATGGGGCTGGATTCAAAGGCACTTGAGGTGTTGGAAACCAAGGAACCAGGCAGCGAGGGGGTAAGCGGCAAAATTTGAGACTTGTTAGTCACATCAGTTCGTTGTGAGGGAAAACTGGAGTCCAAGGTCTGCTAGGAGCTTGACAGGATTTGCGATGTAGGAGTGCCGAATTCACACGACGTCTGTGAGATCCCGGCCCGGAGTCCTGCTGAGTGCAGGAGCGCACGGCGTCATTGGTTGCTATGACGCCGTGCGCTTCCTGCTGCCGCCGTAGTACAGTAATACACTGGTAACCAGTGTATCACTGTACTGCGGCGGCAGCAGGAAGCGCACGGCGTCATAGCAACCAATGACGCCGTGCGCTCCTGCACTCAGCAGGACTCCGGGCCGGGATCTCACAGACGTCATGTGAATTCAGAAGCAGACTGCTGGAAGCGGAAGCACAAGATGCGGGAACCCAAGCCACGCCCACCCTCTATGCCGAGTAGTGTGAGCGAGCGGATCTTCATCCAGCAGACGGCTGCAGCGTCTCTCTGCTGGATGAAAGCCTTTTTTTCTTAGAGGCAGAGCAGCGGAGGGTTTAGGCGCAAATGGCAATTCCAAGTCGCATTGGCGACCATTTTGGTCGCCATCTGGAGCCCTGGGTTAGGGAGGTATGTGGGGATCCCCTATAGACTGGGGGGCAGGGAGGTATGTGGGGATCCCCTATAGACTGGGGGTCAGGGAGGTATGAGGGGATCCTCTATAGACTGGGAGGTATGTGGGGATCCTCTATAGACTGGAGGTCAGGGAGGTATGTGGGGATCCTCCATAGACTGGGGGTCAGGGAGGTAAGTGGGGATCCTCTATAGACTGGAGGTCAGGGAGGTATGTGGGGATCGTCTGTAGACTGGGGGTCAGGGAGGTATGTGGGGATCCTCTATAGACTGGAGGTCAGGGAGGTATGTGGAGATCCTCAGACTGGAGGTCAGGGAGGTATGTGGGGATCCGCCATAGACTGGGGTTAGGGAGGTATGTGGGGATCCACCATAGACTGGGGGGCAGGGAGGTATGTGGGGATCCTCTATAGACTGGAGGTCTGGGAGGTATGTGAGGATCCTCTATAGACTGGAGGTCTGGGAGGTATGTGGGGAGTCTCTATAGACTGAGGTCAGGGAGGTATGTGGAGATCCTCTATAGACTGGAGGTCTGGGAAGTATAAGGGGATCCTCTATAGACTGGGGGTCAGGGAAGTATTAGGGGATCCTCTATAGACTGGGGGTCAGGGAGGTATGTGGGGATCCTCTATAGACAGGAGGTCAGGGAGGTATGTGGGGATCCTCTATAGACTGGAGGTCAGGGAGGTATGTGGGGATCCTCTATAGACTGGAGGTCAGGGAGGTATGTGGAGATCCTCTATAGACTGGAGGACTGGGAGGTATGTGGGGATCCTCTATAGACTGGGGGTCTGGGAGGTATGTGGGGATCGTCTGTAGACTGGGGGTCTGGGAGGTATGTGGGGATCCTCTATAGACTGGGGGTCTGGGAGGTATGTGGGGGTCCTCTGTAGACTGGAGGTCAGGGAGGTATGTGAGGATCCTCCATAGACTGGGGGTCCGGGAGGTATGTGGGGGTCCTCTATAGACTGGAGGTCAGGGAGGTATGTGGGGATCCTCTATAGACTGGAGGTCAGGGAGGTATGAGGGGATCCTCCATAGACTGGGGGTCAGGGAGGTAAGTGGGGATCCTCTATAGCCTGGAGGTCAAGGAGGTATATGGGGATCGTCTGTAGACTGGGGGTCAGGGAGGTATGTGGGGATCCTCTAGACTGGAGGTCAGGGAGGTATGTGGGGATCCTCTAGACTGGGGGTCTGGGAGGTATGTGGGGATCGTCTGTAGACTGGGGGTCTGGGAGGTATGTGGGGATCCTCTATAGACTGGGGGTCTGGGAGGTATGTGGGGGTCCTCTGTAGACTGGAGGTCAGGGAGGTATGTGAGGATCCTCCATAGACTGGGGGTCCGGGAGGTATGTGGGGGTCCTCTATAGACTGGAGGTCAGGGAGGTATGTGGGGATCCTCTATAGACTGGAGGTCAGGGAGGTATGAGGGGATCCTCCATAGACTGGGGGTCAGGGAGGTAAGTGGGGATCCTCTATAGACTGGAGGTCAGGGAGGTATATGGGGATCGTCTGTAGACTGGGGGTCAGGGAGGTATGTGGGGATCCTCTAGACTGGAGGTCAGGGAGGTATGTGGGGATCCTCTAGACTGGGAGGTATGTGGGGATCCTCCATAGACTAGGGGTCAGGGAGGTATGTGGGGATCCTCTATAGACTGGAGGTCAGGGAGGTATGTGGAGATCCTCTATAGACTGGAGGACTGGGAGGTATGTGGGGATCCTCTATAGACTGGGGGTCTGGGAGGTATGTGGGGATCGTCTGTAGACTGGGGGTCTGGGAGGTATGTGGGGATCCTCTATAGACTGGGGGTTTGGGAGGTATGTGGAGATCCTCTATAGACTGGAGGACTGGGAGGTATGTGGGGATCCTCTATAGACTGGGGGTCTGGGAGGTATGTGGGGATCGTCTGTAGACTGGGGGTCTGGGAGGTATGTGGGGATCCTCTATAGACTGGGGGTCTGGGAGGTATGTGGGGGTCCTCTGTAGACTGGAGGTCAGGGAGGTATGTGAGGATCCTCCATAGACTGGGAGGTATGTGGGGGTCCTCTATAGACTGGGGGTCTGGGAGGTATGTGGGGATCCTCTATAGACTGGAGGTCAGGGAGGTATGTGGGGATCCTCTATAGACTGGAGGTCAGGGATGTGTGTGTAGATCCTCTATAGACTGGAGGTCTGGGAGGTATGTGGGGGTCCTCTGTAGACTGGAGGTCAGGGAGGTATGTGAGGATCCTCCATAGACTGGGAGGTATGTGGGGATCCTCTATAGACTGGGGGTCTGGGAGGTATGTGGGGATCCTCTATAGACTGGAGGTCAGGGATGTGTGTGTAGATCCTCTATAGACTGGAGGCCAGGGAGGTATGTGGGGGATCTTCTAAGGACTGGTGATCATAGAGGCATTTAGGTAAGGCAGGTACAGTAAGTAGGAATCTCTAGATCTGTGTGTCTCCATGGTAACAGACTACACACAGCATGTAGTCAGCCATATGTTCCTCTTCCACCCACTTCCTGCTGCCGTTATGTAGAAGAGGGTACAGATAGACCGGAGTATGACTGCAGGACAGGACCATACTTCTTCAACACGTCCATGTTTAAAGGGGTCGTGCTAAATTTTGGGTTATTCCCTGTTGAAAACTTGGCACAATGGAATCTGTCACCACTTACCTGTAAATAAAACCAGCTGCATGCTCAGATGTGCACTTGTCGGCATATTGCAATGCCATTTGTCTCGTCCATATCCATGCCCCTAATTCTGAGGAAAAAGGCGTTTACGTTTATGCAAATTAGCCCCTTGGTGCAATGAAGGAGTTTCCTTTGCACCCTTAGGCGCCTCTCATTTTCCTTGCTGGCTGCGCCCCTAACTGCTTTGACTGACAGAGCAGGGCAGCATAGATGTATTCACACCTGGCCCTGAAGCCTCACGGCAGAACATGCAGCGCATGCGCAGCACATGGCGTAGAGATCGCCAGGCAGATTGATTCTCTCTGTGACAGATTCCCTTTAAGAAACATAGGTCGGCATAGGAGCTGCATACACAAAATAGTATCAGTGCTGTTAACCAAGACTGTTTGCTTTATTAGCTTATGTTGGTTGCAGTAATAAATTGTTGCAAAAGTCTACATACCCCCTTTTTAAATTGCTTGCTGTTTAACCGGCGTGGGTGCAGTTGGTCATCGTACTCCCTGCGCCATCTAGTGGAGAAGTGCTGCTTTTATTTTACATTCAAAAGTAAAAAGTTCCAGGAACTGCTCCATTATTCCGCTGCAGATATGTAGTAGCAGCGATTCACTGATGTAGTGTTGTGTTCCTCTCATCTTTTAGGGCCCCATGTAGACACCAGATCGTCCCTTCCTGTGCTGGTCAAGGCTGTATGGCTGGTGATGAAGACGAGGGATGTTCAGAACTACGGGAGAATTGTAGAATTCTTGGAATTAACCCACGAACAGGTTCCTGCTCTGCTCTGCTACATGCACCATGCTAAGCTCAGCACCGGTCTGAGGGGGAAGGTGAGCTCCTGAAAGCTATTACAGTACATGAGAGGGCTCCCAAACGTATAGACTCCAGAAAGCTTTTACAGTGCAAAGTGGGGGGTTCTAAAAGCTATTACTGCGTAGGCGTGAGCACCCGAAAGCTATTACGGCGCAGGCTCCCGAAGGCATGGGCACCTGAAAGCTATTACGGCACAGGCATGGGCTCCTAAAAGCTATTACGGCGCAGGCTCCTGACGGCATGGGCACCTGAAAGCTATTACTGCGTAGGCGTGGGCTCCCAAAAGCTATTACGGCGCAGGCTCCCGAAGGCATGGGCACCTGAAAGCTATTACGGCGCAGGCATGGGCTCCCAAAAGCTCTTACGGCGCAGGCTCCTGACGGCATGGGCACCTGAAAGCTATTACGGCGCAGGCATGGGCTCCCAAAAGCTATTACGGCGCAGGCTCCCGAAGGCATGGGCACCTGAAAGCTATTACGGCGCAGGCTCCAAGCATGGGCACCTAAAAGCTATTACGGCGCAGGCTCCTGAAGGCATGGGCACCTAAAAGCTATTACGGCGCAGGCTCCCGAAGGCATGGGCACCTAAAAGCTATTACGGCGCAGGCTCCTGAAGGCATGGGGACCTGAAAGCTATTACAGCGCAGGCTCCTGAAGGCATGGGCACCTGAAAGCTATTATGGCGCAGGCTCCTGAAGGCATGGGCACCTAAAAGCTATTACGGCGCAGGCTCCTGACGGCATGGGCACCTGAAAGCTATTACAGCGCAGGCTCCTGAAGGCATGGGCACCTGAAAGCTATTATGGCGCAGGCTCCTGAAGGCATGGGCACCTAAAAGCTATTACGGCGCAGGCTCCTGACGGCATGGGCACCTGAAAGCTATTACAGCGCAGGCTCCTGAAGGCATGGGCACCTGAAAGCTATTATGGCGCAGGCTCCTGAAGGCATGGGCACCTGAAAGCTATTACGGCGCAGGCTCCTGAAGGCATGGGCACCTGAAAGCTATTACAGCGCAGGCTCCTGAAGGCATGGGCACCTGAAAGCTATTACGGCGCAGGCTCCTGAAGGCATGGGCACCTGAAAGCTATTACGGCGCAGGCTCCTGAAGGCATGGGCACCTGAAAGCTATTACGGCGCAGGCTCCTGAAGGCATGGGCACCTGAAAGCTATTACGGCGCAGGCTCCTGAAGGCATGGGCACCTAAAGGCTATTACGGTGCAAGCTCCTGAAGGCATGGGCACCTGAAAGCTATTACAGCGCAGGCTCCCGAAGGCATGGGCACCTGAAAGCTATTACGGCGCAGGCTCCTGAAGGCATGGGCACCTGAAAGCTATTAGGGCACAGGTGTGGCCACCCTAAAGCTGCGGGCGCCTGAAAGCTGTTACAGCATGGACCCCCAAAAGCCGCTATGCCGTAGGTGTGAGCAACCAAAAGCTATTACTGCGCAGACATGGCTGCCCAATAGATATTAAGGCACAGGCATGGGCTCCCAAAAGCTGATATGGCGCAGGGGTAGGCGCCCCAATTCTATTAGGGCACAGCCAGGTTTGGGGGCCCAAAAACTGTTACGGCGCAGGCATGGGCAACCAAAAGCGGTTATGGCACAGATGTGGGCTCCCGAAGGCAGGAGCAATCAGAAAATCAGCTAGGGGCTGTGATTTCTGCACAACACTCACGATCTGTCCCGTTTAACAGCAGACCCCATAGAATCTAGGTGCACGTCACCCCTTGTTCTTCAGATGTATAAGGCTGGAAGAACCGATCGGTGTGTCCTTTATTTGCACAGATCGTGCTCCACATGATTGAAGACAAGAAACCTCTGCTGGATATTCTCACAGCGCTGAACCGTTACTTCCCTCCTGTCTTTCCAGATGATTCCTCAGAGGTAAGAGTTGTCACCTTTGTCATTCATTTGCTGCGCGTCCAGCGTCTGACTCCCCCGCAATCCGCCTATTTCGCCTTCACACACTGTAGCCCCCCAGCTCCTGAGCTTCTTGTGCTATGCAAGATACGTTTAGGATGGCACTATTATAAATGTTACCACTAGGTGGCCCTAGTGTGACTCTTTTTTGTTTTGACCTAACGGTGCCCAGTGCTAATACGCAGTAGATTTAACAAGCCTCAGTCTCCCCTTCTGCCGCCCCCCTCTGAAAACACACACCTCCCCTCATGTTTAACGCTGGTCATAACCTCCCTCAGTGAGTCAGCACATTCTGCACACACAAGGCATGACCTGGGTCTGTTTTTCACTAGGTTTTTTTCTCTGAGATCTCCAGCAAACCCTGCAAAAATGACCATCTTGGTTACCAGAGATGTCGAAACAACTGTTCCCTCTAAGCTAGTGAGCGGGGCAGTTTGGGAACCATCTCAAATATCATCATACAGGGCCCTAATAATTAGCTAGAAAGCAGCGAGATATAAACTGAACAAAGATATAAACGCAACACTCTCAGTTTTGCTCCCATTTTGCATGAGCTGAACTCAAAAATCTGAAACATTTTCTACAGACACAAAAGACTCATTACTCTCAAATATTGTTCACAAATCTGTCTAAATCTGTGTCAGTGAGCACTTCTCCTTTGCCGAGATAATCCATCCCACCTCACAGGTGTGACATATCAAGGTGCTGATTAGACAGCATGAATATTGCACAGGTGTGCCTTAGACTGCCCACAATAAAAGGCCACTCTGAAATGTGCACAGTTTTTCCTTACTGGGAGAGGGGGGATCAGAAAACCAGTCAGAATCTGGTGTGGCCACCATTTGCCTCACACAGTGCAACACATCTCCGTCGCATAGAGTTGATCAGGTTGTTGATTGTGGCCTGTGGAATGTTGGTCCACTCCTCTTCTGTGCGAAGTTGCAGAATATTGGCAGGAACTGGAACACGCTGTCGTATACGCCGATCCAGAGTATCCCAAACATGCTCAATGGGTGACATGTCCGGTGAGTATGCTGGCCATGCAAGAACTGGGATGTTTTCAGCTTCCAGGAATTGTGTACAGATCCTTGCAATATGGGGCCGTGCATTATCATGCTGCAACATGAGGTGATGGTCGTGGATGAATGACACAACAATGGGCCTCAGGATCTCGTCACGTTATCTGTGCATTCAAAATGCCATCAATAAAATGCATATGTGTTCGTTGTCCATAACATACGCCTGCCCATACCATAATGCCACCGCCACCATGGGCCACTCCATCCACAACGTTGACATCAGCAAACCACTCACCCACACGACGCCACACACTGCCCTGAACAGTGAAAACTGGGACTCACCCGTGAACAGAACGCCTCTCCAACGTGCTAGACGCCATCGAATGTGAGCATTTGCCCGCTCAAGTCTGTTACGACGACGAACTGCAGTCAGGTCCAGACCCTGATGAGGACGACGAGCATGCAGATGAGCTTCCCTGAGACGGTTTCTGGCAGTTTGTGCAGAAATTGTTTGGTTATGCAAACCGATTGTTGCTGCAGCTGTCCGGGCGGCTGGTCTCAGACCATCATGGAGGTGAACATGCTGGATGTGGAGGTCCTGGGCTGGTGTGGTTACACGTGGTCTGCGGTTGTGAGGCCGGTTGGATGTACTGCCAAATTCACTGAAACGTCTTTGGAGACGCCTTATGGTAAAGAAATGAACATTCATTGCAAGGGCAACAGCTCTGTTAGAGATTCCTGCAGTCAGCATGCCAATTGCACACTCCCTCAAACGTTGCGACATCTGTGGCATTGTGCTGTGTGATTAAACTGCACATTTCAGAGTGGTCTTTTATTGTGGGCAGTCTAAGGCACACCTGTGCAATATTCATGCTGTCTAATCAGCACCTTGATAATGTCACACCTGTGAGGTGGGATGGATTATCTCGGCAAAGGAGAAGTGTTCACTAACACAGATTTAGACAGATTTGTGAACAATATTTGGGAGTAATGGGTCTTTTGTGTCTGTAGAAAATGTTTCACATCTTTGAGTTCAGCTCATGCAAAATGGGAGCAAAACCGAAAGTGTTGCGTTTATATTTTTGTTCAGTGTAGATATAAACATAGAGGAGCGACGGAAGAAAAAGACCACATGGTCCATCTTGTCTGCCCTTGAATATGCAGGGCCACATAGTATCCAAAAACTAAATGCCACATTAATTACACATTAGATCCACTGCCAACCCATCCAGGTGCAAGTGCAATGTAGTATCTACAGCCTGGTGATCTAGGGCAGTGAGGGGTTAATGCGGCATGTCTGGTGGTCTGTGGAAGTGAAGGTGTCAGAACCTCTAGATCTAGTATGCCTTCTGGTCAGGGGCAGTTAGCAGGTTAATGCCAGGAACCCAGGGGTTAATGTGAAGGTCCTGGTGCAGTCAAATGGTTAATTTAAGATCTCCGTTGGAAAAGTTAAACAGGTTGTCCGGGATTAAATCACAGTCACTTTCTTCCAGAAACTGTGGACAGGTGCGGGGCTGGTTTTGCTTTTTACGAAAGCAGCCATGTTTTTTTTATAAAATCTACGTGATCGAGGGTCCGCCTCCCAAGGCCCCATCATTGTCCTGGGCTGTAACTGATTGAGATTGAAGTGCAGAGAGGGGATAGAGAGGACTGTGCAACTGTAGTTGTAGGGCTGCATAGTTCTCTCTATGAACAGGCATAGAAGCCCCATTTGGTTGAATGCCCTTTGATTGATGGAAGTCTCCAAGCAAGACCAAAATGGTTCTAGAATTCAGCCCGAGAGTTTAGGGTCCATAGACGCACCCCCATCAATTCTCCAAACTAAGGAGCTGCAGCTCTCGGAAAAGCCTAGTAACTTGAAGCTGTTTGGCCTCATCGTAAAATCTGTACCAGGACCCTTCCCCCTCTAGCAACCAAGCAGACTGTAGAGATCCTTTCTTTTGGGGTTTGCTAACCCTCATATTTGATCTTGCTGGCTCTCCTTTATGTGATTTCAGGCCCAGGGCAAGGCGTTTAAGGTCCAGCAGAGTAAGATACATTTTCGGAAACTAGTCCTTCGGATGATCCGGGACGAAAAATTTCGGCAAAATTATGTAACGGTAAGAGTGAAATACTGATGTCCTCTGACCTCTCATCTATGCCTTGTCATGGCAAGGTCCGGCCTGCACAAAGAGGTGACATCTAGGCTGCATGCACCAATGCATGCATCCACATGTTACTTGCAAAACTTGGCGTAGATTTTGATGCAGAACCGCTCTGGTTCTCACCCCCTTCAGACTTCCACCTCTGTTTTACAAAATGGGTCCAAAAATCAATACATTGACTCCATTAGTTGTGCTGGTTTTTAGACCAAGGGCCCACGTTAGGAAAATGGTTTTGCCGCCTACAGGTGAAAAAATGTACTGCAGTGTAATTATTTGTAGTGCATGCATGTATTCGTATCATACGGTATATACCTTTTCCTTAACAGAATACTCTGCATCTAGAATACGGGGATGCGTACATGGCCGCTCTTGAGAAGCTGCTTTGGGAATTCCTGTGCAGGCTGCAGACTATTCTCAATCACAGGTATCCAAGGGTAAGGATCCCGTGGGGGAGGGGTTCAAAGTGCAAAGAATTTAAAGGCAATGTACAGCTTTGGGGGCATTTTTTAAAATTATTATTGTATTGTACTCATGTTGAGCTAAAACAAATTTTTTCATTTGTTTTTTATTAAAAGTTTTGAACCACTGTCTTGGTGTAGCCCTGGGATTCTCTAGTAGCAGGATCTGAATTTTCACTCTGTTCCATCAGGCAGATTGAGCTGACGGCTCTTGATCTCTGCCATAAAAAGTACCATTCACACAGCTGGAAAAAAAAGTTAACCCTTTGTGACAAAACAGCTCAATATTTTTAATAAAGACCAATTGAAAAAATGATTTTTAGCCCAAAATGCAATCATGAAAAACAAAATTGCCCCTAAAGGTGCACACAGCCTTTTAAAGAGGTTTTGCGAGACTTTATTACTTATGACGTATGCTATGGATAGGTTGAGGTCCGACACCTGGGACCCCCGCCGATCAGCTGTTTGAGAAGGCAGTGGCGCGTGCAGGACTATTGGTGCCCTCCCAAACAGCTGATCAGCAGGGGTCCCAGGTGTCGGACCCCCACCAATCAGATGCTGATGACCTATACAGAAGATAGGTCATCAGATTAAAAAAAAAAAATCTCAGAAAACCTCTTCTAAGATTTGATGAATATTCAGAGAAATTCTGAGAACGTAACTGACAGTTCTTTTTAGCCATGACGGTCAATATGTTGTCTTTCTGCAGGTCCCACAAACCCCAGGGCCGCCTGCTGTAGACGAGGAGCATCTCTCCAGCACCCCCCATCACCGCAGTTCAGGACTGAGTAAGTTAAGGTTCTTAGGACCCCTCCATGAGCCCCTTTCGGCCGGACGTTCCCATTACCTCTAGGAGGTGCACTCTTATGCTCTCGTGAGGAGATTGCACTTAACCGTTCTTTTCTACAATTCCTGTTTGTACATATGGATTTTACCATTTTTATCAAATGTAGATTTACCTGTTTTTATTTATGCAATAATCGTTGTCAACTACAACTCTCATCCTCTTTCATAACTATTTGGCATGTTGAAAGGCCTATCAGTTCTTGCAACTCTGCAGTGGAGATAATAGGTGAGGCTCAGGATTGAAATCAATGGGTTACCCTGTAATATGTGGTAGCCCCGAGTCCTCGGAAGCGGGGACCACCTATTAGCTCTGGCTTATAGAGGGGAGACCCCACCCCTGACATCCCGATGCCTACTAATGATGTTGCTCATACTGGTTGGCCGAGTCCACAAGCTCTGGCCTCCTTGGGCAGAATCATTGTACATTACCTTCCTCATCCATATACATGTTTTTCTGTTTTTATTTTTAGATTTTTCAAAAATCCACGGTGGCGGAAGTACCATGGCGAAGAAAAAAAGGACAAATCCCAGAACCCATAGTGTAGCCGCTGACGGGCCAGAAGAAAATCCCAGTGTTACAGCCCAGTATGAGGAACATCGAAATTTTACAAAGAATAAACCAGATTATTGGAAGTATGAAGGCAACAGGCAAAGTACATCGCAAAGCTTGGTGCAGGACACCAACAGGAGGACGCTAGATTTAATCCGTAGTGTTGAAAACCACGCGGATGAACCTCAGCGGCCATATTTTGAGATTTTCGGATTAGACTGCAGTCAAACGTCTAAAGTCAATCACTGTGAAAACCTTTCTCCTCCAGATCCGTTGCAATCTCAGGGCCACGATCCTAACCTGGAGCGTACTTCAGATACGACAGGACATGGGTCGTGTACAGACATACAGGTCACAGACGTAGCTCAAGCGAGGAGGCAATCTCCAGTGTCCAGCCATGTGTCTAGAAGGAACCATGAAGGACAAGGTAGGGCCTTAGCTCAGGGACTGATGACAGGGAAGTGGCAGCCGAGGGTCCACCTAAGAAAACTACCTTTCAATATCATTGACAAGAATCAACATGAAGAAAATGTGACTCCTCAAGTAGCCGACTCCGAGTTGTCGCCAAGTGAGACTGTTCCAGAATCTGGTGGCTGGTCCTGGGTGTGTTCTGATCCCACGGACAATGACAGCAATGATCCTGACTACTTCCCCGGACACAGTTTTTTCCGTCCCCTCGGAGAGCAGATGTGCAGAATTCAACAAAAAAGAGGCCTCCGCTTTCCCTCTCTGCCGTAGAAGTAAAGGTGGCCATATACATCAGATGAATTTTGGGCAAACCTGACAATGTTGCCGAGACCAGCTCCATCCAATATGCACGAGGGAATCCTGACTCTCTCGTCGTGTCCCATTACCTCTAGGAAGGGTGCTCTCACGCTCCGTTCTTTTACACAATCCGTTTGTACATACGGTTTTTGATAATTTTTATCATGTGGTAGCTTTACCTGTTCTTATTTATGTAATAAATGGTTTGAACTACAACTCCCATCCTCTTAATTATTTGTTGCTTCATACGTTGACATGACCTCTGGATATTTGAATGGAAAATCCCAGCAGTCGTGGCTTGATGTTCATAGAATTTTATTATCATAAATCAATATGTCCCATCATCTAGGACGCGTTTCGGCTAGACTGCCTTTTTCAACAAAAAAAGGCAGTCTAGCCGAAACGCGTCCAAGATGATGGGACATATTGATTTATGATAATAAAATTCTATGAACATCAAGTCACGACTGCTGGGATTTTCCATTCAACTGCACTTGGAACCGGTCCTATCAGCGTGTGCTGGCCGACTCATCTCATGACCTCTGGATATGACGCTGAGCACTGACAGGCTGACCCCACTCCTGTAACCTCCGCAGCAATTCTGGCAGCACTCATACAACCTCTGGATATGACGCTGAGCACTGACAGGCTGACCCCCCACTCCTGTAACCTCCGCAGCAATGCTGGCAGCACTCATACAGCCTCTGGATATGACGCTGAGCACTGACAGGCTGACCCCCACTCCTGTAACCTCCGCAGCAATGCTGGCAGCACTCATACACCCTCTGGATATGGGGCTGAGCACTGACAGGCTGACCCCCCCACCCCTGTAATTTCCGCAGCAATGCTGGCAGCACTCATACACCCTCTGGATATGACGCTGAGCACTGACAGGCTGACCCCCCACTCCTGTAACCTCTGCAGCAATGCTGGCAGCACTCATACAACCTCTGGATATGGGGCTGAGCACTGACAGGCTGACCCCCCACTCCTGTAACCTCTGCAGCAATGCTGGCAGCACTCATACACCCTCTGGATATGACGCTGAGCACTGACAGGCTGACCCCCACTCCTGTAACCTCCGCAGCAATGCTGGCAGCACTCATACACCCTCTGGATATGACGCCGAGCACTGACAGGCTGACCCCCACCCCTGTAACCTCCGCAGCAATGCTGGCAGCACTCATACACCCTCTGGATATGACGCTGAGCACTGACAGGCTGACCCCCCCACTCCGGTAACCTCTGCAGCAATGCTGGCAGCACTCATACACCGTCTGGATATGACGCTGAGCACTGACAGGCTGACCCCCCACCCCTGTAACCTCTACAGCAATGCTGGCAGCACTCATACAACCTCTGGATATGACGCTGAGCACTGACAGGCTGACCCCCGACCCCTGTAACCTCTGCAGCAATGCTGGCAGCATTCATACAACCTCTGGATATGGGGCTGAGCACTGACAGGCTGACCCCCCACCCCTGTAACCTCCGCAGCAATGCTGGCAGCACTCGTACAACCTCTGGATATGACGCCGAGCACTGACAGGCTGACCCCCCACCCCTGTAACCTCCGCAGCAATGCTGGCAGCACTAATACAACCTCTGGATATGACGCTGAGCACTGACAGGCTGACCCCCCACCCCTGTAACCACTGCAGCAATGCTGGCAGCACTCATACAACCTCTGATATGACTCTGAGCACTGACAGGCTGACCCCGCACCCCTGTAACCTCTGCAGCAATGCTGGCAGCACTTATACAACCTCTGGATATGACGCTGAGCACTGACAGGCTGACCCCCCACCCCTGTAACCTCCGCAGCAATGCTGGCAGCACTCATACATCCTCTGATATGACGCTGAGCACGTGCATTTAACCTCTTTGGTTGCCCCTGGCGAGGCCTGTTCTGAGTAGAACCTGTCCTATTAAACCGCTGTATGGTCTACATAGGTCACCGTGCTGCAGCTTCAATCTTCTTATAGCCTCGGCCATCTTTATGTAAAGCAGCAATTCTTTAGTTCAGATCCTCAGAGAGTTCTTTGCCATGAGGAGCCATGTTGAACGTCCAGTGACCGGTATGAGAGCGATAACACCAAATGTAACACACCTGCTCCCCATTCACACCTTGTAGCTCTAACGAGTCACATGACAGCGGGGAGGGAAAATGGATAATTGGGCACAATTTGGCCATTTTCACTTAGGCCTCTTTCACACGAACGATGCGGATTGGCTCCGGATGCGTTCAGTGAAACTCGCACCTTTTTGCAAGCAAGTTCAGTCTGTTTTATCTGCAACTGCGTTCAGTTGTTCAGTTTTTTCCACGCGGGTGCAATGCGTTTTGATGCGTTTTTCACACGCGTGATAAAAAACTGAAGGTTTACAAACAACATCTCCTAGCAACCATCAGTAATAAACGCATTGCATCTACACTTGCTTCCGGACGCAATACGTTTTTCACTAAAGCCCCATTCACTTCTATGGGGCCAGGGCTGCGTGAAAAACGCTGAAGATAGAACGTGCTGTGATTTTTAGGCAACGCAGAACTGATGCGTTAAAAAAACCCTCATGTACACAGACCCATTGAAATGAATGGGTCAGGATTCAGTGCGGGTGGTATGCGTTCACGTCACACATTGCACCCGCACAGAAAACTTGCTTGTGTGGAAGAGGCCTTAGGGATGTACTCACTTTTGTTGCCAGAGGTTTAGACATTAATGGCCGTGTGTTGAGTTATTTTGAGCGCACACTCAACTTACACTATTATACATGCTGTACACTGACTATTTTTTTAAATGGATTTTTCGCCCTATAGGACGCACCTACTGTAGGTTTTAGAGGAAGAAAATAAGAAAAAAATTATTTTTTCATCAGACCTCAGCTCAGACCCCCAACGTTCATAAGATTCCCAATCAGACCTCAGATCAGAGCCCCAATGTGAATATGACCCCCAAGCTGACCTAAGCTCAGACCCCCGATGTTAATGACCCCCAATTAGACCTCAGCACAGACCCCCAATGTTCATAAGACCTCAAATCAATCCTCAGATCAGATCCCCAATGTGAATGACCCCCAAGCACACCTCAGATCAGACCCCCAATGTGAATATGACCCCCAAGCTGACCTAAGCTCAGACCCCCGATGTTAATGACCCCCAATTAGACCTCAGCACAGGCCCCCAATGTTCATAAGACCTCAAATCAATCCTCAGATCAGATCCCCAATGTGAATATGACCCCCAAGCACACCTCAGATCAGACCCCCAATGTGAATATGACCCCCAAGCAGACCTCAGATCAGACCCCCGATGTGAATGACCCCCCAAAGCAGACCTCAGATCAGAGCCTAATGTGAATGACCCCCCAAGCAGACCTCAGATCAGAGCCTAATGTGAATGACCCCCCCCCCCCCCCCAAAGCAGACCTCAGATCAGAGCCTAATGTGTATGACCCCCAAAAATGATCTTACCTCTTCTGCTCCGGACACTACCGCCACTCCTGATATCCACTCTCTTCTTGTTCTTCCTGCTGCATGCTCTGCTGTGATAGTGTGAGATAGTGTCACAGAGTGCCGACGACGTCCTCACGCTGTACGCAGTCACAGCGCAGTGAGCGGCCAAGGAAGACCAGGAAGCAGTGAGTACAGATCCCGCACAAGGAGTGCTGCATTCACCGCTTCCCGGCCCTCCTGTAGTAATGAGCACTTCCATAATTCATTAGTATTCGCCGCATAAGACTCACTGACCTTTCCCCCCACTTTGGGGGGGAAAAGTGCGTCTTATAGGGCGAAAAATACAGTTCATCCTAATTCAGCTTCCCACTCCCGTATGTTATGGGGTTTAGGCGTTGCTGAGAGCATAAGATGATGATTATAAATATTGGAGATGGATCTCAAGGGGCACTGTGGAAGAAAGCAGTTCTAACCGGTTAAGTGTCCTGAGAGGGGTGTGTGAGGCTCGGAGGTAAGCACGCCCTATTAGGGTGCCTTCACACGCAGAAGATTTTGCAGCAGGAAATTCCATTTATTTGAATAGAGCATCAAGCACATGGATTTCTGCAAGCCCCATTAAGATTTTCAGTCGTGGAATTTTCTTCCACAAAATCTGCCGTGTGCGAAGGCTGCTGCCCTTAGGCAGAAGCCTAGTGCGTGCAGGAAATCTATGTGTACTTGATCTTCTTGTGGAAGTAGGGTGGTCAGGTAGAAGGCTGGTGCAAAGTCTGTTAATTGAGAAATTCGGGTATGCATTAGCTTTGTCCATGGGAAGGGAAGCTCACTGCGGCTTTTGACAGCACCAGGAGGACGCCTATAGGCATCAACGGGGAGGTAGGGTTTTGATATCCCGCCTCAGCGTCCTACTCGCCAGTGGGAGCAATGATCCTATTTCCCTGGATGCCGTTTCTTCCGTCATCCAGGAGAGCAGATGAGCAAAATTCGGCCAAATAGAGGCCTCCGCCTTCCCGCTCTGCCATGAGTAAGGTCTCAATGGTCGCCTAGCCTGTGTTGCAGACCACAAACTTTGACTTAAACGATCTACGACCCGCAGAGCAGAGGCACGGATCTGAAGTCCGCAGAAACACTCGGAAGCCAATCCATGGGCTTTCGGGTCCACAAAAGATGGGACATGTCAATGGGTCCGCAACGCAGCACGGCGTGCACAAGGCCCGGTGCCTGTGTGTGACCACGGACATGGTGACCTTATGGTCATGTAAATGTGCCCTAAAGGTTATCATATACATTGATTAATGTTGGGCAAACCGGTCAATTTTGGCAAGACCAGCTGACCATCTAATGTGTATGAGGGCGTTCTGACTTACAACCTCAAATGTCGGGGTAAAGAGCGGTCAGACCGTCGAATTTTTACATGCCAGATCCTTCGTTTTCAGGGGAGATAGGCGGCCACCAGAGGAGTCTGGCAGAGGCTTATTCCCGTAAAGCTATGGAGGCACCAAGCGTGCAAGTCGGCTTCAAAATGGAGCTTTGTTTAAATCAACACTTGGACAGCATTTTTATATATATTGTATCACCAAAGCCACCCCTTTCCTAAAAACAGACCCTCGGGTGATCAACTGAACCATGGGTCTGGGTTGTCAAATAGCTGACGGACGGTCAGATTCCCACCGCTCATGGCGCAGGCCATCAAAATGTCGATAAGGGAAGCCAAGTTGACATCACCAGATTGGGAGCTCTCCGATCTGGCTCCTAAAGTGGCCCCTTGGAAACCAAATCACGGCGCCTCAAAAGGAGTAACACAGCCCCGATCCTGCCGCTGATCTCGGAATGCACTGACGACACCTTGGCAAAACTTGACGTTGCAGTTCAGGAACTACATTTTTGGTGACACAACATATTTCCTTCAAGGGGTTAAGTGCCATTTGACGACCTATATATTTATCAGGACCAACTTCTGTTTGTTGCTTCAAAAAAAAATTATAATATTCCGGAATCTTGTCTTTTATAAATTCTGCTTAAAATTCCGTCCAGTCCTGAATGTTGCAACTTCTATGTGATTATTGGGAGCAGGATTATTTTCTTC
Source organism: Bufo bufo (assembly GCF_905171765.1). Lineage (NCBI taxonomy): Eukaryota > Metazoa > Chordata > Amphibia > Anura > Bufonidae > Bufo > Bufo bufo. The sequence goes on along the minus strand of NC_053398.1, from coordinate 141,760,195 downwards.
CAGCAGGAATCCGTACACTTTGTCCTCTCCCTGTTGTGTACTCTGATCACGCCACAGACCTGTACCCCGATGTGAGGCTCGCGGGGAGGGACAGCTGCAGAAAATAGAAAAACAGCCCAACCCATTCCATATGTGCAACGAGCGAATGTCTACTGGAAGCACGTCGGGCGTCACAATCTCTTATCTGCAAGCTGTGTCAGATGGGGAATGTATGTTGTGGAGACATCACAGTTTACAGCTGCACTAAAAAGTCTATTATTACCGTCCGGTGCGTAAGACTCACGGAAAGCCGGGACCCCAACCCATCAATAAACAGGTCTCGGTTTGCTTAAGGTGGGCACATTCCATTCTTTCAGCAGTCTTCTGGTCGCCGCCCTGTGAACTTCCAGATGGATAGTGTTACGTGGCCACACAAACACATTGGGGGTCATTTATGGAACAGAAATACGCCTATATTAGGCGTAATTCTGGCGCAGATTGCGGCGCAAAAAATCGGAAACTTTTACCCACTTTTACCCAGCAGGCCTGTCTCATTCACCATTTTGTACGCCTGTTTTAGGCATAGAAAAGGGTCTAAATGTAAAACAGCACGGAAGCTCAGAAGCTGGCTTACATTTAGAAGCGGCGGTGGATACGCGGCGCCTCTACATAACTCCGTCGGATCCACCACCAGCGCAGGGGCTTATTAAGACTGGTGTCTAAAACGTCGGTCTTAATAAATGTGTCCTATATTATTATTTTTTTACTGCTTATATTGTATAATATCCAAAATTAGACATATCAGGCTTCGCTGCGTCCGTAATGATCGGCTTTATGAAAATATCACTAGATCTATCCAATCAGGTGAACGCGATAAATAAAAATTATGTCAGAACGGCACCTTCCCTCATAAAACGCATAATATCAAGTGATCCAAAAAAATCATATGCATCTTGAAATGGTACGACTGAAAAAGCCACCTTATCCCGCAAAAAAACAAGACCCCGCACCGGACTTTCGCCCAAAAAATAAAAAAAATATGGCTCTTGTGATCGGTGGCTGTTTTCTTAGCGGATAGGACCTCCACCAATCTAATGGTTACTTAATGTAACCAGAAAACCCCTTTAATAGTTCAGACATTGATGCGTAATACTAATTACCGGTGTTTACCTTTTTTTTTTTATTATTTTAATATAATAAATGGGAAAATGTTTTTTTTTTTTTTATATTCCTTTTTATATATTTTTAAAAACTTTTCAACTTTTTTTTGTCCTCTTAGGGGACTTGAACCTTCTGTATTACAGTGTATAGTGATTTTACACACTTTTACACACAATATAGAGCATGCTGCGATTTTCACGCAACGCACAAGTGATGCTTGAAAATCACCGCTCATCTGCACAGCCCCATAGAAATTAATGGGTCCGGATTCAGTGCGGGTGCAATGCGTTCACCTCACACATAGCACCCGCACGGAAAACTCGGCCTTGTGAAAGAGGCCTAAGGCTGGGTTCACACGGGCGTCACGTTTTGGCTCAGGATGCGTCCCGGGTGCATTGCGGCAAACCCGCGCGAGTAGGTACAAAATTGCAGTCAGTTTTGACTGCGATTGCGCTCCGTTGTTCAGTTTTTATCGCGCGGATGGAATGCATTTTGCACGCGCGTGATAAAAAACCGAATGTGGTACCCAGACCCGAAATTCTTCACTGAAGTTCAGGTTTGGGTTCAAGGTTGTGTAGATGTAATTATTTTCCCTTATAACATGGTTATAAATAATAGCATTCTTTAATACAGAATGTTTAGTAGAAGGTCAATTGAGGGTTAAAAAAATTAATAAAAATGAACTCACCTCCTCCAATTGATCGCGTAGCTGCCGGTCTCCTGTTCTTTCTTCAGGACCTGTCAAAGGACCTGTGGTGATGTCACTGAGCTCATCACATGGTCCAATCACATGGTCCATCACCACAGTGATGGACCATGTGATGTGACGTCCCCACAGGTCCTTTAGCCCAGCAGCTCATGATTAAAGAAGTAAGAAGAGATCGGCAACTATGCGATCAAGAGGAGGAGGTAAGTTATTTTTATTTATTTTTTTAACCCTTAATTGACCTTCTACTAAGCATTCTGTATAGAATGCTATTATTTTCCCTTATAACCATGTTATAAGGGAAAATAACACAGTGAATAGACACTTAGTAGTCATCTTAGCAACCATGCGTGAAAATCGCACCGCATCCGCACTTGTTGCGGATACTTGCGATTTTCACGCAACCCCATTCACTTCTATGGGGTCTGCGTTGCGTGATAAACTCACAATATAGAGCATGCTGCGATTTTCACGCAACGCACAAGTGATGCGTGAAAATCACCGCTCATGTGCACAGCCCCATAAAAATGAATGGGTCCGGATTCAGTGCGGGTGCAATGCGTTCACCTCACGCATTGCACCCGCGCGGAAATCTCGCCCGTGTGAACCCAGCCTAAGGCCTCTTTAACACGGGCGTCATGTTTTTGGCCCAGATAAGATGCGGGTGCGTCGCGGGAAAATGCGCGATTTTTCCGCGCAAGTGCAAAACATTCTAATGCATTTGCACGCGCGTGAGAAAAATCGGTATGTTTGGTACCCAGACCCGAACTTCTTCACAGAAGTTCGGGTTTGGGTTAGGTGTTGTGTAGATTGTATTATTTCCCCTTATAACATGGTTATAAGGGAAAATAATAGCATTCTCAATACAGAATGCATAGTAAAATAGCGCTGGAGGGGTTAAAAATAATAATAATAATTTAACTCGCCTTAATCCACTTGATCGCGCAGCCAGCATCTCTTCTGTCTTCTTCTTTGAGGAATAGGACCTTTGATGACGTCACTGTGCACATCACATGGTCCATCTCATGATCTTTTACCATGGTGATGGATCATGTGATGTACCATGTGATGAGCACAGTGACATCACCACAGGTCCTTTTCCTGTGCACAGCAAAGAAGAAGACAGAAGAGATGCCGGGCTGCGCGAGCAAGTGAATTAAGGAGAGTTTAATTTTTATTTTATTTTTTTTAACCCCTCCAGCGCTATTTTACTATGCATTCTGTATTCAGAATGCTATTATTTTCCCTTATAACCATGTTATAAGGGAAAATAATAATGATCGGGTCCCCATCCCAATCGTCTCCTAGCAACCGTGTGTGAAAATCGCACCGCATCCGCACTTAACCGCGGATGCTTGCGATTTTCACGCGACCCCATTCACTTCTATGGGGCCTTCGTTGCGTGAAAAACGCACAATGAGGAGCATGCTGCGATTTTCATGCAAGGCACAAGTGATGCGTGAAAATCACCGCTGATGTGCACAGCCCCATAGAAATTAATGGGTCCGGATTCAGTGCGGGTGCAATGCGTTCACCTCCCGCATCACATCCGTGCGGAATACTCGCCCGTGTGAAAGGGGCCTAACTGTTATCTCTGATCCTGACCTCTATGGGCAGGTGTCAGATGTGTAACGCAGCCGCCACCCGTTGTCAGCCTGCTCCATACATTACTTTGCAACCAGCGACATACATACAGTTACCGGAAGAATATGAGCAGCGAAAGTGTCTCAACCTATTGTTTACATTGTGGGTGGAGGTCTCCCAACAGGGAGAGGACAGAGTGTACGGATTCCTGCTCCCAATAATCACATAGAAGTTGCAACATTCAGGACTGGACGGAATTTTAATTGTGATTGGTTTTACAAGCGCATGACTGTTTTTTGTCTCCTTACGGCCTGAATCACACCTTTCAGTGTTTGGTCAGTGATTTCCATCAGTGATTGTGAGTCAAAATCGGGAGCCTCCACAGGCATCAGGCCTTATGGATGCGACCGTTCCGTTTTTTGCTGTCCGCAAACCGCGGATCCACAAAAAACGGAAGCCGCCCGTGTGCCTTCCGCAATTTGCAACGGGCGGCCCATTGTAGAAATGCCTATTCTTGTCCACAAAACGGACAAGAATAGGACATGTTCTATTTTTTTTGCAGGGCCACGGAATGGAGCAACGGATGCGGACAGCACATTGAAGTGAATGGGTCCGCATCCGAGCCGCGGCTCAGATGCGAACCTAAACAAAGGCCGTGTGCGTGAGGCCTAAGGGAAAGATCTGCACCTGTTCTGTGTTTAGAGCCGCCCCTGGTTTTGGCTCACATTAACTGATGGAAATCACTGACAGCATTAGGCCTCTTTCACACGAACGATACGGATTGTGTCAGGATGCGATCAGGGAAACTCGCACGATTTCCCAAGCAAGTTCAGGCAGTCAGTTTTGCCTGCAATTGCATTCAGTGTTTCAGTTTTTTCCTCGCGGGTGCAATCATCGGGTGTGTGAAAAAAACCTGAAGGTTTACAAACAGCATTTCCTAGTAACCATCAGTAAAAAACGGATTACATCCGGACGCAATGCGTTTTTCACTGAAGCCCTATTCACTTCTATGGGGCCAGGGCTGCGTGAATAGGGCAGAATATAGAACGTGCTGCGATTCTCACGCAACGCAGAACTGATGCGTGAAAAACAACGCTCATGTGCACAGACCCATTAAAATGAACGGGTCAGGATTCAGTGCGGGTGCTGTGCGTTCACGTCACGCATTGCTCCCACGCGGAAAAATTGCTCATGTGAAAGGGGCCTAAGGCTGGGTTCACACGGGCGTCACGTTTTGGCTCAGGATGCATCCCGGGTGCATTGCGGCAAACTCGCGCGAGTAGGTACCCAATTGCAGTCAGTTTTGACTGCGATTGCGTTCCGTTGTTCAGTTTTGCACGCGCGTGATAAAAAACTGAATGTGGTTCCCAGACCTGAACTTCTTCACTGAAGTTCAGGTTTGGGTTAGGTGTTGTGTAGATGTAATTATTTTCCCTTATAACATGGTTATAAGGGAAAATAATAGCATTCTTAATACAGAATGGTTAGTAGAAGGTCATTTGAGGGTTAAAAAAAAAAAATGAACTCACCTCCTCCAATTGATCGCATAGCTGCTGGTCTCCTGTTCTTTCTTCAGGATAGTATTTGGGGGTACAGAAAAATGAGGAAGCTAAGATGTCTGTGTGTCACACTCTGCAGAGACGAGGCTCGGCTGAGAGAAGTTGTCCGGACGGAATGGAGAAGATGATGACAGAGAAGATCTACATCAGAGGAGACTTCAACTGGGAGGAACTGGATGTGATAGGTACTTGCTGCTGTATAGCTATAGCGGGCATAGGGGTCGGTTGGTCGACTTAGAGAATTGGGCCATATGCATTGGGGCTTGGGCCCCGGATCTGTTGAGACCCTAGCAAAGCCCCTGCACATGGGTGCAGGAGAATTAGGCAGGTCACTGCTCCCTGACATCTAATCCACGTTCAGCCTGGTCAGAAGAACCACTCAATGGTGCAATGAATGGCCAGGTCTGTATCGCTACCATCGCTACCGACCGTAATGGAGCAACATTGGCGTCAGTAGGAGGTTGAATACTATTGTGCAGTAAGACATGTGGTTGCGTTATCAGCAGGATATTTGGTTTGGGCTAAATAAATAAATGTATCTGCCCTTTGGTAGGCGACCGTTCTGACGTAGTTATTTATGTGCATGGGACTCGCGCCCTGTTTATCATTACAAGACGGTTCCTATATGCAGGGCGGTATGCCGTGTGCACGGCTCTGTGTAGTGCTGGTAGGACTCCTGTCCTTTAGTGAACCCTGTCCTCAGTTCTGGGAATCGTAGCTCTTGCATCATCACCGATTATGGTTACCAGAAGCGTAGATTGTACGTCGCGGCCTTGAGGTGCTGATGTCATGGGGAGGTGTGGATAGTGCTACTGCATCAGTGGCTCAGGAACATTCAAAAAATGTATTGGTCGGACGTCTCGCAAAGAATTCCCCCAAAACATCAAAGAGGAGATGAAAGCTTGGCACGGAAAAGACATTTATAATCTTGTCCAGAACAGTGTAAATAAAGTTTATTGAAAAGCAAACAGGATGGGTTCTATCGTAATACTGTATATGTCTCAATATAGGAGCCGAGCTCTGAACTGCAGGCAGGACTTTGTCAGATTAAAGGGTTTTCCGGGATTTCGATGCTGATGACCTATCCTCGGGATAGGTCATCAGTATCTGATTCAGGGGGGCCTGGTGACCCTGGAAAAAAACTAAAAGTCCCCATGTTGTAGGCAGGACTAAACTGATAGAAGACTGGGCAACATAAGTAGGTGGAGCCAGCAAAACCACAGTGCAGCACAAAGTACCGCCCCAGCAGAACCAAATACCACAGTGCAGCACAAAGTACCGCCCCAGCAGAACCAAATACCACAGTGCAGCACAAAGTACCGCCCCAGCAGAACCAAATACCACAGTGCAGCACAAAGTATCACCCCAGCAGAATCATATACCACAGTGGAGCACAAAGTACCGCCCCAGCAGAACCAAATACCACAGTGCAGCACAAAGTACCACCCCAGCAGAATCATATACCACAGTGCAGCACAAAGTACCGCCCCAGCAGAACCAAATACCACAGTGCAGCACAAAGTACCGCCCCAGCAGAACCAAATACCACAGTGCAGCACAAAGTACCGCCCCAGCAGAACCAAATACCACAGTGCAGCACAAAATATCGCCCCAGCAGAACCAAATACCACAGTGCAGCACAAAATACTGCCCCAGCAGAACCAAATACCACAGTGCAGCACAAAATACTGCCCCAGCAGAACCAAATACCACAGTGCAGCACAAAGTACCGCCCCAGCAGAACCAAATACCACAGTGCAGCACAATATACTGCCCCAGCAGAACAAAATACCACAGTGCAGCACAAAATACTGCCCCAGCAGAACCAGATACCACAGTGCAGCACAATATACTGCCCCCGCAGAACCAAATACCGCAGTGCAGCACAAAGTACCTCCCCAGCAGAACCAAATACCACAGTGCAGCACAAAATACTGCCCCAGCAGAACCAAATACCACAGTGCAGCACAAAATACTGCCCCAGCAGAACCAAATACCACAGTGCAGCGCAATATACTGCCCCCGCAGAACCAAATACCACAGTGCAGCACAAAGTACCTCCCCAGCAGAATCAAATACCACAGTGCAACAGAAAGTACCACCCCAGAATAATCAAATACCACAGTGCAGCACTAAATACTGCCGCCCTCTCCACAGTATTTAACTGTATCACCGTCCAGAGGAAGGTAATACAGTTGAGTTCAGGAGGGCAACTGCGGCTGTTGAGCATCAGATGACTATGTACCTGACCTGTGGCCATCAGGAGAGCATGGGTGGCCCACTGGGCAATTTCCCTGTGGGGTCTATGGCCAATCTTCCCCTGATCTGATTGGTGGGTTTATGACACCCGGGACCCCGGGATCAGCTGTTTGAGAAGGCACCGGTGCTCCCTTGAGCATTGTGGATATCTCTCAACTCACCAAGCACAGCGCCATACATTGAACAGTGGTTGTGCCTGGTATCACAGCTCAGCTTCAGTCACATGAATGGGAAGGAGCTGTACCTAGGCCATGTGACTGATGAACGTGATGTCACTTACCTAGGCTAAGCTGCAAGGAGGCCGAGGTGCTCCTGTGTGTTATGCAAGCGGGTGTGGACCCACTGTGCCACTGACTGGGTATACTCTGGGTATACTCTAGAGGGGCGTAACTAAGCCACTATCTGGTCTTCACTAGAGCCTCTGATGGTGAGGCTAGGCTTGGGCCATTAGGGTAGTTGCCAGGGGCCACTCCAGAGCAGGAGATAGACAAGCTAAAACCACGAGGTTGCTCAGGCATCTTCCTGTGGTAGGAAGCACCTTTAAATACCTGCTGCAATCCAGCCATAGGCTGGTAAGACAAAGGGCTTGTATGTGCTGCTCCATAGGTGGAGAGAGACACACCTATGCAAGCTCAAACACCAGCGCAAAGCTCCGGCAGGAAGGAAACTCTGGCCATAGTTAAGCTATCGGCTGCCCGCACTTGTCAGCATGGCGCATGGCCGCAGGGAAAGTGGGAGCCCTGCGCCCTTGCACGCGGTTAGGGGCAGCAGCGCCGGAACGAACCACTGGGCTAACAGTACCCTCCACCTTACACCCCCTCTCCTTAGGCCTGGTCCTTGACAAGAATTTTTTCAGAAGAACAGGTGCATTGATGTTTTCTCTAGGTTCCCAAGATCTTTCCTCAGGACCAAACCCCTTCCAATCCACAAGATCCACCCAGTCATCATGATGGAGGTTGGTGAAATGTCCCAAAAAATTGGTCAGAATTTGATTGACACGTTCCACTTGACCATTAGACTGCAGATGATAAGCTGAAGAGAAATCCAGAGACACATTCAAAAGATTACAAAAAGCTCTTCAGAACTTACAGTCAGGTCCATAAATATTGGGACATCAACACAATTCTAAAATTTTTGGCTCTATACACCACCACAATGGATTTGAAATGAAACAAACAAGATCTGTTTTACCTGCAGACTGTCAGCTTTAATTTGAGGGTATTTACATCCAAATCAGGTGAACGGTGCAGGAATTACAACAGTTTACATATGTGCCTCCCACTTGTTAGGAGACCAAAAGTAATGGGACAGAATAATAATCATAAATCCAACTTTCACTTTTTAATACTTGGTTGCAAATCCTTTGCAGTAAATTACAGCCTGAAGTCTGGAACGCATAGACGTAACCAGACGCTGGGTTTCTGTAACGGTCACGTCCACACACACACAGGGGGGAGGATAGTGACCACTGCGCTCCACCTTCACCCCTGGCCCTGCCTACTTGCCTCACGAGTCCTGATGACAGGGGACAACTGGACGGCAGTCCCTAACTTAGGATATGTGCGGGAAGGACAGACAAGACAATTAACGGATAGTCAACGGACCGGGTCAAAACCAAGAGGACAGCGCAGTACAGAGGGATAAGCAAAGAATAGTCAGGAGAAGCCGGGGTCATAAATACCAGGAGAGTCGAGAAGTACCAAAGGAGTCCGCAAAGAATAGTCAGGTGGGAGCCGAGGTCAAAATTAGGGATCGACCGATATTGATTTTTTAGGGCCGATACCGATACCGATAATTTGTGAACTTTCAGGCCGATAGCCGATAATTTATACCGATATTCTGGGAATTTTCATTTTTGAGAAAAAAAAAAAATTCCTACACAAATCTGCTGAAAATTAATATGTTTATTGTTAATGTGTATTTTTTTGTTTATTGTTAATGTGTATTTTTATTTTATAAATCTTTTTCATTTATACTTAATATTTTTGTGGTTTTTTTTTACTAACTTTTAACCCCCTTAGGGACTAGAACCTTTGTCCTATTCCCCCTGATAGATCTCTTTCAGGGTGAATAGGATCTCACACTGTCCCTGCTGCTCTGTGCATAGTGCACACAGCAGCATGGAGCTGAACATGGCAGCCAGGGCTTCAATAGCGTCCTGGCTGCCATGGTAACCGATCGGAGCCCCAGGCTTACACAGCTGGGGCTCCGATCGGAGGAGCAGGGGAGAGGGGATCCTGTGGCCACTGCCACCAATGATTAATACTGGGGGGGGGGGGGGGCGCACTGCGCCACCAATGTTTTTACTATTGGCCGGGATGGGGGTGGGGGGCGCACTGCGCCACCAATGATTAATACTGGGGGGCTTGGGGGGGCGCACTGCGCCACCAATGAAGATAAGTCTATCGATCATTCATATACAGGAGGCGGGAGCTGGCTGCAGAATCACATAGCCGGCTCCCGACCTCTATCAGCGGTAGCTGCGATCCGCGGCACCTGAGGAGTTAACTACCGCGGACCGCAGCTATCGCTCATAGAGGTCGGGAGCCGGCTATGTGATTCTGCAGCCAGCTCCCGCCTCCTGTATATATGAATGAATGAAAGGCTTATCTTCATTGGTGGCGCAGCGGCCACAGCCCCTCCCCTCCTCTTATGTGCTATCCCCTCATTGGCGGCAGCGGCAGCAGCAGCATCACAGGGGGAGGAGACACTGCTTCCTTCTCCCCTGTGCTGCGGAGGGAACACAGAGAGCGCTGTCAGCAGCGCGTTCTGTGTTCCCAAAACGTTATCGGTATATCGGCAAAATAGATGCCGATACCGATAACGTTCAAAATCCTCAATATCGGCCGATAATATCGGCCAAACCGATAATCGGTCGATCCCTAGTCAAAATACCAGGAGACATGTGCAGTACAGGAGGAGCAGGCAAAGGATCGTCAGGGAACAGGATCAGGTAAGTATACAGGTATCCAACAAACGCCAGGAACCTAAATTAACAGGCAACCTGTGGCCAGCAGGCTGCCTGTATTTATAGTGGGGAGTGAGGGTCATGTGACGTGGCCAGCGTCACATGACCGACAGACCAACCAGTCGAGCACCGAGTGATCAGCTCGGCGCTCAAGGCAGACCTAGGAGCAGGGAACCTCCCAGCTAGCAAAGCCGCCCTGGGAACGAGGTCAAACACAGATCCTCGCTCCCGAAGCTAAGCAGCAGGTCTGCGGCTGATGGGAGACCGAGTGCGCCTTCGGCACCCCGTTACAGTCGGGCGATGGCCTTTCAGGGTGTTCTTAATGAAATTTTCGAACAAGTCTAGGAGCATGAACCTCCCTGGCAGGTACCCAAGATCTCTCTTCAGGTCCATACCCCTTCCAGTGAATCAGGTACTGCAAGGAATTACGCACCTTCCTGACATCCACTATTTTAGACACCACATACTTGACAGCATCATTAACAAGAACCGGCGGAGGCGAGGCTTTTGTTGATGGTACTACCGGTTCAAAATATTTTTTAGGCAGAGATTTATGGAACACATTATGAATGTGGAATGACTCGGGCAGCTCCAACCTAAAAGATACCGGGTTAATCACTTCCGTGATCTTATATGGTCCAATAAAACGAGGAGCAAATTTTTTAGAAGTTACCTTGAGAGATAGATTCTTGGAGGACAACCATACTTTATCCCCAACCTGAAAGTTTACCCCCCTTGAACGTCTCCTATCAGCCTTGAGTTTTTGAGAACATTGAGCCTTTTCTAGGTTCGATTGAACCCGGGCCCAAAGTGTGCACAGTTCGGAGGAGAGTTTATCCGCTTCAGGGTTAGAGGAGGAGACGGACGACCCAGAATGAAAACGGGGATGAAAACCATGGTTACAAAAGAAAGGGGAGACCCCAGCAGAAGAATTGACACGGTTATTCAAAGCAAATTCAGCCAACGGAAAGAATTTGACCCATAATTGCTGGTCATCAGCAACATACAACCTCAAGAATTGTTCCACAGACTGATTAAGGCGTTCAGTCTGCCCATTACTCTCAGGATGGTAGGCGGAAGAAAAAGACAATGAAATTTTACCTCTTTGACAGAAGGCCCTCCAGAATTTGGACACAAACTGCACACCCCTGTCAGAAATAATATTTTCCGGGATGCCATGTAAACGAACAATCTCTCTCACAAAAATAGGCGCCAGGGTTTTAGCATTCGGAAGTTTAGACAGGGGAATGAAATGGACCATCTTGCTAAACCTATCGACCACTACCCAAACCACAGTCTTACCCTCCGCCAGCGGTAGGTCAGTTATAAAGTCCATCGAGATATGGGACCAGGGTCTACAGGGAATGGGTAGGGGTCGTAGGTTACCAGCAGGGCGAGTCCTAGGTGTCTTAGACCTGGCACAAACCTCACAGGCTGACACGTAGGACTTAACATCCCTGGTCAGAGTGGGCCACCAATAAGATCTAGAAACCAGATCCTTAGTGCCCTCAACACCTGGATGTCCACAAAAGGCAGAATCGTGACACTCCCCCAAAAGCTGGAGACGAAATTGTACGGGAACAAACAACTTATCTGTTGGGGTGGATGCCGGTGCCAGATGTTGTTCAGCTTTAATGCGAGCCGAGATATCCTGGGTTAGAGCCGCTAAGAAGATGTTTGCTGGTAGGATGGATTCAGGCGGCGTCTCAGTGGGTTGAAAAGCATGGAAGCTCCGAGATAATGCGTCTGCTTTCACATTTTTACTTCCCGGCCTGAACGTAATGGAGAAATCAAAACGGGTAAAAAACAGAGCCCTTCGGGCTTGTCGGGGATTCAACCTCTTAGCTGACTCGAGAAACATTAGGTTTTTATGATCAGTGACAACAGTTGCCCCCTCCAAAAAATGCCTCCACTCCTCAAATGCCCATTTAATAGCCAGCAGCTCCCTATTCCCTATGTCGTAGTTTCTCTCCGTGAGAGAGAATTTCCTGGAGAAGAAGGCACACGGTCTCAGGTTAGTGAGGCTAGCAGGACCTTGTGAAAGGACTGCTTCTGCGCCGTCCTCGGACGCATCAACCTCCACAATAAAAGGTTTCTCCTGATCAGGCTGGATCAGAATGGGAGCGCTACTGAATGCCTTTTTTAAGGTTTCAAATGAAGAGATGGCCTTGGTAGACCAATTCTCCAAATCCGCCCCTTTCTTAGTAAGGTCGGTCAATGGCTTAGCAATTACAGAAAAATTCATGATAAATTTACGATAGTAATTAGCGAAACCCAAAAACCGTTGTAAAGCCTTTAAGGATGAAGACCTTACCCATTCCTTAATTGCTAAAACCTTACCAGGATCCATCTTAAAGGCCTGAGGAGTCAAAACATGCCCTAGAAACAGAATCTCCTGTACACCAAAGACACATTTCTCTTGCTTAGCGGATAACTGGTTCTCCCTCAACACCTCTAATACTTGTTTGACATGAGCCACATGAGATTCGAAATCTGGAGAGAATATCAAAATGTCATCAAGATAGACAATAACAAATTTACCTAAGAACTCCCTGAGAATATCGTTCATTAAGTTTTGGAACACAGCTGGGGCATTGCTGAGTCCAAAAGGCATCACCTGATATTCAAAGTGTCCTATCGGAGTATTGAACGCTGTCTTCCATTCATCTCCCTCCTTGATTCGGATTAGATTGTATGCCCCTTTCAGGTCAATCTTGGAAAACCAGGTTGCCCCCAGAACCTGGTTAAATAAATCCGGAATCAATGGGAGAGAGTATCTATTTTGGACAGTGATCTTATTCAATCTCCGGTAATCAATACAAGGCCTAAGATCACCATCCTTCTTTTTAACAAAGAAAAACCCTGCTCCCATAGGAGAGATTGAAGGTCTAATATGCCCTTTAGCAAGGCTCTCCTTAATATAATCTTCCATAGCCTTGCGTTCGGGCCCTGAAAGATTATAAATTCGCCCTTTAGGAAATTTGGCACCCTCTATTAGCTCTATGGCGCAATCATAAGGTCTATGGGGGGGGGGGGGGAGAACCTCTGGAGTAGGGGATGAGAATACATCAGAAAATTCTTTAATAACTGAGGGTAATGTATTAGACCTTACTGAAACCCCAGCCTGGACCACGGACAAGCATGAGTCACACTTAGGTCCCCATTTCACCAACTCTCCTTTGGACCAATCAATTGTGGGGTTATGTAAACGGAGCCAAGGCAACCCCAGTACCACCTCAACCGGTAGGTTCTCCAGGACTAAAAGGGAACATCTCTCAGAGTCGCACACACCCACGGTCAGAGAAATTTCACCGTACCACCCATCAGGGGAGTAGCATCAATAGCCATGACATGGATAGGTGTAGGTAAAGCAAACATAGGAATACCCAATTTACTAGCAAATTCAAAGTCAATAAAGCTGGCCTCTAAACCGGATTCAATAAAGGCCTTACCCGGCCACTTATTAACCCCCAGAGAAATTGTTATGGGTACCAAAAGCTTATATTTAGAAAAATCAGGGTGTACCTGGTCTTTAGGTTGTCTTGCCTTAGGAGACTTGTCAGAGAGGACCCTCTTAGGACACTTGTTGATCCAATGGCCAGGATCTCCACAGTAGAAGCACTCTCCGCGTCTGCGACGAAGATTACCCCGGGTCATGCCAACCTGCATGGGTTCCTCGGTGGAGACCTCAGTGTTGTCCTGAAAAAGGCCTCTGGCTGGACCACCATCTGAGAACAGAACTGTCGTTCTTGTCGTCTCTCTCTAAGTCGTCGGTCAAGTCGGACAACTAGGGTCATCATCTCCTCTAAGGTCTCTGGAATTTGATAACTGATTAATAGATCTTTTAAATTATCAGACAGACCAGACCTAAACTGACTCTTCAGGGCTGGTTCATTCCATCCTGAGGGGACACACCACCATCTGAATTGGGTGCAATACTCCTCCGCAGGGAGATGGCCCTGAACCAGTGCCCTAAGAGCCGTCTCGGCTACCAGGGCCCTGTCTGGTTCGTCATAGAGGGTACCCAGGGCCTTAAAAAAAACCTCCACAGAAGTCAGACAACTGGCCCCAGGAGGTAACGAGAATGCCCAGGCCTGGGGATCACCCTTTAGTAGAGAAATTATAATCCCCACGCGTTGGCTCTCGGGACCGGAGGACACGGGGCGCAAACGGAAGTAGAGTTTGCAACTCTCCTTAAAGGAGAGAAACCTCTTACGGTCTCCAGAAAAGGGTTCTGGGAGCTTGATCTGGGGTTCAAAATGTGGACTGGAGGGCAGAGGAGTGGAAGAACCTTGCCCTAACTCAAAAGAACGGAGTTTCTCTCCTAGCTCCTGCACCACCTGTGTCAAGCTAGAGACATGGTCAGTCAGGGTAGTAAGAGGATTCATGATACAGTGGTTATTGGGCCTGTTAATCTGTAACGGTCACGTCCACACACACACAGGGGGAAGGATAGTGACCACTGCGCTCCACCCTCACCCCTGGCCCTGCCTACTTGCCTCACGAGTCCTGATGACAGGGGACACCTGGACGACAGTCCCTAACTTAGGATATGTGCAGGGAAGACAGACAAGACAAAATACGGAACATGAACGGACCGGGTCAGAACCATGAAAGCTACGCAGTACAAAGGATTAAGCAAAGAATGGTCAGGAGAAGCCGGGGTCAAATACCAGGAGAGCAGAGAAGTACAAGAGGAGTCCTAAGAGAGTAGTCAGGTGAGAGCCGAGGTCACAATACCAGGACGGATGCGCAGTACAGGAGGAGCAGGCAAAGGATCGTCAGGGAACAGGATCAGGTAAGTATTCAGTAGTCCAACAAATAGCCAGGAACCTAGAAATTAACAGGCTACCTGTAGCCAGCAGGCTGCCTGTATTTATAGTGGGGAGTGAGGGTCATGTGACGTGGCCAGCGTCACATGACCGACAGACCAACCAGTCGAGCACCGAGTGATCAGCTCGGCGCTTAAGGCAGACTAGGAGCAGGGAACCACCCAGCAGTAAGGCCGCCCTGGGAATGAGGTCAAACACAGATCCTCATTCCCAAAGCTAAGCAACAGGTCTGCGGGAAATGGGGGACCGAGTGCACCTTCGGAACCCTGTGACAGTCTCCTTACAAATTTCTCCACTCCAATAAAAGTGGAGAATTTGTCTAATTTCTTTGTGGGTGCAAATTTAAGCCCTTTATTGAGAAGGGTCATTTGTGCATCAGTGAGTTGTGATTTGCTTATATTTATTACGTTCGACGTGTCCCGTGATGGTTGTATTTTGCCCTTCTTCCGGGAATGTCTTCCTCTTCGTGTCTTTTTTGTGGTGTTTGCGTGCTGCTGTATGTTGTGCTGTTGGATTGTGGATTGTAGTCCATCTGATTGTGATGATATCTGTCTGTGACATGGTTCATGTGTTTGTTCACGTGTTCCGTATGGCGGTGTCTTAAGTTGTAATCGTGCTGGTGATTGTGATTGTGCTGCGGTTGATTCCTCACATATCTTGGTGTTAGAGTGGGTGTTAGTGATCGTCTCATTCTCCCTTTGTGATGTGGGGGGTGGGGGTAGAGTCTAAAAAAAAATGGTGAAGAAAGGACCTCATATCTGTTTGATGTAGACACTTGACCTTGCTCCTTCATAACATCACCTATCACCTATATTCTGTCTAATATTAATACTAGGATTCTTCTCAATCTCATCTGTCATATATCCTTGTTTCTCTCTTATATTATCATTTCTCTTATCCACATTTTTAAATTTATTCATTTTCTTTTGTATAATGTCCCTCTCTAGATTGTCTAGGTTACGGCATATACGATGCTGCCATTTGTGTGTTTCCTCTGTATCTGGGAATTGTTGTATTTCTGTTTTGATATTAGCTATTTGTTCATCTGTGATCGCCTCTCGATGATCATTCGTATTAGACTTTCTGACTGCACCTTCAGAAATGAGTCCCATTGTTTCTGAAAATTATCATCTACCAAGTCTGCAGCTGGGTTTTTAGTAAGCATCAGACCTTTGGGAATAAATCCCTTGTGTAAATATTGATTGAGGGCCGTGATTTCCCAACTATTGCGCAGCTGTCTCTGCAGCAGACCCTCCAGCATTCTGAAGCTAGCATTCCTTGTTCTGGTAACATTTGCCAACGTCTCAACTGACATGTCAAATGTGAAGGATTGAATTTTATTTAATTTGTTGTCCATATGCTCCCAGATATCCATAGTGAAAACCCAAAGAGCACAGCCAAATGAGTGGAGTAGACAAATGGATAGAAATCTGGGTAATGGCGGCTCACCTGGGGAACCACTACGGATAGGTGCACTCCTCAAAGATCACCAAGTCCAAGAGGTACAGTGCAGACCAAAAGTTTGGACACACCTTCTCATTCAAAGAGTTTTCTTTATTTTCATGACTATCAAAATTGTAGATTCACACTGAAGGCATCAAAACTATGAATTAACACATGTGGAATTATATACATAACAAACAAGTGTGAAACAACTGAAAATATGTCATATTCTAGGTTCTTCAAAGTAGCCACCTTTTGCTTTGATTACTGCTTTGCACACTCTTGGCATTCTCTTGATGAGCTTCAAGTGGTAGTCCCCTGAAATGGTATTCACTTTACAGGTGTGCCCTGTCAGGTTTAATAAGTGGGATTTCTTGCCTTATAAATGGGGTTGGGACCATCAGTTGCGTTGAGGAGAAGTCAGGTGGATACACAGCTGATAGTCCTACTGAATAGACTGTTAGAATTTGTATTATGGCAAGAAAAAAGCAGCTAAGTAAAGAAAAACGAGTGGCCATCATTACTTTAAGAAATGAAGGTCAGTCAGTCAACCGAAAAATTGGGAAAACTTTGAAAGTAAGGGCTATTTGACCATGAAGGAGAGTGATGGGGTGCTGCGCCAGATGACCTGGCCTCCACAGTCACCAGACCTGAACCCAATCGAGATTTTTTGGGGTGAGCTGGACCGCAGAGTGAAGGCAAAAGGGCCAACAAGTGCTAAGCATCTCTGGGAACTCCTTCAAGACTGTTGGAAGACCATTTCAGGGGACTACCTCTTTAAGCTCATCAAGAGAATGCCAAGAGTGTGCAAAGCAGTAATCAAAGCAAAAGGTGGCTACTTTGAAGAACCTAGAATATGACATATTTTCAGTTGTTTCACACTTGTTTGTTATGTATATAATTCCACATGTGTTAATTCATAGTTTTAATGCCTTCATAGTCATGAAAATAAAGAAAACTCTTTGAATGAGAAGGTGTGTCCAAACTTTTGGTCAGTACTGTATGTGAATATATTGTATGGAGGGGCACTCAAATATCAGGGGGCCCCAGACAACAAAGTGAGTGTGAAATGAAAATTATTTAATAAACAACAATAAAACCTAGGTAAGGCACATTTTTTATTGACATTCAGGAGACGCTAACCTGCGAATCCAAGGATGTCATTTATCTATTAGAATGCAGCTGTCATAAACAGTATTTGGGCCGAACGAAGAGAACTCTCAAGAAGAGAGTGAGTGAACATATCTCCAATATTCGCAAGGGATCTGAGCTTCACTCCCTCTCTAAACATTTTAAAGATTCACATGATTGTGATCCGTCCACCCTTACCTTCGTGGCCATTGAAAGGGTTAGGAGGCCAAGGAGGGGAGGAAATCACATCATGAATATGTCGAGACAAGAATCTCGCCGGATCTTTGAGTTTGATATTCTGATGCCCAAAGGGCACAATGCAGGGATGGAGCTGTTTGGATTCCTTTAATGGGGGGGGCTGTCCTGCGGGGATGTGGAATCCAAGTCTGGCTGTTTAACAGCACTTTGATCCCCCCTCCCCGGCGGACCGCTCCTCCAGCACCTCCACCTCTGCATGCGACAGACCACCCAGCATCACATTATGAAGCTATAACAACCCAGAAGATTATTTAGTGCACTTTATTATTGTGTTTTATTATTGTGTGTTATTCTATTTATTAGCTATTTATGCATATTATTTTATTTACGTTTTTATTCATGATTTTATGAAAAAAGCATTGAAAACGCATATGCGTTTTTTAGTTTGCAACTACTCCACACCAGGATTTAGATGGACCATCTACCCATCATCCAATGATACTATGGAGTATAAATAGGTCGTACTTCCTGCTTGCTAAACACCACTACTGAGGAAGGGGAGGCACCCCGAAACGCGTATAGTTTGGTCGGAGTAGCAAGCAATATACCATCATGGACTGTACCGCATTTGGTTCATAAGAAGGCTTCTTATAGCGTACTTATTGATGACCCAGGAACAACAAACATTCTTCCATGCATTGACTTATTGTGACGGTAACGTACACTACACACAGGGGAGAGGATAGGGACCACTGCGCTCCACCCTTACCCCTGGCCCTGCCTACTTGCCTCGCAAGTCCTAATGACAGGGGACAACTAGACGGCAGTCCCTATCTTAGGATACGTGCTGGGAAGACAGACAAGACAAATAACGGAACGTGAACGGACCGGGTCAATACCTAGAGATCTACGCAGTACTAAGGAATGAGCAGAGAATAGTCAGGAAAAGCCGAGGTCGAATACCAGGAGAGAAACGAAGTACAACAGGAGTCCGCAAAGAATCGTCAGGTGGAAGCCGGGGTCAGGATACCAGGAGAGATGCGCAGTACAGGAGGAGCAGGCAGAGAATCGTCAGGGAACGCAGGATCAGGTAAGTATGCAGGAACAAAACAATCACCAGATACCTAAAATTAACAGGCAACCTGTGGCCAGCAGGCTGCCTGTATTTATAGTGGGGAGTGAGGGTCATGTGACGTGGCCAGCATCACATGACCGACAGACCGACCAGTCGAGCACCGAGTGATCAGCTCGACGCTCAAGGCAGACCTAGGAGCAGGGAGCCTCCCAGCTAGCAAAGCTGCCCTGGGAACAAGGTCAAACACAGATCCTTGCTCCCGAAGCTAAGCAGCAGGTCTGCGGCTGATGGGAGACCGAGTGCACCTTTGGCACCCCGTTACACTTATTTGGTAATGCGGAACTAAGTTTTCAATTCCTTCTAGCTACGATCCCCTGACGGAAGTGCAATCACGTGAACGCACTTAGTCACGTGAACCACCGGCAAGTCCCGTGGGACGCCAGGATCGCGAAACCACACGGGACGCCGTAGTGAGTCCGGACGATTGAGAAAGAGAAAGAGGAGACACCCGGCAATTATCCCCCTACCTGACGGTAACGTACAGCATTCCAGTGCCAGTCTAGGCACTTGACCATTGTTGAATCATCGAATGGTTACGTCTGTACCATACAACTCTGCCACAAGATGGTCGCATTCTATTGACTTGGGCATATTAATTTTACAAGTGAGATTGTCTGGATGGCATGTTCTCATCCCATGCAAGTTGCATGAGCTAGTCCGTAGGTCATTTTACAGGTGCCACGGATTAAAGTGACTTTTTTGGATCCACCTATGTTTGGGATCCCTACACATTGTGTCCCCATATCAGGTGTTACGTCATCTATCCTGATATATATATAGGGACCTACGAGCCATTCATCCATCATTCCTACTATCTCTGGCTATTGAACAGAATTCTATGTGTGGTGCTATTTGTTTTTATCTTGTTATTCAGTATGTATCCCACGAGATCCCATAGTCTGCATTTTGGGGTATGTTTTCCATCTGGGGCTCGATCAATCACTTAAAGTGGCTGTGGGCCGCTTGTTGTACGTTGCACGAAAACTGATCGCTCAACATTGGATTGGTGAATACCATGCTTGTTTATGAGAAGGCTGTTTTCCAGAAAAGGGATTGTCCTCTTAAATACGAAAAGTTGTGGGAGCCGTGGCTGGCGTATGTGTACCATTCTAGACATTCGGACTAGATGTAATCAACACCGGAAAGTGATGGGAGGTGGGTGGGGGAAGGGAAGGGAGGGAGGCGAAATTTTGGCGGCTGGAGGGCGTGATGGTTTCAGATCATTGTTTTCTTTATAAACGGGTGTTAAAGTATTTTGTACCTCAGACTAACCTTGTATGTTATTTCGGCTGAAACAATGTTCATTGCATCCTTGCTAGTAATATTGTGTAACTGAACTGACAATATAATAAAAAAGATCTGATTTAAAAAAAAATAAAAAAGGCCGGACAACCCCTTTAAAATGAGTTTTCTTACCCTGACTCCTTTTTAGACTTAAGCTGACCTGGCGATCTATGATCACCATAGATCTGGTTTGAGAATCCTCCAGTGATCAGCTGGGGGACTTTCCCTGCAGTGGCCACTACAGGAGAAATGTGGAATTACACTGCCGCTTTTCAAATAAAATAAGAGCCTCTCTTTGTTAGCGACTCTCTCCCTTGGCTAATATGGATGGTATGAGTGACCTACCCACTCTGTGATGTCCATATGTCCTAACAGAGCATAGGGAAAGGAAAAAAGATTTTGAGGGGTCATTTATTAAGACCGACATTTTAGTGCTGGGATGAATACCATTCACCTATGGCGGTTGTTCAGGAGGTACAAAAATTGAAAGCATGAGATGAACGTAGGGTGCTGCTGTCAGGCTATCCAACCAGAACGGTTATTGAATTGTCCGTAAATGTGGAAAAAGTGGACTGAGGCCGGCGCTGCTGGGGCACACTGCCCGCAATAAATATTTTCTAATGGTAACCTACACCTTGAGGTCTACTGAACCAGCAGCACCAGCCTCGGTTCACTTTTTCCAAGTTTACTGTTAAAATGATCTGACTGGTCGCTATAAAATTGGTCTGCTGTAAACTGTATACAGTATATGATGCCGTCATTGTCTTCCCAGATCAGTGTGCAAAACACATTGCTGTACGCCGGGCGCAAGGATTTCTTATCGCTGCCACTGATGAAACCAAATGTAAAAACTGTCTTTTCTTGCAACAGAAAATAAAATGCTGACAGCCCGCCATCGAGCAGAATCCGCCTGCAGTTTCCCTTTATATCTGATCGGCTATTTTATGGGTGATGTGGATTCTGCCAAAATGTACAAATGTATTTTATATTAACAAATAAAAATGTCAAGTGTTTGCATTTCATAGAAAACATTTTAACCCCTTCATCCCTGGAGGATTTTTCATGTTTGCTTTTCCAAGGCCATAACTTTTTTATTTTTTCCATTTCAAATACAGTAACTATATTGTTCTTTGTAGGACAAGTTTTGCCCCGATGTGGCGGGGAGCGGGAAAAAAATTTGCATAGTTTTTCTTTCATTTGACCTTTGAAAATTTTTAATTTTTTATTTTCATTGCCATCCTCTCCTCCCTGTACGTTTATCAGCCTGCTCCTCCCGACCCACCCATACACATGCATGATAGTTCTGCCGAGCGTGATTGTATGCCTCTGTCAGCGGTTTAACTCCCGTGCCGAAAATCATATCGAAGGATAGTCGTTACATAAGACAGTTGCCCAATCAAACTGAAATCGGCCAGCTGGAGGACATATACGTCTATGGGCACCTTTTAGGCCACCAATTCTCGGTCAGTAGGTCACATAACATTTTTGGCAAATGATCATGGGTCATTATCCTCCGTAGGAGAATGCCGGCCAAGTCCACGTATTTACTCAGTCCCAGGATAATTTAACATTTTACCATTTCTTTGCCGTCTGCACAAACATCATGGGAACAAAGCAAAACTGGAGCTAATCCAAAGGTAACAGAGGATGCAGACATTCCCGCAGTCACGTTCGCGACACGGACCGTGTCACAGAGGCTGAGATGAACAGGCAATTAAAGAAGCACAGTTTTTATTCACGGCTGCATAAGGCCCCTTTCACACGGGCGAGTATTCCTGAACGCATTGCACCCGCACTGAATCCTGACCTATTCATTTCTATGGGGCTGTGCACACGAGCGGTGATTTTCCCGCATCACTTGTGCGTTGCGTGAAAATCGCAGCATGTTCTATATAGTGTGGATGCGGTGCGATTTTCACGCACGGTTGCTAGGTGACGATCGGGATGGGGACCCGATCATTATTATTTCCCCTTATAACATGGTTATAAGGGAAAATAATAGCATTCTGAATACAGAATGCATAGTAAAATAATAGGGAGGGGTTAAAAAAATAAATAAAAAATAATTTAACTCACCTTAATCCACTTGCTCGCGCAGCCGGCATCTCTTCTGTCTCCTTCTTTGCTGATTGCAGGAAAAGGACCTGTGGTGACGTCACTCTGGTTATCACATGATCCATCACATAATCTTTTACCATGGTGATGGATCATGTGATGACTGGAGTGACGTCACCACAGGTCCTTTTCCTGCAATCAGCAAAGAAGGAGACAGAAGAGATGCCGGCTGCGCGATCAAGTGGACTAAGGTGAGTTTAATTATTTTTAATTATTTTTAACCCCTCCAGCGCTATTTTACTATGCAGTCTGTATTCAGAATGCTGTTATTTACAGAACACCGATCCCAAGCCCGAACTTCTGTGAAGAAGTTCGGGTTTGGGTAGCAAACATGCGCGATTTTTCTCACGCAAGTGCAAAACGCATTACAATGTTTTGCACTCGCGTGGAAAAATCGCACCTGTTCCCGCACCTTTTCCCGCAACGCCCGTGTGAAAGGGGCCTTAGGGTGGGTTCACCTCTGCGTTTTGGATTCCCTTATGGCTTTCCATTATAACATGGCTATAGCGGAAAATAACGGAATCCATAAGACGGAAGTCAAAACGGAAGCCTTTAAGAGGCATTCCGTTTTGATCCGTCTTAATAGAAGTCTATGGGAATCGTAACGGATCTGTCTGGTTCCCGTTATGCAAGACGGAAAACAAATTCCTGTCGACAGGACTTTTTTCTCCGTCATGCATTACTGAAACAGGACGGATCCGTTATGATTCCCATAGACTTCTATTAAGACGGAATGCCTTTAAAAGTCTTCCGATTTGCATTCCGTCATAATACAAGTCTATGGGCAGCATAACGGATCCGTCCTTTTGTCTTATGGATTACGTTATGGTTATAACGGAAAGCCATAACAGAATCCAGAACGCAGATGTGAACCCACCCTTAGCAATCATCAGTGAAAAACGCATCACATCGCATCTGCACTTGCTTCCGGATGCAATGTGTTTTTCACTGAAGCCCCATTCACTTCTATGGGGCCAGGGCTGCGTGAAAAACACAGAATATAGAACATGTGTTTTTCACGCAAAGCAGAACTGATGATTGATATAAAACGCTCATGTACACAGAACCATTGAAATGAATGGGTCAGGATTCAGTGCGGGTGCTATGCGTTCACGTTTTTCAGCCAGCATAGAAGATGTAGTGCCCTTTATTCCATCATCTACTTAGATATTCGAGATCTGGAGGAAAGAGCGGACACTGTATCATACTTATATAAAGGGCAACAGTCGATTAATCAATTAATAATCCCAGTTGCCACCATATCAGGCGCTGTTCATAAACCGCCGCCATTCACGCCGTACCGCGCATTCCATAAGACGGCAAAGACGGATGTCAAATGGACACAACGGTACTAATAAGACCTTATGCGCACAGGAGAAGACATAGATAATCCTCTTACTTATCCAAAATACCATTGATCGTCACCAGGGGCGTAGCTATAGGGGATGCAGGGGAAGCAGCTGCTTTGGGGCCCTGACCCAGAGGGGGCCCATCCAGGAGGACTAAAGGATTTGGTAAGGGCCCCCTCAACACTATTACACAGTATAAAAATTTTCTATTTTTTTTATTGCTGATGTCTCCAGTAATTGGGACTGATATATTAGCAACAGTTAGGGTGCATTCACATGACCGTAAATGTTTTGCAGTCCGCAAATTGCGGATCCGCAAAACACAGATACCGGCCATGTGTGTTCCGCATTTTGCAGACCGCACATGGCCGGCGCTATATAGAGAATGCCCATTCTTGTCTGCAAGAGTGGACAAGAATAGGACATGCTCCATATTTTTTGCGGGGCCGCGGAACGGAACAACAGATGCGGCCCCATTGAAATGAATGGGTCCGCACCCGTTCCATAAAATTGCGGAACGGATGAGAATCCATTTATACGGTCGTGTCAATGCACCCTTAGTCTCCATCCACATCTGCTTTACATTAGTCTGGTCCAGCAGAGGAGTATAGCTGGACACCGCCATGGCCTCCCGCATCCCTATTTCATATCATGGGATCCGTCATGCTGGAAACCTGATGGATCCCGTTATAGTGAATCCGGCAGTGTTTTTCTATGTCTGATACATTGATTCAGGTGGTCTGCTCCTGGTGGTTCAGGTGGTCTGCTCCTGGTGGTTCGGGTGGTCTGCTCCTGGTGATTCGGGTGGTCTGCTCCTGGTGTTTCAGGTGGTCTGCTCCTGGTGTTTCAGGTGGTCTGCTCCTGGTGATTCAGGTGGTCTGCTCCTGGTGATTCAAGTGGTCTGCTCCTGGTGTTTCAGGTGGTCTGCTCCTGGTGATTCAGGTGGTCTGCTCCTGGTGGTTCAGGTGGTCTGCTCCTGGTGATTCAGGTGGTCTGCTCCTGGTGGATCAGGTGGTCTGCTCCTGGTGTTTCAGGTGGTCTGCTCCTGGTGTTTCAGGTGGTCTGCTCCTGGTGTTTCAGGTGGTCTGCTCCTGGTGATTCAAGTGGTCTGCTCCTGGTGTTTCAGGTGGTCTGCTCCTGGTGGTTCAGATGGTCTCCTCCTGGTGATTCAAGTGGTCTGCTCCTGGTGGTTCACTGACAATGGGCTCCCGCAGCTGCTCAAATTCTGTGCAGCCGCCATCTCATTCTTGCACAGATAAATGCACACCCATTGGATGTCTACATTCTATATGGGGTCCTCAGTTGGTTCAAGGGGTTTTCCTGTGTAGGAAAAACATGGCTGCTTTTTTATAACCTACTACCTAGTCTCACTACTGATGTCCTGTTGTCATCTTATATTTTTTATATGTACAGAATTTTAATGTTTTTTTTATTTTTTATAATGCTACCCATTGATATTATGCTCATGTATAATATATATATACACTCACCTAAAGAATTATTAGTGCCCCCATACTAATACGGTGTTGGACCCCCTTTTGCCTTCAGAACTGCCTTAATTCTACGTGGCATTGATTCCACAAGGTGCTGATAGCATTCTTTAGAAATGTTGGCCCATATTGATAGGATAGCATCTTGCAGTTGATGGAGATTTGAGGGATGCACATCCAGGGCACGAAGCTCCCGTTCCACCACATCCCAAAGATGCTCTATTGGGTTGAGATCTGGTGACTGTGGGGCCATTTTAGTACAGTGAACTCATTGTCATGTTCAAGAAACCAATTTGAAATGATTCAAGCTTTGTGACATGGTGCATTATCCTGCTGGAAGTAGCCATCAGAGGATGGATACATGTTCTTAGTCTGTTTACGCCAAATTCGGACTCTACCATTTGAATGTCTCAACAGAAATCGAGACTCATCAGACCAGGCAACATTTTTACAGTCTTCAACAGTCCAATTTTGGTGAGCTCATGCAAATTGTAGCCTCTTTTTCCTATTTGTAGTGGAGATGAGTGGTACCCGGTGGGGTCTTCTGCTGTTGTAGCCCATCCGCCTCAAGGTTGTGCGTGTTGTGGCTTCACAAATGCTTTGCTGCATACCTCGGTTGTAACGAGTGGTTATTTCAGTCAACATTGCTCTTCTATCAGCTTCAATCAGTCGGCCCATTCTCCTCTGACCTCTAGCATCCACAAGGCATTTTTGCCCACAGGACTGCCGCATACTGGATGTTTTTCCCTTTTCACACCATTCTTTGTAAACCCTAGAAATGGTTGTGCGTGAAAATCCCAGTAACTGAGCAGATTGTGAAATATTCAGACCGGCCCTGTCATGGTCTTACCTGCTTGCTGCTCTCCTTCGTTTGACATGTGCTGGCGGCCATCTTGGGTCCTGGGTTTCTTGTAGCCTTCCACCCTGCGGCTCCTCCTTCCCCTGGGAGGAGCTGGATGCCTAGCTCATATATATAGGAGGTCTGTGGCTTCAGTTCCTTGCTTGGTCCTCTTGTGTTCACATGCTTCTAAGACTGCTGCTGCTTCTGGTTCCTGATCCTGGCTTCGTCTGACTACCCTGCTGGTTCCTGATCCTGGCTTCGTCTGACTACCCTGCTGGTTCCTGATCCTGGCTTCGTCTGACTACCCTGCTGGTTCCTGATCCTGGCTTCGTCTGACTGCCCTTCTGGTTCCTGACCTCTGGCTTCGCAAAGACTCTGCTCGGTTTCACCATCTGTTTGGACTTTTGCTTTACAGCTTTATTTTCAATAAAGCCTTCTTATTTTCACTTATCTCTTGTTGTACGTCTGGTTCATGGTTCCGTGACATTAGGACCAAGCCATGAATTCTGACGGTACAGGGCCATCCTCGCTACCCACGCTGGTTGCCAGACTTGATCAGCAGGATCACCTGTTGGGTCGGTTCGCTGTGGCGTTGCAAACCCTGCTTGAACGCACGGCTCATTTCGCTCCCGTTGCCGATGGGTCGGTTGTCGCTCCTGGGCTCGCTCCTACTGCCGCTCCGGTTGTTGCGCCAGAGTCTACCCCGACACCTGTTGTTGCGCCTGCGGTGTTTCGGGGTATGACCGGTTCTGCCCCTCTTCCACAGCGCTTTGGGGGAGAGCCAACTCAGTGCCGAGGTTTCCTTAACCAGGTGGGCATTTATTTCGAGTTGCTGCCACATGCCTTTCCTACTGAGAGATCAAAGGTGGGCTTCTTGATCTCGCTGCTCTCGGACAAGGCCTTGGCCTGGGCCAGCCCTTTATGGGAGAACAACAATCCGGTGGTTGCCGAGTTTTCCGGTTTTGTTGCTTCTCTTCGGAAGGTATTCGATGTGCCGGCTCGTGCTGCCTCTGCTGCGAAGCTCCTTATGTCCATCAGACAGGGTTCACGATCCGTAGCTGAATACGCCATTGAGTTTCGTACCCTGGCAGCAGAGGTGGGCTGGAATAATGAGGCTCTGGTCGCTGCTTTCTCTCATGGTCTCTCGGATGCCTTGAAGGATGAGGTTGCAGCTAAGGACCTACCAGTTGAGCTCGAGTCTCTTATTTCTTTCCTGATTTTGATTGACACCAGACTCAGGGAGAGACCTTCCTTTAAGGAGAACCTGCGGAGGTCTTCTAACAGATTGGTGCCTACGTTTGCTGTCCCACCCGTGCCTCCCTCTCCTCCCACGCCTCCTGGGGATGACTTGTCTGGGGGTGAACCCATGCAGCTGGGGTTTGCTCGCCTGTCTGAGGGGGAGAGGGCACTCCGGAGACGCGAGGGCCGATGCATGTACTGTGGTCTCGGTGGGCATTTTCGGTTGGCATGTCCGAACCGTCCGGGAAACGCTCGTACCCTGAGATCCTGTCGGGGGCAGATCTTGGGTGGAGTCTCCTCGTCCCCGGTTTCCCGTGTTGACAAACCACTGATCACTGTTGTCCTCTCCTGGGTCGGGGGCTCGGTGACGACCCAGGCGTTGGTGGACTCTGGTGCTGGTGGTTTGTTCATTGATAGTGTGTTCGCTGCCGCCAATTCCATTCCTCTGCAGGCTCGAGGTTCCCCACTGGCTCTTGAGGCGATAGACGGCAGACCCCTTCTGCCGCCACACGTGACTCATGAGACCCTTCCAGTGGGGATAGCCATTGGTGCCGTTCACAGAGAGTCGGTCTGCCTCCAGGTTATTTCGTCTCCACACTACTCGGTGGTCTTGGGGTTCCCCTGGCTCCAGAAGCATAATCCGACTTTCGATTGGAGATCGGTCGAGATCCTCTCGTGGTCACCGCAGTGTGGGGCTAGTTGCATCCATGGGTCTGTCAAGTTGCTGTGTACTTCCTCGGACTCTCTGTTGCCTCCTGAATACGAGGAGTACCGGGATGTATTCGATAAGGTGCGCGCGGTTGCCCTACCTCCGCACCGCCGATATGATTGTGCCATAGAGTTACAATCTGGTGCCGTTCCTCCTCGTGGCAAAGTCTATCCACTGTCGATAGCGGAGAATGAGGCCATGGAGGAGTACGTGAGGGAGGCGCTTTCACGCGGACACATTCGCAAATCTTCGTCCCCGGCAGGGGCTGGATTTTTCTTTGTGAAAAAGAAGGGCGGTGAGTTGAGGCCTTGCATCGATTACAGGGGTCTCAATCGCATCACGATCAAGAACGCTTACCCGATACCCTTGATTTCCGAGCTGTTCGATCGCCTTAAAGGGGCCACGGTCTTTACCAAACTCGACCTGAGGGCGGCATATAACCTGGTAAGGATCAAGGCGGGCGATGAGTGGAAGACCGCGTTTAACACCAGGACCGGTCATTACGAATCCTTGGTTATGCCCTTTGGGTTGTGCAATGCGCCCGCAGTCTTTCAGGAATTCATCAACGATGTTTTCCGTGACCTGTTGCAGCAGTGTGTGGTAGTCTATTTGGATGACATCTTGGTATATTCTGAATCCATGGAGGCCCACATTCTGGATGTCAGACGAGTGTTGCAACGGTTACGAGAGAACAAGCTGTTCGGTAAGCTTGAGAAATGCGAATTTCACCGATCCCAGGTAACCTTCTTAGGTTACATCATTTCCGCTGAGGGGTTCTCCATGGATCCTGAGAAGGTTTCGGCTGTCTTACAGTGGCCCCAGCCCAGTGGTCTTCGTTCCCTGCAGCGCTTTTTGGGCTTCGCCAATTATTATCGGAAGTTCATCAGGGACTTTTCCATGCTGGCCAAGCCTCTCACGGATCTGACCAGGAAGGGCAGTAATTCCCAGGTCTGGCCGCTCGAGGCCATCCGAGCTTTTGAGGCCCTAAAGTCCGCCTTTGTGTCGGCTCCGATTCTGTCGCATCCCAACCCTGGGTTGCCCTTTGTCCTCGAGGTGGACGCGTCTGAGACGGGAGTAGGCGCCCTTCTGTCTCAGCGTAGAACACCAGAGGGTCCTCTGCTTCCTTGTGGGTTTTACTCCCGGAAACTGTCTTCCGCGGAGTGCAACTATCAGATTGGTGACAGGGAGTTATTGGCCATCGTGCAGGCCCTTAAAGAATGGAGGCACTTGCTCGAGGGTTCGGTGGTTCCGGTTCTCATCCTGACGGACCACAAGAATCTGACCTACCTTTCTGAGGCCAAGAGATTGACACCACGTCAGGCCAGATGGGCTCTGTTCTTGTCACGTTTTAATTACGTGGTCTCCTACCTACCCGGTTCCAAGAACATCAGGGCGGATGCCTTATCACGGCAGTACTCCGAGCTGTCCAGGGAGGAGTCGATTCCGACTTCGGTCATACCTCCGAATCAGATCCTGGCCGCCATTCGCACCAGCCTGACCTCTCCCTTGGGTGAGCAGATTTTGGCGGCTCAATCTGGTGCTCCCTCTGGGAGACCCAACGGCAGATGTTTTGTGCCTGAGGAGTTGCGCACTCGGTTGTTGCGAACCTACCATAACTCCAAGACCGCGGGGCATCCTGGAAAGAATCAGCTGTCCTGGGCTGTTTCACGTCTGTTCTGGTGGCCTTCCCTACGTTCCGACATCGCCGCATATGTAGCGGCATGCTCCGTTTGTGCCCAGAGTAAGTCCCCTCGGCACCTTCCGTTGGGCCTTCTGCAACCCATAGCCACCGGGGAGCGCCCATGGTCACACCTGGGGATGGATTTCATTGTGGACCTCCCTGCATCCCGAGGCCATACGGTCATTCTCATGATTGTGGATCGGTTTTCCAAAATGTGCCACTGTGTTCCTCTCAAGAAGTTACCCTCTGCACAAGAGTTGGCCACGATTTTTGCCAGGGAGGTCTTCCGGTTGCACGGTTTGCCTAAGGAGATTGTGTCGGATCGGGGGAGTCAGTTTGTGTCCAGGTTCTGGCGCGCCTTTTGCTCCCAGTTGGGGATTCATCTCTCCTTCTCCTCGGCCTACCACCCTCAGTCCAATGGGGCCGCAGAACGATCCAATCAGGCCTTGGAGCAATTCCTTCGTTGCTATGTCTCCGATCACCAAGACAATTGGGTTGACCTCCTGCCTTGGGCTGAGTTTGCCAGGAACACGGCGGTGAACTCTTCCTCTGGGACGTCTCCCTTCATGGCCAATTATGGGTTCCAACCTGCCGTGTTACCGGAGGTATTCTCTCCCGAGGATATTCCGGCTGTGGAGGATCACCTTTCCGTCCTACGTGCTTCTTGGGTACAGATCCAGAAGTCCCTTGAGGTCTCTGCGCAGCGCCAGAGATTCCAGGCTGATCGCAGACGAGCGCCTGCTCCTTCCTACCAGGTCGGAGACCGTGTATGGTTGTCCACCCGCAACCTCAACCTTCGAGTGCCCACTCCCAAGCTGGCGCCTCGCTTTGTTGGTCCCTTCCGAGTGCTTCGCAGGGTAAACCCGGTAGCCTATGCCCTTGCGCTTCCTCCTGGCATGCGGATCTCCAACGTGTTTCATGTCTCCCTGTTGAAGCCACTGGCGTGGTTATCGTTTCACTTCCTCGGTTCCTCGGCCTCGTCCGGTCCAAGTGGGCAATCGTGAGGAATATGAGGTGAGCAATATCCTGGACTCACGCCTGGTCCGCGGTCGGTTGCAGTTTTTGGTCCATTGGCGTGGTTATGGTCCAGAGGAGCGTTCCTGGGTTACCTCCGCAGATGTCCATGCTCCTGCCTTGCTCCGAGCCTTCCACGCACGCTTCCCTCAGAAACCGTTTTGTGCTCCGCGGAGGAGGGGCCCTTGAGGGGGAGGTACTGTCATGGTCTTACCTGCTTGCTGCTCTCCTTCGTTTGACATGTGCTGGCGGCCATCTTGGGTCCTGGGTTTCTTGTAGCCTTCCACCCTGCGGCTCCTCCTTCCCCTGGGAGGAGCTGGATGCCTAGCTCATATATATAGGAGGTCTGTGGCTTCAGTTCCTTGCTTGGTCCTCTTGTGTTCACATGCTTCTAAGACTGCTGCTGCTTCTGGTTCCTGATCCTGGCTTCGTCTGACTACCCTGCTGGTTCCTGATCCTGGCTTCGTCTGACTACCCTGCTGGTTCCTGATCCTGGCTTCGTCTGACTACCCTGCTGGTTCCTGATCCTGGCTTCGTCTGACTGCCCTTCTGGTTCCTGACCTCTGGCTTCGCAAAGACTCTGCTCGGTTTCACCATCCGTTTGGACTTTTGCTTTACAGCTTTATTTTCAATAAAGCCTTCTTATTTTCACTTATCTCTTGTTGTACGTCTGGTTCATGGTTCCGTGACAGGCCCGTCTGGCACCAACAACCATGCCACGCTCAAAATTGCTTAAATCACCTTTCTTTCCCATTCTGACATTCAGTTTGGAGTTCAGGAGATTGTCTTCACCAGGAGCACCCCCCCTAAATGCATTGAAGCAACTGCCATGTGATTGGTTGACTAGATAATTGCATTAATGAGAAAAAGAACAGGTGTTCCTAATAATTCTTTAGGTGAGTGTATATATATATATATATATATGTATGAAGGCCGATTTATTGGCATGTATTTGTGGGAGGGGTGGCAGCAGCCTTCATTAACTTCACAAGTATTCCCCTCTGGGCTCAGCGTCGGTGCTGTGTACTCGTGTGCAGCCAGTTGAACCAGTTGTGTGGATCTCGTGTGTTGAACCAGTTGCTTCGGTGTCCAGTCGGCGTCCAGGAACCAGCTGAATTCTTTTCGGTCGGGTGAGTTCGCTGCAAGTTCTTCTTTCAGTCCGGTCGGCGGTATGTTGGCTCCTTAGGTGAGCCCACGATTGGCTCCCACGCGGCAGTACAATTAGGGTTTCGGTTCCTCCTGTTTAATGTCTTGCACGGGCCGCCGTGCTATCAGAGAGGCAGGGTGGGGAGGGGGGGTGAGATGGGGAAGGTTTTCAGCCCGTGTTCCAGTGGTTCCTTTTCTGCGTCACGTAGCTGCACCAGCTGTTTTAGGTTAAGGCGGTATGGTCCATGCTTAAGTCCGGGCACGCCGCCGTGGCCCATGCCGACTAACCCCCCCCCCCCTGTTTGCTGGGGGACACGAACTGATAGCTTACCCAACTAGAGCAGTGTTGGTCCATGTTATGTAAGCTTTGTGGTCACATACTGTTTTGCATTTTCATACGTATACAATATTATCGAATGACATTATAATCAAAATGAATGCTCATCTCATTGCCTTTAAGAATAAAATCAACCTGAACCAAAGTTCTATTATGTGGCTGAGGAAGCCAAGATGAGTTCATGGCAAGTTCAGTTTATATAAAAATAATTGTGAACATAAAACGGACATTGTATTTAAAAGTTATTACTAAAGATATGGAATTATCTGTAAGGAGTAAACCAACTTCCTAAGACATGTCTGTCTGGAGGGAACAAGGTTATTCCATGGATAAGCAATGACTTGATAAGGATGCATATCCTTGAGGCACACCTGCTGTATGAGGTTCAATTTATATATTCATAATTATATTATATATATATATATATCTCTGTATGGTATATTTAGTTTACAACATATGTTAATCAATAATTCATATAGTGTGTTATCTATGTGTAACAATGTATCGATTTATATAGATATTATACCATATATTTATCATTTAGAAGGTATTGTAGAAGGTACAGAAACATTGAAGTAAGTTTATGTTAATTGGATTTCTGAGAAGAGTAAATGTTATTTCAAAACAATAGTTATTCATGGATGTAGATAAATGAAATGTACAAATTCCGATGCCAAACATCAAAGCCGTTATATAAAATTTTCATCAAGTCAACCTATATTTCAAAAAGATAGGAGAAGACAGCCAACTCCAACAAGTCCAGGATATAGGTCATTAAAAGTGTCAGGAAAAGACCTTCCTCAATGATGTATGTTAAAAGGTCAAGGAGGTCATGTTGAACGTATTATTAGATATTTAGTTTTAATGCTTAAAAGTTGTGATGTTCATCTGCAGTACCGCAGTGCCATCTGGAGGCAGATGGACATTATATTATATTATTTAATTATTTGTTCTATACCATATTAGGAGTTAATAAGACATCATGGTGTTATTAGCATGCGAATACACCCACCTTACCTGATTGGGAATCCCTAATCTAAAGGGGATGAGCAGCAAGAGAGAGCCATATAGATCCATATAGCCATCGATCCATCCATTCATTCAATCAAAAAGAAAACTTTACCAGAAAAAACTTGGATTATTTTTTTGGATTACTAGGAAAGTTCTTCAGAACTGGCCCCATCTGAACTCTGTCTACCTTTGACCCGGTAACGTATATTTTGTTTACTATTAAAAATATATTTCTCTCGTTATATAGCCAAGAGTTCCCATACTGTGGGAATATATAGTGTTAGGCGCCTCCATAATGCTGATTATTCTCTTAGCAAAGATGCATATTGTTAATAGAAGATCTGACATTATTTGAAAAGAGGACTAAACCCTTGGAAAGTTATTTTCCATAGTCTTATTGCCGAGCTGAATATTTTATCATATTAATATCATATATTTTTGATTGGTCATAGAAAAACAGAGTCAAGGGATAACAGTTATTTTCCTGTATATCCGTGTCTTATTGCTATAGCCTGTTTGATAAACAGAAGATCCTAAGTTTCTCTTGGTATATGAGTCTGTTTGTTAAAAGTATGACACTGGTTGTCATAAATCACTAAATCATACTGTGCTGATCAGATAGGGGTGTGTTAACACCACCGTGTGGTACATTTTGGGTGTTATTTTGTAACTTAATCATTTGTTTTGCAGTTGTATTGATTTTATATTCTTTGTTTTTATAATAAACAATTATATATTTTTGCATATACAATTGTCCCTTTGTTTCACTGCTTGCACAAATCAAATTAAGATACCCGATAAAAAGAACTTAGAGGCGATTATGTCTGCCTGAAGGATAATATCATTTTATAGTTTTTTTATTATCCTCTCTTTTATATGAAGATTCTTTTTATATAGAAGATATATGACAATACGGTTTCTGTCGAGGTCTGCATGCTCCAGAGCTAAGGTGGTAATAGTACGTCGTCTTTATTTTCAGGTCAGACGCTCTATTTTCAGTTGATTATCAAATACACCTTTGGATCAGGTAGAAGAAAAAAAAAAAAGTGTGTTTGGGGGGGGGGGGATATTTGATGTTATTAGCTTACACGTTTTCTTCTTATGGGTGTGTTTTCTCATTAGGTTACTGGCCTACTTACCGTTTCTTCAGGTTGATTTACGTCAGGTTCCTGGTAAGCCTCATTTAGTTTCACTTATGGTGTCACAAGTTCGACCTGTCACGTCACGCCTGTCACCGCGGATTCGTCATTTGCATGTTTCTCGGCAGCTCCGCTGCACTCTCCAATGGCCATTGGTAATTCACTTATGGTGGGTCACAGGTTTGCTCACTTGTGCCCGAAAAAAAAAAAATATAATAATAATAATTTTTTTATATACAAGCCTATGCTCAGTGGTAGACAAGGGGTCACTCTGGTTCGTCACTACACCCTCACCATATTCTGTGCCTATGCATGTCTCACTTCCACGGTTTAAACCGAGCCAGTGAGTAACGGTCACGGGGGCCCGCTGTAGTCGGCGTCATGTTATTTCAGGGCTTTCCTCCGCTTCCGTCGGTCAGCCTTCTTGGTGGCACTTCGGTTTTCGTTAGTCACGCATACTCGAGTTGTCCAATATGTATGTTTATTATCAGCAGTTGAAACATGTCGCATGCGTCTGGCATAGTGGAAGCTTCCGTGGATGAGAACGTCGCCAGGATGTCGGAGGGTGGCAGTGTTCCGTCGCTCCGAAGCTGGACCATTCCCAAGCTCACGTCGGAGTTGTTGAAAAGTGGTATTCCTTTCTCAGCCACTGCTAGGAAGGTGGAGCTGTACTGCTTACTCGTGGCGGGTACAGCAGGTCCTAGACAAGAGCAGGTGTCTATGGCCACAGTACAGACTTCTCTTTCACAGTTGCATGTCATCGTCAATAACTTTACGTCCTCAATCACCAATATTCAGGCGAGGTTGGAGGCAGTGGAGTCTCGGGGTGCAGTTGTCGCTCATCCTCCACCAGATGTTCCTGTCGCCTCCACATCCGCCGCAGGTTGCTCATGTACAATGTCCCTGTGCCCAACGTCACACCTGCTCATTTCATTCCCGCGAATATCAAGAAGGACATACTTGAAGGTAGAGACGTGAATCTAGCTTCCTTACTGATTGCCACTCGAGATCTCTCTGATAACAAAGTTATTGTCCTGTGGCAACGTTTCGGTGGTTCTCAAGAGCCGCGACCAGAGGCTCAATCGGAAGCTATCGATTCCGGAATTCCTTCTGGTGTTCAGCTTGTACAGGGATGTCATCTGCTCTGTCCGTCCAGACAGGAGAGAGGAGTTGGATCTCTACCTTTATAGAGTCACTGATTTGGGGCATAAGTATGGCGGTGCTGCGTTTTACGACTACCACTGTTCCTTTCCTGCGAAAGCAGCGGCAGCACTTAGCCAGTTTCAGTTTACCACTAATTGGGCAACATAGACACAGATCTTCTGCAGACACTTTGCAGGGCTTAAAGCCCCATCGCGTTCTCTGTGTCAGTCTATTTTTCATACGGCCGAATGGTGTCATAGTGCAAGCGCCGGCTCGGAGTCGAGTTTCAAAGTGCCTGCAGCCGATCCACAGGGGTACCAGCACGGTGGATAAGATAGGTCGCCCTATCAAACATTTAGGGAGATCCCAGATTTGCAACAACTTCAATTTCTCAGCTTGTAATTACAGCCAATGTCGCCTGCTTCATGTTTGCACCAATTGTTTCAGAGCTCACGCTAAGATAGCGTGCACATTAAAGTCAGATAAAGCTTACATGAGTGTCATAAACACTGATTATTTACAGTTATGTCTGCAAGGTCACCATGACCCTAAGTTCGTCAATTTCTTGATCACCAGGTTCGTGGTAGGGTTCCATACAGGACTGGTCGCCCTGCCAGAGGTTACGTTCGAGTGCAAAAATTTACAGGCTGCTGAGAGGGCCCCAACTTCAGTGGACAAGTTGTTAGAGGTTGAGTTAGAGAACGGGTTTCTCATAGGGCCTTTTTTCGGTGTCTCCATTCGACCGCTGGAGGGTTAGCCCGGTAGGGGTAGTCACAGGTAAATTTAGCAGAAAGGAGAGGCTGATCTACGACCTCTCAGCCCCGCATGCTTCTCACATTGCCAGCCTCAATTCCCTCATTCCGTCAGAGGAAGTCAGCATTAAGTATTCTACGATAGATCAGGCCATAGCAACCATCATGCAGTTAGGGCCTGGGACCTACTCGTCTAAGGCAGACATATCCGATGCTTTCAAACTCCTTCCCATCATGCCTGCGCTCTGGCAATGGCATGGTATAAAATGGAGGAGTTTGTACTATTTCGCCACGAAGCTAACGTTTGGCTCCAAGAGTAGCCCTTGGTGGTTTGATCAGTTTGCGAAGGCCCTGCATTGGATTTTGGAAACCAAGTTCCACTGCAAACATGTCATCCACTATCTGATTGAACGTCCGTGACGTACACCTCAGGGGCTTGAAACCTTACAAGCAGTTTTCTCCCAGCTAGTTGTGCCAGTGTCACCCAGGAAGGTTGAGGACACATCCACTGTTATCACGTTCTTGGGCATCGTGCTAGATTCAGGGAACATGTTAGCCAGACTGCCTGAAGACAAACTGGTGAGGATTAAGGAAGTCATCCACAAGTTCACAGTAGTGAGGATGGCGACGAAGGCGGACTTACAGTCGCTATTGGGGATGTTAAACTTTGCTATGCGTATTATTCCACAGGGTAGGTCATTAATTTCCCGTCTGTTGGCTCTTCTTCCCACGGCACCACAGCAGGATAGTCCAGTACAGCCAGATGGCCAGGCAGTGGCAGATCTACTCATGTGGGACCAGTTCCTGAGTCAGTGGAACGGGATTTCTTTAAGCATCCCCGCTGCTTCTAGTTCATCTCCCATGGTCTTTTCTGATGCTTCCGCTGGCACTGGTTTTGCAGCCATTTTTGGCACCCACTGGATGGCCGGGACATGGCCCACAGATCCCAGGTTTTCTACAGACTTCAGCCTTGTTTGAACTGTACTCCATAGTGGCTGCCGCATACGTTTGGGGTAGCTAATGGGCCAGTTCCACAGTCGTGTTCATTTCAGATAATTCGGCTACAGTGGACATTTTAACAAAAGGTAGATATAAATCCTCACACGTTATGTCTTTCATACTGTTGTTTCCATGTCCGAGGTACACAGAACGTGGCGGCTGATGCGTTGTCACGGGCTAACTTCTCCCTCTTTTCACAGGTCATGCCAGAAGCGGACGTCATAGGGGCCTCGATTCCTCCTAACTCAGCGTTTGTTGTGGACTAACTAACCATCTGGTTACTGCCCACAGCCTGGTAGCCAGGTCACTGTCATCTGACACGGCTAGGAGTTACAACACAGGTTGGGATCTGTTCGGCAGGTTTCAGGAGAGATACTCCCAGGGAAATACTAGCTTTATAGATTATATTTTGGCGTTCATAGGATACTGCCACTTGAAATTGAAGTTGTCCCACAACACTGTTCGGTCCTACCTGGCTGGGGTACAACATTTCTCCGCCATTAGTCATCCGGAGCGGGGGTCCCTGTTTTCTGCTCATGTTATCAAGGCCGCCTTGAGAGGTTTGGGTAAATGTAGTACGGAAGGCCAGCCTCGCAGACAGGCCATCACTGGTAAGATCTTTCGGGACCTGTCTGACATGTTGTATAGAGCCCCTTTCGGTGTACTCCCCAGTTTAGTGCTTAAAGCCGCCATCTACTTAGCATTCTACGGGTTCATGAGGCCGGGCGAGTTCACGTGCACTTCCACCAATAGCAGGTCTGTCAGCCTCAACCAGTTGAGCCTGAGCCCCGACGGTTACACGCTGTCCTTACCCATCACCAAGACATCTCAGACAGGACCCCCCACTCAGGTCACTTTCTTTCCGACGTCTCAATCATGGCGCCCGGTTCAGGTCTTTCAGCAGTTACTGACAGCCTTAGCAGACCGAGACCCAGACAGTCCTCTTTTGCTGTTCCCACAGCACCACTCTCCACCTCTCAGTTTGTATGTCATGTCCGTATGCTGGTGTCCAATTTAGGGTTGAACCCAGCAACCGTGTCGGGTCACTCTTTCAGGATAGGTGCAGCATCCGCTGCCACCAGGTACAGAGTGCCGGCCCATATTATCCGCAAACTAGGTCGTTGGCGCTCTTCGTGTTTTAATAGGTTTATACCTCGGCCCAATCAAGAGATGTTGCTTGCATTTCAGGATTTGGTCATGTAGTGTTGGTTTGTAATAAAGTATTGCTAATCATTGAGTTGTGGTGTTTTGCCCTCTTTTAGGCGTCCCTCCTACGCAGCGGTTATGGCACAATTCAAGCCGCTTAGATCTAGTTAGTTAGGCAGGTTGATGGTCGCATCTCTAGTTCCCTTCGTCACACAGGTAGCCGTGACCACAAATATATATATTTTTGGGTTTTATGATTTGCCACATTTATACTTGAAAGACCCTTAAAGTCTGAAAAATCAGTAGCTTACTTTGTGTCACTGGAGCTACAATAAAAGTGTGAACTGATTTATTTAGTAGAAATAATATTTTCTATATTCTATTTAAACTGTTTGGTGGTCCAAGACGGCGGGTCCCAGTAGGACATTTAATAACCTTCACAGTGGGCGAGAATGCCGCTTAAAGGGAATGTGGAAATGGCCTATTGTTTAAATCTGTATAACATGAAGCACTTCAGCCACCTGTAGTAAATACAAGTCCACACCAGGAGCTCTGCTTAAGGCTTCATGCACACAACCGTATGTATTTTGCGGCCCGCAAAAACTGATCTGCAAAAAATACGGATGATGTCCGTGTGCATTCTGTATTTTGCAAAACAGAACAGCCGGCCCCTAATAGAACAGTCCTATCCTTGTCGGTAATGTTCTATTCTTTGCGGAACGGACGTACGAAAAAAGGAATGCACACTGAGTATCTTCTATTTTTTGCGGACCCATTGAAATGAATGGTTCCGCATACGGTCCGCAAAAAAAACGGAACGGACACGGAAAGAAAATACGTTCATGTGCCTGAGCCCTAACCCAGCACTGACAGTCTTTCAAACTTGCAGACTTGTGTGTTCTTTTTACCTCATTGTGCCAATATTGTATGTGAGTGAGCAATAGAAGTCCTGCTCACAAGTTCCTGGTACAAAAACTTTTTGTTTCTTTTTATTTCGGTAATTCATTCCAGTATGTTTGTATTCCAGGCTGTCATAATTAAGGAGTAAATTAACAGCACTCTTAAGTAATTTGCAAAATGAGCTTTGATTGTTTATTCAAGCCACCAATGGTTTTCAGTTTTATTGGGCCCAATAAAACTGAAAACCATTGTTGGCTTAAATAAACAATCAAAGCTCATTTTGCAAATTACTTAAGAGTGCCGTGAATTTATTCCTATAAATACTGGGATATCATCCCATCACAGAGCACCAAGAAAGAAAAAAGAATTCTCTGAATTGTGGAGTGCCAGCCATCTATCTTGGACATAATAAAGGAGCACATGCAGTGCGGCATGATAGGTATTATTACTTTACAGCAGTTCGTTAAGTAACATGTCACCAATAAAAGTCCCAAGACAGACAATCAGGATGAAATATTGATGCTACTATGTCTAGTGGAAGTAAAGAGAGTGAAGGGGAAAGGGAAGAGAAAAAAAAAAAAGGGAAATGGGGGGGGAGGGCCGGGGTGAGTAACACAGCTGAACTTAGAAACCATAACTTAACACCCCGCAGACCCCAGGGTGGGCAGAACACAACAGAAGCCCAATGTGATCACCTGTCTTCCAAAGTTGGTGGACTAAACATCTAAGCAGGCATGCGGCCACACCGAGTGAGCCATCAGACGGAGTCATGTCCCTGAGATTGGGGGGTCGCCTAATAAAAGACGCGTCAACGGAAACATATCTATGGCTACATATCTGCTTCACATGGATCTCCTTCCTGGAAGATGCCTCCACCCAGTCCATCTTCATTATGAAGGAAACTTTCTCGAGAAATAGCTTAAACCGTGGGGGTGCAGGGTCGATCCAGGTATGGAGGATGGTCTTAATTCCTGCAGCTGCTATCAGACATAATAATTTCTGTCCGAATACGTCCCTAATTCTGTCCCTGTCTCCTAGCCGTATGAGCCAACCCTGATGGTGGGAGGGCTCATACTCTGGAACCTATAATCCCTACTAGCCCTCAGGGTGGCCCTGGACTAGGAGCAGGGTAAGACGACCTGTTCCTCCTAGACACAGACGAACAGGAGTCTCACTGGCCAGACTGCAAAGGAAGGGGAACATAAACAGCATATGGCAATGGCAGGTAAATGAAACAAGTACAACACCTACCTGACACAGACACACAGCCTGGAACCCATGTACAAGTGCTGCTGTCCACAACAACACAAACGGACACAGCACACACCAACATCACACAGGAACCCATAGCTGCAATAAACAAAGAGACCAGAGAAACATCTTCATAGCATCATACATAAACTTATGACCACAAGGGTGGCCCTCACTGGCAGATGGTATTAGAGACCAGGAGGATGCCTCCAGCTTACTACAAGGCTGGAGTACCCCTCAGCTTCAGGTTTCCACAGAGGCGTTATAGCCCAAAGTGGCCACACCCACACAGACACACACTGGTGAGGGAATTAACCCTTCCGACACCAACCAGGGAAGTGAAACCACTTAAAGGGGAATACACACACAATAAACACACTGGAGCTGTTACCGCCGGCAACGACATGCGTGGCAACCATGTCCTAGGGAACAGCCAGAAGGCCGAGACACTGCCATCACATGTACACAAATCCACACATTGCCACAGACAACCGCAAGTGCAGGAAAGTCTCACAGTACACACATACAACAACCTCGTGCACAACAAACAGAGAAAGTGCACACAAACAAAGAGAGGTTGCCAGGTGTTACCGCATGCCCTTCACAGCAAGCTGCCTAGCAACAGCTCAGGCTGCTATACTGTGAATACAATCATGTTGCCAGCGGCAACCACATGTGAGGTGACATAACAGCAGTCCTCACCATGTGGTTGACAACAGACTAAACCGCAGGCAACTGCATGCGGGGGAGTCACGACCATGACCATGGTCGTGACAGTAGGATCTAGAGGTGCTGCCAAGATCAGATGGGTGGTAGTAACGGTGTGGACTTTACGCCAAAAAGATTGTATCACTGGGCAGTGGAAAATGTCTTCCCCCGTTTCTTTACATCGGAAGCAGTTATCAGATTCGAAGACGCCCATACGATAACCCCGAACTGGAGAGATGTATGCCCGGTGGTATATCTGTAAGGTCATTTACCATAACAGCTAGATGGCAAATAGGGAAGGTTACGTTCCAAAGCCTGGTCTAGGGTGGAGATTGTTAATTGTGGAATATCTTTGAGCCATTTGGCTATTGCACACTCGGCCTGCTTATAGTCCAGAGGAGTGCGCAAGAATTTATAGTAACTAGTGGTATGTCCCCTTACAGTTCGGGTATGTTTAAGGGAGGCTTGTAAAGCTGGACTCCATTCCCGTGGGGCTATATTGGACAGCAGGTTCTGGAGATAACTACTGGCTTGGAGATAGGAGAAGAAATTAAAACGAATATTGGGATACTTGTATTCAAGCGACAGGATCTTGTGTGTAGTGTAATTCACCCAGTGACCAACCCGCCTAATTCCTATTTCTACCCAGGGGTGCTCCTAAGCCTTTCTGCTGCCTAAGGCGAAAACTGAATCAGCGCCCCCCTCCCTCCCCAATGCCAATTTTTTAACCTAACCCCTTTCCTTCAGCTGTCCCCCTTCCCTTGCCCCTACATGTGCTGCCTGAGGCGATGGCCTCACCTGGCCTCATTGGTGGTGCGCCTCTGGTTCTACCAGTACCTACAAATCAGGCACTTCCTCTCTTCCCTAGTACATAGGGGACAGGAGAGTTCACCTGTAGAGATTGCTAACTTGTTTAACAGGGTATCTGGACCTAAAAAAGGACCTTCCACTCCCTACCTCTCCCTCTCCTGTCCCTCTGCTCAATCTAAGCTTCCTATCATGCTCAGGTGGGAGAGTGAATTAAGGAAAACCTGCCATGTATTGGGCAGTTAAGTCATCCCAATGTATAAATCATGCTGAACAAAACTGAAAAATCCAACTACGGTGGTACTTAACGCAGGATAGACTATTCCATGTGCTACCTATCCAACATCTTGTTGGCAAGGATGAGGACAAAAAGGAACACCTTCCCACATATGGTGGCACTTCCCACTCATCAAACCTTACCATAGCTAGAGACATATCTGACTTACATTTGGATCTTCCTCCAGAATCAGTGGTTACCTTGGATTTCTGGCTCCCATGCTTCTCCTCTTCCAGATCCAGTGTGGTGAGGGAACCCTCTAAATTCCCTATTCATATGAGGGTACACTTTATGGTCTCTGGGGAAGGAGGCTCAGGCAGAGACAGGTTATCACCCAGTGGCGTACATAGAGAAGTAAAGGCCCCATAGCAAGGATCAAACTAGGCCCCCCACACAGGACAGAAGGGTTTCTGCCTAAACCCCTTTCAATTACCCTTGGGCCATTTTTTCCACTACTTCATTTGCTAAAAGTTGTTCCTTTAGATGGTAGAGTCCTGGCCAAGTTCTCCTCTCCAGTAGAAGAGGAGATGATCCCAACTAAGACTTGGCCCCCTCCTGCCCTGCCCTGGAGGGGGCTGAAAAATAAAAATTAAACAATAAAAATTAAAAAAAAGTAAAACTGTGGCAGAATTGCTTCTTTTTTTTTTCAATTCCACCCCATTTAGATTTTTTTTCCCCTGCTTCCTACTGCATCATATGCAATATTAAATGGTGGCGTTGGAAAGTCCCTCAAACAACAGGCCCTCATGCGGCTGTGTGAATAGAAAAATAAAAAAGTTAAGGCTCTGGGAAGGCACGGAGCTCAAAACGAAAACACATTAAACATCTGGGGTAGAAAGGGTTAAAAATACTGATCAAAATACTAAAGTGTATACACTCTTTCTCAAGCCATTGCCTCCCATACTCTGTGACCTTCCAAACCCACTGCCCCTATATGTTAAAGAGAGAATTTTTCGGGATTTCGATACTGATGGCTTATCCTTAGGATGGGTCATCAATAGTTGATCGGTGGTGGTCTAACTCCCGACACCCCGGCCGATCAGCTGTTTGAAGATCAGATATTTTCAGTGGGCCAATAGGAACGCTTGCTGGCAATGCCGCCACCATGCCGGCTAATTTTTTTTTGGGCTGCATTTACAAGATAGGTGCAAGTCCCAGAGGTGACGATATGCCCCCATTGTCTGAGATTGCGATACCCCTTTAAATAAAATTTCCAGAAACCCGGTATCCTACTGCAACGTCTGTTTGCTCGGTGGTATTGTACCGTCCAGGAGGGCATTGAACTGGCATATGAAAGAAAAAACACACCTAGGTGACCTTGCTCCAATCTGAAGAGTAGTCTATCGCAGCTATCGAAAGCCTTAAAGGGATAGTAACACTTCCAGACCAGACAGATTCTTATTGGCCAAAGGAGATCCACCCGATCATCAGAAAACAGTCAGGATTCATAAAGTTGTCACCTAAAGCTCACATTGGCATCTCCATCACATATTCCATCATGGGGGACGCTTTTCATCCGACCAAAATGGCGGAAGCCACAATGAAACCCAAGGGACCTCTTTATAAGTCAATGGGATCCAGTGGGCACCGCTGGTGAACGTCCTGTCATGTATACGACTCTTATGTCGGATTTGCCTCTGCCAAAAGTTGGTGATATATAGCTATGAATATAAAAAAATATCTGAAATCTGAAATTCTTTGTGACTTCTTAGTTTTGAAGCTTCACAATTCATCATGTAACACCATCATGAAAGAACAATGCTCTAACTGAGTTCACTACATTTGACCTAATAGAGATTGTTACCATATGATACATTGTTTCCATATACTGGATACATTAACTCGGGGGAGGGACAATGTTGAACCCGCCCAGTATCCTAAAGAAGCATGCTCACAACTGTGTAAGCCATGAGCATGCTTTTCTTAAAGTG
The DNA here is from genome assembly GCF_905171765.1 of Bufo bufo. NCBI lineage: Eukaryota > Metazoa > Chordata > Amphibia > Anura > Bufonidae > Bufo > Bufo bufo. The sequence continues at coordinate 141,715,971 of NC_053398.1, read as the reverse complement.
CCCTCTAGGATTGCTCTCCCGGACCCTTTGAAGCATGTACGAGACATGACTTGATCTCCATTCTTTATGGGAATGCAGCCAAAATACCGTAAGACACTCTTGTCATAAGTAAATAAGTGGGATGCCACCCCCCCCCCCCCCCCCATCCCCCCAACAAAAAAAAAATGTTCATCTTGAAATAAAATGTGAAGAGATTCTGTTCTGAGATAAGAAAGATACAATGCATTCGAGCATGTTATAATAATAATAATAATCTATAAAGGGGAGCTCTCCCCTCTCCTACATGCTTTCCCCTATGTAATAAAAATTCTGGAGCATCTGTTCCTAGGACTCTACGTTGCGCCATTCCTTTATTATTCCTGCTAGAAGTTATGAATGAATAACTTCAATGAAGGTCCAGCTGGGTGTTACCAGTTGGGGGACGTGTCACTGCACAGTCTGACACTATCCAACCAGTACTGTGCAGGGACACCCCCCGAACTGGTAACGCCCATCTGAACCTTTATTAAAGACTGCTGCCAATTCATACATAACTTTTAGCACGAATAACAAAGGAATGGCACAACATAAGCATAAGAACTCAGGCTCCAGAATGGTTATTACACGGGGAATTCATATAGTTGCTAAAAACAGACGTGTCAGAATAGGGGAAGGGTCCTCTTTAATTTTCTATGTGGAAAATGACCCTCAGGGTTACATGTCCTTACCGTATATACCGTATTTACCGAACCATAAGACGCACCTAGGTTTTAGAGGAGGAACAATATTTTTCATCAGACCTCATATCAGGCCCCCCCCCCCCCCCTCCCAATCTTCATCAGACCTCAGATCAGACAAAAAATAAAGAACTTACCTCTCCTGCCCTGGATGGTGCTGCCATTTGGGAAATCCGGCGAGCCCTTCCTGCAGCACTGTACTGCTCAATGTCAGGTCATAGAGAAGACCAGGGAGCGGTGAGTAAAGCTAGCACCCGCTACATTCACCGCTCACTGACTAATGAGCACTTCCTGATTAGAATTTGCATTATAAGACGCACTGCTATTTTCCTCCCACTTTTTTTGGGGGGGGGGGGGGGAGAGTGCGTCTTATAGTGCAGGAAATACAATACTTGTATATATACACTGACTTTCCTATGGAGAGACTCTCAGCATGTCTAAACACGCATCCTTACCCCGGAACCAATGCTGACACCTGCAGGGGAAGACACAGATGGGATGGACACGTCACTGACATCATTGGAGCTGATTCAACCCCGGGCAGTGAAGGGAGTGGGGGCATTTCTTAGACTTGTACGAATCTTCTTTTGTAAAGAAGGTGTCAGGGAACCATTACTGTGCATCGGAGGCACCATCATCCCCAGGCTCGGACTGGCCCACAGGGGTACAGGGGAATCCCCCGGTGGGCCCCTGAGCAAGGTGGGCCCCTAGTCTCCCACCACCTGCACAAGTGGTACATAACACAGTAGACTTACTGCACTACATACATATAGTCAATGTACAGCACCTCAACCAGCCTATTTTCATATAAAAAACTTGTTAGATTATTTATTATATTTGAATGTATCCGTACAGTGGGCCCCCAAAATACATTTTACTGGTGGGCCCTAGGCACCCCAGTCCGACACTGATCGTCCCTAAGAAGGACACCAGGTATGTTGACTATTCGTTTCCCAAGTATAGTCAGATTTTAATTTTGGACCACAGGGACGCTTCAAGGCCCAAAACAGGCGGGTCCCTATTGGTCGGTGATTTGTATCGGTGATTGTGAGCCAAAACCAAGGTATAATGGAACTATCTGCACCTGTTCTGTGTTTTTGGCTCGCACCTGTTTTTGGCTCCCAATAACTGATGGAAATCACTGACCAAACACTGACTGCGTGAACTAACCCTTAGGCCTCATGCACACGACCGTATGTATTTTTCAGTCAGCGAAAAACGGATTCGCAAAAAATATGGATGACATCAGTGTGCATTCCGTATTTTGCAGAACGGAACAGCCGGCCCCTAATAGAACAGTCCTATCCTTCTCCGGACAATAATTGGAGATGTTCTATTTTTTTGCGGAACGGAAATACGGACATACGGAAACAGAATGCACACGGAGTACCTTCCGTTTTTTTTTGCTGCCGACCCATTGGAATGAATGGTTCAGTTTACGGCTGCTTTATTCTTTTATCCTACCTTAATTGATGCATTCGATAATGATTGTGGTCTTATGCTTTGGCATCTCCCGTCCTAGAGGGAAGCGTAGGGTGTCTATGAATACACACAAAAAGAAATATTATGCAAGATAAATTGAAGGTATTTTTTTCTGTATTTTAAATAAAAAATAAACAGTTAGCAATAATTATATGTTAACATGACAGATGTTTTTTCAGTGTATCTTTTCTTGCATTTTTTATCAATTATTTTTTTTTTTAACCAATGGGCATTTACTTCAATACAAAACTGCATTTTCATTGGTTTGGCGCAGATCCGTGAAAAAGCAAACAAGCAGAAAACACGCAAAAAATGCTTGTACAGGTACTGAGCGTTTGTCTTTCTTACGTTTCCCATTCATTCCAAAGGGAGATTCAGCGCGGATTCCACACCACGATAGGGCAAAAAAATAAAATAAATGTCGCTTCCCATTGAAATGAATGGAAGAGAAACGAGCGAAAATCAGCCACAAACATCTCTGTGTAAACTGGTCCTTGCATTTATTAATCTCTATATACATATGTATTACACTGGACATATTTACATCATACATTGTCTGTGCTAATATTCATTGTACCTTAGGGTGTACTTTGAACACTTGGATTCTTGTGACCTGATGCATATTGTTTGCACACATCCATACATAGGATACAATGTTGTTTTTACAGAAGAGGAAATTTCTGAAATAGTTAACTACAATTCCTTCAAAATCAGTTCAATATGGTACATAAAGCGGCAGGAGGCATGTTTAGCAAATGGAACACTACCCACTCTTCTCCGCCAATAGGAGCAGGGAGATAGGTCCAACACCCATTTTTTTGGGACTATTTCATGGACGGATGTTACCTAGTCTGCGATTCCTCCTGTCAGCTGTGTTAGATTTCTGAGAGACAAAAGAATCCCTCATCCCTGCGGAAGTTTAACCTGACCGGTACGGGTAACCTGATATTACAATAAAATCATTGATGATGAATTAATGAAAAGTATCTATTTAACAATTATTTATAACATTCCATATATAATTTTTAGGACTTTTTTTGTTGTTGTTGTATTTTGCTGTTCTTGAAATTGAAGTTTACCTAAATATAGTTTTAATCTTTTTCTGTTCTTTAATGTTACCTAATTATGGAAAAAAATTATTGCTGTTCGTAACAATTCTAAATTTTATTTTTTGGCACTGTGTATTTATTTATTTTTTTGTACCATGAACTGTATTAATAACCACTCCATTGTGGTTTTTCTGATATCCTTCTGAGATAACAATGTCTTTACTCGTTAAAAAATATGTTAATGTTTAATATTATTATCCTTATTACATGCGCAGTGCTTTTACATAACTATTAACTTTAATATTTTAAAATGAGTTTACTTTCGCTCTATAATATATTTCAAATTAAAATGGTAAATGTAGGCAAATATATATATATATATGCAAATAGTTGCTTAATATGATACACGTTTTATGATGAAACTTCATATTTTATACCGAGTTATTATAAGCAGTAATTAAAATAAGTTTCATTATTATTATTTTTCATTAGAAAAAATTGCTAATTAAAAGGAATGAATATATAAAAACTTTTTTTATTATAATTTTAATAAATAATATATATATATATAAATGAATTATATATAATGAATTATATATAAATATATAAATAAATTATATAATTTATATATAATTTATATAAATTTATATAAATTATATATAAATTAATTATATATGACATTTATAATTCCACAGTATCTTTAGTACATACCTATTAAAAAGATATAATCATTTTGCTACCTGTAGTAATTTTAATTACTACTGTGATTTTATGGTCTTTTTAAGGATGGTTTCATGCATACTTATTTTTGTCATTTGTTATTTTGTTTATACTCCAGATGTTACTTTAAAGCTGTTCTTATGGGGTTTTTTTTGCATTGTGATAGGTTTGTTTATCATTTTTAGCATTTCTTACCTAACACACAGTGTTCTGGGTACAGCATTTTTATCTGCTGTTTTTCCTTCAGGAATTGAAGTTGAAAAACACTAGAAAAAAAAGAGCCGATTAAAAAAAAAAACTAGAAAAAAGGGAAGAAATGCATGTGCTTCATGCATGTGCTTCTTTTAACAAAAACCCCCCACAAAAACTGTGAAGAAAACATTATGCTCTTAACATTATTCTCTTACTTTTGTAGAAAATGCAGACAGATTCCTACGTGATCCAGATGAATGGCTCTCCTGTCCACCCTAGAGTCCTTGATGTTCATGTCAATATTCAGAGACCTAATGGCATCGAGAAGATGAAAAACCGAAAGCCAAGATGGGCTGTGAGAGCATCGGAGATGTCAAAGAAGACGTTCAATCCTATAAGAGCCATTGTGGACACTATGAAAGCCAGACCTAATCCTGATAAGCCAATGATTGCCTTATCTATAGGTCAGTATCTGAGTGATCTTCCGCTGTTCTTCTGATATGGTCTTGGCGGCAGCAATTATTGCAGAATAGGAGCTATGTGATCACCATTAACATGATAACCACAAGAAAACTTTTATTCTAGGTGACCCCACAGTATTTGGAAACCTGCCTACTAATGATGAAGTCGCTCGAGCTATGAAAGATGCAATTGACTCTCAAAAGTATAATGGCTATGCTCCAAGTATAGGTAAGCCTCAAGACCACTGATTATTGGCTAGTAATATATTATCCAGAATTTTTATACTTTAATAACTGAGTAAAATTGTCCCAAACATGTTTAAAGATAACTGTAGAGTCATCAATGTCGTAGATTCCAGAGTAACACTAGTCATTGGCATCATATAATCCAGAAGAACAGAATGATATAGAATCCAGACTAGCAGCGTCATCACTATTGAAGAAGCCAGGAGAATAGTAAAGTCAAATCCAGGAACAATAAAATCACTAGCCAAAAATCAAGAATAGTTGCCATTACAGAATCCAGAAGAACAAAAGTCATTGATATAGAATCCAGACTAGCAGCATCATCACTACTGTACAAGCCTGAAAAGTAGTCATCACAAGCCTAGAATCAAGAATAGTTTCCATCTCCTCTTATCACCTCTTCCCACAATCGCCTCCAAGATTTCTCCCGCGCATTCCCCACACTCTGGAACTCGCTACCCCGACATATCAGACTCACCTACATTGGAATCCTTCAAAAGAAACCTGAAAACCCACCTCTTCAGAGAAGCCTACAACCAGTGACCCTGCTGCCTCTATACCGCCATGACTCGCTTCACCCGCACCTAATGTGTCCTTCTTCCATACCATGTAGATTGTAAGCCCTCACGGGCAGGGCCCTCTCTCCTTCTGTACCAGTCTGTAACTCGTCTTGTTCATGCTTAGTGCAATTGTCTGTATTATGTATGTATACCTCTTCTCATATGTACAGCGCTATGGAATGAATGGCGCTTTAATAATAAATAATAATAATAATCAGTGCATAGAACCCAGAACAGTAGAGTCATCGCAAGTCATCACTGTCATAAAATCCTTAAAAAAAACCTCGTACAATCCAAAAGGACAATAGAATTAAATTGCTTGTTATTTTATGCAATCAACACTATACTTGTCTTGTATTTGCAGGATACCAGTGTAGCCGGGAAGTGATTGCCAAGTACTACACTTGCCCTGAAGCCCCTTTAGAAGCCAAAGTAGGTGTTTGATTGTTGGAAGAACATTAGTTAAAACCTTTATCTATAGAGTTGCTCTAGTTCCGTGCCATAATTACAATTATTCCTCGTTTAGGATGTCATCCTCACAAGTGGCTGCAGCCAGGCTATCGAGTTGGCTCTTGCGGTTTTGGCCAATCCTGGACAGAACATATTGGTGCCATGTCCCGGATTCTCTCTCTACAAAACGCTGGCTTTGTCCCTGGGGATAGAAGTGAAACTGTACAATTTGATAGTAAGTACACATTTTATTGGAGAACTCTATAGTCTAAGAACTGATAACTTGGCCAACATAACATTAGTCCAAGGGAGAAAGAGAGAACTACAAAGTCCGTACTATTTGATAAACCAGACACATATTACTAGTCCTTGAGTCCTTACCTTATCTCAAGATGTTAAAACTGTTAGATTTAGGTCATCGTTTGCGATACCCACTGCATAGCCATCAAATTTTGGCATATTCAAAGGTGCAACTCGAAGCTCCTGGGCCCCTACCCACCACCTACCATGTACCATTTATAATACTGGTGTCTTATGTGTGGGTCCACAGTGTGATTGCTATCACTACCTATTCCGTGGGCGTCTTCAAGTACCTAATATTACAAAAGCCAATTTCAAAGATGAGTAGTCATTTCTTTTTGGCAAAAAAATTACTTTTAGATAGTTTCAATCAGTAATTTTAGGCAATATTCATATGGTTGCTAGGAAAGTAGAACTAAATATTGATTCGGTATGTTGCATTTCTAGCCTGAGAAGTCCTGGGAGATTGATTTGAAACAGATGGAATCTCTGGTGGATGAGAAAACAGCCTGTATCATCATCAACAACCCATCCAACCCCTGCGGCTCGGTGTTCAGCAAGAAACATTTGCAAAAAATCCTTGCCGGTTAGTAGACCGGGTGATGACTGAATCCTATGTACTGTCTGTCATATATACCTTGAGCATAGCCATAGGGAATAAACTAGAAAACCACTAATGTATATCAATGGATAGATTCAAAACAGGGCACAAGATGTCTACCAGCGAAAGTGACCCTCCAGTTCAAGAAAAAAAAAAATTTATGGACTGGTGAACGAATAAAACACTTGCATGGTGCCCTTTATATCTGCAGATCTACCGATTCCCGGGCTCCTCTTCTACCATCCAAGATGGTCGCACTGCTTCTCAGATTACCTGATGCATACTGTGCATTTGGTAGTCCAAGACACTTCCTGCTGGACAAACAGGACGTGTAGAAATCTGAGTCTCACTTCCTTCTGGGATTCGGGTCCCCACCTATCCCTTGGTTGAACTTTTTTTTTTTGTAACTATGTCTTTGACTACCGATGCACAGAATGCATCAGGTAGTCTGCCTGGGCAGCCATCTTGAAGGACACAAGGTGAGCCTGGGAATTGGTGGATCTGCAGCTGAAAAGATGAAACGCAAGTCACCAAGTGTTTTTCTCGTTCCCCCATTAATGTCACTTTAATGGTGGGACTGTGAATGGTGGTTGTGGAAATGATATAGACATCATAAGCCTCCCCTTCTCTTATGTCATATATAGGAGAGGGCTGGTAACTTTGTACACTAAATTCTGCAGTCAATTAATATATTAACTGCAGATTTTAACGTGCAAAGATCCCACCTGCCTTATATATTTAGTAGGTTGGAGTAGGGGCAAAAAAAACTCTGCAGGGATGCGTCTAAGCTTTCATTTGACCATCTCCCAAAGACTTATTATAAAATGCACCACATACTTGACTAATACAGTACCACTTCATTAAGTTGTCACATCTCTTCCTGCAGTGGCCTCCAGGCAATGTGTGCCCATCTTGGCCGATGAAATATATGGCGACATGGTGAGTTTATCTGAAGTTTATTTGTCTTAATGTATACCATTATTATTCTCTCTGGTATACTACTTTATGCGGAAATCGGCACTGCCTGCTTCGAACACCTGCCGATCTTTTGGTGGGCTTCTGCTTTCAAACGGCAGCCAATCAGACCAAGTCCGAGCTGTAGTGTAAATCATTGCGAGGTGGGAGCAGAGGCTTCTGCCTCTGCTGATAGTCTGACTTCACGTTTGGTTAGTGACTCTTTCAGGACCCCTTACCTAATGTTAAGTTCACCCCTTCTTCTCACTTAGATGTTATAATGATTTTGCAGTTGTGTGCATTCCTTTGAGGGTTTTTGTTTTTTTTATTTGGCCACAATGTTCATTATTTGGTCTCCTAAACAGTTACAGATGTTTTTTGCACATAACAGAGTCATCCTCCCCTTCCCCGTACATAAGAGTAATGCTCTCATTTTTTGGAATAACCAAAAATAATATAATGAAATACAAACTGTAGATGGCAACAAAACAGCATCATAAGGAAATTATTATAGTAAAAATTTACAATATCCAACTGTGTGCGAATCTGATGTCTATTATAACGATGATTTAGTTAGTGACCTGCTAAATGTTTAGAATTTTTTATTTTAGTTTTTTTAAAGGCAGTACTATTAATATTATTAATTGATAAAATTCAAATGAAAAAAATAATATGAATTATTTTCCTTTAGGTTTTTGAGTATGGGGCATTCCAGGGATTAGCGCCACTGAGTACTAATGTACCAGTCCTGTCCTGTGGTGGTCTCGCTAAACGCTGGTTGGTGCCAGGATGGAGAATGGGGTGGATCCTTATCCACGATCAGAAAGACATTTTTGGAAAGGAGGTGAATAAACGCCACTTTTTAAAATGTATTGGTTTAGTAAAATATTCTTATCATGACTAGTAAAATAAAATTCTTTTAGTCTGGCATCCATGGAATCAAACAAAGTACTGTACTGAAAACCTCCAGGAAGACACTTGAAAAGTAAACCTACTCCTGTTTTTTTCCAGACTCTGAGATAAGATTGAAGAAACTTCCACTTAATACTAATATTACTAAAGGGGTTGTCTGGGTGGTAGATTTTAAAAAAAAGGTCAGAATGGCTTGATAGAAAAAAGTAATACCGATCTTCCCTCCGCTTCCATTCCATCACATCCCAGGTGTCCCCCTCCTACTTTCTTAGGCCCTATTGATACAGTAATATGACTGATCAGCCAATCAGCAAGTCATCACTGTAGCCTGTGACTGGCTGAGAGGTTATGTTTCCAAGTGAAGTGGGTCCATGAAGTAGGAACTGGTGGGGAACCCAAAAACCCAGAACCAGGGGCATAACTACCATAGTGGCAGACCATGCGACTGCTATGGGGTCCAGGGCAAGAGAGGGCCCAGTCTTAGTTGGGATCATCTCCTCTTCTACTGGGGGTGAAAACTTGGTCAGGACTCTACCCTCTAGGAACAACGTTTAGCAAATGAGGCAGTGGAAAAAATGGCCCAAGGGTCACTGAAAGGAGTTTAGGCAGAAACCCTTCTGTCCTGTGTAGGGGTCCTGGTTTGATCCTTGCTATTGGGGCCCTTACTTCTCAACGTACGCCACTGCCCAGATCAGTAGCGCTGGGAGATCGATAAGGTGGTTAATATTTTTTAAGCCATTCTGACCCCATAAACATTTTCACAGCCCCTTTTAAGGAGACTATTTTAAGAAGACCATTTTAGGGAGGCCTTTTCAAGTGGATGGAACACAAAACAGTTATCATTTCTAATTATAAGACAAAACAGTGGCCATTTAGGAATACCTGACGATCGGATCATTGTAAAAGAGCAGCATTTTAAAACAAAATGAAGAACAGCCATCAATGTATAGAAATGGTGTGCAATGATAATACAAAAGTTCATTTACATTCAGCCTATATCTAATATTAATCACATTGCGTTTCAGATCCGAGAAGGACTTGTGAGACTCAGTCAAAGGATCCTCGGCCCATGTACCATTGTCCAGGGAGCTCTCGATCACATAATAAAAAGGACACCTCAGCATTTTTATGAAAACACTATAAACTTCATTAAGGTAAGTCTTCATGAAGACTGGGCTTCACTTCTAACCCTTAGCCACTTGTGGTAGTAAAATGGTGGTAGACATTCACTGGTGGTGGACCTTCATAAATATGGGTATTGTAACTACGGTAATGCTCTATTTCCAGGAAATAAAAACGTTCTTACCTAGAAATCCATCAGTGGCCATATTTCTTTCTTTTGTTTCTAGAGGTGTGAGTAGTTGAAGGGCAGTTATTTCTCTTTCTTAGCGTGCATGGCCACAAAATGACCTTAATGCTTAATAATGATGTTCTTGAGATCAGGAACTTCCTTGAATAGAGGGTCATAGAATTGATATTGACAAAAAAAAATTGTAACGTCATCTATGTACCGTATCCTGAACAAGACAAACAAAAATTCTCAGATCTAAATCTACTGTGCTAAAGCCACCATCATTTTTTGTCCAAGAAACCTCCTTTCCATCCACTTTCGGTGCTGCTTGAGGAATACCAACAAAGCCATTAAAGAAATCCCATAGTTGAGTGCTCAGGCCTTAGCAAAGCTAAGCTTAAAATGATGTGCCTTAATCCTTAAATGGGGTTTTCTCAAAATAGGTCAGCAATATCTGATCAGTGGTGGACCGAGTCCCATCACCTCCGCCGATCAGCTGTTTGAAGAAGCCGCATAAGTGAGCGCTGTGGCCTCTTCACAGCATACCAAGCACAGTGCTATACATTGTATAGCGACTGTGCTTGGTACTGCAGTCCATACCCTTTCACTTGAGTGGGAATGAGCTTCACATGTGCCATCTGACCGATGAACATGACCTACGAAGAGGCAGCAGTGCTCACTGGATAGCCGCAGCCTCCTATATCAGCTGATTGTCGGAGGTTCCCGGCAGTCCGACTCCTACCGATCTGATATTAATGACCTGTCCTGAGGATAGGTCATTAATATTCTACTCCTGGAAAACCCATTTAAATCAAATCGGCCAAATTGACAAATTAGCAAATATCCAAATTGTCCAGCTATCCAACTGGTTGGTTTTTGGAGCACTAGCAATTATAACACCCCTTAATATATTGAGTAAGTTAGATGTTGTCAGTTTAGTCTTTGGTAAATAGGTCAGTGTTTAAAGAACAAATTACGTAATGTCGGGTTGTTGCGTCAAAGATTCAGGTCATGGCTTTAGCACTGGTCTTATCTGATACAATATTGCTCCCTCTACTCTTTACTTTGGCTTCACATTGTTCCGAGTCAACTATTTTCTGGACGATCCACTGAAATCCATTCTTGCTTTGTGTACTTTTTGCAGTCTAATGCTGACCTATGCTACAGTACCCTCTCTTCGGTCCCTGGACTTTGCCCTATTCGACCAGCAGGAGCCATGTACTTGATGGTAAGCAATAGATCGGCCAGACAACCATGTGGTCGAAAATTCTGTAAACTTTTGACCTAGAACCTTTGATCTAGGACAGATCTGCGCAACAAACAGCTTTTAAAACCGCCCATAGTTAGCTGACATCTACTTGGTTAGAAGACATCTACTTGGTTAGAAGACATCTACTTGGTTAGAAGACATCTACTTGGTTTTATTCCTTTAAGTGCTACAGAGAAACGCAGTTTTGTAGAACACGTGTCCCAGTTTTCTACTTCTCATCACCATAGGACATTTAGTGGACCCATTGGATCCATACCAGACCAATACCACCAGCAGTAAACATGACTGTGATCAATGGTATCCCTATGGTCTTACATATTTATGGAAATAATTTTTATATTATACTATCTTCCTTCATATATTCTAACCTTTCAAGAGACATGATATTTAAATATGAATATAAACCCCCCAAGACATCGATACTACAGACGTCATTGTAATGCAATGTGCGTGTTCTAGGGGCACACTCACACGTAGTCAATGGGTTTATGAAAAAGTTTTAAATGACTGGCTGCGTTAGGTCAACCATGCCATACACTTGCATTTTAGCCAACAACGTCCAAAGAAATCCAAAGTGACAGATCCCAGACGATATTTAGCTTATGTGTATGGACGGATTAACGCTAAAAAATTTAGTAACTAATGTGATCACAACTCTACCATATCTCTGTACACAATAGAAATACATATCTATGTTATGGCCTGAGCTATGGAGAACCTGTCTAGGCACAAGCCACCATTAAAATGACTAATATACCTATTATACATGTGGAAGCGGGCTGACAACACAACATCCTAGTAATATCAATGGTTCCAATGAAATTATTCAGAAATAGTAGTCAAAGTATTGTTCTTCTCCTTCTGTAGGTCGGCATTGATATGGAACATTTTCCCGAATTTGAGAGCGATGTGGATTTTACAGAACGAATGATCTCCGAGCAGTCAGTCTTCTGCCTCCCTGCTACAGTAAGTCTTCATGCTTGTTATGCTCCAGGCTGCACAGGTTTGCAATGTGGGTTAAACGCAACACCTAAGGCATGAATGTTCTTTAGCATCCAATACTTTATAGCTGCAGTACTCCCATTGATCCTCATGTCTCGTACTCAACAGAACTACAACGTAGTAAAATTCTGCAACCTATCCCCAAAAAAAGAATTATTTCCTATAGAAATATATTGCTATTCTTAATACAGTCTCCAGGTGGCAACTCATTCATTCAGCACAGCGCCACCTGGTAACTTTGTTGTGTTCTTTTACTGGCATAGATCAAATTTACTATATCTATGTTGGAAAGAACGCTATGGGGCGATAAATCTTTACTAGGAAAGCTGCAAAACCTTGGTTGGTGATTGTTATTCCTAATGTTCTCGACAGTGTTTTGAATATCCCAACTACTTCCGGGTAGTCCTCACGGTTCCCGAGGAGATGATGGTTGAGGCCTGCCGACGCATCCATGAATTCTGCTCAGAGCATTATCAAGGCGGAGAAGTCACACAGGAACTGGAATGTGACAAATGAGCAACAAGCCAGGATTTTCAAGGCATGAAATCCCTTAATAACTCCACTACTGCGTTCCAGGCACCGAAATGGTCACCTTACTTCCAGCTATACTCCATGTCCAGCCATATATTATGTTTTATTTACGGTTTTTGTACTTTCCACATTTTGGGTGGCAATGGGGGGAAGGCAATAAAAAGAAAAGCGATGTCCCACCCTTGCCATTACAATCTCCTGCAATCATAAATAATACTGTATTTGCATCATATAATATTATATACTATGTGACTGTAGTATGTTTTATAAGACATACTCTAAATGCATGCAGTCTACTCTATATCTATATCTATTGTAAATTAAAAAAAGTAAGTTATTTTTGAGTTTTTTGTATGAATAAAGATGTTAAACTTGCAATGGTCTATTCGTTATTATGGAGGGTTCCTGGCCCTGCCAAAATTATGGCGCCTTGACTGCAGACATTACAGCGCTACTTCTAGTGTTTCGAGGAACCGTCCACTAGACAATTGACCGTTGGCTTTTATTGGGAGAAACGTAGATGAGACAAGGTTGACTTTTACCTATCTGATTGTATTGTTTTCCTGAAAGATAAGTAGTGCCAAATGTGCATACGAGACGCTCATCTCCCGAAGAATGTCAGTTGATCTATGACCCTTCAACCCAAGGACAAAGAAGGGAACCTGGGCCTTTTTTTTCTAATATTGGCCAAATCACCCCCCAAAAAAAAATATTATTTGGGCCATGGGCTTTGTTGGAGGGTCCATATAGCTCCACCAGGGGCGGATTGGCCACAGAACTTACAGGGAAATTTCCCGGTGGGCCGATGCCGAGGGGGCCACCTGAGCCCTCCTCATGGCCGGCCAGTGAAAGTTTTTGGAGATGTATTTTGTGCTGTTGGTGGCAGTATTTTGTGATGGACTGTGGTATTTGGCTGTATTGGGGTGGTATAATGTGCCGCCATCAATTTGGACCCGACTACAAAACGGTGCCACTTTTAGTATTTTTTTCAGGGCCCAGTCTGTCCCTAAGCTCCACAGCATTTTCACATCCTATTCTACCTGTATATAAATATCTGATGGTTTTATTATACACTTCTTGATTTAGGGATAGAAGTTTTGCTGCTGGGCAGCCCTATTTTTTAGGGCAAAAACTCGGCTTTCCCATGGACCGGATGGGAAGGAAGATGCATCTTGTATCTTCCATAATAAATTCCCTCAGTGCAGACATACACAAGGACACGATTGTAAGGGATGCAGTGATAGCATTGCATGTGGGCCCTGAAGCCCGAGAGGGCCCCTTTGCCACCACGCCAGCAGTATATAAATGGCACATGGTAACCTTCGAGTAGCCTTTTGTTTGCAGTAACAATACAATCTCACCACACGTTTCCCCCAGACCTTAGAAGTCTTTATGCCTGAAAAACTTTCAGATGATTTTGTATGGACTGAGCTCGCCCAGACCAAACAGCTTCTGATGCAACAGCTCGAGAGTACTGGCAGAAAGATTAAAAACGAGGATTAGAAGCATCTTAGAAATCAGCACATGTGGTGTTCCTCAAGTAATGTGGTCCAAGTATTAATATAAAAAGGGAAACAAATACAAGTGTTATGTTCACATATGGATGCCTTTTTCTCAAGATGTTCCTATAATTCAGGAAGGGGCGCACAGAGGGGAGAGGGGACCTCTACTCCTATACTATTCCACCACTGAAAACCATTTTATAGTAGACAGGTTTTTATACACAGTACATAATAAGCTGCGTAACTTTATAAATATATTGCATTACTGATCCCAAAGTGATCCTGAGTTACATCCTGTATTATACTCCAGAGCTGCACTCACTATTCTGCTGGTGGAGTCACTGTATACATACATTACTTCTCCTGTACTGATCCTGGGTTACATCCTGTATTATACTCCAGAGCTGCACTCACTATTCTGCTAGTGCAGTCACTGTGTACATACATTACTTATCCTGTACTGATTCTGAGTTACATCCTGTATTATACTCCAGAGCTGCACTCACTATTCTGCTGGCGCAGTCACTGTGTACATACATTACTTATCCTGTACTGATCCTGAGTTACATCCTGTATTATACTCCAGAGCTGCACTCACTATTCTGCTGGTGCAGTCACTGTGTACATACATTACTTATCCTGTACTGATCCTAAGTTACATCCTGTATTATACTCCAGAGATGCACTCACTATTCTGCTGGTGAAGTCACTGTGTACATACATTACTTATCCTGTACTGATCCTGAGTTACATCCTGTATTATACTCCAGAGCTGCACTCACTATTCTGCTGGTGAAGTCACTGTGTACATACATTACATTACTTATCCTGTACTGATCCTGAGTTACATCCTGTATTATACTCCAGAGCTGCACTCACTATTCTGCTGGTGCAGTCACTGTGTACATACATTACTTATGCTGTACTGATCCTGAGTTGCATCCTGTATTAGGGTCCATTCACACGTCCGCAATTTCGTTCTGCATTTTGCGGAACGGAATTGCGGACCCATTAATTTCTATGGGGCAGCACGATGTGCTGCCCGAACACGGAATTGCGGACCCGCACTTCCGGGTCCGTAATTCCGTTCCCGAAAACGGGAATAGGCATATTCTATTAGTGCTGGCAATGTGCGGTCCGCAAAATGCGGAACGCACATTGTCTCTGTCTGTGTTTTGCAAAACATGTTGCGTACATGTAAATGGACCCTTATACTCCAGAGCTGCACTAACTATTCTGCTGGTGCAGTCACTGTGTACATACATTACTTATCCTGTACTGATCCTGAGTTACATCCTGTATTATACTCCAGAGCTGCACTCACTATTCTGCTGGTGGAGTCACTGTGTACATACATTACTTATCCTGTACTGATCCTGAGTTACATCCTGTATTATACTCCAGAGCTGCACTCACTATTCTGCTGGTGGAGTCACTGTGTACATACATTACTTATCCTGTACTGATCCTGAGTTACATCCTGTATTATACTCCAGAGCTGCACTCACTATTCTGCTGGTGCAGTCACTGTGTACATACATTACTTATCCTGTACTGATCCTGAGTTACATCCTGTATTATACTCCAGAGCTGCACTCACTATTCTGCTGGTGGAGTCACTGTGTACATACATTACTTATCCTGTACTGATCCTGAGTTACATCCTGTATTATACTCCAGAGCTGCACTCACTATTCTGCTGGTGGAGTCACTGTGTACATACATTAATTATCCTGTACTGATCCTGAGTTACATCCTGTATTATACTCCAGAGCTGCACTCACTATTCTGCTGGTGCAGTCACTGTGTACATACATTACTTATCCTGTACTGATCCTGAGTTACATCCTGTATTATACTCCAGAGCTGTACTCACTATTCTGCTGGTGGAGTCACTGTGTACATACATTACTTATCCTGTACTGATCCTGAGTTACATCCTGTATTATACTCCAGAGCTGCACTCACTATTCTGCTGGTGGAGTCACTGTGTACATACATTACTTATCCTGTACTGATCCTGAGTTACATCCTGTATTATACTCCAGAGCTGCACTCACTATTCTGCTGGTGGAGTCACTGTGTACATACATTACTTATCCTGTACTGATCCTGAGTTACATCCTGTATTATACTCCAGAGCTGCACTCACTATTCTGCTGGTGCAGTCACTGTGTACATACATTACTTATCCTGTACTGATCCTGAGTTACATCCTGTATTATACTCCAGAGCTGTACTCACTATTCTGCTGGTGGAGTCACTGTGTACATACATTACTTATCCTGTACTGATCCTGAGTTACATCCTGTATTATACTCCAGAGCTGCACTCACTATTCTGCTGGTGGAGTCACTGTGTACATACATTACTTATCCTGTACTGATCCTGAGTTACATCCTGTATTATACTCCAGAGCTGCACTCACTATTCTGCTGGTGGAGTCACTGTGTACATACATTACTTATCCTGTACTGATCCTGAGTTACATCCTGTATTATACTCCAGAGCTGCACTCACTATTCTGCTGGTGCAGTCACTGTGTACATACATTACTTATCCTGTACTGATCCTGAGTTATATACTGTATTATACTTATAATTCCCTACATCAGATTACTATTCAGTTGCAAGAAAAAGTATGTGAACCCTTGGATTTAATAACTGGTTAAACCTCCTTTGGCAGCAATAACTTCAACCAAACGTTTCCTGTAGTTGCAGATCAGACGTGCTCAACGGTCAGGAGTAATTCTTGACCATTCCTCTTTACAGAACTGTTTCAGTTCAGCAATATTCTTGGGATGTCTGGTGTGAATCGCTTTCTTGAGGTCATGCCACAGCATCTCAATCGGGTTGAGGTCAGGACTCTGACTGGGCCACTCCAGAAGGCGTATTTTCTTCTCTTTAAGGGAGCATTCACACGACCGTGTTTTTCTTCCGCGTCCGTTCCTTGTCCGTTCCGCAATTTTTGTGGACAATGCCCGGACCCATTCATTTCTATGGGTCTGCAAAAATTGCGGAATGCCTTTCATTGTCATCCGTGTGCTGTCCGTTCCATGTGTCTGTTGTTTTTATTTTAGAACATGTCCTATACTTGGCTGCAAATGGCGGTCCGTGGCCCCATAGAAAGTCATTGGGTCTGTAAAAAACGGATAGCACATGGAAATGCATCCATATGTCCTCCGTTTTTTGCGGACCCCTGGACTGAAAACATTCTAGGAAGTCCCATTTCAGTTTTTTGCGGACCGCGAAAAATGGATGACACATTATATGGACTTACGGAATGGAAACGGAAAGATAACTGAAGACATATGGAACACACGGATCCATGATTTGCGGACCGCAAAACCAACACGGTCGTGTGAATGCTCCCTAAGCCATTCTGTTGTTGATTTACTTCTATGCTTTGGGTCGTTGTCCATCTTCTGTTGAGCTTCAGCTGGTGGACAGATGGCCTTAAGTTCTCCAGCAAAATGTCTTGATAAACTTGGGAAATCATTTTTCCTTCGATGATAGCAATCCGTCCAGGCCCTGACTCAGCAAAGCAGCCCCAAACCATGATGCCCCCACCACCATACTTCACAGTTGGGATGAGGTTTTGATGTTGGTGTGCTGTGCCTCTTTTTCTCCACACATAGTGTTGTGTGTTTCTTCCAAACAACTCAACTTTGGTTTCATCTGTCCACAGAATATTTTGCCAGTACTGCTGTGGAACATCCAGGTGCTCTTGTGCAAACTGTAATTATTTTTTTTGGACAGCAGTGGCTTCCTCTGTGGTATCCTCCCATGAAATCCATTCTTGTTTAGTGCTTTACGTATTGTAGATTCGCTAACAGGGATGTTAGCATATGCCAGAGACTTGTATAAGTCTTTAGCTGACACTCTAGGATTCTTCTTCACCTCATTGAGCAGTCTGCGCTGTGCTCTTGCAGTCATCTTTACAGGACGGCCATTCCTAGGGAGAGTAGCAGCAGTGCTGAACTTTCTCCATTTATAGACAATTTGTCTTACTGTGGACTGATGAACAGCAAGGCTTTTGGAGATACTTTTATAACCCTTTCCAGCTTTATGCAAGTCAACAATTCTTAATTGTAGGTCTTCTGAGAGCCCTTTTGTGCGAGGCATCATTCACATCAGGCAATGCTTTTTGTGAACCAACACCTCAAATCTCATCTCATTGATTGGACTCCAGTTGGCTGACACCTCACTCCAATTAGCTCTTGGAGATGTCATTAGTCTAGGGGTTCACATACTTTTTCCACCTGCACTGTGAATGTTTACATGGTGTGTTCAATAAAAACATGGTAACATTTAATTCTTTGTGTGTTATTTGTTTAAGCAGACTGTGATTGTCTGTTGTTGTGACTTAGATGAAGATCAGATCACATTTTATGACCAATTTGTGCAGAAATCCATATCATTCCAAAGGGTTCACATACTTTTTCTTGCAACTGCATATATGACACTTCCAAGGGCGACAGAGTCAACATGGGCTCAGTACCTACTCCTCCCCAATATTCACAGGCAAAGAATATATTTTTCCAGGTGCCCATGCCCCTAGCATCTCCATAAGTTTGCTTTTTGCTTGGCTTTTCAGGCTGCAAATAAACCAGAAAAAGTACTGATCAGACATCATGCGAGCAAGAAATGCAGGGAGATTTTAGCAGTGAAAGCCGCCCGGGCTGTGACACGTCAACTGGATGCATCATAGGCTCTAATCAATGGTGGTCCAGGTGCCAGGACCCCCATAGATTCATAGAGCAGGCCCATTAATGGAGACAGTGTGGAGCTTGTGGAAAGAGAATTACACAGTGATGCTGCTCTTGTCAGCAAGGGCAGCGGAGGGTTGAATCTGGAGGTTGGTCATGTGGACGGGCAAACCTCAAGTTTTATGTAGGGTGTAGAGGGTTTTGATTTTGTTGGAGGCAGTGACCAAGAACAGATGGCTATGACAGGGCAGGCTTGCAGGAAAAACAAGTACAATAGAAATTTTCCAGAATCGTAGTCTGGATGTGTTGCGTAATAAGAGCTAAGTCTGGGACAATACAGTTCCTGGAGATTGATTATATAGTGGGGTAAAATTACAGTCATTACAATGTAACTCTGATAGGATGGATTAACTATGATGTTCAAGAATTTCGCAACACAAGGTGAACAGAAAGTCTCCAAATTACTGAACAAATAAGCTGGCATTCCTTCTTTTCTTCCCTTCACACTACACCATCTGCGTCATGTGTGAGCAAACAGTGTGCTGGTCCGAAACTGGCCGTGGTCGGGGGACAACAGCTCCACGTGATCAGAGGAACAGACAGGAGACTGCATTACAGCAAAGGAAATAGAGAGACCATGTAAAAATGGTAAAAGGGTATGCCCACCCAAAACATTGTATTCTACAAATACAATATACAGTTACAACCTCACTTAAAAGCGTTGTCCCATTGTAAGCGCATTGCATGACCTATCTAGCGCTCTTGGGCGTAGCTAAAGGCTCATGGTCCCTGGGCCCCCTTCCCTCAGTGCTTTGTGGTCAGGGGCAGGGAAGCACATTGCCTTCATGTTGCCTGAGGCTAAAATTGAAACGGCACCCCCCCTTCCCCCATGCCAAATTCTTGACCCTAATCCCTTCCCCACAGCCAGAGGTGTAACTTGACCAGCATGCACTTTCTAATATACCAGTGTCTTCTTATGCACCACAAGGGTCTTTGGGCCCCCTCAGGCTCCTGCTACCTCTGCACCCCCTATAGTTATGCCCCTGCTAGCGCTCATCCTGTATTGTACTCCAGAGCTGCATTCACAATTCTGCTAGGTTGTCAATAAAACTTGTTATTCATGAGTAAGAGCAAGTCAGATGCTGTTGTGCCTGTGGCTTGGTACGCACACTTGATATCATATACAACCGAATTGGCATTAGTCAGATGCTTCTGCACATGCCCAACTGTTAAGACAGGCGTCATATTGGAATAGGGCATGCTTCCCTTAAAAGGGGTCATCCAGGCTGCAGATATTTAAATTGTCCTTAAAAGGGTTTTTCCAAATTTTTCTTTACTGATGACCTATTCTCAGGAAATGCACACCACACTTTTCTGATTTTTATTTGTCCAAAATTTTAAAAACCATGTATCCTTGTCACGGCTGAGGGTGGGGGAAACCCTTAGCCGTGCTGTGTCAATAATAAAGGGTAGCTGCTGGGCCAGGACAGGAAACAGGGAGCAGGTCACCTCCTATAGTGTCCCTAAATCTGACCCTGACTCCTAGCTGTATGAGCCAACCCTGATGGTAGGAGGGCTCATACTCCGGAACCTAGGGTCCCTACTAGCCCTCAGGATAGCCCTGGAACTAGGAGCAGGGTAAGACAACCTGTTCCTCTTAGGCACGGATGAACAGGAGTCTCACTGGACAGGCTGCAAGGAATGGGGAACATATACAGCAGATAGCAATGGCAGGTAGTGAAACTAGTACAACACACACAGACTGGAACCCGTGCAGAAGTGCTAATGTCCACACCAAACACAAAAGGACACAGCACACACACAAAGCACATGATGAGTAGATGTCTGTGCGCTCATTTCTTTTCAAATACACTGCTCTGTTCCTCCGCTGTGTCCCTCGTTCTCTTTTGCTGCCCTGTATGCTAATTAATAACACCGGTACCGGGAGGAGGAGAAGGCCATGTTTCTCAAGGGGTGTCTCCTTCTCCCCTTCTGTAACGCGCTCCGCTGCGATTGGGCAGCTCACAGTCAGGGAGAAGGAGATGCCCCCAGAGAAAAGATGCCGTCTACTCCTCCCTGTACCAATGCTATTTATTAGCCTACAGGGTGGCAGAAGAGAACGAAGGGGCAGAGCACCGCAATGGAGCAGCTGATCTATAAAAAAAAATTGCCAATATCATTATCATTAAGGAGTTCCTTCACAAGTTCTTCTCAGCGCCTCTGTAGTAAAAAGATGTTGTCTATGTAACGCCACCACTCCACAACATTTCTAAAGTGGCATGGCACATAGACAAAATATCAATCAAGCACCATCATGTAAACTGATTGCATATATGGGTGTTATGTTTGACCCCATGGCAATCCCATGCCCTAAGCAAGCCCAACAAACCCTCCTTGTACTTCACCACGTGTAATATAGAACCGCACCTACAAAATTGGGCAAAAACAATACACACTGTGGCTATGCAAACACCAACCAAAGACACACACTGCAAAGCAATATAATTTTTTTTTTACTTTTTATTAACTCATGATTAAAAAAAGAAGCAACAATCGATAAAAGGTGGCAATCACCTGCAAGAAGGGAGCTGCTTCTGGTACTAATTACATGTTGACACAAAGAAATGCCTCACAAATATATTGCGATATATATTTAGAACCAATACAAAGTACCACAACATAAAACACCTTGGGAAAAAAAACGCTATACGGAACAAAAGTGATGAAATAAGATAGTTCAGATAAATACAGACCACAAGGCTGGCTCCAACCCCCAAGGATAGGTCATCAATATTAAAATCCTGGAAAACCCCTTTAAGACATAGGGAACATGTTCAAACTCAGCAAAGTTTCACCATCAATTTCAATATCCCTTAAATTCTTTAAAGGGGTTGTCCAGTAACTTTTTAGCTGTATTTGCCGCCCATCCTCCAGCAGTACCTGTCAAGTGCCTTGAAAAAGTATTCGGAACCCTTGAACTATGTTTATTTATGTTACACTCACAAACCTAAATGTTTTTTATTGTGATTTTATGTGATAGACCACCACAAAGAAGTACGTATGTGTGAAGTGTGACCCACTGCCTTCAGTATTCACCTAATTAGTAAATAGAGTCCACATGTGTGTAATTTATTCTCAGAACATCTACAGCTGTTCTGTGAAGGCTTCAGAGTTTTGTTAGTGTACATTAGTGATCAAACAACTTAAAAAAAACAACAACAAAGGAACACACCAGACAGGTCATGGATAAAGTTGTTGAGAAGTGTAAAGCAGGGTTAGGTTATAAAAAAATATCACAGTCTCTAAACATCTCACGGAGAACTGTTCAATTAATTATCCAAAAATGGCACAACTGCAAACCTACCAAGATATGGCCGTCCACCTAAACTGACAGCCCAGGTAAGGACTGGAAGCAGCCAAAAAGCCCATGGTCACTCTGGAGGACCTGCAGAGATCCACAGCTCAGGTGGGAGAATCTGTCCACAGGACAACTATTAGTCGTGTACCCAACAAATCTGGCCTTTATGGAGAGTGGCAAGAAGAAAGCCATAAGAAGTCCCACAAGCCACAAGCCATGTAGGGGACACAGCAAATATGTGGAAGAAGGTGCTATGGCTCTATTTACCTGCTCACTGCCACTCCATTCCAGATTTGTGGCCACTGGGATGTCTTCACTGTTTCATTTGTATATACCTTCATCACTCAAGTGTAAATTGTGTCTATAATTACGACAGTTTCCTCAAGGTCATCAGGTAATTTTAATCTTTGGCATGTTGCTCTTACTCGGTTTGGCAGCAATCTGGCACAAAAGATAGCCTAACCCAGGGCATGGAGTTTCATGGATCTCCTTGTTTTCATTCTTTAATCCCAGTCCTAGGATCTGGATTTAGCTGCATGTGAATCCCCAGGTTGCGGCCTCCAGGATAGTCCTCAATAGGCTGTCAGGCTGAAAAACTGGTTGGTAGTATTAGTCAAACAAGTCTGGGGCGGTAAACAGGCCCAGGACCAGAGTCAGGACCAGTAATCGTTATCAGGAGACAGGGTCATGTTCAAGTCAGAGGACAGACAAATCAGGTCAAGTGCAGTCAAGATAAAACCAAGTCAAACATGGAAAGAAATTACACAAATAACAGGAGCACATGTTGGGAGAAACACCAGCAGGCTTCACTAAAAAGTAACTACTGTACCTACAGGTGATGGGCTCAGAGTACTTGGACATTTGCTGTAGTGCAGTATTATTACTCGCACTCAGCTCTAAGTGTGACCATGACTGTTTGCTGCTCAATTTTATCACATAAAAATTTAATCAGAAAACCAAGTTTTCAACCTAATGCATCTGAAAAAAAAAAATTCTGTAGGTCCAAGTGAAAATGGAACTAGTCTGGAACGTTCAGTTGTGTGGCAGTATTTATTTATTTATTTTATGCACTTATATAGCGCTACTATATTCCGCAGCGCTTTACAGACATTAGCATCCAACTGTCCCCAATGGGGATCACAATCTGAGGTATGAAGACATATTGACCACAAGATTCTATAAAATGAATTCTTTTTTGAAACTTCCGTCCTACATTGTTCACTATCTGGCCAGCTTACAGGATTAACGAGATTTTTGTTGCTTCATTCGTTTACCTTGTGCCTTTTTATTACTATTACGCTACCACTTGTAAACTTGGAGCTTCCATTCTAGTAAAAAAACGGAGTCAACAAAACTAAGTACATCTTGTATTTTTAACCCCTTAAGGACTCAGGGCGTACCGGTATGTCCTAACTTTAAATCGCGATTGCGGCGCGGCGGGGGTTAATCGCAACATGATGTCCGCTCAAATCATTTTGAATTGACCTGCGGTTTGTGGCTTTTACCTTATCCGGTGGGCGGCGGTACCATCGGGTCCCCATGCGGCTGTAGGGGGGACCCGATGGCATGGAAGGCAGCGCAATGTCTAAGGAAGGCATCGCGCTGCCTTCCGGTGACGAGCCTGTGAGATCCAGCCCCCTGGACCTCACAGGCCGGAAGCTGTATGAGTAATATACACAGTATTACTCATACAGCCAATGCATTCCAATACAGAAGTATTGGAATGCATTGTAAAAGGGATTAGACCCCCAAAAGTTGAAGTCACAAAGTGGGACAAAAAATAAAGTAAAAAAAAAGTTGAAAAAATAAAGTTTCCCCCCCCAAAAAATTAAAAGTTTCAAGTAAAAATAAACAAAAACGTCATTTCCCCCAAATAAAGTTAAAAAAAATAGGTAAAAAATAGGGAGGAAAAAAAAGTATACATATTAGGTATCGCTGTGTCCGTATCGACCGGCTCTATAAAAATATCACATGATCTAACCCCTCAGATAAACACCGTAAAAAATAAAAAATAAAAACTGTGCTAAATAAACCATTTTTTGTCACCTTACATCACAAAAAGTGTAATAGCAAGCGATCAAAAAATCATATGCACCCCAAAATAGTGCCAAAAAAAACATCATCTCATCCCGCAAAAATCATACCCTACCCAAAGTAATCGCCCAAAAACTGAAAAAATGATGGCTCTCAGACTATGGAAACACTAAAACATGATTTTTTTTGTTTCAAAAAAGAAATCATTGTGTAAAACTTACATAAATAAAAAAAGTATACATATTAAGTATCGCCGCATCCGTGAAAACCTGGTCTATAAAAATATCACATGATCTAACCTGTCAGATGAATGTTGTAAATAACAAAAAATAAAAACTGTGCCAAAACAGCTATTTCTTGTTACCTTGCCTCACAAAAAGTGTAATATAGAGCAACCAAAAATCATATGTACCCATAAATAGTACCAACAAAACTGCCACCCTATCCCGTAGTTTCTAAAATGGGGTCACTTTTTTGGAGTTTCTACTTTAGGGGTGCATCAGGGGGGCTTCAAATGGGACATGGTGTCAAAAAAAACAGTCCAGCAAAATCTGCCTTCCAAAAACCGTATGGCATTCCTTTCCTTCTGCGCCCTGCCGTGTGCCCGTACAGCGGTTTACGACCACATATGGGGTGTTTCTGTAAACTACAGAATCAGGGCCATAAATATTGAGTTTTGTTTGGCTGTTAACCCTTGCTTTGTTACTGGGAAAAATGGATTAAAATGGAAAATTTGCCAAAAAATTGAAATTCTGAAATTTCATCTCTATTTGCCAATAACTCTTGTGGAACACCTAAAGGGTTAACGACGTTTGTAAAATCAGTTTTGAATACCTTGAGGGGTGTAGTTTCTTAGATGGGGTCACTTTTTTGGAGTTTCTACTCTAGGGGTGCATCAGGGGGGGGCTTCAAATGGGACATGGTGTCAAAAAAAACAGTCAAGCAAAACCTGCCTTCCAAAAACCGTATGGCATTCCTTTCCTTCTGCGCCCTGCCGTGTGCCCGTACAGCAGTTTACGACCACATATGGGGTGTTTCTGTAAACTACAGAATCAGGGCCATAAATATTGAGTTTTGTTTGGCTGTTAACCCTTGCTTTGTAACTGGAAAAAAATTATTAAAATGGAAAATCTGCCAAAAACTGTGAAATTATGAAATTGTATCTCTATTTTCCATTAATTCTTGTAGAACACCTAAAGGGTTAATGATGTTTGTAAAATCAGTTTTGAATACCTTGAGGGGTGGTTTCTATTATGTAAGCCTCGCAAAGTGACTTCAGACCTGAACTGGTCCCTAAAAATTGGGTTTTTGAAAATTTCTGAAAAATTTCAAGATTTGCTTCTAAACTTCTAAGCCTTTTAACATCCCCAAAAAATAAAATATCATTCCCAAAATGATCCAAACATGAAGTAGACATATGGGGAATGTAAAGTAATAACTATTTTTGGAGGTATTACTATCTATTATAAAAGTAGAGTAATTGAAACTAAAAAATTTGCAATTTTTTACAAATTTTTGGTAAATTTGGTATTTTTTT
Organism: Bufo bufo; assembly: GCF_905171765.1. Taxonomy (NCBI): domain Eukaryota; kingdom Metazoa; phylum Chordata; class Amphibia; order Anura; family Bufonidae; genus Bufo; species Bufo bufo. Next base: position 141,690,095 of record NC_053398.1, on the reverse strand, counting down.
ATAAATAAAAATGAATTTTTTGGACTTCATTTTACCAGTGTCATGAAGTACAATATATGACGAAAAAACTATCTCAGAATGGCCTGGATAAGTAAAAGCGTTTTAAAGTTATCAGCACTTAAAGTGACACTGGTCAGATTTGCAAAAAATGCCCTTAAAGTCCTTAAGGTGAAATAGGGCTGAGTCCTTAAGGGGTTAATCACAAAGGGCACTTTCCCTTTTCTTTTCTACAAGTTTTTATTTTTTTGGAGTTTCAGCAAATGTAATAATAAAAGCTATATTTTATATGTAAAAAGGCCAAAAACAGAATCATTATAGCATTGCGCTATTGGAATAAATTCTATGAAATGAGATTCCGGGCCATTTTGAGTCTTTGTGGTAGAAATAGAATTTCTTTTACCATCATGCTGCCAATTGTAGACTTTTCCGGACCTCTCAGTTGCGCGGCAACTTTAATCTCTTAGGCTGGGTTCACAAACATTAGTTGCGTGAATCAAGTTGTTTTAAGCCTGAGCTGAGCACAATTGATAATATTTTTGTGCATTTTGTACACCAGTCCAGTGTCCATAGATGGAGATGGTTGGAAGGAAAAGGGCTGCATGCTGCATTTTTACGTTCCAAAGGCAGGAGACATCTGGCATTATTACTGATGCACTGGATGACATCAGTTTTCCTACCACACTAGAGGGCAAAAAAACAACAGATGGTTGGATAGCCTTAGGGCCCTTTTACATGGGTCGAAGCACGGGGCGAAGGACATTGCCCGTTCGTTAAGCTTTATATTTGGCAATCATCCCCTCTGCGTGGAGATGATCGTCACTATGATCGTTCATTCCCATACAGATTCATTGTTCATCGTTCATAGAAACCTTCATTCCCGATCGTTAGTCTCATCAAATTCCTACCCAAATTTCTTAAAAAAAGATCCGACCATCTGTATATTTTTACCATTTCTGTGACGAAAAAGTAGCCATCTGTACATTGATCTTTTTCACGTCTTTCTGTAGGAAATCAATATTTACAAGCCTCGCATCAAACAGAAACTCCTTTGAAATCTGTGCAGATCGTGTGAAAAAATTCTGCCTTCTATGACAGAAATGAGGAGGTCCGTTCTGATGCCACGTGGAGAACATGATACCTCATAGAAACTGAAGAATGTTGGCAGAAAAAGACACATCGTCCATCTAGTCTGCCCCTATGTTACTTCCTTACACAGGTTTATCCCAGGCAGGTGAAACTTCTCTTACTGGCATTTTCCAACCACATCTGCTGGAAGTTCCGAGCATCTACTACTCACAGAGTAAAATAACATTTCCTGACATTGCATCATTTTAGATGGTTTTTAATAAAGTTGTTGAAAAGGCTATTTACCCTTATGATACAGTGGGTGACTCAGAGTGTACACTATTTTTTATTTTATTTTTTACACTCAATAAAAACTGTACAATGTTCTGCTATGGGAAGATCAGTGCTTGCCATCACACGGCACAACATACTGTAACTGGTTCATTGCATGTTAAATGGTGGGCACCGATATGTCCAGACTAGCTAGGAGGAAGAGCAACAACGTGTCGAAATGCGTAAGTGATGCACTCAACTATCTGTAACCTCATTAATATGATAGCGTAAAATAGTCAATATTATAATTTTACAGCGCTGGACTTCTACAGCTATGTCTATGGATCCGTGAGCGTCCATGCACCCTCATCAGACGCCTGAAGGCCACACACAGGAGGACCCTTAAGGTGAGCTGCACCTGTCCATTGCTTTCACACATGGATGCTGGGTGCCTGGCCTAACGATGACCAGGAATGAAAGGTACTGGCACCTGCTTACTAGTTACTCTACGCTTGGCCCAATATGTCTTCTGTACTATGTGATTCTCGGAGCAGGGGCTTCTGCTAAATACAATCTATTTTACTAGGTATTTTGAATGCAAACACTCATTACTGTGCCTTATGCAATAAACTGGATTCTAGATTGCATCTATAAAGTAAAGGATAAAGGAGGGTCAAAAAGCAGATGACAATAAAGAACAGAACAGGGGGCAGAGCTCGGAAACGGAGGTGTAGATGTAAAAACAATGCAGCAGGAGGGGCTGGGATCAGATGTACGGCTGCACCCATCGGCTCCAGGTCTCACAGGGATTACAGGTAAGGCTGATATTGTCAGTATCGGGATTAGGAGGCAGGAAGTTAGAACCCCAGCTAATACTAACTAATACTAATACTAACACTAACTATATACATTGCTTCATTCATTGTGTACAAAATACTTCTCAAAATCTGGACCAGACTCAACCATTATGAGCTGATCCCAGGGGACATTTGTTAAGTCTTATAGATATTTAGAAAGTATTTCCACAAATATATATATATATAATGTACAAGACGGATAGATAGATAGATAGATAGATATGAAATAGATAGATAGATATGAGATAGATAGATAGATAGATAGATAGATAATAGATAATAGATAGATAGATAGATAGATAGATAGATAGATAGATAGATAGATAGATAGATAGATAATAGATAGATAGATATTAGATAGATATTAGATAGATAGATAGATAGATAGATATGAGATAGATAATAGATAGATAGATAGATAGATAGATAATAGATAGATAGATATGAGATAGATAGATACATAGATAGATAATAGATAATAGATAGATAGATAGATAGATAGATAATAGATACATAGATAGATAATAGATAATAGATAGATAGATAATAGATAGATAGATAATAGATAATAGATAGATAGATAGATAGATAAACTGTTCCAGGTAAAATGCCCTATAAAGACCAGATGTCGCTGCCTCCGACTGGAGAAGAAATACTTCAGTCTCCAGAAGCGTCGAATCTTCTTTACTGTGAGAGCTGTGACTCTGTGGAATAGACGTCCTCAGGACGGGGTCACAGCAGGAACAGGGGACGGGTTTATAAAGGGTTTAGGCTACTTTCACACTAGCGTTTTTGTTTTCCAGCATTGAGTTCCGTCATAGGGTCTCAATACCGGAAAAAAATGCTTCCGTTTTGTCCCCATTCATCGTCAATGGGGACAAAACTGAACTTAACAGAACGGAGAGCTACAAAATGCATTCCGTTCCGTTTAGTTGCGTTCCCGTACCGGAGAAAGCAAACGGCAACATGTTGTAGTTTGCTTTCCATCCTGGGAGGCGGAGCAAGACGGATCCGACATGACCGCTAATGCAAGTCAATGGGGACGGATAAGTTTTCTCTGCCAGAATAGAAAACGGATCCGTCCTTCATTGACTTTCAATGGAGCTCATGACGGATCACCATCAAGGTTTTAACCTTCATCATTAAAGACAACCTCTTCTCTGAAGATAGATGTGGATCCAGGGGCTGGGAACTGGGAAAAAATACTAAAAGTGGCCCCGTTCTGTAGTCGGGTCCAAATTGATGGAAGGCAAGGCCAGCTATACCATATCGTGGCACGTTATACCGCCCCAACAGAGCCAAATACCACAGCCCATCACAAAATACATCCCTAAAAACTTCCACTTCGGCAGAATGGGAAATTTCTCCGTAAGGTCCATGGCCAATCTGCCCCTGTGTGGGTCTGTCACTTGGGATCTCTGACGTCCAGCTATGACAGCCTGGGGGAGCTCCAGGTGGTCATACATCCTCCAGTAGGGTAAATGTAGTATTGAAGTGAATGACTGATCATGGAATGCAGGAGACTGCGAGATCAGATGTCACTTTTATTTAGAGACTCACTACTCAGACTGAACGATGTCACAAAATAATGCTTTGACATACACCTTAAGGCCTCATGCACATGACCGTATGTGTTTTGCAGTCTGCAAATTGCGGATCCGCCATATTTTGTTTCCGGGTCCGTTCCGTTTTTTTTGCGGATAGGATGCGGACCTATTAATTTCAATGGGTCCGCAAAAAACGCGGACAGCACACTGTGTGCTATCCGCATCAGTATGTCCGTTCCGTTGCTCCGCAAAAAAAATAGTGCATGTCCTATTTTTTCTAGTTTGCGGACAAGGATAGGCATTATTACAATGGATCCGCAAAAAAAAGGTCATCCGTTTTTTTTTGCGGATCCGCAATTTGCGGACCGCAAAACACATACGGTCATGTGCATGTAGCCTTATTGTTAGGATACTTTCACACTTGCGTTTTTCTTTTCCGGCATAGAGTTCAGTCCTAGAGGCTCAATACCGGAAAAGAACTGATCAGTTTTATCCCCACGCATTCTGGATGGAGAGCGATCCGTTCAGGATGCATCAGGACGTCTTCAGTTCAGTCTTTTCGACTGATCAGGATGGAGATAATACCGCAGCATGCTACGGTTTTATCTCCAGCCCAAAGAAAACAGAACACTTGCCTGAATAGGAATGTACTAGTGCAATTCAAAATACCGGAATGCCGGATCCGTCCTTCCGGTCTGCGCATGCGCAGACCGGTAAAAATGTGAAAAAAAAAATAGAAATGGATCTGTTTGTCCGTATGACAAACGGACAGATGGATCCGCTCTTGCAATGCATTTGTGAGACGGATCCGCATCCGGATCCGTCTACAAATGCTGTCCGGTTGCATGCAGATTGCCTGATCCGGCAGGCAGTTGCGGCGAGTGTGAAAGTAACCTTACTAGAATACAGCACTACATGTCTCTTACATCCAGTGACGTCTCCTCTGATGTAGACAGGGGTGGGATTCAAATTTTTAATGACAGGTTCCCTACTCAATGGCGGAAACGCCGTGTCACGACACATGTTTACATATACATACACCATATACAGTACAGACCAAAAGTTTGGACGCACCTTCTCATTCAAAGAGTTTTCTTTATTTTCATGACTATGAAGGCATCAAAACTATGAATTAACACATGTGGAATTATATACATAACAAACAAGTGTGAAACAACTGAAAATATGTCATATTCTAGGTTCTTCAAAGTAGCCACCTTTTGCTTTGATTACTGCTTTGCACACTCTTGGCATTCTCTTGATGAGCTTCAAGAGGTAGTCCCCTGAAATGGTCTTCCAACAGTCTTGAAGGAGTTCCCAGAGATGCTTAGCACTTGTTGGCCCTTTTGCCTTCACTCTGCGGTCCAGCTCACCCCAAACCATCTCGATTGGGTTCAGGTCCGGTGACTGTGGAGGCCAGGTCATCTGGCACAGCACCCCATCACTCTCCCTCATGGTCAAATAGCCCTTACTTTCAAAGTTTTCCCAATTTTTCGGCTGACTGACTGACCTTCATTTCTTAAAGTAATGATGGCCCCTCATTTTTCTTTACTTAGCTGCTTTTTTCTTGCCATAATACAAATTCTAACAGTCTATTCAGTAGGACTATCAGCTGTGTATCCACCTGACTTCTCCTCAACACCACTGATGGTCTCAACCCCATTTATAAGGCAAGAAATCCCACTTATTAAACCTGACAGGGCACACCTGTGAAGTGAAGACCATTTCAGGGGACTACCTCTTGAAGCTCATCAAGAGAATGCCAAGAGTGTGCAAAGCAGTAATCAAAGCAAAAGGTGGCTACTTTGAAGAACCTAGAACTTGTTTGTTATGTATATAATTCCACATGTGTTAATTTATAGTTTTGATGCCTTCAGTGTGAATCTACAATTTTCATAGTCATGAAAATAAAGAAAACTCTTTGAATGAGAAGGTGTGTCCAAACTTTTGGTCTGTACTGTATATGCAACACACACAAATACACCATATACACTCACCTAAAGAATTATTAGTGCCCCCATACTAATACGGTGTTGGACCCCCTTTTGCCTTCAGAACTGCCTTAATTCTACATGGCATTGATTCCACAAGGTGCTGATAGCATTCTTTAGAAATGTTGGCCCATATTGATAGGATAGCATCTTGCAGTTGATGGAGATTTGAGGGATGCACATCCAGGGCACGAAGCTCCTGTTCCACCACATCCCAAAGATGCTCTATTGGGTTGAGATCTGGTGACTGTGGGGGCCATTTTAGTGCAGTGAACTCATTGTCATGTTCAAGAAACCAATTTGAAATGATTCGAGCTTTGTGACATGGTGCATTATCCTGCTGGAAGTAGCCATCAGAGGATGGATACATGTTCTCATTCTGTTTACGCCAAATTCGGACTCTACCATTTGAATGTCTCAACAGAAATCGAGACTCATCAGACCAGGCAACATTTTTACAGTCTTCAACAGTCCAATTTTGGTGAGCTCATGCAAATTGTAGCCTCTTTTTCCTATTTGTAGTGGAGATGAGTGGTACCCGGTGGGGTCTTCTGCTGTTGTAGCCCATCCGCCTCAAGGTTGTGCGTGTTGTGGCTTCACAAATGCTTTGCTGCAGACCTCGGTTGTAACGAGTGGTTATTTCAGTCAACGTTGCTCTTCTATCAGCTTGAATCAGTCGGCCCATTCTCCTCTGACCTCTAGCATCCACAAGGCATTTTTGCCCACAGGACTGCCGCATACTGGATGTTTTTCCCTTTTCACACCATTCTTTGTAAACCCTAGAAATGGTTGTGCGTGAAAATCCCAGTAACTGAGCAGATTGTGAAATACTCAGACCGGCCCGTCTGGCACCAACAACCATGCTACGCTCAAAATTGGTTAAATCACCTTTCTTTCCCATTCTGACATTCAGTTTGGAGTTCAGGAGATTGTCTTGACCAGGAGCACCCCCCTAAATGCATTGAAGCAACTGCCATGTGATTGATTGACTAGATAATTGCATTAATGAGAAATAGAACAGGTGTTCCTAATAATTCTTTAGGTGAGTGTATATACATGGTACACACACATAAATACACTATATACAAGATACACACAAATACACTGTATATATACATGGTACACACACACAAATACACTGTATATATACATGGTTCACACACACAAATACATCATATATACACTACACACATAAATACACCATATATATACATGTACACACACATAAATACACCATATATACACTATACACACATACCACTCAACTAAGGAGCTAAACTATCAACCGTGCGTGACGCAATGGAGCGAACATCTCCAGCTGCCCGCTGCCGCGAGATCACCGGATCGGGACTCAGCCGGTAACACGGTTCTCCGATCCAGTTGTAATTTTAACAACCTGATCTGGAGAACTGGAGGCAACTGGCTGGATCCCATGCCTGGATGTAGCTGTCCTTTTTCCTCATCTTCTCCATTTGGACCAGAGGATAGGGCATCAGTAAAAAAAAACTCTCAGAAAACCCCTTTGCACGTTATTATCATCACTTGATGAAACTGGCTTGACCTTGCCTTAATATTCCATCAAGTTCCTCACAACTCTTCATTTTGTGGCGTAGGTCGCTTTATAGCTATTAATCTCATTATGCTTCCTGTTTAATGCTTTTCCCCTTTTTCCCCTTTGCATAGGGCTGATGTAGATTATGTGGAAGGTCTGGGGAGGCAAGTTTTCCCTGATATTCCTGATATCTGCTCAGACAGTGGGATACATCTATCTTATGATGTCGCTGCAATACAACAAGCCACCTCCTCCCGAAACCAAGCCTGAACGCGTGCACATCCTCATCCTGTCAACATGGAGATCGGGTTCCTCCTTCACCGGTCAAATCTTCAGTCAACACCCCGATGTCTTCTACTTGATGGAACCTACGTGGCACGTGTGGAATTCCTTGCCAAATCACAACGTTAAAGTCTTACAAATGGCCGTGCGGGACGTGGTCCGCTCCGTCTTCTCATGCGACATGTCAGTATTTGATGCCTATATGCCACGGAATAGGCTTAAGTCCACTTTATTTCAGTGGGAGACCAGCCGAGCTTTATGTTCTCCGCCAGCCTGCAACGTTTTTGGGCGTGGTGACATCGTATCCCAGAACGATTGCCAGAAGCTTTGCAAATTGTACCCGTTTGATACTGTTGAGAGTTCATGTCATACCTACAGCCACGTGGTAGTAAAAGAAGTGAGGTTCTTCAGTTTGAAGAGTCTTTACCCACTGTTCAAAGATCCATCTCTTAACTTCAAGGTTCTTCACTTGGTGAGGGATCCAAGAGCCATCTTCCAGTCCCGAGAGAGGGCGGCTGCTGAGCTCCATTCCGATAACAATATCATTATGAAGGGCTTATCGGGAAACAAATCTAGTGACGAGGACCTACCTTATAGACTGATGGAAACGATATGTAAGAGTCAAGTAGACATATACCTTGCAGCCACCAATGGCAACCACAGTTCCTTGGATAGTCGCTATATGATGGTACGTTACGAAGACATAGTACAGAACCCCATTGAGAAAACGAGGCAGATGTATGAATTCGGTAATCTTACTTTCACCCCCAAACTTCAATACTGGATACACAACTTAACCCATGGAAGTGGCCATGGGAGTAAGTTTGTTATCAACTCCAGAGACGCGGTCAATGTCTCTAAAGCATGGCGGAAATCTCTCCAGTTTGAATCTGTCCAAAGGATACAAGACGTGTGTGCTGGGGCGATGGAAGTTTTTGGGTACAAATCTGTTAAAAGCCAAGAAGCGCAAAATGACTTAGATTATAAATTATTGCTGCCTATAAGTGAGAGAGTAAAAAAAACATCCGATCTTGAATGAAGAGACGCTGGGTACTATTCTATTAGACTGTATGTATGAGATTTATAAAAACTGGTGTAAAGTAAAACTGGCTTAGTTCCCCGTAACAACCAATCAGATTCCACCTTTCATTTTCCAAAGGAGCTCTGAAAAATGAAAGCTGGAATCTGACGGGTTGCTAAGACAGTTGTACTTTACACCAGTTTTGATTCATCTCACCCTGCGTCTATAATTTAATGTGTGTCGTTTGGTGTGTTGTAATAAAAAAAAAAAATCTGATTAATACAGCAGAAAAGCAGTTTCATCACTGTCCACTCTCTGCACTCAACTCATTTAGCCTTAAAAGATCGGAATACTTCAAGATAGGCTGGCCGCTACAGACGCACTACTGTACGAATTCCTAAACAGGCAGTGTACCTATAGAAAGCGGATAACTGTGCTCGCTGACTGAGAAAAGCAACCTATCAGCAGCCATGCCATGAAATTTCACATCTCAGTTATGCATTATTAATAAGATTTTTTTGTAATCTATTTAGATGTAGAATATGGAGCTTTTTCTTACACTTTCTGTGTAGTTTCTAGGCATCTGTCAGAGTCCGCCCCTTCTCTGTCCCTCCATAACCCAGTGTTTCCCGACCAGAGTTCCTTGAGCTCTGATTAGGGCCTAGACCGATGCTCTTTGAGGCAGGAACATCATTAGGGGGCCCCCGAATGTGCAAACATTTTTTCAGGTGTTCCTCTATGGTAAAATGGGTGGGAATCACCACCCTGAACTAAATATTTTCAAGGGCTGTTGAATATATAAAGACCCTCTCACTGAACCGATCCTAGGGATTTTACGAGACTTACGGTATCTGATCGGTGGGGGTTCAACACCCGGGACCCCCGACGATCAGCTGTTTGAGAAGACAGCGGCGCTCGCAGTAGCGCAGTGGCCTTCTCACAGATTTCCCTAGGCCAGTGATGACACGTTCATCAGTCACGTGGCCTACGAGCAGCTCAGCCCCATAGAAGTGAAAGGGGCTGAGCGAGATACCAAGCACAGCCACTATACTATGTACAGAGCTGTGCTTGGTGAGTAGGGAGAAGGCCGTAGCGCTCACAGGTGGCTTCTCAGACAGCTGATCGGTGGGGGTCCCTCGTATCGGAAGTATGCAGAGGATTGGTCTTCAGTAAAAAAAAAAATTGGAAAACACCTTTAAAGTCTTTTTATGCTGGCCGATAATTGGACTAACTAGCAGGATGTGCTACTTACAATATGCAAACTGTATAGGGACTGAATGATCGCACTAACGATTGTTCTTCCCCTATATAGTATACATCAGGACGTGTAAAAGGCCCTTTAATTGAACACCTATCGACTTGCTATAAATCAGCCTATGTAAAAGGACCCTTAGACTCACAAATTCTTGACTGAGGGCAGCACTACTCAGTCTTTTCAGCAATGTGTGAAGAAGGAAGACGCAGCATTCCCAAGGATCAAGTAGCCTTGTGGATTTATTTACCGCCATGGAGAAATTTTCCGCCTTTTCGCATGCAATGGGATGCTGTGGTCCTGGGGGGCTTTGTAGACAGGCTACTAGTTCTCACGTCTCATGAATCAGCAGGAAATTGATCACATTATTAAAGGGGTTAACTGGCAGTTTCAGAAATGTATACTGTGTTACTTCACTTTATTTCTGAAAGAAGACACAGTAATCAAGTGATCAGGAGTCAACAGACCCCCATTGTTAATCAGACCTCAGATCAGACCCCCATTCCTCATCAGACCCCAAACAGACCTCAGATGAGACACAAAACAAATAAATGAACTTACCTCTCTTGCTCTGGACGGTGCTCAGCGCTCCCTGGTCTTCCTCAGATGCCTCGCTGCAGTGTGACCCGACAGCGCAGTCAGAAGAAGACCAGGGAGCGGTGAGTACTGCCAGCAGAAGGAGTGTAATGGAAGTGCTAACTAGTTTTTGCTTCAGACGCACTGCCATTTTTCCTCCACGTTGGAGGGCAAAAGGTGTGGGAAATACGGTAGTTTTGGGTTGGCTGTACAGGGGTAAGGAGTCTAAGGGATCCCCATTTTTTTTTTAGCATTAACTCCCACAGGGAGGTAAGGATTTTACTGTAGGAGAATCCCCAGGTTTCAGTCCCAAGAGAAGTCATTAGTTAGTAGCCGGACACAATAATGATGAGGTGGGCCCCGGCACGGGACAGACAAAAAGAAGAACAATCAGGCGGTCCAGGACCAGAGAGTAGAAGAGACTTATATAAAGATAAGCAGGCACTCTTTTATCCAAGAATGTACCAAGGAAAATGTCAAAAAATGAAGGAAAATTTGATTTCATCCACACATATAGACAAATTGCATAAAAAACATGAGATATTATTCTTCAATAAAACATAGAAAGATGCTCGGCGTCCCACGTGATCGGACTCTCCCTTGAATGGCTGATAGCAGCGTGCTTTACTTGATTTAATGCGCTTGAAATCTTTTAGGCAAAGTCGTTCCTGTAGTCACCGGACATTTGTATCAGCTCGGTGAGGGGACTTTTTTGGGGGTTCACCGGACATTTGTATCAGCTCGGTCAGGGGACATTTGTATCAGCTTGGTCAGGGGACTTTTTTGGGGGTTCACCGGACATTTGTATCAGCTTGGTCAGGGGACTTTTTTGGGGGTTCACCGGACATTTGTATCAGCTCGGTCAAGAGTCTTTTTTTGGGGTTGCTTATAGTACCATATAAGTAGAAGAGACTTAGTAAAGCCAAGTTTGCAACACAGGAACAGAAGACCTGAGTTTGCAATACATGAACAGCGTTGAGGTAGCAGAAATGGTGGGCAGGAGCAGGTCAGACCATGGACAGCATCCAGGAGTGGTCCAGGGAGAGAACCAGGAGCTGCAGAGGGGGGAGGCCTCAAACAGATCCAAACTGTTAGCAGAAGGAAGCCTTCGATGGAACCACTTGGTATCATGTGTAGTTACCTAGGTCTACGGAGAAACATTATCCTGGCATTGGAAGCTTTTGAAACGTTCAGACTTTGTGCAGGCCTCGTTCTACGTCCCTCATTAGCTTTTTTTATTTATTTGCATACTTAGTTATTTTTGGAACTCCTACAGAAGTGACTGAAGAATGCTGAGCATGTGTGATGACCGGTATACTCACAGCAGCCGCGAGATGAGTCGTCGGGGCTCTGGTGGTCCCCGCCAGTGTAATTTTACTGTTCAGGCAGTGTGTTGTGCAGCCAATCACTGGCCTCAGCAGTCACGTGTGCAGTACATGCTGCCTCATTGCTCATACCAGCGATTGGCTGCAGCGGTCACAAGGATACGGTGTGTCATGGCTACAGGAAAATTAACAAAGACTTGGCATAGACAACCGGAGCATCTGTGCTGGAGAGGTGGACAATTTGTTTTACTTATTCTTTATTTAATTAGAAAAAGCAGAATACCAGCAAAAGCCGCACCCATGTGTACTTAAGCACAATATCAATACAAGTCATCCAAAAAAAAGGAAGATATCATCAGTACACATAGGTAGCGGAGTAACAGCCAAGTAAAGTTTATTGTTATATTTTATAACATTTCCTGCAATTTGTTAAATTTGTTAAACTCCCGAACAATCCCTTGAAGATTTCTGGAACCCTGATGAGAACCTACTGATAGTTTGTTATAAGTGTGCACAGACCTGTGGGCTGGGGGGGCAGTGCTCCTGGGTGTGGGGGAATATCACTGCGGGTACTGCTGACCCTTCTGGTCCCAAGTTCATAAAAATCTGACAATTGGGGTGCATTCACACTGCCATATTTTCGATCCGCGTCCAATCTGCATTTTTTGCGGATCGTACGTGGACCCATTCATTTTTATGGGGCCGCAAAACACGCGGACAACACGTGGATGTCCTCCGTGTGTGGTCTGCATTCCCTAAAAACATTAAAGTGAATGGTTCTGTGATCCGCTGCGGCTGCCCCACAGTCGGTGTTCGTGCATTGCGGGCCTCAGCACGGACACGGGGTGCACGCGTTCGTGTGCAGGAGGCCTAATACTGCGGACCTCTGAAAGTGTCCTGCGGTATCTGGCCCCAAGACGTTAGCAGCAGATGCTTTCAGCGCTGGAAGATCTTAGGTGCGGCCTCCATGAATCGGCCACTTTTTGCAGCACAACTCGATCAATTGAGGTCTCAGGATTTGAAGTCAAAACCTGGATCTCTTTGCAATGTTCCCTCCCATTAGATTCTCTTTATGATCAGGGGCGTAGCTATAGGGGTGCAGAGGTAGCAGTCGCTACCAGGCCCAGGAGCCTGATGGGGCCCAAAGACCCTTGTGCCACATAAGAAGATACTGGTATTATAGAAAGTGAATGCTGGTCAAGTTACACCTCTGGCTGGAGGGAAGGGGTTAGGTCAACAATTTGGCATGGCAGAGGGCAGCAAGAAGGCGATGTGCTCCCCTGACCATAAAGCACAGAGACGGGGGGCCCAAGCTGAACTCCCGCGCCTGGGCCCATGAGCCTTCAGATACGCCCCTGTTTATGACAATGTTTGTCTGGCCTCTAGAACGGCCTTCTGGTATTTTGTCTTCCTGGATTTCGGTCTCTCTCATATTGACCTACTTTCCATTTGTATAATGCGATTCTGTCCCACCTCATTATCCACTCGAGGACTGCACCGCTCATCCTTGTTGGGCCAATTGTTAGACTTCTACTGCCTTACTGATCTGGGCTTATGTCAGATATCTGTTCTGTTTTTAGATTTTTGGTCCTGTGATACAGTTTTGTTTGTCTTTATGTATTTTATTATAGACTTTCATGAACATTGATTAAGCATAAAAAGGGGGAACCGCGGGGACAGATGACCACACGTAACTTGGGTTCTAGATTAACTGGCTTTACTGAACCAAGCGATAAAGGTTTAGTTCAAGTACAATGTCCTGAATAGCTTTCTTTTTAGGACCAGCTATAACTCTTTGGTCACGGTGTGAACCACAAACCTGGCTTTAGATTCTCTCAGTCAATACTATACTTGTCCCCATAGGTTCTCGGCGCTGGCAGGACATTTTAGGTGACACGCAGCTGCACAAAGTTTCAGATAACCTCAATGATATTCTGTCACCGCCAGCTCTCTGAGAAGGTCTGGCAGACGTTCTTCTCTACCTCTTGCATGATGTTCTTTGTTTTGGTTTCACTTTGTCATCTCCTTTCCTTCTCCCAGCTGTCACCTATTTACACTAATTGCCTCCCTTTATATTCCCTCCCATACTGCCTCACTTTGCGGTTTATACTTCTTCCTGGATTGAAGTCTTCACTGCTGGAAGACTTCTGTTACTGCTTGTTCAGATAAGTCCTTTCATGTATTGTGTTTCCTTCCTGGCTTGATTCTAGGTGACCCTGACTCCCTCTGTATTAAGTGCAGGGAGCCGGTGGTCGTGTCCCCTCACTATTATAGGGTTTTCAGGTGTCACACAGTCTAGGTACGAGGGCATGCAATCGTCTACCTCTGAGACCCTTGTATGTGCTTAGCAGTCAGGGTGAGCTCTTAGGGTTTTATAGGGGTCACCTTTATGCTCCTTAGTTTGGGATCAAGCCAGTCGGATGTTTATCCATAACTTCCATCTATCTGCAACATCATCCTTGACATATTCAGGCTGCTCTGTTCCCACTACAGAATTTACCAAACTACGGGCTGGACTGGTAATATTTGGGGCAGTACTGATGATCCGCAGGGACAAGGCATCAGCCTCTCGCTGCTTCCAACCAGGATAATAGGCTTTGCCTGGCACTGTCCCCAAAGCTTCCATGTTTTTCCCCACAACCTCCTGATGAAGATTCTTGCCAGATTCATGCACTGAGGGGACCATACCCTCTTCCTACCAGGCTGCCGCACCTCTCCCGATCATACACATGTCTACCACGCCACGGTACATAAACTCCAAGCTTCTCCAGCTTTCTCCTCTAAATCTCAAGAACCGCACAACTACTTCACCTGTATGTTGGAAGAAGCCTTCTCCACCCGGAGTGCGGAGTGATGGAGGCTCGCTTACCGGCTGCTGCTCCCCACTTTCTTTCCCTGAGCGTCAAAAAGAACCCCTCAGGATGGACTCGGCACAGGAGGGGAGGAAGAAGGTAAGGCTAAGGACGCATTCACATCACCAGTTTGTTTTCCGTTCTTCTGATCCGTCAGAAGAATAGAAAATAAATAAATAAATAAAAAACTGATCTATTTTTTGGAGTATCAGTTTTTGTCAGTTCCATTAGATCCGTTATTTTAAATGGGGGAAAAAGTGCTCCTCGCAGGACTTTTCTCCCATCAACAGATCTCTGAGGGAACTGACACAAACTGATACTCCAAAAAGACGGAACAGTTATTTTTCGAGCAAATTGATGCCCAAAATAAAAGGATCTGTTTTTTGAAAAGTTTTTTCTGTTCTTCCGATGAATCAGAAGAACCAAAAACAAAACTGTGATGTGAATGCACCCTAAGGGCTCATGCACACGAATGTATTTTCTTCCCATGTCTGTTCCGTTATTTTTTTGCGGACCGTATGCGGAACCATTCATTTCAATGGGTACGCAAAAAAACTGAAGGTACTCCGTGTGCATTCCGTTTTTCGTTTGTCCATATGTCCGTTTTGCAAAAAAATAGAACATGTCCTATTATAGGATAGTCCCCCAGCCCCATAGGATAGGACTGTTCTATTAGGGGCCAGCTATTCTGTTGCGCAAACTACGGAATGCATATGGACGCCATCCATATTTTTTGCGGATCCATTTTTAGTCTGGCTGCCTCTTACCATGCACTGCCGTGCCGCCGTCGGAACTCCGCCCCCGCCACCATTATAGTTAATGGGGACAGAGCGGCAGTCCGGGGGCACACGTGAACTAGCGACATGACGGATCCGACAGGCTGTTCACCCGCCGGACTCCCCTGCCGCTAATGTGAAAGTACCCTAAGGGCTCGTTCACACGACCGTATGTCTTTTTCAGTGTTCTGCGGGCCGTTTTTCCCCAATCTGTTTTTTTTTTTCAGTAGTGTTTCCGGTTCCGTTTTTCCGTATGGCATATACAGTATACAGTAATTACATAGAAAAAATTGGGCATAAAATTTTCAATAGATGGTTCCGCAAAAACGGAACGGATACGGAAGACATATGTAGTACATTCTGTATGTGTTCTGTTTTTTTTGCGGACCCATTGACTTCAATGGAGCCACGGAACGTGATTTGCGGGCAATAATAGAACATGTTCTATCTTTCAAAGGAAAAACGGAAATACGGAAACGGAATGCATATGGAGTACATTCCGTTTTTTTTTTTGCGGAACCATTGAAATGAATGGTTCCGTATATGGCCCGTTTACGGAACGCAAAAAACTTTTGTGTGAACGAGCCCTAACACGGATCATTATGGGTGACAAAATGTTTGCGCGGCAGGTGGCCAGTTGTATGCGGAGGCGTTCTCCTGCCATCTAGTGGTGAAAAGTGGTAGCAAACAGTAATAATCCCTAATGGGTGACAGTATTACGTCACATTGATGAGGGTGTATTCACATGGGCTGTGCGCTCTCCTTTCGCAAAGGACCAGTGGCATAGCCGGGGGGGGGGCGCAAAAAATTGCAGGGGGCGCCAGACAGCAGGAATTTCAATGTGGGCCATGGGAGCTTATGTTTCCCGTCCCCTCCGTTCAGCCTCAAGGCTTCAGGCTAGTGACCTAAAGCCTATGAGGCAGTAGAGCGGTGCAGAAGATCGCGATTACCTCACCGTGACCTCCTGCGCCGGGTCTCGCGAGATGACGTGATGACGCAGCGCAGGAGGTCACAGTGATGTATTTGTGACCGCCTGCCCTGGGACGTTTGAAGACAGGCCAGAAACGGTGACAGAGTAAGGAAGAGAGGTAAGTATTTATTTATTGTTTTAATAGGCAGGCCATGGACTGGGGGCACTATGGGGGTGGAGGACATAATACAAAGGAGGCAATCATATATGGCAAGGATGGGGGTCATGGACTGGGGGCACTATGGAGTGGAGGACATTATAAAAGGAGGCAATCATATATGGAAAGGATGGGGGCCATGGACTGGGGGCACTATGGGGGTGGAGGACATTATAAAAGGAGGCAATTATATATGGAAAGGATGGGGGCCATGGACTGGGGGCACTATGGGGGTGGAGGACATTATACAAAGGAGGCAATCATATATGGAAAGGATGGGGGCATTGGACTGGGGGCACTATGGGGGTGGAGGACATAATACAAAGGAGGCAATCATATATGGAAAGGATGGAGGCCATGGACTGGGGGCACTATTGGGGTGGAGGACATAATACAAAGGAGGCAATCATATATGGAAAGGATGGGGGCCATGGACTGGGGGCACTATGGGGGTGGAGGACATTATAAAAGGAGGCAATCATATATGGAAAGGATGGGGGCCATGGACTGGGGGCACGATGGGGCTGGGGGACATTATAAAAGGAGGCAATCATATATGGAAAGGATGGGGGCCATGGACTGGGGGCACTATGCGGGTGGAGGACATTATAAAAGGAGGCAATCATATATGGAAAGGATGGGGACCATGGACTGGGGGCACTATGGGGGTGGAGGACATTATAAAAGGAGGCAATCATATATGGAAAGGATGGGGGTCATGGACTGGGGGCACTATGGGGGTGGAGGACATTATAAAAGGAGGCAATCATATATGGAAAGGATGGGGGCCATGGACTGGGGGCACTATGGGGGTGGAGGACATTATAAAAGGAGGCAATTATATATGGAAAGGATGGGGGCCATGGACTAGGGGCACTATGCGGGTGGAGGACATTATAAAAGGAGGCAATCATATATGGAAAGGATGGGGGCATTGGACTGGGGGCACTATGGGGGTGGAGGACATAATACAAAGGAGGCAATCATATATGGAAAGGATGGAGGCCATGGACTGGGGGCACTATTGGGGTGGAGGACATTATAAAAGGAGGCAATCATATATGGAAAGGATGGGGGCCATGGACTGGGGGCACGATGGGGCTGGGGGACATTATAAAAGGAGGCAATCATATATGGAAAGGATGGGGGCCATGGACTGGGGGCACTATGCGGGTGGAGGACATTATAAAAGGAGGCAATCATATATGGAAAGGATGGGGACCATGGACTGGGGGCACTATGGGGGTGGAGGACATTATAAAAGGAGGCAATCATATATGGAAAGGATGGGGGTCATGGACTGGGGGCACTATGGGGGTGGAGGACATTATAAAAGGAGGCAATCATATATGGAAAGGATGGGGGCCATGGACTGGGGGCACTATGGGGGTGGAGGACATTATAAAAGGAGGCAATTATATATGGAAAGGATGGGGGCCATGGACTAGGGGCACTATGCGGGTGGAGGACATTATAAAAGGAGGCAATCATATATGGAAAGGATGGGGGCATTGGACTGGGGGCACTATGGGGGTGGAGGACATAATACAAAGGAGGCAATCATATATGGAAAGGATGGAGGCCATGGACTGGGGGCACTATTGGGGTGGAGGACATAATACAAAGGAGGCAATCATATATGGAAAGGATGGGGGCCATGGACTGGGGGCACTATGGGGGTGGAGGACATTATAAAAGGAGGCAATCATATATGGAAAGGATGGGGGCCATGGACTGGGGGCACTATGCGGGTGGAGGACATTATAAAAGGAGGCAATCATATATGGAAAGGATGGGGGCCATGGACTGGGGGCACTATGGGGGTGGAGGACATTATAAAAGGAGGCAATCATATATGGAAAGGATGGGGGCCATGGACTGGGGGCACGATGGGGCTGGGGGACATTATAAAAGGAGGCAATCATATATGGAAAGGATGGGGGCCATGGACTGGGGGCACTATGCGGGTGGAGGACATTTTAAAAGGAGGCAATCATATATGGAAAGGATGGGGGCCATGGACTGGGGGCACTATGGGGGTGGAGGACATTATAAAAGGAGGCAATCATATATGGAAAGGATGGGGGTCATGGACTGGGGGCACTATGGGGGTGGAGGACATTATAAAAGGAGGCAATCATATATGGAAAGGATGGGGGCCATGGACTGGGGGCACTATGGGGGTGGAGGACATTATAAAAGGAGGCAATTATATATGGAAAGGATGGGGGCCATGGACTGGGGGCACTATGGGGGTGGAGGACATTATACAAAGGAGGCAATCATATATGGAAAGGATAGGGGCATTGGACTGGGGGCACTATGCGGGTGGAGGACATTATAAAAGGAGGCAATCATATATGGAAAGGATGGGGGCCATGGACTGGGGGCACTATGGGGGTGGAGGACATTATAAAAGGAGGCAATCATATATGGAAAGGATGGGGGCCATGGACTGGGGGCACTATGGGGGTGGAGGACATTATAAAAGGAGGCAATCATATATGGAAAGGATGGGGGCCATGGACTGGGGGCACGATGGGGCTGGGGGACATTATACAAAGGAGGCAATCATATATGGAAAGGATGGAGGCCATTATTACAATGATAATACAGAGGGGGTCATTATATATTAAAATAATACAGAGGGCATTATACATATGGGCACTAGGGGGGAGGTTAGGTATTTTATCTAGTGGCACTACAGAGGGTCATTGTAACTACATGGGGCACTGCAGCGGGTCTTTATGAATACTTGAACCACTATAGGAGGTATTATAAATACTGCAGACAAGTATAGGAGACTTTATTACTGCTGCATGCTCTTATAGGGTTGTTACTGCTGGTGGCATTATTATTGAGCACATATTAATGGGGATGCTATTGGAGGTACTGTGGGGCAGTGTTCCTCAACTCCAGTCCTCAGGGCCCACCTGCCGGTCAGGATTTGAGAGTATCCCACAGAATGAACACCTGAGGTAAGTCCTGATGCACTGACACTAATTGTATCACTTCTCAATACTGAGGAAATCCTGAGCACAGGAGCGGCCGGTGGTCCCTGAGGACTGGAGGTGAACGCCGTAGGGAACGCCGTTTGGGAGCATATTATTATGGGGGACTATTTGAATGGAACTAGCTCAGTATTGGGGGTAGCACCAGGAAGGGGAGGATGATAGTAAAGAAGGTGTCATGGCGGTCTTCTCTCCGAATGAAGACGCTGAGGAAAGTCTACATGACGGGAGACGTCACTGGATGGAGGAGGCATGTGCTGCTGTATTCTCCTGTAAATTTAATAGCGATGTATGTAATGTCCATCCAAATATCTGTTTCACGGTAGGGTTGGGGGGAGGGTGGATATAGAATATGGCCCACCCTCCCGCAGCCCGGCCCCAGACTTCGGGTCACACTGTGTTCTGAATTCTGGGCCTTCACACCCATCTACTACATCATCTGTACTCAGAGTTAGCACTGTGTTATCTGTGGTGTTACATAGGACTGCAGGTGACATCTACTACATCATCTGTACTCAGAGTTATCACTGTGTTATCTGTGGTGTTACATAGGACTGCAGGTGACATCTACTACATTATCTGTACTAAGAGTTATCACTGTGTTATCTGTGGTGTTACATAGGACTGCAGGTGACATCTACTACATTATCTGTACTAAGAGTTATCACTGTGTTATCTGTGGTGTTACATAGGACTGCAGGTGACATCTACTACATCATCTGTACTCAGAGTTATCACTGTGTTATCTGTGGTGTTACATAGGACTGCAGGTGACATCTACTACATTATCTGTACTAAGAGTTATCACTGTGTTATCTGTGGTGTTACATAGGACTGCAGGTGACATCTACTACATTATCTGTACTAAGAGTTATCACTGTGTTATCTGTGGTGTTACATAGGACTGCAGGTGACATCTACTACATTATCTGTACTAAGAGTTATCACTGTGTTATCTGTGGTGTTACATAGGACTGCAGGTGACATCTACTACATTATCTGTACTAAGAGTTATCACTGTGTTATCTGTGGTGTTACATAGGACTGCAGGTGACATCTACTACATTATCTGTACTCAGAGTTATCACTGTGTTATCTGTGGTGTTACATAGGACTGCAGGTGACATCTACTACATCATCTGTACTCAGAGTTATCACTGTGTTATCTGTGGTGTTACATAGGACTGCAGGTGACATCTACTACATTATCTATACTCAGAGTAATCACTGTGTTATCTGTGGTGTTACATAGGACTGCAGGTGACATCTACTACATCATCTGTACTCAGAGTTATCACTGTGTTATCTGCGGTGTTACATAGGACTGCAGGTGACATCTACTACATTATCTGTACTCAGAGTTATCACTGTGTTATCTGTGGTGTTACATAGGACTGCAGGTGACATCTACTACATTATCTGTACTCAGAGAGTTATTACTGTGTTATCTGTGCTGTTACATAGGACTGCAAGTGACATCTACTACTGTAATGACCGGCATCACGCAGAGGGAGGGAAATGGGAAGGCCCTGTCCAAGGGAGAGGGAAGATGTTGACCCCTGACTCACCTTGCGGCTGGCACCTGACTGCCCTGACGTCCCTAGACGGGTTCCTCACCCGTACGCCGATCACGTGCCTAAACCCTGGCTTTCCCTAAGATGAGCCCTACGTAGTGAATAGGGCGGTGGGAACACTGGTCCGCACCACTGACACTAAAGGGAAACACTAGGGAGAAGACAGACAATACAGACAAAACATATAATCCCAGGTGGGCGACAACAGCAGACCACCAAGGCCCAACAGGGATCCGGAGGGTAACGCTCTGGAACAACAACCAGGGATCTCAGCTACACAGCTCCAGTGGGTCAGTATAGAAGTCCAGGCAGGAAGCTCTATATCTGGCAACCAGAGAAGTGGGAGAGGGGAATATAAGGAGGTTGGGAGTGCTGGACAAGAAACAGCTGAGGAGGAGAAGCTACGGATCCCTGAGTGAGACAAAAAGGATAGCAAGGCAAACCCAGAAAGCTACCATTAAGTAACAGCGCTATCTTTATACATAGAGCGCGCAGCTACCCGCTGCGACTTCCTGACCCCGGGTATAACGGAGTCAGACGTGGCTCTTGACACCCTCGTGACATCTGTGGTGTTACATAGGACTGCAGGTGACATCTACTACATTATCAGTACTCAGAGAGATATCACTGTGTTATCTGTGGTCAGTGGCGACTCTAGGACCAATATATGGGAGGGGGGCACATAAGATACCACAGTCAAAAATGGGGGGACACTAATAATTTTGACCACTTAATCATAGTACTGAAAAAAACTAAATAAGTATATATAAATAAGATTACAAACTACGAGAGTACTGCGGTCTGCAGGGATACCTCTTTATTGTACTAACCTAATACTTCAAAGACAAGCTTTAAAGAGTTTTCCTTTCTTGCTCGGTACGCTTGAGTCAGGGATCTCAAGTCTCCCGGACGTTCAGGGAGTCTCCCGCTATTAGATAGCGGCTCCCTGACACCCTCATGTGATACAATATATCCCGGAAAGGTTCACTGATAGCAGAGCAGAGAGATAAGAGAAGTGACAGATGACACAGAGTTTAGATTACAGGTTGAATTAACCCTTTAGGGTCAAATTGGCTTCTCAAGGAGATCTATATGTTAAAGGCATCCCTTCCTTCTGTCTCATTCAGTAGCTATAGAACTATTGAGAGAGATGTATTTTTTTTTAAATACATTTACACATTTAACCCTCCATTTTAATTATATTATTTACCCCAGTGTTAAATTCACCCCCCCGGATGCTTGTGTTTTTCCTACAGTGGGGTAGATAATTACACACAGGGTTTTAAAGAATTATTACCCAATAGAACAGCTAATCGATCAAGAGGGGCGGTACATCTTTTTGCACTGCTACTGGCAGGGGCAAAGGAGAATTATAGCATTTATATACATCCCGCCCCCCTTTACTACCACAGTACTATGTAAATTAATGGACTATATTGCAGCACGAGAGGAGTGCCCGGTGCTGGTGATGGGCGATTTCAACTCGGTCATGGACATTAAAAAAGATAGGATTTCCACCATAACCAATTACGAATCAAACTCAGGATCAAGTACAGTACTATCTAGAATCTGTACAGAGATGGCACTGGTTGATATATGGCGATCTCTTTATGGAAATAAGCAAGTATTTTCATGCTTTAGTAACACATATAGGTCCATGTCCCGAGTTGATCTGGCCCTCGCCAGCCCCGGGCTCATTAATAGGGTTAAAAAAATGAATTATGAATGTCATGGCATCTCCGACCATAGCCCGGTTATGGTAACACTGGACAGTCCTAATAAACCAAACCAAAATAGAACTTTTAAACTTAACCCCCATTGGATGACATTGATAAAGGATTTAGATAAGATTAATGAAGAAATAAAACTCTTTTGGAGGGATAACGTTAATTCAACACATATCCATATGGTTTGGGACTCGCTTAAGGCATACCTTCGGGGTATATATTCACACGAAATCAGGAAACAGAAAAATCTCTTTGCCCAAACTCAAAAAGAAATAGAAGGGAGGCTTAACCAGATGACGAATGAGATTAGCCACGCAAATACTCCAGAAAAACAACTCCAACTTAAAAAAGTACAAGATGAATATAAACAATATTTACACAAAAAAGCACAGAACAAAATGTTCTTTTCTGGGTTGAGGAGTTTTAGCGAGTCCGGCAAGCCAAGTAGATTACTATCTATGATAGTAAAAAACCAAAGGGGAGGTACTAATATCATCGGAATTAGGACAGAGGTAGGAAATATCCTACGAGACCCTGAAGACATCCTAAGGGAATTTACTAGGTTTTTTTCTACACTATATCAAGCCGGGTCTAAAAATCAGGGAGGAAAAATAGATCAATATCTGGATAACATTGAGATCCCTGAATTTGACCAACAAGATATTGATTGGTTAAACAGACCTATCCAACTGACCGAGCTACAGACCACGTTGCAATCTATCAAGGGCAATACATCCCCAGGGGTGGACGGTTTCCCATTTGAAGTATACCGGAAACATGAGGGAACTATTCTTCCCCAAATGTTGGAGGTACTAAACGAATCTTGGACAATGGGTTCCCTACCTCCCTCATGGATGGAAGCCACCATCACATTGATCCCCAAAAGAGGGAAAGATCCGCTGTTAGCCGCCTCCTATCGCCCCATCTCTCTGTTGAATACAGACTATAAAATTCTTGCCAAATTGTTAGCCAACAGATTAAAAACTGTCATACACAAAGTCGTCCATGCAGACCAAACCGGGTTCATTCCCAAAAGGAACATACAGGATAATATAAGGCGGGCCTTCCTGAACATCCAGACGGGGGATGGGGAGGACTGCTCCATCCTGTCCTTGGATGCCGCTAAGGCCTTTGACAGGGTGGAGTGGTCCTTCCTTTGGAGAGTATTGTCGCGGGTGAGGATAGGTGAATATTTCTCCAGATGGGTTCGCATTTTGTACCAAAACCCGGTATCTAGGGTCCGAATTAATGGTGAGTACTCTGCCCCTTTTCCCCTGAACCGAGGAACACGCCAGGGCTGCCCCCTTTCCCCTTTGCTCTTCTCGCTGTTCCTGGAGCCAATTGCATGTAAAATCAGAACAGATGTGGAAATATCCGGCTTCGGGTGCGAGGGAGAAGCTGATAAAATTAGTTTATACGCGGATGATATGCTGCTCTTTTTGGGGAAGGGGTACACTGACCTGCCCAGGGTTATGGAAAGTCTGGATGAGTTTGGATCCCTATCTGGATAAGATATAAACTGGGAAAAATCAAAATTTCTTCCATTAAGACGCCCGGTTCCACTGGCCCACAATTTCCGGGTTAGCATACTGACCCCAGCAGACTCCTTAACCTATCTGGGTATCCAGATAGGGACCAAACTGGAACACTATCTGAAACTGAATATACTCCCAATAATAGATAAAGTTAAGGGAAAAATTAGAACATGGTTAAAACTCCCTCTGTCACAAATTAATCGAATAGCGCTTATTAAAATGACATTATTACCAATGTTATTAAATGTTTTCAACGCTAGTCCAATTATGATAGAAGACAAGTTCTTTAATAAGTTAGAGACCCTCTTTAATGAACTGATATGGGGCCGCAAACGAGTCAGAATTAAGATTCAGTATCTGTATAAAGAAGAGGGTGGAATGTCCATCCCTTTCTTAAAAGGATATTATCTAGCTGCCCAATTGAGATGGTGTGTGAGGAATCGAAAGAATAAATGCATTTGCCTTCTTTTTGGGGAGCATTGTAGACCATGGTCGGATCTTTTTCATATTCTGGAAACTGGTATTTTTAAGACAATAACAAACCCGTTTAGTAGAATGCTTGGGTATATGTGGCAACAAATTAGAGATATGGTGGGCGCATCTGAATCAGTTCAGTACACCCCACTATGGGGGAACGCACACTTACCACAAGTTATGCAATTAGGCCACGCTGAATATTGGGAAAAACATGGGATATATTTAATTGCACAAGTTTTTCATCAAGGACGGATTAAGCCCTTAAATGAAATATTACCAGACATTA
Source organism: Bufo bufo (assembly GCF_905171765.1). Classification (NCBI taxonomy): domain Eukaryota; kingdom Metazoa; phylum Chordata; class Amphibia; order Anura; family Bufonidae; genus Bufo; species Bufo bufo. The sequence goes on along the minus strand of NC_053398.1, from coordinate 141,664,989 downwards.
AATTGGGATTTACTGATAAATTTCGATATGAACAATTACGTCACGCTATATATCACACGGAGAATAAGAATTATTTGAAGATAGTAAGGAACACTTTTTTAGATTTCTGTCAAGATATGACATTTAATACTTCTACAGGGAGTGCAGAATTATTAGGCAAGTTGTATTTTTGAGGATTAATTTTATTATTGAACAACAACCATGTTCTCAATGAACCCAAAAAACTCATTAATATCAAAGCTGAATATTTTTGGAAGTAGTTTTTAGTTTGTTTTTAGTTTTAGCTATTTTAGGGGGATATCTGTGTGTGCAGGTGACTATTACTGTGCATAATTATTAGGCAACTTAACAAAAAACAAATATACACCCATTTCAATTATTTATTTTTACCAGTGAAACCAATATAACATCTCAACATTCACAAATATACATTTCTGACATTCAAAAACAAAACAAAAACAAATCAGTGACCAATATAGCCACCTTTCTTTGCAAGGACACTCAAAAGCCTGCCATCCATGGATTCTGTCAGTGTTTTGATCTGTTCACCATCAACATTGCGTGCAGCAGCAACCACAGCCTCCCAGACACTGTTCAGAGAGGTGTACTGTTTTCCCTCCTTGTAAATCTCACATTTGTTGATGGACCACAGGTTCTCAATGGGGTTCAGATCAGGTGAACAAGGAGGCCATGTCATTAGATTTTCTTCTTTTATACCCTTTCTTGCCAGCCACGCTGTGGAGTACTTGGACGCGTGTGATGGAGCATTGTCCTGCATGGAAATCATGTTTTTCTTGAAGGATGCAGACTTCTTCCTGTACCACTGCTTGAAGAAGGTGTCTTCCAGAAACTGGCAGTAGGACTGGGAGTTGAGCTTGACTCCATCCTCAACCCGAAAAGGCCCCACAAGCTCATCTTTGATGATACCAGCCCAAACCAGTACTCCACCTCCACCTTGCTGGCGTCTGAGTCGGACTGGAGCTCTCTGCCCTTTACCAATCCAGCCACGGGCCCATCCATCTGGCCCATCAAGACTCACTCTCATTTCATCAGTCCATAAAACCTTAGAAAAATCAGTCTTGAGATATTTCTTGGCCCAGTCTTGACGTTTCAGCTTGTGTGTCTTGTTCAGTGGTGGTCGTCTTTCAGCCTTTCTTACCTTGGCCATGTCTCTGAGTATTGCACACCTTGTGCTTTTGGGCACTCCAGTGATGTTGCAGCTCTGAAATATGGGCAAACTGGTGGCAAGTGGCATCTCGGCAGCTGCACGCTTGACTTTTCTCAGTTCATGGGCAGTTATTTTGCGCCTTGGTTTTTCCACACGCTTCTTGCGACCCTGTTGACTATTTTGAATGAAACGCTTGATTGTTCGATGATCACGCTTCAGAAGCTTTGCAATCTTAAGAGTGCTGCATCCCTCTGCAAGATATCTCACTATTTTTGACTTTTCTGAGCCTGTCAAGTCCTTCTTTTGACCCATTTTGCCAAAGGAAAGGAAGTTGCCTAATAATTATGCACACCTAATATAGGGTGTTGATGTCATTAGACCACACCCCTTCTCATTACAGAGATGCACATCACCTAATATGCTTAATTGGTAGTAGGCTTTCGAGCCTATACAGCTTGGAGTAAGACAACATGCATAAAGAGGATGATGTGGTCAAAATACTCATTTGCCTAATAATTCTGTACAGGGTGTATATCACACATCTATGCCAAGCTTAAACACGAATACACAAAAATGATCACATTTAGGGGTGAGGCTAAATGGGAAAGAGACCTACATAAAGGGGAACCTATTATGTGGAACGCCGTGTACAGAAATATTAAAAGATCGACTGTGTCACCCGCCCATGCATGGATCCTTTTGAAAATTATACACCGTCTCTATTATACACCAGCATTACTGCATACCATTTATAAAGATAGGAAACAGAACTGCTATAAATGTAACAAAGACAAAGGAGACTATAAACATTTGCTGTGGGAATGCCCAGGGATAAAGGAATATTGGATTAAAATATTCCGGAAACTGCAGGATTGCTCCCCTATGAAGCACCAGGCATGCATTGACTATGCTATCCTGGGTACATTCCCAGAGACAGACCAAAATAAAATTGAGCAGATACTGTGGTTTCGGGGCATTGCACTAGCTAAAATAATAATTGTTAAACACTGGGGCACCAGTGGATGAATAGGTTTAGGCAGTACGAAAATATTCTAGCCCAAACAGCAGGGAAAAAGGCAGTCTGGCTGCGGATCTGGGGCAACTGGAAATAACGACAGTCGATGTAGATACGGCAGCCCTGCGGAAAAGAAAGGGGGCAATTGGAAATAATGATAAAGATGTAGACACGGCAGCCCCGCGGAAAGAAAAAGGGGGGGTGGAGGGAGGGATAGGGGGGTTTATAAATAAAATGGAAACTCAGTATAGGATGAGATGAATTTATTAATGTATTACTATTTTATCACTTTAAAAAAAATAAAAAAAAATAAAAAAAAAAAAATAAACTTCCTGACTCAGACCAAGAGCCGACTCAGCAAGTGAATCGAAGCATCCGCGCATGCGCATTGCGCAACCTAAGCTTCGGTTCACTTGCTTCTTGTGAGCTCAGTGAATGAACCAAAGATTCGATTCATGTGAAAGATCCGAACTTCCCATCTCTAGTTTACTCGCAGTAAACCTTTCCGGCAACCTGTAGCAGTGTCCCCTTCTCGGCGCGTGCGCACAGTGCAAGAAGAAGCCGATGCCAGCAGTCCGCAACGGCGCATCAGGCTGAGCCTGTGCACACGCGCGGGATCTCAAAGCGGGAGGGAGAGGCGGCACTGAGGAGTAGAAGGCGGCGCTGGGCACGAACGGCGATGCGTGCGGCCGGGCACCATGCATCCACAGACCTCCCCCGCTTGGGCACCTTAATTCAATGATTGACAGGTTAGTAAAACCTGTTTTTCCGCAGAATAAAGCCACAAATAGCTTTTATAAGGCCACCTTAGAAATCCGAATGCTGCCCTGGACATGAGCAGATGTTTAGCTCACAGGGCTTATAGGTGGTGACAGAATCCCTTTAATCATATACATAAATATGATAATTTGGGGCAGGGTAATGAGCCCCGTCCTCCACACCATAGAGCACAGTGTGCAGATACTGCATAGGTCTGGAAAATGTAATAAAAGGTTTGTGAAAGAAAAAAAAAAAAAAACCTCCCTGAAATGAGAAGTGCACCTCCCTGAAATGAGGTTTTGCAGGTTGGGATGTCTGGCTTGAGTATTCAGAAACAATCTATTCCTAAGGCCGGGTTCACATCTGCGTTATGCCATTCCGTTATAGGTTCCGTTATAGGTTCCGTTTCAAACAGAATATAACGGAATAGCGAGATGGGATGCAAATCGGGAGCCTTTAAGAGGCATTCAGTTTTGTGCTGTCCTAATAGAACTCTATGAGAAAGCAAAACGGATCCGTCTGGGGGTAATATAACTGAGGAGGGGTATCAGGGGACATTATACAGGGGGTAATATATAACTGAGGAGGGGTATCAGGGGACATTATACAGGGGGTAATATATAACTGAGGAGGGGTATCAGGGGACATTATACAGGGGGTAATATATAACTGAGGAGGGGTATCAGGGGACATTATACAGGGGGGAATATAAATGAGGAGGGGTATCAGGGGACATTATACAGGGGGAATATAACTGAGGAGGGGTATCAGGGGACATTATACAGGGGGTAATATATAACTGAGGAGGGGTATCAGGGGACATTATACAGGGGGTAATATATAACTGAGGAGGGGTATCAGGGGACATTATACAGGGGGGAATATAACTGAGGAGGGGTATCAGGGGACATTATACAGGGGGAATATAACTGAGGAGGGGTATCAGGGGACATTATACAGGGGGGGATATAACTGAGGAGGGGTATCAGGGTAAATTATACAGGGGGGAATATAACTGAGGAGGGGTATCAGGGTAAATTATACAGGGGGAAATATATAACTGAGGAGGGGTATCAGGGTAAATTATACAGGGGGGAATATAACTGAGGAGGGGTATCAGAGACATTATACAGGGGGGAATATAACTGAGGAGGGGTATCAGGGTAAATTATACAGGGGGGAATATAACTGAGGAGGGGTATCAGGGTAAATTATACAGGGGGGAATATAACTGAGGAGGGGTATCAGGGGACATTATACAAGGGGTAATATAACTGAGGAGGGGTATCAGGGGACATTATACAGAGGTAATATAACTGAGGAGGGGTATCAGGGGACATTATACAAGGGGTAATATAACTGAGGAGGAGTATCAGGGGACATTATACAGGTGTAATATAACTGAGGAGGGGTATCAGGGTAAATTATACAGCTGGGAATATAACTGAGGAGGGGTATCAGGGTAAATTATACAGCTGGGAATATAACTGAGGAGGGGTATCAGGGGATATTATACAGGGGGGGATATAACTGAGGAGGGGTATCAGGGTAAATTATACAGGGGGGAATATAACTGAGGAGGGGTATCAGGGGACATTATACAAGGGGTAATATAACTGAGGAGGGGTATCAGGGGACATTATACAAGGGGTAATATAACTGAGGAGGGGTATCAGGGGACATTATACAGGGGGAAATATAACTGAGGAGGGGTATCAGAGACATTATACAGGGGGAAATATAACTGAGGAGGGGTATCAGAGACATTATACAGGGGGGAATATAACTGAGGAGGGGTATCAGGGTAAATTATACAGCTGGGAATATAACTGAGGAGGGGTATCAGGGGACATTATACAGGGGGGGGATATAACTGAGGAGGGGTATCAGGGGACATTATACAGGGGGGGATATAACTGAGGAGGGGTATCAGGGGACATTATACAGGGGGGGATATAACTGAGGAGGGGTATCAGGGGACATTATACAGGGGGGGATATAACTGAGGAGGGGTATCAGGGGACATTATACAGGGGGTAATATAACTGAGGAGGGGTATCAGGGTAAATTATACAGGGGTAATATAACTGAGGAGGGGTATCAGGGGACATTATACAGGGGGTAATATAAAGGAGGGGGTAGCAGGGGACATATATGCGTTATACTGTAATATAACTTATTATGGTAGGGTGACCTACTAGGGTTTCAGCCATCCAGGGAGGGCAGAGTTCTTGTAGTTAATCCAGACTGGAGCGAGCAGTCACCGTCACGCCGCCGCCCTCACCTCACTAGCAGGCGCGCGGGCCGCGCAGCTTCAGGCGGCTCTTCCTTCCACGTCAACACTGCTGCGTGCCGCCCAGACGGGACCACTCCCAGCCTGCGCCAGCACACACCCGCACCGCTCTGTGAATTACCGCATTTTTCGCTTTATAAGACGCACCCGATGATAAGACGCACCCCAGATTTTAGAGTAGAAAAATAGGAAAAAATATTTTTCATCAGACCTCATATCAGCCCACTCAGAGCCTTATAAAACCCCAGATTAGCCCATCAGTACCCCCAGACCTGAGATTAGCCCATCAGTACCCCCAGACCTGAGATTAGCCCATCAGTACCCCCAGACCTGAGATTAGCCCATCAGTACCCCCAGACCTGAGATTAGCCCATCAGTAACCCCCAGACCTCAGATTAGCCCATCAGTACCCCCAGACCTCAGATTAGCCCATCAGTACCCCCCAGACCTCAGATTAGCCCATCAGTACCCCCCAGACCTCAGATTAGCCCATCAGTACCCCCAGACCTGAGATTAGCCCATCAGTACCCCCAGACCTCAGATTGGCCCATCAGTACCCCTAGACCTCAGAATAGCCAATCAGTACCCCCAGACCTCAGAATAGCCCATCAGTACCCCCAGACCTCAGAATAGCCCATCAGTACCCCCAGACCTCAGATTAGCCCATCAGTACCCCCAGACCTCAGATTAGCCCATCAGTACCCCCAGACCTGAGATTAGCCCATCAGTAACCCCCAGACCTCAGATTAGCCCATCAGTACCCCCAGACCTCAGATTAGCCCATCAGTACCCCCAGACCTCAGATTGGCCCATCAGTACCCCCAGACCTCAGATTGGCCCATCAGTACCCCCAGACCTCAGATTGGCCCATCAGTACCCCCAGACCTCAGATTAGCCCATCAGTACCCCCAGACCTCAGATTAGCCCATCAGTACCCCCAGACCTCAGATTAGCCCATCAGTACCCCCAGACCTCAGAATAGCCCATCAGTACCCCCAGACCTCAGATTAGCCCATCAGTACCCCCAGACCTCAGAATAGCCCATCAGTACCCCCAGACCTGAGATTAGCCCATCAGTACCCCCAGACCTCAGAATAGCCCATCAGTACCCCCAGACCTCAGAATAGCCCATCAGTACCCCCAGACCTCAGAATAGCCAATCAGTACCCCCAGACCTCAGAATAGCCCATCAGTACCCCCAGACCTCAGAATAGCCCATCAGTACCCCCAGACCTCAGATTAGCCCATCAGTACCCCCAGACCTGAGATTGGCCCATCAGTACCCCCAGACCTCAGATTGGCCCATCAGTACCCCCAGACCTCAGATTGGCCCATCAGTACCCCCAGACCTCAGAATAGCCCATCAGTACCCCCAGACCTCAGAATAGCCCATCAGTACCCCCAGACCTCAGATTAGCCCATCAGTACCCCCAGACCTCAGATTAGCCCATCAGTACCCCCAGACCTTTGATTAGCCCATCAGTACCCCCAGACCTCAGAATAGCCCATCAGATCTCAGATCAGACTAAAATAAAAAATCATCTTACCTGTCCTGCGCCGCGGCTCCTCTTCAGCTGTCGCGCTCCGACCTTCCCGGCCTGCGCCGCGCTGTCACATGACTGCGTGCAGCGTCAGGTTATAGTGCGCGCACTGCGTCCTGGCGCTGTACAGGGTCAGGACTGTGCAGCGCAGGCCAGAAAGATGGGAGCGCGACAGCTGAAGAGGAGCCGCGGCGCAGACGAGGGAGGATAAATATTACCTGCGCTTGCGGCGCTTCGCTCCCCGCTCCTAATACATACTAGTGAGCGCTTCCATAATGGAAGCGCTCTCTAGTATTCGTTTTATAAGACGCACGGACATTTTCCCCCCACTTTTGGGGAAAAAAAAGTGCATCTTATAAAGCGAAAAATACGGTACTTAGCCGCAGCACGCAGGTATTCTAAAGGGAACTAGTCGTGACGTCACTGGGCCTGCGGTAAACAGCGAGAAGGCCGCGGCGCTGCTGCCAGCACCTCTGCCTTCTCAAACAGCTGATCGGCAGGGGTCCCGGGTGTCGGACCCCCACCGGTCAGATGCTGATGATCTATCCAGAGGATTTGATTATCAGTTTTAAAAAAAATGCAGAACCCCTTTAAGCTACATTCTTATCAGTTTGATGTGAATTCAGCTCTAACTGTCAATAATATGGCGCAATGGTTAATTATGGCTTGAATCCCGTCATCTGACGGCTCACGTGTCTCTCTTATCTCCGATCTCCCGACCTCATAAACACTTATTTAAGCCACATTCAGTTAGAGTTCAATTCTTATCAAAATGATCGACATTTGGGGGGAAGGGGCATAATTTGCCTTCAAAGAGAGTGCATGAGGCCTCCACTGGAAAAACATCTCCATACACAAGGAGCCTAGAGGAACCTGTATGGCATGAAGCAGAGGCTGTCAGTGGGCACTCTGCCACTGGTCCACGGACCACAGATCACCAAAATGGAGGCCCCAGGATCAGTGTGAACGAGGTGGGGGTCAAGAAGGAGCCCTCCTGCTCTATTCAGTATCTAGGGCACTGGGGTGTTCCTGTCACAGACATCGAATGAAGCCCTGTTAAGTATTACAGGAGGGTAAATAAATAAAAGTGGAACACCCCTTTAAGAGTATTTTTTGCACTCGCACTCACAAGCACGCGAGGTACAAAGTAGATTATGAATCCCTGATAAATGTTTATAGCAATAATACTATATGATGTAACTGCCTGCAATACACTATGTGTGTGACAGTCATCACTGTGACTACAGCACCAGCTACAGTTCCAAGTCCAACATCCAGGAACCACCACATAAGGCATGACACTCGAGGAGCCAATCGAACGCTGCCACGTCACCAAGCTCCACCCCTTACAAAGACCTGTGGGCGGAAGTAGTTTTAGCGGCTGCGCAGAGTGCTTTCTCTTTACCGGCCGGAGAACATGGCGGACGTTGAGGCAGCCGCTCCCGGGGACTGCGAGTCGAAACTGAGCAAGAAGTGAGCAATTGGGCGCCGTTTAGAGGGCGGCGGGATAGATGCGAGGCCCGGTCCCTGTAGGGAGCGGCTCGGGGATCCTTTTTCTGAGGAACATGTGCATCTGCACTCCGCTTCCATGCCTGAGTTGTACCGTGAGGGATTCTGGGGGTTGTAGTTTTTTAAGGGATATCCGAGTATAGGCTGTAACGGGAAAGAGTTAAAAGAAGACTACAACTCCCAAGGAGGCGGCGGGTTTGGCTGATGTAACTGGCAGAGAGGGGTTCTAGACTTTCACAAAAAAAATGTCTGGACAGAGGATCTAGATTTATAAGGATGAGGCAAGAGTTTGGTCCTGATGGGATTTTTTTGTTTTTTCATGTTGTGCAGATTTTCTCACATTAAATGCAAAATCTATGAGACAATATAATTAGTATAATCCATATGGAGGCTGAAGTGGAGGGGCTGCTTTTGTACAAGACCAAAATGACAGTTAAAGTCCAGGCTAAACAGGCGATATCCGTGTTAGAAATCGAGTCGGGAAGAATCGCCGGTAAAACCTGCTTTTCAGCTGCATTCACTGCATCCCGATTTCTAACAGCGATATCTTCCCATGTACTGAGGATGTTGCTGTCATTCTAGTATTGTATGAAGGCTTGGAATGTCAGCTTTCAAACAATACACGTCTCTAGCTGCTACCAAACCTGAGATATGAGGGTCTCAAACAGCTGCCCCCCCTCAGTTAGGAGGAGGAAGAAGGGGAGCAGCTGCAGAGCTGACAGGAGGAGAGAAAAAATAGTCAAAATATATAGAAATGTGAGATTATCATCGTCGTACTGACCCACATAATCAGATTGTTATTTTTTTTACTGCCTAGCGCAGGGATGCACTACAATTCCCAGCATGCCTGGACAGTCTGACAGCTATTAAGGCATGCTGGGAGGGCCGCATCCCTGACCTAAGTGAACGCTGTAAATAAATTCAACAAAATAATGTAAAAATATAAAAACTATATATACCCCAAAAGGGTTCCTAAAAAAAAAAAAAAAAAAAAATACAACTAATCCCGCAAAATAAAAATTAAAAAATATTTAGAAGAAAAAATAAAAACGTCATGACTGCTGGAACACAAAGAGGGAAATATTATTGGTCCTTAAAGGCTAAAATAATTGTCGCTAAGGGGTTAAAAACGCAGTAGTGTCCCCTGAGTTGTGCGCCAACAAGATTAAAGGGGTTATCCGAGTTATGGGAAAAAAAATAAAACCTAACAAAATTAATCAGGATATACATATACATTAGTCAAGCTTGATTTTTAAAAAAAAGAACGATCCTTACACCTTTTCCAGGTTCTGTTATTGCTGTGTTTACATGCAGCAGTAACAACAATGACTCATCTCTCCCTCATGAATATTTGTGGGAGGGGTTGATCTGTTATATTTGTGGGAGGGGTTGATCTGTTATATTTGTGGGAGGGGTTGATCTGTTATATTTGTGGGAGGGGTTGAGCTATTAGCCGCAGTTAGGCTACTTTCACACTAGCGTACTGCAATAGCGTCTTGGCTGCCATGGTAACCGATCGGAGCCCCAGCGATTTAAACTGGGACTCCGATCGGTACTCTCCGCTGCCACCAATGATGGGGGGGGGGGGGGTCGAGAGGAGAGGCCGCACTGATCACAATACTTTGAATCCGCACTGGCCACCAATGAATAGAGGGAGGGGGAGGCCGCACTGCTCATATTTAATACTGGGGAGGGAGGGGGAGACCGCACTGGTCATATTTAATACTGGGGAGGGAGGGGGAGACCGCACTGGTCATATTTAATACTGGGGAGGGAGGGAGGGGGAGACCGCACTGCTCATATTTAATACTGGGGAGGGAGGGAGGGGGAGACCGCACTGCTCATATTTAATACTGGGGAGGGAGGGAGGGGGAGACCGCACTGCTCATATTTAATACTGGGGAGGGAGGGAGGGGGAGACCACACTGCTCATATTTAATACTGGGGAGGGAGGGAGGGGGAGACCACACTGCTCATATTTAATACTGGGGAGGGAGGGAGGGGGAGACCACACTGCTCATATTTAATACTGGGGAGGGAGGGAGGGGGAGACCACACTGCTCATATTTAATACTGGGGAGGGAGGGAGGGGGAGACCGCACTGCTCATATTTAATACTGGGGAGGGAGAGAGGGGGAGACCGCACTGGTCATATTTAATACTGGGGAGGGAGAGAGGGGGAGACCGCACTGCTCATATTTAATACTGGGGAGGGAGGGAGGGGGAGACCGCACTGCTCATATTTAATACTGGGGAGGGAGGGGAGACCGCACTGGTCATATTTAATATCTGCACTGGCCACCGATGAATATAGAGGGAGGGGGGCCGCACTGGTTACAATTAATACTGGGGAGGGAGGGGGGGCCGCACTGGCCACCAATAAGTTAAATACAGGAGGGGGGGGGGGGGGGGGGTGTCTGCCCCCTGCTGCCTGGCAGCATCTGCCAGGCAGCAGGGGGCAGTCATGTACACAGTTCTCAGTATATTCTAACTTGAAGCGTCCCCATCACCATGGGAACGCTTCTGTGTTTAGAATATACTGTCGGATCTGAGTTTTCCGAAGTGAAAAATCTGATCTGAAATAAACAGTTATGCAAACGGATCCGTTCTGAACGGATGCAAGCGTTTGCATTATAGGAGCGGATCCGTCTGATGAAACATCAGACGGACCAGCTCCGAACGCTAGTGTGAAAGTAGCCTGAGGATCGCGCATGCGCGATCAACTCACAGCCGCACGGACTGTAATGCAGAGAGGTGGGGGCGTGGCCAAGGCTGATGACGTTCCGTTGACATGGCTTAGTCACTCCAACAAGCAGAGAGCTCCATGTCAACGGAACGTCACAGCTGATGACGTGGGCGGTCACATGACTGTTTAGTGTAGCAGAGAAACGGCACAAGATAGGTACAGGAAGTGATTTAGGAAAACTAAGGTATAGGAGAAATAAAGCCATAAAGATAAGGTTAAAGGGACTCTGTCACCACTTTCTAACCCCCCCTTTTAAAAGTATTGTTCTCTCCATGGCGCCCCTGTGATTACAAAGGTGTTGTTATAACATAAATTCGCCGTCTCGTTTTGATAAAAATACCTTTTATCTAACCTGTCAATCTTGTGGATAAGGTGCCCAGGGCGTTTCTGAAGGTCTGAAGCTGCCGCCCGCCGCCGCCGCCGTTGGTGCCCAGCTCCTCCCCTGATCCTTTCAGCGGCGCCTGAATGTAAAGAAATCCGCCTCCGGCTCTCGCTCAGTGCCCCCTCCTCCTTTTCAAAGATCCTGCGCGTGCGCACAGGCCTGTGCCTGATGCGCCTGTGCGGACATTTAGAATCAGCCTCATTGAGCGAAGTGCGCATGCGCGCACTTCGCTCAACCTCCTCATAAGACGAGCACTGCAGCCAGCCACTCAGAGCCTGCGGCTCCATACAGCGCTTGGCAGGCTCTGAGTGGCTGGCTGCAGTGCTCGTCTTATGAGGAGGTTGAGCGAAGTGCGCGCATGCGCACTTCGCTCAATGAGGCTGATTCTAAATGTCCGCACGGACGCATCAGGCACAGGCCTGTGCGCACGCGCAGGATCTTTGAAAAGGAGGAGGGGGCACTGAGCGAGAGCCGGAGGCGGATTTCTTTACATTCAGGCGGCGCTGAAAGGATCAGGGGAGGAGCTGGGCACCAACGGCGGCGGCGGTGGGCGGCAGCTTCAGACCTTCAGAAACGCCCTGGGCACCTTATCCACAAGATTGACAGGTTAGATAAAGGGTATTTTTATCAAAACGAGACGGCGAATTTATGTTATAACAACACCTTTGTAATCACAAGGGCGCCATGGAGAGAACAATTTTTTTAAAAGGGGGGGTTAGAAAGTGGTGACAGAGTCCCTAACTCGGATAACCCCTTTAACTAATTTAAAAAAAAAATATTTTTTTTTTTCGGCAAAGTACAGAAGGGGCCATGTGATTTCATGTCATCTCGGAGCGCTGGGTTACTCCCATAAGTGCGGGAGAAGTTTCACTTCTGTTTTCCAGTCGTCTGCAGATAAGCCGAATATTAGATGTTCTAGATGTAAACTGATAAAACTGACCGGTTACCAGACGGCAAAATATTTTCCAGCCGTCGTGTGCATTCATGTAGTTGACAGGGATTTTCTTGGACTATAAACCATTGCTGGTATGCACTGGGCTTACAGGATAGATGTTTGAGCACTGGGATCACTGCTGAGGATCAGCGGCCTGTGCCCCTTCCTGGCGTGCCCTGTTGTTGTTGCCCAGGCATACTGATGGGTGGTAATTCATCTAGTAGTGTGACCACTGCCCTAGATTAACCCATCTCACGGACGCCAAAGACTTCTGAGACGCGCAGGTTAAAGGGGTGATCTTATGATTAATGTAATAAATAGAAATCGGATATCATATAGGACATGACAACCTCTTTCTAAGGCCTCCTGCACATGAACGCAAAATGCGGGCCTCAATGCACGAACACCGACCGCGGGGCAGCCGCAGCGGATCGCGAACCTAGTCACTTTAATGGGTCCGCGATCCGGCAGTCCTGCAAAAAGATAGGACATGTTCTATCTTTTTTGCGGGACGGAACCCCACGGAAGCACTCCGTAGTGGTTGCGCCCCGCATCTCCGGATTTGCGGACCCATTGAAGTGAACGGGTCCGCTTCCGTGATGCGGAATGCACACGGAACGGTGCCCTTGTATTGCGGATCCGCAGTACGGCAACGGGACACCTACGGTCGTGTGCAGGAGGCCTAACAAAGCTAGGACCAGCGCTGTACCTCCCATGGGTCCAGAGGTCTCCTCATTCATTGCTCCATTTGCTCTGCTAGATCTGTTTCAAGCTGGAAGCTCCGGCGGGGCAGGCTGCCATTTCTCAGGGGGGGTATGTACTTGTCTGTCGTAGCTGGTGGCACTTGAAGGATGGAAATGAGCGTGTGCGTCCACCTCAGTGCGCTGGACAAAGAATTTAGAAAAAGAGCAAACAGCAGGTGGCGCTGTAGACAGGTTTCAGTGAATAGCTCAGTAGCTATAATACATTTTTAATTACTGGCAATTACAAAAGTGTTCAGATCCAGGGGCCGGTTTGAAAAATGTAGAATATTTTCTGCGACGTGCAGATAAGTCTTAACTTGCCGTCGTGCGATTATTTTAGAGCAGTGGTTTGTCTGCAAAAAGACAACCAAAAGCCACAGCAAAGCTGCAGGCGAGGCGCATGTCGTATACGAAAGTCAAAGTCACGTGCAGCACAAAATCCATCAGGTCTGGATTCTTTGGGACTGTAGTTCCGCAAAAAATGTTGCGACACCATTGACCATCACTAGATGCAATTTCATGTTGCAAGAAAAGTGACGCGTATAGCCCCAGTCCTAGATGACGTGTCTCGTGGCATTGAGTCTAATGACTGTCAATGCTGTCGCCGTGCGCCCTGCGTCTCAGCAGTTGCAGGAAATTCGGCGCTGTTGGATGCAACTTCGCCATCATAGACTGTGATGCAAGTTGCGTGCAACTTCTACCGCCAAATCAACAAGTTGCACAAATACCTTTAGTCGTGGGACTTTTCTGAGACCTGTTGCCTTACATACCTCCTGATGGTCTCATTGGAGACTGAAGGGACACGCCCGCGCCATGCATCCAGACCCGTCTGGTTGAGTCCCTTAGTAGAAAACTCATGTTGTCCTATAGGGGCCCCATATCTGCATCTATCTTTTAATATCCCCCTGTAATACTTGCATGGGATTTATCTAGACCAGGGGGGGACCTGCAACCTTAGACGCTCTAGTGGTTGTGAAGCTACAACTCCCAGCATGCACATTTGCTCAGCTTTTCTCCCATATAAGTGAATGTTGGGAGTCCAGAGTGGACGGAGGTTGCTGAAGCGCCGGGTGACATGGGGCGGGTGCTGTGTGGTTGTACGTCCATGCTTTGCTCATGTATAATGTCTTCCGCCTTGTTGTCTTCCTGTTAGGTGGTAACGCACCTTGGGGGTTAGGAGCGATGTGCTGCCATGGCGCAGGCTCTCCTCAGGCTGTTTAGGAGCCCGGTATGGGCGCCCAGAGCACTTAAGGAGAATATCCTTGGAAAGCATCTCTCTACTTTCTCTCCTCTCTACAAGGACCAGGCACTTCATGGGAAAAAAAGGTTGGTGCCTCCTGTTTCTTTGCGCCTCACCAACTTTTTTCTTCATGAACCTCCTGCCTGGCAATTGTGTAAAATGCTCTTCAGCTGCTATACGAGACTTCGGCCGTATATCGAGCCATTGCTTAAAAGGCAGGTCCTTAATACGATTCTGTTACTCTCATTGTAATTTACAGTAGGATCCAGTCTGCAGGCTGCCCTAGTTTTCTGCTTTCTATATGATTTTAGGGGGACGGACGGGGGACACTGGGATTTTGAGCCATTAAAAACTACCCCCGTAATTGCTAGTGTGGCAATTCTCCGCCATATGTCTTCAATAGCAGTTTCAATTTGGATAGGGTACTTTCACACTAGCGTTTTTTCTTTTCCGGTGTTGAGTTCCGTCCTAGGGGCTCAATGCCGGAACAGAACTGATCAGTTTTATCCTAATGCATTCTGAATGGAGAGCGATCCGTTCAGGACGTCTTCAGTTCGGTCTTTTTCACTTTTCAGGACGGAGATAATATCGCAGCATGCTGCGGTTTTATCTCCGTCCAAAATTCCGGAACACTTGCTGGAATGCCTGGTCCGGCATTTTTTTCCCATTGACATGCATTAATGCCGGATCAGGCCCCCGAGTGTTCAGGCAAAACAGATCTGGCATTCGCTCAGACTGCAAATAATGTGAAAAAAATAAATGCCGGATCTGTTTTTCCGGATGACACCGGAGAGATGGATCCGGCATTTCAATGCATTTGTCATACAGATCGGGATCCTTATCCGTCTGCCAAATGCCATCAGTTTGCATGCGTCTTGACGGATCTGGCAACAGAACTGCCTGCCGGAATCCTCTGCCGCAAGTGTGAACGTACCGTACCTAAGACGTGATATGCTCGCTGGATGGTAAAAGATGGAAAACTGCTTAATGTCCTGTCTCTCCTTCTGATGTCATTTCCAGTGAGCTGAAACGGCGAATGAAAGCCGAGAAGAAGGCGGCCGAGAAGGAAGCAAAGCAGAAAGATCAGAATGAGAAAGCGGAAGCGGAGGTTGTGGACGAGGAAAGTCTTGATCCCAATGTGAGTTCCTGAGCTTTAAGGGATATTCGGTTGTCACAAGTTATCCCCTTTAGGAAAAGTATCAGATCGGTGGGTGTCCTACCCCTGCCCTTCCCTCCACCAATCATGAGAACGGAAACCCAGTACCCCTTGGGCCTCCTGATACGAATGGAATGGCCGGTCAAGCATTTGTACTGCCACCCTATTCATCTCTATGGGAGTGTCGGGGTACAGCGCTCAGCGATGAATGGAGCGGCGGTACACCTGCACCACCTACTGCCCCGTTCATTTCAGGGGTTCCCGAGGGGTAGGTTCCGATCTTGATTCTCTTAGGGCGCCCTGTCCACGTAGCGATATGGCCGTGCTGACCATTTGTAGATTCCTGTACTACAGCGAGTACATATGAGGCATGACGGCGGTAATCCGTGGACCTGGATGTTGTCAGGGAGGTGAATACTGAGTTTCTCAACTTTTTCCTTCACTTTTCCCTTCTTCCAGCAATATTACAAAATCCGAACTCAAGCCATCCAGCAGCTGAAAGGCACCAAGGACGACCCCTATCCACACAAGTTCCATGTTCAAATGTCTCTCACCGAATTCATCGAGAAATACAACGGCCTTCAGGTCGGCGACCATTCGGAGGAAGTCGTCACTGTAGCTGGTGAGTTTACTCTTTGTCTTTTTCCATTGACGTGAACAAGATTTTTTTTTTTTTTTTGGACAGTTTTGCTCATCAAGAATAAAACCGTAGAGCCTGAAGACTAAACTATTTAGTCTGACCTAGTTGTCGACAACCCCAGTGGTCAAAACTAACCGCTCACTTGTCCTTTGCTCTTGCGGTCCCCAGCCACTTCTGGTGGGGACTGAAAGTGGCCAGGAAGGGAGCAGCAATGTGGGAACAGTGGGACGGCTCAGAGTTTAGTGGGTCGTGTTTTTTTTTTAACTGGCAACCGGTTTCGACCATTGGGATTTTCCGCTCCTAGGCAGAACAGCCCCTTTAGGCCTCTTGCACACAAACGTATTTTCTTTCCGTGTCCGTTCTTTCCGTATACGGAACCATTCATTTAAAAAATAAAGGAAGGTAGTCTGTGTGCATTCCATTTCCGTTCCGCAAAAAAATAGTACATTACGGACAAGGATAGTACTGTTCTATTAAGGGCCGTCTGTTTTGCAAAATACGGAATGCACACGGATGTCATCCGTATTTTTAGCGGGCCGCAAAATACATACTGTCGTGTGGAAGAGGCCTTAACGAGAACCTGACACTTAACCTGCATTCCCTGAGTAATAACAAAGCCAGAGCATCTTTTTCTATATAACTCTGTAGTGCCATTCCTCTATTAAGCCTACTAGAAGTTTAGGAATGAATTGCCGGCAGTCTGCAGTAGAGTTTCATCAGTTGGCGGTGTGTCCCTGCACACTCGGACACTGGCAGCACTGATCAGATAGGAGCAGACTGTGCAGGGACACCCCTCAACTGTTAACTCCCAAAATGGACTTTTATTGCAGACTTCTGGCAATTCATTCCTAAACTTCTAGTAGGAATAATAGACAAATTGCACAACATAGAAACAGTAAGAAAAGATGCTCCAGAATTATTACATGTGCAGTGCTAAGCCTGTGTGCCCCCACTCCGCCCTGGTCCATCATTGATAATGCACAGAAAGTTTTGTCATGTAGGTTCATAATAAGGATTGAACTCCCTATGTGTCCTCCCCCCATCCTTGTCCCTTAACGGGGTCCTCTCACTTCAGCAAATAGCATTTATTATATAGTGTAAGTTAATACAAGGCACTTACTAATGTATTGGGATTCTCCATATTGCTTCCTTTGCTGGCTGGATTCATTTTTTTCCATCACATTATACACTGCTCGTTTCCATGGTTTAGACCACCCTGCAATCCAGGAGCGGTGGTCGTGCTTGTACTCTGTAAGAAAAAGCGCTGGTCTGTGCTCACTCCCAGGGTCCCGGCCACCAGAGAGGCTGACACGTTTTCCTATACTGTGCAAGCACGGCCACCGCTGATGGATTGCAGGGTGGTCATAACCCCTGGAAACGAGCAGTGTATAATGTGATGGAAAAATTAATCCAGCCAGCAAAGGAAGAAATATGAAGAATCACAATACATTTAGTAAGTGCCTTGTATTAACTTTCTCTACATTATACATTCCACTTGCTGACGTGCGAGGTCCCCTTTAACATGCTTCAAAGGGGCAAATCAATAGGGCTTTAGTTAGTAAAAGTCTGAGTTTTAACCAATATTTTAGAAAACATTTTCTCACTGGTTTGTGGCTTTTTATTCCCATTTTAGGCAGAATCCATGCCAAACGTATCTCGGGGGCCAAACTGATCTTTTATGACCTCCGTGGGGAAGGCATGAAGCTGCAGGTTATGGCCAACTCTAAGTAAGTTCTAAGTATTTCTAGGTTTAGACTTATTTTCTAAAGCAAGAGATTGAGGTTTAGGGCTCTTTCACACTTGCGTTCTTGTCTTCCGGCATAGAGTTCCGTCGTCGGGGCTCTATGCCGGAAGAATCCTGATCAGGATTATCCTAATGCATTCTGAATGGAGAGAAATCCGTTCAGGATGCATCAGGATGTCTTCAGTTCCGGAACGGAACGTTTTTTGGCCGGAGAAAATACCGCAGCATGCTGCGCTTTTTGCTCCGGCCAAAAATCCGGAACACTTGCCGCAAGGCCGGATCCGGAATTAATGCCCATTGAAAGGCATTGATCCGGATCCGGCCTTAAGCTAAACGTCGTTTCGGCGCATTGCCGGAGCCGACATTTAGCTTTTTCAGAGTGGTTACCATGGCTGCCGGGACGCTAAAGTCCTGGCAGCCATGGTAAAGTGTAGCGGGGAGCGGGGGAGCAGTGTACTTACCGTCCGTGCGGCTCCCCGGGCGCTCCAGAGTGACGTCAGGGCGCCCCAAGCGCATGGATCATGTGATCACATGGATCACGTCATCCATGCGCATGGGGCGCTCTGACGTCATTCTGGAGCGCCCCGGGAGCCGCACGGACTGTAAGTATACCGCTCCCCCGCTCCCCGCTCCTACTATGGCAACCAGGACTTTAATAGCGTCCTGGGTGCCATAGTAACACTGAACGCATTTGGAAGACGGTTCCGTCTTCAAATGCTTTCAGTACACTTGCGTTTTTCCGGATCCGGCGTGTAATTCCGGCAAGTGGAGTACACGCCGGATCCGGACAACGCAAGTGTGAAAGAGGCCTTAGTTACATAGTATGGCGCCACCTTGTGTTAAGTGTATCCCAACGTGGATGTGCATGCTGAGAGCTGGTGGCTACACGTGCACAGCCACGTCTCTGCATAGTGATCCTTAAAGGTAATGTGTCACCAAGTAAAACCAAATAGTAACACATCTCCTTTCTCGCCCATTCTATTGGGGGACACAGACCATGGGTATAGCTTAGGCCAATACTAGGAGGATACACTATGCAAATAATAAAAAACAGCTCCTCTTCCACTGGCTATACCCCATGCTCCAACAGGAGGACCTCAGTTTTAGCTTAGTGTCGGATAAGGAGGTGACACTCCTGCTTCTGCAGGGTTGTCCCTGTAGTTTTTTCTAAACAGAGGACGCAGGGTCGCATGGTGCGTCCCTGGTCTCTCAGTGGAGTGGGCGCTGGGGTCGAATGGCCGTCCCCGGCTACCTCCCTTTCCCCCCAGAAGATAAGTGGAACCAGGCTCGACCTGCAGCTCCGGTGGCCTACCAGATCCGGGGTCACCTAGTCCTGCCCTCTATCCAGTGCACTGCCACTCCTTGTGCCAGACGACTGAAGAGGTGACCCCCTGCTGGTCCGGTACAGAGGGTGAAGACTGCAGGACTCAGATAAGTAACACCGGCTCTCCTGCAGCTCCCCCTCCCCCCGTGCTCACACTGTGACACGGTTCTTTAAGGCTTACCTGTGGATCTGGGAGGGCCGGCTGGTTGAGAGGTAGGAGGGATTGAGGGATTCCTTCTTGTTCCCTGCATTCTGGCGGTGGGCGCCATTTTCGGAGTCTGCCTTTTGTCATAGTTCCTGCGCAATTTTTTTACCGCGATCTGTGACGGGGGCGGAGCCTATTGCGCCAGCTCCGGGGCTTCCGCTTTGCCTCAGTGCCGCTCTACGCTTGAATGCTACTCCAGCTCCTCACAGGTCACGGTAAGACAGATAGTGTTCCGCAAAGCTGTAGGAGACCCTGACTCCGGGATTGCCGCCATCATGCTTAAGACCTGGGGCCCCCCAAAAATCTAAAGCGACACCTCAGGTCCCACTGGGATCCTGTAAGGTCTGCTGCTTGCCACTATTGGTTACAGGCTCCTGTGACTCTTGCCTTGCCTCGGGACAGGATCATCCACCTCCACCAAACCAGCCCAGTCCCTCCTCCTCCCCTTCGGAGCCGGTTCTGGACGGGTCCTCCCTACAGGACTCCGTAATACAGGCGTTTGGACTCTCTTTCCAAAGCCAGATTCTCTCTGGCGGGCACAGGTCTGCGGCCCGCATTCGCCTCGGTCTAGGTAGCCAGGGCGCTTTCGGTGTGGTTGCAGCGCCATCATCAGGACCTCGCGGAGCAGGATGCCTCTGCAGACACCCTAAACTTCATCCTCCAGATGTCCCAGGCGACAACATTTTTCTGTGAGGCCTCATTGGACGTCAGCACTCTCTTTGCGTGGATTTCGGCCCTCTCGGTCACGCAGCGCAGGGAGGTCTGGTTGAAGGTCTGGGACGCCGTCGGCGGTTCAGTTGTGTAAAGCCGCGACCTGGTCTTCCCTCCACACTTTTACTAAGTTTCACAGGGTTCACGCTCTCTCTTCTGCGGACGCCGCTCTGGGCCGCCTGGCCGCGGTGTGATAACTGTCATGAGGTTCTCTACCTTCTTCACTCTGTTTTGTGTTCCCTCCCCAGGGACTGCTTTGGGACGTCCCATGGTCTGTGTCCCCCAATGATATAAGCGAGAAAACGAGATTTTGTGAAGCTCACCTATAAAATCTGTTTCTCGCTTGATTCGTTGGGGGAAACAGCACCCACCCCCGTTTGTTGACGTGGTAATATCCTTCTGCTTCTCCTACTGCTTTTGCACAAACTGAGGGCTCTCTCCTGACCGGGGGAGGGGGTATAGCTGGCGGGGGAGGGGCTAACCGTTTTCAGCCTAGTGTCGCCTCCTAGTGGCAGCAAGCAGCTATACCATGGTCTGTGTCCCCCAATGAATCAAGCGAGAAACAGATTTTACAGGCGAGTTTCACAAAATCTCGTTTTATTAGGGTTTTACATTTTTATAACCTACATAAAGAACAATAGGTCATACTTAGACACTATCTGGGTTGAGAAGATGCAATGAAGTATGGTTCTAAGAGGAAAGACCTGGACCTGTCCGTCCGGTAAGGGATTTTTCTTGACTAACACATCGATGACCTATCCTCGGGTTAGTTCATCAATATCTGACTGTTGGGGGTCCCCCACAGATCAGCTGTTTGAAGGCCCCACAGTGCTACTACCACCTCTTTAATATACCAGGCACAGCGCCATACATTGTATAGTGGCTTTGCCTGGTACTGCAGCGCAGCCCCATTTGCTTGAATGGGACTGAGCTGCACAAAGGCCCTGGACGTGATGTCCGGCAGATGATTGCAAATATTTACGTCTCGGAAATCCTTCTAACAGCCTTTCAGGACACGGTTCATGGGAAAATCCTCATAGCATCGTCCTCCATTCTTTTTAGGATCTGAAATCAACCCGCCCCAGTACAGAATGTAAGGCGATCATTAGAGAAATGCAGTGTTACATATGAGCTGAAAGGTAACAACTATCATTAATATTGTTTTTCTAACTGCAGATTTTACAAATCCGAGGAAGAATTCTTTGCGGTAAACAACAAGTTGCGACGCGGAGACATTATTGGAGTGAAAGGAAACCCCGGCAAAACTAAAAAGGGAGAACTGAGCATCATCCCCCAGGAAATGACCCTTCTGTCCCCTTGTCTACACATGTTACCGCATCTGCACTTTGGTTTGAAAGACAAGGTAAAGGAGACGCATCCGGAAGATCAGATCCTGGCGCTAGTTCTGCGTGATCGGGGCAGTGATATCTATGGCGACCGGTCGAATATCTGCTCCCGCTTTCTAATCTTCACAGACCAAATGAAAGATGGAATTTGATTGGTTGCTGTTGGCATCAACGCGAATTGATTTGCATTAGAATCTGGTGTACAATGCAGAACTGCATTTTTTTTCTTTTACTTCCATGTAAGGCACATGAAGGCGTACGTCACCCATTTACAGCCCCAAAAAAGTAGTATACCACCTGATGCATGCAGTGTACAATCCCTCCCGTTAGGAGGCTGACACTAGAAAAAGAGAGATGTTGGCTCCGCTCAGTGCTCTACACCAGGCCAACAAGTTTTAGGCCTCGTTCACATTTCCGTTTTTCACTTTCTGCAGACGGCACACGTACCCATTGCTTCAAATGTGTCTGTTCACATTTCAGTATATTTTTTTACTGTCCGCGGGTCAGGGAAAAAAATCCTGGGGCCATGCACTACTTTGATCCGTAATGCGGAACAAGCACGCCCATAGAAGTCTATGGGTCTGTGAAATTCACTGGCACGCGTCCGTGTTGCGTCAGTTTTTCACTGAAGACTAATAGGAGATTCTTTGGAAATGAATTTTCAGCTCAGCAACGTCAGTGAATTACGGATGACACACGGATGGTAAAAACTGACACACGGACCAACCACATGTCCTTCACTGGCATCTTCACGGATGAAACGTGTACGCTTTTTTTTTTCACGGACGTGACTAGGGCTGCAGTGAACGATTATTTTAGTAATCGAGTAATCTAATAAGTAAAAAATAATAGACTGTTTTCCTTTATAAAAACTCATCAGACCCCCTGCCATTAGTCCCCAACACCCTTTGTTCCCCCTGTGTGATCAGCCCAAGTGCATCACTTCCCCCCAGTGCCATCAGCTCATCCCCCACCCCAGTGCCATCAGCTCATCCCCCACCCCAGTGCCATCAGCTCATCCCCCACCCCAGTGCCATCAGCTCATCCCCCACCCCAGTGCCATCAGCTCATCCCCCACCCCAGTGCCATCAGCTCATCCCCCACCCCAGTGCCATCAGCTCATCCCCCACCCCAGTGCCATCAGCTCATCCCCCACCCCAGTGCCATCAGCTCATCCCCCACCCCAGTGCCATCAGCTCATCCCGCACCCCAGTGCCATCAGCTCATCCCCCACCCCAGTGCCATCAGCTCATCCCCCACCCCAGTGCCATCAGCTCATCCCCCACCCCAGTGCCATCAGCTCATCCCCCACCCCAGTGCCATCAGCTCATCCCCCACCCCAGTGCCATCAGCTCATCCCCCACCCCAGTGCCATCAGCTCATCCCCCACCCCAGTGCCATCAGCTCATCCCCCACCCCAGTGCCATCAGCTCATCCCCCACCCCAGTGCCATCAGCTCATCCCCCACCCCAGTGCCATCAGCTCATCCCCCACCCCAGTGCCATCAGCTCATCCCCCCCCCCAGTGCCATCAGCTCACCCCCCACCCCAGTGCCATCAGCTCATCCCCCACCCCAGTGCCATCAGCTCATCCCCCACCCCAGTGCCATCAGCTCATCCCCCACCCCAGTGCCATCAGCTCATCCCCCACCCCAGTGCCATCAGCTCATCCCCCACCCCAGTGCCATCAGCTCATCCCCCACCCCAGTGCCATCAGCTCATCCCCCCCCCCAGTGCCATCAGCTCATCCCCCACCCCAGTGCCATCAGCTCATCCCCCACCCCAGTGCCATCAGCTCATCCCCCACCCCAGTGCCATCAGCTCATCCCCCACCCCAGTGCCATCAGCTCATCCCCCACCCCAGTGCCATCAGCTCCACTCCCCCAGTGCCATCAGCTCATCCCCCACCCCAGTGCCATCAGCTCATCCCCCACCCCAGTGCCATCAGCTCATCCCCCACCCCAGTGCCATCAGCTCATCCCCCACCCCAGTGCCATCAGCTCATCCCCCAACCCAGTGCCATCAGCTCATCCCCCAACCCAGTGCCATCAGCTCATCCCCCACCCCAGTGCCATCAGCTCATCCCCCACCCCAGTGCCATCAGCTCATCCCCCACCCCAGTGCCATCAGCTCATCCCCCACCCCAGTGCCATCAGCTCATCCCCCACCCCAGTGCCATCAGCTCATCCCCCACCCCAGTGCCATCAGCTCATCCCCCACCCCAGTGCCATCAGCTCATCCCCCACCCCAGTGCCATCAGCCCATCCCCCACCCCAGTGCCATCAGCCCATCCCCCACCCCAGTGCCATCAGCCCATCCCCCACCCCAGTGCCATCAGCTCATCCCCCACCCCAGTGCCATCAGCTCATCCCCCACCCCAGTGCCATCAGCTCATCCCCCACCCCAGTGCCATCAGCTCATCCCCCACCCCAGTGCCATCAGCTCATCCCCCACCCCAGTGCCATCAGCTCATCCCCCACCCCAGTGCCATCAGCTCATCCCCCACCCCAGTGCCATCAGCTCATCCCCCACCCCAGTGCCATCAGCTCATCCCCCACCCCAGTGCCATCAGCTCATCCCCCACCCCAGTGCCATCAGCTCATCCCCCACCCCAGTGCCATCAGCTCATCCCCCACCCCAGTGCCATCAGCTCATCCCCCACCCCAGTGCCATCAGCTCATCCCCCACCCCAGTGCCATCAGCTCATCCCCCACCCCAGTGCCATCAGCTCTTCCCCCATGCTCCTCCTGACACCCGGATTGCACAGCGTCACTGGTTGCTATGACGCTGTGCACTCCAGGCGCCCGGCCTTAGTCGCGCCCCACCCCCTCGGTTTCAACAACTTACCTTTCCAGCAGGGGCGCTGCCGACACTCCATAGTTCTGCGCTGCTCTACGCCTGACGTCGCACAGTGCGTCAGGTCATGGCGTCTGTACGTCAGAGCAGCGCGGGGCCATGGACGTACTGTGAAGTGTCCGGAGGCCGCCTGCTGGAAAGGTAAGTATTCCAAGCGCAGCGGGAGACCACTGAGTGGGAGTAATAGCAAGCGCTTCACTCCCGCTCCGTGGTCACATGACACAAACGAATCTTCGATTTTTTTTTGTGTCGAATTACTCTATTTAATCGAGTAATCGTCTCAGCCCTAGACGTGACACTGACGTGGAAATGTGAACGATGCCTTAGTCTGGTGTCCTTAGGAGGCCTTGCTGATGTTTTTTTTTTTACTTTTATTTTTTAATTCTTTCACACTGCAGCAGGGGACTTGTGTATATATTCGACACGTGCTCCACGAGTTTTCTAGTGCATATGGCGAACATGAAGTGTGAACACGGCCAGTGTTAGTTGTGGCCCCTGAGATATGCCTCCTTCCTTTTACCACAGAAGATTCGGATGCACAAGTAGACCGCCATTCAGAAGTCTAGGAAAGCTGAATCACGAGCTCTGGAGAAGCAGCGGTCAGGGCCACACTTTTTAGCACCCAACTTTTCAAAAACCTATGAAAGAGCTGATTTTGATTCGTGTCAAATTGACAGAAGTCAACGGCGCCATCTTTAAGGGGTTGTCCGATAATTATAAATCTGTGATGAGCCCTAAAATGACTTAAAATAATTAAAAAGCAATGTTATACTCTTCCCGTCCTCCAAGCAAAAAACTTCAGCGGTGATGTGCTGAGACGCAGCACGTGACCGCTGCAGCCACAGTCACTGTCCTCAGCTGACTACCACTGAGGACAGTGATTGGCTTCAGCAGTGACTTTCCGTATACCTGCGTGTTATATTGTCAGTGACCTGCCAGGGTTTGAGAACGTGACCGTTGCAGCCATTCACTTGGCGGGTGACCTCTCCTGGGCGCGGACCATGGTTTCTTGACTGCAGAGCTGTTGTGTTTTTTTCCCCATAAGCCTCATTATTCTTCATCTTCTTCTATTTTGCAGGAGACCAGATTCCGCCAGCGTTATCTCGACCTCATTCTCAATGACTACGTACGGCAGAAGTTTATTGTCAGAGCGAAAATTATCACTTACCTGCGCAGGTTTTTGGATGATTTGGGATTCCTTGAGGTAACTAAACTCTCAGTGATCTGTATAGATGACGTTTGTCCGGAGACGCAACGTAATATTTAGTCGCTACATCTATTGACAGATTGAGACTCCAATGATGAATATTATCCCTGGAGGGGCTGTAGCCAAACCGTTCATCACCCATCACAACGAGCTGGACATGGACCTGTACATGAGAATTGCCCCCGAGCTGTATCACAAGGTAACGGTCTCCTTCTTGCCTTATGACTTGCGGTGAAACGCCATGGATTGTAGCTGCTAACCAGTGCATTTATTCAGATGCTGGTGGTCGGCGGCATTGACCGTGTCTATGAGGTGGGCAGACAGTTCAGAAATGAAGGAATCGACTTGACGCACAATCCCGAGTTCACGACCTGTGAATTCTACATGGCCTATGCCGACTATAACGACCTCATGGAGATCACGGAGAAGCTGCTGTCGGGTATGTAATGCACATTATATACATGAGCTGGTGAGTGGAGACGTTAGGAGCTGGGCAATGGGGAAACCAAGGCAAATCAATATTGCTGTAAGCCGGCTGTGGTGAAACTACGACTCCCAGCATGCGCCATTCATTTCTATGGGGTTCTGAGAACAGCCAAGCGAGTGTGCATCTTGGGAGTTGTAGTTTTACCACAGCTGAGGTGCCAGAGGTTAGCCATCACGGCTGTAGGCCATAATCCTCTAGGATTAATTAATAGGTTTATGGTAACATCCCTGGGATCTGGGGCAGATCAGGAAATAATGTCCGTGGTGTAGGGCAGTGGAGGGGTTACGGCTGTTTCACATGAGCAAGTCCATTGTGGGAATTGCGCTCCGTATGTGTGCGTGATCCCCTATCCTAGACTTGCAGGATCGCTCGGTATTATACGGATTTATAATGCTGTGTGTCTCTGCTTGACGTTACTGATACAGAATCGGTGACCTAACGCTGTCAATATGATTCCGTAGAAATATGGAGACACACCGCATTATAAATCGGTATAAGTCTAGAACGGAGGATCACGCTCGCACAAGGAGCCTGATTGCCGCAATGGGACTCGCTCGTGTGAAACAACCCTTAAAGGGGTAATCCAGTTTCAGGATATTGATGACCTGTCCAGTGTAGACGGTGTGCAGGGGACAGCGCTCGCCCGAAAGCTGTGGCCTCTTCAAGCATCTGATCAGCGGAGTCAAACCTTCACTGATCTGGTATTATGAAACCCTTTCGTGGGTCGTGTAGGGCATAGTGCAGGGATGTGAGATCGCTTACTAGTTTGTCTGCGTCTCCTTCTCCGTGGCTGTAGCGCGGTCCGATGTCAGCAGAGAGCGTCACAGCCAGGGAGGAAGTTATCCAAGAATTTCTTTATGTATTTCATCTTGCCTCCTTGATGTGAACTGTTGCATTGATTGATTATTAAAATTTTCCCTACCGGGCCAGCGCTGCGCTCCCCAGTCTAATTAGGTTGCACGCACTTCTGATCCTAGCCCGGTGACCATCCACAATGTACATGGGTTGTGCCCGCGCAGTCAGGCATCCACGGGCACTGATTGCTCCGGACTGTGCAGAAGACCCTGTGTTAATGTGCTATGCCAGGCTTCAGCTGAGTGGAGCCGCAATGTGTGCCCCTGCCGCCAGCACAGCGCTCACTGCGGACCCTGTTCCTGCAGTACACCCGTACACGGCGCTCAAGCGCTATAGCCAAAGACTCCAAAGCGCTATAGCCATCCCGAACCCTGGGGGCCTATTTTGTCCATGCAGAAAAAAAAACATAAAGCATATGACAATTACTAATTATAGGTCACATAGCTTTAAATAAAATTGGTTACCCTTTGACTATAAGGGCAGCAGCCTTGACGAGACTGGCCATACACCTTAGACCTGTGTCAGCTGAACCTGCTGACATTTTGGCAGACCATCTAATTTGCACTGGCCCTCCTGCCTCTCCCCAGATGGCCGATGTTGTGGAAGATGATGATCCCTTGTACCCTGTGCACTGAGAGGAGTCTGGCAGTGGCTTTGCCCCATCCGCTACGTCTTCTTATAGGCCCATCAGTATCTGATCTTCTGGGGTCTGAAACACAATATACCGCCAATCAGCCGTTCAACATTACATTGCGCTGTCCAGCTGGTTACTGCAGCCCCATTGAAGTGAATGGCAGCAGCAGCACTGCAATTGGTGAAAGATGTGGCACATGTGTCCTGTTATTCGGGTGCTCCAGTCGTGGGGTCCCAATCGCATAAGAATCAATTAAATAAACGTAGGCATTGCTTAAGATGCGTTTTTGAAATACTGTGCTTATTTTTATTTGGTTTTCATATGCAAGGCAACTTCAAGTGTGGACATGTGACGTTTCGGTCCCTTCCGGGACCTTTATCAAACACTAGTTGTGGAAAGTTGTGTTCGCACCATGGGTCAGCGGCACTGCAGTTACCAGCTCTGTCCACTACACAATGGATTAGTTCTGGTGCCGGGGTTACATTGAAGCAGCTGATCTGTGGGGTTTGGGGTCCCCGTCTATCTGATATTGATGGCCTGGAAGCTGAACTTAGTACATTGCTACCAACTCTGACTTCACCCAAAACGGCCCTCGACTCCATGATTCTTGCATTCCTCTCTGATAATGATGGGAGAATCCTACCACATTGATTGGCTTTGGAGGGCCGACCGCGCGGATACGACACCTGTGTATGCCAGATTATAGAGATGAATCTTTCCCGCTAATTATTTTACGTTGTGTCCCTGCAGGCATGGTTAAACACATCACTGGAGCCTATAAAGTGACGTACCACCCAGAAGGTCCCGAAGGACCAGCCCAAGAAATAGACTTCACTCCACCGTTCAGGAGAATCAGCATGGTCCATGAGCTGGAAAAGGTCCTAGGAAAGAAGCTGCCACCAACAGACCAATTTGACACCGAGGGTAAGGATAACTGGCGGCATTGTATGGAGATGCCAGCACTTAAGAGAATGAATGGGTCCGCACCCGTTCCGCAATTGAATGGATCCTTAAAGACCAAATCTGTCTTCAAAGTCTGAAAATTGTTTGTGTTCTTGTTGGATTCCTGAAAGTCATTTTTGGGGGGGATTTTTATCTCTAAATCAGAAACCCGCAAGTTCTTAGATGATATCGCTGTGGAGAAAGGAGTTGAATGTCCTCCTCCTCGGACCACTGCAAGGCTTCTAGATAAGGTATGTGATGGATTGTTCAAGGAATAGTAGGATCTCACATCTGTAAAGGGGCAGTGACGCTCAGGGCCGTGTCTAAAGAGGTGCAATAATATCAGCTACACACGTGATTTTGGTGCCTTAGTGGATCCAAAGGCTCTTTCTGCCATGTATTGTACAGGTGCTGAGCCCCCCGCTGTGTCCCCTCTGCTGTTATCTGCTTTTCTTAGGCTAGGTGCACATCTCCTTATAGTAAATGCAGTAGTCTGCTCCGGCAGAGGGGCAGACTACCAGAATTACTGTATCCGCCATTGTCAAGTGCCCTGCTCATTATATTGGGCTCCGACAGGTTTCCAGCATGAATGCCAGCCTCTGCATTATATTGGGCTCCGACGGGTTTCCAGCATGAATGCCAGCCTCTGCATTATATTGGGCTCCGACGGGTTTCCAGCATGAATGCCAGCCTCTGCATTATATTGGGCTCAGACAGGTTTCCAGCATGAATGCCAGCCTCTGCACTATATTGGGCTCCGACGGGTTTCCAGCATGAATGCCAGCCTCTGCATTATATTGGGCTCCGACGGGTTTCCAGCATGAATGCCAGCCTCTGCATTATATTGGGCTCCGACGGGTTTCCAGCATGAATGCCAGCCTCTGCATTATATTGGGCTCCGACGGGTTTCCAGCATGAATGCCAACCTCTGCATTATATTGGGCTCCGACGGGTTTCCAGCATGAATGCCAACCTCTGCATTTTATTGGGCTCCGGCAGGTTTCCAGCATGAATGCCAGCCTCTGCACTATATTGGGCTCCGACGGGTTTCCAGCATGAATGCCAGCCTCTGCATTATATTGGGCTCCGACGGGTTTCCAGCATGAATGCCAGCCTCTGCATTATATTGGGCTCCGACGGGTTTCCAGCATGAATGCCAGCCTCTGCATTATATTGGGCTCCGACGGGTTTCCAGCATGAATGCCAGCCTCTGCATTATATTGGGCTCCGACTGGTTTCCAGCATGAATGCCAACCTCTGCATTTTATTGGGCTCCGGCAGGTTTCCAGCATGAATGCCAGCCTCTGCACTATATTGGGCTCCGACGGGTTTCCAGCATGAATGCCAGCCTCTGCATTATATTGGGCTCCGACGGGTTTCCAGCATGAATGCCAGCCTCTGCATTATATTGGGCTCCGACGGGTTTCCAGCATGAATGCCAGCCTCTGCATTATATTGGGCTCCGACGGGTTTCCAGCATGAATGCCAACCTCTGCATTTTATTGGGCTCCGGCAGGTTTCCAGCATGAATGCCAGCCTCTGCACTATATTGGGCTCCGACAGGTTTCCAGCATGAATGCCAGCCTCTGCATTATATTGGGCTCCGACGGGTTTCCAGCATGAATGCCAGCCTCTGCATTATATTGGGCTCCGACTGGTTTCCAGCATGAATGCCAGCCTCTGCATGCAGCATTATGTTTTTTGGCAGTAAGCCGGCATTCTTTCCGGACACCCGACAGATCCCACTATAGTTAACTGGGATCTGA
Organism: Bufo bufo; assembly: GCF_905171765.1. Classification (NCBI taxonomy): domain Eukaryota; kingdom Metazoa; phylum Chordata; class Amphibia; order Anura; family Bufonidae; genus Bufo; species Bufo bufo. The sequence goes on along the minus strand of NC_053398.1, from coordinate 141,634,787 downwards.
CACAGCCACGGTAGTGTCCGGCTACAGTGCAGTAAATTCCATAGTCTGCTCCTCTTCTGGATTTACCGAACGCAGATGTGAATGTAACCTTAGATAATTGCGAACTCCGCTGAGAATGGCGTTTTTTGTTTTTTTTTCCCCCCTAGCTTGTTGGCGAGTTCCTGGAAGTAACTTGCATTAACCCGACCTATATCTGTGACCATCCCCAAATCATGAGTCCACTTTCTAAATGGTAAGTCCTGACCTGTCACGGTCTGTCCTCCCAGCACCATTTTACGTACATGATGAAATTAGACGGACTTGTAACTTTTTGTTTTCGTGATCTCCACACAAGGCACCGATCTGAGAAGGGGCTGACAGAACGGTTTGAGCTATTTGTGATGAAGAAAGAGATCTGCAATGCATATACTGAAATGAACGACCCCGTCAGGCAGAAGGAGCTCTTTGAAGACCAAGCTAAGGTAAGTTACTACTATGCGAACCTCTGTGGGACCCGTTATTCTTATATTCTCTATATCCTACGGTTTGGGAGTCATGTCCTTCCCACACTTAATTTGTGAAATTTCTGTCTTATCTCTAAGATTTGCCACCATTTTATGATCAGTGTGGGGGGGGGGGGGGGGTCTGACCTCTGGGGCCCCCACTGGTCCTGAGAATAAAGCGACCGTAGCGCTGCGTTCTGTCACTGTTTGTCCCCTTGCGCGGTGGCACCCCAGTAAACTCCAACACAGCCCCATTCAAGTGAATAGTGCCGACTGCAGTTCCCAACTACATGGCCAGGTGCCCATGAGGTTAGTCGAAACCGAAAGGGGGGCGCAGCTTTAAACCAGCGATATGGACATCGAAAGAAGGTCACAGAAGTCAGAACCCCACTAATCATAAAGTATGACATATTGTAGCAATATGACATCACTTTAAAAGATAGGAATACCCCTTTAAGAATCTGAGAAAGATGGGTGACAACCTAATGGGCTGTCATATTCCGCCATAGGACGGTAAGCAGTGCCATGATGCCAACCTGATAGCCCAGGCTACTGCAAATGTCAGAATGATCAGATCTTGCTGCCCTAAGCGTAAGATCGGTCGCGTTAACCGTTTTCTCGTGTCTCTAGGCCAAAGCTGCCGGTGATGATGAGGCCATGTTCATTGATGACAACTTCTGCACTGCCCTGGAATATGGCCTGCCACCTACCGCTGGCTGGGGGATGGGTATTGACAGACTGACTATGTTCCTTACGGACTCCAATAATATAAAGGTAAGACGCGTGAGGCCGTTACGTGATTGTAACCTCCAGTGAGGTCACTGTGCTTCTAACAGCAGCCTTTCCATTTCTCTAGGAGGTTCTTCTATTCCCAGCCATGAAGCCAGAAGACAACAAGAAGGAGCCAAGTCAGGAGTCCGGGACGTCGGTGTAACTTTAGGGATCTGTCTGCTTTTAAGATGTTTGATACGTACTCGTCGGAGGTTCTGTCGACGCCACGTTACAGCTCTTTGCTGCTTTGTACTGAAAAATAAATTGTATAAACTGTGGTCTTAGCCTGTAGAGTGTTTGAACCCACTGGTCGCTGAAGACCACGAGGAGCACGTGAAATCAGAACCAATTAAAGGGCTTTTCTGGGAGTTTGATATCGATGGCCTATCTTAAAGGGAATCTGTCACCAGCGACCTCCTTATCCAACCGTTTACATTGATATAGGCCGCATATAGGAGTGCGGCTTGGGTGCAACAACAGCAATAGTGACACCCTCATTGCACCAAAGGCCTTATTTGCATAAAAGTATAAACGCTCAGGAGCGGAGCCTCGGATAAACAAAAAAAAAACACGTTTTACTCGTCAGACAGAGAGGCCACTATCAGTGGGGCTCTGACCTCCGGCACCCCCGCCAATTAGCAGTTTGGCTGTAGTGCTCCGATGACTGCTGCAGTCTTCTACAGCAAACCAAGCACAGCGCCTTACATTGTATAGTGGCTGTGCTTGGTATTGCAGCCCAGGTGCATTCATTTGAATGGCACCGAGCTGGAAATACGCCGCGTGACCTCACTGGCCAAGACAGATCGCCGCCTCTTCAAACAGCTGATCGACGGTGGTGCCAGGAGATGGACCTGAAGCGATGAGATACTGATGATCTAGATTGATGACAGGCCAGCAATATTAAAAGGGGTTATCCGATCCCATATGGCCGGACCCCTCACATACAATATACTTACCTTGGTCCCTGGCACCCGCGACGCTCCTGGTGCCCGCACGACCACCGCTGCATCTCCCTGTGCACGGATGAAAAAACATCCGGTGTTGGGGTGGAAGGCAGGCGGCAATGGGGATGAGCCTCACTACTGTCGCCCGCGATGATGGGGAGGGTTGTCCCAGTCACCATCCTATTGGCTGCGCCCCCATGAGAAAATTGGAAAGCTGAATGGTACTTGCCTAATGCAGCTGGGCTCTCCTTACCTGGCTGTAGCAGTGACCGACAACATGTGACCACCCTAGCCAATCAGTGGTGCACCAAAGAGGCCAGTGCAAGTACAACAGTGCCCAGGCGGCAGAAGCAGAGGTAAGTATGGCTCACTTCCTTATTGCAGCCTATTCTCCTGTGCAAAAAAAATAATAGAAGCAAAGCACCCAAAATATCCAGGAAAATAAAATGCTAAATGTCTGTGTCCCATAAAATTGGAAGACCAGTCATCATAAAGTTCAGTATTTGCATATTATGTGGGTGCTGCAGCTTACGCTGTCACTGCTGGTACAGGTAAAGCCATGTTCACACTCTTCCAGTCTGTTGAGAAAATCCTGCAATCTTGTATAGGGGTATACGTCACCCATAGGCTCCCATTATTATTTTTTTGCTATGCACGTCTCTGCAAGCCCTTCCCTACGCTAAAGCATACTGGCCTGGCATATGCCAAGGGTGACCTTACAGTGGGTCCCTATGGATACAGAACACAGGCCGGGTGCACCAAGATTGATGTGTGTGTTATACGCTGCGGAATAGTCAGATGATTACATAATGGGATGTGAACAGAGCTAAAGGATCCGGTATATCTGTAAAGAATAAATCAAGGCAACTGGACTTACTGTAGATTTCTTGAAAACGTTTCACTCGTTCTTCCAACGAGCTTTCTCAATTCTGAGTGACTGTACAAGAATTCTCTGGGAATAAATATGTAACTGAATCAACATCTGGTAATTATACCCAGCATGGGGTCAGAGGTCATTATACCCAGCATGGGGTCAAAGGTGTTGATTCCATTATCCTAATTGGAGTCAGTAGGTGATAATGACCTCCCAGAAAAAGGTGTCAAGACAGCATTGTATGTGGCAGACAATAGATGTCTACCCCCCCCCCCCCCCCCCCCGCCTCTATTCAAGCTTGTGTGAAGGAGTCCATCTACGTAAAAATGGAGAGGCCAAGCTTACATAGAGGTGGTGGTGGGGGGGGGGGGGTTAGACATCTATTGTCTGCCACATACAATGCTGTCTTGACACCTTTTTCTGGGAGGTCATTATCACCTACTGACTCCAATTAGGATAATGGATCAACACCTTTGACCCCATGCTGGGTATAATGACCTCTGACCCCATGCTGGGTATAATTACCAGATGTTGATTCAGTTACATATTTATTCCCAGAGAATTCTTGTACAGTCACTCAGAATTGAGAAAGCTCGTTGGAAGAACGAGTGAAACTGTAGATTTCTTGAAAACGTAAGTCCAGTTGCCTTGTTTTACTCTTTACAGATATATACCATGACCTGGATAAATGAGAACCTTCACAGACATAAAGGATCAGATCGCTGGGACCACCAGTAATCCTGAGAACTGGGGGTCCCCTTTCTGGAGCGGTAATGTGCATGTCACTCCAGTGCGCTATTCACTTTTATGGAAGGACGGAAGCACTGCGTACACAACCCCATAGAAGTGAATGGACGTGTACTGCTGCTCCATTCGGAGGAGGGACCCCTTGCCACCTGACATTGATCATGCCTGAGCTGTAGGCCTCTGCTAAATGGAAAAGCCAAACAGTGATGCCCATAGGACTGGGATTGCTCAGAAGTCGCCACCATGCCATGACCCCACACGACTGGGCAACCGGAGCGATGTACAGAACATGGTCTACTGTCCTCTGCGCTGTTATATGGGGGCACTCTACAGCTGGCAGCATACACTGGCTTATGCTCTCTTATGGGGGGCACCCTACATCTGGCATTGTGTATCTGTTATGGGGGGGCACTCTACATCTGGCATTGTATCTGGGGGCACTCTGGCTTGTGCTTTGTTATGGGGGCACACTACAGCTGGCGGCGTGTATACAGACATACAGGCTTGTGCACTCTGGTGGTCCATTTTTTTTTCAGGTGGCGATCTTTACATTGTGCCTCTAAACTCTTGGCAGAAATTCTCAAAATTTGGAAAACTGCTTGCGCAATGCTAATCAAACTTCACTTTGCTGAAAAAGGTACTGTGCCTTTAATTTTTTTTATTTATGGGGGGGGGGGCTGCAGGACATTATAGAGCAGTAGTTTTAATTTGTTACTACTATTTTTGTGTTTTACTTCTAGTAGTAAACCTCATTTAATGTCATGTATATATACACAGAACACCGTCGAATACTACTGTGTCTGCGGGGACTTCTGGGTATTGTAGTCCAGCGGGTAAGATCCGCCTTTGTGAAAGTGAAACTAACCGCCGCGAAGAAACTACAGTTCCCAGAATCCCTGTCGCCTCACGTCTAGATTACTTCCTGGCGCTAACACTGAGGTAAATTCACGGGATAAACGGAAGTGCTGACAGCCGTCGGGTCTGCCGTGTGTGTGGAGGAGTCGGAGGACCCGGTCTCCAGGCGGCAGAGCCCTCAGCTCTTTTCTATTCTCTTCAGGCTTAGTGCTCGGCGTGTAGTGACGTCATCACCGAAGCGACAGAGGAAAATGGCGGGGTAATGCAAGCACATGTCAGGCGGAGGCGGCGCGTGCCGCCATAGACTGTGGGAGCCCTCTTCCCAGTAATGCCTGGCTCGTGGCCGACAGTGGGCGCTCTGCTGGTCTCCATGGCAACAAAACAGCCATTTTCTGTCAGTATATTGCTATTTACAGCAGTTGGTGCAATTTTCCTCACTTTACAATTGCGACGCTAAATTCATGTATCTCTTCTGTCTTCACCTTCATACAATTTTTCACTTACATCGCCCCTTCGACTTCACTTGCCCCTGCTTGGCCTTTTTTTGGCGGTCTCGTGGTAGTTAGGAGCCATTGTGCGGGAGTTGATGCTCTTTTTAGGGCCGCACCCCACCCAATGTGAGGTCTGAGTGCCGCCAATGCAAAGGATGAGATCCGAAGCAAAATATGCACGTAAAACATGCAGGGTTTGGTGTACGCGTTTTTTTCCCTGCATGTGTTCGTGGCCTTGGCACCCGCCTGGTGAGGACAGGAGCCGTGGTCGGTGTTATACAGCTGATGCCCGCCTGCACCATACCAGGCGGGTGCTGCCAGTGTTATACAGATGATACCTGCCTGCAACGTCTGACAACAGAGATCCCATATGATTAAGCCCTCAGATGCAACGATCAGTAGTGACTGTGGCATCTAAGTGTATAGACTGTTCAAAAATGCCCCTATTTATCATAATTTTTTAAATATATATATTCCAAAAATGGCCAGAATATTTTAATATTACTTGTCCCACACATAAAAAAATCCCAGTGCCAGAATTGCCTCTTAAAAAGTCAGATGTACCTCCAAATGGCACCAATGGCCCCTCACATCGCCCCATGGACAGAAAAATAAAAGACAAGGGTGTCAAGTTATGGTGACACAAAGCAGACGTTTAACCCCTTAAGGACCGGGCTCATTTTCACCTTAAGGACCAGGCCATTTTTTGCAAATCTGACCAGTGTCACTTTAAGTGCTCATAACTTTAAAACGCTTTGACTTATCCAGGCCATTCTGAGATTGTTTTTTCGTCACATATTGTACTTCATGACACTGGTAAAATGAAGTCAAAAAAATTATTTTTTTTGCACAAAAAAATACCTAATTTACCAAAAATTTGAAAAAAATTAGCAAATTTCAAAGTTTCAGTTTCTCTACTTCTGTAATACATAGTAATACCCCAAAAAATTGTGATGACTTTACATTCCCCATATGTCTACTTCATGTTTGAATTGTTTTGGGAATGATATTTTATTTTTTGGGGATGTTATAAGGCTTAGAAGTTTAGAAGCAAATCTTGAAATTTTTCAGAAATTTACAAAAACTCAATTTTTAGCGACCAGTTCAGGTCTGAAGTCACTTTGCGAGGCTTACATAATAGAAACCACCCAAAAATGACCCCATCTAAGAAACTTCACCCCTCAAGGTATTCAAAACTGATTTTGCATACATTGTTAACCCTTTAGGTGTTGCACAAGAGTTATTGGCAAATGGGGAGGAAATTTGAGAATTTCATATTTTTGTCAAATTTTTCATTTTAACCCATTTTTTCCACTAACAAAGCAAGGGTTAACAGCCAAACAAGATTGTATCTTTATTGCCCTGACTCTGCCGTTTACAGAAACACCCAATATGTGGCCGTAAACTACTGTACGGCCACACAGCGGGGCGTAGAGTGAAAGGTGCGCCGTATGGTTTTTGGAAGGCAGATTTCTATGGACTGGTTTATTTACACCATGTCCCATTTGAAGCCCCCTGATGCACCCCTAGAGGAGAAACTCCCTAAAAGTGACCCCATCTAAGAAACTACACCCCTCAAGGTATTCAAAACTGATTTTACATACGTCGTTAACCCTTTAGGTGTTGCACAAGAGTTATTGGCAAATGGGGATGAAATTTGAGAATTTCATTTTTTTGCCTAATTTTCAATTTTAACCCATTTTTCCACTAACAAAGCAAGGGTTAACAGCCAAGCAAGATTGTATCTTTATTGCCCTGACTCTGCCGTTTACAGAAACACCCCATATGTGGCCGTAAACTACTGTACGGGCACACAGTAGGGCGTAGAGTGAAAGGTGCGCGGTTTGGTTTTTGGAAGCCAGATTTTGCTGGACTGGTTTTTTGACACCATGTCCCATTTGAAGCCCCCCTGATGCACCCCTAGAGTAGAAACTCCATAAAAGTGACCCCATCTAAGAAACTACACCCCTCAAGCTATTCAAAACTGATTTTACAAACTTTGTTAACCCTTTAGGTGTTGCACAAGATTTAATGGAAAATAGAGACACAATTTCAAAATTTCACATTTTTGGCAGATTTTCCATTTTAATATTTTTTTTCCAGTTACAAAGCAAGGGTTAACAGCCAAACACAACTCATTATTTATGGCCCTAATTCTGTAGTTTACAGAAACACCCCATATGTGGTCGTAAACCGCTGTACGGGCACACGGCAGGGCGCAGAAGGAAAGGAATTCCATACGGTTTTTGGAAGGCAGGTTTTGCTGGACTGTTTTTTTTGACACCATGTCCCATTTGAAGCCCCCCTGATGCACCCCTAGAGTAGAAACTCCAAAAAAGTGACCCCATTTTAGAAACTACGGGATAGGGTGGCAGTTTTGTTGGTACTAGTTTAGGGTACATATGATTTTTGGTTGCTCTATATTACACTTTTTGTGCAGCAAGGTAACAAGAAATAGCTTTTTTGGCACGTTTTTTTTTTTTGTTATTTACAACATTCATCTGACAGGTTAGATCATGTGGTCATTTTATAGAGCAGGTTGTCGCGGACGCGGCGATACCTAATATGTATACATTTTTTTTTATTTATGTAAGTTTTATACAATAACTTCATTTTTAAAACCAAAAAAATGTTTTAGTGTCTCCATATTCTAAGAGCCATAGTTTTTTCAGTTTTTGGGCGATTATCTTGAGTAGGGTCTCATTTTTTGCGGGATGAGATGACGGTTTGATTGGCACTATTTTGGGGTGCATATGATTTTTTGATCGCTTGCTATTACACTTTTTGTGACGTAAGATGGCAAAAAATGGCTTTTTTTACACTGTTTTTATTTTTATTTTTTTACGGTGGTCATCTGAGGGGTTAGGTCATGTGATATTTTTATAGAGCCGGTCGATACGGACGCGGCGATACCTAATATGTATACTTTTTTTTTTTATATTAGTTTTACAGAATGAGTTCATTTTTGAAAAAAAAAAAATCATGTTTTAGTGTCTCCATAGTCTAAGAGCCATAGTTTTTTCAGCTTTTGGGCGATTATCTTGAGTAGGGTCTCATTTTTTGCGGGATGAGATGACGGTTTGATTGGTACTATTTTGGCGTACATGCGACTTTTTTGATCACTTTTATTACCTTTTTTGGGAAGTAAGGTGGGCAAAATTTCAATTTTCTCATAGTTTTTATTTTTTTATTTTTATGGCGTTCACCGTGCGGGGAAAGTAACATGACCATTTTATAGATCAGGTCGTTACGGACGCGGCGATACCTAATATGTGTAGTTTATTTTATTTTTTTAATTTTTATTCAGTGATAAATGTTTTTTTTTTTATCTTAACTTTTTTCACTTTTTTTTACATTTTTGTGACCCAGACCCACTTGGTTCTTGAAGATCCAGTGGGTCTGGTGTCTGTATAATACAGTACAGAACAATATATATTGTTCTATACTGTATTTTACTTACACTGAACAGATCTGTGCTTTTAGCACAGATCTGTTCAGCACCATGGACAGCAGGACGCCTGAGCAGGCGCCCTGTTGCCATGGGAACCCTCCCCGTCTGCTCAGAACTTCGCAGACGGGGAAGGGTAAGGACGGGGCTGAGGGGGGCTCTCTGGGGGCTCTCTCCCTCTCCATCGGGGGGCTGCAAAGCCACAGCAGCCCCCCGATGGAGAGGGAGGGAGCTCCCTGACCGATGACAGTTAACTTTTTCCATACAGCGGTCCGTACGGACCGCGGTATGGAAAGGGTTAAACGGCTGACATCTTCACAGATGTCAGCCGTTTATACCAGGGTGCCAGCAATGTGCTGGCACCCTGGTATACCCACTAGAAGCCAACGATCGTTCATGGGGAGGCAGGCGGGGGATCGCGATCCCGCCTGCCGCACCGCCCGCCTCCCGCAACGCCCCCACCGCCTGCGACACCCCCCCCGCACCACCCTCCGGCATAAAATCGTGCAGGGGTGCAGGGGGGGGTGAAAAATAATGATTTTAGCCACTCTAAAGTTTCTGATCCCCGCGGTCAGGGACCGCAGCGATCAGAAACTGCAAAAAGCGCAGCAAACCGCAGGTCTGAATTGACCTGCGGTTTGCTGCGATCGCCGATACGGGGGGGTCAAATGACCCCCCCCTGCGTTGTTACGGGATGCCGGCTGAATGATTTCAGCCGGCGTCCCGTTCCGATTAACCCCTGCGGCGCCGGAATTCCGAATTAAAGTCAGGACGTACCTGTACGCCCTTGGTCCTTAAGGACTCGGGAAATAGGGCGTACCGGTACGCCCTGCGTCCTTAAGGGGTTAAAGGGGTTGTCCAGGGTTTTCATACTGATAGCATAGCCCACTAATATCTGATTCGTGGTGGTCCGATCAGCTGTTTGAAGAGACCACGGCCGCTTCCTAGGTCATCAGTTACGTGGTCCAGGCGCAGTTCAGTCCCATTCGAGTGAATGGTCCTGGCCTGCAATTAGGGTTGTCACCTTTCCCAAAAAATACCGGCCAAGTTAGGCCACACCCGAAGAGGGTGTGGCTGTGGGGGCGTGGCTTAACATAGGGCGTTAAGTCACTGTCATACTGTGGCTCCCAGTAATATTAATGCCCTTATTAGCACCCCCCAGAATTAGTAATACCCCCATTAGTGCGCCCCAGAATTAATGCCCCCACTAGTGCCCCCAGTAAGAGTAATGCCCCCACTAGTTCCCCCAATAAGAGAAATGCCCCCCTAGTGAGAATAATGGCTCCACTAGTGCCCCCCAGTAAGACTAATGCCCCCACTAGTGCCCCTGAGTAAGAGTAATGCCCCTACTAGTGCCCCCAATAAGAGTAATGGCCACACTAGTGCCCCCCAGTAAGAGTAATAGCCCCACTAGTGCCCCCCAGTAAGTCATGCGCCCCAGTAAGAGTAATTCCCCCACTAGTGCCCCCCAGTAAGTCATGCCCCCCACTAGTGCCCCCCAGTAAGAGTAATTCCCCCACTAGTGTCCCCCATTAAGAGTAATGCCCCCAGTAGTGCCCCCCAGTAAGAGTAATGCCTCCTCTAGTGCCCCCAATAAGATTAATGGCCACACTAGTGCCCCCCAGTAAGAGTATTGCCCCCAATATAATTATTGGCCACACTAGTGCCCCCTTCTCTGCTTCTGCAAAAAAACAACACCACTCCTCTCCTCCATCTGTTCGCGCTCACTGGACAGGACCTGCGCTCCAGCGTGATGAGAGTTTTCCCCGCAGCGCGAGCAAATGGATGATGGGAGTTCTGTTTCTTTTTTTTTAACACAATTGGGGGAGGTAAAGGCTGTACTAATGAGTGCACCACAATGGAAGTGCCCATTAGTAACCGTCCCACAGGAAAATACCGGCAATTAATATTGAATGAAAAATGACCGCCTTGCCGGTGAGATACTGGCTGCCGGGTGGCACATGTAGCTTCCATACTAAGCACAGCCACTATGGACGGCGCTGTCAGGAGGCTGCAGTGCTTACTAGAGCGCACCTGATTGGCAGGGGTGCCAGGGGATGGAACGCCAACTGACCTGATATTGATGACCTATCCTGAGGATAGGTCATCAGTATGAAAGCCCCTTTAACACGAGCGAGTATTCTGCGCGGGTTCAATGCGTGATGCGAACGCATTGCGCCTGCACGGAATCCAGACCTATTCATTTAAATGGGGCTGTGTACATGTGCGTTGGTTTTCACGCATCACTCTTGCTTTGTGCATCACTCTTGCGTGAGATTTTCACGCAACGCTGGCCCCATAGAAGTGAATGGAGCTGCGTGAAAATCTCATGGTTGCTAAGAGATGTTTGTATACATTCAGTTTTTTTTATCACGTGTGTGCAAAACGCATTAAATCGCATTGCACCCGCCCAATGAAAACAACAACGCGATCGCAGGCAGAACTGAATGACTTTGCCTGCAAAATCGCACATTTTTCACGCATCCGGACCTAATCCGGACACGCTCGTCTGCAAAAGGCCTTAGGGTCCTGATCCAGCGGACAATGCCTGGAATTGGCCGGACACAAACCGCAGCATGCGCCCTCTCCACTTCATGAGAAGTCAGTGAAAACGTCATCACGCCTGGCCCTGTCAATCAAAGTGCAGAGGGCGTGGCAGTTGCAGAGAGAGCAGAGCCTCTAGGTGTAATGGCGACGCCCCCGTTGCTCCTAGAGGCTCATTTGCATATATTAAAACATCCTTTTTCTCAGCGATGCGGGCACATATGAACATGGGACCAACACAGATGTCTTCAGCTGCCAAGCGCACATGTAACAGGTCAGCCGGAGTCATAGATACAAAACTGCTGACAGATGCCCCTTAAGAATTCACGCACTGTATTGAGCAGTGTAGTATGTAGTAGTGTAGTATGGCAGGTACCCTTGCGCTCACGCCAACCTTTCACTGCAAATCCAGTGTGAATGCTGGTCAGGATCCTTGGATTTGATTCCATGACTTGTATCTTGCGGCTGATGATGTGATCCTCTGTGGTTAAAGGTCGGACGCTGCGGATGAGATCGCTGCTTTGTGCTATGGACATTACCGGACCAAGCTCTCCAAGCAAGGCCAGCCAGACACCAGCAAGGAATGGACTCTGATGGCTGCCGTGATACAAGTGGAGTGTGCGGCGGGAAAGAAAGGTGATCATGTTTCTAAGTCTGGGCCATTGTGAGTGGGCACTCTACCTCCTACAACTGGTCTCTATAAGTTTGGATTGTTAGCTCTTGTGTTCATTCATCGAGAGGTATAAAAGCCGTGTGCCCCTTCTTGTGTAATATTTATTCTGTCCACTAGGTGGTGTACTACTTCCATTTAAAATTTTCTAAGATTTAATTGAATATATATATCATTGTTTTTTTTCTTTTACATTTTACAGTTGTTGCTATGGGAACTGGGACAAAATGTATCGGGCAGTCAAAATTACGGACAACTGGTGAGTACAGACCATCCTGACACCTCTTGTCTTTATATAATTGTATGTTAAAAGGGGTTTCCAGTACTTAGATATTGATGGGTCATCCACATCAGATCTGTGGAGATCCGGCAAACTGGGACCCTCACCAGTCAGTTGTTTCGGCAGGCACTGGAAACTATGCTAGGATCAAGGTTCCATCCACTATGTAGCTGTGGTACCATTTAGGCTACTTGCACACGACCGTATGTGTTTTGTGGTCCGCAATTTCCAGATCCGCAAAAAAAAAAAAAAAACAGATGACGTCCGTATGCCATCCGTTTTTTTTTTTTTCTTCGGATCCATTGTAACAATGCCTAAAACAGACAAGAATAGGACATGTTCTATTTTTTTTTTTTTGCGGGGCTACGGAACGGACATACTGATGCGGACAGCACACAGTGTGCTGTCCGCATTTTTTGCAGACCCATTGAAATGAATGGCTCCGCATCCTATCCGCGAAAAAAATGGAACGGACACGGAAACGAACAAAGTTCGTGTGCATGTAGCCTTATGCTGACCTCACTGAGGTAGAAGCCGGTCAGTCATCAGCAGGTGGGCAGGAGATCATGAATAACCAGGACTCTTCTCAGGTGGCCGTGACTCTTTTCCAGGCCCAGTCTGCAATGATTGTGATGTTGGTTCTCGGCAACCACTTACTTTTAACTTTTAGATGACAGACCGCTGCAATGAACTCACCTGTCTCTACTTTATGCTGCTGTTACTGTGGGCAGCATAAAGTTAATGATGGGTTCCCTTTAAGTGAATCGGAGTTGAAGTGCAGTACGCCAGCACCAGGAACGACGCAGTGGTCTAGTGCAGGCAGGGCCAACCTGCGGCTCTCCAGCTGTTGTAAAACTAGAACTCCCACCATGCTCTTCTGTAGGCTGATATCTGTAGGGAGTCTGGGCATGCTGGGAGTTGTAGTTTTGCAGCAGCTAGAGAGCCTCAGCTTGGCCATCCCTGTTCTAGTGGCTGCACTAAACAGCTGCTTGTTGGGGGTATTGGGTGTTGGCCTCCATGATCATGAGGATAGGGCATCAGTATCTAACTATCGGAAAACACTTTTAGGCTAGGTCCCTCATGTAATGGAGCCCTGTCTATAGATTGTGGTTGTGTCTGCCGACTCCATGGTCGATGATGTGGTGGAGTCCTGTCTATAGATTGTGGTTGTGTCTGCCGACTCCATGGTCGATGATGTGGTGGAGCCCTGTCTATAGATTGCGGTTGTGTCTGCCGACTCCATGGTCGATGATGTGGTGGAGTCCTGTCTATAGATTGTGGTTGTGTCTGCCGACTCCATGGTCGATGATGTGGTGGAGTCCTGTCTATAGATTGTGGTTGTGTCTGCCGACTCTGTGGTCGATGATGTGGTGGAGTCCTGTCTATAGATTGCGGTTGTGTCTGCCGACTCCATGGTCGATGATGTGGTGGAGTCCTGTCTATAGATTGCGGTTGTGTCTGCCGACTCCATGGTCGATGATGTGGTGGAGTCCTGTCTATAGATTGCGGTTGTGTCTGCCGACTACATGGTCGATGATGTGGTGGAGTCCTGTCTATAGATTGCGGTTGTGTCTGCCGACTCCATGGTCGATGATGTGGTGGAGTCCTGTCTATAGATTGCGGTTGTGTCTGCCGACTCCGTGGTCGATGATGTGGTGGAGTCCTGTCTATAGATTGCGGTTGTGTCTGCCGACTCCGTGGTCGATGATGTGGTGGAGCCCTGTCTATAGATTGTGGTTGTGTCTGCCGACTCCGTGGTCGATGATGTGGTGGAGCCCTGTCTATAGATTGCGGTTGTGTCTGCCGACTACATGGTCGATGATGTGGTGGAGTCCTGTCTATAGATTGCGGTTGTGTCTGCCGACTACATGGTCGATGATGTGGTGGAGTCCTGTCTATAGATTGCGGTTGTGTCTGCCGACTCCATGGTCGATGATGTGGTGGAGTCCTGTCTATAGATTGCGGTTGTGTCTGCCGACTCCATGGTCGATGATGTGGTGGAGCCCTGTCTATAGATTGCGGTTGTGTCTGCCGACTCCATGGTCGATGATGTGGTGGAGTCCTGTCTATAGATTGTGGTTGTGTCTGCCGACTCCATGGTCGATGATGTGGTGGAGTCCTGTCTATAGATTGCGGTTGTGTCTGCCGACTACATGGTCGATGATGTGGTGGAGCCCTGTCTATAGATTGTGGTTGTGTCTGCCGACTCCATGGTCGATGATGTGGTGGAGTCCTGTCTATAGATTGTGGTTGTGTCTGCCGACTCCGTGGTCGATGATGTGGTGGAGCCCTGTCTATAGATTGCGGTTGTGTCTGCCGACTCCGTGGTCGATGATGTGGTGGAGCCCTGTCTATAGATTGCGGTTGTGTCTGCCGACTCCGTGGTCGATGATGTGGTGGAGCCCTGTCTATAGATTGCGGTTGTGTCTGCCGACTCCATGGTCGATGATGTGGTGGAGTCCTGTCTATAGATTGCGGTTGTGTCTGCCGACTCCATGGTCGATGATGTGGTGGAGTCCTGTCTATAGATTGTGGTTGTGTCTGCCGACTCCATGGTCGATGATGTGGTGGAGCCCTGTCTATAGATTGCGGTTGTGTCTGCCGACTCCATGGTCGATGATGTGGTGGAGTCCTGTCTATAGATTGTGGTTGTGTCTGCCGACTCCATGGTCGATGATGTGGTGGAGTCCTGTCTATAGATTGCGGTTGTGTCTGCCGACTCCATGGTCGATGATGTGGTGGAGCCCTGTCTATAGATTGCGGTTGTGTCTGCCGACTCCATGGTCGATGATGTGGTGGAGTCCTGTCTATAGATGTATTGTATTTCAATGGTGGCGACATACTGAGACCGGACAGTCGCAAAAAAGCCACCCAAGTCCATTTTTTTATTTTTTTGCAGTAGCAGCAAGTTGCATTGCAACACCATTGAAATACATTACATGAAAAGTTGTGCAACAAATGTCGCCGTGTAGCTGTACCCTTTTTGTCGCGTGACACATCGTCGTGTAGCCTTAGCCTTAAAGGGGTTCTGCACTTTGTTTTAACTGATGATCTATCCTCTGGATAGGTCATCAAGCTTCTGATCGTCAGGGGTCCGACACCCAGGACCCCCGCCGATCAGCTGTTTGAGAAGGCAGCAGCGCCGCGGCCTTCTCACTGTTTTCCGCTGGCCGAGTGACGTCACGACTAGTATCAATGGCCTGGGCGGGGCTAAGCGGTAAACGTGACGTCACTCGGTCAGCGGTAAACGGTGAGAAGGCCGCGCCGCTGCTGGATCGCCGCTGCCTTCTCAAACAGCTGATCGGCGGTGGTCCCGGGTGTCGGACCCCCGACGATCAGAAGCTGATGATCTATCCAGAGGATAGATCATCAGTTAAAACAAAGTGCAGAACCCGTTTAAAGTGTAACTGTCACTTCAATTTTTTTAGCTTATAGGGGAAGGGATTAGGAGTATTTTTGTAATATACTTTATTTGGTGATTTAGTTATTTTTTTCCCTTCTCTGAAGTCATCACTTAGCAGTTTTAAAAAAAAACTGGACAAACTCCCCTAATAAAATACCACATTACAAAAAAACGTCCCTTGCATATTTAAAAAAAAAAAAGCTGCAGTATCAGGTGCACTTCAAGAAATTACTTTGTCAACTCTATTGGCATTCACACACAAGAAAATGTCAGCGTGTCAATCGGGCAACAAGGGAGACGAGTCTGGGTATCATGGAATGGGGTTATTAAAGTACGGAGCCATAGACATCGCTGTTGGCTGGCATCTCTGCTGCCCATCCAAAAACAAATAAATGTAAATCGACCTGAGTGTACATTTTCAATTGAATAGGAACAAAGGATAAACTGATGCTGGCGCTGCTTATCTAAGGCTACTATCACACTGGCGTTTTGGTTTCCGTTTCTGAGATCCATTCAGGGCTCTCACACGCGGTCCAAAACGGATCAGTTTTGCCCTAATGCATTCTGAATGGAAAAGGATTCGCTCAGAATGCATCCGTTTGCCTCCGTTCCGTCTCCATTCCGCTTTGGAGGCCGCCTGCAGCGTTTTGGTGTCCGTCTGATGAAACTGAGCCAAACGGATCCGTCCCGGCACACAATGTAAGTCAATGGGGACGGATCTGTTTTCACTGACACAATCTGGCACAATAGAAAACGGATCCGTCCTCCATTGACTTTCAATGATGTACATGACGGATCCGTCTTGGCTATGTTACAGATAATACAAACGGGTCCGTTCTGAACTGATGCAGACGGTTGTATTATCTGTATGGATCCGTCTGTGCAGATCCATAACGGATCCGCACCAAACGCGAGTGTGAAAGTAGCCTTACAGGGAAGATAGGGTCAGGCATGTTGAATTCCAAACCGTTCAGTCCTTCCTGCCATTAAGCAGTCCCATACCGATGAGCCGTGGGGGGAGCCCTTAGGGAGATATCTTATTCTCTGTCACTCCCAGCGATGGCGCTGATTGATCTTTGCTTCCTTATACATTAGTCTTCAGTTGCGACATTTGAACATATTGAGGGGCAGAGGTGAGTTCATTTCACGAGGGTTTCATTTTCCAGCAATGACAAATCCCTGCCTGATGACGCAGTGTTTGTCCCTCTCTGCCAACTTGTCATTGATCCCGGTGACTCTTTGTCCTTATCTTGAGCACGGCACCATATCCAGAAAACACATTCTACTCTGTACTGTGGTGGTTACAAGCACCCTGTCATTACCTCTTACGTTACTTTCTTGCCTAGGTGATGTTCTCCAAGACAGTCATGCGGAAATAATTGCAAAGAGAAGTTTTCAGAGGTAAAGATGAATATATTGATTTCTCCGAGGCAATAGACCTCCAACACTTTTAATGTCCATAATTCAGTCCTAGGGCTCATGCACATGGCCGTGCCCGTATTGCGGTCTGCAAACAGCGAGTCCGCAGTATGCAGGCACCGGCCGCGTGCACCCCGCATCACGGATGCGGACCCGTTCCCTTTAATGGGTCCCCAATCCGGAAGGTCCCGGAGTGCTTCTGTGGGGTTTCTGTCCATGCACTACATTTTTGTGGTGTGAACTGACCACGAACCCATTCACAGACACATTCAAGTCTGCAATCAACGGCTGTGTGCATGAGCCCTTAAAGGGGTTGTCCAAGTTATATTTATTGATGACCTATCCTCAGGATAATTCATCAATATGAGATCGGCTGGGGTCCGACACCCGGCACCCCCACCGATCAGCTTTTTGAAGAGAAGGCACGCGCCGTGCCAGCGCTGCCTCTGCTTTATTATTTACCATTGCATCTGCAGCGGTGAGCAGGTGTAATTACACCCAAGCCGTCCCATTCATTTCAGTGGTACAGATTGCTGTATAGGAGCGATCCGTACCATTGAAATGAATGGAACGGCTTGGGTGTAATTACACCTGCTCACCGCTGCAGATGCAACGGCGAGCAGGCAAACAATGAAGCAGAGGCAGTGCTGGCACGGCACGTGCCTCCTCTTCAAACAGCTGATCGGCGGGGGTGCCGGGTGTCGGACCCCAGCCGATCTCATATTGATGAATTATCCTGAGGATAGGTCATCAATAAATATAACTTGGACAACCCCTTTAAGTATCAAACTTCTGGTCCCATGTTAAACATATACATTGTGATTTAAATGCTCCCGAACTCCCCCTTATGTGCCCTTAACTCAATTTCAGATTGGCACCGAGTGGAAAAAAAATCTGTAATTTCAGATAGGCTGGGGGCACTGTGCCTAACAACCTCCTACAAAAGGCTGTGGTTGAGGCAGGGCATCGTACCACTTGACTGGTTCAGATTAAAGGGGTTGGACGTTTTATAAAGCCTTTAAAAGAAAAATTGAGATTAACTTCATAGTGAGTCTCCTTAAATTAGTTGCGCCAGAATGACAAATTATCACTTATCCGCAAGATACCGTATTTTTCGCCCTATAAGACGCACCGGCCCATAAGACGCACCTAGGTTTTAGAGAGGGACAATAAGAAACAAAATACTTTTCATTACACCTCAGGTCAGACCACCAATCAGACCCCTAATGTTAATCAGACCTCCAATGTTAATAAGACCTCCAATCAGACCTCAGCTCAGACCCCAATGTAAATGACCCCCAATCAGACCTCAGATATGAACCCCATGCCTCTCATCACCCCCATATCATCCCCCATGCCTTTCATTAGCCTCCATTATCAGCCCTTATGCCTTATTACAAACCTGCGATGGAATGATTCCTCGAGTATGAAGCATTGATTAAGGGAACAAACTGTATCCCAATGTTAGGAGTCAATGAGTCATCATTGAGATGGCGGTAAA
Source organism: Bufo bufo (assembly GCF_905171765.1). Taxonomy (NCBI): domain Eukaryota; kingdom Metazoa; phylum Chordata; class Amphibia; order Anura; family Bufonidae; genus Bufo; species Bufo bufo. The sequence continues at coordinate 141,616,358 of NC_053398.1, read as the reverse complement.
TAATTCACTCGTTATCTGACGTTACTGTAGTGATAGAAGTGGAGTTATTAGACCATTATCCGGCAGCTCCAAACTGGTCATGGACGTAACTCTCAGCCATCTCCCTCAACTCCGCCATAAACACGCCATAGCAATAGTAGGATAAGCAACCAAAAAATCTTCCTTGGGCCTCTCGGGAACCCATGATGTTCTACTAGTTAAAGTCCATAAGTGTCTCTTGCACCAGTGACAATAACATTGCTGTGTTCACATTAGGCAAGGACAGACAGGCGTCTAGAACTATGTGGGGCTCGTGTCCGGGGGGGCCGCAGTGTGTCTCCCTACATTGATCTCCCAGCACGATATTTAGCAGAAACAGATCTGTGACTTTCCCTTTGTGCATTTGCTTCCCCACACCTTGGCTGGCAGAGCCCGCACTACATCTATGGAGTATGTCATTCATGGAGCAGATCTGGAGGGCAGCAGTCACACCCTGTCACTAATGACCGTGCAGGCGGGAGGCGCGCCGCCGAGAATGTCTCTCTGCTGGTCTGTTTGGCCTCTCGTCCTTGGCATATTTGCCCTCTGTCTGTTAACACCACGTCCTCCAGAAGCTGCCCTCCGCATGATGCTTACATGGGAAAGCCTAGAAAGGAAGATTGTTCAGTGAATTTCCTTTAACCCGGCATCTGATAATCCAGAAAGTTTGACCTTTTGGCACTTGTGTCCATTACATAACTGCACTATAATGTGACATTTCACAAGAGCAGGCGACTGAGTCGAGAGAGCTAATTAGGACATTCCTCTGATAAGTTATAATAGGGGTAAGCTTGCACTCTGTCGGCCATGTTGGATACAGTAGTAAAGGATAAGTGGCTGCCCAGAACGCTTATCGTAGACGGGACATCCAGCTTTTGTTATTAGTCTCTCCTAGGGGGGTGTATTGGGGGGGAAGGGGAGGTTTCCAGACTTTTAAACTGATCACCTATCCTCTAGATAGGTGATCAGTGGGGGTCCGACACTCAGAACCCCTGCAGATCAGCTGTTTGAGAAGGCACCAGCGCTCACAGTAGCGCCGCGGCCTTCTCTCTGCTTTACACGTCACGTTTATCAGTCACGTGGCCTAGAAGCAGCTCAGCCCCATTGAAGTGAATGGGGCTGTGTGCAATACCAAGCATGGCCACTATACAATGTACAGCGCTGCGCTTGGTGAGCAAGGAGAAGGAGCAGAGCTCTTAGGAACACCGCTGCCTTCTCAAGCAGCTGATTGGTGGGGGTCCCGGGTGTCAGACCGCCACAGATCAGATACTGGTGACCTCTCCAGAGGATAGGTCATCAGTATAGAAGTCTCAGAAAACCCTTTTAAGGGCTCTGCTTTCTTGCCTTGGGCCAGGTACCTCCTCCACCAGCTTTCCTTAGCGCTGTCAAGGAGCCATGATTGTGTGCTGGTTCCTGGAAGTGATACCAACAAGTGGACGCTGAAGCCTGGGGTCTCCTTTGTGTTCTTCACCAGTCACACTCCATGTGAGTATCTGTCTGCTGAGCTCGGTCTTACCTGTCCCCGGGAGTATAAAGGTGCCCAAGGTAAGAGTAAAGTCGTCCCAATCTGCCAAATTCACGTGCCGGCCCTCCCAAACAGACGACATAGGAGGTAAGAAGTTTTGGGAATGTTGAATTTCAATATCGGATCCTCTTCTCATGTTAGATAAGCCGCTGCCAGTAAGTCATTCGCTGTGGGTCTGGTGAACCCCTCAGCCGTTCCTCTGAAGCTCATGGAGGACAGTGCAGTGCAGGCCCTCCCCCCTCATGACTTATGTAGTTTCTTCATGTGTAAAGTATTTTATTCTTTGCATCCCACAGAGAGTATATTAGATATATTATTATTTGCCCCGATAGGTGGTGATGCATCAATTGTACCCATGCTTCCCCTAGAGGACCAGCTCTGTCCCACCTCTACAGCGCCACAGGAAGCCACCCCATTACTCTGCGACCCTATCACAACCACTAATAAGAGGAAGCAGGCTTCTTGTGATTCTCCACCTGCCAACAAGAGAATGAAGCAAGACGGATCCGACCAGGAAACCGAGAGAATAGCTGAAACCAAGGAAAAGGAAGAAAGTGCCACTTTTAACCCTGAACCAATAGATGTGTTCAGGACCGGAGCGAAGTGCGCTCCTGGGGAGGCTCAAGATGGGCACAATCCAGGGGTGGACTATCACACTGTGGGAGTCCTCCGCGTTAAGCCGGGCCGAGGAGACCGCACATTATCCATGTCCTGCAGTGACAAGATGGCTCGATGGACCGTGCTTGGCTGCCAGGGGGCGCTGCTCATGCACTTTCTACAAGAACCCATCTATCTGTCCTCCGTTGTGGTGGGGAAGTGCCCGTTTAGTCTGCAGTCCATGGAGAGGGCTCTACACAGTAGGTACTACATTATGATAATCTTTTGCTCATTAAATAGATCAGGTGTGGCCAACCTGCGGCTCTCCAGCTGTTGTAAAACTACAACTCCCACCATTCCCTGCTGTAGGCTCACTGCTGTAGGCTGTCTGGGCATGCTGGGAGTTATAGTTTTGCAACAGCCGGAGAGCCTCAGGTTGGCCACCCCTGAAATAGATGGTAAGGTCTGATTCCCATGATTGCGCTCTGTCCGGGAAACATGAACTGCGTGTTGACCGCATCTCGTGGACTGACTGCGTGGCTTCCCTGACCTGAGCTGACTGCTTCATAGTAATTTATGATAAAGTGAAATCGTACCTGATCGCGGCTCTTTAGTACAGCATAAAAGAGGCGCAATCAGATCGGAAATGACTATTACTATGATAGAATCAGGATTGGGGAGCCACAGAGTTGTTCCGGGACACATGGGCCTTGTTTCCTGGACCAATTGTGATCGTCATATGAATCGGCCCGTAAGTGTACATTTACACAACGCGTGACCGCCGTTCTAAGAACAGTGTAAGCACGGGGTTATTCACACAGCCTGTTAATAATGTCCATCCAAAAAATAGATTTGGCCAGATGGACTCCATTAACATCAATGGGCCCATTCTTAACGGCCGTTCATGAAACAGAAGTATGCCACAGATTGTGGCGCAAAGGTCCTTTTACGCCGCAATCTGCGACTTCCCTCCGCTCACGCCAGATGTAATAAAGTGGGCGTGAGAAAAAATGTTCTAAATGTACGAAAGTAAGGGAGCTGAGTTACATTTAGAACTGGCGCTGGCACCACTTCATAACGGCGGCAGCGGCGGATCCACCGCTAGTGCAGCGCTTTATTAAGGCCGGCGTCTAAAACTAAGGGGCACATTTATGAACGGCCGTTGTTTTCAGTCAGGTGAATGTTACCCTAAGGCAGAGGCTGCGACATCTGCCCTTTTTTCTTTAATCCAGGTGCAAAAATGTCTCGGGTCTACCTGAAGGATTCCACGTGCATGTGCCACGTATCCTGCAGTCACGATTACAGTTTCAGCACGGAAGAGACGCACTGAGGAAAGCGGATGATGCAAGAAAGCTGGGTCCTTGTGGTGCAGGTGAGTCCAGTATAAGAAATGTATAAGAAACTAAACCTGACCGTAGAAGTGGAATGATGGTTGGACCACTCAAAGGTCCTTCTAAAGATATTCACATCTGTGGGAGGCTCCCGAGGTATCTTAGGGGAACAATTTAAAGGTTGCCCTAAAAAAAAAAAAAAAAATACAGATAACCTTATGGTTCTTTTCTCCGCGATCAGTCACCCAGGGTTATCCAGTACTTCTATAAGTGCAGTAACATAAAAAGAAGAGAATAATATCAGTCAAAAGCAGTAAATGATCATAGCAGCCGGGGAGACTCGCCTCTGGGAGCCGAAGGACCTGTCCCCCTGATTCCTGGTCTGCATATAAATATGAATTACTCCTCAGGTGTTTCCCATTCACCACATCAATAGCACCGGATCCGCTCTCAAAAAAGGACCTCCAATCTTTTGTTCCAACTTTATTAACCCCTTCCCGGTGTCTGACGGGAATGTATGAAGCAGGTTTAGGAGCTGAGCCCACTCCTTACACGGCAGTTTCTACCTCTGTTATATTAGCCATAAATGATGAACAGATAATTGAACATTAGGATGACCCAATAGTGCAAAAAAACTGGCCAGTAAAAGCCGAATTCTACAAAATTGGGGCTTAATATCAATGTATGGCAGAGGGTCCTTATCTTAGGGGCTGCATCACAATATGAAAAATTGATCTCGGACAAAGAATACATAAAGTTATATCTAAAAAAAAAAAAATACATTTATCCAAATCTATAAAGAAGGTGTGTATAGATAGATACGTAAAAAAAGTAGATATCAGTTGCAGGTATTCCCTTCTGTAGACAGGATGATTTGGGTCTGCTTGGTAATATTGTGGCAGCACTTGCACTGTTTGTGGCCACAGTGGTTGGCTCCTAAAATTGTATTACTTCCTACCTGTGGGTGCATTATACTGTTATATACGGTTATACTAGGACCTAGGAGAGGACCAGCAGGTTACTTAGGGTTTCACGACATACGCTCCTGTGGCCTCCTTCACGTTAATAGAACCCTATGCACACCCTTTGCATGTATGTCAGGAGCTTTTCCCAGCATACACGCTAAGCTTAGGCCAATAATGTATAACCAATTACTTTTCACACTTCCCCAAAATGGTACACATCCTCCAGCAGATGTTACCATGTAAGTAGTCGGTGATATCATTCATAAAAGGAGTTTCCCCAGCATATAACGCTATGGCACATTGCTGGGATATACCATCACTTTATGATCATGAGGATCTGACCTTTAGGATCGAGAGAATTAGGATTGTAGAGAAATACGTATCATGTAACGTGTACAATCTCTTCTCTGCAGCAATTAGTTGGTGTGCAGTTCCACATCAGCCACTAGATGTCACTGCTAATGGCTACAGACAAGGGACCACGAAGAAAGCGATTGGAACGCCACAGTCCAGGTAGGAGAGAGATTCATGTCCATTTAGTGAAGTTTCTAGAAGGCGGATGCAGAGCTTGTATCCTACTGCGCAACTCTGGGGTTTCGTGGTACCACATGTACAGTCCATGGTTGGGGAGCAGTTTTGTGCTTGTTTGCACCGAGCATTGCACCCACGTCATTTAGTGACATTTGTAAAGCAAGGAATCCTGGACCAGTCGCATGGCATCGGAGAACACTGGAGATACCACATGTACATATGAGTATCCACCATAATACATTTGTGACCCCATGAATATGGAGGATGATTGGTTCCCACTTGGAGTCATTTGTCGTCTCACATGGAAGTAGACTGTTGTGCTTTGGCTCAATAAAGGCAGAGTGAGGCCAAAACGTTTCAATATTTGCTATTTTTATTGAAAATGTGAATAAAATATTTTTTATGATGATAATACCGGTGCCTTGAAAACAGCCGTCAATATTGTGTGTATTTAAATTCACAACCGGAGGCTGCGTGACTGCTGTCCTGGATTATCGGATCCCAGGAAAGATTTGTGAGCACAGGTTTGGACGAAACTAAAACGTCCTCGGGGTATGCGGAACTATGGTGAGAGAATGCATCATACTGGTGTCCTGTAGGGGTCGCTATAATCTCCCATCAGGAACAGAGAGGGCGAGGTGTGTGCGTCCTATTGAGTGCTCTCATTAAGAGAAACAAAATAGGAATATTGCAGGTTTGAAACCTTTTAATGGCTAACAAATATAGGAGTAACGATGTTACATAGCCTTCATCAGGTGTACTACCAGGGGACTGGGGATGTCTCCAAAGCTCGCTATGTAACGTCATTACTCCTATGTTTGTTAGCCGTCAAAAGGTATCAAACCTGCAATACTCCTAAACTAGAGCACTAAACTAGTTTTCTATTGGCTAACACGGTACCACGCGTCCTTTCACAGTAACGGGACTTTGAAAGTAGCTGAGCGTGCGTACTCGCCTGTGTTCGGAAGTCTCATCGCAGTGAATGGAAAAGGCCAAAAGAGGGCCGCTGTATGAGGAAAGAGAAGAGCGGTCATAATGAGGAAGCAGCCCAGAAAGTTTCAGACCCCAAGACTGTAGCTGAGCATGGTGTCTAAGGACGTCCATGCACAAGAGACAACTGAAACTGGGGTCGGCCAAAACTGCATGTGAGTGGCATCGCCATCTGCTCAAAGACAGGAGATTTGTCAATACCAGTGTTTTCTACACCAGCCTTGATATCCCCTGTGCCACCGGCGTCATAAATGAAGCTCATCCTCCAGCAGTCTGTGTAGAGTTCGGTTATTATTTGTACCAGTAAACTGATGTTAATGGGGATATATCTGCCGGGGCTGATGGCCCTGCCCATGCCAACCTCCTTTTTCAGAAAGTGGCAAGGGGGTGTAGAAACCCAGTGTTTGCATTTTTTGATTTATTTTTTACACCAGGGAAGATAACAGCTCCCCCTTACTCCCTGGTCGACCAGTTTATTCTGCCATGTTGCCGGACAGATCGCTTAAACAAGTGATCCTCAACCTGTGGCTCTCCAGCTGTTGCAAATTTGGAATTCCCAGCATGCCATCTTGCAACGGCTGGAGAGCCACAGATTGGAGAATACAGGCTTGTACATGAATGACTGAACTGCAGGCGATCACCATGTCACAGGCATGGCCGACCTAGAAAGTGGTTAGTGAATTTCCCCATAAGAGTCCAATATCCTTGGTGGATGTGGCATCCTCTGTACAGTAATAACTGATGGTCACTACTTGTGCTGGTTTCATGATGTGATGTATTTAACAGTGTTTTTTGTCTTTTTCTCCACCAGATCCCGGATCTGTAAAGTAGAATTATTTCACATGTTTCGTCATCTGCTAGAGAACCTGTCGGAAGAGCAGATCCCGGAGTCACTCAGGTAACCATGTTACACGTGGCTTCTCAGCACTGGAATACATGGATATACATGTAGTCATTTTTATATCATTTAGCCCGGAGATGGTCGCTGCACCCTCGTCCTTCTTGTGGCTCTCAAGTTACAGTAAATATCTCCTTGTACATAGTAAAGTGGTGACGCCGTATAGAGATCTGTAAGTGGGTTATTGCCAGTATGGTGTAATGATCGGTGGATTAGCAGTTCTCCCCTCATAGGGTGTGACTGCTTGGACACTTGCCTGCTATAAAGGATTTTGTGAGTGGCTTGTGATGTCACCCCATTTTGGGTACACATATGAGCGGATGAAAAAGTGTTCATTGTTTAATAGCCGTCCCACCCATATAGCTTCTATGCATGGAAAAAGTCTCCTCCTATATTCACTTACTTGGTCTTAAAATTGCAGTTTTTGAGAATCAAGTCCTGCAAAGCTACATTATACTTTGTGTTTTACCTCTTTGCTATCTTCAAAATCTCAGCTTGCTGTCAGTGAGCGGGAATATTTCTGTTAACATCTAACTGCTGATGAGACAATACAGGGGACGGTGTGAGAGTCTGCTAGATTTGTATCCACCTGCACCCCAGACAGGTGCATTTTACCTGTACCGAAACACTGGAGCAAACAATCAGCGCAGGATAGGATTCTTTAGACTGGATACTTTGTGGCGAATCTACAGCTGTGACAAATTCCAGGCCCCGTGAGTTGTTGTTTTTTTAGCTCTGAATGTAAAGCAGCAGAAATCCTTAAGGGGGTGATGAACTGAGACGCAACATATGTTAAAAAGTTGCAGAACTGGAGTCATTCTAGGAATGTTCCAGTAACAAGAAGCTACAGATAATTCATAACTATTAGATTGAGTCCAACCACCAGGACCCCCACGATCACTAGAACGGGGGCCTTGTGTACCCTGTTTGCATTGATGAATGGTTGAGCATGCACAGCACTGCTCCATTCAAAGTCTATGGGACTGCCAGAGATAGTGGGGGCCCAGCAATCAGACTCCAACTGATCTGCAGTGGATGGGGATAATTCCTGATTACCAGAATACCCCAAACAGGAAAGCCCATTGGTTTTGCAGTTGTGACGAGTGCTGTGTGCCGCTGCTGGACACCCACGCTGCTCCTTGTAGAGAAGATTATACCGTACAATGGAAAATAGAAGTCGCCCTCTTGGATGCCGCCTCGTCTTTCGACCACTGAGATTTACACTCCGCCGCTCCCAGGCTGTCACCGGTGTTAAAAAAAATCACTTGCTTCCCTGAAGTCAGAGCCGGTAGTGATGCCAGGAAAACTTGGCTAATGTCTGGTGTCACTATAACACAGAGGCCTTTCTATGAATGGAGCGCCTACTGCCAGGAGGACATTGTTTTCTGCAGCTGCACTTAGGGACCTCATTTTTAGGTGGATTTAATATCAGTTTTTTTTTTTTACTTGTGACTTATTATTCGGGTGCAAGTTCAGACGGTTCTGCTAATTCATCTGCATGGCCCCGTTACAATGTATCAGTGCAATTAAGAACTTCCGGACAGAGCTTTGAGCTGCTGCGTGTGTACTTTATGTTGGCTGGTCGGCTGGGTCCCAAATGTAACACGTGCAGATTTTTGCCATGGATTTCATCATATTTATTGCAACCGTTGAAATCTGCGGGGAAAAACGGCGCCTTTCCCACAGCATATTGAGCATGGTCATATCTGCGCATGGATTTTTCTTCTGCGTGCAGATTGGGTTTTGAGCTCATCAGGAGCTAGATTCGTTCGAGAGGGATAAAAAAAAAAAAAAAGAAGCCTTACAAAGTATAAATGACATTTTCACCGTCTCACTTGCTTCTTGTGTATAAAATGTCTGTAATCATTTAGGGGGATTGTATAACCAGGAGTTACCAGACTCACAGTCCTGCACGTCCCTCACACAATATACGCTGCAGTCTGGATTCTGCTCCAGCACCGCTGCCATCGATAGCTTCAGGACGTGAACATATGGGGGCGGTCACATGAGGTCATCCAGCTTCACACACCAGGAATGTCTGGATCATAAAAATTAAACCAGGCCTTTATAGACTTCATCCTGACGCCCCCATGTTCTCTGGCGGAGGCTTATCTCCCATCAGATCCAACATGCTCTTCTTTTTGGCATTGGTGGAGAGACGGGACACGGGGCACACCCCTTAGATGGTTGGCCAGGCCTGCCACAATTAGTGGGTTCAACCAGTGGTCTTCTGATGTGTATGGCCGGCACACCCAGGATGACGATCACTGAGATGAAAGCCTGGATTAACCCTTTACGGCACCTTATCTGTGATGATGCTTGTGTACATACGTATTGGCCCCCACATGCGGCTGACGACTACCAGTCCTTATCTTGTACTGATCACTCGTCATTGCATTCTCCTGCTGTGTACTTTGCTGTAAGACAGCAGCGAGTACACGGGGAGCTCGCGGCCTACGTGGGGTCCTGTATAGGATGTCCTTGCACTGACACTGCGCCCTCACGCACCACACCCTGTTAGGTGCAAAATTAAACAAGGCAATTTTTTAGCTGGCCGTATACTCTGGATGAAGGTCAGTCGAACACGCCGACCATCTAATGTATATCTCTGACCAGCTATCTAAGGGTACGGCCACACGCTCAGGGCCTCTGCAGTTTTGGAAGACAAAATGAGGAGTGGATTGTAAAAGGAAAGAAAGTATAAAGGAGAGATACGACTTCACTTTTTATTTTAATTCACTCCTGATTTTGGCTTCCAAAACTGCTTGCAGAAACCTGACCACGTGGCCGTACCCTAAGCGTCATGTACAAACACGACATGACAACACCTGTGCAAGCTAGAACAGCATCCATATGGGTCGTCACTAGGCTTGCGTATTTTAAAATAGGAATCCGAAGTGGGCTTTGGTCCCGAGGTACCAGCCAGTACCAGAGCCCACTTTAGATTCCTATTCTCAATTGTTTTTCAGTACGCAGATACGAATACAGTAGGAATTAACCTCTCGCGCAACTTTGGGCGATACGAATTTTGCCTACACTGAGCCAATACATTTTAATGCTGTACGGAAACAGCAAGTTATTTGAATGAATCGACTTTGGATCTATAATCTGAAGGTTGATTCGCTCAAGCCTAGTTGCCACCCAGCTTTCCCAAGGATGTAGTAAAGTCCCACCAGATTAAATTTTAAATATTTAGCAACATAAGAGATGACGGTTTTATGTGGTTTTAGGGTTACTGGTCACATAACTGGTTTCTGTACACATCTTACAATATTTTATCTCCTTTCTTCCAGGGAATTGAAGACATATGGTGATTATAAAGAAGCTGCTCGGTCTTACCAGGAAGCCTGGAGGCTGCTGCGAGAACAGGTACTTACATCCTGGATCCGAACATCACGTGACTACCTGAACTTCAGCTGAGACCCAAAGTGCAAATCACCGACCTGGCACAACAGAGGTTCTGGGAGAGGATGGGAAAGCCCCTCGGTGATGTGCGCCTCCATCTGCACTTGAGCTTTACATTGGAGGCTTTGTGACATCTGAACTCGTCAATTATACATTTTTCTTGTAACCGAGTCCCATAGACTCCAACACCTGCAATGTGACTGTCGGTCTCCTACTGGTAGGACTGTATCAGGGGTTAGGCACACAGGTGCGGGCTGTCATGCAGAAATTTCATACCAAAAACCGCATGTGTTACTTGTGTTTTTTGGCGCAGATTTTAGCTCACCTTTGCATTGAAAATTGATGTTCTCCAGACTTAAAAATCCGCACGGCTGGTCAGTTTGTGTTTTTGCTTTGTGTAGAGCGTGTAAATGAGTCCTGTGAAATCTCATTCACTGGTACTGTATGAGGCCTCATGCACACGGCTGTTACCCAGCAGTGCCCGCAACATATGGGCTCCGGCCCTGTGCACGCCACATCACGAATGCAGACTCATTCAAGTAAATCCGGAAGGTCCGGTGCGGAATGGAGGCACAGAACCCCAAGGAAGAACTACAGAATGCTTGTTCTATTTCTCGTGCATGGCATTGGGGGACACAGCACCATGGGTATATGTCCAACTACCACTAGGAGGCGACACTAGACATAAAAAGTGTTGGCTCCTCCCCGTTAGGCTATACCCTCTCCACAGACACTAGGCAGATCAGTCTTGTTCTAGTGTCCGTAGGAGGCAGACATGACCTGCTTTTTGTGCAGGTCATCCTGCTACTTTTTTATTTTACTTTTTCTCCAATCATTTTTTCTTCTCTGCAGGTTCCGGCCTGCGGCAGGGGTGGCTCCATCGTGTTCCACTTTAGTTGCCCCCCTGCGGGCGCGTACTCAGGTACCTGGCAGCCACCCAGTCCCCAAATCTGCTTCCGCAGTGGAATTCCGGCAGTCCCACGGTTCCCGTGTTGAGTCCGCCGAGGGGGTGGTTATTGCTGCGCCTGAAGACGTCTGAGGGCGAGTATGTTCACTTATCTTAGGGTCTCCCACCCTCCTCCCCGGGCCTGGGCGCGTTCCCCCCTCCTCCCTTTCTGGATACCTGCACCTGTATCCTGGCCCCAGAAGCCCCCTGGCCTTCCGTTTTTCCCTCTCTGGGGGAAGCTTCTCCAGTTCTCTGGGTTGATTGTTCACCTTGTAGGTTCCAATAGCCTTGTGGACCTCTTTGGATTCGTGTCTATCTTCCCATCCTCCCACTTCAAGTAGCTGGTATTAGTGGTTTAGTGCTACGGTTTGCATTTCCACCTTATGGTCTCCTTCAGGAGGGACTTCCTCCTGTTTGTAGAGCCTTCCTCCTTAGACTGTTGGGAGTACTCTCCTTCTCCTCCCATGTCTCTCAGTCCAGTGTGTCCCTGATGAGATTTCCTGGGCCTGCATCTCCATGATACTTCATTTGGCCAGAGTTTCTCCGGTCTTGCGCTTCTCAGCGATATTTTGTTTTCAGAGGCTCGTTCCTCGTCTCCTGGTTGTGGGATGTTGGTCTTGTCTTTTTTCCTGGCCTTTACTTACAACCCCCTCCCTTTCCAATGGTTGGCGGTTTCCCTTAGCGCCTTTGGGGTTTTCACCTTTCAATAGAACGCTTCACTTCATCACCTGCTTTGCGGTGGGGGGAGTCCTGCTCCCTTCATATGTGAGCCTTGCTATGGCTTCCGTCACTCCGGTGTGCCCCTGCTGAGATTTCCCGGGCCTGCATCTGGTCCCCTTTTTTCCCTGATACTTTGTTTGGCCGGAGTTTCTCCGGTCTTGCGCTTCTCAGCGATACTTTGTTTTCAGAGGCTCGTTCCTCGTCTCCTGATTTTGGGATGCAGGTCTTGTCTTATCTTTTCTCTTTTCCTGGCTTTTACTTAAAACCCCCTCCCCTTCCAAGGGTTGGCGGTTTCCCTTAGCGCCTTTGGGATTTTTTCCTTTCAATAGGGCGCTTAACTTCTTCACCTGATTTGCGGTGAGGGGAGACCTGCTCCCTTCACATGTGAGCCTTGCTATGGCTTCCCTCACTCGTTTGGCCTTCAGTGATTCCATGTTCCCTTGCTCCCCCGGCCCGTCAGGGGTTGGCCTCAGGGTGTTTGTGCTTTCAATGTGCTGTTCTTGTGCATTAGAATGTTAGGTAGCTCCGATGCGCGGTGCTGTCCTACTTTCTCTCCAGCCTTCGGCTGAGCTCCGTGTTCCCCTTTGCCTTCTTCTTGCATTTGGGTCGTTCTCCCAGGCATTTGTCCTGGGGTGCTGGCAGTCGTCACTGTTGCTTCCTTGGGGTTTCTCCCTTGTTATGAGGCTTCTGCCTATTCCATGCCTTTCTCCTGTTGGGTCACATGGTTCTCCCGCACCTGTGTGCCCAACCGGTGGCATGGCTGTTCTTTTCCCACCCTCGGGGACTGCTTTGGGACGTCACATGGTGCTGTGTCCCCCAATGCCATGCACGAGAAAATTTTGATTTTTTTTTGTACTCGCCGTAAAATCCTTTTCTCGTAGTAGGCATTGGGGGACACAGATCCCTCCCTATGTTGTTTTACTTCCGCTTCTCCGGGCTGGTCTCTTGATCTTTCCCGGTACGGGAGTTGTTGGTTCCTTGCCTTTCTTCTCTCTCCTACTGCTTTTGGTGCAAACTGATCTGCCTAGTGCCTGTGGAGAGGGTATAGCCCAACGGGGAGGAGCCAACACTTTTTATGTCTAGTGTCGCCTCCTAGTGGTAGTTGGACATATACCCATGGTGCTGTGTCCCCCAATGCCTACTACGAGAAAAGGATTTTACGGGGAGTACCAAAAATCTAATTTTTTTGCGGTGCGGACGGATCACGGACCCATTCAAGTTAAATGGGTCTGGATCCGTCTGCGACAGCTGTACCGTTGGTGCCTGTGCATTGTGGAGCGCAAATTGCCGTGTGCATGAGGCCTAATGCTGTGGTTTTTCTGTGCAAGAATCTGCACAGAAAAAAATCCGTAACAGGTGCAGGTAGCCTTGAGCTGCTTTCACACTTTTTTTTTTTACATACTCACATTTTTTTTTTAGCAGTTTTATTTATTAGGTGGCTTTTTTATTTTATTTTTTTGCACGTAGGCTTTCTTCACTTTTTTCTGATATGCTCAACAAGGGGGCGGAGCCCAAGATGTACGACCATTTTGGCATAAGTCTGTTTGTATAGAGTCAGATCATCCAGCCTGAGCCCCTGTGATAAATCTGGCGGAAAAAAAATAAATACCGGGCAACATGAGGTTAATGTGTGAATATTTTTTATGAGGAGGTTCTTCTTTCTTTCAAATTTCTTTTTATTAAGCATAATAAATCGAAATATACACTTATAAACGTAAAGGACAACATGTCCAAGGATCATAAAGCAGAGCATTTACATAGAAAAACTCGACAATGGCGCGCATATGAAGTACACATACATACAATACCTCATGTGAAAACCACGACAAATGATGTATGCACTTAGAAGGAAACAAGGGTGACCATGTTAATCTAATAGGAATAGAGATTTTAAAACAAGTACTCCTAGGATTTGCCCAACCACTTAGCCCAGATTGTCAGATACTTATCGTGTGACAATGTCTCCCAACTAGTCAGCTCCTCAAATCTACAGATCTCGTGCACCTTCTCCCTCCACATCTGCACCGTAGGAGGCTGAACCGAGAGCCACTTTAATGGGATTAAAAGTTTCGCAGCTGAGATAAGGTGTGATAATAGGGAGTGTTTGCTAAGGGGGCAATTGAGATCAGAAAAATTTAGAAGAACAGCTGTGGGTGTTAGGGCTGTACTGGCCGGACATATTTTCCTTATTTCGCTAGCCACATCATCCCAAAAAGGGCGGATATCCGGGCAGGACCACCAAACATGCAAAGCTGTACCTTTTCCCGTCAAACACCTCCAACAGTTCTCAGATGCCCCAGGGAACATTCTGCTTAATACATCCGGTGTGCGATACCACCTTGTAACTATCTTGAACGCGTTCTCTTGTATGGATATGCAGCGAGAGAAACCATGAGAGTGGCTCAAGATCCTTTTCACATCACCATCTGAGAATTGCATATTAAGTTCAGATTCCCACTGGGTAATGTAGTGAGGTCTACCCGAATCCCCCAGGTCCAGAGTCTTGTTATATATGTTTGAAAGTAATTTACTTCTAGGGCTAGGGGACTGGAGAACGACATCATACCAAGATGGAATGTACTCCTCCTTAGTGGCGGTGTTCAAGTAGGCTACGCAAATTTTCCTGAAATGTAAGTAATGTAAGTGAGACCAATTACACGCCCCGAAGGACTTTTTCAAGGACTCTAAGTCAGGGACCTTATCGCCCTTCAACACATCACCTACAGCAACGTTACCAAGGCCAGACCATATGTTAAGAACATCTACATAACCTGGCTTCAGATGATATGGGATTAGGCGGATTGGTGTGAAAGGGGTAAGTCCCCTTGGAAGCGACAGTAGAGACGCAAATTTCTTCCATTCCCTACAGATCCCAACAAATGAGGGGCTAGCTAGGTTGTCACCCCCTACCATAGAGGGCGAGGACTCCCAGAGTTTAATCAGTTCCCCAGGCTCCCAAGAAATATTAGCTATCTGGCAGCCTAGTTTAGGAGAATGAGGGTTGAGAATTTCTGAATGGAGTCTCATCAGATTGGCCAAATAATAACTTCTGATGTCTGGGAGGCCAAACCCTCCCCTGGCAATAGGCTGGGACAAACGGCTGTATGAAAGTCTCGGCTTCAACCTCTTCCACACGAAGGAAGAAAAAAGTTTCTGGATCTGAGAAAGGTAGGAAGCTGGAAGGGAAATCGGAAGGGTTTGGAAAAGATACAGTAGCTTAGGGAGGACGTACGTTTTTAAAAGGTTTTTCCTACCTATCCAGGACAGAAAGGGAATTTTGAGGTTCTCTAATTGTGCTTTAATGTCCGACAATAGGGGCAAATAGTTTGAATGGTACAGCTGACTAGGGGAGGGCGTTAAATTGACGCCTAGATATTTAATATGAGTTGTAGACCAGAGAAAGGGGTAAGAGGATGAAAGGCTAGATAAGGTCTTCCTAGGGAGATTAATGCCCATGGCGGAACATTTAGCCAAATTGACTTTGAAATTAGAGAGATGACCGAATTCGTCTAACAGTCTCAAAACCTCTGGGAAAGCAGTGACCGGGTCCGACATTATAAGCAGCATATCATCTGCAAAGGCCGCCACACAGTGGCTAGTGGAGCCGACTTTTAACCCCTTAATAACGTTACTTTGCTTAATTTTCTGAACAAGGGCTTCTAGGCAGAGGATGAAGAGGGATGGGGACAATGGGCACCCCTGTCGAGTTCCGTTAGAGATGTCAAAATAAGGGGACAAAACACCATTAACCCTTACCCGGGCATGGGGAGCCGAGTACAGGGACAGCACAGCTCCCACGAATTTAGGATGGAAACCAAATCTGATGAGAGCAGCCTCCATAAAACCCCAATCCACCCTATCGAAGGCCTTTTCGGCATCGGTACTCAATAGAGCCAGACTACTTTTAGTTCGTAGAGCATGTTGGATTAGCATCTGAACCCTAAATGTGCTGTCCCTGCACTCACGCCCACCCACGAAGCCGGACTGGTCAGAAGAGATTAGAGATTTCAAGAAGGGGGCTATTCTGTAAGCCAACAATTTGGCCCATAATTTTATGTCGGCGTTTAGAAGGGATATAGGTCTATAACTAGAAGGGATTACTGGATCTTTATTAGGTTTTGGAAGGACCACAATATGAGCCTCCAGAGCCTGTCTAGCAGGAGGAGCACCATCTAGCATAGAATTAAAATAAGACACCAGGTGAGGTCCCAGTATTTGAAAAAATTTCTTATAGTACGAAATTGGGAGGCCATCGGGGCCAGGGCTTTTACCCGAGGGGGTGGAGGAGAGGATTTTCTGAATCTCTGAAAGGGATGTGGGGGAGGTCAAGGATTCACTGTCTGCCAATGACAGTTTTGGTAAATTGAGCGAGGAGAGGAAAGAGTTGGTAAGGGTGTTTCTGTCCTGGATAGTATTAGGAGATTCCTTCCCCCGGAGGTTATATAGGGCAGAGTAGTAGGAGGTAAAAATACCAGCTATACCTGGGGTGTCTGCAACTGTCTCATTTCTATCATTGCACATCTTGGCAATATAGGATTGATCATTTCTCTGTTTGATTTGGGCTGACAGTAATCTATTACCTCTATTTCCATGAGCATATTGCCGGTGACGGATTTTTAGATAAGCCTTAGCAGCCTTAACATTCAGAAGGTCTTTCAGCTCCCTCCTTAGAGCAGTCAGAGCCTTCAAATCAGTATCTGATATAGATCGTTTGTGTGCTTGTTCAAGAGAAGAGATCTCTAAAAGTAGGGAATTTAGACGACTGTCCCTCTTCTTCTTTAAAAATGCACCTAATGCTATAAATTCTCCCCGCACAACAGCCTTATGGGCCTCCCATACTGAAGCTGAAGCTACACCAGCTTGGGCATTAATAGAAAAATATTCTGTCAGCTTTCCCTCAAACGAGATGGTGTCCGCCTGAGAGTTCAAAAGTGTAGGATTCAGGGACCAAACCTACTCCTTCCCAGATACTCCAGGGGCTATAAATGTAAAAGAAACCGGAGCGTGATCCGAGATAGTGATATTGTGAATTATAGCATTCCTGATCTGAGGCAATAACCTGTCAGAGACAAAAAAGTAATCCAGGCGTTGGAAGGATTTATGGGGATGAGAATAGTAGGAATAATCTCTTTTATCGGCGTTCAGAGTTCTCCACACATCGCACAGACCCATATTCCTGAGCTTGCTAAGAATCCCCTTCAGTACACCGGCAGAGATCGCAGATTTGTTAGCAGAGGTGTCCAAAAGGGGGTTCAACGCTAAGTTCATATCTCCACCCACTATCAATAGACCTGAGGCAAAAATGGAAATCTTGTGAAGAATCTTGGATAGCCATTTGGGGGTATGGCTATTGGGGGCATATAGGTTGCAAAGGGTAACTTCAACGCCTCCCAAGGTACCCTTTAGAAGAAGAAATCTGCCTTCAGGGTCTGCTAATTCCGCTGTTACACATAGGGGGACATCTTTATGAATTCCGATGCTAACCCCTCTAGTAGCCGCAGAGGAATTACACGCGTGATACCAATGCTGAAAGGAGGAGCGTGCCAGGCTGGGAACCTGACCACTCCTGAAATGAGTCTCCTGCAGCATAGCTATCTGCGTCCTATTCGCCCTCAGCAATTGGAAGATGCGGCTCCTCTTAATAGGATTATTACCTCCGTTAACATTAAAGGTGGTCACATTAAGTTTTAGGTCAGACATCTATGATTTTAAAACTAGATCGCGGGCTGTCTGAAGTTTGCTCTATGATCCAACAAAAAATACAAACAAAAATCAACAGGAGCCTATTGGAACTTAGGCCCCGCTTAAGCGCATACCAGGTATACACACAGTCATGTGGGTTGGGGAGAACAACCATATGTAGCCTGATCTGCCCAAGCCTCGTGATCCAAGCCTGTGACAGAAAGAAGGCAAATGAACCAACATCATCATTGGAATAGTGAACAAGGAAAATACCAGAACATTTTGTTTGCAGGTCCTGATGGACTGCAAAAGGAAGACCGGAGCTGCAGGGTGCAAGGAATATGTGGAAAGTAAGGAAGGGAAGAAAGGGAAGAGGGCTGGAGGGGGTGGGGGGAGGGAGGGGGGGGGGAAGGAAAACACAGCTAGAATCAGACTAACTTAAAACAAGAGCAGCCGGTCACATTAGGTATCTGAAAAACAGGCACATCTAGGTGCCACATTCAGTAAAGTGAAAAAACATAAAATGGCTTATAGCTAAATCAATCATTAGCGTCCATCCTAGAGGGGCCTCCGTTTCTTCTGCTTCTTAACTGTAGACCATTTCGACGGGATCTGCAACGGTGGCAAATCTTCCTCTAATGGGATCGGCAACCATGAGGACAGGACCATAGGCTCCAGATTAAGTGGCATCCAAATCTGTCGGAGATCCTCTGGCGTGCGAATCGTAAAACGCTTATTCCCATGAGTGATGAGGAGGCCAAAGGGAAATAACCAGCGATAAGCAATTTTTGAGGAGCGCAGCGTGTCCGTGAGGGGTTTTAACTGCCGCCTCTTTTGCAGAGTAGAAGAGGCAATGTCCTGATATATCTGGACCTTTGAGCCCAGCAGTTGGATTTCTCCCATCGATCTGGCTTTCTGTAATATGGCCTCAGTATCTCTGAAGCTAAGTAGCCCGCAAATGACATCTCTGGGGTTTTCAGAGGGTGAGGGTTTTGCGCGCAGGGCTCTGTGGACTCTCTCCACTACCACGCTATTAGCCCTGTCAGAGCCGAGCAGAAGCTCAAAAAGGGACCCCATGACTTTAAATAAATCTTCAGTATCTGCAGATTCTGAAAAGTTCCTGATTCTCAGGTTTCTCCTTCGGCTCCTGTTCTCCTGGTCTTCCAGGAGCAGAAGGGAGTTATTTATTGCCGTGCGATGAGTGTCCAGAGTGACCCTAACTGCAGTATTAAATGTTAGCAGTGCGTCTTGGTTTTGCTCCAGGGTCTCCACTCTATCTCCAATATGGCGGACCTCCGCCTTGATGACCGTCAGGTCGGCAGCTATAGGGGCCAGAGCCTCGTCCAGATAGCTCCTAGTAAGGGTTGCAGGATCGCTCACCTCAGGGTGTAAGGGTTCCCTTGCATCAGTGGCGCCTGAGACCGGAGATTCAGAGCGAGGGAGCGGCGCTTCTTTCAGCTGAGGCGCCATCTTGGCAGCGCGCCCAGCCTGCTGCTGGGACTGACGGCTCACAAACTTCTCCATGCTCTGATGTGAGCTCTCCGAGGAAGGTGCCGTGTAGTCCAGAGAGTTCTTCGGCTGTATTTTCACCATACCGATGTGTTGGTGTGCAGGTAAATAGGCTTAGAAGAGGCTCGGTGGCGGGAGCTCAGCTCTCAAGCTTCCACCATCTAACGCGGTCAGGCTCCGCCCGTCTATGAGGAGGTTCTTGATGGGGTCACTTACTAATAATGTGAGGCACATGGAAATCTAAATTGATTAAAAACATATGTCTCATATTAAGAGTAACCCCGTCAACTACCTCGTCACATAATGGACACCGTGAGGCAAATGATGGGTTTATTTACCGTTAATTTGAGGCACAAGGTTTGGTCAATTTGGACCTCCATGTGCCTCACATTAAAGAGGTATTCTGGTTGTTTGAAGTTATCCCCTACCCACATGATAGGGGATAACTATTAGATTGGAAGGGGGTCCTACCGCTGAGACCCCCACCGATCACTAGAGTGGGGGCCCTGTACCCTCTGCAGCCCCCCCTGAAATGAATGGAGCTGGCCAGTCAGGCATGCGTGGGGACTGTCCATTAATTTCTATGGGAATTACAGAGATAAGGTGAACGCTGTACTCGGAACTCCCATAGAAATGAATGGAGCGGCCACGTGCATGTGCGGCCGGCCTCAACGTTCATTGCAGGGGGCACAGGACCCCATGTTGTCCATTATGTGAGGAGGTACATGGTTTTCAGTTTGGACCTCCATGTGCCCCATCACAATGAAATTCAATCAAAAAGGGAGAAACGCTGCTTGAATCAGTCACTGCCTCGTGTGTGAAGTGGATTGATCCAAGACGGGCAAAAACCTTCCAAAAATAAAGTTGTATTTACATGACTTTTCCATGGTTGGTCAGTCAAAGCTTTTATTTTTATTTTTTTAAATACAGTTATACTGAAAACCTCATTTGATTATACTGACAAATGGGCAAAAACAATTCTTCTGCACAATAAAGTCTATCTGTGTACATCTATGATGATCGCCTCATGTGTTCTCTTAACTCCTCCCACACACGTGACATCACCACAGGTCCTGTACCCACAATGTGCTGCCCTTGGGGAAGGCGATGTCAGTGAGGGGTGGGGCTTCTCTGGAGAAGGGCGGGGCTTCCTTTGCGCCGGACCTGCCAGGCTGCTGATACTGCACTCCAGACTAGAAAAAGACCATGCGTAAAAATATGCACGACTCTCTTTTTTTTTTTTTCCCCAGCAAGTAATATTGTCTGTGCAGGCGTCTGACGTTTGTACAGGCGTTACTGCGACCTCGGCCCCGGATATGAGCCGTGTATAATGTGATGTAGTTACTTTCTCTACATGATAAATGCCATTTGCTGTAGTGAGAGGACCCCTTTAACAGCACTTCAGAATAACGTCTCTCACATATCATGACTAGAGATGAGCAAATTTCAAAATATTAAATTCGTTCACGCTTCGTTTACTGGTAAAAGGTGAATTGCGTTATGGATTCCGTTACCACTGATCATAACGCAATTGTATTACGGAATGCCTTTAGAGGCATCCCATTATAATAAAAGTCTATGGGCTGCAAAACGGATCCGTCCTGTTTCCGTTATGCAGGGGAGTCCTCTCCTGATCCAGAGTCCTCTCCTGCATAACAGAAACGGGACGGATCTGTTTTGCAGCCCATAGACTTCTATTATGATGGAATGAATAACGCAATTCTGCTTTTACCAGTAAATGAAGCGTGAACAGAATTTCATAACCTGAAATCCACTCCTCTCTAATCATGACCATAGAAACCTCCCTGCCCGGTGGTCACAGCAGTCCGCAGCTTGTGCCACATATCCTGTGCAGTGTACGTTCTGTCATCCCCAGTTGATACCCCATTAGGGACATGTCACCACTGTGCACACCGCATCTGACTGATCATAAGATACTCGCCGAGTCATTGAAGTAATGTACTGAACGGTTTTATTTTTCTGAGTGTAAATGTGGATGTTACATACTGGGAATTACTGATACAATGTCAATCACTAATCAGTTGTGTTTTACAGCTATGGCCCCTTTCACACGGGCGACAATTCCGCGCGGGTGCAATGCGTGAGGTGAACGCATTGCACCCGCACTGAATCCGGACCCATTCACTTCAATGGGGTTGTGTACATGAGCGGTGATTTTCACGCATCACTTGTGCGTTGCGTGAAAATTGCAGCAAGCTGTAGATTGTGCGTTTTTCACGCAACGCAGGCCCCATAGAAGTGAATTGGGCTACGTGAAAATCGCAAGCAAGTGCGGATGCGGTGCGATTTTCACACATGGTTGCTAGGTGACTATCGGGATGGGGGAAAATAATAGCATTCTTAATACAGAATGCATAGTAAAATGTCCATTGAGGGGTTAAAAATAATAAACTAATTTAACTCCCCTCATCCACTTCATTGCGTAGCGGATCTCCTCCTTCAGGACCTGGCTAAAGGACCTTTGATGATGTCACTGAGCTCATCACATGCTCCATCACCATGGTGATGGACCATGTGATGAGTGCAGTGACGTCATCAAAGGTCCTTTAGCCAGGTCCTGAAGGAGGAGATCCGCTACGCAATGAAGTGGATGAGGGGAGTTAAATTAGTTTATTATTTTTAACCCCTCAATGGACATTTTACTATGCATTTTGTATTAAGAATGCTATTATTTTCCCTTATAACCATCATGTTATAAGGGAAAATAATACAATCTACACAACACCTAACCCAAACCTGAACCTCTGAAGAAGTCCGGGTTCGGGTACCAAACATGGCGATTTTTCTCACGCGGAAAAATCACACATTTTTCCGCAACGCACCCCATCTTGTCCGGCCCTCACACGCGACGCCCGTGTGAAAGAGGCCTAAGGGTCCATTCACACGTCCGTAGTGTATGCGGCTCCGCAATACACCCAGCCAGCACACAATTGCGGATAAGAATAGGACATGTTCTATTTTTTTCCGGAGCCGCGGACCGGAAGATCGGGTGCGCGCTCTGGAAATGCAGATAGCACACTGTGTGCTATCCGCATCCATTCCTGCCCCATAGAGAATAATTGGGTGCGCAATTTGCGGAACGGATGCGGACCCATTCCACGGACGTGTGAATGGACCCTAAATGTCAGCAAATTACATCATGTCTTCAAAATAATAAAAAAAAAATTCCATATGTATGATGAATGCTACTGGTGTGGTCACTGAACCCCACCTTCTATAGCTGTACTATTATTTAACCCCTTCATTGATGCCCACTACAATGCCAGTGCCTTTGGCAGGAAAAGTTGGTTCTTCACAAAGCACGAGAAATAAATTACGTTAAATAACTAGACTAAGACATAGATGAAGGACAAAACGTAGGTAAGTAAAAGAAAAGAACGCATCCAGTTAGTGTGCATCGGCCCTATAGGGTGGAGACGTATGCATCGTGTTAAAACCACCAACGGTATTTACAAGATTCACAAGTGGTCATTATAGCTAAACGCCAAACGTGTTCTCTCCGCTGTACGCCACGTACAAAAAGCCGTCTTCGTCTTTTTCTTTCTCGTACAGCTGTCCCATGGTTAGGCTGGAGGAGAGAGAAGGGGGACAATTAGTGGCCCAGAAAATTCACGCTTCACAATGTCAGAATTTCCGTTCCTTTGTGTTAGTGTTAACTGGTGTGTTCCTTAAATGGAGCGTTTAATACTGATGACCTGTCCTCAGGATCTGATCGGGGGGGGTCTGACTCCTGGTCCCCCTGCTGATCAGCTGTTTAAAGAGACCGTGGCCTCTTCCTAGTTCAGTCACATGGTCTGGGCACAGCTCAGCCCCACAGAAAGGAATGGGGCTTAGCTGCTAGACATCCCTTTTACCAATTCAAGACCAGGCGCTTTTTTTCTATATTTTTTCGGTGATACACAGGGCTTTTTTAAATTTTTTGCATCGAGGATTCGTTTGTGTCATGTGACCACGGAGCGGGAGTGAAGTGCTTGCTATTACTTACGCTCTGTGGTCACCCGCTGGCCCGCCCCGCACTTTCTTCCTGACACATAGTCAGGTCATAGTGCACATAAGCGCGCACTATGACCCGATGCTGTGTGACGTCAGGGCGACAGTGCAGCACGCGGAGAAGATGGAGCTGTGGAGCGGCGCCCCTACAGGAAAGGTAAGTACTGTCGCTGGGGACATGGCTAGGAGGGGGAGATGGTGGCACTAGGTGGCAGCCTGATGGCACTGGGGGAGCGGAGCTGGTGCACTTGGGCTGATTGCACAGGGGGGGAAGGGTGTTGGGGACTGATGGCAGGGGGTCTGATGAGTTTTTATAAATGAAAATAGTCTATTAATTAATTTTTTCTTATTAGATTACTCGATTAATCGTAAAAAATAATCGTTTACTGCAGCCCTAATTCATACACACACATTGGACATTACTGCTTGGATAGTGTCAGACCCTCTACTTAAAGAGGACCTTTCACTAGATTAAAAAATCTAAACTGACTATACAGACATGGAGAGCGGCGCCCAGGGATCCCCCTGCACTTACTATTATCTCTGGGTACCGCTCCATTCGCCGGTATAGCCTCCGGTATCTTCATATGTTAGGCTCCACCCAGTGGAACCTGCCGGCGTCTCTTTTTCTCCTATGCTGTAGCGCTGACCAATCGCAGCGCTCCGCTCATAGCCTGAGAGAAAAAAAAACTCAGGCTATAAGCTGAGCGCTGCGATTGGCCAGCGCTACAGCCTGGGAGAAGGAGACGCCGGCAGGTTCCACTGGGTGGAGCCTAACATGTGAAGATACCGGAGCCTATACCGGGAGAACGGAGCAGCGCCCAGAGATAATAGTGAGTGCAGGGGGGTCCCTGGGCGCCGCTCTCCATGTCTGTATACTTAGTTTAGATTTTTTAATCTAGTGAAAGGTCCTCCTTAACAACCAACACAGCACTTATCGCAGTAATTCATAGCTGACGGCCGAGGGGTGGAATTTTGCTGCAATCCAGCTGTGGATTTGCTGCAGACTTCACCCTGTGCATCGCATAGCGTGGTATCGGCAGCATAAACTGACACGCTGGGGATAGAAAAAGATCTTTTGTTGCAGCCTGTGGACGGGATTTGATAAAATTCCACCCACTTTGCTAGTACTATAAAACAGGCATTTGCTGCAGGCACGTGGAGGTGTCCGCACACTGCACCGTACCACGTGGAGGTGTCCGCACACTACACCGTACCACGTGGAGGTGTCCGCACACTACACCGTACCACGTGGAGGTGTCCGCACACTACACCGTACCACGTGGAGGTGTCCGCACACTACACCGTACCACGTGGAGGTGTCCGCACACTACACCGTACCACGTGGAGGTGTCCGCACACTACACCGTACCACGTGGAGGTGTCCGCACACTACACCGTACCACGTGGAGGTGTCCGCACACTACACCGTACCACGTGGAGGTGTCCGCACACTACACCGTACCACGTGGAGGTGTCCGCACACTACACCGCACCACTCACCTGGATTGAGGCACAGTCTTATCTACGAACAAGAAGATGGCTTTTTCTGAAGGCAGCTGGATGCGTTTTCTGATGATCCACATAAACTGAGCCACGGTGATATCAGAAGGGACCAAGTATTTTCGCTTGTCGATATCCACAATTTGTGAACCGGACACTTTCTCCACGATGACCTGGGACGTGGGGAAGGCTTATTAGTACTGTGGATATGGGGAGGATGCTGACCGCTACCATTACAGAGACCTCATCGCTGGAAACTGCCGGATTCCTGGTAAAGCTGGCGTCGCCTCAAAAAACAGAACGGACACCAACGGCTCCGGACAGACAACACTGCCTATAATGGGGTCTGTGTGGTTTCCATTAGGGTGTCCATCCTTCTGCGGACTATATCGCGCTGGACTGCGGGATTTTGCCTGTGACTATAACCCCCCCCAGTGTGCAGAGCTGAGCGGCTAATACAATCTGTATACGGCTCCATGTCGTCTCCGCTCTAATACAAAGAGCAGTAAATAATTGAGTGAGGAGAACTTACCGGAACACGGTCTGGATATTTGGCTCGGATTTTCGCCGACTCCACGCATCTGTGTTCTGAGAAAAGAATGAAAATCAGATATAAAAGGAGAGTGAAGATAATGAGCAGGAGATGACAGTGATGTCACCCGAGCCCTGAAAACAGGTGGGCGAGAAGAACCTGTGGAGCAACCGGTGACACAAAGGATTCTTTATGACGGAGACGGGTGTGATACAGGGCGCAGGTCCCGGAATGGAAGATATCGGATGTACGGGCCGCCGCCAAGCTTTCCCAGACAAACTGCAAATCCACAGCAGCTATCCCTGAGAAAACCCACTGTGTGAACATGTCCTTAGGATGGTGGACGAGCTGGGAGCTGCATTGCCCGACACAGCAGCTGGCTGTACACCACCTAATGCCAACCTGCGGCCCTCCAGCTGTTGCAAAACTCCCAGCATGCCCAGACTGCGTACAGCTATCAGCCTACAGCATGGTGGGAATTGTAGTTTTACAACAGCTGGAGAGCCGCAGGTCGGCCATCCTGGATCTAACGTGTATGGCCGTGTCCGGACTCTCCGACTGCAGATGTCGGGGGAGAGAAAGATCGCACTGTTGGATTTCAACATGGCCAATCCTGTTATCTGTCAGTGACTTTCACCCGCTTTACCTATCACAGGTAACGTGTTCGACAGCTGTCTAATGTGTATGGCCACTAATTGACAGCAGGTGAGGGGTGTCGGGGGGTAAGACAATGTCCGTTTTATGTTGCCGTGAACTCATCTCGGCTTCCTCTCCTCAGCCACATGATAGAACTCTGCTTCAGGCTGATTTTATTCTTAAAGGCAATGAGATGAGCATTCATTTTGATTATAATGTCATTAGATAAGGCCTCATGCACACGACAGTTGTTGTGTTCCGTTCCGCAAAATGGGGTTCCGTTGTTCCGTGATCAGTTTCCGTTTTTGTTTCCGTGTGTCTTCCTTTATTTTTAGAGGATCACCAGACATGAAGGAAAGTAAAAAAAAGTCTAAGTCAAGTTTGCCATGCAAATGATAGGAAAAAAACGGACGCGGACGACAATCTTGTGTGCCTCCGTGTTTTTTTACAGTCCCATTGACTTGAATAGGCCCGCAAACCGTTTTCCATGAAAAAAATAGGACAGGTTATATTTTTTTGACGGACTGGAACCACGGACGCGGATGACAAACGGTGCATTAGCCGAGTTTTCAACGCACCCATTGAAAGTCAATATATCCGCAGAAAATCCCGAAAAATGGAATAAAACAACGGTCGTGTGCATGAGGCCTAATATTGTATACGTAAGAAAATGCACAACGGGGGTCCGGCCGTCCTCCGCCTCCTGGACAGCGAATACCTCGCTTACTATTTTTTATTTTTGTGTGACTGTTTTTTAATCTCCAGAACCTTTTAATATGTCCTATTGGTGCATAAGGGAATCACAGAGTCCGGTCCTGATTGAGGGACCACCATAAGCCCCTCACACACGGTGGACTTCAGCTGTCAAATAGCTACGGTGCCAAGAGCCGGACGCCCCCAGTGAAGGCCATCAAACTTGGAATACCCCTTTAAGTTCTCCACAATACTGTAGACGCTTGACCCAGAACTAAGCTCTACCGTAATAACTGCCTCTGACCCGTAATAGCCCGAGGACTCCCCCCTCTATTTACTGCCTCTCATCTAAACCGCGGGGGCGCAGGGTGGGGGCTCTGCTGCTAGTGACCTGATACCATAAGCATGTGACAGTATTACTAGAAGGTAGTAAAATACTCTGGGGCGCACCATATAATCCATCCTGATCTACCAGGAGCACTTGTTTATCACACGACAGCTTTAAAATCTATAAAGATAAGATAAGAATAAAGGCCTGTCAGGTCTGCTACCAGAGAGCAGCGGTGACGGGAGCGGCTGATCTCACCGAAGAAAGACTGCTTCTTACCCCTAGTCGTATAGAAAGCCTGCGAGTCCTCCCCCCCCCCGTCATATAGAAAGCCTGTGATTCCTGCCCCCCCCCCCCCCCCCCGTCGTATAGAAAGCCTGTGATTCCTGCCCCCCCCGTCATATAGAAAGCCTGTGATTACTGCCCCCCCCCCCCCGTCGTATAGAAAGCCTGCGAGTCCTGCCCCCCCCCCCCCGTCATATAGAAAGCCTGTGATTCCTGCCTCCCCCCCGTCATATAGAAAGCCTGTGATTCCTGCCCCCCCCCGTCATATAGAAAGCCTGCGAGTCCCGCCCCCCCCGTCATATAGAAAGCCTGTGATTCCTCCCCCCCGTCATATAGAAAGCCTGTGATTCCTCCCCCCCGTCATATAGAAAGCCTGCGAGTCCCGCCCCCCCCGTCATATAGAAAGCCTGTGATTCCTCCCCCCCGTCATATAGAAAGCCTGTGATTCCTCCCCCCCGTCATATAGAAAGCCTGCGAGTCCCGCCCCCCCCGTCATATAGAAAGCCTGTGATTCCTCCCCCCCCCCCCGTCGTATAGAAAGCCTGTGATTCCTGCCCCCCCCGTCATATAGAAAGCCTGTGATTCCTGCCCCCCCGTCGTATAGAAAGCCTGCGAGTCCTGCCCCCCCCCCCCCGTCATATAGAAAGCCTGTGATTCCTGCTCCCCCCCACGTCATATAGAAAGCCTGTGATTCCTGCCCCCCCCCCGTCATATAGAAAGCCTGCGAGTCCTGCCCCCCCCCGTCATATAGAAAGCCTGTGATTCCTGCCCCCCCCCGTCATATAGAAAGCCTGTGAGTCCTGCCCCCCCCCGTCATATAGAAAGCCTGTGATTCCTGCCCCCCCCCCCCGTCATATAGAAAACCTGTGATTCCTGCCCCCCCCCCGTCATATAGAAAGCCTGTGAGTCCTGCCCCCCCCCGTCATATAGAAAGCCTGTGATTCCTGCCCCCCCCCCCCGTCATATAGAAAACCTGTGATTCCTGCTCCCCCCCCCGTCATATAGAAAGCCTGCGAGTCCCGCCCCCCCCCCCGTCATATAGAAAGCCTGTGATTCCTGCCCCCCCGTCATATAGAAAGCCTGTGATTCCTGCCCCCCCCCGTCATATAGAAAGCCTGTGATTCCTGCCCCCCCGTCATATAGAAAGCCTGTGATTCCTGCCCCCCCCCGTCATATAGAAAGCCTGTGATTCCTGCCCCCCCCGTCATATAGAAAGCCTGTGATTCCTGCCCCCCCCCGTCATATAGAAAGCCTGTGATTCCTGCCCCCCCCCCGTCATATAGAAAGCCTGTGATTCCTGCCCCCCCCCCCCCCCGTCATATAGAAAGCCTGTGATTCCTGCCCCCCCATCATATAGAAAGCCTGTGATTCCTGCCCCCCCCGTCATATAGAAAGCCTGTGATTCCTGCCCCCCCGTCATATAGAAAGCCTGTGATTCCTGCTCCCCCCCCCCCCTCATATAGAAAGCCTGTGATTCCTGCCCCCCCGTCATATACAAAGCCTGTGATTCCTGCCCCCCGTCATATAGAAAGCCTGTGATTCCTGCCCCCCCCCCGTCATATAGAAAGCCTGTGATTCCTGCCCCCCCCCCGTCATATAGAAAGCCTGTGATTCCTGCCCCCCCGTCATATAGAAAGCCTCTGATTCCTGCCCCCCCCCCCGTCGTATAGAAAGCCTGTGATTCCTGCCCCCCCGTCATATAGAAAGCCTGTGATTCCTGCCCCCCCCCCCCCCGTCGTATAGAAAGCCTGTGATTCCTGCCCCCCCCCCCGTCATATAGAAAGCCTGTGATTCCTGCCCCCCCCCCCGTCGTATAGAAAGCCTGTGATTCCTGCTCCCCCCCCCCGTCGTATAGAAAGCCTGTGATTCCTGCCCCCCCCCCGTCATATAGAAAGCCTGTGATTCCTGCCCCCCCCCCGTCATATAGAAAGCCTGTGATTCCTGCCCCTCCCGTCATATAGAAAGCCTGTGAGTCCTGTTTCCCCCCCCCCCCCCAAATTTTGTAGCAAGTGGCCTTTCTGCACCGCCCTCACCACTTTCTGATAAGAGGGCTAGACCAGCCTTTTCTACAGACCCATCTCCCCCCCTAGTGTAGCCGGACCCACTGTGGGACTTACCTGATCACCACCCCTGGGTTACAGCTCCATCGCTGTCCTGCAGGTTCCGGGTCTCCCTGCGTCAACATCCAGTTTGACACTGGCCACACAGATCACGTGTCACCCATGCATCAGCGAGACCCGGTGACATTATGCATGGGTGACACCTCTGCAGCCAATTACGTGACCAGCATTAAACCAGATGCTGGAGCGAGGACCTGAAGATCAGGTAGGATTACCACTGCGGGTCCTGCCACCCTGTGGGGGGCCTATAGAAAGGATCCCGGGGTGAACAACCCTATTCAAATCTACTGCAGCACCTTTAAAGGGGTTTTCTGAGGACAGGTCATCAGTATCTGATCGGCTGTGAGATCACATATGGTGGAGGGGGTAACGTATAGCGGGGGATGGGCAGCACATCATACAGCTGTGAGATCACATAGTGGAGGGGTAATGTATAGCGGGGGATGGGCAGCACATCATACAGCTGTGAGATCACATAGTGGAGGGGTAATGTATAGCGGGGGATGGGCAGCACATCATACAGCTGTGAGATCACATAGTGGAGGGGTAATGTATAGCGGGGGATGGGCAGCACATCATACAGCTGTGAGATCACATAGTGGAGGGGTAATGTATAGCAGGGGATGGGCAGCACATCATACAGCTGTGAGATCACATAGTGGAGGGGTAATGTATAGCGGGGGATGGGCAGCACATCATACAGCTGTGAGATCACATAGTGGAGGGGTAATGTATAGCAGGGGATGGGCAGCACATCATACAGCTGTGAGATCACATAGTGGAGGGGTAACGTATAGCGGGGGATGGGCAGCACATCATACAGCTGTGAGATCACATATAGTGGAGGGGTAATGTATAGCGGGGGATGGGCAGCACATCATACAGCTGTGAGATCACATAGTGGAGGGGTAATGTATAGCGGGGGATGGGCAGCACATCATACAGCTGTGAGATCACATAGTGGAGGGGTAACGTATAGCGGGGGATGGGCAGCACATCATACAGCTGTGAGATCACATATAGTGGAGGGGTAATGTATAGCGGGGGATGGGCAGCACATCATACAGCTGTGAGATCACATAGTGGAGGGGTAATGTATAGCGGGGGATGGGCAGCACATCATACAGCTGTGAGATCACATATGGTGGAGGGGGTAACGTATAGCGGGGGATGGGCAGCACATCATACAGCTGTGAGATCACATAGTGGAGGGGTAATGTATAGCGGGTGATGGGCAGCACATCATACAGCTGTGAGATCACATATGGTGGAGGGGGTAACGTATAGCGGGGGATGGGCAGCACATCATACAGCTGTGAGATCACATAGTGGAGGGGTAACGTATAGCGGGGGATGGGCAGCACATCATACAGCTGTGAGATCACATATAGTGGAGGGGTAATGTATAGCGGGGGATGGGCAGCACATCATACAGCTGTGAGATCACATATGGTGGAGGGGGTAACGTATAGCGGGGGATGGGCAGCACATCATACAGCTGTGAGATCACATAGTGGAG
The DNA here is from genome assembly GCF_905171765.1 of Bufo bufo. Taxonomy (NCBI): domain Eukaryota; kingdom Metazoa; phylum Chordata; class Amphibia; order Anura; family Bufonidae; genus Bufo; species Bufo bufo. Next base: position 141,585,614 of record NC_053398.1, on the reverse strand, counting down.
GGGTAATGTATAGCGGGGGGTGGGCAGCACATCATACAGCTGTGAGATCACATATAGTGGAGGGGTAATGTATAGCGGGGGATGGGCAGCACATCATACAGCTGTGAGATCACATATAGTGGAGGGGGTAACGTATAGCGGGGGATGGGCAGCACATACCCCCTCCACTATGTGATCTCACAGCTGTAACATATAGCGGGGGATGGGCAGCACATCATACAGCTGTGAGATCACATATAGTGGAGGGGTAATGTATAGCGGGGGATGGGCAGCACATCATACAGCTGTGAGATCACATATAGTGGAGGGGGTAACGTATAGCGGGGGATGGGCAGCACATACCCCCTCCACTATGTGATCTCACAGCTGTAACATATAGCGGGGGATGGGCAGCACATCATACAGCTGTGAGATCACATATAGTGGAGGGGTAATGTATAGCGGGGGATGGGCAGCACATCATACAGCTGTGAGATCACATCTAGTGGAGGGGGTAATGTATAGCGGGTGATGGGCAGCACATCATACAGCTGTGAGATCACATATAGTGGAGGGGGTAACATATAGCTGCCCCCCCCCCCCCCCCCATATATTTAGGAGATGGTCGACCCCTTTGAAGATGACAACTCTGGGTTTTATTTACTGGGAGTTGTAGTACTTCACAGAGGTCATTATAGTACTGTCAGGATACATATCGTGATTGGTGGTATACAGGAAGCACTCTCATATTTTCCATATAACTAGTGGTTTTACACTATCGTGATGAGAGATAGGGAAGACTATTGCGATATGTCACGATATAGTACATAGTGAAAGGAGGGGAGTCATTATGTGGCAAAGCAAAGAGGATGGAGGTGGGGAGAACTAGGACAGCAGGTGATGACAGGATATCGCGATACGACACGATATATAGGGGGGCTGGAGGGCAGACACACCGATGTGTAGGGGGATGGGAGCTTGTGGTAACGTGAAAGGCAGAGCTTACAGGAGAGGATAGGGCGGTATAGAGCGTATATGATGAGGCACGACTATCGTGACATGACACGGGCCCGGCCTCCCCCGGCCCCTCTCACCCAGTGCGTGGTCTTCCTTGAACATCCACTTCATGTTACCGAGCGGTGACAGCGACGACAACAACAACCGGGCGGGGCCTCCCTCTGACGTCACTTCCGGAGCACACCGCTTCCTGACTCCACCCACACATAAAGACGAAAAGTGGGCGGGGCGAACTGTCAGTTACTGCGTGACGTAGAGCGCCGATGACGTCATCCTGCAACAGAGGCTGTAAATACAGTCACGTCCTTAGTTTACATTGATCCTGTGTTATTCCGACACCTCGGCAGGAATGTTTGTTTGTTTTTTAAGGTTTTTATGCAATTAAAAAAAAGTCCAATGCACAGTTCCTCGCCATTACAAAACTGTTGCTTGTCAGTGAATAGCAACACATTTCGTTTACATTTTGAAGCTTGCGACCTCTGATCCTCAGCTGTGTCATGTGACCAGCACTCAGACTTTCCAAATAATGCCTCCTTAACACATCAGTGTTTGGTCAGTGATTTCTACCGGATGTCTGTGGAGGCTCCACTCCTGGTTCTGGCTCACAATCACTGACCCAGCATCTTATGTGTGGACCTATGTATTCCTATGGGAGCCTCAATGTCAGTCTCATCGGGATGAATAGAGAAGTAACCGACTTGGGAGATCAGAGAGTCGGTCACATGACACAGCTGAGGATCAGAAGGGAGGTTATAACCTAGATACAGCCCCTGGTAAGGAGATCACCTTCACTGCAGATTACATCATGGACCTTTCTAACAGGTCAGGGAATAACATTCTTTAAACAGCCCAAATCAGTACTTTCACACCCAACCCGGGAGATTATCCCCAGAACGCTCGCCCCCAGTAAGCCCACATCTGTGCACACCCTCAGGTCATCTAACCCGGGGCGGACTGGGAACGTACAGTCACCCTGCAATAAGAAGTAAGTCGTTCCATGTTGTAGGCGGTCCATAGTAAAGGAAGGTGGGGCCAGCAATACCGTAGTACAGCACAAAGTACCGCCCACGCAGAACCAGATACCACAGTGCAGCACAATATACCGCCCCAGCAGAACCAGATACCACAGTGCAGCACAATATACTGCCCCAGCAGAACCAGATACCACAGTGCAGCACAATATACCGCCCCAGCAGAACCAGATACCACAGTGCAGCACAATATACTGCCCCAGCAGAACCAGATACCACAGTGCAGCACAATATACCGCCCCGGCAGAACCAAATACCACAGTGCAGCACAAAATACTGCCCCAGCAGCACAATATACCGCCCCAGCAGAACCAGATACCACAGTGCAGCACAATATACCGCCCCAGCAGAACCAAATACCACAGTGCAGCACAATATACTGCCCCAGCAGAACCAAATACCACAGTGCAGCACAAAATACTGCCCCAGCAGAACCAGATACCACAGTGCAGCACAATATACTGCCCCAGCAGAACCAGATACCACAGTGCAGCACAATATACTGCCCCGGCAGAACCAAATACCACAGTGCAGCACAATATACTGCCCCAGCAGAACCAGATACCACAGTGCAGCACAATATACCGCCCCAGCAGAACCAGATACCACAATGCAGCACAATATACTGCCCCAGCAGAACCAGATACCACAGTGCAGCACAATATACCGCCCCAGCAGAACCAGATACCACAATGCAGCACAATATACTGCCCGAGCAGAACCAGATACCACAGGGCAGCACAATATACCGCCCCAGCAGAACCATATACCACAGTGCAGCACAATATACCGCCCCAGCAGAACCATATACCACAGTGCAGCACAATATACCGCCCCAGCAGAACCATATACCACAGTGCAGCACAATATACCGCCCCAGCAGAACCAGATACCACAGTGCAGCACAATATACCGCCCGAGCAGAACCAGATACCACAGTGCAGCACAATATACCGCCCCAGCAGAACCAGATACCACAGTGCAGCACAATATACCGCCCCAGCAGAACCAGATACCACAGTGCAGCACAATATACTGCCCCAGCAGAACCAAATACCACAGTGCAGCACAATATACCGCCCCAGCAGAACCAGATACCACAGTGCAGCACAATATACTGCCGCTCCTGCTGCAGTATTCAACTGTATCACAGTCCTGAGGAATTCAGGAGGGCCGGTCAGGTGCATAAGTACTTCATGCCCCTACTATTAACTAAAGGGGTTGTCTGGGTTTCCGAGCTGAACCAGAACATACCTCCATATTCACCCCGGCAGCCCTCCTGACTTGAGCATCTGAGCAGTTCATGCTCCAATGTCCTCCTTTGCCTTGCGCTGAATAGTGCAGGGCAAAGGCATTTTCTGGAGTTCTGGTGACGTACCGGGCTCTCCATGGGGCTGCCAGGCGGAGGCCTCCGCCCAGCAGTGAGCCCTGTGACGTCACTGGTACTGATGGGCGGGCTTTAGCGCTGCCCTTTCCTGTAAAACAGCTGGGGCAGCGCTAAAGCCCGCCCATCAGAGCTGGTGACGTCACCGAACACACTGCCCGGCAGTGTGTTATTGTAAATACAAGAGCCCGTACCCTGCGCGATCCAGCATGAAATGCTCCGATGCTAACATCAGGGGGGCTGTCTGGGTGATGCGAGGAGGGTTTGGGTGGGCATCGGCCCACTGGGAGATTTCCCTGTGGGGTTTGACCAGTCCACCCCTGTTCACACCTCGGTGGGACATGGACATGTGCAGCTCATGTTCTCCATGGACATGTCCCACCGTTTGCTTTTTGTTTGCTTTTTTTCAAGCCTGTGATAAACAGATGAGACATGGATGTAAAAAAACTGACATAACATGGGAGCGGTCCATTCACAGATGGAAAACAACATAGGCTTATGTATAAGGCTACATTCACACTGGCGTGTTGGCTTTCCGTTTGTGAGATCCGTTCAGGCCTCAGCGGTCCAAAACGGATCAGTTTTGCCCTAATGCATTCTGAATGGAAAAGGATCCGCTCAGAATGCATCAGTTTGCCTCCGTTCCGTCTCCATTCCGCTCTGGAGGCGGCCTGCAGCGTTCTGGTGTCCGCCTGACGAAACTGAGCCAAACGAATCCATCCTGACACACAATGTAAGTCAATAGGGAAGGATCCGTTTTCTATGACACAATCTGGCACAATAGAAAACGGATCCGTCATGGCTATGTTAAAGATAATACAAACGGATCCGTTCTGAACGGATGCAGACGGTCGTATTATCTGAACGGATCCGCACAAAACGCGAGTGTGAAAGTAGAGTAAGGCCTCATGCACACGACCAGATTTTTTTTTCTGCATTTTTTGGGGATCGGATGCAGACCCTTTCATTTCAATAGGGCTGCAAAATATGAGGACACCGAGTGCTGTCCACATCTGTATGGCCGTCCCGTAAAAAATAGAGCACGTCCCATTCTGGTCCGTTTTGCAGACAAGTATAGGAATTTTGACAATGGAGTCCGCGGAAAGTGTGGGATGCACATGGTTGGTATCCGTATTTTACAGATCGTGGACTGCAAAATACATACGGTCATGTGCACTAGGCCTAAGGCCTCAATCTGCGCGGCGCCCCTCGGCTGTAGGTGGGGCGCTTTCTCTGGCCTAGCAGTATCATCGGCTCCTTTTTAGGCTTAATTGATGTTCTAAGTGAAAGGTAAATGGTAAATGGCGTCTGAGGGCCCGGATGTAAGCTGTGCGGTCACCGTTACAGCTGTATTGTCCCCCTGGCAGGCGCAATGTCATCGCACAAGCTATGAGGCCATGTCATGTATGGGGGGCACTGACCCAGTGTGTGCTGTACTGCTCTGATATTTACCATACAGGAACGTCTGTGGCCCTCCAGCTGATGTGGGACTACAACTCCCAGCATTACTGACAACTGGTGAGCCACAGAGTCCTAGTCACTGACGTACAAGATCACACATCTGTGCCTATAATGTTACAGGGATACAGGCTGCCCACGATCACGTGCCCGGAAAACGCTTCTGGTGTGCTGCTTGTCATTACCTAGCATTTCCGGTTCATGGCGTCCGTTGCTATGGAGACACCAGAAGGGAGACCGCGCGTTTAGAGGCTCCTGTCTGAGGTAATCGCGGGTCCCGGGGTCCTCAGCTCCCGGTGCGGAACGGCGGCAGCCGCGGGGAGATGGAGGGGGGTATATATATATATAGAGGGACACAGGAGGGGGGTATATATAGAGGGACACAGGAGGGGGGGGAGTATATATAGAGGGACACAGGAGGGGGGCGAGTATATATAGAGGGACACAGGAGGGGGGAGTATATATAGGGGTACACAGGAGGGGGGAGTATATATAGAGGGACACAGGAGGGGGGAGTATATATAGAGGGACACAGGAGGGGGGAGTATATATAGGGGTACACAGGAGGGGGGAGTATATATAGGGGGACACAGGAGGGGGGAGTATATATAGGGGTACACAGGAGGGGGGAGTATATATAGAGGGACACAGGAGGGGGGTATATATAGAGGGACACAGGAGGGGGGGGAGTATATATAGAGGGACACAGGAGGGGGGCGAGTATATATAGAGGGACACAGGAGGGGGGCGTATATATAGGGGGACACAGGAGGGGGGAGTATATATAGGGGTACACAGGAGGGGGGAGTATATATAGAGGGACACAGGAGGGGGGAGTATATATAGAGGGACACAGGAGGGGGGAGTATATATAGGGGTACACAGGAGGGGGGAGTATATATAGAGGGACACAGGAGGGGGGGAGTATATATAGAGGGACACAGGAGGGGGGAGTATATATAGAGGGACACAGGAGGGGGGAGTATATACAGAGGTACACAGGAGGGGGGTATATATACAGAGGTACACAGGTGGGGGTATATATATATATATATATATAGAGGTACACAGGTGGGGGTATATATATATAGAGGTACACAGGAGGGGGTATATATATATATATATATAGGTACACAGGAGGGGGTATATATAGAGGTACACAGGAGGGGGTATATATAGAGGTACACAGGAGGGGGTATATATAGAGGTACACAGGAGGGGGTATATATAGAGGTACACAGGAGGGGGTATATATAGAGGTACACAGGAGGGGGGTATATATATATATATATATAGGTACACAGGAGGGGGTATATATAGAGGTACACAGGAGGGGGTATATATAGAGGTACACAGGAGGGGGTATATATAGAGGTACACAGGAGGGGGTATATATATATATATATATATATATATATAGGTACACAGGAGGGGGTATATATAGAGGTACACAGGAGGGGGGGAGTATATATAGAGGTACACAGGAGGGGGTATATATAGAGGTACACAGGAGGGGGTATATATACAGAGGTACACAGGTGGGGGTATATATATATATATATAGAGGTACACAGGTGGGGGTATATATATATAGGTACACAGGAGGGGGTATATATAGAGGTACACAGGAGGGGGTATATATATATATAGAGGTACACAGGAGGGGGTATATATATATAGGTACACAGGAGGGGGTATATATATATATAGAGGTACACAGGTGGGGGTATATATATATAGGTACACAGGAGGGGGTATATATAGAGGTACACAGGAGGGGGTATATATATATATAGGTACACAGGAGGGGGTATATATAGAGGTACACAGGAGGGGGTATATATACAGAGGTACACAGGAGGGGGGTATATATACAGAGGTACACAGGAGGGGGTATATATATATATATAGGTACACAGGAGGGGGTATATATATATATAGGTACACAGGAGGGGGTATATATATATATAGGTACACAGGAGGGGGTATATATAGAGGTACACTGGAGGGGGTATATATACAGAGGTACACAGGAGGGGGGTATATATACAGAGGTACACAGGTGGGGGTATATATATATATATATAGAGGTACGCAGGAGGGGATATATATATATGTACACAGGAGGGGGTATATATATATATATAGGTACACAGGAGGGGGTATATATATAGGTACACAGGAGGGGGTATATATATAGGTACACAGGAGGGGGTATATATATAGGTACACAGGAGGGGGTATATATATAGGTACACAGGAGGGGGTATATATAGAGGTACACAGGAGGGGGGTATATATATAGAGGTACACAGGAGGGGGTAAATACTGAGGTACGCAGGAGGGGGTATGTAGAGGAGGGGTACATGTAATAATGTAATTAAGAGACACCATATTTTTGGGGGAGTTTAGAGTATTTTCTCTACTTCCAGTTCTCCCATTATACCAGTTCTCCCATTATACCAGTTCTCCCATTATACCAGTTCTCCCATTATACCAGTTCTCCCATTATACCAGTTCTCCCATTATACCTGTACAGCAGGATCCATGTAAAGAGCAGCAGAGCGTTCGGACACGGCAACGAATTAACCCTTTGAAGGCGCGGACTCCCCGGCATCTCCACCATGGCGATCTATGAGGTCTACTCTCACCCGCTGCTGGTTAGATACAGAAGCAGCCTGTGCTCCAGAGCCTCGCTCTTCCTCCTGGTGGTGCTGGTGCTCACCTATATCCCCCCGCTCTTAGTTGCTTACCGCAGCCAGGGTGAGGCGCCCCCCTCTTACTACCTTCTATCAGTTTTAGCACCTTTTCTTTCTTTCTTTTAATCCATTTATCCATTTCTTCCAGGTTTTTGGTTGAAACAAAGCTCTTATGAAGAACAGCCCGATGTCCGTTTCCGCTATGAGGCGTTGCTGATCGCCCTCACCGGCAGCAGCGGGGGTTATGTCGCCTGGAGCACATTTCAAGGATTCAACAGCTTAGTGGGGGAGCGGCTCCGGATACCCCGAGTCTCAGTATGTGGCGTGTTCTGTAGTCTAAGGGCGCATTCACACGTCCGTAGTGCATGGCGGATCTGCAATAGAACTGCCTGTTCTTGTCTGCAATAAGAATAGGACATGTTCTATTTTTTTCCAGAGCGCGGACCGGAAGATCCGGGGCGCGCTCCGGAAATGAGGATGCACACAGCACACTGTGTGCTGTCCGCATCCATTCCGCCCCCATATAGAATGAATGGGTCCGCACCTGTTCCACACAATTGCGGACATGTGAATGGAGCCTAAGGGCGCGTTCACACACCCAAGCTGTGTTTTATGGATCCGCAAAACACGGATACCAGCCGCATGTGTTCCGCGGAATTTTGCGGAAAGCACAGGGCAAGCGCTATATAGAAAATGCGTATTCTTGTCCACGATCATGGTTAAGAATAGGACACGCTCAGGGGGAGACTGGTGTAAAGCAGAACTGGCTTAGCTGCCCCTAGCAACCGGTCCAAAGGGGCTCTGAAAAATGTAAGGTGGAATCTGATTGGTTGCTCGGGGCAGCTAAGCCAGTTTTACAGTTTCCTGCCATGATGTGTATACAGTTCCTAGGCCAACCTATGTGTTTCCATGGTTACAAACGACAAACCCTGTGTAGTGTGATCCTGCACCCCCTCTTCTATCATTGACAGGCATTAGGTCTGCGCTGGAGCTGTAGACCTAAAACGGTAGATAAGGAGGGGCCAGTCCAGGGACCGTACTGTACGGAGGGGCCAGTCCAGGGACCGTACTGTACGGCATGAATGGGAACAGAGCCTTATTTTACCTTGTTAACGGTTTGGTCCGGTCACATAGTAACGGGACTTTTATCTACGACTTGCAGGTTCGAGAAGAAGATAAAAACCAAGATGGAAAGATGGATCAGTTGAGTTTCCAGGTGGAGCTCCCGTTACTACCTGTGGAGGATGTGTACGGCGTCCAGCTTCTTCTCACCTTCTCCTACCAGCTGTATGTAAGTGCGGAGGACGTGCCGGGCGCTATGACGATAATCAATTACCCAATGACATCAATACTTAAAGGGGTTGTTCATCTTTGGTGTGCTGTTTTGCCACGTGATCCAAGTCAAACAGGATGCTGAGGACCTGGAATGAATCTGCGGCGGGGAGCAGGTAAGTACGCTTCTCTCCGCAAATCCGGCCACCTGGAGGGCTTTGGCAGAAAGGCTCCCCAAAGATGAACAATCCCTTTAAAGGATATGCTAACCAAATGTACATTCCCTATTAAGACCTACTAGGGTGGACTGGGAACTTAAAGTGGCCCTGGGAAAAAAAAGTACAAGTGGCCAGATATTGTAGGCGGGTCCAAACTGATAGAAGGTGGGGCAACACAAGTAGGCGGAGCCAGCAATACCACAGTGCAGCACAATATACCGCCCCAGCAGAACCAGATACCTCAGGGCAGCACAATATACCGCGCCAGCAGAACCAGATACCACAGTGCAGCACAATATACTGCCCCAGCAGAACCAGATACCACAGTGCAGCACAATATACTGCCCCAGCAGAACCAAATACCACAGTGCAGCACAATATACTGCCCCTGCAGAACCAGATACCACAGTGCAGCACAATATACTGCCCCAGCAGAACCAGATACCACAGTGCAGCACAATATACCGCCCCAGCAGAACCAGATACCACAGTGCAGCACAATATACTGCCCCAGCAGAACCAGATACCACAGTGCAGCACAATATACCGCCCCAGCAGAACCAGATACCACAGTGCAGCAGAATATACTGCCCCAGCAGAACCAAATACCACAGTGCAGCACAATATACTGCCCCAGCAGAACCAGATACCACAGTGCAGCACAATATACCGCCCCAGCAGAACCAAATACCACAGTGCAGCACAATATACTGCCCCAGCAGAACCAGATACCACAGTGCAGCACAATATACTGCCCCAGCAGAACCAGATACCACAGTGCAGCACAATATACTGCCCCAGCAGAACCAGATACCACAGTGCAGCACAATATACCGCCCCAGCAGAACCAGATACCTCAGGGCAGCACAATATACCGCGCCAGCAGAACCAGATACCACAGTGCAGCACAATATACTGCCCCAGCAGAACCAGATACCACAGTGCAGCACAATATACTGCCCCAGCAGAACCAAATACCACAGTGCAGCACAATATACTGCCCCTGCAGAACCAGATACCACAGTGCAGCACAATATACTGCCCCAGCAGAACCAGATACCACAGTGCAGCACAATATACCGCCCCAGCAGAACCAGATACCACAGTGCAGCACAATATACTGCCCCAGCAGAACCAGATACCACAGTGCAGCACAATATACCGCCCCAGCAGAACCAGATACCACAGTGCAGCAGAATATACTGCCCCAGCAGAACCAAATACCACAGTGCAGCACAATATACTGCCCCAGCAGAACCAGATACCACAGTGCAGCACAATATACCGCCCCAGCAGAACCAAATACCACAGTGCAGCACAATATACTGCCCCAGCAGAACCAGATACCACAGTGCAGCACAATATACTGCCCCAGCAGAACCAGATACCACAGTGCAGCACAATATACTGCCCCAGCAGAACCAGATACCACAGTGCAGCACAATATACTGCCCCAGCAGAACCAGATACCACAGTGCAGCACAATATACTGCCCCAGCAGAACCAGATACCACAGTGCAGCACAATATACTGCCCCAGCAGAACCAGATACCACAGTGCAGCACAAAATACTGCCCCAGCAGAACCAAATACCTCCCCAGAAGACGCCCCTCTAATGGTCAGAACCACCAACTATCCTCAGGGTGGCAATACAGTTGAATTCAGAAGTTGGGGGGGGGGCACCTGTAGCTGCCATCTAGGTACAGACCATTACTTACATTGCTGGTGGCCAAGAGGAGGGCTCAGGTGGCCCCTGGGCATGGGCCCACCGGGAAGTTTCCCTGTAGAGTCTATGGCCGGTCTGCACCTGAAGACCTATATCGGTATTATCAACCCAAAGGTGACTAGAAAAGCAGGAGGGGAGGGGGGTGGTCTTTCACAGACTGACAGATATGCCTTAAAGAGGATGTGCAATGGTGTAATATTGATGGCCTATCCTGAGGACAGGTGGTGGGGGTCCGATATCCAGGACCCCACTGCTCAGCTGATTGGAGGGGTCGTGGTGCACATGCAATCGCCACTTCTTTTTCAAAGTTTACTTGCGCAGTGTAATTACTACTGCACTGCTGCTACAGAGGAGATGCCATACAGGTAAACTCTGAAGCTGATCGGCAGTGGTGCCGATCTGACATTACGCCACTTGCACAACCCCTGTAAAGGATAGATCGTCAATGTGTTGGTCTCAGAAAACCACTTTGACTTAAAGGGATTGTCCACTTTCTGGTTACTGTTGACCAATGTATTTGTAAGATGATTATATGGCACTTACTAATATACCCTTTATTCTGTGCCGTTTCTATATTTCATAAGGTATGCCCCCTTGTTGGGCAAATCTTCTGTGCTGTCCGCATAGAGGTCCTGTCCGTACCGTGGCCACTGATGGAAGGTCATGTGACCAGGCAGATCACCTCCACGTGATGTCTCCTCCATTCAAACACACCGCACCTTCACTAAACTCCCAACCGAACAAGTAGGGATGGCGGCAGGTTCAGTGTATCTGAATGGAGGTGATCTGGTCACATGACCCTCCATCAGCGGCCATCTTATGAACGGCACAAAACCCTTACTAAACAAGGGGGCATACCTCATGAAATATAGAAAATGGTGCAGAATTTCAACAAAGGCCGTATTAGTAAGCGTCGTATAATCATCTTCCAAACACATTGGTCAACAGTAACCAGAAAGTGGACAACCCCTTTAAGTCCAGAAATTGGTATAGTTTATAGCACACATCTAGATTTGCTTGCTGGCACCTGGACGGTCAAAAGGTGCAGCAAATGTATTCATTTATTTAAATTTGCTGCACTGTACTCACTATAGTTTAAGACTGGAGTGTGGAATCCTAGCAAGTTCCCCGCAGCGTGTTTCCATGGTTACAGACTACAAACAACCCTGTGTAGTCTGATCCTGCAGTGATGTGTTACGCTCTTCCATCTGCCTTCTCTTCTACTGTCTATAGCAGGGGTCAGCAGCCTCTGGTGAATCTACAACTCCCAGCAGCAGTTCCAAGAACAACCAAGTAAGTGTACATGCTGGGAGTTGTAGCTGGAGGCGCAGTGGTTCCTGCACCCCGGTCTATAGGCTAGCAGGGAGTGAAGGCTTCTGGACTGGCCTACCTATGTGGTTTGTAATCCGTAACCATGGAGATACAGAGCTCTGCACGGGAGCTGTGGTCACACTACAGATGATAAATCAAGGGTATCTGGAACGTTGCTTTAATATTTTTTTTAATGTAAGATTCAATGAAGAAACCAAAAAGTGATTGCAAAAGTGGACATGCCCTTTAAGGACAGGAATACTTAGGGGCTTGTGGTGTGCAGGGGGTCTGATATTTCCAATTGTAGCAATGTATGATGCTTAACTAGAAGCTTGTAGACTGATCCGCCACGTATTCTATTTCTATATGTGCAGAGGATGTCCACGTTTGTTATGCAGAGCATGGCGTTCATCCAGTTCACCTCTCCTGTCCCTGGAGCCAAGCTTTACATCAATGGGGACCTGAGGCTTCAGCAGAGGCAACCGCTAAGTCACCAGGGACTGGACACCACCTACAATGTAAGAAGAACTCAATATTATTACCAATAGATAAAACAGGTTCAGTCTGATTGTTATCGGTGCCCTACACCTTCAATAGCTGAACCCTCGGACTCCCCCATACGCCTACCTGTATCTACACTGAACAAAAATATAAACGCAACACTTTCGGTTTTGCTCCCATTTTGCATGATCTGAACTCAAAGATCTGAAACATTTTCTACAGACACAAAAGACCCATTACTCCCAAACATTATTCACAAATCTGTCTAAATCTGTGTTAGTGAGCACTTCTCCTTTGCCGAGATAATCCATCCCACCTCACAGGTACGGCATATCAAGGTGCTGATTAGACAGCATGAATATTGCACAGGTGTGTCTTAGACTGCCCACAATAAAAGGCCACTCTGAAATGTGCAGTTTGATCACACAGCACAATGCCACAGATGTTGCAACGTTTGAGGGAGCGTGCAATTGGCATGCTGACTGCAGGAATCTCTACCAGAGCTATTGCCTGTGCAATGAATATTCATTTCTCTACCATAAGGCGTCTTCGAAGGTGTTTCAGAGAATTTGGCAGTACATCCAGCCTCACAACAGCAGACCACATGTAACCACACCAGCCAAGGACCTCCACATCCAGCATGTTCACCTCCATGATGGTCTGAGACCAGCCACCCGGAGAGCTGCAGCAACAATCGGTTTGCATAACCAAAGAATTTCTGCACAAACTGTCAGAAACCGTCTCAGGGAAGCTCATCTGCATGCTCGTCGTCCTCATCGGGGTCTGGACCTGACTGCAGTTCGTCGTCGTAACCGACTTGAATGGGCAAATGCTCACATTCGATGGCGTCTGGCACGTTGGAGAGGCGTCCTGTTCACGGATGAGTCCTGGTTTTCACTGTTCAGGGCAGATGGCAGACAGCGTGTGTGGCGTCGTGTGGGTGAGCGGTTTGCTGATGTCAACGTTGTGGATCGAGTGGCCCATGGTGGCGGTGGGGTTATGGTATGGGCAGGCATATGTTATGGACAACGAACACAGGTGCATTTTAATGATGGCATTTTGAATGCACAGAGATAACGTGACGAGATCCTGAGGCCATTGTTGTGTCATTCATCCACGACCATCACCTCATGTTGCAGAATGATAATGCCCGGCCCCATATTGCAAGGATCTGTACACAATTCCTGGAAGCTGAAAACATCCCAGTTCTTGCATGGCAGCATACTCACCGGACATGTCACCCATTGAGCAGGTTTGGGATGCTCTGGATCGGCGTATACGACAGCGTGTTCCAGTTCCTGCCAATATTCTGCAACTTCGCACAGTTATTGAGGAGGAGTGGACCAACATTCCACAGGCCACAATCAACAACCTGATCTACTCTATGCGACGGAGATGTGTTGCACTGCATGAGGGAAATGGTGACCACACCAGATACTGACTGGTTTTCTGACCCCCCCCCCCCCCCCCCCAGTAAGGAAAAACTGTGCACATTTCAGAGTGGCCTTTTATTGTGGGCAGTCAAAGGCACACCTGTGCAATATTCATGCTGTCTAATCAGCACCTTGATATGTCACACCTGTGAGGTGGGATGGATAACCTCGGTAAAGGAGAAGCGCTCAGTAACACAGATCTAGACAGATTTGTGAACAATATTTGGGAGTAATGGGTCTTTTGTGTCTGTAGAAAATGTTTCAGATCTTTGAGTTCAGCTCATGCAAAATGGGAGCAAAACTGAGAGTGTTGCGTTTATATCTTTGTTCAATGTATATCTCGCTGCTTTACATCAGGATACCTTTTCTCCAGTTGTATGGAATAGTGAAGATGGCTGTGCTATTCCATAAAAAGTCAACCCACAAAAAAAAATTGCACAGTATATGGTTTTTATTTTTTAAATGGCAGCTTGTAGGGAAGATGTGTGGCAGTGTATGTCAAAGGTGCCCATCACAGGTATACCTCCCTTAAAGTGCCCATACACCTTTTAATACTTGTTGGCCGAACAGCTATTCCCCTCGACTCCCCAGATGCTTAGCGGACTGTGCATGTGTTGTCACTGGGGAGAAGGTGCTGCCAGACTCCTTTGGCAGCAGCTTATCTTCCTTGACAACAATAGGATCGGATGTTAAAATTCAATACGCCTGATCCTTGTTTCCCTCTGATATCTGTCGGGGAGTCGGCACGCCTTCCTACACATAAGATGGTCGTCGGACTGTGATCCACCATTAGTTGGAAAGCATTGTGTAAAATACAAAAGGACAAAGACCCGCTAGGCCGCACACATGTGCCTCTATTCTCGTTCAGATGTCTTCTGTTTTTAGACTGCTGGTCAGGAATATGGAAATACGTTTGTGACCTATTCATAGAGGCCAGATGTGGGGAATGATGGTGTTTTTCTGATTGCCCTCACATATTAGGTGTCCGTCATCAATGGAACAAGCCCATTCGCAAGTTCTTATGATCTGACAAACATAATATCGGCTTATCAGGAGAGGAACGGTAAGTGCAAACCCGTCCAGCTACCTCCATAATCAGTTCTGATCTCTGGTGCCGGGATTCTCATTTACACACATCATACGGATTTCTGGGAATACCGGGGCCTGGATTATTTATGATTTGCTCGCTGATATTTCTCTGTTATTACAGACATATATATTATTTGTCCCAATAAGTGTTTGATGGGCAGGTCTCCAAACCGATCCCCAATATGGCCATATTCAGGATTCACAGTGATGTGTCCTTAAATTTTGTGATTACCTGCAGTCGTTGGGAAAATCGCTGCGTTCCTTTCAAGCCTGGCCGCAGGAACCAAGGCTACCGTAGCAACTGAAAGCCCCCACGACCCATTGGTCACTGAGAGTGCAGTGCTCCCGGTAATTGGCCGGTCAGATGCCATGGTCACAATTAACCATGGCTTCTGGGGGGGGGGGGGGGGGGGTTAAAAGTCCATGATCGGCGTTATTGACAATCATGTACTCTGCCGCTAAGTGTCTGCTGTGTAAAACAGCAAGCGATAGGTGGCTATGGCGTCTGCTCAGCTTCTGAGCGGGCGCTCACTTTAAAGTCCTGACATCCTCTGTACATGTATGGTGTATGTCGGGAAGGGGTTCAGGGGCAAAGCTCAAATTCTTTGTAATAAGTGTCCTAATTCCATAGATTGAGAGAGATTGATCTGAATGTTGTCTGCTGAGTTATTTAATGCCCCTGTTAACACCACAGCCTCAAGTACTAACACAATGGCGTTCAGTGACCCGTTATATCACAGAAGGGCAGAACACAATGGGAAATTACTTTCGGGCAGAAAAGCGGCGCTCAGGCTGTCAGCAGAGTTAATTTGTGGGAATTATATTACAGCTATAGAAGACAATTGTTGTAACACCGGAGGACATTTCTCAACCTAAACGACATGTATATTGCTTTAGTTGCATGTACGTGGTCATCAAAGAAAGCTTTAGACGGCCATATATCTTTAGATTGGGTGACTGCTCGTACAAACGCTGCCCCATACACATGCACGCTCCCTGGGGTGAGGGAAGTAAGTCACCACCAGACACATCGGCCTGGATTGGCATATTGAAATATAGCTGCCTGATCCTTATATTCTCCAACATCTGCCATCAGGAGGCGCAGTCGCCCAGATACACCCCCGACAAAATCAGCTTCTTACTTATATGCTCTTCCACGATGTTCTGTAGAAAGTGAAGGCCATTGCAACATGTCTCACCTGGCGAAGAGGACATCAGAAACTGTCTCCCAGCATTGAGGGGTTTGGTGGTTACAAATGTCATCTCTAGTCAACTATAAAAATTACGGTGGCCATATCCATTAGGTTAAAGGGCATCTGTCAGCAGTTTTGTACCTATGACACCGGCTGACCTGTTACATGTGCACTTGGCAGCTGAAGGCATCCGTGTTGGTCCCATGTTCATATGTGCCCGCATTACCGAGAAAAATGATGTTTTACTATATGCAAATGAGCCTCTAGGAGCAACGGGGGCGTTACCATTACACCTAGAGGCTCTGCTCTCTCTGCAACTGCTGCTCCCTCCGTCTTTGACAGGACCAGGCAGTGTAAATGTGATCAGACCTGGTACTGTCAATCAAAGTGGAGAGGGCCCAGCAATTGCAGAGAGAGCAGAGCCTCTAGGTGTAATGGTAACGCCCCCGTTGCTCCTAGAGGCTCATTTGCATATATTAAAACATCATTTTTCTCGGCAATGCGGGCACATATGAACATGGGACCAACACAGACGTCTTCAGCTGCCAAGTGCACATGTAACAGGTCAGCTGGTGTCATAGGGACAGAACTGCTGACAGATGGACTTTAAGGTCAGCTGAAGCTGACAATTTTGGTGAGACTGGCTGACCATCTCATGTGTTTGGGGGTGACTCAACTCCGTCTATTCCCAGAAGAAAGATCAGACAGGTCAGATTTCATCATGCCCAATCCTTTTGTTTTCGGGAGATAAGCTGCCAACAGAAGAGTCTGACAGTCGTTTATTCCCCTCTCCTTATTGAGAACAAGCCGAGTGTGTGTGTGTGTGTGTGTGTGTGGGAGGGGGAGGGGAAATAGCTGTCGGACAATCAAGTGTTTGACCTGCAGCTAGCCAAAGTGTATGACCAAAGTACGGGCTATCCCAAGTGTCGGGGACATATCTGCGATTATCTCCATCCACCCTGTATAGATATTACTGTGATTGTCATACGTGGTCATAACTTTGTGTCATTGCAGTGACTACCTTCTTGAACAATCCCAACCCAATATGGCTTGTGGGCAGAGGCACTTCTGACCCATTTGTGCTCCAAGCCGTCATCCGTTACCCTGTGGAGACCATTTCATATCCTTTGTTTGTTGCAGCCATTTTTAAGGAATCCTCGTTCAATTTTAGAAAAACAACAAGAAAGAAGGGGGGGGGGGGGCAATTTTCCACCCCTTTACGCAAGAAGACAGGTGCAAGAAAGTCGTAAAGTTTGGCGCATGCCTTGCTAGTGCAAAATTTTGAAACTTTTTGGGATTAACTTCAGAAATTGAGCCCAGAACGGAGACGATGAGGGTGGAGCTGGTGTAGTTTTCAGTTCTGACGCATGGACCTGCAGCGATGCGCCAAAATTATGAGACACTTTATAATTGTGGCGGATCTGACGCCAGTGGGGATAGGTTAAGGCTAGGTTCACACCTGAGCGTTTTACAGCGCGTTCCTACTCGCTGTAAAACGCTCAACAGCCAAAAACCAATGTTTCCCTATGGGCATGGTTCTCACCTGAGCGTTGTACAGCGCGTACGAACGCGCCGTAAAACGCCCTACGCCCCAAGAAGTACAGGAGCTTCTTCGGGGCGTATTGTCGCGCGTTCCCGCCTATAGACTTAATGGGCGTTTGCCTGTAAAAAGCGCTTATCGAATACGCTCAGGTGTGAACCCAGCCTAAGACTGCTTTCTTTATAAGTGTCCTTCAAAATCTTTACACTTTTGTTGTTCCCCCATTTGATTTATTACGGAGGGGCAGAATCGATGTTTTTAAGAAAGATAAGGGGAACAATGGGACTGTACCATCTGCAAACAGTTGTTATCATAGGGTGAGAATGGAAATGTTCCCTTCCGGAAATATCCTGGGTTCAGTGAACTTTTCGGTCAATAGCTGACACATTTCGGGGATGTTGAGTCAACATTATGTTGACATTGAAAGAACAGAAGACGTAGAAAAATCTAAAGTCTGTTTCAAGGTAAAGATCACAATTGAATAGTTACGAGAAGGGGCGGCTCGTCGTTACTTGCTGCGCCCCGAATGCTTCCAGCACGTTGTACGCTCTTCTCGTTGCTCTGCAGCTCCACTTACAGTGCAGTCGCCTTAGGCTGTATTAATACTATATCAAAAATGGTATGGGCAGTCATGGATGAGCCAAGATAAGCTGCAGCTCGCCCTCTGCCTACAGGCAGCTTGGTGGAGTTCTCCTTTAAAAGGGTACTCCATCTCCCACAGGATAGATACGATTCTCACCTCTGGAATGCGATCCTATATCCAGAATGGGGGTCCTTTGACCCCCCCACCCCCCCACATCTCCCAGACATGTACTGTATGGGTATCCTGTGAATTTGCCTTGAAGGTGGGTTTGCATTGTGGTCGCTGTGCGCAGTGAAGGTGCAGTCATGAGCAGTTATTCATGGCTGTACGTGGTCGTGTGGATGAGACCTATAGACATACTGCGAATGCATTCAGCTGCCCCTTTCCCATTCATTTCAGTTGGAGACTTTTACACCTTATTAACACTTTGTATAGGACAGTAAAACATACAGGCGTCCATGTGATTCTGGTGCGAGGAGGAAAGTTTTGCAGTTGGCGTATACACACGTTCACAAGGTGGCGGTCCACCGCCCCTGCTCCGTTTCATCTCCTGCTTCTGTTCACCAAATGTTTCATGAAACAAATGCAAATATTTCTTCCATTTCCCACTCATTTCCTTTCCTTCTTCTTCCCATTTCGTCTCATTTCCTGTGCTCCATCATCTTGTGTTTTGTCCTTAATAGTCGGCAGCACGTATCAGCCCGGCTTCTGGGAGATGATCAAATTCGCCTGGATCCAGTATGTCAGTGTCCTCCTCATCTTCCTGTGGGTCTTCGAGAGAGTGAAAATCTTTGTCTTTCAGAACCAGGTCTTCACGACGGTACCGGTGTCGCACTCCTCGTCCTCCAAGCTGCACCAAAGCTGATGGCGGTGCTGTGGTATCTGACCACACATCACACTGGGTTTGGGGGATATTGACAATTTAGGCATCACAAACACTTGGGTATTTTCTACAATCTGATTTTGTTTTTTACTTTTTATTGGTTATTCCCATGTTATACAGTCAGGACACAAGGATATGCCATCACTTTATGATCCATCGAGGTCTGGCTACCTGGTATCCTCATAATCTTGAAATGATGGGGAGCACGGAGAGTGAATGGTAGGTTAGCACTGCAGACTTTGAAAGGAAAGCAGCACTTAAAGGGGTTATCCAAGTTCTCAAACAGCCCCCTAACCCCCCCTTCCCATGTGCCGGGCCCCTCACAGGTAATATACTTACCCTGCTCCCAGCTCCGCTGCTTCTCCCTATACACGGATGGGGGGGGGGCAAAGATAGGTCATCAATATGAAAAGCTGGGACAACCTCCTTTAAGGCAACCAAGCAGTCTTAAAACGTGCCAGATTTATCATAGTGGTTCACACTATGCAGGAACCTATTCTGTCAATCTTGAATGGAGAGGGAGGGGCTGGCAGCAGAAGTAGGAGGAGCATGGGTGCACAGAGTGGCTTGGGCCCGCCCTCAGTGCACTTAACTGCATATTTTGCATATGGATTCAAAACCCCTTTTCTCTAGAAGGAAGCAATGGATCGCTAAGCGAAAGTTCTCATTACATTCAGATGAGCTAGTCCTACAAGGCACTGGTTTATCAGTGAATTTCCTGGTGACAGAATGCCTTTAATTTTTCACATATAACTTTTATATGGCGTGTTTTTGATTATTCTCTTTTTAAATTGATAGTATTTTGGTGATAAATGATGTAAATGGTGTTTAAATTGTTTGTAAGGAAATATTTTGTACCATTTTTTTTTATCAGTTTAATAAAAGATACAAACAGGACTTTCTATCTGCTATTTTTCTCCTCATGTTTCCGCCGCACACATACGGACATGGACGTCGGCCAAGATGTCTGCAGTGTGCGCTCTATTGGAGGTTATGGCGTTAGGATCAAGGCTCAAATAAACTCGCGCCACTTTACGGGGGGGGACAATCAGAAGAAGCGCATAGCCTGGGTCCCACGCCTCTCCCGACAGAGGTTGAAATCCACAGATGGAACGTGGATGACAAACCAAACGTAGGGTGCCTTTTATAACCCGGTTTAGGGAACTACTTCATCCCCTTCATCATACGTAAAAACATATAAAATAAAAACAGCAATATTACTAAGGGAAGGGTAATGCCAACATCTAACCTCATTTCTGTAGGTGAAACACAAGGAGGGATCTGAAAAGGGGCTCAGGAAACGGAAATAACGTGAGCGTTCCACCGTGGAACCCATGGATAGAAGATATACTATATAAACGGCCCAAATATATTATTAGGTATATACTGTATATATTAGTTTCACTCTTAGATCGCTCAAAAATATTGTACATAAAAAACGAATATTCGTAATACTACCAGTGGACGGAGTGTGACGATAATGCCACATTCTCCACGGACCACACGCGTACCCATTCATTTTAATTTGTGTATTCACACATCCGTGTTTTACCACGGCCTATGGTTTCAGCACGGAAGCATGCTCTATTTTCTCCATGTTCACGGATCCATCACGCCTATTATAGTCTATGGGTCCGTGAAAACCACGCATGCCATCAGTGTTTCACGGATCATGCTTTGAAAATAATTTTTCAGCTGCACAGTGTCCTTGAAACACGGATGGCACATGGGCAGCAAAAAACGGACACACTGATCCTTCACGGACGCATCACTGACCACCTTTACACGGATTTGAGCATGGACGTGTAATCCACGAACACAGACGTGTGAATGAGGCGTTAAGGCTGCCCTGGTCTAACATATATGTAGAACAGAAGCGGATATGTACGGTGCATTCAAACCTGGGACGTACCGCAACTAAAACAGGGGATACTGGATATTATTGGTGCCCTCCTCCCATCAATACGCTTGTATTATTAAAATACAAAAATATTTCTCCCATACAGCGAATGGTGTAACAGAAGAAAAATTCTAAATGGCCTATCACAGGTTTTTTTCCCCAATTCCACCCCATTTGTAATTTTTTTTTTTCAGCTTCCCACTAAACCCTATGCAATATTAACCGCCAAAAAACAAGTCTTCATATAGCGATGTGAGCGCAAAAATTAAGTTATGGCTCCTGGAGGGCAGGGAGAAAAAACTAAAACGCAAAAACAGAAAATTTCCTAGACTCTAAGGATTAACATGGCTCATCGGAAAGAGACCAAAGAAGAAACACCACTAGTGTCGAGCGAACTTGTGGTTTAAGTTTGGCGTCCAAAGCTCGAGTTCGGGTTTTTGAAGAATCCCGTTATGGATTCCAAATTCCATTATGATCCGTGGTAGCGGAATCCATTATTCTTCGAAACCCGAACTTTGGACGCAGAACTTAAAACACAAGTTCACTCAACACTAAACCCCACCTAGGATTGTGTTTTTGAATGGGCGCAGCGCTGTAGTAACCAGCGCCGTCCACTACATAGTGTATGGCGCTGTGCATCTCAACTAGAGAGAAGCTGAGCTGCAATACCAGACAAAACCTATGGACAAGGGTGGCACTGTTTCTGGATTTTTTATATATTTTTTCTAATACAACCCCTTTACAGGTGGCACAGTTTTGAAAAGCTGGGTAGCAACCCCTTTGGGTGACAAAATGGCCATCTTGGTTATCACTATTTTTCCTAAATGGCTGAATACAACTTGACAGAAGAGGGCAATGTAATGACATTTCGGATTTAATTTTTTATGTTTTTTATTACCTGTGGTGCACAGGGATGGGTGACGGCTCTAGGGATGAGCGAATTGACTTCAGATGAAACATCCGAAGTCGATTTGCATAAAAATTTGCTCCGTACAGTATTAGAATGTATTGGCTCCGATGAGCCGAAATTTTTGCTTTGTGAAGTCTTGCGAGACTTCGGGTAATAACTTCATAAATTAATTTGTACTATAAAAAAAAACATTTCCCGAACTCTGGTTCGGCTCCAAGTGGTACCTGAGTTCGGGAAAGGTTTTTTTACAATAGAAATCAATTTATGAAGGTATTACACAAAGTCTCGCAAGACTTCGTGAAGCAATAACTTCAGCTCATCAGAGCCAATACATTCTAATACTGTACGGAGCAAAGTTTTATGCGAATCGACTTCGAAGTCGATTCGCTCATCCCTAGCACTGAGGGCCATTCAAGGTGACTTATTTGCATCTCTGTTAATTCCTCTGCTTTATATTCAGCCCGAGCCGCCATACACGGTGCAAGTAATTTCCATCATAATAGACGCCTCTCCTCCGACCGACTCCGAACCTGAATTTAACATCTAAATGCCCTTTCCCACAGTGACTGCAGCATTGAGAATTAGGGGAGGCTCAGGGTTGCGGGGCCGCATGGCAGCGGCCATAGAATTCGCCTTCTGGATTATTTGTCGTCTCCTTTGAAGCAATTGAACTTTTCAAAGACTTATCTAAATGCAAGACGCCTTCTCGCCAATGTCTGCGATCGACCTGCACGTGACATTTCTTATTGCTAATTTGATGAAATTAGAGGTTTCCATCAATGTATGACATTTATAGGAAGGCGACTCAAGTATAAGAGTTTCTATGATAGACATTTAGGCTGGGGCCACATGGTGTTCTTGGAAGCGACACCTGTCATGTGATCAAAGATTGCGGTGTAGCCATTAGGGTATATCCGCGCAACTCGTCGCCACCACCACTCCACAATCGCAATAAATCCAGCAGTGTTCTGGGGTTGTGGCAACTTGAAGGGGTGAACCCATGATTAATGCAAAAACGGAAAATCGGACATCATGTAGTCCATGACTATCTCTAACAAAGCTAGAACCAGCCCTGTACCTCTCATGGATCCAGAGATCTCCCCATTCATTGCTCTGCTAGATTTCTATCAACCTGGCAGCTCAGGGGTGCGACCTTTCTTGGGGGGGTTCTTTATGCTGTAGCTCTGTAAATGCCACAGCTTCTAACAGTAGATATGATTGCAGTTGAAAATTTAAACTGAGCATGTGCGACCACCTCAGGGAGGAAAACAAAAAATAAGAAAAAGAACAAACAGCAGGTGGCGCTATACATATACATTTTATTGAATAACTCAGTGGCTATGCAAAATTTTTATTTGCATGCAATTACAAAAGTATTCAGATCCAGGGGCTGGTTTGAAAAATGTAGAATATTTTGTAACACATCCCCTTTAATGGTTGTGTTGCAACTCCCTTCATTTCAGATGATGCACAGAAATACGTGGTTGTGCAACTGGTGATGCTTCCAAGATCACATTGTGGCCTCATCCTTAGGTTTATCAGTAGAGCACATGCTGCTCCACCAGCAGGGGGAGCTATGACAGGGAGATCCTTATAAGGGGCAATACAATTTAAATAGTTGATGGAGAAGATATGTCAAGTCACAGGGTACCTCCTGTTATAAAACGTAGCCTTTAATAATAGTTACATATAAAATAACAAACTCCCACAGACAAACAAAACATAGAAATGAAAAGAAATAAAGAGACGACAGATCAGGGGTACATACTAGATATGCTCTGTGTCAATACTCCTATACCTCAGTTGTGATTTGAGGATATAGAGGTATAGGCAGGGTAGTCTCTTGTGATTTTGGGCCTATCCCTAGATATGGCCCTCTACTATATAATCCCTGCCTAAAAAACGGAATAGCTACCTCGATAGGGGCGATCCCGTATTCTGGAACCTCCTAATATGCCCTAGGCCAGTGGTGGCGAACCTATGGCACAGGTGCCAGAGGCGGCACTCAGAGCCCTCTCTGTGGGCACCCGCACCCTGGAAAAAGTCTATGGTGTACCAATATGCCTTTGACTTTTCCTGCCATTCATCAGCGCAGGCGCACTATCAACAGCTCAGGCAGCGCACTGAATGCAGGCAGGCTATTATAGCTAAGTGATAAAGTACATGGAAGATATATTATATGGGACTGTAGTATTCAGGGTAAACTGCTGTGTTGGCACTTTGTGATAAATAAGTGGGTTTTGGGTTGCAGCTTGGGCACTCAGTCTCTAAGAGGTTCACCATCACTGCCTGGCTGACCCTATTGTATTATAATAGGCAGAGCCGTATTGGATGTCCATTAATAAGTGGCCTAGTCTAGGTACAAAAAATAACAAAGTTGTCATACAAAGAGCAATAGAGCACCACGGCCGTGGATACCCTAGATGATGATAGGCAATCGCTCTTAATGTGTCGTCTAAACGATACCCAAGATGCACTATGTATGGTTATCTATATATACACTGCGTGCAGAATTATTAGGCAAATGAGTATTTTGACCACATCATCCTCTTTATGCATGTTGTCTTACTCCAAGCTGTATAGGCTCGAAAGCCTACTACCAATTAAGCATATTAGGTGATGTGCATCTCTGTAATGAGAAGGGGTGTGGTCTAATGACATCAACACCCTATATTAGGTGTGCATAATTATTAGGCAACTTCCTTTCCTTTGGCAAAATGGGTCAAAAGAAGGACTTGACAGGCTCAGAAAAGTCAAAAATAGTGAGATATCTTGCAGAGGGATGCAGCACTCTTAAAATTGCAAAGCTTCTGAAGCGTGATCATCGAACAATCAAGCGTTTCATTCAAAATAGTCAACAGGGTCGCAAGAAGCGTGTGGAAAAACCAAGGCGCAAAATAACTGCCCATGAACTGAGAAAAGTCAAGCGTGCAGCTGCCGAGATGCCACTTGCCACCAGTTTGGCCATATTTCAGAGCTGCAACATCACTGGAGTGCCCAAAAGCACAAGGTGTGCAATACTCAGAGACATGGCCAAGGTAAGAAAGGCTGAAAGACGACCACCACTGAACAAGACACACAAGCTGAAACGTCAAGACTGGGCCAAGAAATATCTCAAGACTGATTTTTCTAAGGTTTTATGGACTGATGAAATGAGAGTGAGTCTTGATGGGCCAGATGGATGGGCCCGTGGCTGGATTGGTAAAGGGCAGAGAGCTCCAGTCCGACTCAGACGCCAGCAAGGTGGAGGTGGAGTACTGGTTTGGGCTGGTATCATCAAAGATGAGCTTGTGGGGCCTTTTCGGGTTGAGGATGGAGTCAAGCTCAACTCCCAGTCCTACTGCCAGTTTCTGGAAGACACCTTCTTCAAGCAGTGGTACAGGAAGAAGTCTGCATCCTTCAAGAAAAACATGATTTTCATGCAGGACAATGCTCCATCACACGCGTCCAAGTACTCCACAGCGTGGCTGGCAAGAAAGGGTATAAAAGAAGAAAATCTAATGACATGGCCTCCTTGTTCACCTGATCTGAACCCCATTGAGAACCTGTGGTCCATCATCAAATGTGAGATTTACAAGGAGGGAAAACAGTACACCTCTCTGAACAGTGTCTGGGAGGCTGTGGTTGCTGCTGCACGCAATGTTGATGGTGAACAGATCAAAACACTGACATAATCCATGGATGGCAGGCTTTTGAGTGTCCTTGCAAAGAAAGGTGGCTATATTGGTCACTGATTTGTTTTTGTTTTGTTTTTGAATGTCAGAAATGTATATTTGTGAATGTTGAGATGTTATATTGGTTTCACTGGTAAAAATAAATTATTGAAATGGGTATATATTTGTTTTTTGTTAAGTTGCCTAATAATTATGCACAGTAATAGTCACCTGCACACACAGATATCCCCCTAAAATAGCTAAAACTAAAAACAAACTAAAAACTACTTCCAAAAATATTCAGCTTTGATATTAATGAGTTTTTTGGGTTCATTGAGAACATGGTTGTTGTTCAATAATAAAATTAATCCTCAAAAATACAACTTGCCTAATAATTCTGCACTCCCTGTACACTGCTCAAAAAAATAAAGGGAACACAAAAATAACACCTCCTAGATCTGAGTTAATTAAATATTCTTCTGAAATACTTTGTTCTTTACATAGTTGAATGTGCTGACAACAAAATCACACAAAAATAAAAAAATGGAAATCAAATTTTTTAACCCATGGAGGTCTGGATTTGGAGTCACACTCAAAATTAAAGTGGAAAAACACACTACAGGCTGATCCAACTTTGATGTAATGTCCTTAAAACAAGTCAAAATAAAGCTCAGTAGTGTGTGTGGCCTCCACGTGCCTGTATGACCTCCCTACAACGCCTGTGCATGCTCCTGATGAGGTGGCGGACGGTCTCCTGAGGGATCTCCTCCCAGACCTGGACTAAAGAATCTGCCAACTCCTGGACAGTCTGTGGTGCAACGTGACGTTGGTGGATAGAGCGAGACATGATGTCCCAGATGTGCTCAATTGGATTCAGGTCTGGGGAACGGGCGGGCCAGTCCATAGCAACAATGCCTTCGTCTTGCAGGAACTGCTGACACACTCCAGCCACATGAGGTCTAGCATTGTCTTGCATTAGGAGGAACCCAGGGCCAACCGCACCAGCATATGGTCTCACAAGGGGTCTGAGGATCTCATCTCGGTACCTAATGGCAGTCAGGCTACCTCTGGCGAGCACATGGAGGGCTGTGCGGCCCTCCAAAGAAATGCCACCCCACACCATTACTGACCCAATGCCAAACCGGTCATGCTGGAGGATGTTGCAGGCAGCAGAACGTTCTCCACGGCGTCTCCAGACTCTGTCACGTCTGTCACATGTGCTCAGTGTGAACCTGCTTTCATCTGTGAAGAGCACAGGGCGCCAGTGGCGAATTTTCCAATCTTGGTGTTCTCTGGCAAATGCCAAACGTCCTGCACGGTGTTGGGCTGTAAGCACAACCCCCACCTGTTGACGTCGGGCTCTCATATCACCCTCATGGAGTCTGTTTCTGACCGTTTGAGCAGACACATGCACATTTGTGGCCTGCTGGAGGTCATTTTGCAGGGCTCTGGCAGTGCTCCTCCTGTTCCTCCTTGCACAAAGGCGGAGGTAGCGGTCCTGCTGCTGGGTTGTTGCCCTCCTACGGCCTCCTCCACGTCTCCAGATGTACTGGCCTGTTCCTGGTAGCGCCTCCATGCTCTGGACACTACGCTGACAGACACAGCAAACCTTCTTGCCACAGCTCGCATTGATGTGCGATCCTGGATAAGCTGCACTACCTGAGCCACTTGTGTGGGTTGTAGACTCCGTCTCATGCTACCACTAGAGTGAAAGCACCGCCAGCATTCAAAAGTGACCAAAACATCAGCCAGGAAGCATAGGAACTGAGAAGTGGTCTGTGGTTACCACCTGCAGAACCACTCCTTTATTGGGGGTGTCTTGCTAATTGCCTATAATTTCCACCTGTTGTCTATCCCATTTGCACAACAGCATGTGAAATTGATTGTCACTCAGTGTTGCTTCCTAAGTGGACAGTTTGATTTCACAGAAGTGTGATTGACTTGGAGTTACATTGTGTTGTTTAAATGTTCCCTTTATTTTTTTGAGCAGTGTATATACCAAGACACCTACAGATATCTATGTATATAATTATATATTCAGATGCCAAACACATTTACTAGTATAAATATGATTTTTTTAATATATATTTTCTCATAAAAAGCGCCTGGAATCGCTGCCCTAGAGCAGCGGCATCCACCTAGGCACCTTAATTCCAACGCGTTTCACCCACATCAATGACCTGGGCTCTTCAGGGGACACTTAATTCAGTGTCGTGCTAGGCATCAACACTTAAGTAAAGATAGCAAAATTGTCAAAAACCATCAATCTTAATGACAATGCATTAAACATTCATGGTAGATAACCCTTTTAGATATGATATACTTGAATAGCTCGTCCTGTCAGACATGAGAACCACAGGACGCGCCTACACAAACATTCCCAGTGGAGATAATACGCACGGAGCGGAAGCCCATTAGGGTAAAGATACTCTAAGAATTCCACACCATGTTCAGATAAATAATCCTGATGATATACCACTAGACAACCAAATAGGGATGGTCACATATAATCGATAGTATGTGCCATCTCATGCAAGT
This sequence comes from Bufo bufo, assembly GCF_905171765.1. Taxonomy (NCBI): domain Eukaryota; kingdom Metazoa; phylum Chordata; class Amphibia; order Anura; family Bufonidae; genus Bufo; species Bufo bufo. The sequence continues at coordinate 141,557,296 of NC_053398.1, read as the reverse complement.
TAGATAATGTTACTTGCGTGCCCAGACTAGGAATGGATGGTCCCATGCAGTCACTGAGATTTATGGCGTGCCCCCGGTGGTCCAATTTGGCCCATGAGCAATCTGTAGAAAAACCAGGGGAAAGATGGACATTGTTAGCCAGAGCCATCATCATGTCACTAACCTCCTTTCTATGGAGCCCGAATCCAGATCACTCCAACACACATGCACATGTGCCGGCGTCTCACTGGATCCTTGTGTGAGGTCGCCGGCTATTACCTCGAGAGCGATTTAAATAGCCTGCCCTGCTCGCTGGTGGGAGGGGCTAGTGTCGGCGTTCTCACCGTCGTCAGTATGAGTCTCTCTATGGATGGGCGAGAGCATGTGGCGTCATCGACTCTACGTCACCGCGTTTCTTAGTCACGCGACGGAACGTCACTACTCACGTGACATCACCGCGCCTCAGTGGGAGGTCGGGGCGCTTTGCGATGACGTGGTCCTCATACTGTGGAACTCAGGCACTATATGGTGACGTGATAGGTAAGTCATGGTCAGCTATAAAAAGCAAGAGAAATCGATGTTCTCATTTAATCCTAATGGTGACATAGTATCTAAAGGGAACCTGTCATGTGGATATTTGATTATAATCTAACTAATTATATACAATCATTAACTACTAAAAAGTACCTTAGATGTATTCACTTACTGGTGTGACAGGTGGTTACCTCATAATGTACACACAAAGATGCCGCATGCTAATGAGCTGATTTGAGTCCAGCGTGATGTCATTGAGTCCAGCGTATATTTAATTCAGAGCTCTAGCCACTCCCCTGCCCACCTGCTGCTGGTTCCTATGGAAACAAACTGTCACTCAGCAGCAGGTGGGCGGGGAGAGTCAGGAGCTCATGAATATTCAGGACTCATCATTATCAGCTGGAGCTTTTCAATACAAGATGTTGGCAGATTGACTCGGTCAATTAAAGAAAGTGACCCAGCATTTTGCTAAGAGAATCAGTCACTTATTTATGTTGCCCTTAGTTAGGACACCATAAAACTGCTGACAGGTTCCCTTTAACATATGAATCCACTTGGACTCTTTCTGTTTCAGAATAATATCTATCTCCCCTCCCCTGATAGAATGTTTGATCGTTTCTATCATGGAGAAGCGTAGTGTATTAGGATCTGCTCCATGTTGGAGTACAACGTGTCTAGACAGTGGTTTATCGCGTCTATGGCGAACGTCACCCACGTGCTCCAATATTCTCTTTTTAAAGGCCCTACAGGTTTTCCCAACATATCTCAGGCCACATCTGCATTGTGCCATATAGACCAAGCCAACGGTGTTGCAGTTCGCAAAGCTGCGGGCTGTGTATACGTAATCTTGCTTAGCGTAGAATTCCCTAGCTCAATAAAAGAGCAGGCCTTACACCTGCCACATTTACAGGTGCCACTCCTCCTATCCACAAGCCAGGTATTTGGCGCGGGGGACGCCTCAAAATGGCTATGTACTAGCTGATCTCCTATGCTTCGGCCACGTCTAAAGGTGATAGATGGACGCTCAGGGAGGAGATCAGTCAGGTCCGGATCAGACTTTAGTAGTGACCAGTAGCGTCCTATTATTTCACGGACCTGCTTGGATTCAGTGTCATAGGTGCCAATAATCCTTATGACATCTTGTGATGTTCTATTTTTCCCTTCAGAGTGAATTGATACAGATCTGTCTACAGACCCAGCATGGTTCCAGGCCTCATATAGACAATCGTCAGAGTAGCCTCCCTAGCTTGAAGCGATGAAACAATATAGTGGCTTGTCTACTCAAATCAGTCTGATCTGAGCAGTTTCTGCGTATTCGCAGGAACTGCCCTTTGGGGATGCCCCGTTTCAGTGGCTTGGGATGGAAGCTTTCCCATCTAAGCAAGCTGTTTGTTGAGGTTTGCTTTCGGAATAGTGTAGTCGTTAGGGTATTGTTAACACGCCTACTAATTTGTAAATCCAAGACGCTTATAGTCTGATGCTGGAACTCATACGTGAAAAAAAAACCAATATGGTTTATATTTAAATCCCGCATAAAACATCTGAAGTCATCCGGAGTAACAGAATATCGTCGATAAATCTCAACCAAAATGTTATGTATCTGGTCCATTTAGTCATCTCCTCCGTAAAAACAATGGTGTCCTCCCACCAGCCCAGGAGAAAATTTGTGTAAGTCGGGGCACATGGGCTCCCCATCGCTGTGCCCCTGAGCTGGTGGTAGAAGCGACCATTGAACACAAAATAGTTGTGGTTCAGTGCAAAATCTAACAGCCTAATCACAAAATGGTTGTGGTTCTTTAAGTCAATAGATCTTCTAGAGTCTAGAAAGTATTTTATTGCCGCCAGACCTTTATTGTGCAACCTGCAGCCCTCCAGCATGCTCTCATAGCTGTAGGCTGTCCAGGCATGTTGGGAGTTGTAGTTTTGCAATAGCTGAGGGCCGCAGGTTGAGCATCCCTAGGCTAGGCCATACATTCATGTTATGTCTATAGACGGAGGAGGGTCTGGCGGCTGCAAGAAGTCTCTATCGCTATTCATCTCCTGGAGGCGGAATCAAGATCAGCAGAAACAAAATCTCCAACAACCCAATGCCATTGTGACCCAAGAAACCCATCAAGGTGTGTCAGCAGCTATACATATACCTTAAGGCCTCATACACACGACTGTATTTTGCAACCGTGTCCAATCTGCATTTTTTGAAGACATATTCATTTCTATCGGTCCGCAAAAAACGGACAGCACGCGGATGTCATCTGCGTGCTGTCCACCTCCATACGTCTGTTCCGTAAATTATAGAACATGCCCTATTCTTGGCCGTGTTGCGGACCAGAATAGTCACGTCTAAAAATGTGGATTGCACACAGAAGGGGTCTGTATTTGTCGGATCCGTAGTAGGCCTAAAGCATCAACCGTTCCCGCCACTTGAATCTGCTGCCAATGCTCCCCTGTGCCACGTTACATCTCTAAACTTTGCTGGGGAAAAAATTAATCCATTTTGTATTGAAGGGCTGGAGGTTGCAGAGCATGGCACATAATACTGTAGATATGTTCAGAAAGAGGAGGCTTTAAAGGGTTTGGTCAGAGCAACTTTCAAACCCCTATTTGGCGCTTTGGGCGGTTGGGTCCCAATAATTTATCCCCACATAAAAGGTGCCAGCGCTTTGGGTAAAGCTTCTTAAGGTCCCTTTAGATGGGACAATTCACCAGGCAATTGTCAGGAAGGAACCGTTCCTGCTCGTCAGTGAAGGAGACGCGTCAATTTTGACGTAAATTTGTTTTCCCTTAGTCCTAATAGCAGCACAAGTGGGGGATTTGCCCCTGTGAAGCTGGTCAGGACAGGCGGAATTTTATTGAAACAAAAAATTTCTGCCAAGTAATCTAATTAATTAATTAATTGATGCCCGCCCCTATATAATCCGCCCCCTGTCTGGACGGGGTCGCTTTCCTTAACAAGTAATCAACCACATCTCCCAGAGGGTGGTAAATTTGTGTGCTGCTGTTAGGACTAAGGGAAAACAAATTTACGTCAAAATTTACGCTTCCCTTTCGTCCTAACCAGCAGCACAAGTGGGGAAGTAACAAGGACCTTACACAAATTGGGAGGGCAGAAAAGATCTTAGTGTAAGCAGATATATCTACATATAACCTCCCAGCCCCCTTTTTTTTATTTTTTTTATGGGAGAGCAGCACTTAGAATAGAGTGTCCAAAGGCAGCTCCCTCTGCTCGCCTTGCGTCTAGACGATAATGTGTAATGAAAGTGTTCTGGGAACTCCAAGAGGCAGCAGTGCAAATTTGGTCTAAAGGAATTAATTTCCTTTCGGCATAAGACGTGGATACTGCCCTGGTCGAATGGACACAAAAGACGGAGGCGACAAGTTTTGGGACAGAAAGGCCAGACGGATAGCTTCTTTGATCCACCTACTCAAAGTGGGCTTGGAGGCTTTAAGCCCTCCGTTTTTTCCCGAGTAGGCTAGAAGGAGATTCTCTGATCTTCTGAAATCCGCTGTTCTGTCCAAATACACCTTTAGAACCCTTAGGATGTCCAGGGTGAGTAACCTTTCCTCTTCTGGAGAAGTTGGAGCAGGGGAAAACTTTGGTAGTGTTATCATCTGATTAATATTTGAAAATGACGGAACCTTTGGTAAAAAGGTTGGAAGGAATCTCAACAGGACCCTGTCCTGGAGAAATGTTTAGTACGGCTCTGCTGCTCCTAGAGCTTGAAGTTCCCCAATTCTTTTAGCCGAGGTAATAGCTAATAGAAAGGTGACTTTGAGAGATAGGGATCTCAAGTCTACCTCCTCTAAAGGCTCAAAGGGGGGGGGGAACACAACCCCCTTAGAACTATTGCTAGATCCCATTCAGGGGTCAGTCTCAGGATGCTAGGTTTAAGTCTCTCTGAGCTCCTTTCCGGAACCTCCTGATTTCTTGAGAAATCGGCCTACCAATACATGCCGACAAGGCAGAGACGTGAGCTCTGAGCGTAGATGGGCTTAGACCCTTGTCTAGACCATCCTGAAGGAACTGTAGAATTGCAGAGAGAGGAGGATCTGAGGGAACTACCTCTCTATCAGTACATCATAGAAGGAATATCTTGTATATCCTAGAGTATTTCCTGTTTGTGGACTCTGCCCTGGAGTGAGAGATTGTTCTCCAGACCTCCGCAGATAACCCTCTAGCATCTAGAAGGGACCTGTCAATCTCCAGGCTGTCAGACTGAGCCTCCTAAGATCTAGACAGGGACATGTGTCCTGATACACTAGGTCCTGTATTAGGGGAAGTCTCCAATATGTGCCCTGACTCATCTGCATGAGCTGGGTGAACCAAGACCTCTTTGGCCAGAATGGTATGATGGCTACCACTGAGGTGTGGTCTTGCTTGATCTTTATCAATACCCTTGGTATCATGGAAATTGGAGGAAATACATAAGCCAGCTTGAACCTCCAAGTTATGGACAGAGCGTCTATCGCTACAGGATTGTCCTCCTTGTAAAGGGAGCAGAACCTGTTCACTTTGGCATTCAATCGAGTTGCCATCAGATCGATCTCTGGAGTACCCCAGCGCTGGACAATCCTGGAAAAAATGTTCTCGTTCAATGACCATTCCCCTGGAACGGGAAGGCCCCGACTTAGGCGATCTGCCACTATATTGAGGTCTCCTCTGATATGAACCGCCACTAAGTGGGATAGGTTGGTCTCTGCCCAAGAGAGAATTAGTCCCACCTCCCTCAGGAGAGTCTGGGATTTCGTTCCTCCCTGTCTGTTTAGGTAAGCGACCACTGTTGTGTTGTCGGTCCGGACTCTCACCGCCTGACTGCGGATGAGAAGAGCAAAATGATTAAGGGCTAGTCTGACCGCTCTCAACTCCCTCAAATTGGAAGAGAGGAGTCTCTCCCGAGGACTCCATGTACCTTGTACTGGATTGTCCTCCAGATGGGCTCCCCAACCTAGAAGGGAGGCGTCTGTGGTCAACGTAATCCACCGGGGTTGGATCAAGGACCTCCCATCTGTTAGGTTCCTCCACCACCTGAGTGAAGAACGGACTTTTACAGACAGGGAGTGCATCCGGTCCAAGTCCTTTGTCTTGCGACTCCAAACCGTTAAAACTTCTTCCTGAAGTGGGCGTAGATGCCATAAGGCCCACGGAACTGCCTTCGCAGATGCTGACATGCGGCCTAACATCCTCCAGAGAACCCTGATAGACACCCATCTGGGTGGAAGTAGAAACTCTGCAGCTTTTATTACCCTGACTCTCCTCTGTGGAGACAGGAACAGGGTCATTCGCTGTGAGTCGATCACAAACCCTAGGAACGTTCTCGTGGTAGATGGGATCAACTGTGACTTGTCCCAGTTTATGAGCAAACCTAAATTCTGCAGAGTGTGGAGAGCTTGCTGAAGCTGAGTCTGCAGGACGACTGCAAAGGCGGCTTTTAGATAGGGAACGACTTCTAACCCTAGAAGTCTTAAATGCGCGACAACAGGAGCCGCCACCTTTGTAAAGGTGTGCAGAGGAGATGCCGAAGGGCAACACAGCAAATTGGTAGTGCTTCACTACTCCTTCTATGGTCACAGCAACTCTGAGATATTTTCTGTGTGCTGGATGGATGGGAACATGAAGGTAAGCATCCTTCAGATCTATAGTCACCATCATATCTCCTGGGTTCAGGATGTTTAGAACTGATCGAATGGTTTTCATCCGGAAACGCTTCTTCCTGATGAAACGATTGGCTACTTTCACACTAGCGTTCGGGTGTCCGCTCGTGCGCTCCGTTTGAAGGGGCTCACGAGCGGTCCCGAACGCATCCGTCTGGCCCCAATGCATTCTCAGTGGAGGCGGATCCACTGAGAATGCATCCGCCTGCCAGCGTTCAGCCTCCGCTCCGCTCAGTGAGCGGACACCTGAACGCTGCTTGCAGCGTTCGGGTGTCCGCCTGGCCGTGCGGAGGTGAGCGGATCCGTCCAGACTTACAATGTAAGTCAATGGGGGCGGATCCGCTTGAAGATGACACCATATGGCTCAATCTTCAAGCGGATCCGTTCCCCATTGACATACAATGTAAAGTCTGAACGGATCCGCTCAGGCTACTTTCACACTTAGAAAATTTTCTAAGTTTTAATGCAGACGCATCCGTTCTGAACGGATGCGAACGTCTGCATTATCGGAGCGGATCCGTCTGATGAAACATCAGACGGATCCGCTCCGAACGCTAGTGTGAAAGTAGCCTAAGATAGCGTAGGTTGATAATCATACGGCAATCCCCTGATGGCTATGGGACCAGAAAAATGGGAGAATAAACTCCCCGACCTTGCTCGCGAGGAGGAAGTTCCTCCAACGCCCCCTTTTGTATGTACTGCCGTACCGAGTCCTCCAGGACTAACTGTCTGATGGGAATTAAACCCCTCGTCAGGATGAACCTCTCCTGAGGTAGGGAAATAAAATCGATTTTGTACCCCGATGTTATCACCTCTAACACCCATGGGTCCGGAATTTTTTGATTCCAAAAAACTTTGTACAAACTTAAATGACCTCTGACTGGAGGATTGAAACAAGGGTTTTGGACTGGAACAGGGAAGGGAGCAGAGGTTAAATTTTGATGTATTGTCTGCTGCCCATGGCTTCAGCCAAAGAGGACGCCTGCTGGCCGAAGAGAGCGCCATAGATTTGGCAGCTAATTTTAGCTGCTGCTGGGACGAATCGGACAGAAAATCTATCCCTAGCAAAAGCGTTTTAAACTGGTCCAGAATATCGTCTCTGGCAACCCCAGAATCCAGATCAGACTGGATTTTGAGTGTGCGGGCGCGGACAAAATTAGAGACCTCACTGCAGGCTATAGCCGCAGAGGCGGCTGCAGCAGAGTAATTGCGTCTGAGCGAACATTCTGCTTGTCTGTCTAGGGGGTCTTTTAAGTTACTGCCGTCGTCAGAGGGAACTAAGGTTCTCCTAGAGAGTTTGGATATCGTCATATCCACTTTAGGAGGCGGAAACCAACCCTGCGAATCTCCTTCCTGCAGGGGAAACATTAATTAAAACCTTTTTGTCAGAACCGGACCTTTCTCCGGGTGTTTCCATTCTATCGCCATTAGCTTTTTCAGAGACTCGTTCACTGCTTTTTCAGAGACTCGTCCACTTTAAAGGCCCTTGGCCCCCTAGAGGTAGACTGTGGAGCTTCCCCCTGCTCAACATCCTGGTCCCTTGACCATTCCGATGAACGCTCGATTCGCGACCCGTGTAAAGGGCCCTTTACTTTCTCGTAACAGGTATTGTATGGTCTTATTAAATGTAAGGTGGGAACATTACGACAAGGAGCAGTAACTCCACCAAACCCTACGGCAAGAGCAACCATCTTATTGGAACGGCTGAACTGAGCTTCAACATTGTTAACTTGAAGGCATCTGCATGGGACAACAAGCATCAGCACATCCAACACACGGCATGGTGGATGCACCAACATGGAGACCGTCCAGAAAATTGAATGGCCCTTTGACATGGACCAAGGATTGGCATCAGACAAGATGCTCATTTGTTGGGTGATTGCATCTAAATTCCTCTTTTCGCCTTGTGTAGAGAGGAATGTGCTGCTGACAACCTGCAAATAACACGTGAAAGACCCTTTAAATGAGCGCAGATCAACTTATATATCGTTGGCCCGTGTAACTGGACCCTTAGACGTTGTGTGGGTTAACAGTCATAGGTGGTGAGTGCCCAAGATGAATAATAAATACATTGAAATGGTTCTCGGGGACTTTTATATTAATGGTCTCTCTCCTTAGGATAGGTGATTGATATCAGGTCGGCAGGGGTCCAACTCCCCACTCCCCCGACGATCAGCTGTTCTGCACTAGCTTTGACCACAGCAGCATTGCTCCCGTTCACCTGAATCCTGCAGTAACCAGCTCTGTCCAGTGTATGGAGCTGTGACGTTCCAGGCGCATGTTTCTGGTGTGGGCGGGGGTGCTAAACTCTCGCCAATCTAATATTGATGATCTATCCTGAGGATAAGCCATAGTATTAAAGTCCGACATTCATCTCAGTTTTACAGGTAATTAAAATTCACAATTGGCTCTTCTACAAAAACTGACAGTAAAAAACTGACCAAACGCATTAGATGTCAGTCGACCAAGTCTGTTGATTTCTTCAGGACCGGCCAACCATCTAATGTTGTATGAGGGCCTCCCAACTCTCCCGTGATGACAGTTGTCAGGGAGAATAAGGATGGGGCTGTTAGATTTCAACATGGCTGATCCTTTTGTTTTCGTTGCGTTAAGCAGCTGTTAGAGGTGACTGGTAACGGATTTCTCCACTGTCCCTCGAGAACACATGTACGCTCGGCCAAGCCCTGTGTGCATGTGTGAGTACAAAATTGTGTAAGGTGTATGGCCGGCCTAACTGTACATCTAAGGAGTCTTGTTTGCTACATGGCTGGGGCTGTATTTCCAAAAGTTCTGCAGACCCAAACTCTCACCATTTATTAATGTAGGAGCCCCATGAACTTATTCGGTATCCAACCATAGACGTCCATAGAGAGGAAGAAGGTTCAGTAGGGACTAGGCATTTCTATGAAGTCTCGGTCACTAAAAGATAAACCCGCAGCTCCTGAAATGGAGGAATTGGCTACACAAGGAAACTCCGCAGAGCAGGTCGACAGAGAAAGATCATAAAACCAACAAAAATAGGTCTCCGGGCAGCTAAGCTTTGACTTTACACAAAAATGTTTATATATTTTTTTCATTCTTTCTTCTTCATTTTTTGGAGCTGCAACCAAAATAATAGTAGTATAGCCTTCACTTTAAGCAGTCTCTTATTATGAAGGTCAGACAGAAAAAGAGCTCTCTAATTTTGGAAACCAAAAGAGAACCCCATGACTCAGATGTGCATTCTACAGGACCACACCCAACCTCATGTGTACACTGTGCGAGGGTTTGGTGTTCTTGGAGGGCTTTTTATACTTCACTTCCCAACACTGAACGTGCAACACCAAAAAGGAACAGTCGTGGAATTATGGAAATCATAGGATCGATTGACAGGTAAATCACTTCATTACCGGACCTTCCTTACCAGGCCAGTTTTTTAGTTGCAGCAATGGGCCTATCTAACTGCAAATAACTGATTCATTTCTGAGCCATTTCATATTATTTTTAATGGGACGCCTTAGACTTACTTTTCTTTTCTGCCATTAAATGATGGATATAATATTTAAAAATATATATATTTAAGGAAAAACTGTGAAAATTCTGAAAAACTTTTTTTTTTTCCCCTTTCTTATTCTTTTTTCTAACTATTACAAAAGGTTTAAAGACAAAACCTTAGTAAAACCATTCCCGTCTGCTTGTACCCTGAAAATGGACGCTATTTATGTAGTTTATCTACTGGCTGGCCCCGCCACAAGACTTCATAGGACTGGAGCGCATTTTGGAATTGGGCCGCCTATTTTTCTATTGCTGGTTTTATAGCACTGCACTGCCAGAAAACTGTTGTACGGCGCCAAAACGTTACAAGCCCCTTCAAAGTGACTTTTTTAAATGTTATTCGCCTAAGGGGCATCCTGTGGAAATCTGGACATTTTAAGGGTTTTTATTTTTATTTTTTTTCACATTTTTGCGTGCATTTGTATATTTTACACAGAAAAAAAAGCCTGCTATACAAAATATAGCTAAAACAAATACCTACAGTGCTGCCCATAATTATTTATACCCCTGGCAAATTTTGACTTAAAGTTACTTTTATTCAACCAGCAAGTAATTTTTGGACGGGAAAAGACATAGGTGTCTCCCAAAAGATAATAAGACGATGTACAAGAGGCATTATTGTAGGGAAAAAACATTTCTCAGCTGTTATTTACATTTGAGCAAAAAGTGTCCAGTCCAAAATTATTCATACCCTTCACAAACTGTCACAGTCTGTGGGAAAATCAAAAGTTCTATACCATTCCAAATAGTCCAAGCTGTTCTAAAGCATCCTAATTACCCTGATTAATTGGGAACAGCTGTTTTAATCAACTCAACAGGTGAAAAGCAGCAGCTCTCTGCAGTTGGTTTGTGGACAGTCATGGCTAAGACACAGGAGCTCAGTGAGGACCTGCCGCTGCGCATTGTGGCTGCTCACAAGTCAGGAAAGGGCTACAAGGCCATTTCTAAATGTTTTCAGGTTCCAGTGGCTACAGTGCAAAGTATTATTAAAAAATACAAGATGTTCCGCACTGTGGAAAATCTCAGAGGACGTGGTCGGAAGCCAAAAGTGACACCTGTGCTGGCCAGGAGGATAGTTAGAGAGGTGAAAAAGAATCCAAGGATCACCACCAAGGCCATCCTGGTGAATCTGGGCTCTGCTGGTGGCAATGTCTCAAGGCAGACAATCCAACGGACACTGCAGACCAAGGAGGACGCCACTTCTCCAGATAAGGCACACAAAAGCTCGCTTGGCCTTTGCAAAAGCTCATCTGGACAAAGAAGAAGACTTCTGGTCTTCTGTGTTATGGTCAGATGGAACAAAAATGTAATTGTTTGGTCACAATGATGTTTCCTTCATTTGGCGTAAAAAAAGGAGAAGCCTTCAACCCAAAGAACACCATCTCCACTGTCAAACATGGTGGTGGGAACCTAATGCTTTGGGGGTGTTTTTCAGCCAATGGACCAGGGAACCAAATCACAGTAAACGGCACCATGAAAAGAGCAATACATGAGGATTCTCACCGACAACATCAGGCCGTCTGCAGAGAAACGTGGCCTTGGGCACCAGTGGACATTTCAGCATGACAATGACCCAAAACACACAGCAAAAGTGCTGAAGAAACGGTTAGACAACAACATTAACGTTTTGGAGCGGCCCAGCCAGAGTCCAGACTGGAATCCAATTGAGAATCTGTGGAGGGAGCTAAAGATCAGGGTGATGGCAAGAAGACCCTCCAACCGGAAAGATTTGGAGCTAATTGCTAAAGATGAACGGGCAAAAATACCTGTGGAGACCTGCAAAAAGCTGGTCCGCGATTATAGGAAGCGTTTGATTGCTGTAATAGCCAATAAAGGCTTTTCTATTGATTATTGAGAAGGGTATGAATAATTTCGAACTGGACACTTTTTGCTCAAATGTAAATAAAAGCTGAGAAATGTTTTCTTTTCCACAATAATGCCTCTTGTACATTGTCTTATTATCTTTTGGGAGACACGTCATTTCCCGTCAAAAAATTACTTGCTGGTTGAATAAAAGTAACTTTAAGTCAAAATTTGCCAGGGGTATAAATAATTATGGGCAGCACTGTAGATTCTTAAAATAAACAAATGTGTGTATGTTTGTATATGTAACACATACAAATTCCTCTATACTATTGCTAAAACAAATAAATATATACCGGTATATAAATATAATAAATATATATTTTTTATGAATGAAAAAGTTGCAGGATGTTTGTATGGGTGTGTACGTAGTCTAATTACTAATGCTAAAACTATTGCTTAATCATAAAAAAAAAAATATATCATTTTTTTTTTTACTTTTTTAAGTGAATTAACCCCTTTCTGCCACAGTCAAGGCAGGAAGAGGTTAATTCCATCTTAAAGCCAGCAGGTGGCACTCTTACAAAAGAAAAAGCGCTCCCTGACAGCTTCCAGCTTCTTCAATGTAATACACGCTTGTAGCAGAGTGCTACAAGAGTATATTACAACCAGACCGTTCCAGCTGGCTTCCGGACTTCTCCCTGTGACTGCAGCTGTCTAATGATGGCACGTCCACAGCGATCTGGCATCACGGGCCGCCGGCAGATCGTGATATAACCTGACGCTTTTATATGTTGGGTTACAGATAAGAGCCTACCGCCGCGACTTAGAAAGTCGTGCAGTGGTAGGCAAATGGATAAATATATGCAAAACATCTCAATTTATTCAGTATCGAGCATGAGCGCCACCTGCAGAAATTCACGCACTTACACGCTTTGGCATGTTATCAGTGAGGTTATTAATGGTTGTCTGAGGAATGTTCTGCCATAGTGAATGCACTTGGGCACACAGATCATCAAGATCAGGTGCTGGCAGCTCCCATCGCAATTGCCAACTATTGCTATCTCAGAAGTGCTTGAAGGGAGACAAGTCCAGAGGCCATGGTAGCATGTTTAGGCCACGCAGAGTGGTCACAGTAGCACAAGCAACATGTGGCCTGGTGTTGTCCTGTTGATAAAAAGTTTTTTCCTAACCCAGACAATGGGGGGCATACCTGTATCGCTAGGATATAATAATAACCTCTAAACAGGTCACAGATAGGGTGGCCAGACGTCCGTTTTTTAGACTCCTGGCCCTCTGTCCGGCACAAGGCCAGGACAGACGGCCAGAAGTCCTCCTTTTTTGTGGTTAAGTGTGACAGCCGGCAAGTCCAGCTCAGACATGGTCACTTTAAGTATCCCCAACAGGAGGCAAGTCCTGGCAGCACGTCCGGATCACAGTGCGCTGTATCATGACGTCACAACGTCATCAGCGCCGCAGCTGCTGCACCAGCCAATTCAGTTTTTTACGGTGGGAACAGAGGAGTGCGGGACGCCTGGAGGGAGGGATCGCGGATGCCGCCACGCTGTCCAGTCTCTATCTACAGAGTGGCTAGAGTACAGTCTCAGACACTCACCTGAGCCCCAACCGTTGAAACCACCCGAGCTTCGCTCTCTCTCTCTGACTGCCAGAGACTGTGTCAGCCAGCCAGGTCCAGGCAGCACTCAGGCACTCAGCTCAGCCAGCCTCCCTCGATTCAGCCAGCCCACACTGAGCTCAGCCAGCCTCCCTCGACTCAGCCAGCCCACACTGAGCTCAGCCAGCCCACACTGAGCTCAGCCTGCCTCCCTCCACTCAGCCAGCCTCCCTCGACTCAGCCAGCCCACACTGAGCTCAGCCAGCCTCCCTCAACTCAGCCAGCCCACACTGAGCTCAGCCTGCCTCCCTCCACTCAGCCAGCCTCCCTTGACTCAGCCAGCCTCCCTCCACTCAGCCAGCCCACACTGAGCTCAGCCAGCCTCCCTCAACTCAGCCAGCCCACACTGAGCTCAGCCAGCCCACACTGAGCTCAGCCAGCCTCCCTCAACTCAGCCAGCCCACACTGAGCTCAGCCAGCCTTCCTCCACTCAGCCAGCCCACACTGAGCTCAGCCAGCCTCCAGCACAGTAGCCAACCCACACAGTGCACAGACAGTCCACTAGGCATTATTAGGCCCAGGTATTACTATTTGTTACTATCTGGCCTTGGTATCTACTGTATATGATTATGTATATGAGCTGGTATAAGTTATACATCTTCTGGTACCAGAAGATGTATAACCTATACCAGCTGTACATATATAATTATATACAGGAGATGCCCAGGTTATACCAGCATGCTCCATATCACTATATACAAGATGTATAACCTATACCAGCTGTACATATATAATTATATACAGGAGATGCCCAGGTTATACCAGCATACTCCATATCACTATATACAAGAAGATGTATAACTTATACCAGCTGTATATATTTAATTATGTACAGGAGATACCCAGGTTATACCAGCATGCTCCATATCACTATATACAAGAAGATGTATAACTTATACCAGCTGTACATATATAATTATATACAGGAGATACCCAGGTTATACCAGCTGTACATATATAATTATATACAGGAGATACCCAGGTTATACCAGCATGGTCCATATCACTATATACAAGAAGATGTATAACTTATACCAGTTGTACATATATAATTATATACAGGAGATGCCCAGGTTATACCAGCATGGTCCATATCACTATATACAAGAAGATGTATAACTTATACCAGCTGTACATATATAATTATATACAGGAGATGCCTAGGTTATACCAGCATGCTCCATGTAAAAGGGGATATTAATTATTGATATTTTGGGTAATCTCAATAATTAATATTCATAAATAGGCGTTAGTCGTCTAGTGATGACTCCGCCTATTTATACAATAAATATAATACACTCTCTGTTGCCTCACTCTACACTGATCTAAACAGAGGCGGCTCTAGACTTTGTGAGGCCCCCACGAAGATTGTTGGGATGCCCGTGATCTTCCGTACGGCGCCCCGGCTCAGTCCTCAAGAAATTAGCTGTGTCAACCACCGCACGGAGCAGTGGTGTGGTCAACACTCCCCCTTCATGTATCTCTATGGAAGACTCGGAGATACACAAGTGCTGTATCTGTGGATCTCCCATAGATACATGGAGGGGGAGTGTTGACCACCGCTCCGGGCGCAAGGAGATCCGGAGTACTATACAGGAGATCGTGGGGGATCCCATCGGCCAGAGCCCCCCGGTCAGACACTTATCTCCTATCCTTTGGATAGGGGATTTATTTTCTAATCCCAGGGTCTCCCTTTAATATGCAGTGACATCACAGTAAAGGGTTAATATGCACAGTGACAACACAGTACAGGGCTTATATTCACAGTGCATATTAACACTTTGCATTAACCCTGGCTATACTGAGATGTCACAGTGCATATTAACCCTGTACTGTGATGTCACATTGCATTAACCCTGGTCCCTGGCTGTACTGTATGTGACATCACTGTGCATATCAACCCTGTACTGTGACTAACAGTACAGGGTTAACATGCACAGTGAGTGACATCACAGTACAGGGTATACACAGTGATGTCACAGTCAGGGTTAAGCAGCTGCATGCTTGCAGCACATTGTACAGGGTGATCTTGTACCTTGGGCTTATATTCACTGGTCGGGCACCACTGTCTGTGGGCGGCAGCCAGACACGGACTGAGGTGTGGGCCCTGGCTCCTTCTTCTTCTCTTCTGCGTGGCTGCGCATCACTCTGGGGGCGGAGCTGGCAACGTTCAGAAGACGTGCCTGTGCGGCGGCACGCTCCGAGCCCCGCTGTGGCTTTTCCATTCCATAAGTCCGCTTAGGCCCCCCGGCAGGCGGCAGCGGAAGCCAATAATTGTACTCAGGGGCGTTGCTAGGGTCTCAGAAGATCCGGGGCCCAAGCCCCAATGAATATGGCCCAGTTGTCTAAATCAACCCTCCCCCCGCATTTTGCTGTACTTGCTATACAGCAGCACATACCTCTCACATCCAGGGCCTTCGGGTGACGTCTCCTCTGATGTAGATCTTCTTCTCCATTTGGTCCGGACACTTCTCTCAGCCGCCTCATCTCTGCAGAGTGTGACACACGGACATCTTAGGCCTCTTTCACACAGGGGTGGCTCATGTGACGGACCATGTGATGAGCGCAGTGACGTCACCACAGGTCCTTTTCCTGTGCACAGCAAAGATGAAGACAGAAGAGATGCCGGCTGCGCGAACAAGTGGATTGTTAAATTATTTATTTATTTTAACCCCTCCAGCCCCATTGTACTATGCATTCTGTATTCAGAATGCTATTATTTTCCCTTATAACCATGTTATAAGGGAAAATAATAATGATCGGGTCCCCATCCCGATCGTCTCCTAGCAACCGTGCGTGAAAATTGCACCGCATCCGCACTTGTTTGCGGATGCTTGCAATTTTCACGCAGCCCCATTCACTTCTATGGGGCCTGAAAAACGCACAAAGCAGAGCATGCTGCGATTTTCACGCAACGCACAAGTGATGCGTGAAAATCACCGCTCATGTGCACAGCCCCATAAAAATGAATGGGTCCGGATTCAGTGCGGGTGCAATGCGTTCACCTCACGCATTGCACCCGCGCGGAAAACTCGCCCGTGTGAAAGGGGCCTAAGTGTCCTCACTTTTCTATTATCATTCCCCAACCTGGAGTCCCCCCAGTGTTATCCTGCTGCTCGCCGTGGCCCGGCCCCAATACCACAAATACTATTCTGAAGAAATAATAGTGCTCCTCATTGTCCCACCAATAGTAATTCCCTTCTAGAATGCCCTCATTAGTAATACTGCCCCCCACTATGTAATTTGCCCCCCACACTGCCCCACATTATGTAATTTGCCCCCCACACTGCCCCACATTATGTAATTTGCCCCCCACACTGCCCCACATTATGTAATTTGCCCCCCACACTGCCTCACATTATGTAATTTGCCCCCCACACTGCCTCACATTATGTAATTTGCCCCCACACTGCCCCACATTATGTAATTTGCCCCTCACACTGCCCCCATTAAGTCATTTGCCCCCACACTGCCTCACATTATGTAATTTGCCCCCCACACTGCCTCACATTATGTAATTTGCCCCCCACACTGCCCCACATTATGTAATTTGCCCCTCACACTGCCCCCATTAAGTCATTTGCCCCCACACTGCCTCACATTATGTAATTTCCCCCCCCCCACACTGCCTCACATTATGTAATTTCCCCCCCACACTGCCCCACATTATGTAATTCCCCCCCCCCCCCCACACTGCCTCACATTATGTAATTTCCCCCCCACACTGCCCCACATTATGTAATTTGCCCCCACACTGCCCCACATTATGTAATTTGCCCCCACACTGCCTCACATTATGTAATTTCCCCCCCACACTGCCCCACATTATGTAATTTGCCCCCACACTGCCCCACATTATGTAATTTGCCCCTCACACTGCCCCCATTAATTAATTTGCCCCCCACACTGCCTCACATTATGTAATTCCCCCCCCACACACTGCTCCACATTATGTAATTTGCCCCCCACACTGCCCCACATTATGTAATTTGCCCCCCACACTGCCCCACATTATGTAATTTGCCCCCACACTGCCCACATTATGTAATTTGCCCACCACACTGCCCACATTATGTAATTTGCCCACCACACTGCCCCACATTATGTAATTTTCCCCCCACACGGCCCTACATTATGTAATTTGGCACCACACTGCCCCACATTATGTAATTTTCCCCCCACACGGCCCTACATTATGTAATTTGGCCCCACACTAAGTAATTTGCCCCCCACACTGCCCCAATTAAGTAATTTGCCCCCCACACTGCCTCACATTATGTAATTTGCCCCCACACTGCCCCACATTATGTAATTTGCCCCCACACTGCCCCACATTATGTAATTTGCCCCTCACACTGCCCCCCATTATGTAATTTGCCCCCCACACTGCCCCACATTATGTAATTTGCCCCCCACACTGCCTCACATTATGTAATTTGCCCCCCACACTATGTAATTTGCCCCCCACACTGCCCCACATTATGTAATTTACCCCCCACACTGCCCCACATTATGTAATTTGCCCCCCACACTGCCCCACATTATGTAATTGGCCCCCCACTGCCCCACATTATGTAATTTGCCCCCCACACTATGTAATTTGCCCCCCTCACTGCCCCACATTATGTGATTTGCCCCCCACACTGCCTCACATTATGTAATTTGCCCCCGACACTGCCTTACATTATGTAATTTGCCCCCCACATTATGTAATTTGCCCCTCACACTGCCCCACATTATTTGATTTGCCCCCCACCATGCCTCACATTATGTAATTTGCCCCCTACACTGCCCCACATTATGTAATTGCCCCCCCACTGCCCCACATTATGTAATATGCCCCCCACACTATGTAATTTGCCCCCCACACTGCCCCACATTATGTGATTTGCCCCCGACACTGCCTTACATTATGTAATTTGCCCCCACACTGCCCCACATTATGTGATTTGCCCCCGACACTGCCTCACATTATGTAATTTGCCCCCGACACTGCCTTACATTATGTAATTTGCCCCCCACACTATGTAATTTGCCCCCACACTGCCCCACATTATGTAATTTGCCCCCCACACTATGTAATTTGCCCCCCACAATGCCCCACATTATGTGATTTGCCCCCCACAATGCCCCACATTATGTGATTTGCCCCCCCACAATGCCCCACATTATGTGATTTGCCCCCCACACTGCCCCACATTAAGTAATTTGGCCCCCACACTGCCCCACATTATGTAATTTGGCCCCCACACTGCCCCACATTATGTAAATTGGCCCCCACACTTCCCCACATTATGTAATTCCCCCCCCCCCCCACCTTGTACTTGTTCCGTTGATCTGCTAGGCTGCTGCGCGGGCATGAGTTCAGTCACTTCAGAGCGCGAACCCGTCCTGCGGCACGTAATCCTGCAAGACCCGTGACCTCCCGCGGCAGGTCTCGCAGGATCATGCGCCGCAGGATGGGATTGCGCTCCGAAGTGACTAAATTCATGAGCGCGCAGCCCGCAAGAAGCGGATCAGCGGAAAAAGTACAAAGGAGGTGGGGAATAGCATTCGGGGCACTGGACAAAACATCCCGAATGTTTTGACCTAACGACGCCCCTGATTGTACTTGCGGCTGTGTCGGGTGGGAGCCAGAGTGAGGCCTTAGGCGGCGGCCTAAGTGGCCTAATGGAAGAGCCGCCTCTGGAGCAAGCGGCTGCCTTAGGGCGCACCCTGGGGGAGGGTGGAAAAATGTGACATGAAGCCAGCTGCTGCAGACGGGACCAGGGCCAGGTGAGCTGCGAGGAGGGGGGGGGGGGCCAAAATGTAGCTTCGCTTGTGTTGGCAAAAATCCTTGCACCGGCCCTGCGAATTACTACTGCTACTACGGCGGATACAACAAAAGACTATACACTGTATGTTATGAATAAAGAAATATTTATTACACAATGAAAATACAGTCTATTACGCTATATCTATATATATTCATATATCAATGGTTATAAATATATATACACATAGACGCACACACCACAGTACAGTAATAGCACTACAATGAACACCTAGCTACACTACACACAGTACAATATAATACACAATTCCACCCCACAAATCTACCTAAACATTACACTTACATACACACAAACTTAAACCAGCAGCCCACCCAACCTGTCTACACACTCTGTCCCTACAGGGTAAACACAATAGTGGCACTGCAAGGGTTAATATACAATGCAGGCCAGGGGTGAATAGGGGTAAATCAGGGCAGGGGTATTAGGGGTACCTCATGGGTTAATATTGGTGGCAGCAGTAAAGGGGTTAATTGCAGACACAGGGTATGTGGCACTGCAATGCAGGAGGTAAAGGGTTACTCAGCCATCTCTAGGGGCACGTGGGGCTGCTCAGTCCATCTCTTTCTCTCTGTGTTCCAGTCCCAAGAAAAAGAGCCCCCCCCCACCCCCCAATGCTGGACTATTTATCTACCATAAGTAGGGGGAGGGGGGGGGGGTGTTTTGGCCATGGGGCACAGGTGTGGATAACCCATGCTATAAAAACAGGTTTAGCATGTCTTGTCTGGGGTCTGACCAAAGGTGCCAGATAGTCTGCAGTCTCCTGTCCTGAGGTGACCAGCAAACGGGCCCATCCTCGTTAACATCTCTGTCAGGGGCGTAGCTAGAAATGCATGGGCCCCATAGCAAAAAAAAATTATGGGCCCCCACATATCTATCGGGCCTCCCACCACACCTTTCAGAGCTCCCACCCAAGCACCCATCCTAAACCTCCCACCGCCATGAGCATAGAAAAGTCAGAGGAAAAACAAATAAGTATATGAACCTTTTAATTCAAAATTGAAAACCATTCAGTAACTGATAAAGTGGCCAATCTGAAACATGAAGAATTGAAAAAAATAAATAAATTAGTAATTGTGTTTTAACGTAAAGTGTGTGTGTGGTGGGGGGCGGGGGGATATTAGACTTACAGTTGCAAGAAAAAGTATGTGAACCCTTTGGAATGATATGGATTTCTACACAAATTGGTCATAAAATGTGATCTGATCTTCATCTAAGTCACAACAATAGACAATCACAGTCCGCTTAAACTAATAACACACAAAGAATTAAATGTTACCATGTTTTTATTGAACACACCATGTAAACATTCACAGTGCAGGTGGAAAAAGTATGTGAACCCTTGGATTTAATAACTGGTTGAACCTCCTTTGGCAGCAATAACTTCAACCAAACGTTTCCTGTAGTTGCAGATCAGACGTGCTCAACGGTCAGGAGTAATTCTTGACCATTCCTCTTTACAGAACTGTTTCAGTTCAGCAATATTCTTGGGATGTCTGGTGTGAATCGCTTTCTTGAGGTCATGCCACAGCATCTCAATCGGGTTGAGGTCAGGACTCTGACTGGGCCACTCCAGAAGGCGTATTTTCTTCTGGTTAAGCCATTCTGTTGTTGATTTACTTCTATGCTTTGGGTCGTTGTTCTGTTGCAACACCCATCTTCTGTTGAGCTTCAGCTGGTGGACAGATGGCCTCAAGTTCTCCTGCAAAATGTCTTGATAAACTTGGGAATTCATTTTTCCTTCGATTATAGCAATCCGTCCAGGCCCTGACTCAGCAAAGCAGCCCCAAACCATGACGCCCCCACCACCATACTTCACAGTTGGGATGAGGTTTTGATGTTGGTGTGCTGTGCCTCTTTTTCTCCACACATAGTGTTGTGTGTTTCTTCCAAACAACTCATCTGTCCACAGAATATTTTGCCAGTACTGCTGTGGAACATCCAGGTGCTCTTGTGCAAACTGTAAACGTGCAGCAATGTTTTTTTTGGACAGCGGTGGATTCCTCTGTGGTATCCTCCCATGAAATCCATTCTTGTTTAGTGTTTTACGTATCGTAGATTCGCTAACAGGGATGTTAGCATATGCCAGAGACTTTTGTAAGTCTCTAGCTGACACTCTAGGATTCTTCTTCACCTCACTGAGCAGTCTGCTCTGTGCTCTTGCAGTCATCTTTACAGGACGGCCACTCCTAGGGAGAGTAGCAGCAGTGCTGAACTTTCTCCATTTATAGACTATTTGTCCTACCGTGGACTGATGAACAGCAAGGCTTTTGGAGATACTTTTATAACCCTTTCCAGCTTTATGCAAGTCAACAATTCTTAATCGTAGGTCTTCTGAGAGCTCTTTTGTGTGAAGCATCATTCACATCAGGAAATGCTTCTAGTGAAAAGCAAACCCAGAACTGGTGTGTGTTTTTTATAGGGCAGGGCAGCTGTAACCAACACCTCCAATCTCATCTCATTGATTGGACTCCAGTTGGCTGGCACCTCACTCCAATTAGCTCTTGGAGATGTCATTAGTCTAGGGGTTCACATACTTTTTCCACCTGCACTGTGAATGTTTACATGGTGTGTTCAATAAAAACATAGTAACAATTAATTCTTTGTGTGTTATTAGTTTAAGCAGACTGTGATTGTCTATTGTTGTGACTTAGATGAAGATCAGATCACATTTTATGACCAATTTGTGCAGAAATCCATATAATTCCAAAGGGTTCACATACTTTTTCTTGCAACTGTACTTGTAAGACCTGTTTGTTCACTAGTTGTGAAGTGTCCTCTTCGTAGGCTTTTTTTTTTACTTCCTGGTGTGTCATCATTAAATGTTACCTGTAAAGGAGAGGGGAAAGGGGAAAGCTTTAGGCCTCCTGCACACGGCCGTTTTTTTTTCCCGTTCACTGGCCGTTTTTTGCGTTCCGTATACGGAACCATTCATTTCAATGGTTCCGCAAAAAAAACGGAATGTACTCCGTATGCATTCCGTTTCCGTATTTCCGTTCCGTTTTAACATAGAACATGTCCTATTATTGCCCGCAAATCACGTTCCGTGGCTCCATTCAAGTCAATTGGTCCGCAAAAAAAACGGAACACATACGGAAATGCATCCGTATGTCTTCCGTTTCTGTTCAGTTTTTTGCTGAACCATCTATTGAAAAAGTTATGCCCAGCCCAATTTTATCTATGTAATTACTGTATACTGTATATGCCATACGGAAAAACGGAACAAAAACGGAAACACAATGGAAACAAAAAACGGAACAACGGATCCAGTGAAAAACGGACCGCAAAACACTGAAAAAGCCATACGGTCGTGTGCAATAGGCCTTAGGCTTCCTGCACACGGGCGTTTTTTTTCCCGTTTACTGGCCGTTTTTTGCGTTCTGTATACGGTCCGTATACGGAACCATTCATTTCAATGGTTCCGCAAAAAAAACGGAATGTACTCTGTATGCATTCCGTTTCCGTATTTCCGTTTTTCCGTTCCGTTTTAACATAGAACATGTCTTATTATTGCCCGCAAATCACTTTTAGTGGCTCCATTCAAGTCAATGGGTCCGCAAAAAAAACGGAACACATACGGAAATGCATTTGTATGTCTTCTGTTTCCGTTCCGTTTTTTGCGGAACCATCTATTGAAAATGTTATGCCCAGCCCAATTTTATCTATGTAATTACTGTATACTGTATATGCCATACGGAAAAATGGAACAGAAACGGAAACACAAGGGAAACAAAAAACGGCACAACGGATCCGTGAAAAACGGACCGCAAAACACTGAAAAAGCCATACGGTCGTGTGCAATAGGCCTTAGGCTTCCTGCACACGGGCGTTTTTTTTCCCGTTTACTGGCCGTTTTTTGCGTTCTGTATACGGTCCGTATACGGAACCATTCATTTCAATGGTTCCGCAAAAAAAACGGAATGTACTCTGTATGCATTCCGTTTCCGTATTTCCGTTTTTCCGTTCCGTTTTAACATAGAACATGTCTTATTATTGCCCGCAAATCACTTTTAGTGGCTCCATTCAAGTCAATGGGTCCGCAAAAAAAAACGGAACACATACGGAAATGCATCTGTATGTCTTCTGTTTCCGTTCCGTTTTTTGCGGAACCATCTATTGAAAATGTTATGCCCGGCCCAATTTTATCTATGTAATTACTGTATACTGTATATGCCATACGGAAAAATGGAACAGAAACGGAAACACAAGGGAAACAAAAAATGGCACAACGGATCCGTGAAAAACGGACCGCAAAACACTGAAAAAGCCATACGGTCGTGTGCAATAGGCCTTAGGCTGAGTTCACACAGGCGTGGCGGGAAAATGTGCGGGTGTGTTGCGAGAACACGCGCGATTTTTCCGCACGAGTGCAAAACATTGTAATGCATTTTGCACTCGCGTGAGAAAAATTGCGCATGTTTGGTACCCGAACCCGAACTTCTTCACAGAAGTTCGGGTTTGGGATCGGTGTTCTGTAGATTGTATTATTTCCCCTTATAACATGGTTATAAGGGAAAATAATAGCATTCTGAGTACAGACTGCATAGTAAACTAGCGCTGGAGGGGTTAAAAAAAATAAAAAATAATTTAACTCACCTTAATCCACTTGATCGCGGAGACGGCATCGCTTCTGTCTTCATCTTAGCTGTGTGGAACAACAGGACCTGTGGTGTCGTCACTCCGGTCATCACATGGTCCATCACATGATCCATCACCATGGCAAAAGATCATGTGATGACCGGAGTGACGTCACTGTTTCTGTACACAGCTAAGATGAAGACAGAAGAGATGCCGGCTGCGCGATCAAGTGGATTAAGGTGAGTTTAATTATTTTTTATTTATTTTTAACCCCTCCAGCGCTGTTGTACTATGCATTCTGTATTCAGAATGCGATTATTTTCCCTTATAACCATGTTATAAGGGGAAATAATAATGATCGGGTCCCCATCCCGATAGTCACCTAGCAACCGTGCGTGAAAATCGCACCGCATCCGCACTTGCTTGCGATTTTCACGCAACCCCATTCACTTCTATGGGGCCTGCGTTGCGTGAAAAATGCAGAATATAGAGCATGCTGCGATTTTCACGCAACGCACAAGTGATGCGTGAAAATCACCGCTCATGTGAACAGCCCCATAGAAATGAATGGGTCGGGATTCAGTGCGGGGGCCTTACTGTTTCCATCTTATAGCTAAATGCAATTTTTCCTATCAAATTTCTGCAAACTTCTAAGCCTTCTACTAGGCTTCCTGTTTTTGTTAATCTTCTGTGCAGGGGGAGATCTGAAGAGGAGACAACTGACAGGTTTGTTTTTAAATTGAAAATATTTGAATTATTATAACATTTGGCTGGAATTCTGCTTCTTCTTTACCACAACAGGTGGTGTAACCAGCATGAACTGACTTTCTTCAACGGAAGAAAGAAAAAAACTGAAGTTTTGAAACCATTTGAACCAGTATACTCACTCAGAAGACTACGTTAGAAAACACGTTTACGTGCTTTTACTTCTGCAAAAGTGTCCACACTGCTGTCTAGATGCAAGGCTTTAGCTCTGACATTTTCAATGCTGAGGATCGCAAGCCCAGAAAGCCTTTGGTCTGACATAGTACTTCTCAAATAGCTCTTGATTAGTTTTAATTTTGAGAAGGACCGCTCCGCGGAGGCCACTGTCACAGGGAGTGATAGAAACTGCAGAAAGGCTATGCACACATCTGGTATATTTGATGCAAGTGCATTGCTCTCAACCAGGAGCAAGTGTGCAAGATCTTTCACAGTAGGTGCCTTCTGGATTTCATCTCTTACCCTGGGTTCACACCTGAGCGTTTTACAGCGCGTTCCTACGCGCTGTAAAACGCACAACAGGCAAGAACCAATGATTCCCTATGGGAATGGTTCTCACCTGGGCGTTTTACAGCGCGTACGATCGCGCTGTAAAACGCCCGACGCTCAAACAAGTACTTGAGCTTTTTTTTGAGCGTTTGTCGCGCGTTCCCGTACATAGACTTCCGGGAACGCGCGACAATGGGCGTTCGCTTGTCTCTGTATGCGCGATTGTAAACGCTGGTACAATCGCGCATACAGAGCGCTCGTTTCAGAACGCTCAGGTGTGAAAGCAGGGTTAGTGCTGCTCTAAAGCTGAGAAGCTGCCCTGGGAAAGATGGGGCAGGTCACTATCGTATTTTTCCTGCAGCTTTGATGCAGCTGTAAACAAATCATCATCTGAGACAGATGATAAAACTACAGGCTGAAGTATATTAAAACGTTCAACACCGTTATTCAGTCCTTGGAATCTGTTGGCGAGCTGGTTTACTATGATTGACGTCCAGACACTGGTAAAAAACTATGACTTTGAACCATTCCTCGGGGTCTTGCAGTCTCTCATCGACACACAGTTCGTCGTAATGTTTTTTTTAAAATGCGAATTTGCTTGCTTTCGAATTTTGGAGCTATATATTCCACTGTTCTGCAAGGGTAATGGCATCTGTTTTGGCATTCTCAAAATTGCTGAAAGGCCTTCCATGGCAGTTTTTTATGAATTGAGAAGTCCATATTTTCAGACTGTAGAATTTTGGACAAGGAGTTTACACTGCTTAATGTCTTTGATAGCAGAACAATTAAAAAGATGAACTGAAATGACTCTAATTTTTTCTTAAAGGGATTCTGTCATCAGAAATGAGCCCTATAAGCTAAACATATGGCGATGTCCTTTGTAAAACACAGAATCCTAAAGTGAGTTTATCAAACGCCCCTGTGGCTCTATATTCCTAAAAAAGCGGTTTATATCACCTGTCAGTCACTTGAAAATGTGGGAATGTGGAAGGGGACGTCTCCTGGTGAAAGGTGCCCGGCTGCAGCCATGTCGTTAAGGTGCCCAGTGCCGCCTTCTGAGCTGAAATCGCCGCCCTCCCTTTCATGCGATCCGCCTACCTCACGTCATCACTGCCTCTCTAACCACCGCTCGCTTCATCCAGATCCCGCGCGTGCGCACTACGTATATCCTGATGCGCCCATGCGGACTACTGGCAGTGGCCTCGTATAGCGAAGTGCGCATGCGCCGGCACACTTCGCTCGAACCTCCACTGACTGCCCATCCCAGCCATCCAACCTCCTACAGCCTGGTTCAAAGCTCGCGGGATCTGGATGAAGCGAGCGGTGGTTAGAGAGGCAGTGATGACGTGAGGTAGGCGGATCGCATGAAAGGGATGGCGGCGATTTCAGCTGAGAAGGCGGCGCTGGGCACCTAAACGACATGGCTGCAGCCGGGCACCTTTCACCATGAGACGTCCCCTTGGACACATTTTGAAGTGACTGACAGGTGATATAAACCGCTTTTTTTAGGAATATAGAGCCACAGGGGCGTTTGATAAACTCACTTTAGGATTCTGTGTTTTACAAGGGACACCGCCATATGTTTAGCTTATAGGGCTCCTTTCTGATGACAGAACCCCTTTAAATGCCATAGCCTCCTCTCTTTCACTTTTTTTTAGATGACAGCAGAACAATTTTTGACAAAGCCCTCAAAATATCTGGGTAGCGGAAACGCAGGGCCAACAGTGAGTCATAGCGAGAAGACCACCGCGTGGGGCACAGTTTTTTCAGTGTGACAGAGGATTCCCTGGTAAATGATGATAGAACGCCCCATCGCTTCCCGCTTTCTCCGAAAAACGAATAAAGGCTTTGTAATGTGGTCATAAAACTGGATATTTCAGTGATGTCTGAAACAGCATCCCGAAGAACCAGATTTAGGTTATGGGCCGCACATAACCTGTTTCTTTACAATTCTTGCCTGCGCACCAGAATATAGGCCACTCATGGTGGCTGCTCCGTCGTAACCCTGACCTCTACATTTGTCTAAAGGCTTGCCAATATTTGGTTTTCTATCCCAGCTGCACTTTGATCTGTAATGGGATGAAAACCGAGAAAAGACTCATATTTGAATCTCTGTCCACAGTAATATATCGGACAACCAGGCTCATTTGATCAGTTCGTGAAATATCCTGTGTTGTATCGATGATCAATGAGTAAAAATGAGCTTGTTGGACGTCTAACAGGATATCATTGAGGACATGATTGGACAACATATCAATAAGCTCGTTTTGAATTGTAGGGCTTAAATATTTCACTTTCCCATGAGGTTGCTGCAACAACTGCTTAAGGACAGGATCATATTCTGCTAAGAGCTCAATTATGGCTAGGAAGTTACCGCTATTTATTTCGCCAACTTTTTCCCTGTGGCCTCGAAAAGCCATGGTGCTCATTGCCATTGTCAATGTAACATTGACTATTCTTTTTAAAACTTCCCTCCAGAAGTTTTTTTTCGTTTCGGATTTGTTTTTCTTGTTCCTCCTCTACAGTGCCCTGCCTCCTCCACTGGTCATCAACCACACAGGCATCTAAGTGAGCCTGTGCGTTTTCGTGGGACTGAATTTTAGTTGACGGGCCTTTCCATTTTTGGATGCCTTTGACCCAAGCAGGTTCAAAGCCTAGTTTTTTTTCGATCCCCAAAAAGCCAACAAGGTTCACAATAGACCAAATTTAGGGGAGTAGCACAGCCGGGTGACTGGGAGTTTAAATCCTGTTTTGGTGATTTTCTGAAAAGCATCTTTTATCTGCATCATTGTCTCTGGGAAAAGGCCCTGAAGGCCTACAAGGACCACGAGAAAGAATAAAGCGTTCACTTGTGCATCTAAAATGGTTATGGGAAAGCGTGCCCTGCCTGTGACATTTTTTTCGGATGCAATGCTGTGACCTCCAGCTTGTTCAGCATCATATGCCCGGCTTGGTTCAACCTCAGTAGGCAATTCAGCACTTGTTTCACCTGAGGAATCCTGAAATGCATGCGATATCGGATCCTGCACTGCCGTCTGACTTCCTACGCTAGGAAGGCTTTCTGAGCTAGCTCCCTCAGCATCTTTAGAGCTTTCACCAGCATTGGGAGAAGTAAAAAAGCTGGTAATTTGGGGAATTTTTTGTGTTTTCTGTCTTTCTTCCCTCTTCTCTTTGCGTTTTTGAGCACCACTTTGATGGGTAAAGGAAGACATGTTACAATCTCTAGAAAAACAGCGCAAAGAAAGACCCTTAATTGTCACACAGTATGAAAAGCCATATTAGGACCCATTCACACGTCCGTAAGTGTTTTGCGGATCCAGGGGTCCGTGGATCTGCAAAACACTGACATCGGCAATGTGCGATCCGCAACTTGCGGACCGCACATTGCCGACACTGCCTACTCCTGTCCGCAGTTGGGGACAAAAGTAGGACATGTTCTATTTTATTTTCGGGAATGGAATTGCGGACCCGGAAGTGCGGGTCCACAACTCCGTGTCAGGGCTGCACATTGTGCGGCCCCATAGAAATGAATGGGTCCGCAATTCCGTTCCGCAAAATGCGAAACAAAATTGCGGACGTGTGAATGGGGCCTTAAACGCTGGTTTATTTCTAAAAAAAAGTTCCTGAAGTATGCATCAACTTAATGTGGTTAATTTCACACTGGCATTTTGGTTTATGTTTTTTAAGATCCGTTCAGGGCTCTCACAAGCTCTCCAAAACAGATCCGTTTTGCCTATTGCCTTAGTGCATTCTGAATGGGAAAGGATCCGCTCACAAGGCATCAGTTCGCCTCCGATCACTCTCCATTCCGCTCTGGAGGCCGCCTGCAGCGTTTTGGTGTCCGCATGATAAAACGGAGCCAAACGGATCCGTCCCGACACACAATGTAAGTCAATGGGGACAGATCCGTTTTCTCTGACACAATCTGGCACAATAGAAAACAGCCCCCCCATTGACTTTCAGTGGTGTTCATGACGGATCCGTCTTGGCTGGCAACGTTAAATATAATACAACCGGATCCATTCTAAACGAATGCAGACTGTTGTATTATCTGAACGGATCCGTCCATGACAGATCCACACCAAACGCTAGTGTGAAAGTAGCGTTATAGAGCACTTGCAAAGTAAGTAATATTTTCCAAACCGATTGTACAATTTTCTTTTTATTTCTGAGCGGTAATTTACCTGGATTGTGAAATCTGCAGCCAATTCTTTGTGCTGTTTTCACCCTTTTCAATGTGTGGCTGAGATCCGCGAAAATCTGCAACAAAAAACAGAAAGTAACACGTGGAATTAGTGCAGAAAACACAGAAATCCGGACAGAAATTCATGTGGACTTTCTATTTGTAAGGCCTCCCTCATTCAAACATTAGTATTTTTGGTCCGCACACAATCTGCGGAACCACTCATATCAACCGCCATATGCCGCAGTGTCATAAGACGACATGGTAGGTGGAGTGCCCCATTACAGGACCATGATCCAGGACCCAATTAATCCGGACTCTAGAGTACTGCCTGCCACCACCAGACCAGCCCTCTGCCCCAGGAGAGTAACGGGCTGGAAGCTGGATCATTGGTCCTGTAATGGGGCACCCCAAGGCAGTGCCACTTCATATACTATAGGGGTGCAGAGCAGGTTCTGGGGTCTGGAGTTGTCACATCTGGTCTGGCACCTACCAATAAGGCCCCATTCACACGTCCGCAATTCTGCTCCTCATTTTGCTGAACGGAATTGCGGACCCATTCATTTCTATGGAGCCGCACGATGTGCAGCCTGGACCCGCACTTCCGTTCCCGAAAAAAAATAGAACATGTCCTACTCTTGTCCGCAACTGCGGACAAAAGTAGGCATATTCTATGCAGTGTCGGCAAATTACGGATCGCACATTACTGATGTCAGTGTTTTGCGGATCCACGGGCCCGTGGATCCGCAAAACACTTACGGACGTGTGAATAAGGCCTTACCATGCGTCTTCAGTTAGATGAGAGAGAAAAGTCTGAGTGCACTCAGACTTTTCTCTCTCATCTAACTTTTACAAGTCAGTCCCATCAGACTCCCAGTCCAGACTAGCCTGGTGCCTGCCACAGTAGTGCCTCTGCCACCACCAGACCGCCCACAGTGGAGCCATCTACTGCGAGTACAGCAACCTTCAATAAGGAGGAGAACTTAGGGTAGTTTCACACTTGCGGCAGGACGGATCCGACAGGCTGTTCAGCCTGTTGGATCCGTCCTGCGGCTATTTCGCCTTGCCGCCACTCCATCCCTATTGACTATAATTGGAACGGGGACGGAGCTCCGGTGCAGCGCAGCAGTGTGCGGTGAAAGGCTGGCGGCCGAAAAGTACTGCAAGTCCGACTTTTTTGTCCGGTGGCCTCTCACCGCGCACTGCTGCGCCGGCGCTCCGCCCCCATCCCCATTATAGTCAATGGGGACGGAGCAGCGAAATAGCAGCAGGACGGATCCAACAGTACCCTTAGTCTGTCATATAAGGGAGGGGGGGAACCCCAAAACTAGAGTGTGCCCCCCAAAAGAAGGAAGGGGCGCCCTCCTTATCACTGCTGGCATCTCTTTTTAACTTCAGATCATCAGACTCTCACTTACTAATTACAGCACACACCCCTGTAGTGTCCACCATCAAACAGGGGAGGGAAGAAAAGAAACCCCAGAACTAGAGTGTCAGTGTGCCCCCCAAGTTGGGGGGCACACTCTAGTTCTGGGGTTTCTTCCCTCCCCTGTCTGATGGTGGACACATTTTTTCTCAAAATTTCTCATATCTCTTAAAGGGAACCTGTCACCAGGATTTTGTGTATAGAGCTGAGGACACGGGTTGCTAGATGGCCGCTAGCACATCCCCAATACCCAGTCCCCATAGCTCTGTGTGCTTTTATTGTGTAAAAAAAACTGATTTGATACCTATGCAAATTAACCTGAGATGAGTCTTGTCCCTGACTCATCTCACATACAGGACTCATCTCAGGGACAGGACTCATCTCAGGGACAGGACTCATCTCAGGTTAATTTGCATATGTATCAAATCGGGTTTTTTTACACAATAAAAGCACACAGAGCTATGGGGACTGGATATTGCGGATGTGCGAGCGGCCATCTAGCAACCCATGTCCTCAGCTCTATACACAAAATCCCGGTGACAGGTTCCCTTTAACCTTGTTAACCAAATTTAAACCACTCATTGAGGTTTGGAATATTTTGTGAAAACCAGACTCAAGTAATCAAACGTCTGGCTAAAAACAAAATTCTAATCAAAACAATCTTTGTGTACTTTTGGCAGTTTACCTTGGATAGGTCGCTCAGTATCAAACACTCAGGTGAAAACGGAATTACTACCCTCAATTTTTGAGTGATAAAATTCTGAATTGAACCCCAGTTGGCTTTTAGATCTGGACACAACCAAAGCAGTTGCAAAAAATCCGCCGACTGTGAGTCAAACCGCGGGCAATTCGAAGTTTCTCTTAAACCACATTTTTTAAGCCAACTCGGCATAATGTACACTCTGTGTGAAATATTAAACTGCACCAATTCTGCAATATTCGAGTTGTGCGATACTAATCTTAAATAAGCAGGCGCGGTGATCGGATGGATGTTCTCAACTGGACACCGGCCGACACTGCGCATACGCTGGGAGCCTCACCAGCGGTTAGAGTAGGAAAAAAAGCACTGGCACGTACGTAATTTTTCCGTTCCCTAACCGTTGGCTGTGTGCGCCGTGACATGGTTACCACGCATGCTGTTGCCTGTCTTGTGTGTTGGCTGGTGTGTGCACTTCCCCTTTAAGTTGTAGCCTTACTCTGTCTGGTGCTGTAAGGGTTAACTCCTTGACTGGGTGTGGTCAGTTTTTCTCCTTTGGCTTCCTGGCTGGAGTTAGTTGTACTTCAGCTGTCGTTTGTGCTGGAGCTCTGCTCCAGTCCAGGGTGTTCTATCTGCCCAGTCCTTGAGGGTCACCTTGTTCTAAGCGATGTCATCTGCGATGTCATTCCATTGTCTCCCTTATCCTCTTTTTCCCAACCTCACTTGTATGTTTGGTGTGGGTTTATGTTCAGGGTTTGTTGTACGTCTTGTTTGTTGTTACATGCCTGGGCTGTTGTTGTTTTTTGTCCCTGCATGTGTGCAAAACGTTTTCCCTGTGTGTGTTGTACCTCCGTGAGGGGGCTGTTTTCCCGGAGGGGTGAACCATAGGTCTGTATGCAGTGCTGCCTGGGGCTGCCGTGCTCCTTGCGGCATGGGGTCCAGGCAATATCAGGAGTGCTGGATACCTGTGTGTGTGTTGTTTGTACTATTTGGTGTGTGGGCACCTGTACTTATGCACGCTTTCCAGTCGTGGTGGCTGCGGCAGGTAAGTGTGTTTCTGGTGTTCTTACCTGCCGACTCTGTTGCTGCATATGGTATTTTCCTTTCCCTGCTGCTAGGCCATTTGAGACTCCTGTTCATCCGTGTCTGGGAAGAACAGGTCGTCTCTCCCCTGCTCCTATGTGAGGGATTATCAGGGCGACTCAGGGTCCTAGGTATCCTGGTATGTGCCGTCCTACCATCCAGGTCCGCTCATATGGTGAGAATTAGGGACACTTTAGGAGGTGTCCTGCTCCCTGATTCCGGCGTCCCGGCCTAGCTGCTTCTCCTTTATACCTGACATTGTACGGTGAGGGGTTTCCCCCACCGTGACAATGTCATGGCGCCAGCATTTCTGGGTTCGAAATTACTCCCATCGAGCAAATTCCAGTACATCAACGCAAGAGCCTTGAATACATCAGACGCTGCGAGATGTACTGGATCCACAAATTGAATAGTTTAATCCCGTATGGTCTCAATGAAGTGTTCGAGATCAATCTTTGAATCCTATTCCTATTAGATGGTTTCCTGTACTATTCAGTACACCATTACACGGTACTCATATATTATATCTAATAAACTGCATTCATATTCTCATTATTTATTTCATGCAGGGTGGATTCAATGTATACCCCTTACTATTTTATTACCTTATGATTTAGGACTTGTTATTTATTATAATAATTATCTATTTTTTTTTTATTAGTTCTTTGTACACATCTTTTATATATATCTTTGTATACCATTTTATCTAATATAATAGGACTAGACATTAAGCCCGTTACAATAACGGGCGCTAAAACAGTAATACATAAACATTAGTAGGAACAGTCTATATTAAATAGCAAGGGAATTTGACCACATTGTATTTCTTGTTTTATATATTTTTTTGTCAAAAATATTTTACCAAGAAGTCAAAAGTAAAATAATAATAAAATGGAAACGTATATACACTCACCTAAAGAATTATTAGGACCACCATACTAATACGGTGTTGGACCCCCTTTTTCCTTCAGAACTGCCTTAATTCTACGTGGCATTGATTCCACAAGGTGCTGATAGCATTCTTTAGAAATGTTGGCCCATATTGATAGGATAGCATCTTGCAGTTGATGGAGATTTGAGGGATTCACATCCAGGGCACGAAGCTCCCGTTCCACCACATCCCAAAGATGCTCTATTGGGTTAAGATCTGGTGACTGTGGGGCCATTTTAGTGCAGTGAACTCATTGTCATGTTCAAGAAGCCAATGTGAAATGATTGGAGCTTTGTGACCTGGTGCATTATCCTGCTGGAAGTAGCCATCAGAGGATGGATACATGTTCTCATTCTGTTTACTCCAAATTCGGACTCTACCATTTGAATGTCTCAACAGAAATCGAGACTCATCAGACCAGGCAACATTTTTCTCAACAGTCCAATTTTGGTGAGCTCGTGCAAATTGTAGCCTCTTTTTCCTATTTGTAGTAGAGATGAGTGGTACCCGGTGGGGTCTTCTGCTGTTGTAGCCCATCCGCCTCAAGGTTGTGCGTGTTGTGGCTTCACAAATGCTTTGCTGCATACCTCGGTTGTAACGAGTGGTTATTTCAGTCAACGTTGCTCTTCTATCAGCTTGAATCAGTCGGCCCATTCTCCGCTGACCTCTAGCATCCAGAAGGCATTTTTGCCCACAGGACGGCCGCATACTGGATGTTTTTCCCTTTTCACACCATTCTTTGTAAACCCTAGAAATGGTTGTGCATGAAAATCCCAGTAACTGAGCAGATTGTGAAATACTCAGACCGGCCCGTCTGGCACCAACAACCATGCCACGCTCAAAATGGCTTAAATCACCTTTCTTTCCCATTCTGACATTCAGTTTGGAGTTCAGGAGATTGTATTGACCAGGAGCACACCCCTAAATGCATTGAAGCAACTGCCATGTGATTGGTTGGCTAGATAATTGCATTAATGAGAAATAGAACAGGTGTTCCTAATAATTCTTTAGGTGAGTGTATATCACAATACAGTAACTATAATTATTATTGCCTTAGTGTAAAACTTTTACTATAAAATTTCTTTATAGACAACATTTCTTTAAATATTCTGTCTGAATTTGGCAACAGTTTGTTCAGGACCATCTACAACCTTTACAACCACATCTGAAAAAGCTGAATACTGGTTCTGGTAAGTAAATGCCAACTTTTTCTAAGGTTTGCCCCTGAGCTCTTTATTAATTGTCTTGGCAAAGGCTAATGTAACTGGAAATTGTCACCTTCTTAAGGTAAATGTTAAATTAGTAGAGGATGGAGCCAAATCAATACGGGAATAAAGACCATGTCCCCTTCAGCTGAACCTGTTATTACTTGAGCAATAATGAGGTTTCTTTTCAAGTCTTTAACAAAGAGGCGGCTTCCATTGCACAATCCTCTTTTAATGTTTAAATTCCTAAGGAGCATAATTATTGCTCCCTTTTTAAGGTTCAGTCTATGCCTCGGCATTCCTGTTGGAGTTAGCTCAATAGGATAGTTCTGCATATCTTCCCTAGTTGAGTCATCAATTGAGTTTGAGCTAAGGAATGTCACAGTATCTCCTTCCAAAATGTTTAGCACCTCTTCCTTTATGCTATCAACATCAGAGTTCTTTGGGCAAATTTGTTATCTTTGAGACATCAGCAACTGTAATTCTTTCTCCAAATATGTCTTTGACAATATTTCCTGTACATAAAATTTTTGAAGGGATTTCAATTATGTCTTCGGGCAAACCGTCAATATGTGATGTATCACCATTGCCAACTTGGATCAACCAATAGCTGAATTCAGTGTCAACATGTTGCATATTGTTTGTAAGGTTAAGTATTTGGAAGTTTTGCCACAGTTTATTGTACTTTATACATGCTTCTACAGTTTTTGTCCGGTCACCATAAGCAACCATTGGAAGTGTTTGCCGAAAATCTCCACCAAGTAATAAAACTTTTCCTCCAAAGCGTTTGTGGTTATCTATTATTTCTTTTAGCAGTTTTTCGACCACTGTAAGAGCAATAGAGGTGGCCATTGTACACTCATCCCAAATAAGTACTGTAGATGATCAAAAATTTTCAGCATCAGCAAAATTGAGACGCATATTTGATATTGAGTTCTCAACTATCGGAGCAGGTAATTTGAACTGAGAGTGGTATGTTCGTCCACCCTCAAGAAGATTGGCTGCTATGCCTGTTGAGGCTACAGGGGGTGCAATGTTACCTTCTCCACGAACTGTGCTGAGAAGGCTTTTGTAAAGATAGGTTTTACCACTACCTCCTGGACATCCAAGAAAAAACTACGGTTGCAAATTTTTACTTGCAGACAATATTTTTTCTATAGCGGTTTTTTGTTCTCTGTTTAATGTTTTCTCCATTTTTTTCAGCTGTGTATTTTTGTAATTCTTTGTCATACATATTCCAAAGTAGATCAGTATTTGGCATTGTGGAAGGCAATCCAAAATCTTCACATTTTGCCATGTAGTACCAGAATGTTGGCTATTTCTTTAAGTGCGATCTTACGACATATTGTGCAATCATCATTTTGTTGTTTATGTTTGTGAACTAAATCTTCAATGAGATATTGCTCATATTTTAGAAAAAGGGCATTCATATTTTGTAATGATGCAAAAAAACGCAGATATAGGCAAATAATTCCCTAAGTTGTTTAGGCATTGTGAAGTGGACGGCATCTTCCAGAGTGTTCTCCCACAAGTGATCATCATTAATAAGTCCTTTTGCTTTTGCAGCCTCTTGGAAAGTGGGATAGACCTTTCCATGTACTGTCCTCAGATCTTCAAAGGATACTGCACCTGGAACATGCGGCAATAGTAGACGCAGACAGCAACGCTCTGTATCTGATGTTAAATTGACAGAATACATTCGTCCAATAATTTTTTCTGCACCACGTTGACATAATTTTCAACAACAATTTTGAAAGTCAAACACATAGTGCAAACGAATGTCAGAATATATTCTTTGCTTCCTCTTTCTGTTGATTAAATATGAACCAAGCTTTTTACATATGCATCAACTATATATTGCTGTGTAAGGCGGCCTGCCTTTAAGAAAGGGTTAAAATCCTCTCTAATGGAAAGAGAGTAACCGTAGTATTGCATTTGACTGACTCTAACTCTAGGATTATGTGACTGGTTTGCTGAAGTTAATAAAGCTTGTGGTCTGTTTTGCAATGGTATGTCAATTCCCCAGCTTTGATCCCAATAGGGGAACAACAATGGATAAACCATGGGCTCCAGGTTAGGATCAAGGACACTAAGATCTCTTTCAAATCGTGGTTCTCCATCATCATTTTGAAAAATAAAAGCAACCTCATTATATTTTGGTGCGCTATAGCGCCTTGCATATCTGATTTAAATCTCCACATGTGTGGGGTATAATGTTACCCTCATTAATATTAACTATATCATATATAAGTTCCATTCTTTCTATTGTGGCCCTAGATTCATTTGTTTCCACTCGTTTACTCCGGGCCAGTCTCTGTAATTGTGCATGTCACAAACATTGTAATTGTGGTTCTTCTGGTGTAGGACTTGCTCTCCTAGCTTTTTCTCTTTCAGCGTGTCTCTTACGATTTAGTCTTTCTCTTATATCATTTATCCTCTCCTGTGTGGCTGTTGATAGATGTGTTGTGTCTGTTTGAAGATCTGTTAACCTGCCTCTCTTTATTTTAGATTGTTGCTGATGTAGTGTTTTTCGTTCATCTGCAGTAAGACTTTCTCTCCTAACTCTACACTGCGTGCAGAATTATTAGGCAAATGAGTATTTTGACCACATCATCCTCTTTATGCATGTTGTCTTACTCCAAGCTGTATAGGCTCGAAAGCCTACTACCAATTAAGCATATTAGGTGATGTGCATCTCTGTAATGAGAAGGGGTGTGGTCTAATGACATCAACACCCTATATTAGGTGTGCATAATTATTAGGCAACTTCCTTTCCTTTGGCAAAATGGGTCAAAAGAAGGACTTGACAGGCTCAGAAAAATCAAAAATAGTGAGATATCTTGCAGAGGGATGCAGCACTCTTAAAATTGCAAAGCTTCTGAAGCGTGATCATCGAACAATCAAGCGTTTCATTCAAAATAGTCAACAGGGTCGCAAGAAGCGTGTGGAAAAACCAAGGCGCAAAATAACTGCCCATGAACTGAGAAAAGTCAAGCGTGCAGCTGCCAAGATGCCACTTGCCACCAGTTTGGCCATATTTCAGAGCTGCAACATCACTGGAGTGCCCAAAAGCACAAGGTGTGCAATACTCAGAGACATGGCCAAGGTAAGAAAGGCTGAAAGACGACCACCACTGAACAAGACACACAAGCTGAAACGTCAAGACTGGGCCAAGAAATATCTCAAGACTGATTTTTCTAAGGTTTTATGGACTGATGAAATGAGAGTGAGTCTTGATGGGCCAGATGGATGGGCCCGTGGCTGGATTGGTAAAGGGCAGAGAGCTCCAGTCCGACTCAGACGCCAGCAAGGTGGAGGTGGAGTACTGGTTTGGGCTGGTATCATCAAAGATGAGCTTGTGGGGCCTTTTTGGGTTGAGGTTTAACACTGACAAATGTAAAGTTATGCACATGGGAAGGAATAATGCAAGTCACCCGTACATACTAAATGGTAAAACACTCGGTAACACTGACATGGAAAAGGATCTAGGAATTTTAATAAACAGCAAACTAAGCTGCAAAAAACAGTGTCAGGCAGCTGCTGCCAAGGCCAATAAGATAATGGGTTGCATCAAAAGGGGCATAGATGCCCGTGATGAGAACATATTCCTACTACTTTACAAATCACTGGTCAGACCACACATGGAGTACTGTGTACAGTTCTGGGCTCCTGTGAACAAAGCAGACATAGCAGAGCTGGAGAGGGTCCAGAGGAGGGCAACTAAAGTAATAACTGGAATGGGGCAACTACAGTACCCTGAAAGATTATCAAAATTAGGGTTATTCACGTTTAAAAAAAGACGACTGAGGGGAGATCTAATTACTATGTATAAATATATCAGGGGGCAGTACAGAGATCTATCCCATCATCTATTTATCCCCAGGACTGTGACGAGGGGACATCCTCTGCGTTTGGAGGAAAGAAGGTTTGTACACAAACATAGAAAAGGGTTCTTTACGGTAAGAGCAGTGAGACTCTGGAGGAGGAGGTGGTGATGGTGAGTACAATAAAGGAATTCAAGAGGGGCCTGGATGTATTTCTGGAGTGTAATAATATTACAGGCTATAGCTACTAGAGAGGGGTCGTTGATCCAGGGAGTTATTCTGATTGCCTGATTGGAGTCGGGAAGGAATTTTTTATTCCCCTAAAGTGAGGAAAATTGGCTTCTACCTCACAGGTTTTTTTTTGCCTTCCTCTGGATCAACTTGTAGGATGACAGGCCGAACTGGATGGACAAATGTCTTTTTTCGGCCTTATGTACTATGTTACTATGTTACTAGGATGGAGTCAAGCTCAACTCCCAGTCCTACTGCCAGTTTCTGGAAGACACCTTCTTCAAGCAGTGGTACAGGAAGAAGTCTGCATCCTTCAAGAAAAACATGATTTTCATGCAGGACAATGCTCCATCACACGCGTCCAAGTACTCCACAGCGTGGCTGGCAAGAAAGGGTATAAAAGAAGAAAATCTAATGACATGGCCTCCTTGTTCACCTGATCTGAACCCCATTGAGAACCTGTGATCCATCATCAAATGTGAGATTTACAAGGAGGGAAAACAGTACACCTCTCTGAACAGTGTCTGGGAGGCTGTGGTTGCTGCTGCACGCAATGTTGATGGTGAACAGATCAAAACACTGACAGAATCCATGGATGGCAGGCTTTTGAGTGTCCTTGCAAAGAAAGGTGGCTATATTGGTCACTGATTTGTTTTTGTTTTGTTTTTGAATGTCAGAAATGTATATTTGTGAATGTTGAGATGTTATATTGGTTTCACTGGTAAAAATAAATAATTGAAATGGGTATATATTTGTTTTTTGTTAAGTTGCCTTATAATTATGCACAGTAATAGTCACCTGCACACACAGATATCCCCCTAAAATAGCTAAAACTAAAAACAAACTAAAAACTACTTCCAAAAATATTGATATTAATGAGTTTTTTGGGTTCATTGAGAACATGGTTGTTGTTCAATAATAAAATTAATCCTCAAAAATACAACTTGCCTAATAATTCTGCACTCCCTGTATTTGCTCGTCTTTGACTTTCTCATAGAGATTGTTTTTTACGTTGATTTTCCAGTTCTTGTATAGATCTATTTGCTCTTCTAAATCTTTCTCTTTTAGCGTTTTTGTGACGCTCATTTTCTTTTTCTTGAATTAATCTATTTGCTAGTTTTTTTCTTTGTTTTTCAGCCTTTTGTTTTTTGATGTTTACTTGCTGAGCTGACCGTTTCTCCAGGAGAAGTTGCTTATGTAGGATTTCATTGTCTGTCTCTTTTGTCCTACTTGACGTGTCCTTTTTTTTTTGGGATGGCATGTTGTTAGTAATAGTCCCAGTAATATAGGCTTGTACTTTTGTAATATTTTCTCTTAGTGTAATGCTGGCTTATATGTGGCTGTAATATGTGTCACTGGCACTGACTGCTTGCTGTGGCTGAGATTGCTGTCACTTGACTGGTGGCTGAGACTGCTTGGACTGGAGGCTGTGGCTAAGACTGCTGGCACTGTGACTGGTGACTGTGGCTGGGGGCACTGACTGATGGCTGAGACAGGTGGCACTGACTGGTGGTGCTGAGACTGCTGGCAGCGACTGTTGGCTGAGACTGCTGGCACTGACTGGTGTTGCTGAGACTGCTGGCACTGACTGGTGGCTGAGACTGCTGGCACTGACTGGTGGTGCTGAGACTGCTGGCACTGACTGGTGGTGCTGAGACTGCTGGCACTGACAGGTGGTGCTGAGACTGCTGGCACTGACTGGTGGTGCTGAGACTGCTGGCACTGACTGGTGGCTGAGACTGCTGGCACTGACTGGTGGTGCTGAGACTGCTGGCACTGACAGGTGGTGCTGAGACTGCTGGCACTGACTGGTGGTGCTGAGACTGCTGGCACTGACTGGTGGTGCTGAGACTGCTGGCACTGACTGGTGGTGCTGGGACTGCTGGCACTAACTGGTGGTGCTGAGACTGCTGGCAGCGACTGGTGGCTGAGACTGCTGGCACTGACGGGTGGCTGGGACTGGTGCCTGTGGCTGGTGGCAGAGACTGTTGGCTGTGGCTTAGAATGCTGGCACTGTAACTGGTGGCTGTGGCACTGACTGATGGCTGAGATGGCTGGCACTGACTGGTGGTGCTGAGACCACTGGCAGCAACTGGTGGGTAATACTGCTGGCAGCAGCTGCTGTGTGTGTCTGACAGTACTGGAATTTGTGCGACTCTGTGATGGACGTAATGGCAGCGCTCCGACTGACAGAGCACATGATAGGAGACGGCGATTGGCAGGCGCGCAGGTGTGGGCAGTACGGGTGGCGTGTGGGGCGGCTGTGATAGGACGGTGCGCTGGTGTGGGCAGTGCGGGCGGCGTGTGTTGATTGGACGGCACGCACACAGGGCTTTTATTATTATAGATGGTTTTCTTTTATGTGATTTTATATTTTCATATCCTACTATAGGGAAAATTGTATCAGTTTGATATCAATTTATGATTTATAATAGAACTTATATTATAGCAATTTATCTCCTTACCATGTTCCTTTCACTT
This sequence comes from Bufo bufo, assembly GCF_905171765.1. Taxonomy (NCBI): domain Eukaryota; kingdom Metazoa; phylum Chordata; class Amphibia; order Anura; family Bufonidae; genus Bufo; species Bufo bufo. The sequence goes on along the minus strand of NC_053398.1, from coordinate 141,516,401 downwards.
TCTGGGGTGGATTTTCACTACTGTATAAAAACCCTACAGGGCCTCAGAGCTTTTCCTAAACTCAGCAATAGCCAGCTCTCCCTGTCAGCGTGAAGGCACCATAACAAGGGCCACAAGATCGCAAGTCCTGCGATCACGTGACCACAACCTGGCCGGAGAGAGCTGGCGTCATAGTATCCAAGCAACAGGTCACGTGGACGCAGTCCCAGCGATCACGCGACCTCCGCCCCTCCGATGTGAGATACAACTGGCGTTGGTGCCTCCAAGCAATGGGTCACGCTGGTGCACTTCCTGCGATCACATGACCCAGAAGAAAGAGGAGAAATACGGGACAAATGTCCCACTTCATTTACATTAATTTATGATTATTTTTAGGTTTAGCACTAGCGGTCACACTTTAGCCTATGATCCTACCCCAGTGATTATCTTTATTTTTTATTTTTCCTTGCTAACCTATGAGGAAAAAACACCTAGAAAATAAACTTTGGAATCCTAGAATCATACATTTTATTGATATCCTTAAAACTACTTTACTGGTCAAACACACATAACCCTAAACAGGATGAAAAAAGGGCCCAGGAGTAAGCGACATGAGGAGAGCAATCATTTGGGGACAGCACTTTCCCTATTATGATCCTGACTGGTCTTTAGCCCGGAGGCATCACCTAAGGGTGGTGACCCTCCGTCCTTTTACCTACCCTGGATTACCCTGGTTAGCCCTAACAAATAAATAAGTACCCTGTCACCCCGACGCGTTTTCCCCAGTCATTAGGTTCATCAGGGGGTAGACAAGACGGGTGCTCACAAAAAAAAAGTGGGCTAGTAGATAACGGTGGGGCTGGTAGATACATAAATACCTGTAGTGGGTAATAGCTCACTGTTAGGATGATTGAGTGTTACCTAGAAGAAAAAGGCAAAACCCAAATCAATAAACCCGAGGGTTCGAAGCCCAGTACATGTCAGGAATAATAACCAGGATAGGTACGAGGACGGAGGGTCACCACCCTTCGGTGATGCCTCCGGGCTAAAGACCAATCAGGATCATAATAGGGAAAGTGCTGTCCTCAAATGATTGCTGTCCTCATGTCGCTTACTCCTGGGCCCTTTTTGCATCCTGTTTAGGGTTATGTGTGTATTGTTTGACCAGTAAGGTCGTTTAAGGATATCAATAAAATTTATGATTCTAGGGTTCCAAAGTTTATTTTCTAGGTATTTTTTATAATTTAATAGGACTCATCTATCTACTTATTATCTGAATATTGTTTGCCTTGCTTTAGTTTGCTATTTTATATGGCCAGCTTTCTTTCAGGGACTTTGTTTACATAGGCGCTTATAAAAGAAGCTAGAGATATCTTCTCAGAAAAGGAGGATCCCAGGTCTTTCTACCTCTGCTAGTTGTAAGCTTGCTTTCAAGGAGTTATATGTTGGGTACAAAGAGAATATTAAATCGTGGTGGGAAGTTAAGTCACTTGAAAGTTATCTAGAACATCAGATTGTACCGAGGGGACTCCGCAGTCGGTTGGTCCCAGCAGCACCTGTCACCTCCCCGTCCCTCATGATACAGTGGGAAGAAGAACTTACACGTGGTTCACTCAATCTGATGAAAATTCTCCGACAGGAGGAGAGGAAAATATTAGAAAAAAAAACACCAGAAAGGTTAAAAGAACTGACTGATATAGCCCTGAAATTTAAGACAGACCCTGACTTTAATAGACGAGAATCATCCCTTTAAACATCGGTGGAAAGGTTCCAGGGTTTCCTAAAGGAACTAAAACACAGACAATTCACGAGAGATTTGGGTGAATTTAGGGAAAACGAGGCTTATTAGGTCGATAAAAAGGAAACACCCCCAACAGGATCCGAAATTTCATCCTCTGACCCTGACTTGTCTGACATTGAGACTGACCGGGGTTTTAACAGAGGTGGACAGGAGAGGAAGGGACCCCCAACAGTGCAACAGACAAGGGACTGGTTTAGATGGTACGTTACCACCCTCTTCCTTGGCATCATCTTCGGGCAATATTAATGCTTCTTAATTTTTTTTTGCGCAGGGCCAGATACCTTATCAGTTACGAAATCGGAACAGGGAGAATCGAATACAAACACCTTACAGGTCATAAACCTCTCTCCAAGATCTTTAAGTAATGTTGAAATGGGAGTATTGGGAAGAGGTCTATCATTTGTACGGTAGACTTCTGACCCTTCACGTGGGTCAAAGACTTGCACCTATTCTGTAGAAAAATGAAATGGCATAAATTTTTAGGAAATCATAACAGACATTCCTGTGAAAAATTGGGGATAGACGAGGAAGATTTTCCTGACCTACAGGTACTTCTGGACCTCTACGAGGAAGGTTTGAGAGGGACTGCTAAGGGTCCTTTTACTGATTTACGCCGGGCTAGTACTAGGTGGCCACCCGTGTTCGACTACGAACACATTGACATCTTCTTGCGCTAGTTTGAAAATTGTATAATATTTTTCATGGGACAACACCTTTAATTTTTTTTAAATTAAACTTTTCAGGGTCTTTTGACTATTAGACAGTAACAATACAATGTTTTTTTTTTTTTTTTTCACTTTTTTTTCTCGTTTGTAAAAGTGGGAGCCATGCTTAGGGGTAAGCATCTCTTTAGGGAGTAATACATTGTTAGAGAGTTTTTCCGGGAGTTACAATATTGATGATCTATCCTCACAATTGGATATCAATATCTGATTTCATCCTTAAAGGTGTCCTCTCATTTTAGCAGAAGGCATTTCTCATATAGAGAAAGCTAATACAAGGCTCTATATGTATAGTGATTCTCCATAACTGCCTCCTTTGCTGGCTGGATTCATTTCTCCATCACATTATACACTGCTCGTTTCCATGGTTACGACCACCCTGTAATCCAGCAGCGGTGGTCGTGCTTGCAATTATAGGAAAAAGGGCGCAGGAATACCCATAGCCACGCCTGCACAGCAGCTCCTATCCCGGTCACCTCTTACCTGCGCTGCAGCGGAGGTAGTGACCATGGAAACGAGAAGCCAGCAAAGGAGGAAATATGGAGAATCACAATACATTAGTAAGTGGCTTGTATTCACTTTCTCTACAGATAAATGCTGTTTGCTGAAGTGAGAGGACCCCTTTAATTGAACGCCATTCTCCGGAGGTAATCTGCCATAACTTGCAGCCCACACCCAACAAAGTCAGGAGAAATCTTTTGTTTCAAAGACAAAAATGCGGCAGGTCCTGTTCGGTCACTGGGGCCCAGTTTCTGTTCCTAGTGGGATCCTGCGCGCTAACTGACCCCTCAATATGTCAGCTCTACGGATCCCTCCATCGTCGTGTCCATTCATCTCTATATACTCTGATCCTGTGACTAAAAGAAATCCATGTTTCCAATCAGGTCAAAAGTTATGATAGTGATCTAAATATCAAAGATGGCGGAATAATTCCCATTCTGATGGCAGCACCAATCATTTATATGATGATTATCAGTAGATAGGATCCTCCAATAAGTCACAGCATCTAAACCAAAGCTCATTCTGACTTTTGTTTTACTTCCTCACCATTTTCAAGATACATGTTTGCTGTCAGTGAATGAACATGCTGGAAAACAGGTCAGTTGGAGATTAGCACTTTGCTGTGGGGGTTACAGTTGTATCCAGTCTAGAGAGAAACCCATCATCAGCCGCTGAACAGACTAGTTTGTTACAATGTATCAGGCCTCCTGCACACAGTACTGTCCTCTGATGTCATCCCTGATGTATTACATGGCCTGGTATTGGGGTGGGCGGTATTCTTCATTGACTCTATGTCCATCACTGCACGACAAGTTCTCAAGATCTGCATCCTTATACCCCATTTAAGATTACTATCCATGTACCCCACTTATTCCAAATCAATCTTGAATATTGTCTGTATTATCCCCGCACCCCCTCATTCTCTGTATTATCCCCGCACCCCCTCATTCTCTATATTATCCCCACACCCCCTCATTCTCTATATTATCCCCGCACCCCCTCATTCTCTATATTATCCCCACACCCCCTCATTCTCTATATTATCCCTGCACCCCCTCATTCTCTATATTATCCCCGCACCCCCTCATTCTCTATTTTATCCCCTCATTCTCTGTATTATCCCCGCACCCCCTCATTCTCTATGTTATCCCCGCACCCCCTCAGTCTCTGTATTATCCCCGCACCCCCTCATTCTCTATATTATCCTTGCACCCCCTCATTCTCTATATTATCCCCGCACCCCCTCATTCTCTGTATTATCCCCGCACCCCCTCATTCTCTATGTTATCCCCGCACCCCCTCATTCTCTATGTTATCCCCGCACCCCCTCATTCTCTATGTTATCCCCGCACCCCCTCATTCTCTATATTATCCCCGCACGCCCTCATTCTCTATATTATCCCCGCACCCCCTCATTCTCTATGTTATCCCCGCACCCCCTCATTCTCTATATTATCCCCGCACCCCCTCATTCTCTGTATTATCCCCGCACCCCCTCATTCTCTATATTATCCCCGCACCCCCTCATTCTCTATATTATCCCCGCACCCCCTCATTCTCTATATTATCCCCGCACCCCCTCATTCTCTATATTATCCCCACACGCCCTCATTCTCTGTATTATCCCCGCACCCCTCATTCTCTATATGATCCCCACACCCCCTCATTCTCTATATTATCCCCGCACCCCCTCAGTCTCTATATTATCCCCGCACCCCCTCAGTCTCTATATTATCCCCGCACCCCCTCATTCTCTATGTTATCCCCGCACCCCCTCATTCTCTATATTATCCCCGCACCCCCTCATTCTCTATATTATCCCCGCACCCCCTCATTCTCTATGTTATCCCCGCACCCCCTCATTCTCTATGTTATCCCCGCACCCCCTCATTCTCTATATTATCCCCGCACCCCCTCAGTTTCTGTATATCCCCGCACCCCCTCATTCTCGATGTTATCCCCGCACCCCCTCATTCTCTATATTATCCCCGCACCCCCTCATTCTCTGTATTATCCCCGCACCCCCTCATTCTCTGTATTATCCCCGCACCCCCTCAGTTTCTGTATATCCCCGCACCCCCTCATTCTCTATGTTATCCCCGCACCCCCTCATTCTCTATGTTATCCCCGCACCCCCTCATTCTCTATGTTATCCCCGCACCCCCTCATTCTCTATGTTATCCCCGCACCCCCTCATTCTCTGTATTATCCCCGCACCCCCTCATTCTCTGTATTATCCCCGCATCCCCTCATTCTCTGTTATCCCCGCACCCTCTCATTCTCTATGTTATCCCCGCACCCCCTCATTCTCTATATTATCCCCACACCCCCTCATTCTCTGTATTATCCCCGCACCCCCTCATTCTCTGTATTATCCCCGCACCCCCTCATTCTCTATGTTATCCCCGCACCCCCTCATTCTCTATGTTATCCCCGCACCCCCTCATTCTCTATGTTATCCCCGCACCCCCTCATTCTCTATGTTATCCCCGCACCCCCTCATTCTCTATGTTATCCCCGCACCCCCTCATTCTCTGTATTATCCCCGCACCCCCTCATTCTCTGTATTATCCCCGCACCCCCTCATTCTCTGTTATCCCCGCACCCCCTCATTCTCTATGTTATCCCCGCACCCCCTCATTCTCTATGTTATCCCCGCACCCCCTCATTCTCTATATTATCCCCGCACCCCCTCATTCTCTATATTATCCCCACACCCCCTCATTCTCTATGTTATCCCCGCACCCCCTCATTCTCTGTTATCCCCGCACCTCCTCATTCTCTATATTATCCCCGCACCCCCTCATTCTCTATATTATCCCCGCACGCCCTCATTCTCTGTATTATCCCCGCACCCCCTCAGTTTCTGTATATCCCCGCACCCCCTCATTCTCGATGTTATCCCCGCACTCTTCATTCTCTATATTATCCCCGCTCCCCCTCATTCTCTATGTTATCCCCGCACCCCCTCATTCTCTATATTATCCCCGCACCCCCTCATTCTCTGTATTATCCCCGCACCCCCTCATTCTCTATATTATCCCCGCACCCCCTCATTCTCTATGTTATCCCCGCACCCCCTCATTCTCTGTTATCCCCGCACCCCCTCCTTCTCTGTATTATCCCCGCACCCCCCCATTCTCTGTATTATCCCCGCACCCCCTCATTCTCTATGTTATCCCCGCACCCCCTCATTCTCTATATTATCCCCGCACCCCCTCATTCTCTGTATTATCCCCGCACCCCCTCATTCTCTATATTATCCCCGCACCCCCTCATTCTCTATGTTATCCCCGCACCCCCTCATTCTCTGTTATCCCCGCACCCCCTCATTCTCTGTATTATCCCCGCACCCCCCCATTCTCTGTATTATCCCCACACCCCCTCATTCTCTGTATTATCCCCGCATCCCCTCATTCTCTGTATTATCCCCGCACCCCCTCATTCTCTGTATTATCCCCGCATCCCCTCATTCTCTATGTTATCCCCCGCACCCCCTCATTCTCTGTTATCCCCGCACCCCCTCATTCTCTATATTATCCCCGCACCCCCTCATTCTCTGTATTATCCCCGCACCCCCTCATTCTCTATGTTATCCCCGCACCCCCTCATTCTCTGTTATCCCCGCACCCCCTCATTCTCTATGTTATCCCCGCACCCCCTCATTCTCTGTATTATCCCCGCACCCCCTCATTCTCTATGTTATCCCCGCACCCCCTCATTCTCTATGTTATCCCCGCACCCCCTCATTCTCTGTATTATCCCCGCACCCCCTCATTCTCTGTATTATCCCCGCATCCCCTCATTCTCTATGTTATCCCTGCACCGCCTCATTCTCTATGTTATCCCCGCATCCCCTCATTCTCTATGTTATCCCTACACCGCCTCATTCTCTATGTTATCCCCGCACCCCCTCATTCTCTGTATTATTATTTTTTCGTAACAATTTTTATTGGTACGAGATACAACATCGCGGTACAATATAATGACATATACAAAATTGTTAGTGATCAGCAAAGCATTAAACAGTTAACACAGCCTTCCTGAGTACACATTTTTTCTTTTATCCCAAATCCATGGAATATATTGAAATACACACTGTTGTGGATTGGGGGAGACCTGCACCTTCCACACTGTCTGTATATATTTAACAGCTTGTTCCCATAACGTTTTCAGGGTAGGACAGTTCCTGAGCCCCTGCAAAAGGTCTGCCTTCGGTAAACTGCATTTTGGACATTGCCTGAGGTAGTGTGCCGGAGCATCTCTATAAGAGAGATCAAATGCATAAGTGGCTTTGTGCATGATCAGTAAGTGCGTTTCACGCCATTGCTCGTTCTGTATTGCCCTTCTTATATAGTCTAGGCCTGCCCTCATTTTCTACGAGGAAGGTTTGAGAGGGACTGCTAAGGGTCCTTTTACTGATTTACGCCGGGCTAGTACTAGGTGGCCACCCGTGTTCGACTACGAACACATTGACATCTTCTTGCGCTAGTTTGAAAATTGTATAATATTTTTCATGGGACAACACCTTTAATTTTTTTTAAATTAAACTTTTCAGGGTCTTTTGACTATTAGACAGTAACAATACAATGTTTTTTTTTTTTTTTTTCACTTTTTTTTCTCGTTTGTAAAAGTGGGAGCTATGCTTAGGGGTAAGCATCTCTTTAGGGAGTAATACATTGTTAGAGAGTTTTTCCGGGAGTTACAATATTGATGATCTATCCTCACAATTGGATATCAATATCTGATTTCATCCTTAAAGGTGTCCTCTCATTTTAGCAGAAGGCATTTCTCATATAGAGAAAGCTAATACAAGGCTCTATATGTATAGTGATTCTCCATAACTGCCTCCTTTGCTGGCTGGATTCATTTCTCCATCACATTATACACTGCTCGTTTCCATGGTTACGACCACCCTGTAATCCAGCAGCGGTGGTCGTGCTTGCAATTATAGGAAAAAGGGCGCAGGAATACCCATAGCCACGCCTGCACAGCAGCTCCTATCCCGGTCACCTCTTACCTGCGCTGCAGCGGAGGTAGTGACCATGGAAACGAGAAGCCAGCAAAGGAGGAAATATGGAGAATCACAATACATTAGTAAGTGGCTTGTATTCACTTTCTCTACAGATAAATGCTGTTTGCTGAAGTGAGAGGACCCCTTTAATTGAACGCCATTCTCCGGAGGTAATCTGCCATAACTTGCAGCCCACACCCAACAAAGTCAGGAGAAATCTTTTGTTTCAAAGACAAAAATGCGGCAGGTCCTGTTCGGTCACTGGGGCCCAGTTTCTGTTCCTAGTGGGATCCTGCGCGCTAACTGACCCCTCAATATGTCAGCTCTACGGATCCCTCCATCGTCGTGTCCATTCATCTCTATATACTCTGATCCTGTGACTAAAAGAAATCCATGTTTCCAATCAGGTCAAAAGTTATGATAGTGATCTAAATATCAAAGATGGCGGAATAATTCCCATTCTGATGGCAGCACCAATCATTTATATGATGATTATCAGTAGATAGGATCCTCCAATAAGTCACAGCATCTAAACCAAAGCTCATTCTGACTTTTGTTTTACTTCCTCACCATTTTCAAGATACATGTTTGCTGTCAGTGAATGAACATGCTGGAAAACAGGTCAGTTGGAGATTAGCACTTTGCTGTGGGGGTTACAGTTGTATCCAGTCTAGAGAGAAACCCATCATCAGCCGCTGAACAGACTAGTTTGTTACAATGTATCAGGCCTCCTGCACACAGTACTGTCCTCTGATGTCATCCCTGATGTATTACATGGCCTGGTATTGGGGTGGGCGGTATTCTTCATTGACTCTATGTCCATCACTGCACGACAAGTTCTCAAGATCTGCATCCTTATACCCCATTTAAGATTACTATCCATGTACCCCACTTATTCCAAATCAATCTTGAATATTGTCTGTATTATCCCCGCACCCCCTCATTCTCTGTATTATCCCCGCACCCCCTCATTCTCTATATTATCCCCACACCCCCTCATTCTCTATATTATCCCCGCACCCCCTCATTCTCTATATTATCCCCACACCCCCTCATTCTCTATATTATCCCCGCACCCCCTCATTCTCTGTGTTATCCCCGCACCCCCTCATTCTCTATATTATCCCTGCACCCCCTCATTCTCTATATTATCCCCGCACCCCCTCATTCTCTATTTTATCCCCTCATTCTCTGTATTATCCCCGCACCCCCTCATTCTCTATGTTATCCCCGCACCCCCTCAGTCTCTGTATTATCCCCGCACCCCCTCATTCTCTATATTATCCTTGCACCCCCTCATTCTCTATATTATCCCCGCACCCCCTCATTCTCTGTATTATCCCCGCACCCCCTCATTCTCTATGTTATCCCCGCACCCCCTCATTCTCTATGTTATCCCCGCACCCCCTCATTCTCTATGTTATCCCCGCACCCCCTCATTCTCTATATTATCCCCGCACGCCCTCATTCTCTATATTATCCCCGCACCCCCTCATTCTCTATGTTATCCCCGCACCCCCTCATTCTCTATATTATCCCCGCACCCCCTCATTCTCTGTATTATCCCCGCACCCCCTCATTCTCTATATTATCCCCGCACCCCCTCATTCTCTATATTATCCCCGCACCCCCTCATTCTCTATATTATCCCCGCACCCCCTCATTCTCTATATTATCCCCACACGCCCTCATTCTCTGTATTATCCCCGCACCCCTCATTCTCTATATGATCCCCACACCCCCTCATTCTCTATATTATCCCCGCACCCCCTCAGTCTCTATATTATCCCCGCACCCCCTCAGTCTCTATATTATCCCCGCACCCCCTCATTCTCTATGTTATCCCCGCACCCCCTCATTCTCTATATTATCCCCGCACCCCCTCATTCTCTATATTATCCCCGCACCCCCTCATTCTCTATGTTATCCCCGCACCCCCTCATTCTCTATGTTATCCCCGCACCCCCTCATTCTCTATATTATCCCCGCACCCCCTCAGTTTCTGTATATCCCCGCACCCCCTCATTCTCGATGTTATCCCCGCACCCCCTCATTCTCTATATTATCCCCGCACCCCCTCATTCTCTGTATTATCCCCGCACCCCCTCATTCTCTGTATTATCCCCGCACCCCCTCAGTTTCTGTATATCCCCGCACCCCCTCATTCTCTATGTTATCCCCGCACCCCCTCATTCTCTATGTTATCCCCGCACCCCCTCATTCTCTATGTTATCCCCGCACCCCCTCATTCTCTATGTTATCCCCGCACCCCCTCATTCTCTGTATTATCCCCGCACCCCCTCATTCTCTGTATTATCCCCGCATCCCCTCATTCTCTGTTATCCCCGCACCCTCTCATTCTCTATGTTATCCCCGCACCCCCTCATTCTCTATATTATCCCCACACCCCCTCATTCTCTGTATTATCCCCGCACCCCCTCATTCTCTGTATTATCCCCGCACCCCCTCATTCTCTATGTTATCCCCGCACCCCCTCATTCTCTATGTTATCCCCGCACCCCCTCATTCTCTATGTTATCCCCGCACCCCCTCATTCTCTATGTTATCCCCGCACCCCCTCATTCTCTATGTTATCCCCGCACCCCCTCATTCTCTGTATTATCCCCGCACCCCCTCATTCTCTGTATTATCCCCGCACCCCCTCATTCTCTGTTATCCCCGCACCCCCTCATTCTCTATGTTATCCCCGCACCCCCTCATTCTCTATGTTATCCCCGCACCCCCTCATTCTCTATATTATCCCCGCACCCCCTCATTCTCTATATTATCCCCACACCCCCTCATTCTCTATGTTATCCCCGCACCCCCTCATTCTCTGTTATCCCCGCACCTCCTCATTCTCTATATTATCCCCGCACCCCCTCATTCTCTATATTATCCCCGCACGCCCTCATTCTCTGTATTATCCCCGCACCCCCTCAGTTTCTGTATATCCCCGCACCCCCTCATTCTCGATGTTATCCCCGCACTCTTCATTCTCTATATTATCCCCGCTCCCCCTCATTCTCTATGTTATCCCCGCACCCCCTCATTCTCTATATTATCCCCGCACCCCCTCATTCTCTGTATTATCCCCGCACCCCCTCATTCTCTATATTATCCCCGCACCCCCTCATTCTCTATGTTATCCCCGCACCCCCTCATTCTCTGTTATCCCCGCACCCCCTCCTTCTCTGTATTATCCCCGCACCCCCCCATTCTCTGTATTATCCCCGCACCCCCTCATTCTCTATGTTATCCCCGCACCCCCTCATTCTCTATATTATCCCCGCACCCCCTCATTCTCTGTATTATCCCCGCACCCCCTCATTCTCTATATTATCCCCGCACCCCCTCATTCTCTATGTTATCCCCGCACCCCCTCATTCTCTGTTATCCCCGCACCCCCTCATTCTCTGTATTATCCCCGCACCCCCCCATTCTCTGTATTATCCCCACACCCCCTCATTCTCTGTATTATCCCCGCATCCCCTCATTCTCTGTATTATCCCCGCACCCCCTCATTCTCTGTATTATCCCCGCATCCCCTCATTCTCTATGTTATCCCCGCACCCCCTCATTCTCTGTTATCCCCGCACCCCCTCATTCTCTATATTATCCCCGCACCCCCTCATTCTCTGTATTATCCCCGCACCCCCTCATTCTCTATGTTATCCCCGCACCCCCTCATTCTCTGTTATCCCCGCACCCCCTCATTCTCTATGTTATCCCCGCACCCCCTCATTCTCTGTATTATCCCCGCACCCCCTCATTCTCTATGTTATCCCCGCACCCCCTCATTCTCTATGTTATCCCCGCACCCCCTCATTCTCTGTATTATCCCCGCACCCCCTCATTCTCTGTATTATCCCCGCATCCCCTCATTCTCTATGTTATCCCTGCACCGCCTCATTCTCTATGTTATCCCCGCATCCCCTCATTCTCTATGTTATCCCTACACCGCCTCATTCTCTATGTTATCCCCGCACCCCCTCATTCTCTGTATTATTATTTTTTCGTAACAATTTTTATTGGTACGAGATACAACATCGCGGTACAATATAATGACATATACAAAATTGTTAGTGATCAGCAAAGCATTAAACAGTTAACACAGCCTTCCTGAGTACACATTTTTTCTTTTATCCCAAATCCATGGAATATATTGAAATACACACTGTTGTGGATTGGGGGAGACCTGCACCTTCCACACTGTCTGTATATATTTAACAGCTTGTTCCCATAACGTTTTCAGGGTAGGACAGTTCCTGAGCCCCTGCAAAAGGTCTGCCTTCGGTAAACTGCATTTTGGACATTGCCTGAGGTAGTGTGCCGGAGCATCTCTATAAGAGAGATCAAATGCATAAGTGGCTTTGTGCATGATCAGTAAGTGCGTTTCACGCCATTGCTCGTTCTGTATTGCCCTTCTTATATAGTCTAGGCCTGCCCTCATTTTCCGTGACAGATCTGTGTCCTGCAATTCTTTTTCCCAGTCGGCAAATAGACCTTTTACTGAGCCCGTGGATTGTACCTTCTGAATTGAGCGGTCACAGATTTATCTGTCCCTAACAACACATCAAACCCCTTTAGCTTGTCCGCCTCCCCCAAAGATTAGGATTGTTTTTTACAATAGGATCTAATCTGGAGAAAGGGCAAAAAAGTCTTCCCAGCCCAACAGCTCCAGACCGGATGTGTTTAAAATGTCTTGTAGTCTATTTATGCCCTTCTCTTTCCATTCCTTATACATTTTGTTTCGGCGTCCCAGGGGATAGGCTGGCAATGACCAAAGTGGCATTTTTGATGATAAGTATATTGGGAGTCTGTATATCTTTCTTATTGCCTTCCAGGCCATAATCGTGTCTTTTAGGAGTACTGACCCTTTGATAGATACTGGCAAATCTTTTATCCTAGTGTGTAATAAGGCTGGCAGATCCCAAGCTCTTGTTCTATCTGACCTGCAGAGAAATACGAGGTTCCCCAAACCCAGTCCTTAACATGTCTGAATAAAGCAGCTAAATTGTAATGTCTTATATTTGGTAATTGCAGACCTCCCTTGCTTTTCTGCAGACATAGTTTCTTATATGCTATGTGGGGTCTCTTTTTTTTGTCCAGAGGAAAGATGTAAATGCTGCTTGCAGCTTCATTATGTCTACATGTTTTAAAATAATGGGATATAATAACCGGGCAAAACTTATCATTTTTATGAGATGGACGCTCCCGCTCAGAGATAAAGGTAGCTCTCTCCATTTTTCAAGCTCTTTCTCTATCTTCTGGATTAAAGGGGGATAGTTCAGGACGTATAATGACTTTGGGGTCCAGCCTATCTTGATCCCTAAATACATAATATATTCCTGCCTTACTTCCACTCCAGAAACAGAGGAGGGTATTTTCCCTTGGGCTCGTAAGAATAATAGCTGACTTTTAATTAGGGATATTGGTCTGAATGACTCCGGATGAGTTAAATCCTACCCTTGCTTTGGAAGTACCTTTATATAGGCCATATTTCCGGAAGGCAACAGCCCCCCCCCCCCTGTAAAACAGAATTAAATAGTGGAGTATGTACCGGTGTGACCCCTTCCCCTAGAGCTTTATAGAACTCAGCAGGATATCCATCAGGACCCGGTGCTTTTCCATTTGAAAGGATTTTTATAGTGGATTTTACCTTGTTCTCGGCATTTAGAATGTTTAAGGAATCTTGTGATAATCGTGAAAGATTGACTTTTTGCAACAGACCCTTTGCACAATCTTCATCATAGGGGTCCTGTGTGTATAAAGATGTAAAATATTTCCCCAATATATCTACCACCTTTTTCGGGTGAGTTTGTAAATTTCCCATTTCATCTTTCAGAGAATATATTTGTACCTGCCTGGAGTAGGGTCGCGATAAGTTAGCTAGCATCTTCCCTGCCTTATTTCCATACCTGAACAACTCTGCATTTTTACGATCCGCAAACCATTTAGTTTTGCCTTCTAAATAGTAGTCAAAAGTATGCTTAGCTGCTACCCATCGTACTTTACGTATTTCTGTTGGATCATTTATATATGCTGTATACGTTTCACGTACTGCTTTTACAGCAGACTCATATTTTTTTATTTCCTTTCTTTTTCCTATTGTGTAAGCTATGATATTGCCTCTCAGGAGTCAGGACTACTTTCGCTGTTTCCCAAAATAATTCCGGGTTTTGTTTGTGAGCTTCGTTATCTTGAGAGTATTCCCACCACCAGCCTCTCACCTTATTGGCGAAGTCCTCATCTGTTGTTAAATGACTCGGTAGCCTCCATATATAATCTGTGCCTTTAGGAATGTTTTCTGAGATATATTATAGATTATAGCCGATCCCACCCCTGACGTCAATTCCACTTTTAATATCCTTCCCTCTTCGTCCGCCTTTACCGATTTAACCTCGTATTTCAAACATTTATGTAGTAAGATAATAACTCCTGCTTTTCTCCCCTTCGAGGGGGAACCCACCACCTGTCCCATCCACAGTCTCCTGAGCCTCCAAAAGTTCTGCTCCTCCAGGTGCGTCTCCTGCAGCAACGCCACCTCAGCTTTCAACTTCTTGAGATGCCGTAATACCATCATACGTTTGTGTTGTGAACGCAAGCCCTTCACATTCCGAGTGACGACCTTCATGTTATCCCTATTGAGTAAATATCTGCAGGAGAGACACCCAGACGAGAAAGACCGCCTCTACGGACCTCTGCCTGAAGAACAACATTGCCAGCATAAAGTACAAACGTATCCCAACCCTTTCCCCCCTCCCATACCAAAAAACAAATCCCTGCAACGGTAACATTAACTGTTTTGACTTTTTTTCGCACAGTCCTGGGTGTAGACGTTGTCACTACTCTTCCCAGAGTATCTCATTTGTTCTTCTTATTGATCTTACTCCGTTGCTAAAAAAGGCCCTTTATAAGCTCTTATCTATCCCACTCCCCAGTTTACAGCCTTTTCCTCTTACCAGGTTTTGACCTCTATACATATTTCACTCCTCCTCCCCTGGTTATAAATGGCACACACACTAACTTAGGAATTGTGACTAAACGCAACATTACAGAAATATCACAGTCTCCTTTTGGGTCTCACAAATCCCTTCGAACCTTCTTTTCATCTTTGTCCCATCACGACTTGTCCCATCTTCACTCCCAAACCGAACTTTGTTCTCGTGAGTCCCCTTCTGTCTCTCTGATGATTGGAGATCTGGAGGAGCTTTGTCTTGTCGACTGTCTCTCACGTCCGCCTCTGCCCTGAGTATCCCCCTCTTTGTGATGTACTTGTTTGATAGGATGGTAGATAGTTCTCTATATCCAAAGCTTCCATGGCTTCTTTTGGGGAAAGGAAAGTCTCTGTGCACCCATCTGGGCGAAAAACTCTCAGAGTCGCCGGGTATAATAAGGCAATTATATATATTTTTTTTTACCAAAGCAAAGCAGATATATGAGAAGGATCTCCGGCGTTTCACAACCTCCGCTGAATAGTCGCTAAAAAGCAATATTTTATGATCACGCACCTTCAATGGCTGCAGGCTGCGTCTATATTTATTAAGTATCCCTTCTTTGGCTGCGTAGTTCAGATATTTCACAATAGCAGGGCTCGGTCTGGAGTCTGGAGTCTCCGATTCCGAAGTCCTCGGTGGCCCGAGCCTGTGCGCCCTCTCCACAGTGAAAGTTCCTTGTAAGCCTAGGGCTTGTGGTATTTCTATTGCGCATATTTGCGCCAGCTGACTAGATGGTATTGACTCTGGCAAGCCCACTACCCTGAGATTACTCCTTCTGGAGCGATTTTCCAAATCTTCCACTTTGTCTTTAAGGGCTTTGTTATTGTGGAGGACCTTCCTTATCTGAGTCTGGGCCTTCTCTAATTCCTCTTCCATCAGACCCACTGTATGGAGTGCTGAGACACCTCTCTCTGTATCTGTATGGAGTGCTGAGACACCTCTCTCTGTATCTGTATAGAGTGCTGAGACACCTCTCTCTGTATCTGTATGGAGTGCTGAGACACCTCTCTCTGTATCTGTATAGAGTGCTGAGACACCTCTCTGTATCTGTATAGAGTGCTGAGACACCTCTCTCTGTATCTGTATGGAGTGCTGAGACACCTCTCTCTGTATCTGAATGGAGTGCTGAGACACCTCTCTCTGTATCTGTATGGAGTGCTGAGACACCTCTCTCTGTATCTGTATGGAGTGCTGAGACACCTCTCTCTGTATCTGTATGGAGTGCTGAGACACCTCTCTCTGTATCTGTATGGAGTGCTGAGACACCTCTCTCTGTATCTGTATGGAGTGCTGAGACACCTCTCTCTGTATCTGTATGGAGTGCTGAGACACCTCTCTCTGTATCTGTATAGAGTGCTGAGACACCTCTCTCTGTATCTGTATAGAGTGCTGAGACACCTCTCTCTGTATCTGTATGGAGTGCTGAGACACCTCTCTCTGTATCTGTATAGAGTGCTGAGACACCTCTCTCTGTATCTGTATGGAGTGCTGAGACACCTCTCTCTGTATCTGTATAGAGTGCTGAGACACCTCTCTGTATCTGTATGGAGTGCTGAGACACCTCTCTCTGTATCTGTATGGAGTGCTGAGACACCTCTCTCTGTATCTGAATGGAGTGCTGAGACACCTCTCTCTGTATCTGTATGGAGTGCTGAGACACCTCTCTCTGTATCTGTATAGAGTGCTGAGACACCTCTCTCTGTATCTGTATAGAGTGCTGAGACACCTCTCTCTGTATCTGTATGGAGTGCTGAGACACCTCTCTCTGTATCTGTATGGAGTGCTGAGACACCTCTCTCTGTATCTGTATGGAGTGCTGAGACACCTCTCTCTGTATCTGTATGGAGTGCTGAGACACCTCTCTCTGTATCTGTATGGAGTGCTGAGACACCTCTCTCTGTATCTGTATGGAGTGCTGAGACACCTCTCTCTGTATCTGTATGGAGTGCTGAGACACCTCTCTCTGTATCTGTATAGAGTGCTGAGACACCTCTCTCTGTATCTGCATAGAGTGCTGAGACACCTCTCTCTGTATTATCCCCGCACCCCTCAGTCTCTATGTTATCCCCGCACCCCCTCATTCTCTGTATTATCCCCGCACCCCCTCATTCTCTGTGTTATCCCCGCACCCCCTCATTCTCTGTATTATCCCCGCACCCCCTCATTCTCTGTATTATCCCCGCACCCCCTCATTCTCTGTATTATCCCCGCACCCCCTCATTCTCTGTATTATCCCCGCACCCCCTCATTCTCTGTATTATCCCCGCACCCCCTCATTCTCTGTATTATCCCGCACCCCCTCATTCTCTGTATTATCCCCGCACCCCCTCATTCTCTGTGTTATCCCCGCACCCCCTCATTCTCTGTATTATCCCCGCACCCCCTCATTCTCTGTGTTATCCCCGCACCCCCTCATTCTCTGTGTTATCGCCGCACCCCCTCATTCTCTGTGTTATGCCCGCACCCCCTCACTCTCTATGTTATCCCCGCACCCCCCTCATTCTCTGTATTATCCCCGCACCTCTCTCTGTATCTGTATGGAGTGCTGAGACACCTCTCTCTGTATCTGTATGGAGTGCTGAGACACCTCTCTCTGTATCTGTATGGAGTGCTGAGACACCTCTCTCTGTATCTGTATAGAGTGCTGAGACACCTCTCTCTGTATCTGCATAGAGTGCTGAGACACCTCTCTCTGTATTATCCCCGCACCCCTCAGTCTCTATGTTATCCCCGCACCCTCTCATTCTCTGTATTATCCCCGCACCCCCTCATTCTCTGTGTTATCCCCGCACCCCCTCATTCTCTGTATTATCCCCGCACCCCCTCATTCTCTGTATTATCCCCGCACCCCCTCATTCTCTGTTTTATCCCCGCACCCCTCAGTCTCTATGTTATCCCCGCACCCCCTCATTCTCTGTGTTATGCCCGCACCCCCTCACTCTCTATGTTATCCCCGCACCCCCTCATTCTCTGTATTATCCCCGCACCTCTCTCTGTATCTGTATGGAGTGCTGAGACACCTCTCTCTGTATCTGTATGGAGTGCTGAGACACCTCTCTCTGTATCTGTATGGAGTGCTGAGACACCTCTCTCTGTATCTGTATGGAGTGCTGAGACACCTCTCTCTGTATCTGTATAGAGTGCTGAGACACCTCTCTCTGTATCTGCATAGAGTGCTGAGACACCTCTCTCTGTATTATCCCCGCACCCCTCAGTCTCTATGTTATCCTCGCACCCTCTCATTCTCTGTATTATCCCCGCACCCCCTCATTCTCTGTGTTATCCCCGCACCCCCTCATTCTCTGTATTATCCCCGCACCCCCTCATTCTCTGTATTATCCCCGCACCCCCTCATTCTCTGTATTATCCCCGCACCCCCTCATTCTCTGTGTTATCCCCGCACCCCCTCATTCTCTGTGTTATCCCCGCACCCCCTCATTCTCTGTATTATCCCCGCACCCCCTCATTCTCTGTATTATCCCCGCACCCCCTCATTCTCTGTATTATCCCCGCACCCCTCATTCTCTGTATTATCCCCGCACCCCCTCATTCTCTATATTATCCCCGCACCCCCTCATTCTGTGTTATCCCCGCACCCCCTCAGTCTCTGTATTATCCCCGCACCCCCTCATTCTCTATATTATCCCCGCACCCCACCATTCTCTGTATTATTCCCGCACCCCCTCATTCTCTGTATTATCGCCGCACCCCTGATTCTCTGTATTATCCCCGCACCCCCTCATTCTCTTTATTATTCCCGCACCCCCTCATTCTCTGTGTTATCCCCGCACCCCCTCATTCTCTATATTATCCCCGCACCCCCTCATTCTCTGTGTTATCC
The DNA here is from genome assembly GCF_905171765.1 of Bufo bufo. Lineage (NCBI taxonomy): Eukaryota > Metazoa > Chordata > Amphibia > Anura > Bufonidae > Bufo > Bufo bufo. The sequence continues at coordinate 141,497,542 of NC_053398.1, read as the reverse complement.
CCGCACCCCCTCATTCTCTGTATTATCCCCGCACCCCCTCATTCTCTGTGTTATCCCCGCACCCCCTCATTCTCTGTGTTATCCCCGCACCCCCTCATTCTCTGTATTATCCCCGCACCCCCTCATTCTCTGTATTATCCCCGCACCCTCTCATTCTCTGTATTATCCCCGCACCCCCTCATTCTCTGTATTATCCCCGCACCCCCTCATTCTCTGTATTATCCCCGCACCCCCTCATTCTCTGTATTATCCCGCACCCCCTCATTCTCTGTATTATCCCCGCACCCCCTCATTCTCTGTGTTATCCCCGCACCCCCTCATTCTCTGTATTATCCCCGCACCCCCTCATTCTCTGTGTTATCCCCGCACCCCCTCATTCTCTGTGTTATCGCCGCACCCCCTCATTCTGTGTTATGCCCGCACCCCCTCACTCTCTATGTTATCCCCGCACCCCCTCATTCTCTGTATTATCCCCGCACCTCTCTCTGTATCTGTATGGAGTGCTGAGACACCTCTCTCTGTATCTGTATGGAGTGCTGAGACACCTCTCTCTGTATCTGTATAGAGTGCTGAGACACCTCTCTCTGTATTATCCCCGCACCCCTCAGTCTCTATGTTATCCCCGCACCCCCTCATTCTCTGTATTATCCCCGCACCCCCTCATTCTTTGTGTTATCCCCGCACCCCCTCATTCTCTGTATTATCCCCGCACCCCCTCATTCTCTGTATTATCCCCGCACCCCCTCATTCTCTGTATTATCCCCGCACCCCCTTATTCTCTGTTTTATCCCCGCACCCCTCAGTCTCTATGTTATCCCCGCACCCCCTCATTAGTAACATAGTAGTAACATAGTACATAAGGCCGAAAAAAGACATTTGTCCATCCAGTTCGGCCTGTCATCCTACAAGTTGATCCAGAGGAAGGCAAAAAAACCCTGTGAGGTAGAAGCCAATTTTCCTCACTTTAGGGGAATAAAAAATTCCTTCCCGACTCCAATCAGGCAATCAGAATAACTCCCTGGATCAACGACCCCTCTCTAGTAGCTATAGCCTGTAATATTATTACACTCCAGAAATACATCCAGGCCCCTCTTGAATTCCTTTATTGTACTCACCATCACCACCTCCTCAGGCAGAGAGTTCCATAGTCTCACTGCTCTTACCGTAAAGAATCCTCTTCTATGTTTGTGTACAAACCTTCTTTCCTCCAAACGCAGAGGATGTCCCCTCGTCACAGTCACAGTCCTGGGGATAAATAGATGATGGGATAGATCTCTGTACTGCCCCCTGATATATTTATACATAGTAATTAGATCTCCCCTCAGTCGTCTTTTTTCTAACGTGAATAACCCTAATTTTGATAATCTTTCAGGGTACTGTAGTTGCCCCATTCCAGTTATTACTTTAGTTGCCCTCCTCTGGACCCTCTCCAGCTCTGCTATGTCTGCCTTGTTTACAGGAGCCCAGAACTGTACACAGTACTCCATGTGTGGTCTGACCAGTGATTTGTAAAGTAGTAGGAATATGTTCTCATCACGGGCATCTATGCCCCTTTTGATGCAACCCATTATCTTATTGGCCTTGGCAGCCGCTGCCTGACACTGTTTTTTGCAGCTTAGTTTGCTGTTTATTAAAATTCCTAGATCCTTTTCCATGTCATTGTTACCGAGTGTTTTACCATTTAGTATGTATGGGTGACTTGCATTATTCCTTCCCATGTGCATAACTTTACATTTCTCAGTGTTAAACCTCATCTGCCACTTATCTGCCCAAGCCTCCAATCTATCCAGATCCCTCTGTAGTAGTATACTGTCCTCTGTAGTATATATACAGTATACTGTCCTCTTCAGTGTTAATTACTTTACACAGTTTAGTGTCATCTGCGAAAATTGATATTTTACTATGCAAGCCTTCTACAAGATCATTAATAAATATATTGAAGAGAATAGGGCCCAATACTGACCCCTGAGGTACTCCACTAGTGACAGTGACCCAATCTGAGTATGTACCGTTAATAACCACCCTCTGTTTTCTATCATTGAGCCAGTTACTTACCCACATACAGACGTTTTCTCCGAGTCCGAGCATTCTCATTTTATATACTAACCTTTTATGAGGTACAGTGTCAAATGCTTTGGAGAAGTCCAGATACACGACATCCATTGATTCGCCGCTGTCAAGTCTAGTACTTACCTCCTCATAGAAACTGATTAAATTAGTTTGACATGACCGATCCCTCACGAAGCCATGCTGATATGGCGTTATTTGCTTATTTCCGTTGAGATGCTCTAAGATAGCATCTCTCAGAAAACCTTCAAACAGTTTACCCACAACAGATGTTAAACTTACCGGCCTATAGTTTCCAGGCTCTGTTTTTGGACCCTTTTTGAATATTGGCACCACATTTGCCATGCGCCAATCCTGTGGGACATTCCCTGTCAGTACAGAGTCCGCAAATATCAGAAATAAGGGTCTGGCTATGACATTACTTAATTCCCTTAGGATACGGGGGTGTATGCCATCCGGTCCTGGCGATTTGTCTATTTTGATTTTTTTAAGTCGCTGTTGTACTTCTTCCTGGGTCAGACAGGACACTTTTAATGGCGAATTTATTTCAGCATTCAGCATTTCATCTGACAGTTTATTTTCCTCAGTGAATACATTGGAGAAAAAAATATTTAACAGCTTTGCTTTCTCCTCGTCGCTCTCTGCGACTCCCCCCTCATTACTCTTTAAAGGGCCGACACCTTCAGATTTATACTTTTTAACATTTATATAATTGAAGAACATTTTAGGGTTAGTTTTACTCTCTTTGGCAATTAATCTCTCGGTCTCTAGTTTGGCCGCTTTTATTTGTTTTTTACATGTTCTGTTTTTTTCCTTATAGTTTTTCAGTGCTTCCGTGCTACCCTCCTGTTTTAGGGTTTTATATGCTTTCTTTTTGTCATTTATTGCTTTCTTTACAGTTCTGTTTATCCACATTGGTTTCTTTTTGTTCCTTAACCTTTTATTCCCATACGGTATGTACCTCTCACAATGAGATTTTAGGATGTTTTTAAAGATATCCCATTTTTTGGCTGTATTTCTATTTTTGAGGACTTTGTCCCAGTTAGTTAGGCCTATGGCCTCTCTTAGTTGGCTAAATTTAGCTTTTTTGAAGTTTGGTATTTTTGTTTCTCCCTGTAGAAACGCTCTTTTGAATGATAATTGGAAGGTTATTACTTTATGGTCACTATTTCCCAGGTGTCCCCCAACCTGCACGTCTGTTGTTCTGTCAGGTCTATTGGTTAATATTAAGTCCAGTATGGCCGTCCCTCTAGTCGGGTCCTGAACCAGTTGGGAGAGATAATTGTCTTTGGTTATTGCCAAGAATCTGTTTCCTTTATGAGATATACAAGTTTCAGTTTCCCAGTCTATATCTGGGTAGTTGAAGTCCCCCATAATAACCACCTCATTATGATTTGCCGCCTTGTCTATCTCGTTTAGTAGTAGATTTTCTGTGGACTCTGGTATATTAGGTGGTTTATAGTAAACTCCTATTAGTAATTTATTGTTGTTTTTAGCTCCATGTATCTCTACCCACAGTGACTCCACATGTTCATGTCCCTCACTTATATCTTCACGGAGTGTGGGCTTTAGACAGGACTTTACATAAAGGCAGACCCCTCCCCCTCTCCGGTTTTGACGATCCTTTCTGAACAGACTGTAACCTTGTACATTAACTGCCCAGTCATAGCTATCATCCAGCCATATCTGTTATTCCCACTGTCATAGCCATCATCCAGCCATGTCTCAGTTATTCCCACTATGTCATAGTCCTCCTCACACATCACTAATTCCAGTTCACCAGTTTTATTAGTCAGGCTTCTGGCATTAGTATACATACATATGAGAGGTTTATGTATATTTTTTTACCCTACACCTTTCCTTCTGAACTGTTCTTGTCCCTCCTTCCATTTCTCCCCCAGTCCCACTACCTTGCCCCCGGTCTCTATCTGCACTATCTTCCCCTTCTATAGTGTAATTACCCTCCCCCCCAGTCCCCATTCTCTGTGTTATCCCCGCACCCCCTCATTCTCTGTGTTATCCCCACACCCCCTCATTCTCTGTATTATCCCCGCACCCCCTCATTCTCTGTATTATCCCCGCACCCCCTCATTCTCTGTATTATCCCCGCACCCCCTCATTCTCTGTATTATCCCCGCACTCCCTCATTCTCTGTATTATCCCCGCACCCCCTCATTCTCTGTATTATCCCCGCACCCCTCATTCTCTGTATTATCCCCGCACCCCCTCATTCTGTGTTATCCCCGCACCCCCTCAGTCTCTGTATTATCCCCGCACCACCTCATTCTCTGTATTATCCCCGCACCCCCTCATTCTCTGTATTATCCCCGCACCCTCTCATTCTCTGTATTATCCCCGCACCCCCTCATTCTCTATATTATCCCCGCACCCCCTCATTCTCTATATTATCCCCGCACCCCCTCAGTCTCTGTATTATCCCCGCACCCCCTCATTCTCTATATTATCCCCGCACCCCCTCATTCTCTGTATTATCCCCGCACCCCTCATTCTCTGTATTATCCCCGCACCCCTCATTCTCTGTATTATCCCCGCACCCCCTCATTCTCTATATTATCCCCGCACCCCCTCATTCTGTGTTATCCCCGCACCCCCTCAGTCTCTGTATTATCCCCGCACCCCCTCATTCTCTATATTATCCCCGCACCCCCTCATTCTCTGTATTATTCCCGCACCCCCTCATTCTCTGTATTATCCCCGCACCCCCTCATTCTCTGTATTATCGCCGCACCCCTGATTCTCTGTATTATCCCCGCACCCCCTCATTCTCTATATTATTCCCGCACCCCCTCATTCTCTGTGTTATCCCCGCACCCCCTCATTCTCTATATTATCCCCGCACCCCCTCATTCTCTGTATTATCCCCGCACCCCCTCATTCTCTGTGTTATCCCCGCACCCCTCATTCTCTGTATTATCCCCGCACCCCCTCATTCTCTGTGTTATCCCCGCACCCCCTCATTCTCTGTGTTATCCCCGCACCCCCTCATTCTCTGTATTATCCCCGCACCCCCTCATTCTCTGTATTATCCCCGCACCCTCTCATTCTCTGTATTATCCCCGCACCCCCTCATTCTCTGTATTATCCCCGCACCCCCTCATTCTCTGTATTATCCCCGCACCCCCTCATTCTCTGTATTATCCCGCACCCCCTCATTCTCTGTATTATCCCCGCACCCCCTCATTCTCTGTGTTATCCCCGCACCCCCTCATTCTCTGTATTATCCCCGCACCCCCTCATTCTCTGTGTTATCCCCGCACCCCCTCATTCTCTGTGTTATCGCCGCACCCCCTCATTCTGTGTTATGCCCGCACCCCCTCACTCTCTATGTTATCCCCGCACCCCCTCATTCTCTGTATTATCCCCGCACCCCCTCATTCTCTGTATTATCCCCGCACCCCCTCATTCTCTGTATTATCCCCGCACCCCCTCATTCTCTGTATTATCCCCGCACCCCCCCATTCTCTATATTATCCCCGCACCCCCTCATTCTCTGTATTATCCCCACACCCCCTCATTCTCTGTATTATCCCCGCACCCCCTCATTCTCTGTATTATCCCCGCACCCCCTCATTCTCTATATTATCCCCGCACCCCCTCATTCTCTGTATTATCCCCGCACCCCCTCATTCTCTGTATTATCCCCGCACCCCCTCATTCTCTGTATTATCCCCGCACCCCCTCATTCTCTGTATTATCCCCGCACCCCCTCATTCTCTGTATTATCCCCGCACCCCCTCATTCTCTGTATTATCCCCACACCCCCTCATTCTCTGTGTTATCCCCGCACCCCCTCATTCTCTGTTTTATCCCCGCACCCTCTCATTCTCTGTATTATGCCCGCACCCCCTCATTCTCTATATTATCCCCGCACCCCCTCATTCTCTGTATTATCCCCACACCCCCTCATTATCTATATTATCCCCGCACCCCCTCATTCTCTATGTTATCCCCGCACCCCCTCATTATCTATATTATCCCCGCACCCCCTCATTCTCTGTATTATCCCCGCACCCCCTCATTCTCTATATTATCCCCGCACCCCCTCATTCTCTGTGTTATCCCCGCACCCCCTCACTCTCTATGTTATCCTCGCACCCCCTCAGTCTCTGTATTATCCCCGCACCCCCTCATTCTCTGTATTATCCCCGCACACCCTCATTCTCTATGTTATCCCCGCACCCCCTCAGTCTCTGTATTATCCCCGCACCCCCCTCATTCTCTATATTATCCCCACACCCCCTCATTCTCTGTGTTATCGCCGCACCCCCTCATTCTCTGTGTTATCCCCGCACCCCCTCACTCTCTATGTTATCCTCGCACCCCCTCAGTCTTTGTATTATCCCCACACCCCCTCATTCTCTGTATTATCCCCGCACCCCCTCATTCTCTATGTTATCCCCGCACCCCCTCAGTCTCTGTATTATCCCCGCACCCCCCTCAGTCTCTGTATTTCTCAGCACCTTCTATTTCTGCAGATCTTCTTCATCTCCCTTCTTGTGCCTCGGTTTCTATCTTCCTCTGTGTCCCCTCTGCCCCTTCTTCTCTTGCCCCCTCCATGTCCCCTGGTCCCCAATGTCTATGTCTTACAATGCACTCTGCAGCTGCCCCTCCTGTCTCTGTCCCCATCCTCTCCTTCTCTCTATTCAGGGTGTCCCTGTGTCACCGCCTGCACGGCTCCAGGTGACAGGGGGCGGCTGGGACCTGTCTTTCCTGCCCTCCCTCCTGCCCAGGACCCCTGAAGGAGGTGGACACTGGCACTCCCCGCCCAGCCTAGAAGACCACAGCCACGTCTGAAAGAGGCTCATTGTCCTGCGAGGAGGAGAGGAGGAGAGGTGAGTGTGACATGCGGGGGCAGGGCTGTGATCCTGGTATGAGGGGCACCACCACTGCATACAGACATACATTCTACAGGTACTGAATGCGCCCATGATCTTCCTATGTTTTGCTCTCCTGCAGTTATTATTTTTTGCCATCAGTCATTTTTTTCTATGTTGAAATATTTTACTTGGAACGACCATGCCGTCCTAATAGGAAACCTACATGCAGAAATGTGTGGGCGCTTCAGGTTTATGGTTTGACATGTGAGCTGACCGTTCGTGTCTTATGGACGCCTTCAACTGTTGTGGAACTACAACTCCCAGCACGCCCTACAATTACTTTACGCACCTATATAGCTTTGACATATTCCGCACCGCTTTTACGTGCTGTCCCCACTGGAGCCCAGGATCCAAATTCCTTCAGTCTGTCTTTGGAGACCCAGATGAAACCGGCAAACACGGGGAGAACATACAAACTCCAGGCAGATCTTGTCCTTGGTCAGATTGGAACCTAAGACACCGGTGCTGCCCAATTAGGCAAAATATATATTTAAAAAGTAATATATATATTATATATAAAATATAAATATTTGCCTCGAATGATGCTAATGTCTGTACAGCGCTGCGGAATATGTCAACGCTATATAAGGGAGTATAATAAATATATATATAGTTTTTAATCAGATTTAGGACCTTGCTCTGGTTGCTGCGGGGACTGCTGCCCTTTGATGTCCTGTTTGTGAATCCCCCCCTCTGTGTACAGTCCTTGGATTTGTGTCTGTTCTCACCTGTGTGTGAAGAGTTTATGTCGGTTGCTATTTGGCCACTGCACTAATTTACAGGATTTACAAGTAGATTAGATTGCAAGCTCCTAAGGGCATGAATCTGTCCGTGTATGCGTTGATCGTCAGGTGTGGTAACGCGTGCGATTCTGCATCACAGTAGGTGGTTGGGTGCTGTACTCGGCAGCTCCATGGAAGTGAATGGGGCGGTGGTCAGTCACACTCGGGGGACACATGGGCCCCCGGTCTGCTGATCAGTGGAGATCCCTTAAAGGGGTTGTCTTACTTCAGCACATGGCGTTTATCATGTAGACAAAGTTAAAGGGGTATTCTGGTTATAACAAGTTATCCACAGGATAAGGGTGACTGTCAGATTGGTGGGGGAACTACCGCTGGGACCCCTACGAGGAGAACAGGGGTTCCGTACCCTGTGTAGCCCCTCTAAAATGGACAGAGCAGCTGGTTGGAAACGCAAGCCGCCGCTCATTTCTTTCTTATGGGAGATAGGCAGGCTGACTAGCTGCTCCGTCCATTTCTGGGGGGCTCTATAGGGTATCGGGCCCACATTCTTGTGATTGGTGGTGGTCCCTGTGGTAGGATTCCTACCGATCTGATAGTTACAGGATAGGGGATAACTTGTTATAACCGGAATCCCCTTTTAATACAAGGCACTTACTAATGTATTGGGATTCTCCATGTTGCTGCCTTTGCTGGCTCAATTCATTTTTCCATCACATTATACATCGCTCACATGCAAAGGGTTACGACCACAGATACAAGGTGGTCAAGAAGGAAGCTGGTGTGCATGCATACCTAAGTGCGCTCCCACATTCCCACCCACCACAGAGGCCGGCATCTTTTCCTATAGTGTGCAGGCACGGCCACCACTGATGGATTGCAGGGTGGTCGTAACCCCTGGAAACTAACTGTGTATAATGTGATGGAAAAATGACTCCGGTCAGTAAAGGAAGCAATATGGACAATTACAATACATTAGTAAGTGCCTTGTGTTAATGTTGTCTACATCAGTGTTTCCCAACCAGTGTGCCTCCAGCTGTTGCAAAACTACAACTCCCAGCATGCCCGCACAGCCAAAGGCTGTCCGGGCATGCTGGGAGTTGTAGTTTTGCAACAGCTGGAGGCACACTGGTTGGGAAACACTGGTCTACATGATAAATGCCATTTGCTGAAGTGAGAGGACCCCTTTAAAGGTATGGGCACACTTGCTGAATACTCTGTGGAGTTTCCGCCTTTGAATTGTCTGTTGACAAGCAGCAAAGTAGCTGCAAAGAGAACGAGAATTTCAAAAATTCGGATTCGGAATCTGTACATAACATGACAGTCGGTATCAGGGAACTCATGCAGATTTTGCCAATGACCTGTGTCTAAATCCACGGCAGATCTTCTGCAACAAAACCTCACGTGGCCGCACCTTTAAGCTGACGACGGACATACCGGCCAACGTCCTTAATAATTAGTACTGGGGACAAAATGACTTCTTTGGGCAGAGATCTGTGCGGCGAATATTGTCTGTTAGAAACGTTTCTTCCGTTTTGCCTCATCTCTACTGTAAGAGCAGCTGTCCATGTGGAGCAATGCAAATAGAAAATGAATGACATAGACAGAGCCACCTGCCGTCCACATAATGCGGACAGTATGTCTATGTATCGTACGGTTAATCCGTTTATTCCCTGCTTTCTCTCGGGATATTACTTGGTTTTCTGCCACTCACACTCGGCAGTATGTGCCGGCTGCGGGTCATATATGTCTTCATTCACACTGGCGGCTGTGTGCTGGCAAGGTGCAGCGCTGATGTCTCCTCACCAGTTTCTATGAGCATACTGTATATAGTTTTGGTTCCCTATAGGGGGCCGCTGATCCGATGCTCGCAGTTGCCGCCTGCCGCGTCTCCTGGTCACCGTTGCAGTACCAGTTGCTAGCGCAGCATGCGGTGAATGCCGGGTACACAGAGACATGTCCTTCAGACCTAATGATGGGTGACGTGCCCCCCGTTCAGGGTTCTGCATGACTGCAGCGAGGTCACAGAACCTGATTCTTGGCCTGGTCGTTGCATTCGTCTCATGTAGCACACCACGGATGGGCCGCTTGTGGAGCAAAAAAGCGTGGCGGTGATAAAGAGAAACAGTCCAGCACGCCCCCCACGTGACAATCGAGAGATTCGCGGCGTGTTCTCGCCCAGAAAAGTCCACAACTGAAAGGAAGCGGCGTGCTTTATTACAAAAATAAAAAATCTTCTGAAAAAAGACTTGTTCCATCCGACTTTAGAGGTCTTAGCGGTAGAATAGATGAACAGATTTTTTTGTCCACATCCAATCCACATTTTTTTTCGGGTCGGATGCTGAAAGAAGATGCGGGCGGCAGACCGGTGCTCTCGACATCCGTATGTCCAGTCCGTGGCTTCACATAAAACACAGCATGTCCTATTCTTGTCCATTTTAGGATTGGACAGCGCTATGGAACAGACACGGCCGGTATCTGTGTTATGGGGATCCGCAATTCATGGACCGCAAAAAACATATACGGTCATGTGAATGAGCCCCAATGAAGTGTACATTGATTAATTCAAGTGTGCGATTAGCTGCCCATGTGATAATGGCCATAAATAAACACCTCTTATAGGTAAAGGGTAGAAAAACAAGTAAAACCATTAAGATTGGCACAATAGCGTAGGCGATGGACAGACCGCCATATATTCAGAAGTGTCAAATGTTATCAATATAAATTAAATCGATAAATTGTAGGAAAACATTGACAGGAAATAATATGTAGAACTAAATAACATAAGGGCTGTGCTCGGCTACTTTTGGCTCTCCCATAGAAATGAATGGAGGGCGGCTGCTCGTGCGCTCTCCTTCATTTTCTGGGCTCCAGGACCCGCACCTATCAGACATTGTGTATGAGATGACAATTGTGATAATTTAGACCCACGGGCTCGCTCACGTGTGTTCGGGGTCGAAATCCAGAAAGACTCGAGATCCAAGGGGCGGTGTTTGATGTCAGCGCTTCTGGGGGAGGATCTGACTCTTTCAATACCACATACCCCAAAAGACGCACGTTTTCCACCATGGCACACTTTGAAACGTTCATGTTTTTATTGAACACACCATGTAAACATTCACAGTGCAGGTGGAAAAAGTATGTGAACCCTTGGATTTAATAACTGGTTGAACCTCCTTTGGCAGCAATAACTTCAACCAAACGTTTCCTGTAGTTGCAGATCAGACGTGCACAGCGGTCAGGAGTAATTCTTGACCATTCCTCTTTACAGAACTGTTTCAGTTCAGCAATATTCTTGGGATGTCGGGTGTGAATCGCTTTCTTGAGGTCATGCCACAGCATCTCAATCGGGTTGAGGTCAGGACTCTGACTGGGCCGCTCCAGAAGGCGGATTGTCTTCTGTTTAAGCCATTCTGTTGTTGATTTACTTCTATGCTTTGGGTCGTTGTCCTGTTGCAACACCCATCTTCTGTTGAGCTTCAGCTGGTGGACAGATGGCCTTAAGTTCTCCTGCAAAATGTCTTGATAAACTTGGGAATTCATTTTTCCTTCGATGATAGCAATCCGTCCAGGCCCTGACGCAGCAAAGCAGCCCCAAACCATGATGCCCCCACCACCATACTTCACAGTTGGGATGAGGTTTTGAGGTTGGTGTGCTGTGCCTCTTTTTCTCCACACATAGTGTTGTGTGTTTCTTCCAAACAACTCAACTTTGGTTTCATCTGTCCACAGAATATTTTGCCAGTACTGCTGTGGAACATCCAGGTGCTCTTGTGCAGCAATGTTTTTTTTGGACAGCAGTGGCTTCCTCTGTGGTATTCTCCCATGAAATCCATTCTTGTTTAGTGTTTTACGTATCGTAGATTCGCTAACAGGGATGTTAGCATATGCCAGAGACTTTTGTAAGTCTTTAGCTGACACTCTAGGATTCTTCTTCACCTCATTGAGCAGTCTGCGCTGTGCTCTTGCAGTCATCTTTACAGGACGGCCACTCCTAGGGAGAGTAGCAGCAGTGCTGAACTTTCTCCATTTATAGACAATTTGTCTTACCGTGGACTGATGAACAGCAAGGCTTTTGGAGATACTTTAATAATCCTTTCCAGCTTTATACAAGTCAACAATTCTTAATCGTAGGTCTTCTGAGAGCTCTTTTGTGCGAGGCATCATTCACATCAGGCAATGCTTCTTGTGAAAAGCAAACACAGAACTGGTGTGTGTTTTTTATAGGGCAGCTGTAACCAACACCTCCAATCTCATCTCATTGATTGGACTCCAGTTGGCTGACACCTCACTCCAATTAGCTCTTGGAGATGTCATTAGTCTAGGGGTTCACATACTTTTTCCACCTGCACTGTGAATGTTTACATGGTGTGTTCAATAAAAACATGGTAACATTTAATTCTTTGTGTGTTATTGGTTTAAGCAGACTGTGATTGTCTATTGTTGGGACTTAGATGAAGATCAGATCACATTTTATGACCAATTTGTGCAGAAATCCATATCATTCCAAAGGGTTCACATATTTTTTCTTGCAACTGTATATCATATAAAGAGGACCCGTCCCCTCTCAGGACAGTTTTATTAACTACTTGCATTCCCCGCGTAATAATTCTGGAGCATCTATTCTTATGAATCTATGCTGTGCCGTTCTTTTTTTTATTTTTCCTAAAAGTTTAAGGATAAAGGTACAGAAGGGTGTTACCAGCTGGGGGGTGTCCCTGCATAATCTGCCACTGGCAACCCTCATTGGACAATGTAAAGCCTCATGCAGACGTCTGAGGAACACTGTCCGTGAGATACTGGACTGGCATTGCAGGAGCGCACGGCGTCATTGATGGCTATGCGGCTGTACGCTCCTGCAATGCCAGTCCGGTAATTCCATGGACGTCTGCATGAGGCTTAAGACTGCGCAGGGACCCCCCATCCCCCACCACTATACCTTTATCTGTAAACTTCTGGCAGTAATATGAGAAGAACGGCCCAACATGGAGTCGACGCAGAATACATTCATAAGCCTAAATGTCAGGGGTGGAGACAGGCCCTCTATACATGGTCTATAATACGCACTTTCAGGCGTCTGAGATAAGATAAGACTTCATTGTCACTGTAATTATTTACGACTAAATTTGCTGATTATGACATGATTAACAGCTATGTACAATGTTCACATTCCATATATCACACGTAAATACCAAAGTGCATACGTGCAATCCCGTCAGTGCTGGCCCCTTCCCCCACAGTATGTGCGACATAACCTATGAGGCACATTTTTTAGTCCTCCTCCTGGGTGGGCCTCTTCTGAGTTCGGGCCATAAAGCAGCCGCAATCCCTATAGCTAAGCCCCCTGCATAGCAACCAATCAGATTCCACCTTTCATTTTCAAAAAGAGCTCTAAAAAAAATGAAAGGTGGAATCTGATTGGTTGCTATGGGCAATTAAGCTCATAGCATTTTAATTGCAACCACTTTGGGTAAATGTTCCCCTATGTCCTTTAAACACAACCCTCCATCCATCCCCCCCAGTTCATCCCCAATAACCTGTGTTGCTCCCATGTTCATACTTGCCCGCATTACTGAGAAAAAGGATGTTCTAATATATGTAAATGAGCCTCTAGGAGCATCGGGGGGCGTCGCCGTTACACCCAGAGGCTCTGCTCTCTCTGCAACTGCCGCGCCCCCTGCACTTTGATTGACAGAACCAGGTGTGATGATGTTTACACTGTGTGGACCTGTCAATCAAAGTGGAGAGGGCGTGGCCTGTAGTCAGTGGGACGGCTTGTAAATACACCTGCTGTATCTGCCGGCATCGCTGTAAACGCTGAAGTCAGCCCGTATATGCCGAGCGCAACGCTGACCACTGCATATACGGGGCTCCCTCTGCCTCTCCTTCGGCAAGATGATCAGCAGATACATAAGAAAAATATGGCGACATTATGGAGACATAAAAACATGATTTCTATTTTTTAAATGCATTATTATGTAAAACTGAAAATTTTTTAAATATACACTGTAAATATTTAGTATTGTCGTATCCGTAACAACCTGCTCTTTAAAAATATCACATGATCTGTCGTGTCAGGTCAGTGCCATAAAAAACAGGAAACAAACATTGTGCCAGAACAACCATTTTTTGGCTACCTTGTCTCACAAAAAAGTATAATGTTGAGCGATCAAAAATCATATGTACCGCAAAATAGTACCAATAAAACTGTCATATTATCGCCTAGTTTCCAAAATGAGGTCACTTTTTGGTAGTTTCTACTGCAGGGGTGCATCAGGGGGCTTCAAATGCGATATGGCAACTTGAAATTATCCCAGTGAAATCTGCCTTGCAAAATCCATATGTTGTTCCTTTCCTTCTGCGCCCTGCCGTGTGCCCGTACAACAGTTTACGACCACATATGGGGTGTTTCTGTAAACTGCAGAATCAGGGTAATAATTATTGAGTTTTGTTAGGCTGTTAACCCTTGCTGCCTTACAGGGAAAAAAATGAATTAAAATGAAAAATCTGCAAAAACAAGTGAAATTTTGAAACTTCTCCTCTATTTTCCCTTAAAGGGGTTATCTAATCTTTCAAAAAAAGGCCCCCATATGCCAGGCCCCCCAACTTACCAATATACTTACCGCCACTGCTGCTTCTCCCCGTGCCTGGATGAAAACATCCGGTGTTGGGGGTGGGGGGGGGGGGGGGGCAGCCAATGGCAGGCGGGGACGAGGAGGCTAGTTCCCGTCTGCCATTGGCTGCCCCCCCCGACATCAGATGTTTTTATCCGTGCACGGGGAGAAGCAGCAGTGGCGGTGCGGGGACCAGGAGCGGTGCAGGGAGCGAGGACGCAGGTAAGTAGATTCAGCGTGGGGGCGCCCGGTATATGGGGAGCCTTTTTTTTAGGATTGGATAACCCCTTTAATTTTTGTGGAACACCTAAAGAATTAACAAAGTTTGTAAAATCAGTTTTGAATAGTTTGAGGGGTGTAGTTTCCAAAATGGGGCCATTTATGAGTGTTTTCTATGAAATAAGCCCCTCAAAGTGACTTCATAACTGAATTATAGAAACATAGAATGTGTCGGCAGATAAGAACCATTTGGCCCATCCAGTCTGCCCAATATACTGAATACTATGGATAGCCCCCGGCCCTATCTTATATGAAGGATGGCCTTATGCCTATCCCATGCATGCTTAAACCCCTTCACTGTATTTGCAGCTACCACTTCTGCAGGAAGGCTATTCCATGCATCCACTACTCTCTCCCCTCTGTCTCGTCTTTCTTCCAAGCTAGACGAGATTGGTCCTTTAATTAAAAATTTTCAAAGTTGCATCTAAAACTATCCTCTTACACCCCAAAAAATAAAATTACATTTACAAAACGATGCCAACATAAAGTAGACATATGGGAAATGTGAAGTAATAACCATTTTATGAGGTATCACTATCTGTCTTAAAAGCTGGGAATATTGAAATTTTGAAAAGGGCGAATTTTTTACATTTTTGGTAAATTTTGGATTATTTTTATTTTACAAATAAAGGTGAAATATATTGACTCAAATTTACCACCGTCGTGAAGTACAATGTGTCACGAGAAAACGATCTCAGAATGACTTGGATAAGTAAAAGTGTTACAAAGCCATTACCACAAAGGGACATATGCCAGATTTCCAAAATTTGTCCTGGTCCTTAAATGGCTCGGCACTGAAGGGGTTAAGTATGACACAAACGATGGCATGCCAAATAAATGGCAGATGATCAGTATCTGCCGTACCATGTAATGTGCGAATATTTGGCCCCTTCTTTTGGAGAAAAAATTCAACGATTGTCAAAAGAGAAATCCTGTCAGTTGTTGGCAAAGTGCAGCGCTGATGTCATCTCTCTTCAGCTCTGCTGACATATATAGTTTTGGTTCCCTATAGGGGGCCGCTGATCCGATGCTCGCAGTTGCCGCCTGCCGCGTCTCCTGGTCACCGTTGCAGTACCAGTTGCTAGCGCAGCATGCGGTGAATGCTGGGTACACAGAGACATGTCCTCCAGACCTAATGATAGGTGACGTGCCCCCCGTTCAGGGTTCTGCATGACTGCAGCGAGGTCACAGAACCTGATTCTTGGCCTGGTCGCTGCATTCGTCTCATGTAGCACACCACGGATGGGCCGCTTGTGGAGCAAATCTATCTATCTATCTATCTATCTATTATCTATCTATTATCTATCTATCTATCTATCTATCTATTATCTATCTATCTCATATCTATCTATCTATTATCTATCTATTATCTATCTATCTATCTATCTATCTATTATCTATCTATTATCTATCTATCTATCTATTATCTATCTATCTATCTATCTCATATCTATCTATCTCCTATCTATCTATCTCCTATCTATTATCTCTCTATCTCATTTCTATCTGTTATCTATCTATCTATTATCTATCTATCTATCTATCTATCTATCTATCTATCTATCTATCTATCTATCTATCTATCTATTATCTATCTATCTCATATCTATCTATCTATCTATCTATTATCTATCTATCTATCTATCTATCTATCTATTATCTATCTATCTCATATCTATCTATCTATCTATCTATTATCTATCTATCTATCTCATATCTATCTATTATCTATCTATCTATCTATCTCATATCTATCTATCTATTATCTATCTATTATCTATCTATCTATCTCCTATCTATTATCTCTCTATCTCATATCTATCTGTTATCTATCTATTATCTATCTCATTTCTATCTGTTATCTATCTATCTATTATCTATTATCTATTTATCTATCTATCTATCTATCTATCTAATATCTATCTATCTATCTATTATCTATCTCATTTCTATCTGTTGCAAATATTGATATTAATGTGGGTCCAGCGCTCCCCCCTCTGCTGAGTCCTGTATATATGTCAGTGCAGGGGCGGACTGGCCATAGACCTTACAGGGATATTTTCCCGGTGGGCTGATGCCCATGGGGCCGCCTGAGCCCTCCTTACGGCCACCTCTGCCTACTCGTGTTGCCCCACCTTCTATTAGTTTGGAGCCGCCTACAATATGGGGCCACTTGTACCTTTTTTCAAGGGCCACTTTGAGCTCCCAGTCCGCCCCTGTGCAGAAGTTGTTCTTGAAGTTGTCCTGTATCTAGAAACACCTCAGTGACTGAGATAAGACAGGACCGCTGTCATAAAAACAGAGCAATGAATGGCCTACAATATAGTCAGTGACATCAGAGGATGGGGGGGGGGGGGATAGCAAGAGAAAGGTGGAGAGGTATAAAACACCGGAGCTGAGCGTCCTTCCTTGCACTGAAGACTTGTCCTGGTTTGGTCCCGGATCTCGCGGCGTCCACGTGAGTGCGAGGTGTCTGCCTCATTTCCTTCTATTTTAAGAAGCTGTTGTCGTTGTGTTCTGTGCGTCTTTCGTTACCTTCTTCTTCTGTACGTCGTTGTGACTCTTTTCATCACATTAACCTCCCTTCAATAAGTTCTGTCTTGTCTTCTTGAGAAATCCATGTGCGAAGCTTGAAGCACATAGGGGGTCATCTATTATCCAGAACCACGCCTATATTAGGCACATTTTCAGCGCAGATTGTGGCGCAACGGTTAGTTGTGCTGCAATCTGCGACTTTTCCCCGCTCACATATAAAAAAGTTGATGTGGCATGGAAGGGGACAGCGGGCCGTCTCACTCATCATTTTCTGGCTGCCTTGGTAACCGATCGGAGCCCCGCAATTTCACTGCTGGGGCTCCGATCGGAAGCTGCCACTGCCACCAATGAAAACACTGAGGGGGGGCCTGTGGCCACTGCCACCAATGAAAACACTGAGGGGGGGGGCCCTGTGGCCACTGCCACCAATGAATATAATTAACTCCTAAATACAAATGTACGTGGCGGGTGCATGAGGCCGGTCAACATTGATCACGGCACCTGAGGGGTTAATTGACAGGGTTCGGCGGGATCTGTGTACATTTGTATTTAGAGGTTAATTATATTCATCGGTGGCCAGTGGCAGCCCCTCCCCTCTCTTTTCATTGGTTGCAGTGGCGGCCGCATCACAATGGGGAGGGAGGGACTGATGAGAACATGGTGCGCACCAAGAGCAGTGCGCAGTAGTGCAGCCTCGTATCGGATAACAGCAAATCTTGCTATCATATCGATCCAGGTGCAAAAGTATTGATTGGGTATTGAAAGTTCAATACCCGGTGCAACCCTAATATGAACGGTCACTGTGTAATGCCTCATTTCCCCTCCGGAGGTGCTGCAGAGAAACTGAACACTTACTGCCTAATGATCGTCATACTGCCTAATGATCGTCATGCTGCCTAATGATCGTCATGCTGCCTAATGATCGACATACTGCCTAATGATCGTCATGCTGCCTAATGATCGTCATGCTGCCTAATGATCGACATGCTGCCTAATGATGGACATGCTGCCTAATGATCGACATGCTGCCTAATGATCGACATGCTGCCTAATGATCGACATGCTGCCTAATGATCGACATGCTGCCTAATGATCGTCATGCTGCCTAATGATCGACATGCTGCCTAATGATCGACATGCTGCCTAATGATCGTCATGCTGCCTAATGATCGTCATGCTGCCTAATGATCGACATACTGCCTAATGATCGACATGCTGCCTAATGATCGACATGCTGCCTAATGATCGTCATGCTGCCTAATGATCGACATGCTGCCTAATGATCGACATGCTGCCTAATGATCGACATGCTGCCTAATGATCGTCATGCTGCCTAATGATCGTCATGCTGCCTAATGATCGACATACTGCCTAATGATCGACATACTGCCTAATGATCGACATGCTGCCTAATGATCGACATGCTGCCTAATGATCGTCATGCTGCCTAATGATCGACATGCTGCCTAATGATCGACATGCTGCCTAATGATCGACATGCTGCCTAATGATCGTCATCCTGCCTAATGATCGTCATGCTGCCTAATGATCGACATACTGCCTAATGATCGACATACTGCCTAATGATCGTCATGCTGCCTAATGATCGTCATGCTGCCTAATGATCGACATGCTGCCTAATGATCGACATGCTGCCTAATGATCGTCATGCTGCCTAATGATCGTCATGCTGCCTAATGATCGACATACTGCCTAATGATCGACATACTGCCTAATGATCGTCATGCTGCCTAATGATCGACATACTGCCTAATGATCGTCATGCTGCCTAATGATCGACATACTGCCTAATGATCGACATACTGCCTAATGATGGACATGCTGCCTAATGATCGTCATGCTGCCTAATGATCGACATGCTGCCTAATGATCGTCATGCTGCCTAATGATCGACATACTGCCTAATGATCGACATACTGCCTAATGATCGACATACTGCCTAATGATCGACATGCTGCCTAATGATCGTCATGCTGCCTAATGATCGACATGCTGCCTAATGATCGACATGCTGCCTAATGATCGACATGCTGCCTAATGATCGTCATCCTGCCTAATGATCGTCATGCTGCCTAATGATCGACATGCTGCCTAATGATCGACATACTGCCTAATGATCGACATACTGCCCAATGATCGTCATGCTGCCTAATGATCGTCATGCTGCCTAATGATCGACATGCTGCCTAATGATCGACATGCTGCCTAATGATCGTCATGCTGCCTAATGATCGTCATGCTGCCTAATGATCGACATACTGCCTAATGATCGACATGCTGCCTAATGATCGTCATGCTGCCTAATGATCGACATGCTGCCTAATGATCGTCATGCTGCCTAATGATCGACATACTGCCTAATGATCGACATACTGCCTAATGATGGACATGCTGCCTAATGATCGTCATGCTGCCTAATGATGGACATGCTGCCTAATGATCGACATGCTGCCTAATGATCCACATGCTGCCTAATGATCGTCATGCTGCCTAATGATCGACATACTGCCTAATGATCGACATACTGCCTAATGATCGACATGCTGCCTAATGATCGACATGCTGCCTAATGATCGCCATGCTGCCTAATGATCGCCATGCTGCCTAATGATCGACATGCTGCCTAATGATCCACATGCTGCCTAATGATCGACATACTGCCTAATGATGGACATACTGCCTAATGATCGACATACTGCCTAATGATGGACATACTGCCTAATGATGGACATGCTGCCTAATGATCGACATACTGCCTAATGATCGTCATGCTGCCTAATGATCGACATACTGCCTAATGATGGACATACTGCCTAATGATCGACATACTGCCTAATGATGGACATGCTGCCTAATGATCGTCATGCTGCCTAATGATCGACATGCTGCCTAATGATCGACATGCTGCCTAATGATCCACATGCTGCCTAATGATCGTCATGCTGCCTAATGATCGACATACTGCCTAATGATCGACATACTGCCTAATGATCGACATGCTGCCTAATGATCGACATGCTGCCTAATGATGGACATGCTGCCTAATGATCGCCATGCTGCCTAATGATCGACATACTGCCTAATGATCCACATGCTGCCTAATGATCGACATACTGCCTAATGATGGACATACTGCCTAATGATCGACATACTGCCTAATGATGGACATACTGCCTAATGATGGACATGCTGCCTAATGATCGACATGCTGCCTAATGATCGACATACTGCCTAATGATCGACATGCTGCCTAATGATCGACATACTGCCTAATAATGGACATGGTGCCTAATGATGGACATGCTGCCTAATGATGGACATGCTGCCTAATGATGGACATACTGCCTAATGATCGTCATGCTGCCTAATGATCGACATACTGCCTAATGATCGTCATGCTGCCTAATGATCGTCATGCTGTCTAATGATCGACATACTGCCTAATGATCGACATGCTGCCTAATGATCGACATGCTGCCTAATGATCGACATGCTGCCTAATGATCGACATACTGCCTAATGATCCACATGCTGCCTAATGATCGACATACTGCCTAATGATCCACATGCTGCCTAATGATGGACATACTGCCTAATGATGGACATACTGCCTAATGATCCACATGCTGCCTAATGATCGTCATGCTGCCTAATGATCGACATGCTGCCTAATGATCGACATGCTGCCTAATGATCGACATACTGCCTAATGATCGACATGCTGCCTAATGATCGACATACTGCCTAATAATGGACATGGTGCCTAATGATGGACATGCTGCCTAATGATGGACATGCTGCCTAATGATGGACATACTGCCTAATGATCGTCATGCTGCCTAATGATCGACATACTGCCTAATGATCGTCATGCTGCCTAATGATCGTCATGCTGTCTAATGATCGACATACTGCCTAATGATCGACATGCTGCCTAATGATCCACATGCTGCCTAATGATCGACATACTGCCTAATGATCCACATGCTGCCTAATGATGGACATACTGCCTAATGATGGACATACTGCCTAATGATCCACATGCTGCCTAATGATCGTCATGCTGCCTAATGATCGACATGCTGCCTAATGATCGACATGCTGCCTAATGATCGCCATGCTGCCTAATGATCGACATACTGCCTAATGATCCACATGCTGCCTAATGATCGACATGCTGCCTAATGATGGACATGCTGCCTAATGATGGACATGCTGCCTAATGATGGACATGCTGCCTAATGATGGACATGCTGCCTAATGATCGTCATGCTGCCTAATGATCGTCATGCTGCCTAATGATCGACATGCTGCCTAATGATCGACATGCTGCCTAATGATCGCCATGCTGCCTAATGATCGACATACTGCCTAATGATCCACATGCTGCCTAATGATCGTCATGCTGCCTAATGATGGACATGCTGCCTAATGATGGACATACTGCCTAATGATCGTCATGCTGCCTAATGATCGACATACTGCCTAATGATCGTCATGCTGACTAATGATCGACATACTGCCTATGCCTAATGATCGTCATACTGCCTAATGATCGACATACTGCCTAATGATCGTCATAATGCCTAATGATCGACATAATGCCTAATGATCGTCATACTGCCTAATGATTGACAGAATCCTTATAGCCATGTAAGAAAAATACATTCTATTGGCGTGTCTACTTTCAGCGTGTCTCAGCATGGAATCCCCATTGTGAGGGCCTGAGATATTTACTGATGATCGTTAGTTGAATTGGTCTAATATGGCCGCTTTTCCATTGTGAGAAGGGTTTACTGGCTGATTGCATGATGTCCTGCTGATGGGACCTCCAGCGATCGGCTGCAGTCGACAGGGGGGATATGTCAGCAGTGGTTCTATTTCCCTGCAGCGCCACCACAGGGGAAACAAAGCATTACACGCTGGTTATTGATCTCAATGGGTTGTCCATGTAATGCTTAGAAGACTTGGGTCTTCCAGTGCGAAAGACACTCTTTGCCAATGAAATCGGTGGCTTTTTATTATGAATGTGCAAGATTTCATTTTTACCGAGATCTTAAATAGTTTGGCCAAATCTGTATCGACTATATTCTCCTCTGATACCACAAGACCTAAAATATTAAGTTGGACTTAGACAATAGATGGATATCCTCTGCACCTGATGATTTCATAGGAATGGGCCAACCATCTGATGGATATGAAGACTATTGGCGGAAATAAGGATCAGGCTGTTGGACTTCAACGTGTCTGATCCTTTTGTTCTTGGAGATAAGACGTTGCCAGAGGACTTACTTACCTCTCCCTACTGAGGACACACGCACGCTCGGCTGAGCAGAGCACATATGTGTATGAGGGTGGGGAGAGATGGCGGTCAGCCAGAGGAGCATTTGGTTGGCTGCTATCTAATGTGTGTGGCCAGCCTTAATGGGCGCCCCATCATTGGCCTAATGGGTGACATAGGGATTGTACCCATTAGGGACAGGGACTGATCAAAGTGATAATCTGTGAATATGGAGGTGCTATATACATAGGAATAGAAATGAAATCTAGAGTCAGTGCTGTAGATGACATAAATCCATGTTGTCCCCGGCATCGTTGGTTGGGGGGGGGGGGGGGGATCAGCTTACGGACATTCCCCTGTGCCATCTATTGGTGTGTATTAATGATGTGACCAAATCGCAGCCCAGACTATAACCCTCACCAATCCAGATTGCGGCCCTTCTGTCTAACACTTTGAACCCATCATGTACGGCATTTCTCATGATGTTACAGAGCGAGGAGGCCTACAGAACTTGGCCGAGCATGCATGTGTTGTAATTGGGCAGCACGGTGGCTCAGTGGTTAGCACTGGTGCCTTGCATCGCAGGGGTCCGACCATGGACTACATCTGCCTGAAGTTTGTATGTTCTCCCCATGTTTGGGTGGGTTTCCATTGGGTTCACTGGTTTCCTCCCAAGACCTTAGATTATGAGCCCCATTGGGGACAGTGACGCTAAAGCGCTGTGGAATATGTCACCGCTATATAAGTGTATCAAATAAAATAATTAATAATTGGGAGAGGGGAAAAGGCTGTCGGACACCTCTGGTGGCGGCTTATCTCTCAACGAACAATAGGATCGGGCATGTTGAAATTGAACGCGTTTGTCCTTTCTCCCCCCTGGCATTGGGAGGACCCCATACACATTAGATGGTCAACCGATCCCACGGAGATTGGCTGGTTTGGCCGTCCTATTTATGGCATTGTCCTTCGTTCCTCCAATATCACAGGTCATGGGAGAGATGGCACGCCCTCATGCGCATAAGACAGTCGCCCCTTCCGACGAGATTTCTAAGTTGGTCTGACGTTAATCTAAGGTGCAGGGGCATCTTAACGGGAGGTGGAAATGTTCTCCACCTGACCACATACTTCTAGACAATAGACTCTTTTTATGGCTGCAGTGAGTCACTCGTCAGCTCTTGTGTCGGCAACAGTCGGGTTTGCCTTAGACTTCCAGCCTCCCATAGGTAACCCACACTACACAAGGGCCCGCTTCCATGGACCTTAGAAATGCTATCCCCTCATCTCCATGGAGGGTGTTTAGGCTGCCATGCAACCCTCAAAAAGACCAACCCCGCAGGAGGTTTAGTTTCTGCTGCGCATTCTTGTCTTTATGTCAAAAGCTCACGGAAGGCTTGCTTGGTAAAATTAGGTTTGCGTCCCCTTTAATCGTGTAATTACTGTAAATTGGGGACGTGCATGGAGGCAGCGGCCTGGCACTAGTGCAAAATGATGTTAACATGCAGAGAATCAATCAGAGAAGTATTAAGAGGAATAATAGATGGCGTACATAATATCTGGTTGCACAATTATCCAATGTGCATCTAACAAGCTTTGCTGTCACACCAGATGTTGACTAGGTGGACCAAAGCATAGAAGAACATCATCTCCCATACTTCTATTGTCCAAGGGCATCAGGTTCAGGGGGTGCACCTGTGGAGTGTGTTACTATAAAGATCTAAAGCCCAGGACTATGAGGAAATCATTATGCAAAGAAATGTAGAGGGAAAACCATAATGGCCCCCTTGCTATATAGGGTATCAGCATATTATTGGGTCCATACCAGCACCAGCCCGATTCATAGGATATGTGCTCATTAAGGCCATCGGGACGTTTAGTTTTCCAACGAAAAATCCATCAAGCTTCCTTTTTAAGAAGACTTCGGTCAAAGTCACCTCCTCTTGGGGATGGCCTGACAACCTCAATGCCCTGGAACCAACCTAATTGCACCTGGGTCTCCATTGTGGCGTTCAACCAGATGGCGGGCCACAGATGAGTCCGCTTCATTCCTGACATCATTGAGGTGCTCCCCAATTCTTCTCCTAAACTCTCTTAGGGTCTTTCCCACATACTGGACTCCACAACTCCAAGTGACCAAATACACCGACTGATAAAGGTCCTGATGTCCTACGTCAGACCAGTGCATGGACTTTGAAAGGTGCTACCTTTTTTGATAGCCCCACATGCAATTCAACGGCTACACCGGTAAGTACCGCGCATCGAGCTGGTTATCCAATCAGGAGTATGAGGAATGGGTTCCTGGAAACTATGGACCAGACGATCCTTTATATTGCATCCTCGCCGATAGGTAGTGTCACCCACCAGATGCCCAATATCAGGATCTGCCTGTAAAGTGGCTCTCCAGCGAGGTGTTCCAAAAGGCCAGTATTTGCGCCTTCGTAGTAAATAGTACAGATGTATGTGTTTTTTTTTTTACATGGTTTTCATGCAGATTTTCTGCATACAAGTATTCAATGTGTGCTACGATCAGTGACGTTCTAAGGACTATCGAAAGTAGTCGGAATTTACCTCCTGACTCATTTTGCTCCCCTATGCTTTACAGTGCAGCACTGCTTGTCCACACTAGATGTTGTGTATAAGCACAAGGTCAAATCCAAGCTCAGCAGTAAGTCAAAAGCCGATTCCCGTTAAAGGAGTTTTCCCAGGAAAAACACTTAAAGGGAATGTGTAATCATATAATAATCAGGTTTAAACATATATTTTTAGATTTATATATTTTTTTTTAATTTACAGTGTCAAAATCTATATTTAAAAAAAAATTATAGACTTTTGCAATTTTCGCTCTGGCCAGAATAATAGGTTGTGATTTCCTGTTGTGCAAAGGTAACTTTTCAGTAGCTGTTCTCATTGCCGCCCCTACAGAAGGCCAAGCACTGTAGGGGCCACAGTATTTGGGCCCCTACCGATCAGACACTGTCCTGTGGTTAGGTGATAAGTGTTTATCCTTTGAAAACCCCTTTAAGGGAATTCAGCTTTTGACATTGACTGACGACATAAGGTTTGATCTTGCACACAGCAGCCAATGTGTAAATGCAGTGCTGCAGTGTAAAGCATAAAGGAGGAAGATGATTCAATTCTATTACAGATTATTAGATACCTGCTACACATTCATTCTAATGCTGGTCATACACACCTTCATTTGGCTGACAGCTCTCTCTCCTAACCCTGCCATGCACGTACGGCTCGGCTGGGGATGCATGTGTCCTGTTTTCTCTAAGAAGAAAATGATTGGGGATGTTAAAATCCAACATGCCCAACCCTTCGCTCCCCCGACAACTGATGCCGTGGGAGAGTCGAGACCCCCATACATATTACATGGCCATCCGACATTCATCTAATGTGCCCGGCCAGCTTAAAGGGGTTGTCTCATGAAAAATATTCTAGTATTTACAGTTTTCATACCGGCCCCTGGATCTGAATAATTTTGTAATTGCATGTAATTAAAAATGTATTATAGCCACTGAGTTATTCAATCAGATTTGTCTATATAGCGCCACCTGCTGTTTGCTCTTTTTCTAATTTCTCTGTCCTGCTCACTGAGATGGTCGCACATGCTCAGTTCCATCCTTCAACTGCCACCAGCTGCAGCAGAAAGGACACGCCCTCTGAGAATGGAAATGCCACCTGAGCTTCCAGCTTGAAATAAATCTAGCAGAGCAAATAGAGCAATAAATGAGGAGATCTCTGGATCCATGTGAGGTCCAGGGCTGGTCCTAGCTTTGTTAGAAAGAGACTGCCATGGACTAGATGATGTCTGATTTTCATTTTATACATTAATGATTGGAATACCCCTTTAACCACTTCCCGCAACTGTAACGCCGAAAGGCGTCATTGCGGCGGCTCCCCCAGGCTACGCTAACGCCAATAGGCGTCATCTCGCGTGAGCCGAGATTTCCTGTGAACGCGCGCACACAGGCGCGCGCGCTCACAGGAACGGAAGGTAAGAGAGTTGATCTCCAGCCTGCCAGCGGCGATCGTTCGCTGGCAGGCTGGAGATGTGTTTTTTTTAACCCCTAACAGGTATATTAGACGCTGTTTTGATAACAGCGTCTAATATACCTGCTACCTGGTCCTCTGGTGGTCCCCTTTGTTTGGATCGACCACCAGAGGACACAGGTAGCTCAGTAAAGTAGCACCAAGCACCACTACACTACACTACACCCCCCCCCCCCGTCACTTATTAACCCCTTATTAGCCCCTGATCACCCCATATAGACTCCATGATCACCCCCCTGTCATTGATCACCCCCCTGTCATTGATCACCCCCCTGTAAAGCTCCATTCAGACGTCCGCATGATTTTTACGGATCCACTGATAGATGGATCGGATCCGCAAAACGCATCCGGACGTCTGAATGAAGCCTTACAGGGGCGTGATCAATGACTGTGGTGATCACCCCATATAGACTCCCTGATCACCCCCCTGTCATTGATTACCCCCCTGTCATTGATTACCCCCCTGTAAAGCTCCATTCAGACGTCCGCATGATTTTTACGGATCCACTGATAGATGGATCGGATCCGCAAAACGCATCCGGACGTCTGAATGAAGCCTTACAGGGGCATGATCAATGACTGTGGTGATCACCCCATATAGACTCCCTGATCACCCCCCTGTAAAGCTCCATTCAGATGTCCGCATGATTTTTACGGATGCACTGATAGATGGATCGGATCCGCAAAACGCATCCGGACGTCTGAATGAAGCCTTACAGGGGCATGATCAATGATTGTGGTGATCACCCCATATAGACTCCCTGATCACCCCCCTGTCATTGATTACCCCCCTGTCATTGATCACCCCCCTGTAAAGCTCCATTCAGATGTCCGCATGATTTTTACGGATGCACTGATAGATGGATCGGATCCGCAAAACGCATCCGGACGTCTGAATGAAGCCTTACAGGGGCGTGATCAATGACTGTGGTTATCACCCCATATAGACTCCCTGATCACCCCCCTGTCATTGATTACACCCCTGTCATTGATTACCCCCCTGTAAAGCTCCATTCAGACGTCCGCATGATTTTTACGGATCCACTGATAGATGGATCGGATCCGCAAAACGCATCCGGACGTCTGAATGAAGCCTTACAGGGGCATGATCAATGACTGTGGTGATCACCCCATATAGACTCCCTGATCACCCCCCTGTCATTGATTACCCCCCTGTAAAGCTCCATTCAGATGTCCGCATGATTTTTACGGATGCACTGATAGATGGATCGGATCCGCAAACGCATCCGGACGTCTGAATGAAGCCTTACAGGGGCATGATCAATGACTGTGGTGATCACCCCATATAGACTCCCTGATCACCCCCCCTGTCATTGATCACCCCCCCTCTGTAAGGCTGCATTCAGTCTTTTTTTTGGCCCAAGTTAGCGGAATTATTATTTTTTTTTTCTTACAAAGTCTCATATTCCACTAACTTGTGTCAAAAAATAAAATCTCACATGAACTCACCATACCCCTCACGGAAACCAAATGCGTAAAATTTTTTAGACATTTATATTCCAGACTTCTTCTCACGCTTTAGGGCCCCTAGAATGCCAGGGCAGTATAAATACCCCACATGTGACCCCATTTCGGAAAGAAGACACCCCAAGGTATTCCGTGAGGGGCATATTGAGTCCATGAAAGATTGAAATTTTTGTCCCAAGTTAGCGGAACGGGAGACTTTGTGAGAAAAAAAATTAAAAATATCAATTTCCGCTAACTTGTGCCAAAAAAAAAAAATTTCTATGAACTCGCCATGCCCCTCATTGAATACCTTGGGGTGTCTTCTTTCCAAAATGGGGTCACATGTGGGGTATTTATACTGCCC
Organism: Bufo bufo; assembly: GCF_905171765.1. Lineage (NCBI taxonomy): Eukaryota > Metazoa > Chordata > Amphibia > Anura > Bufonidae > Bufo > Bufo bufo. The sequence goes on along the minus strand of NC_053398.1, from coordinate 141,469,223 downwards.
TGGCATTCTAGGGGCCCCAAAGCGTGAGAAGAAGTCTGGTATCCAAATGTCTAAAAATGCCCTCCTAAAAGGAATTTGGGCACCTTTGCGCATCTAGGCTGCAATAAAGTGTCACACATCTGGTATCGCCGTACTCAGGAGAAGTTGGGGAATGTGTTTTGGGGTGTCATTTTACATATACCCATGCTGGGTGAGAGAAATATCTTGGTCAAATGCCAACTTTGTATAAAAAAATGGTAAAAGTTGTCTTTTGCCAAGATATTTCTCTCACCCAGCAAGGGTATATGTAAAATGACACCCCAAAACACATTCCCCAACTTCTCCTGAATACGGCGATACCACATGTGTGACACTTTTTTGCAGCCTAGGTGGGCAAAGGGGCCCATATTCCAAAGAGCACCTTTAGGATTTCACAGGTCATTTACCTACTTACCACACATTAGGGCCCCTGGAAAATGCCAGGGCAGTATAACTACCCCACAAGTGACCCCATTTTGGAAAGAAGACACCCCAAGGTATTCCGTGAGGGGCATGGCAAGTTCCTAGAATTTTTTATTTTTTGTCACAAGTTAGTGGAAAATGCTGATTTTTTTTTTTTTTTCATACAAAGTCTCATTTTCCACTAACTTGTGACAAAAAATAAAAAATTCTAGGAACTTGCCATGCCCCTCACGGAATACCTTGGGGTCTCTTCTTTCCAAAATGGGGTCACTTGTGGGGTAGTTATACTGCCCTGGCATTCTAGGGGCCCGAATGTGTGGTAAGGAGTTTGAAATCAAATTCTGTAAAAAATGACCTGTGAAATCCGAAAGGTGCTCTTTGGAATATGGGCCCCTTTGCCCACCTAGGCTGCAAAAAAGTGTCACACATCTGGTATTGCCGTACTCAGGAGAAGGTGGGGAATGTGTTTTGGGGTGTCATTTTACATATACCCATGCTGGGTGAGAGAAATATCTTGGCAAAAGACAACTTTTCCCATTTTTTTTATACAAAGTTGGCATTTGACCAAGATATTTATCTCACCCAGCATGGGTATATGTAAAATGACACCCCAAAACACATTCCTCAACTTCTCCTGAGTACGTAGATACCAGATGTGTGACACTTTTTTGCAGCCTAGGTGGGCAAAGGGGCCCATATTCCAAAGAGCACCTTTCGGATTTCACAGGTCATTTTTTACAGAATTTGATTTCAAACTCCTTACCACACATTTGGGCCCCTAGAATGCCAGGGCAGTATAACTACCCCACAAGTGACCCCATTTTGGAAAGAAGAGACCCAAGGTATTTCGTGATGGGCATAGTGAGTTCATAGAAGTTTTTATTTTTTGTCACAAGTTAGTGGAATATGAGACTTTGTAGGAAAAAAAATAAAATAAAAAAAAATCATCATTTTCCGCTAACTTGTGACAAAAAATAAAAAGTTCTATGAACTCACTATGCCCATCAGCGAATACCTTAGGGTGTGTACTTTCAGAAATGGGGTCATTTGTGGGGTGTTTGTACTGTCTGGGCATTGTAGAACCTCAGGAAACATGACAGGTGCTCAGAAAGTCAGAGCTGCTTCAAAAAGCGGAAATTCACATTTTGTACCATAGTTTGTAAACGCTATAACTTTTACCCAAACCATTTTTTTTTTACCCAAACATTTTTTTTTTATCAAAGACATGTAGAACTATAAATTTAGAGCAAAATTTCTATATGGATCTCGTTTTTTTTTGCAAAATTTTACAACTGAAAGTGAAAAATGTCATTTTTTTGCAAAAAAATCGTTAAATTTCGATTAATAACAAAAAAAGTAAAAATGTCAGCAGCAATGAAATACCACCAAATGAAAGCTCTATTAGTGAGAAGAAAAGGAGGTAAAATTCATTTGGGTGGTAAGTTGCATGACCGAGCAATAAACGGTGAAAGTAGTGTAGTGCCGATTTGTAAAAAAGGGCCTGGTCTTTAGGGGGGTATAAACCTGTGGTCCTTAAGTGGTTAAGACTCATCAGTGATTTGGTTCCCATCTTCATAGGGTATGTCAACCTAAAAAAAACAAAAAACGAATCAAGTTCGCAAATGGTCCTGATTGAAAAGACAATCGGGCCCCATCTGATTTCTAGCTATGATTACGTCCATCCTTCTATTAGGGAGTCATCTGAACTGTGCCGCCATCTGCCAGTATTAGTAATAATGTTCACAAATGTACGCCATACAGTCATGAAGTGTTTACTGCGCGTCTCTGGCCTGGTTCACAGGCCGATGCTGCCCCCATGTGGTAGAGGTGAAGAACTGCAACCGCCTGATTGAAAAGCATGGCAAGAATTTAGCTGTTGAGTGCGACATACCTACTGGTGCGTGTGGACTCTAGGATCACACATACAAAGACCCGTCTGTGTGTCCTAACATGTCATCGTGTATCCGCAATGGGGAACTAAAAATACCGGACGTACAAAGAAATAATCCTTAAAGGGCATCTGTCAGCAGATTTGTCCCTGACACTGGCTGACCTGTTCCATGAGCGCTTGGCAGCTGAAGGCATCTGTGTTGGTCCCATGTTCATATGTGTCCGCATCGCTGAGAACAATGATGTTTTAATATATGCAAATGAGCCTCTAGGAGCAACGGGGGCGTTGCCATTACACCTAGAGGCTCCGCGCTCTCTGCACTTTGACAGGATCAGGCAGTGATCACGTTTATACTGCCTGGCCCTGTCAATCAAGGTGCCAAGAGGTGGGGCGGCTGCAGAGAGAGCTGAGCCTTTAGGTGTAACGGCAACGCCCCCGTTGCTCCTAGAGGTTAATTTGCATATATTAAACCATCATTTTTCTCAGCAATGCGGGCACATATGAACATGGGGCCAACACAGATGCCTTCAGCTGCCAAGTGCACATGGAACAGGTCAGCCAGTGTCATAGGGACAAAACTGCTGACAGATGCCCTTTAACATGGTTTATATTATAAGAACCAGCCTGTCTTGGTATTTGCTACTGACAACTTTTTGCTTTTTGTGTTGATGTCTATGAAGGTCACTAAAGAAGTCCCCTGTGAGCTGCATTGTCTATTTTGGACATTACCCACTGACAATGAAGTGCACATGGTAAAATATTACGTTGCAGTCATGCTGTCCTCATAGTGGATTGGTCCACGATGGACATGTCCATCCAAAGGACTAGATATGCAAATTACTTGGACTGATATGTATCTGTCTTTTTTCTTTCTCCAGGGGTTCATAACGTGGACGTCATGGTCAAGCTAAGGATTAATAGTTCTGTGGCCACGGGACTTCTGGTGATTCAAACCGTATTCCTGCTCGTCTTGTACTCAAGGCAGAGCATTCACTTATCGGATACAGATGGCAAGGAGAGAGTCCACCTCCTCATCCTGTCCTCCTGGAGGTCAGGGTCTTCTTTTGTTGGACAAATCTTCAGTCAGCATCCAGATGTCTTCTACTTGATGGAGCCTGCCTGGCACGTGTGGGTGACCATGTATCAGAACAGTGCCACGGTTCTCCACATGGCAGTGAGGGATCTTATAAGATCAGTGTTCCTGTGCGACATGTCTGTTTTTGACTCCTATATGCCAAAAGAGAGGAACATTTCTCAACTCTTCCAGTGGGCCACCAGCAGAGCCTTATGTTCGCTCCCGGCCTGCAAGTACTTTCCCCGTGATGAGATCACCAATGAAAGGGCCTGCAAGATCCTCTGTGGAAAATATCCCTTTCACAACGTTGAACGGGCCTGCAACATGTATAGTCACGTGGTGATAAAAGAGGTCCGCTTTTTTGACTTGAAAGTGCTGTATCCGCTTCTTACTGACCCTTCCTTGAATCTGAAGATCCTCCATTTGGTCCGGGATCCTAGAGCGATGGCAAAATCTCGGGAGCAGTCGAAAAAAGCGTTAACAAGAGACAATGGGATTGTCCTCAACACCAATGGGACCAAGGTGGACGACAGCAAGTATCAGGTGATCCAGGAAATCTGCCGAAGTCATGTCCAGATATATGAAACGGCGGCATACAAGGCTCCCAGCTTCCTCAAGGACCGATATATGCTGGTAAGGTACGAGGACGTGGTTCGAGATCCCTTACGAGAGATCTCCAAGATGTATAAATTTGCTGAACTGAAACCTACGAGCAAGCTTGAGAAGTGGATCTACAACATCACGAATGGTCGAAGCTCAGGAAATCAGAAAGAAGCCTTCACAATCACATCTCGCAATGCAGTCAACGTTTCTCAGGCTTGGAGGAACGTTCTCTCCTTCGAGAAGGTGAAAATGATACAGGACGTATGCAAAGGGGCTATGAATATGCTCGGGTACCAAGCTGTAGACTCTGAGGAGGAACAGAAAGACTTAAACCATGAAGTTGTGTTGCCGAGGAGACAGTATCAGTTCAGCTGGTCATAGTTTCCCCACGTAAAATGACTTTTGCAGGATTACCTTTTTTTTTTTTTGAGTATTTATTAATGTTATCTTTATGCACTGTGAAAAACATTTTTGTTTGCGGTTTTTGAGATGGAGAGGATGAAAACAGAGGAGACTGCTTGTACTAACTAAATACAATGAAACCTATGTGAAGACGTTAAATCTTTAATTTAAATAATTCTCGTTTTCCTAATGTATGAAACTCAGAGATGGTTTTAGTTTTATATGTTTATTATATATGTATATATGTAACAGGTGAAAAAACTTTAAATAAAATAAACTGTTAGTCTATGGTCGTTCCTCTATGAAGTTGATAGTTTCTAGTCCACTGATATAAGATATTGCACATAGGAGGCAGTATTATAGTAGTTATATTCCTGTACATAGGTGCAGTATTATAGTAGTTATATTCTTGTACATAGGAGCAGTATTATAGTAGTTATATTCTTGTACATAGAGGCAGTATTATAGTAGTTATATTCTTGTACATAGGAGGCAGTATTATAGTAGTTATATTCTTGTACATAGGAGGCAGTATTATAGTAGTTATATTCTTGTACATAGGAGCAGTATTATAGTAGTTATATTCCTGTACATAGGAGCAGTATTATAGTAGTTATATTCCTGTACATAGGGGGCAGTATTATAGTAGTTATATTCCTGTACATAGGAGCAGTATTATAGTAGTTATATTCTTGTACATAGGAGGCAGTATTATAGTAGTTATATTCTTGTACATAGGAGGCAGTATTATAGTAGTTATATTCTTGTACATAGGAGCAGTATTATAGTAGTTATATTCTTGTACATAGGAGCAGTATTATAGTAGTTATATCCTTGTACATAGGAGGCAGTGTTATAGTAGCTATATTCTTGTACATAGGAGCAGTATTATAGTAGTTATATTCTTGTACATAAAGGGCAGTATTATAGTAGTTATATTCCTGTACATAGGAGCAGTATTATAGTAGTTATATTCTTGTACATAGGAGGCAGTGTTATAGTAGTTATATTCCTGTACATAGGAGCAGTATTATAGTAGTTATATTCCTGTACATAGGGGGCAGTATTATAGTAGTTATATTCCTGTACATAGGAGCAGTATTATAGTAGTTATATTCTTGTACATAGGAGGCAGTATTATAGTAGTTATATTCTTGTACTTAGGAGCAGTATTATAGTAGTTATATTCTTGTACATAGGAGGCAGTATTATAGTAGTTATATTCTTGTACATAGGAGCAGTATTATAGTAGTTATATTCTTGTACATAGGAACAGTATTATAGTAGTTATATCCTTGTACATAGGAGGCAGTGTTATAGTAGCTATATTCTTGTACATAGGAGCAGTATTATAGTAGTTATATTCTTGTACATAGGAGCAGTATTATAGTAGTTATATTCTTGTACATAGGAGGCAGTATTATAGTATTTATATTCTTGTATATAGGAGGCAGTATTATAGTAATTATATTCTTGTACATAGGAGGCAGTATTATAGTAGTTATATTCTTGTACATAGGAGCAGTATTATAGTAGTTATATTCTTGTACATAGGAGCAGTATTATAGTAGGTATATTCTTGTACATAGGAGCAGTATTATAGTAGTTATATTCTTGTACATAGGAGCAGTATTATAGTAGTTATATTCTTGTACATAGGAGCAGTATTATAGTAGTTATATTCTTGTACATAGGAGCAGTATTATAGTAGTTATATTCTTGTACATAGGAGCAGTATTATAGTAGTTATATTCCTGTACATAGGAGCAGTATTATAGTAGTTATATTCTTGTACATAGGAGCAGTATTATAGTAGTTATATTCCTGTACATAGGGGGCAGTATTATAGTAGTTATATTCTTGTACATAGGAGCAGTATTATAGTAGTTATATTCCTGTACATAGGAGCAGTGTTATAGTAGTTATATTCCTGTACATAGGAGCAGTATTATAGTAGTTATATTCCTGTACATAGGGGGCAGTATTATAGTAGTTATATTCCTGTACATAGGAGCAGTATTATAGTAGTTATATTCCTGTACATAGGAGCAGTATTATAGTAGTTATATTCTTGTACATAGGAGGCAGTATTATAGTAGTTATATTCTTGTACATAGGAGCAGTATTATAGTAGTTATATTCTTGTACATAGGAGCAGTATTATAGTAGTTATATTCCTGTACATAGGAGCAGTATTATAGTAGTTATATTCTTGTACATAGGAGCAGTATTATAGTAGTTATATTCTTGTACATAGGAAGCAGTATTATAGTAGTTATATTCTTGTACATAGGAGCAGTATTATAGTAGTTATATTCTTGTACATAGGAGCAGTATTATAGTAGTTATATTCTTGTACATAGGAGCAGTATTATAGTAGTTATATTCTTGTACATAGGAGCAGTATTATAGTAGTTATATCCTTGTACATAGGAGGCAGTGTTATAGTAGCTATATTCTTGTACATAGGAGCAGTATTATAGTAGTTATATTCTTGTACATAGGAGCAGTATTATAGTAGTTATATTCTTGTACATAGGAGGCAGTATTATAGTATTTATATTCTTGTATATAGGAGGCAGTATTATAGTAATTATATTCTTGTACATAGGAGGCAGTATTATAGTAGTTATATTCTTGTACATAGGAGCAGTATTATAGTAGTTATATTCTTGTACATAGGAGCAGTATTATAGTAGGTATATTCTTGTACATAGGAGGCAGTATTATAGTAGTTATATTCTTGTACATAGGAGGCAGTATTATAGTAGTTATATTCTTGTACATAGGAGCAGTATTATAGTAGTTATATTCTTGTACATAGAGGCAGTATTATAGTAGTTATATTCTTGTACATAGGAGCAGTATTATAGTAGTTATATTCTTGTACATAGGAGCAGTATTATAGTAGTTATATTCTTGTACATAGGAGCAGTATTATAGTAGTTATATTCTTGTACATAGGAGCAGTATTATAGTAGTTATATTCTTGTACATAGAAGCAGTATTACAGTAGTTATATTCTTGTACATAGGAGGCAGTATTATAGTAGTTATATTCTTGTACATAGAAGCAGTATTATAGTAGTTATATTCTTGTACATAGGAGATAGTATTATAGTAGTTATATTCTTGTACATAGAAGCAGTATTATAGTAGTTATATTCTTGTACATAGGAGGCAGTATTATAGTAGTTATATTCTTGTACATAGGAGCAGTATTATAGTAGTTATATTCTTGTACATAGGGGTTAGTATTATAGTAGTTATATTCTTGTATATAGGAGGCAGTATTATAGTAGTTATATTCTTGTACATAGGAGCAGTATTATAGTAGTTATATTCTTGTACATAGGAGGCAGTATTATAGTAGTTATATTCCTGTACATAGGAGCAGTATTATAGTAGTTATATTCTTGTACATAGGAGCAGTATTATAGTAGTTATATTCCAGTACATAGGAGCAGTATTATAGTAGTTATATTCTTGTACATAGGAGCAGTATTATAGCAGTTATATTCCAGTACATAGGAGCAGTATTATAGTAGTTATATTCTTGTACATAGGAGCAGTATTATAGTAGTTATATTCTTGTACATAGGAGCAGTATTATAGTAGTTGTAACATTGTAAGAAGTAACAATAACAGCGTGGAAAACCAAAACATGTAAAGAAAGGTATGGATACATATATACTTCTACCTACATTTGTTTGTCAAACACAGGAAAAAAAAGTTTATATTGCAGGGATCGGCAACCTTCTGCACACTAGCTGCTGTAAAACTGCAACTCTCAGCATGCCAACATGCTTGGCTGTTCTTCTAACTCCCATAGAGGTGAATGGAGCACTGTGAGTTGTACTTTCAGAACACTTGGAGAGCCGGAGGTTGCTGATCCCTGTGTTGTAGCTGAAAGAAGTCTTCATGGCGGTCCGGGCCAGATGGAGAAACGGCAAAGTGATTGACTACAGTTAGAGGAGATGTCAGCAGCAGCACATGTTAGGAGAGAAGACTGCAGTGCCTATTAAATGCTCATCCTTCCCTCTTCTGGCTACACGTTCCCCCCACATCAGCGCTGAGATACGAAATAAAATATTTAGCTTTCTGACTAATACAATTTCAAAATGCAGAGAAAATAATCCTCTCATGTTTTTTTTTCTGTAAAATCTGCAGATGTCTTGTCCCAGTGTGACCAATAGATACCTCCTGCCATGGTCTCTGTGTGCACCAGTCCACTGTTGGTTTATATATATACACTGAACAAAAATATAAACCCAACACTTTTGGTTTTTCTCCCATTTTGCAGGAGCTGAACTCAAAGATCTGAAACATTTTCTACAGACACAAAAGACCCATTACTCCCAAATATTGTTCACAAATCTGTCTAAATCTGTGTTAGTGAGCACTTCTCCTTTGCCGAGATAATCCATCCCACCTCACAGGTGTGACATTATCAAGGTGCTGATTAGACAGCATGAATATTGCACAGGTGTGCCTTAGACTGCCCACAATAAAAGACCACTCTGAAATGTGCCGTTTGATCACACAGCACAATGCCACAGATGTCGCAACGTTTGAGGGAGCGTGCAATTGGCATGCTGACTGCAGGCAGGCCCGCGCCACCCATAAGCAAGGTACGCCACCGCGTAGAGCGCACGTTGTGGTTTGCTGACGTCAACGTTGTGGATGGAGTGGCCCATGGTGGCTGTGGGGTTATGGTATGGGCAGGGGTATGGACAACGGACACAGGTGCATTTTATTGATGGCATTTTGAATGCACAGAGATACCGTGACGAGATCCTGAGGCCATTGTTGTGCCATTCATCCACGACCATCACCTCATGTTGCAGCATGATAATGCCTGGCCCCATATTGCAAGGATCTGTACACAATTCCTGGAAGCTGAAAACATCCCAGTTCTTGCATGGCCAGCATACTCACCGGACATGTCACCCATTGAGCATGTTTGGGATACTCTGGATCGGCGTATACGACAGCGTGTTCCAGTTCCTGCCAATATTCTGCAACTATTGAGGAGGAGTGGACCAACATTCCACAGGCCACAATCAACAACCTGATCAACTCTATGCGACGGAGATGTGTTGCACTGCGTGAGGCAAATGGTGACCACACCAGATACTGACTGGTTTTCTGAATCTCTGCAGCAGCTGAGGTGTGTATTATGAGGTTCTGCAGCAGCTGAGGTTTGTATTATAATGTTCTGCAGTAGCTGGGACGTATATTATGAGGTTCTGCAGAAGCTGAGGTGTGTTATGATGTTCTGCAGTAGCTGGGACGTATATCATGAAGTTCTGCAGCAGCTGAGGTTTGTATTATGAGGTTCTGCAGCAGCTGAGGTGTGAATTATGAGGTTCTGCAGCAGCTGAGGTGTGTATTATGATATTCTGCAGCAGCTGAGGTGTGTATTATGATGTTCTGCAGCAGCTGAGGTGTGTATTATGAGGTTCTGCAACAGCTGAGGTTTGTATTATGATATTCTGCAGCAGCTGAGGTGTGTATTATGAGGTTCTGCAGCAGCTGAGGTGTGTGTTATGAGGTTCTGCAGCAGCTGAGGTGTGTATTATGAGGTTCTGCAGCAGCTGAGGTGTGTATTATGAGGTTCTGCAGCAGCTGAGGTGTGTGTTATGAGGTTCTGCAGCAGCTGAGGTTTGTATTATGAGGTTCTGCAGCAGCCGAGGTGTGTATTATGAGGTTCTGCAGCAGCTGAGGTGTGTATTATGATGTTCTGCAGCAGCTGAGGTGCGTATTATGAGGTTCTGCAGCAGCAGCTGAGGTGTGTATTATGAGGTTCTGCAGCAGCTGAGGTTTGTATTATGATATTCTGCAGCAGCTGAGGTGTGTATTATGAGGTTCTGCAGCAGCTGAGGTGTGTATTATGAGGTTCTGCAGCAGCAGCTGAGGTGTGTATTATGAGGTTCTGCAGCAGCTGAGGTGTGTATTATGAGGTTCTGCAGCAGCTGAGGTTTGTATTATGATATTCTGCAGCAGCTGAGGTGTGTAGTATGATGTTCTGCAGCAGCTGAGGTGTATATAATGATATTCTGCAGCAGCTGAGGTGTGTATTATGAGGTTCTGCAGCAGCTGAGGTGTGTATTATGAGGTTCTGCAGCAGCTGAGGTGTGTATTATGAGGTTCTGCAGCAGCTGAGGTGTGTATTATGAGGTTCTGCTGCAGCTGAGGTGTGTATTATGAGGTTCTGCAGCAGCTGAGGTGTGTATTATGAGGTTCTGCAGCAGCTGAGGTGTGTATTATGATGTTCTGCAGCAGCTGAGGTGCGTATTATGAGGTTCTGCAGCAGCAGCTGAGGTGTGTATTATGAGGTTCTGCAGCAGCTGAGGTTTGTATTATGATATTCTGCAGCAGCTGAGGTGTGTATTATGAGGTTCTGCAGCAGCTGAGGTGTGTATTATGAGGTTCTGCAGCAGCAGCTGAGGTGTGTATTATGATATTCTGCAGCAGCTGAGGTGTGTATTATGAGGTTCTGCAGCAGCTGAGGTGTGTATTATGAGGTTCTGCAGCAGCAGCTGAGGTGTGTATTATGAGGTTCTGCAGCAGCTGAGGTGTGTATTATGAGGTTCTGCAGCAGCTGAGGTTTGTATTATGATATTCTGCAGCAGCTGAGGTGTGTATTATGAGGTTCTGCAGCAGCTGAGGTGTGTATTATGATATTCTGCAGCAGCTGAGGTGTGTAGTATGATGTTCTGCAGCAGCTGAGGTGTGTATAATGATATTCTGCAGCAGCTGAGGTGTGTATAATGATATTCTGCAGAAGCTGAGGTGTGTATTATGATATTCTGCAGCAGCTGAGGTGTGTATTATGAGGTTCTGCAGCAGCTGAGGTGTGTATTATGAGGTTCTGCAGCAGCTGAGGTGTGTATTATGAGGTTCTGCAGCAGCTGAGGTGTGTATTATGAGGTTCTGCTGCAGCTGAGGTGTGTATTATGAGGTTCTGCAGCAGCTGAGGTGTGTATTATGAGGTTCTGCAGCAGCTGAGGTGTGTATTATGATGTTCTGCAGCAGCTGAGGTGCGTATTATGAGGTTCTGCAGCAACAGCTGAGGTGTGTATTATGAGGTTCTGCAGCAGCTGAGGTGTGTATTATGAGGTTCTGCAGCAGCTGAGGTGTGTATTATGAGGTTCTGCAGCAGCAGCTGAGGTGTGTATTATGAGGTTCTGCAGCAGCTGAGGTGTGTATTATGAGGTTCTGCAGCAGCTGAGGTTTGTATTATGATATTCTGCAGCAGCTGAGGTGTGTAGTATGATGTTCTGCAGCAGCTGAGGTGTGTATAATGATATTCTGCAGAAGCTGAGGTGTGTATTATGATATTCTGCAGCAGCTGAGGTGTGTATTATGAGGTTCTGCAGCAGCTGAGGTGTGTATTATGAGGTTCTGCAGCAGCTGAGGTGTGTATTATGAGGTTCTGCAGCAGCTGAGGTGTGTATTATGAGGTTCTGCTGCAGCTGAGGTGTGTATTATGAGGTTCTGCAGCAGCTGAGGTGTGTATTATGAGGTTCTGCAGCAGCTGAGGTGTGTATTATGAGGTTCTGCAGAAACAGATAAGCAGCGCCTATATAGCGCCACTCATCTTTCTAGAATTGTTCTGACATTTGACTACGATACTATTTACAGCCATGTCGATAGCAGATTCCACTGATGTGCATTATAATAATCATCTCCATCATTCTGAAGAGCAGTGACCTCCACACCGTGGCCATAGGGAAAGAGCTGCAGCGGAAATTATACGCTCCTAAGCTGTAGCAGGAAGGACACCCCCCTCAGCTGCCAGCTCCCAAGAGAATCTAGCCGAGCAAATGGAGCAATGATGAATAGAGAGATCACTGGATCCACGTGAGGTACAGGGCTGCATCTAGCTTTGATAGAAAAAGATTGTCATGTCCTATGTGATGTCAGAGTCTACCTTTGAAGACACAGTCCTGGTTATCACTCCACCCAAGGTAAGATGTTCCCAGAAACGGTACCAACATGCTCCTGGGTGTAATACTTTACAGTCACCACTAGAGGGCAATAGACGCCAACACATCATACAGAGAGCAGGCTTGCACTTCACTTATGAGAAGCATATGCCTCCAAATGAGACCGTTATCAGCTCCCATTGATGTCCTTCTCCCGATAATGGGTTATTGGAATGCTGGTCGGGCTCGGCAAAAATATTTTGTGAGGATGGGACTTTTAAAGGAAAAAATATGTTCCTGTCCTTGTAGAATGGTTTCATCCTCCTCCCTGCTGAGGGATTTCTGCCCTGATCACCGGCTACATGATACGACTGCTGAGATACCGGTGATAAAGGGGTCCTCTCACTTCAGACCATGGCATTTACCATGTAGAGAAAGTTAATACAAGGCTCTTACTAATGTATTGTGATTCTCCATATTGCCTCCTTTGCTGGCTGGATTCATTTTTCCATCACATTATACACTGCTCGTATCCATGGTTACCCTACAATCCAGCAGCGGTGGTCGTGCTTGCACACTACAGGAAAAGGCGCTGGCCTCTCTGGTGGCTGAGACCGCCGTAGCACTTTTTCCTATAGTGTCCAAGCACGACCACCGCTGCTGGATTGTAGGGTAACCATGGAGATGAGCCATGTATCATGTGATGGAAAAAGGAATGAAGCCAGCAAAGGAGGCAATATAGACAATCACAATACATTAGGAAGTGCCTTGTATTAAAGGGGTTTTCTCATCTCAGACCATGGGGGCATATCGCTAGGCTATGCCCCCATTGTCTTGAAGGTGCGGGTCCCACCGCTGGTGCTGGCTATTACATGCCTTGCTCTAGGCATGATCTTTGTTGTTTGACCACTCTTGGGGAGGGTGATACATGTCTGGAATCTCCTCCATATGTACACAATCTGTCTAACTGTGGATTGGTGGAGTCCAAACTCTTTAGAGATGGTTTTGTAACTTTTTGCAGCCTGATGAGTATCAACAACTCCTCTTCTGAGGTCCTTAGAAATCTCCTTTCTCTGTGCCATGATGCACTTCCACGAACATGTGTTGTGAAGATCAGAATTTGATAGATCCAGGTTCTCTCACTAAAACAGGTTGCCCGCTTACACCGGATTGTCATCTCTTCGATTGTAATTTCACCTTCAAATGACCTGTTAATCCTAGGGGTTCACATACTGTCCCACTCACAGACATGTGATGTTGACTCATTTGTAGTGTACGGGGACTGTAATGCCCGTCACTACGGAAGGGTCACTTGTGTGTTGTCGTCCCCCTTATTTATGGGGAAGTTGGTATAAGTCGTCTTTATAAAATGTAATGTAATGTAATGTAATGCTATGTACTTCCCTGTTACTGTGAAATTTGCATGTGCAGGCCTGCTAGGGGTGTCATTCCAGCTCTTAGTCACTAGAGGGAGCTAGGGAGCCCTAGTCTATATAAGGCCCAGTCAGGGTAAGGAGAGTCAGTCTGGAGTCTAGAGTCTAAGGTTGATAGTCTAGTCTAACCAGAGATTAGACAATGTCAGAGTCAAGTCCAGGCCTGAAGCCTGTAGACTAGGAGAGGGTAATGCAGTCCCTGTAACCGGGTTCCAGATCCAAGGAGAAGGTTCCCCTCCTGAATTCATATACGCAGAAGCAGGAACACTACAGTTTCCAGAGTCTGTGCTGAGAGAGACAGAGGCAAGTCAAGAAAAGCAAGAGGTACTCAAGACAATAGAGGAGGTACTTGATAGAGATAAAACCAAGGATATACGCCAGAACTAGGGCATTGGACCTTGGAGAAGAGTTTCTATGTTCCAGGATCAGTCAGGAATAGAGTGCAAGCTGCCTGTACTGCAAGTCCTGTGTTTAACACTCTAAAGTCACCTTGCTATATATATATATATTGCCTGCATCAACTGTATTGAAAATCAACTGTCTTCAAAGGAACTGCGCTTCCGTCAATGTCCCTAAATGATGACTACTAAAGTTTGAATTCTGTTTTAACATCACGTGGTTCCTCAGTTATTCCTGCTATCAGCAAACGGCGTGCCACCGTTTAATTGGCACTGGCGTCACGAACATTTCTCATCATCACCTTCCCTTGCAGAGAGTCAGCCGTCTCAGGTTAGTGTCTATTGCACTACAACACCCAGGAACATTTCTAAACCTAACTTGAGTATGCTGCACCTCTCTTTTGGCGTCACGAACAGGATACGCACGCTTTCTAGTGCAAGAAGCGTGAACTTTGTGCCTTATACAGTTGCCCTGTGACCAAAGTGACAAATTGCCTGTTTTATTAAAGTGGACTTTGTGGACTGAAAAACATACCCAAAGTGTCCCTAAAACCTCCAAAAAGCGCTGTGCAGTGTTGCGCTATCAAGAGGAAGGAAATCGCCACATCGGAGTGTGGTTTTATGGACTTTTTACCATCCTGCTTGCTGTCAGTGAATAGACAGCGTTTCTTGCTAAAGATGGCCGCTGAGCTTGCTGAAATTGCTGCTGCGTCATCTTCATCCCGAAAGTGCGGGAAAAGTTGGCGCCTTTTTGATGAAAAAGCGGGAAAAGGTTCAAGGTCAGGCGTCACTGCTTATCTGGACATTTGCATGTCTGCCAGCATGGACTCCGCCTTCCCCATACTGGAATACCTGGGGGGCGGCCTCCCAGTGCAATGGGAGGATCTGGCTGATCTAATTGGCGCCACCGTGTCGCTCTCCGGAGAAGGATCGAGCATGTTGGAGAGTGAGCAGTGCTTTGCTGCCACGTCCGCGCCTGACATACCGAAAATGGATAATGTTGGTGTAGAGCCTGAGGACGCTCCACCGGCCTACTCTCCGGGACCGGAGAAACCCGCCTGCCCGCCACGGGAGAAAGGACCAGAGCCCTGCTATGGCTCTTGGAGAGACTTCTTTCAGCCCTCTTTCAAGTGGTCCTCATTAATGGCAGAGATCCGGGAGGCCGCTATAAAGCGGAATACAAAGACTAAAATATATTATGAGGAACTGACCAAGACTATCCATGAACGACACACCAACACCCAACCCCGCCTGGAAAGGAGAAAGGGGTTGGTGGTGTCCTTTGACAAAACCCGTGGCTACGGGTTCATACAAGACTACCTAACTGGCAGAGACTTATACGTCAACAGGAGATCTGTTAAGAGAGACTACCTCCCTTCGTATCAGCATAGCCTCCGCGAGGGAGAGGAGGTGGAGTTCACCCCTGCCGAGAGCCTGAGAGGCCCATATGCGACTGCTGTGACCCGTCCCAAGCGAGAACCTGAGGACTGGGAGGCAGAAGAAGACTACTCTGGCTGCGAGCGGGAACCTGAACGCTCTCCAGAACAGGCCCACCACGCCTTCCAGGAGCGGGGCTCCTTCATTGGGCCTAATGTCTTCTGGCAGCCAACCGTGTTGGAAAAATGGGTGAGCCCCTATCCTTCCCCCGAGCTGCCTCGACGGGAGAAGACAATCCAGGACTTAGAAAATTTAAAAGGACTCAGCGTTACCCTGGAAAATATCCGTAAAGGTCGGAGACCAGATGCGCCACCGGAGCCTGCAGCGGCCGCGTCCGACGCATCGTGTACTGTACCTGCGCCGGCGGCGCCAGCAGAGGACAGCGATTCCGACACGGAAAGCATCGGTGACCAGATTGTCCGGCTGGAGGAAAAGTTGCGGGAGCTGCGCAAGATTGCCACCGCCAGGATCCAGACGCCGCCTAAAGGAGACGAGGTAAGGGTGCCTGTCACCACCCGTAAACCACCTTCTACTAATGTTGCTCCGGCAAGGTCCCAAAGAAGACCCCCTATTGCTGTGAATTGCTGCCCAGAGCCCACCGGACCGCTTGCGGCGGCGGTACCAAGTCCACTACAGCCTACAGTAGTTATGCCGGGACCGGTACGGTCCACAAGAGTGTTTACCCCTGGGCCTATGGGGCCAATACCTATCAGGGGCCCCTTCACCTTGCAGCTGCCCCCTGACACCGTGATGTGGGCACATCCTCCTGTAGAGGACTACTACAGGCCGTATTTGCCAGCAGAGCCAGGTGATTATGACATGACACTGTGAATCAGCCTGCTAGGCCTCTGATTTATTTTTGCTAAAGAATGATGTTGAAAGCTTAACCCTTCCAGGACAGGAGTCCTATGTTTCTTGGTCGTTTGTTGCTGCTGCCAGTTTATCCACGGCTCAGTGGTAGGTGTTAACCACTGAAGTATTAAAGTCAACGAAGCCAAGTTTGTTTCCAGGACCTCCTGCCTGCTTTTGCTATCCCACGCCAAGTTGTGCCTGTTCCTTTGTTGCACCTTTTACCCTTAACCCCCTTTTCAGGTTGATCAGGGGTATTACAGCACTTGTTTTATATTGTGCAACTTGATACCAAGGAACTGTGCCCGGAGATAGACTCAAAAGAACCTGAGCCTCTGAGATTCTTACTCTTTTTTAAAAGGAAATGTGCCCAGAGATGGACTCCACCGCATGAGAGCCTCTGTGATTTATAGGAAAGTAACCTGGGTACGGACTCATATTTGTTCTTTGAGCCTCCAAGAACTTTTATACTGTTTTACCGTTTCTTGCTGTTCTATTAAGGACAATTTGCACATATGGACTATCCTGGTATTAATGTCACGCTGTGCCAGGTCAGCGCCCCAGTTCCATTCACTATCCTGAGAGAAGAGAACGACGCCCCTTGTCACCACCCTTCACCTTTGCCAATTGGACCTGATGTAAATGTAAATGCAGATGAATGACATGTATGTATGCCTGCATGTCTCTTTTTCTATTTCAGGTGAAAATTCCAGTTGGGCGAGCCCTGATGGAGTACGAGGTCGTACTCAGCTTAAAGCAGTGGGGTATGTAGTGTACGGGCACTGTAATGCCCGTCACTACGGAAGGGTCACTTGTGTGCTGTCGTCCCCCTTATTTATGGGGAAGTTGGTATAAGTCGTCTTTATAAAATGTCATGTAATGTAATGCTATGTATTTCCCTGTTACTGTGAAATTTGCATGTGCAGGCCTGCTAGGGGTGTCATTCCAGCTCTTAGTCACTAGAGGGAGCTAGGGAGCCCTAGTCTATATAAGGCCCAGTCAGGGTAAGGAGAGTCAGTCTGGAGTCTAGAGTCTAAGGTTGATAGTCTAGTCTAACCAGAGATTAGACAATGTCAGAGTCAAGTCCAGGCCTGAAGCCTGTAGACTAGGAGAGGGTAATGTAGTCCCTGTAACCGGGTTCCAGATCCAAGGAGAAGGTTCCCCTCCTGAATTCATATACGCAGAAGCAGGAAGACTACAGTTTCCAGAGTCTGTGCTGAGAGAGACAGAGGCAAGTCAAGAAAAGCAAGAGGTACTCAAGACAATAGAGGAGGTACTTGATAGAGATAAAACCAAGGATATACGCCAGAGCTAGGGCATTGGACCTTGGAGAAGAGTTTCTATGTTCCAGGATCAGTCAGGAATAGAGTGCAAGCCGCCTGTACTGCAAGTCCTGTGTTTAACACTCTAAAGTCACCTTGCTATATATATATATATTGCCTGCATCAACTGTATTGAAAATCAACTGTCTTCAAAGGAACTGCGCTTCCGTCAATGTCCCTAAATGATGACTACTAAAGTTTGAATTCTGTTTTAACATCACGTGGTTCCTCAGTTATTCCTGCTATCAGCAAACGGCGTGCCACCGTTTAATTGGCACTGGCGTCACGAACATTTCTCATCATCACCTGCCCTTGCAGAGAGTCAGCCGTCTCAGGTTAGTGTCTATTGCACTACAACACCCAGGAACATTTCTAAACCTAACTTGAGTATGCTGCACATTGACATATATTTGACTGATGTAGTTTAGGTCAAATTGATTCAAAAATATAGAAAATTCTGAATGGTTTACAAACTTTCTAACTATCTACTTATCTACGCAGAGGTGAACAGGAAAAGAGACGGCACGTGCACAATGCGCGCACCGCTGATCGGCGGGGGTGACGGGTGTTGGACTGAGGATAGGTCCTCAATATTAAAAGCCTGGAGAACCCCTTTAATACCTCACACAGTCAAGGTCCTGTTGGGGGCGTGCCCCTGACCAGCTTGGTATCGCTGAGCGCCTCCTGACTACATCTACTCCTTCTCTGTGAAATGATCCCGAATCTCGTCTTCCATCTCAGATTACCAGTGAGTGGAATCAGAGCGGCAATTTGCTTAGAAATAGAGATTTGAAAGCCGCCTTTTATCTGTGCGGGATAGGACAGCTCACGTTTCCCTGGAAATGTTTTTTCTTTCCTTAGCATTGATACAAAGCGGTAGATTTCACATCACCCCCCGCTGCCCTGCGCACTTCATCCTACTGTACGCTGCCTTAAACAGGCTTCATCTGCGGACTGAGGTGGCTTATTGTATTGTGCCAAACACACGTCTACAAACATACAGAGATATACTGACACAT
Organism: Bufo bufo; assembly: GCF_905171765.1. NCBI lineage: Eukaryota > Metazoa > Chordata > Amphibia > Anura > Bufonidae > Bufo > Bufo bufo. The sequence continues at coordinate 141,450,423 of NC_053398.1, read as the reverse complement.
ACTGTACACACAGTGATATATACTGACACATACTGTACACATGTACACACACATAGTGATATATACTCACACATACTGTACACATGTATACACACATACAGAGATATACTGACACATACTGTACACACAGTGATATATACTCACACATACTGTACACATGTATACTCACATACTGATATATACTGACACATACTGTACACACAGTGATATATACTCACACATACTGTACACATGTATACTCACATACTGATATATACTGACACATACTGTACACATGTACACACACATACTGATATATACTGACACATACTGTACACATGTATACATACTGATATATACTGACACATACTGATATATACTCACACATAGTGATATATACTCACACATACTGTACACATGTATACACACATACTGATATATACTCACACATACTGTACACATGTATACTCACATACTGATATATACTGACACATACTGTACACATGTACACACACATACAGAGATATATACTGACACATACTGTACACATGTATACACACATAGTGATATATACTGACATATACTGACACATACTGTACACATGTATACACACATACAGAGATATACTGACACATACTGTACACATGTACACACATACAGAGATACACTGACACATACTGTACACATGTATACATACTGATATATACTGACACATACTGATATATACTCACACATACTGATATATACTGACACATACTGATATATACTCACACATACTGATATATACTCACACATACTGATATATACTGACACATACTGATATATACTCACACATACTGATATATACTGACACATACTGATATATACTGACACATACAGTACACATGTATACACATACTGATATATACTGACACATACTGATATATACTGACACATACAGTACACACGTCTACAAACATACTGATATATACTCACACATACTAATATATACTCACACATACTGTACACATGTATGCACACATACTAATATATACTCACACATACTGTACACATGTATACACACATACTAATATATACTCACACATACTGATATAAACTCACACATACTGTACACATGTACACACACATAGTGATATATACTCACACATACTGTACACATGTATACACACATACTAATATATACTCACACATACTGATATAAACTCACACATACTGTACACATGTATACACACATACTGATATATACTCACACATACTGTACACATGTACACACACATACTGATATATACTCACACATACTGTACACATGTATACACACATACTGATATATACTCACACATACTGTACACATGTATACACACATACTAATATATACTCACGCATACTGTACACATGTATACACATACTGATAAATACTCACACATACTGTACACATGTACACACACATACTGATATATACTCACACATACTGTACACACACATACTGATATATACTCACACATACTGATATATACTCACACATAGTGATATATACTCACACATACTGTACACATGTATACACACATAGTGATATATACTCACACATACTGTACACATGTATACACACATACTGATATATACCTACACATACTGTACACATGTATACACACATACTGATATATACCTACACATACTGTACACATGTATACATACATACTGATATATACTCACACATACTGATATATACTCACACATACTGTACACACATAGTGATATATACTTACACATACTGTACACATGTACACACACATACTGATATATACTCACACATACTGATATATACTCACACATACTGATATATACTCACACATACTGTACACATGTACACACACATACTGATATATACTCACACATACTGTACACATGTATACACACATACTGATATATACTCACACATACTGTACACATGTATACACACATAGTTATATATACTCACACATACTGTACACATGTACACACACATACTGATATATACTCACACATACTGATATAAACTCACACATACTGTACACATGTATACACACATACTAATATATACTCACGCATACTGTACACATGTATACACATACTGATAAATACTCACACATACTGTACACATGTACACACACATACTGATATATACTCACACATACTGTACACACACATACTGATATATACTCACACATACTGATATATACTCACACATAGTGATATATACTCACACATACTGTACACATGTATACACACATAGTGATATATACTCACACATACTGTACACATGTATACACACATACTGATATATACTCACACATACTGTACACATGTATACACACATACTGATATATACTCACACATACTGTACACATGTATACACACATACTGATATATACTCACACATACTGTACACATGTACACACACATACTGATATATACTCACACATACTGATATAAACTCACACATACTGTACACATGTATACACACATACTAATATATACTCACACATACTGTACACATGTATACACATACTGATATATACTCACACATACTGATATATACTCACACATACTGTACACATGTATACACACATACTAATATATACTCACACATACTGTACACATGTATACACATACTGATATATACTCACACATACTGATATATACTGACACATACTGTACACATGTACACACACATACTGATATATACTCACACATACTGATATATACTCACACATAGTGATATATACTCACACATACTGTACACATGTATACACACATAGTGATATATACTGACACATACTGTACACATGTACACACACATACTGATATATACTCACACATACTGTACACATGTATACACACATACTGATATATACCTACACATACTGTACACATGTATACATACATAACGATATATACTCACACATACTGTACACATGTATACACACATACTGATATATACTCACACATACTGTACACATGTACACACATACTGATATATACTCACACATACTGTACACATGTACACACACATACTGATATATACTCACACATACTGTACACATGTACACACATACTGATATATACTCACACATACTGTACACATGTACACACATACTGATATATACTCACACATACTGTACACATGTACACACACATACTGATATATACTCACACATACTGTACACATGTATACATACATACTGATATATACTCACACATACTGTACACATGTACACACATACTGATATATACTCACACATACTGTACACATGTACACACATACTGATATATACTCACACATACTGTACACATGTACACACACATACTGATATATACTCACACATACTGTACACATGTATACATACATACTGATATACAGTACAGACCAAAAGTTTGGACACACCTTCTCATTCAAAGAGTTTTCTTTATTTTCATGACTATGAAGGCATCAAAACTATGAATTAACACATGTGGAATTATATACATAACAAACAAGTGTGAAACAACTGAAACTATGTCATATTCTAGGTTCTTCAAAGTAGCCACCTTTTGCTTTGATTACTGCTTTGCACACTCTTGGCATTCTCTTGATGAGCTTCAAGAGGTAGTCCCTGATACCTTTTAATGGCTAACTGAAAAGATGACGACAAAAATTTCCGGATTACTGAAGTCTCAGCCCTGAGATGAATTCCTGATAAAACCTAGAAGTTTTTTCGATAGAAATGTTAAAGATTGTACCTAATAAAGTTGTGCTGGACTTTCTGTGGTTATTATTGGTGACTTGTAGATTCGTACATCAGGCCTGATTAAGACCAGTTTCATAGTCTAGCAGACATTAGAATCCACCACTCACCAGTCCAGGCGCTGCTGAATTAGTGTCCTGTTACTCCATACTGTCAATGTGTCTTTCCATTCTCCAGATATTATATCATTGAAGGAAAATTCAGCCGCAGAGTATTGACTACAAACGCCACAATGACCTTTTCTCTGCAGGACCGGGGTCGATTTCAGAACATTCCCTCATATCTTTGACACGCTCATCCATCCTTTGTCAACATGTTTGTGTATTAACATGGAAGCAAATAAATCCTAATTATAACCGAGAGGCAAACAATACAGAAAAGATCTATAAGTGATTTCCTTCCCCGCTGTGGGGAATCGATAGACCCCCTTGAGTACACAAGGGGTAAATTATAAATCAATGATCTGCAGGGTAAATAATGCCTGGAAGGTGTGGAGAGCGCACACGGCTACAATGTAACAAGTGCCTCCATATGTGGAAATAACAGGAAGAAAGGTTACTTAGTAACCCAGTATTTAAATGTCTGATAAAGCCTTAAAAGGGGGTCCAGGTGGAGAACCTATTTTCATATATCCCATTAGGAAATTCTGAGTCAAAATAGTTGAGTACAGTTACTCACCTGTCCTAAATCCTGTTTCATCCATCAATATTGTTCCAATAACCTTCTGGCTTCTCCAGGTGATCTTTGGCTGCAGATGGGCAGCAATGTTCTTTTTGGAGAGCAGCGGCTTTCTATGTCTTCATCTTAGCTGTGTGCAGTAACAGGACCTGTGGTGACGTCACTCCGGTCATCACATGATCTTTTACCATGGTGATGGATTATGTGATGGACCATGTGATGACCGGAGTGACGTCACTGTTACTGCACACAGCTAAGATGAAGACAGAAGAGATGCCGGCTCCGCGATCAAGTGGATTAAGGGGAGTTAAATTATTTTTTATTTTTTTTAACCCCTCCAGCGATGTTTTACTATCCATTCTGTATTCAGAATGCTATTATTTTCCCTTATAACCATGTTATAAGGGAAAATAATAATGATCGGGTCTCCATCCCGATCGTCTCCTAGCAACCGTGCGTGAAAATCGCACCGCATCCGCACTTGCTTGTGATTTTCATGCAACCCCATTCATTTCTATGGGGCCCGCGTTACGTGAAAAACGCTGAATATAGAGCATGCTGCGATTTTCACGCAACGCACAAGTGATGCGTGAAAATCACCGCTCGTGTGCACAGCCCCATAGAAATGAATGGGTCGGGATTCAGTGCGGGTGCAATGCGTTCACCTCACGCATCGCATCCGCGCGGAATACTCGCCCGTGTGAAAGGGGCCTTAAGGCCCCTTTCGCAAGCAAGTTTTCCCGCGCGTGTGCGATGGCGTGAAGTGAAACACAGCACCCGCAGTGAATCCTGACCCATTCATTTCAACGGGTCTGTGTACACGAGCGTTGTTTTTCCTGCATCAGTTCTGCGTTGCGTGAGAATCGCAGCACGTTCTACATTCTGCGTTTTTTCACTCGGCCCTGGCCCCATAGAAGTGAACGGGGTGCAATGCGTTTTTCGCTGATGGTTGCTCGGAGATGTTGTTTGTAAGTCTTCAGTTTTTTCTCATGCGCGTGAAAAACGCATCACAACGGATTGCACCCGCGCGGAAAAAACAAAAACACTGAACACAATTGCAGACAAAACTGACTTGTATCTATATTGAACCTCATTTGCCAAGTGGAGGCCCCAACAGTAAGTTTGTCCAAGTCAGCTTGTAACTTATTAACGTCTCCCATATTACAAAGTTTGGTGTCGTCGGCAAAAATAGAAACAGCACTACTACTCTCATCCTCTATGTCATTAATAAATAAGTGAAATAATAGCGGGTCCAGCACTTATAGGCCATTCAAAGTAGGAATCATTGACCACAACTCTTAAGATACAATCGTGAAGCCAATTTTCAATCCAATTACAAATCATATTTTCTAAACCAATAGACCTCAATTTACCCATTAGTCGTCCGTGTCGGACAGAATCAAACGCCTTTACAAAATCCAAATACACCGTATAGACAACCTTCCCTCTGTCCACACTTCTACTCCCCTCCTCATAAAAACATATCAGGTTGGTCTGACAACTTCTGATATTATTGACGGTTCCAAGTTGCGGTAATCTCCTCCGAGCATTTACCATACACTAAATACACTGCGAAATCAGTATATAAAAAAAACAAAAAAACAACCCTTTAAATGATTTCCGTGTCAGAGCAGATTAATGGTGGGAGCGTCTCCTGTTTTTCTTCTATCGTCATCCATTATCTGGCCCGGATTGTCTCGAATTTGCCTTCTGTCGTAGCCGTAGGTTATTTCTGAACACAGACCATAAGCAGTCTGCTAACCTTCACTGCTATTGATTGAGATTTGTCATGATCTACCGGAGATTCACTAAAGGGTGAGACATGATGGCAGGTTACTCAATCAGGTTCAGTACGGAGACAGTAACAGATCGCAGCGCGGTGACAAGTGACAGAACAGCTGGGAGCGCCTCTCCATGTTTATATGTGGAGTCTGACATTGTATATATCGTTACTTCCCTTTATTTATGTTCTCTATGGCTAAATATGCGCACCCTTCAAGGGCAATCTTAGTTACCCTTAATTTTCACATCAATAGTGCAGTAAGACGTAGCTTTTCGCTAATTATTTTTTCTGCATATGACTCCTATTATGCTTTGGGTTGAAGCCATAATGTTTATATACTGGTTGGAGCTTTATCCTGCGCTCTGTCGCTCCCTGGTGAGTCCTAGATTAGGTGTCATCTGCTAAAAGAAGTAGGAAAAGTACAGTGAAGACGGCAGAAGGAGGTCCGCATTTTCCTGCAAGAAACATCATGCTGCTTATGGGGGGGGAGGCACCCTATGCAGACCTATGTGTCTCTGCTGTGGCTGGTTTTGGAGGGGCCCCAGACACCGTCAAGTGTTGTTGAACTCCGGAAGGAATGGTAAGGCGTGGTGCACCCCAATGCGAAATGAGTCCAGAGAGTCAGGGTCTGCAGTAAACCAGTGTGCTACTTCACTGGAGGAATTCACGGCAAAACAATACAGGTCCAGTCTCCTCCCTGGCAGAAGAAGGGTTTGATGCCGAGGAAAGCCCTGAGCTAGCTGTCCCCCTCTCTCTCTCAGAAGGTTGGTACCCTGGCCACAGGCTTGAGGCCCACCGTCTGTGGCTCAGTAGTCTGGGTGGCTCCTTGGTCACAGGGCTGGTGACCCATGGTCCGTGGCTCAGCATCCTCATCTCGGCGTCTTCTTCTAAGCAGTCATGCAGACTGCATTAGTCGTCCTCTCCAAGCACTGGTCCCTAAATGCAGAACACTAGGGGCTCTGACTGCTCTCCTTATATACAGTTTGAGCTAGGCTGGAATCTTCTAGTGGGAGGGGTGGAGTGGAGAAACTCAGCACAAACAATTACAAAGTTACCACTCCCGTCTGGCATTGACTTACATTAGAGCTTCAATGATACCAGATGGCAATGACCCAGCAGTTTTTCCAGACATAACAACAGAGCTAAAACCAGACATTCAAAAGGTCAGTTTGTCTGGTTTTGGTGTTAAACAACGTCTGGCTTTTTCCCTCCAAAACATGCTCTTCTTTAAATGATATGGCAGCTGTGGAAAATTACCAGCTTCTCATTATTAGCTAGAAAGTCCCAAATGTCTCTCTGTATTCATTAACCCTTTCCACAGAACCTCACAAATACAGTGCAAATGAACAAGGTATATATCACAACATACGGTACATAGAAATGCAGTTAAACAATATTAAACAGTCCAAGTTAACCCTTTCATAAGAAATAAAGTAAGAAGTTTATAACTTTGCATAGGGGAAACAGGGACAAATGTCCAGACTTCACAGGACCCCTGCTCCAGGGCACTACATCTCCATGGTTACAGACAACAAGGAAATACTATGTAGTCTGATCCTGTTACTTCCTCTTCTTCTGTCTCCAGGTTAGTAAGGAATGGTGCAGATGGAAAGAACAAGTGACTACAGGATCCACCTAATCACAGGGCTTTTTTGTAGTCTGTATACTGTATAACCATTGCGGAGCTTTATAAGGAGCTGCTTGTAGAGCTCTGGGAGGCCAGGGAGCAGGTAAGTATAATTTTGGGCAGGGCTGCTTTTTCAGAGAGGCTCACTCTGTTATTCGTGAGAGTCGTGAAAATTGCAGACCACGCCATTGCAATGGGACTTTTGGAAATTAGGGGAGAAGCGGGTCGGAATTGGCCTTATGTGAGCCATTTTTTTGAGAGCTGAATGCTTGGCTATGGACACATTTGCACTGATATTTCTTTATTATCCAGTTGCTTCCCAAAAGCAGAAATAAGCAGCTCTCTAAATGGTCTTTATTAACAATGTCCTTCCATTTTGTTGTAGAGTCTATATAGTTCCTTCACATAGTCTGACGTAGAAAGAACAGCGCACTCTGGTGTTGGCTCTCTCTCTCTGCTCTTTCCCACCTTTCTCTCAGTGTTTGAGATAGCAGGAGAAAAGGGGGAAGAGGGTCTACATAGCAGATTGGAGTGTGGAGAGGGAGGAGAGAATTCAAGTTATCAGGAAAGGCAAGCAACAACACTGGACTATATGAGAGAGTAGATAGGAAGGGGAACACCCAAATACCTAACATACTGAATATATTACTAGGAAAAAAACATCTACATGAGAAAAATATGAAGCTAAAAGCAGGTTGTAATCTGAATATCTGGGGGTCTAAAATGAATGAAAGAATAAAAAACTTTGTTTTACTAAATGTAACCAACATATGTAAAAGTCCATGGCCATGTGGTCGTACAATGTATTGGGGAAGTCTTCAGACTATTTCACTTTTTTCACATTTTGTTATGTTGAGGCCTTGTGCTAAAACAATAATAAAAAAAAAAAATTACGTTTTCCCCATCAATCTGCACTCAATACCCAATAATGAGAATGTGAATTTCTCTTGATCATCTTTGAGGTGTTTCTACACCGTGATTGGAGTCACCTATGGTAAATTGAGTTGATTGGACATGATTTGGAAAGGCCCAGTCCGGTCTATACAAGGTCTCACAGCTGACAATGCACATTAGAGCTAAAAACAAGCAATGGGGAGGAAAGAACTGCCTGTAGAGCTCAGAGACAGGATTGTGTGGAGACACAGATCTGGAGAAGGAGACAAAACATTTCTGCTGCATTGAAAGTTCCCAAGAGCACAGTGGCCTCCATAATTATTAAACAGAAGAAGTTTGGAACAACTAGGACTCTTTCTAGAACTGGCTGCCCCACCAAACTAAGTAATCATGAGAGAATGGCCTTGGTAAGAGAGTTGACCAAGAACCCAATGGTCAATCTGGCTGAGCTCCAAAGATTGTGTGTGCAGCTGGGAGAAACTTCCAGAAGGCCAGCCATCACTGCAGCCTCCACCAATCTGGGCTTTATGGGAGAGTGGCCAGAAAGAAGCCTCTCCACAAAAGAGACACATGAAAGTTTGCAAAGAAAGCAACTAAAGGACTTCCAGACTGTAAGAAACAAGATACCCTGGTCTGATGAAACCAAGATTGAAGTTTCTAGCCCAATTCTAAGCGTCATATTTGGAAGAAACCAGGCACTGATTATCACCTACCCAATACTATCACTACAGTGAAGCCTCATGCTGGGGGACAGGGAGACTTGTCAGGGTTGAGGGAAAGCTGAATGGAGCAAAATACTGAGATATTCTTAATGAAAACTTGATCTCAGACTAGACCGAAAGTTCATCTTCCAACAAGACAATGACCCTAAGCAGACAGCCAAGACAACACAACACAACACAACACAACACAGGAACTGCTTAGAGTCAACTCTGTGAATGTCCTTGAGTGGCCCAGCCAGATCCCTGACCTGAAACCAAAGGAAGATCTCTGGAGAGACCTCAAAATGGTCTTCCACTGATGGTCACCATCCAACCTGACAGAGCTGGAGAAGATCTGCAGAGATAAATGGCAGAAAATTCCCAAATCCAGGTGTGTAAACCTTAAGGCATCATCCTCAAGAAGACTGGAGGCCGTGATCGCCACCAAAGGGTCTGAACACTTATGTCAATGCAATGCAATGTAATGTAACGGGGGCAGCACGGTGGCTCAGTGGTTTGTACTGGGATCTTGCAGCGCTGGGGTCCTAGGTTCGAATCAGACCAGGCACAACATCTGCATGGAATTTGTATGTTTTCCCTGTGCTTGTGTGGGTTTCCTCCGGTTTGCAAAGATTTCAAACATTCTGTTCTCACTTTCTCATTATTAAGGGGTTGAGGGCAGAATGATGGGGGGGGCGACGACTTGATTTTTTTGTTATAGCACAAGCCGGAATATAAAAACGTGAAAAGGTCTGAATACATTGTATATGGGCGATATTGTCGGGGTGTGCTATAGGGCAGATATGGTAAGGACTTTCTGCAGATATCCGAGGATGGAGTGTTTCTCAATTAACTTGCAAGAGGTAACGATTGTATTCTGTTGTGTGCAATATACATCACAAACAGACTTTCCTGCAGATACAAGATTAGATAAGAAAAGTCAACTACATGTGCAGGTTACGCAGAAGCTCTCGTCTTCCCAGTGGCTTTGGGTAAGTGTTTCAATTATCTTGTCTGTCAGAGTCTTATAATATCTTTTAATGAAGCTTGGCAGCTTAAATGTTACATGAACCCAGCACAGCAGCGCAATTTCTGCTGTAATGTTTTTTTTTTGTACTCTTTTGCTACTGAGATTTGCAAAGTAAAAAATCTTTCTTCTCTATGATTACAGCAAGAGTCAAATTCTCCGTGAAGTTTAAGCTCGGAGGGAAAGGATGGTCTTTTAAATGAAATCAGTGAAGTTTGCAAAACCTTGTATTTACAGGTAATGAGGTGACTTTGGGGACACTTATGCACTGATTGTACAAAACTATGCGCCCATGACGTGCCCATTTTTCTGCCATGGTGCTTCCATGCCCTTTTCCCCAAGAATAAGGTATCAGAAGGGTAATTGCTGGACATCAGTTCATGAGACCTCATTACAAGTAAGACTTCTATATTCCAGCACCTTATCCACGGGTGAAAGAGCCTGAATGAGTTTTGGGAAAAGCAGCATGGTAGTACAGCACAAGGGGGTGCGATCTGTGTGGGCCTGAAAGAAATGACAACTGCGCAAGAAAGCCACCACCACGTCTCCTGTCAGCCGAGCTCAGCTTACGCTGATGTCCATCATCTTTACAGCAGTAAGAGATGCTTTACAGCCGAGATAGGCAGTGACATCACCAGTCCTCCTCAAGTAACTCCACCCCCTCTGTGACATCATAACCCTGCCCCTAACCCTCCATAACTGTGATACCATCTGCCCTCCCCCCTATATAACTGCAGACTTTAACAGTGATATCATCAGCCCGCCCTAGACAATCAAGGCCCTCCGCAGACCCCATAACTGTGATATCACCAGCCCTCTGCAGACCCCATAACTGTGATATCATCAGCCCGCCCTAGACAATCACAGCCCTCCGCAGACCCCATAATTGTGATATCATCGGCCCCCCTAGACAATCACAGCCCTCCGCAGACCCCATAATTGTGATATCATCGGCCCCCCTAGACAATCACAGCCCTCCGCAGACCCTCCATAACTGTGATATCACCAGCCCTCCGCAGACCCCCATATCTGTAACATCATCTGCCCCCCCCAGACAATCACAGCCCTCCGCAGACCCTCCATAACTGTGATATCATCTGCCCCCCCCCCCTAGACAATCACAGCCCTCCGCAGACCCCATAACTGTGATATCATCTTCCCCCCTAGACAATCACAGCCCTCCGCAGACCCTCCATAACTGTGATATCACCAGCCCTCTGCAGACCCTCCATAACTGTGATATCACCAGCCCTCCGCAGACCCCCATATCTGTAACATCATCTGCCCCCCCCCCTAGACAATCACAGCCCTCCGCAGACCCCATACCTGTGATATCATTGGGCCCTCCCTGGATAACCACACCCCAAACTGTGAAATCACCAGCCATCTACAGGCCCCCAGAACTGTGATAACATCTGCCCCCCCCCCCCCCCCCAGGTAATCACAGCCCTCCGCAGACCACCCCATAACTGTGATACCTCCTGCCCCCCCAGATAACTGCGGCCTTTAACTGTGATAATTAATCACCAGCCCTCTGAAGACCCCCATATCGGTGACATCATCGGCCCTCCACAGATATTCATACCCCCTAATTGTGATATCACCAGCCCTCCGCAGACCCCATACCTGTAATATCATCTGCCCTCCCTAGATGATCACAGCCCTCCGCAGACCCCCAATACCTGTGATATCTTCCCTCCATAGATAATCTCACTCCCCCAACTCAACTGTGATATCACCCGCCCTCCGCGGACCCCCATATCTGTGATATAATCTGCCCCTCCCCTGTGATTTTACTAACCCTCTGCTTTGTAAGGCGTTTGTCATAGTGACTGCTCTGTAGTGTAAGCAGTTTGGTCACTAGGTGGCAGCACCACCTTCATGGTTATATTACATGGCGAAATACAGACATAAACAATGCTAACAGTTAACATATATTACAGGAAAACTAAACATAGAAAATGCACAAAAAATAAAGAAATTATCCCGTCACTGTCTCCTTTCATCTTCTCTTTTCTTTTCATTATATTTTCTCTCTTGAGGAGCATGGGAGCGGACGCGTGACGTAACGTGCGCTGCTCCCTCCCAGGCGACGGCTTGATGGCGCTGCGAACTAGAGCCTCCGCTCTTTGGCGGGAACTCCGTTTATTGGAGTCTCCTAGAGAGTGAGTGAGTGGTTGCGCGCCCTTTCACCCTTGCCTATTTGTGGCATAGTGGTGGAGCCGGCAATATCTAGGCAATATCTTTCTGCCGGGCTAGTCGTGGAAGGAGCAGAGGCTCTGCAGTAGCATGGCGGTATAGTTAAAAAAAACTCTCTACCTAGCACAGCTCAGGGGGCGTGTCCTTTCTGCTGCAGCTCTCTACCTAGCACAGCCCAGGGGGCGTGTCCTTTCAGCTGCAGCTCTCTACCTAGCACAGCTCAGGGGGCGTGTCCATTCTGCTGCAGCTCTCTTCCTAGCACAGCTCGGGGGGCGCGTCCTTTCTGCTGCAGCTCTCTTCCTAGCACAGCTCGGGGGGCGTGTCCTTTCTGCTGCTCACAGCAGAGGCAGCTGAAGGATGGAGCGGAGCATGTGCATACACCTCAGCAAGAAAATAAATAAACAGCCTTTGGCGCTCTACGAAAATTGCTGAATATTTTTTATGGGACAGCCCCTTTACACATACATATTATTTATAAGATAACCCCTTTAACCGTGTCTCCTCCAAGACTCAGTTCGGCTTCTTCCGAAATGATGAACCTCTAGACGAATGTCTACCCGATGTCCCTAACTGTCTCAGCGTATTCCCTGCTAACGCGAACATCACATTTATAAGAATAGATGGCACGCATGTGGGCAGAGAGAAGATCCAACTGTGTATACCCATGATTTATATGAAATAATAAAAAAAAAATCCCACATTCCACAAAGGCATTAAAAATGCAAAACAAAAAAAAAAAAGCCCAAACCAAATGCAATGAGTCACAATAAAAGACGCCTTGCAGCGCGGCCCCGTGTATCACAATTAGAGAAGGAGGCATTTCTCCTGCTGTACGTATTCTGAGAAATCTACAGTAAGTCTACACAGGGGCTTTGTATACGGTTGACCACATAGATCCCCCGACCAATAGGACTGACAGCGTGTAAATGGCGATCTGACCCACAACCTCCGACGTGGGGAACGATGGTGCAGTAGTAGGGTCAGAATGATTTTCCAGGCGTAGCTTAGATATTAGTTGGATCTTCATTGAAAGCAGAGACGCAGAATTACTGACAATAACATCTATGTTTTCATTCTTGGTGCATGAGTAGAATTATAATAAACTTGTCACGGTCCCTCCTGTGACAGATGTCAGGAGATCAAAGAGACTGGCTACACGTGAAGGAACCTAACAGCTTCTTTGGTTACTTGCGTCAGTTGTTGTTATTGCCCTTGTTTCAGGTGTAGCTCAGTGGTCATCACACCTCCCCTATGTAGTCTGACCTCACCCTTCTGGCTATGCGGTGGATAGCTTCATTTGGATTTGGGAAGAACTGGTGTGTTGTCCTCTCTGGAGTCCGTGCTCGTCCATCTCTTCTGAAGTTAAGTGTCTTGCCCCTTTGTGTCTTGTTGTCCCTCCCCGTGTCTGTTGCTACTAGGCCTCAGGGAGACGCTGGTTCCTTCAACTAAGAAGGAGCGGGTCGCCTCAAGCCCAGCCTTTATCTATAGGGATCCTTAGGGTCTCCAGGGTCTCAGGTTACGGTGTATGGGCATTCCTACCTTCAGAGTGTGCCCATACGGATAGAAGACAGGGCAAGGAGCAGGGTCATTTAGGAGGTGACTCTTCCCCTTTTCCCTAGCATTGAGGTCTAGTGGCTTTTCCCTTCCCTCCTGTTGTCGGTGTGGTGTTCCCTCCCATACCTCACCCGACTGGTGTGAAGACCGACACCAGTGGCAAAGCACATTGTGGGGCTCCTGGCTCCCAATTCAGTTTCATACTATATTTTCTTACACAGAGCTCCAAATCCCCTGCCTAGGCAGCTAGAAGATGACATACTGACTGCCTGCAGCCACCACTAGGGGGAGCTTATGAGCTGCTTACTGCATACTGTCCAACATAAAACAGTATACTGCTGAGGCCAGTCAATGTCTGCAGCATGCACGTGACCCATCTGTGTGGAAGTGAAAGGACAGGGACTGGACGTCCACTGAAGCCACGGAGCAGGAACAGAGCAGTGGGAAGCAGGTGAGTCCAGATTTCCCCACAGGTACTGCTGGCTGGAGGGCAAAAAAGCTTTGACAACCCCTTTAAAGAGGACCTGTCACCACTCCTGACAATTCTGGAGCATCTTTTGTTATAATTCTCTATTGTGCTGCTCCTCTAACAGAGTAATGACAATAGAGGCTCCAGAATCCTCTTTACATGGGTTGTCCCATAATGAATGCTTATCACCTGTCCACAGGATTGCTGTCAAGTGTCTGATCATTGGGGTCCAACTGCCAGGACCCTCACAGAAACAGGGGTCTCATGTTGCGCTTGTACATGGGGTTTTCTCTTGTTCATCGTACGTGCTCATACGCAGCACAGCAATGTATATCGTACGCACTCATACACAGCGCAGCAATGTTCATCATACGTGCTCATACACAGCGCAGCAAGGTTTATCGTACGTGTTCATACACAGCGCAGCAATGTTTATCGTACGCGCTCATACACAGCACAGCAATGTTCATTGTACGTGCTCATACACAGAGCAGCAAGGTTTATCGTACACGGTCATACGCTGCGCAGCAATGTTTATCGTACATGCTCATACGCAGTGCAGCAATGTTTATCGTACATGCTCAAACATAGCGCAGAAATGTCTATCGTACGCGCTCATACACAGCGCAGCAATGTTCATCGTACATGCTCATACACAGCGCAGCAATGTTTATCGTACGCGCTCATACACAGCGCAGCAATGTTTATCGTACGCGCTCATACACAGCGCAGCAATGTTCATCGTATCCGCTCATACACAGCGCAGCAATGTTCATCGTACGTGCTCATACGCAGCGCAGCAATGTTTATCGTACGCGTTCATACGCAGCGCAGCAATGTTTATCGTACATGCTCATACACAGCGCAGCAATGTTTATCGTACGCGCTCATACACAGCGCAGCAATGTTTATCGTACGCGCTCATACACAGCGCAGCAATGTTCATCGTATCCGCTCATACACAGCGCAGCAATGTTTATCGTACGTGCTCATACGCAGCGCAGCAATGTTTATCGTACGCGTTCATACGCAGCGCAGCAATGTTTATCGTACATGCTCATACACAGCGCAGCAATGTTCATCGTATGCGCTCATACACAGCGCAGCAATGTTTATCGTACGCTCTCATACACAGCGCAGCAATGTTCATCGTACGCGTTCATACGCAGAGCAGCAATGTTTATCGTATCTGCTCATACACAGCGCAGCAATGTTCATCGTACGCGTTCATACGCAGAGCAGCAATGTTTATCGTATCTGCTCATACACAGCGCAGCAATGTTCATCGTACGCGTTCATACACAGCGCAGCAATGTTCATCGTATGTGTTCATACACAGCGCAGCTATAGGGGGTAAGGGCATTGCTGATACACCCAGGCCCTGGTGCCAGAGGGGCCCCTACAAGAGATGTCAGCAGTGTTGTAAATCGCAGGTGAGCGCCAGCATATAATTCACTAGGTGCCAGGTACGTCTTGGACCTGTTGCGCTGCTTATCTGTGGGAGAAGCAAACAATCAGAGAGAATCAGGAAATGACCTATTGTTTAAACCAAGTTTTCATGCTACACATATTTTTTAAACAAAAGCGGTGGTCGCGCTGCCACGTATCGGCCGTGGCTTCTGAGTGTAAAGGAGGATAGGACAGTCTCTTCTAGTGCAACTGAACAAACGAGTTCCAACAGAGGATAATCTTTGGCAAGAACGACCCTTCTGTGGACTTTAGAATTTGGAGCACATAGCGAAGGTCCATCAACTTTCCATATATCAAAAAGGTTTTATTATACTCACAAAGGTATAAAATCACCAGGCATTGAACAATCAGCAAGTCGTCCGTATTCACAAGACTGCCCGACCCAGGTTTCGCCAAAAAAGCCTCATCAGCCCCTGATGGACCTTCACTATGTGCTCCAAATTCTAAAATGCACAGAAGGGTTGTTTTTGGCAAAGATTATCCTCTGTTGGAACTCGGTTGTTCGGTTTTGCGTAAACTACTGTTTGATGTAAAAACGAGCCCACTTCACACGGAGGTCTGCGACGCCGATGGAAGATCTAAACAACGCAGTGGTGAACTATAATTTATTTTGTTTTATTTGTTTTTGCTTTTATTATTTTAACAAATTTTAGCCATATTTTTTAAAGATGTTTATTTTATCTCATATGTCATTGCCTATATGAAAAACATCCGGAAATCTTGCAATTTTGAGCTCACTGAGCCTGACACTTCCTGTTCTGTAGAGATCATCTTTCAGCAGTCATCTCATTATCACCACAGGCAGGATTACAATGACAGGTATTGCCTATACATAGATAACACAGAATCTACCATTTACAATAGGTGGTGCCAAAGCTCTTCTGCTTCTCTACCGGGCACAGCGCACGCCCACGACACCCTGTCCTAGATATCCATGAGTCATAACCGGACTACAGGTTCCTATGGTCTATGTTGCTGCTGTACAGCGTATCTCTGAATGGGTGGGGGGGAGTTCAGGGGGGCAGTCTCTACACACAGAAAAATGATGGGGGTACAGCCTTAAAGGCCCTATTAAAATGCATTATTAAGGGGGTCCCTTGCTCTGGAGGACCCTGTATGTCTACACTTTTGTGTCAGGGGACCTAGGAACATAAAATAGGATACTACACGCATGAACCCCTTTAAATACAATGTTCATGTTTTCAATATTTACTGCTCCAATACATCTAAACTGGGAAAGGACAGAACTCTGCAAACAGCCATGAATAGAATGTCCTAAGGTCTTGTAGCCTTAGCTCCTGTGCAGACCTATGTGTCTCCATGGTAACAGACTACAAACAAACCCTGCGTCGTCTGATCCTACAGTCATCAGACCCCTTCTTTCTGCAGATGTGTCTGACTGCCGCTTATCTCCTCCCGGGTCATAGAACAGATATGTAGGTTGTTCCCCACTCGTTGTCCAGGTTCCTCTGGGGGAAATCACAGACCGGTCACTGATAAGGCTTCATCACATCCCTAAACCCAGCAGATAATCCGCCCGATCATCATGGAGCCCTGCACCCCTCAGGAGTTTATATCATCGGAGACAATGATCTGCTACAAATATTACTGTGCAAATACTCCGACAGCGGTGAAACCCCCGAGACTTCACTAAGAAACACATGTGGTTGTGTGGTACTTACCCCTCATTATAAGCCATGGCGATATATACAGTATCTATCTATCTATTATCTATCTATTATCTATCTATCTATTATCTACAGTATCTATCTATCTATCTATTATCTATCTATCTATCTATCTATTATCTACAGTATCTATCTATCTATTATCTATCTATTATCTATCTATCTATCTATTATCTACAGTATCTATCTATCTATTATCTATTATCTACAGTATCTATCTAATATCTATCTATCTATTATCTATCTATCTATTATCTATCTATCTATCTATTATCTATCTATCTATTATCTACAGTATCTATCTATCTAATATCTATCTATCTATCTATCTATTATCTATCTATCTATTATCTATCTATATATCTATTATCTATCTATCTATTATCTATCTATCTATCTATCTATCTATCTATATATCTATTATCTATCTCATATCTATCTATTATCTATCTATTATCTACAGTATCTATCTATCTATCTCCTATCTATCCATCTATCTATCTCCTATCTATCTATCTATCTATCTATCTATCTATCTATCTATCTATCTATCTGATATCTATCTATCCATCTCTCTCATACTCCTATACTCTGGTACTTCTCTTCAGCACATAAACAGTATGAGCACCTAAGGCTACATTCACACGTCAGTATTTTTCTATATCCCAATTTTCGGTCCGTTTTTTGCGGATCCGTTGTTCCTGAAAATGTTTCCGTATGTCATACGTTTTTTGCAGATCCGCAAAAAACGGAAACATGTATAAATTTCAATAAGCAAATAAAGTTGTTTGGATTTCTTTGAAAAAAAAAAAATGTAATTTCCAGGAACGGAATCCGCATAAAACGGATGACATACGTAATGACATCCGAATGTCTTCCGTTTTTTGCGGATCCATTGACTTTGTATTGTACCAGGATCCGAATTTTGCGGAAAAGAATAGGACATGTTTTATATTTAAACGGACATGCGGAACGGAACAACGGAAACGGACAGCACACATTGTGCTGTCCGATTTTTTCCAGGACCCATTGAAAATGAATGGGTCCAGATCTGGTCCAGATCTGTTCCGCAAAAAACGGAACAGATCAGGAAAGAAAAAACGGACGTGTGAATGGACCCTAAAGGGTATATCCAGGAATTCATGTGGATGGGCCGAGTACTTTAAGCCTTGCTCTAGGGAATGGTCCAAACCCACTGGAACCACCCACTTCTGGGTTACATTTTACACACTTACATTTTTGGCACAGGACAACCTGATTTTGTCAGGATTGCCTCGGAAATTTAGGAACAACTCCTGTAAATTAGAGACAGTTGGTAGGCCATCAAAGTGTGAGCGGTGGGGATGTGGCGCCATAGGACAACTGCCATCAGTAGAATGATGGAGAACTGAGTCTGTCCGCAATGCACGGGCCCCGACCGCGTGCCCACCTTCTGCGGACACGGACCCACTCACTTGAATGGGGTCCACAATCCGCATCCGACGGTGCATGCACTGCTTTTTTGCGGTGCGGAGGCACGGACAGAAAGCCCACGGAAGCGCTCTGTAGAGCTCCCGCACCGCACCATCCGGTTTGCGGACCCTTTCACGTGCCTGTGTCTGCGGCCGTGTGCATGAGCCCCTGGTAATGGAGGCAGATTTATGAAAAACAATCACAGCGCAGCTTTCGTTTTCCAAGAACAGAATACAAAAATGAAATCTGCGCTGTGATTGGTTGCCAGGTTTTCTTGCGGACAGTTTCATGATTCTGCCCCAATGAAGTTGGAGAAGGCAGCAGATTTACCTGCAGTCCTATGTAAACAGATTACGATGCCGTGACAAGTGGAGGATGACACACTTGGCTCACTCACACCATGCTTAATAGAGAGGGCTCGCTCGGACACCTTGCGACACTGTCCCTTTAAGAGCTCATTCCGTATTCAGTCGTTGTGTCACGGCCCACATGTGTATATAGATAAAACAGGAAGGACTCTGTTCTGTCAGGCTGGAGGAGCGCCGCTCTGAAACTTCCTTGTACTGCACACAACTCTGCCGGCAGAGAGGAACTTTTCTGTCTTGAACTTTTCCATTTAAGTTTCTCTGCCTTTTGATTCTCTCTCTGCGCTGCGGGCAATGTGACGGAAGAAAGGAGAGATCCGACAACCGAGGAGGAGGCGACAGAGATGACAGTTGTCAGGACGGACACCTGCACCGACAGCACCCAAGTAAGTAACCACTCCGGTCACCCCCAAAGCAAACTGCAGCTAGGACAATCTACATGCGGCAAGTGGTCCTGCACCATACACTATGGGAGCAAAACATGTTTAACCAATGTCACCGCCGTTACAGCTTCCATATATTCGTCAAATCTGCGGAGCGAAATGACAGCAGGGGCGTATAACTGCACGAACCGGGCTCGCTGACAACCCCAATGCACCCATATAGGCTGTTATGTACAAGTGCAAAGTTGTCAGCCACCTCTGCTAGAAATCTGAAAGGTAACGCTGCCTAAGGGCTCATGCACACGACCGTATGGCTTTAATTTCAGTGTTTTGCGGTCCGTTTTTCATGGATCCGTTGTGTTTCTGTTTCCATTCCGTTTTTCCATATGGCATATACAGTGATTACATAGAAAAAAATGGGCATAACATTTTCAATAGATAGTTCCACAAAAACTGAACATATACGGAAGACATACGGATGTGTTCCTTTTATTTTTTTTGCGGACCCATTGACTTGAATGGAGCCACGGAACGTGGTTTGCGGGCAATAATAGGACATGTTCTTTATTTTAACGGAACGGAAAATGGAAATACGGAAATGGAATGCATGCGGAGTATATTCAGTTTTTTTGCGGAACCATTGAAATGATTGGTTCCGTAGACGGAACGCAAAAAAACGTTCGTGTGAACGAGCCCTAATTATGAGGGGATAGATCCCTCTCTCTAGGAAAGTTGTAACATCAGCCATATTGACTATAAAAAACAAAAAAACAGCGCAGCGTTTTTGATCGGACCCAACTGGATTGTATTTTTGTATTTCTGAGGTAAATGCTAATCGTGTAGTTTTACAGAACGGGTTATTACATTTGAGCAAAGGTTATCGTCGTGTCGCGGCCCGAAGATAAAACACGGCGTCTAAAGGGTTTCCCTGCGTTTTTTTTTTACTGTTACATTATTATTTTAAGGCTCTGTTCACATCTGCGTCTGTTGCAGATTCTGCCATGTTCGATGGGAAAAATGGCAGCGATGGTGTCCATCAGCGCCAAGGATACACGGGACATACGCCATCTCTGACCCCCTCTCGCCCGGATGTGGCGGGCTGTGCTACATTGTTTCCGTAGCTCCCATACAAGTGAATAGGAATTAAGGTGCGGCATGGCGCGCTATGGTTTTTACGCATCTCACATTTTGGTCTTGACCCCCACATCCAGGTGGGAGGAGGTCGGTGGAGACATCCTTACAGGGAAATACCCCCTTAAAAAAGTTGGGGGAATACCTATCTTTTAACAGACGCCCGCAGCCCGAGTCCGGTTCATACTTGCCCGCTTTCCGCCACTCCGGTACGGCGCGCTTGGAGGTAAGTATGTATCTTTCAATAGTGGAGTCAGGCTGCAGGCACCGATTAAAAGGGGTTGTCTCATCGCAGACAATGGGGACATATCGCTAGGATGTGCCCCCATTGTCTTATAGGTGCGGGTCCCACACCTACATTGGGAACGGAGCCCCGCAAGGTGGTGGCTGGAAGGCTCCGGTCACCACAAAGCGCGCTCCCCATAGAAGTCAATGGGAGCCCACCGCGCATGACCAGCCACCGCTCGTCTATTGTTGGTGGCCCCATAGAAAATGAACGCAGGGCGGCTGCGCATGCGCAGTGCGCCCTCCAACACTTTCAGGGCTCCGTTCTCGATATAGGTGGGGGTCCCAGCGGTGGGACCGGCACCTATAAGACAATGGAGGCAAATGCTAGCGTTATGCCCCCTTTGTCTGTGATGAGACAACCCCTTTAAAGGTTATGCATCTTTTTGCATGCCACCATTTCTCGACCTTTCAGGTATAGGTTGTTTTTGAGCGGTGCTGCCAGCTTTTACGCTTTCTTCTTCAGGTTATCCCAGACTATCCTGTTCAATGTGTCATCACATCACAATGTCAAGCACATACGACTAGGGGCTCATGAACGCGACCATGATCGGCCTGGGAAACGCGGTCCGGATCTCCCGGGCTGACCGTAGCTTCCCTGCCCCGACCGTTTTACGATAGAGTCAGTTCATCCTATCTGAGGGATTCGGTGCAGGAGATCCGTGACCAGATATGAACTGACTGCACCATAAGTGACCATGATACAGTCAGTCCAGGGGAGCCAAGGTCAGCCCGGGAGATCCGGACAACACATGGACCGTGTTTCCCGGGCCGATCACGGTTGCGTGCATCCAAAAATACATTCTACGACTGTGTCCACATACTGGATATACGTCAGCCCTGAATTTATAGGTTTTAGGTTGAGGTCCAGCCACATTTTTAATGCAGATGGTGAGAAGCCGTGGGCAGCCACATATTTCGTGGCCGGAGTGGGAAGTATGGGGAGTGATTACTTCTCCGGGTACTAAACAAAAATTGCCATGCATTGCTCTTTATACCAAAAGTTATATAGGTGGTTAAAACAGTTTCTGGTACTTGCAGTCCTGGATTGGTATCTTAGAAGCCTATAGGGAAAAAAAAGTCCAAAAATTACTATAGGCAAAAAAAAATGCACCAAACTAACACAGGAAGCAGGTATTCTGCAAACACCGTATCATCGCCCAATGCAAAAACTTTTACCGCTCCTGACTATGAAGAGCAGGTTCTCTTTTTGCAGGTCTGCCTCAAGACGTAGGCCCCCTGTGCCGAATGGGAAATCCGGCCCTGGGTACTTCACAATCTTCTGGTCTTACACAATTTCTGTTTCTCTTAAATAGTAAAGCCATCTTCTGCTTCTTGTAAGATGCCCCGATCGGCTCCAACATGATCTCGTGATAGTGACACCTGTCATGGGGTCTGATACATTAGGCGGCACGTCAACAGCCCGTTCGGGAAAGATGGCAAAGACTTTGAAAAGGGCCAAATTGTGACGGCTAGACAACTAGGTCAGAGCGTCTCCCAAGTGGAAGGTCTTCTGGGAAGGGGGGGGGTTACCGGTAAGCAGTGGTTGGTACCTGCCAAAAGCGGTCCAAGAAAGATCTGGTGAAATGGCAACACGGTTATAGGGGCCCGAGGCTCATGAAGCTGGTGTGGAGCGAATGCCTACTGGCTATTGGTGGATATCTTAGGAAGGTTTCTCACTGCATTGTAGCTTGCCACATATGTAGCTGCTGATAGAAGGAGAAGAAGGTGACGTTAGGGAGGCTCATCCCCGTCGCGGCCTCCTATTGGCTGCCCCCCCACTCCCCCAGACGCCGGATATTTTTATCCGCGCAACAGGGAGATGCAGCGGCAACTGTGCAGGGATCAGGATCGACGCGGGTGCCGGGGAGCGAGGCAAGTACAACCTCTGTGAGGGGCCTGGGCATATTGGGGGGCTTTATAGAACTTGATTAACCCTTTTAAAGCTGACAACTCCTGGAGTCCTCCCCTGTCCCCCTGAGAATAAGACAACCCCACTTCTCTGATCAAAGCAGAACCAGGTAGCGGCTTGTCCCATGACTGCTGCAGCCAATCACAGCCCTCTGCGGTCACAGTGGCTTTAACTGTGCAGCATTGCTGTGGCATAGCGTTCTAGCGCTGAGGTCCATGATTGGCTGCAGCAGTGACAGGACCAAGCCCCTTCCTGGTACCGCAGGGTACTGCAGACAGGAACGGAGGAGCAAGACCGCAGACAAGTGAGTGGGGCTTTTTATGTTCAGGAGGACAGAAGTGGACCCCAGGAGTTGTCGGCTCGAAGGCCAGAAAACTCCTCTAAGCTGGAGTCATTGGCACCAGCTGGGTTCCTATGTTCTACAGCTAATAAGCAGTAAGCATTGCAGAGAGGCTGCGGTTCAGAAAGTAAAGTGCGCCACACTTGTCCTCAGGTTGTGTCCGGTATTGCAGCTCAGCTCTATTCACTTCAGTGAAGCGGAGCTTCAACACCAGCCACAATCCATGCCCAAGTGTGGTTGAAGGCGGCCATGTTTTTCTAATCCCGTACATCCCCTTTAAAACACACTAAGGGCTTATTCAGACAAACGTAAGGTCTCAGTGCCCGTATTGTGTACCGCAAAAAGGCAGGTCCTCAATATACGGTTAATCGTTTGCCGATCGTGGACCCATTCAAGTCAAATGGGTCCGCACCGCGATACGGGATTCACAGGGCCACAGCACGAGCACGGCGACCATACAGCGTGGTGTGAATGAGCCTTAACTCTTTAGTGCTGCTAGTGTGCAATGCTGACCCCGTTATCGTGAGCGTCATGGTTTTGTGGTGAGCCATGACACATGATGCCGTGTATTAATGCTTATCAGGGAGGAAGAAAAAGCGTGCATTGCATCAAAATGCTCTGCCTCAGGGTACAGACTAGAGAGCGTGTCACTGGCTGGAGGACAGGAGGTTGCTGGATGGCACGGCTGCTGCAGAACCTCTTAGGAGGCCCAGCAATGGAGGAACGGTGAGACTCTAGGAGGTTCTGGCACTCTGTACACTAACATGTCAGTGCAAGCAGGCTGAAGAAGAAAGGAAAGCTTTCTCTGGCGTGAGACCAAATATATCTCAATGGAAGATAAAGGTCCGTGAAACTTCGCACAGAATATATTCACGTATCAGGAAGGCGACGCTCAGCGAGGATCTCCAACCACAGTCACAAAACCACCAGTTAAAATAGGGCGATGAGTCAGCGTCACTCTGTCTTTTTAGCTATCAGTCAATATGGCGTCACTCAGCTTTCCCAAACAGCTGATGGGCGGGGGTCCTGGGTGTCGGACCCCCACCGATCAGATGCTGATGGCCTATCCAGGAGGACTCGTCATCAGTATAAAACTCCTGGGTAAACCCCTTTAAGAGCGTGATAACAGTATCAGGGTGGATTCACACATAGCTTTTTCAGTACTTTTTTTATTTTTACATGGAGGCGGAGCTTTACTGTGAAGGGCGCCCACCCCCCTTCTCTGAGTGACAGCTGTAATGGTCTCCTGGTTGGATGCTACAGCTGTCAATCAGAGTGAGGAGGAGAAGCTTTGAAGGAGCTCAATCCACAGCGAAGCTCCGCCCGTTGGGGCATGTGCAGGAGCAGAATCTAGCAGAATAAAACTTCACGTTTACACTACTCCTGATAGAAACTCCACAAAAAGGGTATGATTGTCCTGTTCTACCCGAACCCTACCCGGCACTTCCAGCATGGTCAAAACTGCCGACATGCTCCCATAAGGGTGCGGGTTCACAAACAGAATTTTGAGTTTCCGCACCAAATCTAAATCTGCACGTGTTACTTGTGGATTTTTTTTAGTGATTTGATGCAGTTTTGCCCCGATCTCACCCTCAGCATTGACATGCTGCAGATTTCAGAATCCGCACGGCAATTTCTGCATGGAAAGAAAAAAAACGTCTACATGAGATTTGTCTAATCTCATTCCATTTGCTGGCAATGTGCTGCGCTGCGCATAGATCCGCTCGTAATCCGCGATGTGTGCAGGTAACCGTAAAAAGGGTTGTCTCATCTCAGACAATGGGGGCATATTGCTAGGATATGCCCCCATTCTCTTATAGGTGCGCGTCCCACCGCTGGGACCCGCACCTATCTCATAAACGGAGCCCCGCAATGTGGTGACTGGAGGACTCCGGTCCGGCCACCACCGAGCGCTCTCCCTATAGAAGTGAATGGGAGCGCACAGCGCATGACCGGCCACCGCTCTCATTCACATCTATGGGCCCGACAGCTAGCGCTCGGCTATTTTCGGTGGCCCCATAGAAATGAATGGAGGGCGGTTGCGCATGCCCTCCACCACGGAGGAGCTGTAATTACATCTGCTCGCCGCTGCATTGTCGCCAGTGAGCAGTGACGGGCAGGGGTGTCGGGAGTCGGGCCCCCACTGATCTATCCTGAGGTCATCAATATTGCAAACTGGATAACCCCTTCTGAGGGTCCTCATATATCTTAGATAATTGTCGGCACAACCTTCCAGTTCCATTAAATGGAGCTAAGCCACTGGAGGACACCTGCCTCGGCTTCGTATGGACACCCCGCCAAGAAGGGACATGACCTTTCTTGGCCTGGTCGCGACTTTAAACCACCGGCCCGCGAACTGTAGTGCTGCCTCCTATTGAAAAGAATGGTAGGCAGACCCCACGCGCCCCCGCTGGTGAAGCTGTGGTGTGGTGCCCGCGCCAAAATACTGCTGTGTGAACAGGCCTTTACAAGTAGGAATTGTCCAAATCGAAGAACCCTACGTTGTCCCAGTGTAATGACTTGTATGTCCGTTTGACTTAGTGTACGAAGTAACACGGATACAGGACTTTGGAGATCCAAATTTGGTTAAGAGGTCGCAGGAGTCCCCCCCCCCCCCACACTAGTCTTGCTCATGAGCCAGTGTGCATGCAGAAGTTATGTAGATATATAGACCACATATATCATTTTCTACCCCAAATCTACTCAAAAGGGCCATGTCTCCATGTGTTTTTACGCTGTTGTGTATTATGGTGTGTTCAAATATTGCAGTTATAGCCCGTTTTTTTGCTATGAGTTTGTGAGAATTTTGGCCAAAAGACCAGAACACGTGAACGAAGCTTCGGTATCAGGGTTAATAATCAGTCAAGATCCGAAGGAGTTCATTCTTCCCCCTGAGATTGGCAGCCGGTAGAAACAGGCGCCAGCTGCAGCTGCACAGCAATGGACCTGACAATACGGTCATTACTCAGCTTCCTCTTTTTGTTATAATGTGTGTGCACTTGTTATACTGACATTAAAAGGCGAACCCTGAGGTTTCTAGATGCCGATTTACACATTAAATGTATGAGAACAGTGAGAAGGAAATCCTCTGCATGAATGACGCTGCCGGTGCAATGTGTGCGCAGCGCAGCGCAAACTGTATCCATGTAATATACCAGAAGATGAATACAGGCAGGTTGTATCCATGAGATATACCGGAAGATGAATACAGGCAGGTTGTATCCATGTGATATACCGGAAGATGAATACAGGCAGGTTGTATCCATGAGATATACCGGAAGATGAATACAGGCAGGTTGTATCCATGTAATATACCAGAAGATGAATACAGGCAGGTTGTATCCATGTAATATACCAGAAGATGAATACAGGCAGGTTGTATCCATGTGATATACCAGAAGATGAATACAGGCAGGTTGTATCCATGAGATATACCAGAAGATGAATACAGGCAGGTTGTATCCATGAGATATACCGGAAGATGAATACAGGCAGGTTGTATCCATGTGATATACCGGAAGATGAATACAGGCAGGTTGTATCCATGTGATATACCAGAAGATGAATACAGGCAGGTTGTATCCATGTAATATACCAGAAGATGAATACAGGCAGGTTGTATCCATGTGATATACCAGAAGATGAATACAGGCAGGTTGTATCCATGTAATATACCAGAAGATGAATACAGGCAGGTTGTATCCATGTGATATACCAGAAGATGAATACAGGCAGGTTGTATCCATGTAATATACCAGAAGATGAATACAGGCAGGTTGTATCCATGTGATATACCGGAAGATGAATACAGGCAGGTTGTATCCATGTGATATACCGGAAGATGAATACAGGCAGGTTGTATACATGTAATATACCAGAAGATGAATACAGACAGGTTGTATCCATGTGATATACCGGAAGATGAATACAGGCAGGTTGTATACATGTGATATACCAGAAGATGAATACAGACAGGTCGTATCCAAGCGATATACCGGAAGATGAATACAGGCAGGTTGTATCCATGTGATATACCAGAAGGTGAATACAGGCAGGTTGTATCCATGTGATATACCGGAAGATGAATACAGGCAGGTTGTATCCATGTGATATACCAGAAGATGAATACAGGCAGGTTGTATACATGTAATATACCAGAAGATGAATACAGACAGGTTGTATCCAAGCGATATACCAGAAGATGAATACAGGCAGGTTGTATACATGTGATACAACAGAAGATGAATACAGGCAGGTTGTATCCATGAGATATACCAGAAGATGAATACAGACAGGTCGTATCCATGTAATATACCGGAAGATGAATACAGGCAGGTTGTATCCATGAGATATACCAGAAGATGAATGCAGGCAGGTTGTATCCATGTGATATACCGGAAGATGAATACAGGCAGGTTGTATCCATGTGATATACCAGAAGATGAATACAGGCAGGTTGTATCCATGAGATATACCAGAAGATGAATACAGGCAGGTTGTATCCATGTGATATACCGGAAGATGAATACAGGCAGGTTGTATACATGTGATACAACAGAAGATGAATACAGGCAGGTTGTATCCATGAGATATACCGGAAGATGAATACAGGCAGGTTGTATCCATGTGATATACCGGAAGATGAATACAGGCAGGTTGTATCCATGTGATATACCGGAAGATGAATACAGGCAGGTTGTATCCATGTGATATACCGGAAGATGAATACAGGCAGGTTGTATCCATGTGATATACCAGAAGATGAATACAGACAGGTCGTATCCAAGCGATATACCAGAAGATGAATACAGACAGGTCGTATCCATGTAATATACCAGAAGATGAATACAGACAGGTCGTATCCATGTGATATACCGGAAGATGAATACAGGCAGGTTGTATCCATGTGATATACCAGAAGATGAATACAGACAGGTCGTATCCAAGCGATATACCAGAAGATGAATACAGACAGGTCGTATCCATGTAATATACCAGAAGATGAATACAGACAGGTCGTATCCATGTAATATACCAGAAGATGAATACAGACAGGTCGTATCCATGTGATATACCGGAAGATGAATACAGACAGGTCGTATCCAAGCGATATACCAGAAGATGAATACAGGCAGGTTGTATCCATGTGATATACCATGTAAGGGAAGGCTCTCTCTCAGGGGGTCGCAATCACAGACTTCTCCTCTGACAACGGGGTTCAAGTCCAAATGGTGCATTATTTTGGCATGTCAGCACCAGCACACATAAACATCAAACATCAAAATAAACACCTGCCCATCTGGGCACTACCTAATACATATACCGTCTCTACCTGTAGAGCACAGTTCACAAACAGGGCATCAGGTTCAAGAACAGGGCATCAAGATTTATTACTACTAGTCAGTATGGGGTTCATTTACTAATATTGGCATTTTATGCTAGTCTAAGGACACTTTCACACTTGCGTTAAAGTTTTCCGGTATTGAGTTCCGTCCTAGGGGCTCAATATCGGGGAAAATGGATCAGTTTTATCCTAATGCATTCTGAATGGAGAGCAATCCGTTCAGTATGCATCAGGATGTCTTCAGTTCAGTCCCTCTAACGGTATTTGGCGGTATTTTCTCCGTCCAAAATTCCGGAACACTTGCCGGATCCGGCATTATTTTCCATTAAAATGCTTTAATGCCGGATCAGGCACCAAGTGTTCCGGCAAAACGGATACGGTTTAAAGATTCAAAAACAAGCACCAGCACCTCTTTCACACGGTCAGTATTTGGTCAGTATTTTTGCATCAGTATTTGTAAGCCAAAAACAGGAGTGGGTCCAAAACACAGAAGAGACACAAATATTTCTATTATACCTTTTTTTCTGTAGGTTCCACTACTGACCAAATACTGACCATGTGAACCAGGCCTTACTCTTGTTTCCAGGCGTAAATGTTAGTAAATTGGCCGTGGCCAAAGTCCTGTCCCCCAACACGCCGCCGTCCCTCCCAACTGCCAAACACAGTGTAAAACCGGTCGTGCGACTAAATACTGTGGCACAGCTGGTTAAAAAAAAAATGGACTCGCTTCTCTCGGCTTGCTCTATTCTTCATCTGATTGAAAAAAGGGCTTTGACTATTTTTATGAAAAAAATTGTCGCAAGTCCCTTAAGAAATGACCCCATGGAGACTTATAGCCCTACAATGGCAAGGGATATGATGTAGCACTCTGCTATATAATAGCATGCGACCCAGAAATGCTGCAGGATTCTTGCCCCCTGTACATTAAATGCGCGAGTTCCTGACCCTAGGAGCTTACAATCCATCGAGGATTACCCTTTACATTAGTAGCTATGTAGTTCCCATTTCTACTTGTGTCATGTAAAGTCCATTTGATCATGGGGAAGGGAGGTTGTGTGAAGCTTGCTGCACCAGGAAGGAAGTGGATGCAGTAGTGCAGAACGCCAGGGCCTGGGGGGGGGGGGAATCAAGTAAAATCGCACGGGCAAAAAAAAGCAGAAGCAACGACGAGGAAGTAGTTCAGAGCTTTCTCCATCATCATGTGTCATGTAACATAGGAGCCAGAGCTCATCTGTCAAACAGCTGAGGAATGGTGGGTAAGTAAATGTAACACGTATGTAACTTGTAGCTTTTTTAACCAATGCGCCAGCTCTGTCTGCAGATTGTTTAACCAATGCGCCAGCTCTGTCTGCAGGTTTTTTAACCACTGTACCAGCTCTGTCTACAGATTGTTTAACCAATGCGCCAGCTCTGTCTGCAGGTTTTTTAACCACTGTACCAGCTCTGTCTACAGATTGTTTAACCACTGCGCCAGCTTTGTCTGCAGATTCTTTAACCACTGTACCTGCTCTGTATGCAGGTTTTTTAACCACTGTACTAGCTCTGTCTGCAGGTTTTTTAACCACTGTACCTGCTCTGTATGCAGGTTTTTTAACCACTGTACCTGCTCTGTCTGCAGATTCTTTAACCACTGTACTAGCTCTGTCTGCAGGTTGTTTAACCACTGTACCTGCTCTGTCTGCAGGTTGTTTAACCACTGTACCAGCTCTGTCTGCAGGTTGTTTAACCACTGTACTAGCTCTGTCTGCAGGTTGTTTAACCACTGTACCTGCTCTGTCTGCAGGTTGTTTAACCACTGTGCCAGCTTTGTCTGCAGGTTGTTTAACCACTGTACCTGCTCTGTCTGCAGGTTGTTTAACCACTGTGCCAGCTTTGTCTGCAGGTTGTTTAACCACTGTGCCAGCTTTGTCTGCAGGTTGTTTAACCACTGTACCTGCTCTGTCTGCAGGTTGTTTAACCACTGTACCTGCTCTGTCTGCAGGTTGTTTAACCACTGTACCAGCTCTGTCTGCAGGTTGTTTAACCACTGTGCCAGCTCTGTCTGCAGGTTGTTTAACCACTGTACCTGCTCTGTCTGCAGCTTTTTTAACCACTGTACCAGCTCTGTCTGCACTACTCCTAGCTATTCTGCTGTTGTAGAACTACATATCTCAGCAAAGTGGGGGTCCACACCATGGCCGTCTATGACGTAAATCTGTTAATATGGACCCTTCCCCCCCCCCCCCCAAAAGGCTTTATCAGTTTTTATGTAACTAACAATCATGTACAGGATAATTCACTGCAACTTTCTAACAGTACTGGTGTATCAATTTTCACCACTTCCAGATCTCTGCTTACTGTCAGCAAATGGAAAATTGTTTATATCTGGAGGAGGTAAAAGTTACCATTATGAAGGTCAGTTACAGTTGTATCCAGTGTAGTCACCATGGGCACCACTATGGTTTGCAACAATGTGTCAGTGCAGGTAGACTGAACTATTTCACTTGGATAAAAAAAAATATATCACATAAATCTTATGTCTGAGGCCTAAAGGAGAAGTGTTCTGGTTATTACAAGCTTTCTACTTGTGCCATCATGTCCTACAGGGTATGTACACCAGACGGTGCCAAGCCTGACTGACCCAACCTTTGCCCCCGTGGGCACGACTTTAGCTCACACATCTCCTGTGCTGAGGCAAAGTGTGAACAGGGTCCTGGTTTTTAGCATCATCTTCTTTACTGTGCAGCGGAGCGTAATATTATATCAGGAATGTGTAGAGAGACGTCAGTCACGGATGTGACACAACTGAAATATTAGTTATGATCATTGTCATTTCTTACAGATAACCTAATAATCACGCTGTGTTATCCTCCGCCCGGGGAGAACCCACTCCCTGTTATTAGACCATAGTGATACCTAGAGAAACACATGGGATTTCACGCTGCATCTTCATCAAAACATCAAATGATATGTCTATTTATCCATCTGTCTACTACCTATCTATCTACTGTCTATCAAGTTATCATCTATCTAATTATCTATCCAATATCTGTATCTACATCTCTAATATTTATCTATCTGCCATCCTACATATCTGGGGATCCAGTCGAACGCTACACAGGTGTAAGAATCAGGGTATTAGCCTCCGTCCTCCTATCTCAAGGGGTTCAATCCTCCTCTGACACCGAGTTGTCGCCCCTGAGGAAGCCAGAGAGCGAAACCCGGGTTGGGCAGGAGTTCGAATTGATTTTATTATGCCTGTTATCTACCATTGTTTGTGAGTAGAATAAAACCTACTAAGAGGGTACTTCACTATATGCCGGTCATTTAATCCTACAGAGCAGGTGTCAGAGGAGGATTGAACCCCTTGAGATAGGAGGACGGAGGCTAATACCCTGATTCTTACACCTGTGTAGCGTTCGACTGGATCCCAAGCAGCGCGGTTTCAAATCCTTTTACTGCATGACTTTCGAGTGTGAATACCCACCACACTACATTGGAACCAGCAGCGCAAGTAATTGTCCGTGTTCTGGGACTCAGGACTGACATTTCTGTTTCTCTTTCATCCTACATATCTATCTATCTAGTGCAGGGATGCTCAACCAGCGGCTCTCCAACTATTGCAAAACGACAACTCCCAGCATGCCCTAATAGCTGTAGGCTGTCCATGCATGCTGGGAGTTGTAGTTTTGCAACAGCTGGAGGGCCGCAGGTTCGGCATCCCTGATCTATGGTATCTATCTATCTACGGTATCTATCTATCTATCTATCTATATCAGGGATCAGCAACCTTCAGCACTCCAGCTGCTGTGAAACTACAACTCCCAGCATGCAAACTTACTCGGCTGTTCTTGTAACTCCCTCAGAAGTAAGTGAAAGGAGGATTCTAGGAGTTATAGTTTTAGAACAGGTGGAGTGCTGAAGGTTGCTGATCCCTGATCTATAGTATATATGTCTATCTAATATCTATCTATTTAGGGTTCGCTCTCTCTCAGGGGGTCGCAATCACAGACTTCTCCTCTGACAACGCGGTTCAAGTCCATAAGGTGCTTTATTTTGGCACTTCAGCACCAGCTCACACATAAACATCGAAAATAAACACCTGCCCGTCTGGGCTCTACCTAATACACGGGTTGTCTCTACCTCACCTATAGAGTGCCGTTCAGACATGGGATTAGGTCCGGCTTCCTCAGCCATATACGGTCCAGCAGCCTCCAGGCTGTGACCACACCAGCACCCTTGGGGGAAGATGGTCCAGAAGTCCTCCAGACTCTGACCGCGCGACAATCTTTCCATAGGCGTCACTGGGCCCCCCAAAATTCAGGCTTTACAAAGCCTCGTGGCCCCTCAGCCCTCCTGGCTGAGACCACACAGAGCCTCTCAGGCTTCCTCAGCCTTTCTCCCTCCAAGTCATACACAGAGGGTTGTTTTATCCCTCCTTGATTACAGCAGCAGGCCTCACCTGCGATCACCTCCTGCAAAAGACAATACATGTAGTGGAAGGGTGTGGACTGGCAGATCCCACTACCAAACCTATTCCCCAGTCCACATGGAATCCAGCCCAGAACAACATCTAGACAAAACTGTCTCAGCAAACTACACCTTGCTGAAACCACTGCAGCTTTCTAGATTTCAGTTATCTCACCCAGCTGAGGTATCTGGATGGGATGTGCACTCCTCCCAGCACTTATACTGTACACATCACCACACTATCTATCTATCTTCATTAGGAGTGGTGTACTTATGTCTGGCACTACAGTTTGGTCCATTGAGGTGAACAGGGCTGAGCTGCAGTACCAGACACAGCTGGACCCACATTGATGGTCTATCCTAAGCAGGTCATACATGTAGATTTCCAGTAAACCCCCAAATGAATGTGTATTCTGTGCGGGCTTCACGTCATCATGCTGTCATAGTTCACAAGCCGTCACAGCAAACACCATGGCCGATAAGCAGCACCATGTCCACACGATGACACTAAGGTTACTAATTTCACATATTATCAGACGTGGCCCCCTTTATACTGTATCCATACATTTCTACAGGAGAATCTAATTTCTCTTGTTTTCTATCCCTTCCGCAGTATATCTGAGAGGCCTGAGGTGAACGTGGAGTGTGTGATTAATATGGCGCGGCAGAAAAGCTCCGATTACTGGGTTCTCCCGGAGTATGAGAAGAGCCAGATAAAGAGGACTCTTGAACTGGGCACGGTAATGACTGTATTTAACTACAAGAAGTCTCAGCCTGAGCGAAGGACCATCCAGGTCATAATGGAAACCTTCCAGGTGGCCTGGAGCAAGACTGCTGATAAACTTGAAGGATTCTGTGAGTATTATTGACTTTCTTGTAGATGTGAGGGTGGAGAAGCCATCAGAAGAGGCTCACATACTGTACGTCATTAACATAGATCTGTTCAAATAACACCATGAGATGTCATTCACTAAGGGGTAAGATCACAACTTAGTCGTATATGTATTCAACCAAGATGGAGGAGACTTGGGTGTCCAAGTCATGTCTGCAGGGTCCCCAATGTCTTTCCAGTAGGGTTAAAACATGGTCATGATTCTCCTTGGTCTTCCTCTTCCCATACACCCAATTAATGATCCTATTTGTAGACATTGTCTATAGCAGTGGTTCCCAACCTGTAGACTGGGAGCAACATGTGGTTCTCTGTCCTCCCTGCACGTGGATCCTCAGAGATTGGAAGTTGTACATACTATTTTGCACTTGTGGCATCAGGGAGGTCATAGCCTGGGGCGGACCGGCCATAGACCCTACAGTGGAATTTCCCAGTGGGCAGATGTCCATAGGGTGGCCGGAGCCCTCTTGATGGTTGCCGGCTGGGTACAGCAGGATATGATGCTCTCAGCTTTAATTAATGCTTGGAGCACCAGGTACTTATGCACCTGGCATGTGGCGGAAAGGCGCCCTCCTGAATTTTACTGTTTCGCCATCCTCAGGACAGTGATACAGTTGAATACTGCAGCAGGGGTGACAGTATTTAGTGCTGCACTGTGGTATTTGGTTCTACTGGGGTGATATTTTACGCTGCACTAAGGTATTGCTGGCCCCTGACTTCTGTCAATTTGGACTCTCCTACAACATGGGGCCACAAGATCTATAATGCCCCCCATATGCCCGGGCCTCTCACAGAGTTTGTACTTACCTCGCTCCCCGGCAACTGCACCGCTTCTCATACCAGTGTGGCCGCCGCTGCATCTCCCCATCGCGCAGCTGAAAACATCAACCGTGAGGAAAGGAGGGGGGGGGGGTGCAGCCAATAGCAGGCCACGACAGGAACAAGCTGCCCTAGGGTGATGCAAGGGAGGCTTGTTCCCATCACACCCTGCGATTGGTTACCCCCCCCCCCCGAATGTTTTCATCCGAGTGACGGGGAGATGCATCGACGGCCGTGCCGGTATGAGAAGCGACGCGGGTGCCGGGAAGCAAGGTAAGTACAACCTCTGTGAGGGGCCCAGGCATATGGGGGGCATTATAGACCTTTAAGTTCTCAGTCCGCCCCTGGTCATAGCATTACTGGGAATTGGTACCATGGTCTATTCCAGGGATGCACAACCTATGGCCTGCGCTGCTCTTCTGTGCGGCCCCCCCAGCCACCTGGTCACAGACATGTCAAAAATAGCTTTTTCTATATTCGCGGTGCAAAAAAATTTATACAAATTAAAAAGTGATTTATATGTACTCCCAAAATGCAATTTTGTCTGCATAAACCTAGGTGTTTATGACCTCTTTATTAGGTGTTTATGACCTCTTTATTACATGACCGGCACAAAGTGAAAGTAAAAAGGACGATTCACACAGCTAGAAAAACAGTTAACCCTTTGTGACAGAATGGCTCAATATTCTTAATAAAGACCAATTGAAAAAATGAATTTTAGCCCAAAATGAGTATAATGCAACCATAAAAAAAAAAAAAAATGCCCCAAAAGGTGTCCATAGCCTTTAAATGCTACATAGAGATGTATAGAGAGGCAGATGCTAGATAGACTTGTGGTTTGTGAAAGCATCAATGATTCCCTCGACTGTGTTACTGTCTTGTTGACTTATTTGATCACTTTGTTAATACGTCAGCGTTGTCCATTTGTGCTACACTTGAAGACCACGACTGACACTTCATTCTTATCTGAAGCCCATCAGGCTTTGCTCTTTGCCGGGCTGCCGATCACTCAGGATGTACGTTGATAGTTTAACTGCTTGGAGGATTGTAAGAAGGAGAACCTGGTCCATTGTATCTGGAAGATAAATATTCTATTTGATTTCAAACACAGAGAAGGTTTTCATTGTAATCCAAAAAAAAAAAAAAAAAAGAAACCTCCTCTTGATGCCGACCACAAATCACGAGCTGCCCAATCTCTTGAATTTGCAGCAAGAATACAATTTCACCGCTGTGCAAGAGGTCAGGGCTTTAAATTGCTTTTCCCTATCTCACATGAAAGAACTAAGCATTTTCATTTATTGATGAGATGATGGCTGAGCTGAGACAAGTTACTTAAATCCAATGACCCCTGACTCCCAGTTCGAAAAGATCCAGTCGTCTACATTCAATAAGGACAAAACCCTGGTTGCTTGTTTTTTTCCTTAATGATAAACTGTCTCTTAAAGCGGCAGTTGCACTTAGCAGCTACAAAAATGCCTTTATTGATGACAAGGTCAGGCCCACCATAGAGGCGTCCCCATAAGGGGCGCTGTAACGTCTCTTAACGGAGATGTGGATCTCAAAGCTTCCTGGGCTGGAGTGTGGAGTCTAAGAAACGTCCCAGTTCTTCACTCTTAAAATTCACAATCTTGGACTTATTTAGTACTGCAGATTACAAGTCCAGATCACTATTTTGTAAATTTCTACTGCCTCCTGTTCCCCTGCTGTCAGCATTTTAAGCTGCACTGAAATGCATTGTCAGGACTGCTGTGCACACGCCCAGGAGTCCTCTCCATTACGTTAGCACAGCAGTCCTGACAATGTATCTCAGCACATATTTGAGTGCAGGCGGTGGGAAGTATTTAAATAAAAGATGGCCGTCTGGACTCTGCAGGTGCAGCATGTATTACTGCAGATAATAGTTTAGAATCAAGGTGACAGAAGCCCTTTAATCCTTGCAAGGGGTCATGGACTTTTTCAAGGTCCTGCTCCCCAGATTAGTTACCAGTTGGTGGTAGTGTAGCCGTAGCATAGTCAGGATCTGAGCCAAGGGTCATCATCAGTACAGCAATGAGGATGTGTCAGGTCTGGGGATGAGATAGGAACCAAGGGCCAGTGCAGGGAGTAGAAAAACAGGTACCAGGCAAACGACTGGAAGGGAGAGGCAAGACTGGTATCCAGGAACAAGGCTTAGGTCAGGGTCAATCAGGAGTCGGGATCGGCATCACAAGGAACGACAGCCAGGAGAGGGAATGTGTTAGCAGTTAGCAGGCAAGACAGGACAGATAGATTCCACTTTAAATAGGCTGCCAGTTCTGATGCCAGTGGTGGGCCTCTGCTGACCACTGCTGATGGCAACCGATGGAGAAGAGAAGAGCTGTCCAGATCTAGTTGGACTATGGCAGAAGACAAGAGCAGAAAAAAGCATCCAGTTGCCTAGCTGGCCATTAGCTTGAGACGCTTGTCGGGAAAAGTTGACCAATAGATTCAGCTTACAAAGGCCCTAGACCCCTTTCCTATGGGCTAAGTGAACCTGCATGCTGGTTCCCCTCTCCACAATCAAAGATACAAGTGGTTTGGAAACTCCCAGAAGGTCTGGTGACAAACTTTGTGCTTTCCTGAGGCAAGTAAGACTGGGTTCACATCAGTACTGTGAACTCTGATAGTCTGTTCTGATGGAGGAACAGAGTTCACTGTATCTGGCATAGCACCGACGGATGCTCATTTACTGTAATAGGATCCAGCAGTAATACAGCCACTTTTTTGGCATATATGCAACAAAAAATGTTGCGTGTAGTAACACAAAGGGAAGCGGGGCACACTAATGGTATAAAGGAGTGCAATACTAAGAGTCCATACAAACAATCATATAATAACATTTTGCGGTCAAGTATAGGACATGTTCTATCTTTTGTGGAATGGACACATGGATGATCCGCGTGCTTTCCGAATCAGCATGTCTGTTCTGCAAAAGACGGAACATGTCCTATACTTGGCCAAAAAATGCGGTTCATGGACCCATTGATGTTAATGGGTCTGCAAAAAAATAAATAAAAAGTTTTAAAAACACAGACGTCACCTATATTTTGCGAATTCACGTTTTGCGGACTGCAAAATAAATAGGTTTCCAAAAAAATCCCAGCAGCCGTGTATCCACTTAATCAGTATTGTTTGCTTTATCATAGGATATATCCAAAGTAAACTTGGACGCGTTTCGGAGCTATAGCCTTTATCAACAAGTATGTACACTGAACCAAAATATAAACGCAACACTTTGCTCCCATTTTGTATGAGCTGAACTCAAAGATCTGAAACATCTTCTACAGACACAAAAGACCCATTACTCTCAAATATTGTTCACAAATCTGTCTAGATCGGTGTTAGTGAGCGCTTCTCCTTTGCCGAGATAATCCGTCCCACCTCACAGGTGTGGCATTTCAAGGTGCTGATTAGACAGCATGAATATTGCACAGGTGTGCCTTAGACTGCCCACAATAAAAGGCCACTCTGAAATGTGCACAGTTTTTCCTTACTGGGAGATGGGGGGGGGGGGGGGTCAGAAAACCAGTCAGTATCTGGTGTGGCCACCATTTGCCTCACGCAGTGCAACACATCTCCGTCGCATAGAGTTGATCAGGTTGTTGATTGTGGCCTGTGGAATGTTGGTCCACTCCTCTTCAATAGCTGTGCGAGGTTCCGTTCAAGATATAGATGTGGGACCCGCACCTATAAGAAGATGGGGGCATATCCTAGGCCCTATTACGATTGCGGACCCCTTATCAGGAATATGAACGCTGGTTCTACAGGACTTTGTTTTCTGTCTTGCATAACGGGACCCAGACGGATCTGTTATGCTTTCCCACAGACTTCTATTAGGACGGAAAGCAAATGGAATGCCTTTTAAAGGCTTCCGTTTTGCATTCCGTCATAATACAAGTCTATAGGCAGAAGAATGGATCTGTCCTTCCTTTTTACGGATTCTGTTATTTTCCGTTATAACCATGTGTGACGGACTGAACCGTCACTGGGGCTGCTGGAGAAGCCTGAGGGCCAGCCTCCTTCCTACGGACTATGGACCCAGAACTATGGAGACCCCCTCAGACCTTTTGGGGTTACAAGGAACTATGAACCCTGATTTATGTGTGGAATTTATATGCCACATATTTCCTATTGCCCATTAAAGGTGCATGGTGTGGCTCCATCAACACAAAAAGGGTTAACTCTGCACTGAGACTCCCACTGAGTGTGTTAGTGATGGGAATAAGTAGCTGATTATAGGAGCAGCCGACTCCTAGATGAGTAGATCACCATATGATACACTCAGGAGATAATCCCATCACATGTGTCTCCTCTCTCCCTATTCATTGAACATTGAACATGTTGTTCATGGTTGATTGCGTTATGTTGTTAGACTTCTTGAACTGTATATATACTGAGTTGATCTTCAATAAAG
Organism: Bufo bufo; assembly: GCF_905171765.1. NCBI lineage: Eukaryota > Metazoa > Chordata > Amphibia > Anura > Bufonidae > Bufo > Bufo bufo. Next base: position 141,410,792 of record NC_053398.1, on the reverse strand, counting down.
AGAGTTCCTATTTTACCCTTCATAATGTTGAGGCTGGTGTTTGGGTAACTGATCGACACTGGGGATTGCTATACGCTGAAGATTTGCTATACTCCCCTGGCTATAACTACTAGCTCTTGTAAGAGCTGTTCCTGCTCTCTGGATTTAGGAGAGGTTCACCCACTGGAAGCGGAAGCCCAGTCTTGGGTCCAGCGTGGGTGGAGGACGGTGAGACCCCAACCAAGCGGTTCCTGTTCCTGGTTCCTGTGGTGGTTTTGGTGTAGAGTGGAGTGCTTGGAGTCCTCGGGAAGCACTAGGAGCATCCATCAACGGAGGTACCCGGTCGGAAAGCCATAACGGAATCCCTAACGCTAGTGTGAACCCACCCTTAACCTATCACTGAGCAAAAACGCCTAAAAATGTACTTTTATTTATATGCAGATATACCCTTAACCTGCACAAAAATATAAAAGAAGTCTTCTGCTGAATAGGAATACTCACTACATCAGAACTTACTATGAGGTTTTTCTGACACAGTTTAGCATTCAACTTTATAGCTGCGTGGATAAGGTCCTTGCCTCTAATGTACAAGGGGTTGGGAGTTCAAATCCCAGCAGAAACTTTTCAGAAATAGATACTAAATTACATTTAAATACACTGACTCAAGCATCGCGCTCAAGCATAGCAATGCTCGAGCCGAACTAGTGTTCAGCCGAGCATGCTCGCCCAACACTAGTAAAAATGTATATATGATGTATGGGATGTATAGACTAGTAGGATACCAGATCAGCTTTTCTGGTGGTTACAATGTTGAACATTAGGGCAAGAATATTTTTCATTTTTATTTGTGGCACATTAGTTGACTTCCAAATTGTGGCTTTTCCCTACGATGAATTAGGATTATCTTCCAAATATTATTGCGCATGTAAATATGTCTGTTGTACAATTTGCTTGGTAATAAGAAAAATCAAGGGGAAAAATGTTCAGTTGCCACATTAATGGGGGTATTCCCATCTGAGACAATGGGGGTATATTGCAAGGATATGCCCCCATTGTCTGATAGCTGTGGGTCCCCACTGCTGGGACCCACACCCATATTGAGAATAGAGCCTCGAAAGTGGTGGTGAGCGCACTGCACATTTTCTATTGGGCCATTTCCGTTGGGCCCATAGAAGTGAATGGGAGCGTGGCCGGTCATGAGCGGTTTGCTCCCATTCACTTCTATTGGAAGAGTGCTTGGTGGTGGCCGGACCGGAGTCCTGCAGCCACCACCTTGCGGGGCTCCGTTCCCGATATCGATATGCCCCCATTGTCTCAGCTGAGACAACCCCTTTAATGCCAGCTTGTGCTGTAAATGGTGGAATGTTTGGTGTGTTATTTGATGGGGCAATACACACAAAAGATCCTAACTATAGGGCCTCATGCACACAAAACCACAGATCCGCTAAATACTTACACCTTCTGTGTGCAATCCGCATTTTTCTCACTCCTAATTCGAGAAATTACTATGGACGATCAAGAATAGGACCTTTTGTATAATTTGCGGAATGGACATGCAGATGCGGACAGAAAGCAGATGACATCCGTCTGCTGTCCGTTTTTGTTGTGGACCATGAGCACGGTTCAAAAAATGTGGATATCACACAGATGGAAGATACAGTCGTGTACACGAGGCCTAAGTAACAGGAACAAAACTTTTTTCTATGAAAGAAGAAATCCATGCAGATACTATTAGGCTCTCAAAAGACCTCTATGTACTGTATAATTTTTTTTTTATGTACACAGACACAAAAGACATATAGACGGGTTATATAATGTACGCAAAAGACCGCTATACGGTAACGATACTGAACGGTATTTTATGAAAGAAAATACCTGTGTCGCACACAAAAGACTTTACTGTTACTAAAAGTAACCCTTTTTCTGAAAAAAAGTAAAGGTCTGTGCACACAAACATAAAGATGTCTATGCGGTTACATGAGGTAAGCAAAAGACCGCTATACACTAATAATACTAAAGAATATTACTCTTCTTTTCTTCTTTTCAGACATATAAGTGTGAATATTGCACACACAATAGTAACTATAGAAACTAAGAACTATAACTATTTTTTTATTATTACTTTTTTTGTTTATGAAAAAATGTGTGCGCGTTTGTATATTTTACACACAAAAGATCGCCTTTAGACATGATTTTAGCAGAGAGAGAGACTCCCTCCCCCTGGCTTTTTCTAAACTTCTTTTATTTAGACTTTTTTTTCCACTTTGGATCACTATGACAGGCTGTCACAGTAATCAGAAGCCCAGAAACCACTTTGATTGGTCTCCGGGGTCTTCACTGTGACCGCAGCTGTCTAGTAACTGCGAGGTCGCAACGATCTGCAGTGCCACTGGGATTCTGGCAGATTGTTAAGTGAACCGCCTCTTTTATATGGTGGGTAACAGTTAACTGTCCACTCAGAGGTGGACCGGCCATAGACCCTACAGGGAAATTTCCCGGTGGGCCAATGCCCAGTGGCCCACCCAAGTCCTCCTATCTGCCAGTCGTTGGGTACATAATGAGCTCTCAGCAGTAATTAACGCTGTGAGAATCAGGTACTCATGGATCTGGCCAGTGACCAACTGCTGTGGCCCTCTTCTCACCTCCTAAGCCCCCTGCTCCATAGACAACTGGAGGAGGAGGACAGAAGATGGTAGCTATTGATGGCCACCACAGAGAAACAACTTTTGGGGCAATATACTGTGTGCACTTTCATATTTGGTTCTGCTGGGATGGTATTTTACACCATGGTATTGTTGGCCCCGACTTCTTGTGTTGCCCCACCTTCTGTTAAGTTGGACCTGCTTACAACATGGGGCCACTTTTAGTAGTTTTTTTTCCAGGGGCACTTTTAGTTCTTAGTCCACCCCTGTGTCTACCTCACCGACTTTATATGTCGCTAAGTAAACACCCTAATGTACGCATATGGGTACAATAATTATGTACCTTGCATGTATGTCTAAAAACGGCCGTCCAGTTTAGAAAACCCATTTTCATACACAATATTTGGGAATTCTGCGTTAATATAGGGCGGTCCTCTGTTCAGGATCATCATCTCTTGGCTAAAGTGGAGAGCCCCTGTCTCTGGAGGACCTCTCCTGTCATGTGTTACACAAACAACCCACTGATTCTAGGTAATTCCTCCTTTTCTCCTGTGGTGGCGCTGCAGGGAAACTGAACAGTTACTTCACCACAGAGAACAGCTGATCACTGGCAATCCCAGCAGAGGGATCAGCTTATTGTCAGAACCTTCCCTCCGCTCCACGCCCCTTCCCATGTGGTCTCATATGTGTCTCCGTGTATAAACGGCTTTGTTTGGCCGATCTATGTCCTATTTTTAAATGATTAGGTCATTACATGTGCAATGTGCAAAGGTCTTAAGTGCAGAGGTCAGCTTCACAATTGATCCGATTGCCAGCTTTTTCTTAAAGGGGAAATCCATTATAAAAAAATATTCTTAAATGTTATTTGCAGGTAACAGTTCTTACCCCTGACATGTCTCTTCTAGTAAATCCACATGAAATAAGAATTCTGAAGCATCTATTCTCATACCTTGTGCCGTTCCTCTGTTATTACTGGAAGTTATAAGAGAATACTGTATGCTCCTTAATTGTTAGGTATTGAATTTATCTGTTAAATCCATAGCGCTGCCGCTCCGGTATCCCCCGCCAGCCATAGTTTACTGTACTGTGATGTCACCTAAACACACATGACTCAAGCAGCCAATCAATGGCCTCAGCGGTCTCGTTCTCTGAGACCAGTGATTGCCCAGTCACATGTCTTGAGGTGACATCACACTGATGCCATTTGATATGCAGTGGAATTGCCGACTTGAAATGTGACAACCATATTTCTGAGCCAGATACATGCTTAGAGCAGTTGTCACTTCCTTTTCCCCCCAAGATAGGTGACAAGGAGCACAGGAGGAAGGTCCCCCCAGGGTAAAGAATATGAAATTAAAGAGGCATTCCCATCTGGACATTTGATGGCCTATTGATAGAGTATGCCATAAATGTCCAAAATACGCAGGTCTCACCTCTAGGAGCCACTACTTTCTAAAAAACGGGCCCTAATGTGAATGGAGAGCAAACCACGCATACAGCGGCGTACATAGAGAAGGGCCCCATAGCAAGGATCAAACCAGGCCCCCGCACAGGACAGAAGGGTTACTTCCTAGACCCTTTTCAATGACCCTTGGGCCCTTTTTCCACTGCCTCATTCGCTAAAAGTTGTTCCTTTAGAGCAGGGATGCCCAACCTGGGGCTCTCCAGCTGTTGAAAAACTACAACTCCCAGCATGCCCAGACAGCCTACAGCAAGGCATGGTGGGAGTTGTAGTTTTACAACAGGTGGAGGGCCGCAGGTTGAGCATCCCTGCTTTAGAGGGTAGAGTCCTGACCAAGTTTTGACCCCCAGTAGAAGAGGGGATGATCCCAACTAAGAGTGGGCCCCCTCTTGCAGCCGCATGGTCTGCCGCTATGGTAATTACGCCCCTGTGCGCATACAAGGTTTTCTCTATTATCTGCCATGAGACTTCCAGGGTCAATTTTGGAAGCTTGTGCCTAAGGATACTGCGTTAAAGGGGTTGTCCAGGTTCAGAGCTGAACCCGGACATATCCCACATTTTCATCCAGGCAGCCCCCCTGATGTTAGAGTTGGAGGCTCCGATGCCCTCCCATGCCCTGCGCTGGATCACAAGCTTTTTGTTTATATTTTTACACCGCTAGACAGAGGCTTCTGCCTAGCAGTGTTCCCGGTGACATCACCGGCTCTGATGGGTGGGCTTTAGCGCTGCCCCAGCCATTTTACAGGCTAGGGCAGCGCTAAAGCCCGCCCATTAGTGTCGGTGATGTCAAAAGGGTCACTTCTGGGCGGAAACCTCCGCCTAGCTTTACCCATGGAGAGCCCGGTATGTCACCGAGCAATCTATTAGGGGGCTGCCTGGGTGAAAACAGGGATATGTCCGGATTCATCCTTTAAAGGGGTTGTTGCATCTGGACATTTATTGCATATTCATAAGCCAATCCATAAATGTCTAATAGGAACTGGGACCCGCGTCGATCTCCAAAACAGGGCCCCTATGTGAATGGAGAGCAAGCAGTCACTATTTTTGGAAGTCCCATAGCAGTGAATGGAGAAGACGCCGCACAGGCTCGTCGTGCTCTTCATTCACGGGGGAGCCCGATCTTGTGAGCCCTGCGTCTATCGGACATTTATGTCATTTCCTATAAATATGTCGTAAATGTCCAGATGGAACTGCCCCCTAACACACCACCCTGAGGCATAATGGGGGTCATTTACTATACTGAAATACGTCTAAATTAGGCGTATGTCAGGCGCAGATGGCGGCACAACAGTTAGTTGCACCGCTATTTGCGACTTCGCCTCGCTCACGCCAGATCTAAAATTGTGGGCGGGGAAGGCTGTCCCATCCATCATCTTCTACGCCTGGTCTACATGTAAGACAGCAAGGAAGCTAGGAAGCCGTTGGATGTGCCGAAGTTATGGAGAGGCTGGTGCCTCTTCATAACGTCCGTGGATTCACCGCCAGCCCAGGCCCTTTATTAAGAGCGGCGGTCTTAATAAATGCCCCCCATAGTAAATAATTAAGTATGTGGATTAAGTGAAACCTATTCTTTCGATGTCTTCAGGAAGGTTTCGCCCTTTAATCCCCCTCTATCCACAAAGGACGTCAGCGGTGGATCTTGGTCCGCCATCGCCTCTGACGGCTCGGGCGAAACCCTGAATGTGAATAACAAGTAGTGATCGGGTGATAAGATTTTAGATATAAAAAAAAGCAACAAAAAACGTACGGAATGGCGAACTAAATGAATATTGATTCCGACCACGGACGTCTTCCCGGCGAGGAGAGGGAACATTGCTTCTGCGGAGTAGTGTTCAGTAGTTCTGTGGGTTATCATCCCGGTGACACTGTGTGACAAGGAACTCAAGGTTTCCATATGCAAATAGCCTTCCCGGCACCAACACAACCTCATAAAATTGCCGATTCTTCTTTTTACAGGCAACACAAAGAGCCCAGGAATATATAATGCTGCAGACAGTGTTCTGTGCACAGAAATTATGACCTTTCCAGTTCCGTTTATATTCCTGGGGAGGGACTGACTGTCTCAGGAAACTCTGCCACTATGAATTAGAAATTCAACGTCTAAAAGCATAAAATCAACTCAAAAACAACAATAAAGTAAAGCAATGATAACTTCACGGATTTTACTGAAACTATTTGACCTCTAGTTCTGTCCTACAAAGTAACTCTGGGACGGAGACGTCTGAGTTTAGTTTAGTAGTAGGTGGAGGAAGAGGTTTTTTTCCCTTTTTATAGGATCATTATTCATTATATTAAAAAACCCGGACAAATAATGACGACAGAGTTGTAGCTTGGCTTATCTTCACCAGGGTCAAAGATTCAGTTTGTCACCATAGCCCTGTATCTAAACACCCTGGCACCGAGCACACATGCCGCACCGGGCCCCCTGATACGCCTGACGGCAAATTTATGTCTGCGGTCTCTATGTGCTGTATACCCTCTTTCTCGACATGTTGTACTAGAAAGTATTCACAGATCTAAATGAATTACAGAACAGATGAGTAACTTTAGAAATACATTACTTATCCTGTAATGATCCTGAGTTACATCCTGTATTATACTCCAGAGCTGCACTCACTATTCTGCTGGTGGAGTCACTGTGTACATACATTACTTATCCTGTAATGATCCTGAGTTACATCCTGTATTATACTCCAGAGCTGCACTCACTATTCTGCTGGTGGAGTCACTGTGTACATACATTACTTATCCTGTAATGATCCTGAGTTACATCCTGTATTATACTCCAGAGCTGCACTCACTATTCTGCTGGCGCAGTCACTGTGTACATACATTACTTATTCTGTACTGATCCTGAGTTACATCCTGTATTATACTCCAGAGCTGCACTCACTATTCTGCTGGCGCAGTCACTGTGTACATACATTACTTATTCTGTACTGATCCTGAGTTACATCCTGTATTATACTATCACGACCGGCGTGCCGATCACATACGTGACGCAAAGGGAGGGAAAAGGAAGGCCCTGTCCAAGGGAGAGGGAAGATGGTGACCCCTGACTCACCTTGCGGCTGGCACCTGACTGCCCTGACGTCCCTAGACGGGTTTCTCACCCGTACGCCGACCACGTGCCTAAACCCTGGCTTTCCCTAAGATGAGCCCTACGTAGTGAATAGGGCGGTGGGAACACTGGTCCGCACCACTGACACTAAAGGGAAACACCAGGGAGAAGACAGACAATACAGACAAAACATATAATCCCAGGTGGGCGACAACAAACAACCAACAGGGATCCGGAGGGTAACGCTCTGGAACGACAACCAGGAATCACAGCTACACAGCTCCAGTGGGTCAGTATAGAAGTCCAGGCAGGAAGCTCTATATCTGGCAACCAGAGAAGTGGGAGAGGGGAATATAAGGAGGTTGGGAGTGCTGGACAAGAAACAGCTGAGGAGAAGAAGCTACGGGTCCCTGAGTGAGCCAAAAAGGGTTGCAAGGCAAACCCAGAAAGCTACCATTAAGTAACAGCGCTATCTTTATACATAGAGCGCGCAGCTACCCGCTGCGACTTCCTGACCCCGGGTATAACGGAGTCAGACGTGGCTCTTGACACCCTCGTGACATATACCCCAGAGCTGCACTCACTATTCTGCCGGTGCAGTCACTGTGTACATACATTACATTACTTATCCTGTACTGATCCTGAGTAATATTCTGTATTATACTCCAGAGCTGCACTCACTATTCTGCTGGTGCAGTCACTGTGTACATACATTACTTATCCTGGACTGATCCTGAGTAATATTCTGTATTATACCCCAGAGCTGCACTCACTATTCTGCTGGTGGAGTCACTGTGTACATACATTACTTATCTTCCTGTACTGATCCTGAGTTACATCCTGTATTATACTCCAGAGCTGCACTCACTATTCTGCTGGTGCAGTCACTGTGTACATACATTACTTATCCTGGACTGATCCTGAGTAATATTCTGTATTATACCCCAGAGCTGCACTCACTATTCTGCTGGTGCAGTCAATGTGTACATACATTACATTACTTATCCTGTACTGATCCTGAGTTACAACCTGTATTATACTGCAGAGCTGCACTCACCATTCTGCCATCCACTAGTTGCTGCAAAACTACAACTATAACGCTCTTCATGTCATGACAGTTGCAGCCTGTAAAGGCATGCTGCCTTTACAGGCTGCAACTGTCATGACATGAAGAGCGTTATAGTTGTACAGTAGCTGGAGAGTCACAGGTTGTAGGTCACAGCCCTAAGAATAGTAATTGTCCGGTAATCTATTCAAACGCCAGAGGGGGCGCTGCTTCTGGAAAGAAAAAAAAAAAAAACTAGATCCTCTCTTCTAACCCTGCCCCAATATAATGTTTATTATAATCTATATTATGTAAAGCAGGCAGGAAAGGGTTAGGCCTGCGTCCCGGCCATACTTCCCTCCTAATATAGTCTCATAGACGCCATTCATGGAAATCATGTGCATTTCTGAAGATCTGTACGATACACGCGGTAATGTTAATGATGGCGGCGTTCACTTTACATTAATCAGGCTGATGTCAGAAGATGCCGCTATGAAATTGAGCTATTTCTTTTCCCCCTCTCCGCTCGGTGGTTAACGCGCCTGTCACTGCGCTTTGTTATGAGAACATAAAGGAAGGCTCCGCTGCTCGGATTGCTGCGTGCAGCGCTTTATTTCCATTCTCCCACCTGTCATGTTTCGTTTCTTCCGGCCTGGTCGTACGCTTTATCAAGTGTTGTCGAAATAAATTATTTACTCCTCAATACGGAGGGGGCTGCGTGCACCTGCGGCATCAATCCTCCTCCTCCTCTATGAGAGTTAGGCCTCATGCACATGACCGTTTTTTTTTGCGGTTCGCAAAACGGATTTCTGATGTTGCGTGATCCGTGACCGTTTTTTCTTCCGTGGGTCTTCCTTGATTTTTGGAGGATCCACGGACATGAAAAGTGAAAAAAAAACTAAGTCAAGTTTGCATTGAAAATCATAGGAAAAACAGACACGGATCACGGACATGGATCATGGACGCGGATGACTATCTTGTGTGCATCCGTGATTTTTTATGGACCCATTGACTTGAATAGGTCCGTGAACCGTTGTCCGTGAAAAAAACAGGACAGGTTATATTTTTTTCACGGACTGGAAAAACGGATCACGGACGCGGAAGCCAAACGGTGCATTTTCCGATTTTTCCACGGACCCATTGAAAGTCAATGGGTCCGCGAAAAAAAAACGGAAAACGGAACAACGGCCGCGGATGCACACAACGGTCGTGTGCATGAGGCCTTAAAGGGGTTGTCCAGGACTTTAATACTGATGGCCTATCCTTAGATCGGTGGGGGTCTGACTCCTGGTACCCCGCCGATCTGCGGCTCTCATTACCAGGTGCACCTAGCCTTTCTGCTGCCTGAGGCGAAAACTGCAACGGCGCCCCTCCCCCCCCCCACTCCCAATGCAAATTTCTTAACCTAAACCCTTCCCTTCAGCCCATAGCAATTCGGCTGCCCCCCTCTTGCCCATACCTGGTGCTGCCTGAGGCGATCGCCTCACCTGGCCTCATTACTGCTGCACCCCTGGCTGTCCACTCTGAACAGGTGGTGTGCGGTACCACAATAGGTGTGCCCCGTTCTCTCGGGTTGTACTGTCTATGTACGGTATGCCATATACCTGTAAAATCTGACCATAAGGAGCACCATATGGCGGCACACAGAGTGCCCATGGCCATGTAAACCTCTGAACAGGCTCCGTGCCTGAGGCTTTAGGGCAGTGATTTCCAACCTGTAGCTCTCCTGCTGTTGCAAAACTAGAACTCCTAGTTTTGCCGCAGGAGGAGAGCCACAGACTGGAGAACAGCGCTCTAGGGCTAAGCGTTTTGGCCAGCTTTAAAAGACAACTTATTTTCCAGTCTATTTATACTGACAGCCTATCCTCAGAATGGGCCGTCAATATCTGATCGGCGGGGATCCGGCGCCCCGTACCCCCAGCCAATCAGCTGTTCTGCAGCAGCTCCGGCGCTGGAGCAATGGCGCCGTCCATTTCTGTTGTGGACGGATCTGGTTACTGCAGCGCTGCTCCCATCTGAGTGTAGAACAGCTGATCGTCCGGGGTGCAGGGTGTCGGACCCTCGCAGATCAGATATTGATGGCCCACCCTAACCCTTTTAATATATTAACCCATAAAGGTCATTTTGTATTGGACCCTCAAAGTTGCCAAAAATGTATAGGATATGAAGAGTTTTGCATTTATTCGTACTCTTTTTACCGTCTGTAGGTTACCAGTTCTCACACCCTCAAACCTAACTTTGCAAAAAAAATAAGGTCATTTTTAACCCTTTGTCTCCCTGTGAGAAAATGTCGGCTGCATGCTTGGTGGCCTTGGGGCTGAGCGGCTTGTGAAGTGTTCATGTACTTCCTCAGCGCTGGCGGGAGACACCATGTCCTGACAGAAACAGGAAGAGCTTTGTGCCTGTCCATTATATGTGGTGTAAAACCACTTCCCGCACCTTTCTTTATAAACGTCTTATCAAGAAGAAGCATGCAGTGTAAAGTGCAGGGGACAGGGCTATTAAATGCCTGACCGCCTGAGATGTTCCTACAAATTGCACTAAAGAGCGTTTAAGAGTTGAGATGAACTCGACTGGTGGATCAGGGAGGTCCTAGCAGCAGTTATTGGGGTTCCATCAGAACTCGCCGATCAGCTACTGTATAGGGGACCCCCCTGTCGGGCTCGTACGTGTTGGAAATCAATACACTGAGGAGATGAGCCAAAACCAGGGCACTTTGGCAGCTTCTTTCTCCCCTCACAACACATGCATACTTGGCCGAGTCTAGCATAAATGAGGGAATAGGGACAGATACCTATAGGACAAATGAGTGACTGCCTGAGAAAGGCTTCAGACCCCTTGGGACAGACTGTTGCATCCATCTACTCTCAGGACATTTGGTCCTGCTTTCACCATTCTCTTCCAGGTCAGTTTGTCATCATTTCAGGACCTAAAGTGTCAGTGTGTCATTGCTCTAGGACAGTGACACCTGTGCCATAGGTTCGCCAACACCTCTCCAGGTCCAGGACCTCAAGTTTCTATGTATCATTGTTCCAGAACCTCAAGTGTCCGTGTATCATTGCTCCAGGGCCTCAAATATCAGTGCTCAAGGGCCTTGAGTGTCAGTATTTCAGTGCTACAAGGCCTTAAGTGTCAGTATGCTATGGTGCCAGGACCTCAAGTGTCACAATGGCATGGCTCCAGGACCTTCACTTTCAGTATGTCATTACTCTAAATATAGAAGCTTATGTATTTTAGAAACTCAAGTGTGAGTGTGCCACTGACACGTGAGGACCGGGCACAATGACATACTGACAATTGGGGGCTTGAAGCCATGAGATACTGACACTTAAGGTCCTGAAGCCATGACATACTGACACTTGAGGTCTGGGAGCAATAATATACTAACACTTGGGGTCCGGGAGCAATGACACAGTGACCTTCAAAGCAGTGATCTACTAACACTTGAGGTCCTAGAACAATGACATACTGACGCTTGAGGTCCTGGCGTAATGACATACTGAAATTTGAGGTCCTGAAGCCATGACATACTGACAATAGAGGTTTTGGATCAATAATATACTGACACTTTAGGTCCAGGAGCAATGACCCTCAAAGCAGTGATCTACTAACACTTGGGGTCCTGGAACAGTGACATACTGACTCTTGAGGTTCTGGAGCAGTGACATACTGAGACTTGAGGTTCTGGAGCAGTGACATACTGACGTTTGAGGTTCTGGAGCAGTGACATACTAACGTTTGAGGTTCTGGAGCAGTGACATACTGACGTTTGAGGTTCTGGAGCAGTGACATTCTAACAGTTGAGGTCCTGGAGTAATGACATACTGAAACTTGAGGTCCTGAATCCATGACATACTGACACTTGAGGTCCGGGAGCAATAATATACTAACACTTGGGGTCCGGGAGCAATGACACAGTGACCCTCAAAGCAGTAATCTACTAACACTTGAGGTCCTATAACAATGACATACTGACGCTTGAGGTCCTGGCGTAATGACATACTGAAACTTCAGGCCCTGAAACCATGACATACTGACAATAGAGGTTCTGGATCAATAATATACTGACACTTTGGGTCCAGGAGCAATGACCCTCAAGCAATGATCTACTAACATTTGAGGTCCTAGAGCAATGACATACTGACACTTGGGGTCCTGGAGCAGTGACATACTGACGCTTGAGGTTCTGGAGCAATGACATTCTAACAGTTGAGGTCCTGGAGCAATGACATACTGACACTTGAGGTCCTGGAGCAATGACATACTGAAACTTGTGGTCCTGGAACAACTTGAGATGGTGACAACTCAAGAACCTCAAGAAAGAGGGGCTTATAATGTCTGTGTATAAAGGGGGTACGCTTAGTATTTGTGGGAAGAAATACAGAAACCCCCTTCTTTATTGATTTGGAATATGTTTTTTTGTTTTTTTTTGCAGTGGACCTTTGTGAAATTAAGGAAATCCGTCTGGGAAAAAACTGCAAGGATTTCGAGCGTGGAAAAGCCTCCCGACTGAAGGAAGATTGCTGCTTCACTATCTTCTATGGAAGCCAGTTTGTCCTTAACACGTTAAGTCTGGAAGGTGAGCTATGACACAGCGGTGACTTAAAACCCTATTAATAAGCCTATTGGGTTTCATAATATGGCTGCATTTATCGTCTGTGCTACGGACATAATATCTGGACCTGATGGTTCTGCTGAGGTGACCATCTGTTCCATGGTGATCTGAGTTCACTTCAGTAGAAGCGCTGACGATCTGGGCCTAGTGGCCATAAAACGGATGTTATTGTGTAAGTACGTCACCAAAATGCTGCCTGTGAAGCGGCAGACACGGGCCGTCATAAAACAGCCGCCATGGGTCGATCAGAGTCCTATCCTTACTCCGTAGTGACATGTCTGCTCTGATTTCATCTTGCAGCGGACTCTGTGGATGATGCTGAGAGGTGGCAACGTGGGTTGAACATTTTACTTGAAGAAGTGAACCAGGCATCCACCCCAACCATCATAGAAAGGTGTGTGTGAAGTCTTAATATTTTTCTACGTGCCCTTTTACATGACCCGGTGTTTGGCTGAGTGAGCGCTCGTAGGGTAAACAGTGCAGCGATCAGCCGTCAATCGAGCTCCTGTGATCAGATCTTTTATGCGAGCAGAACTATACTTGCTGGTCGGCAGCACAACACCCTGTGTAGAAGAAGGATGTGCTCGGGACATATGCAAAGTTAGTGGGGATTAACAATCGCACTAACGATCATTCGTTCCCCTTTTTAGTTTTGGATCTGCCCATCAGAAAGGTCTGATCGACTTGTACCGTCGATGGACACTCGTTCTGGGGCACCATCGGGGTACAGAGGTTTATAGGTTCACCTTTGAACAGCCTATATATAGATAAGATCTATATACATGGTGATGTGATTAATTATGAGTTATTGCTTGCTTTACATTCAGCCAAGGGTGCACCTAGCCTTTCTGTGTCACAGATGGTGTACAGGAGACAAGACAATACCAAATAAACAATGTCTCTCTGGATCCACAACTATGGAACAAAGGGAGACCCCTGCAATAGACCTGCCGCTCTCCCTCACTGCTCAGCCTATGCGAACACCCCAAAGGTGGATGGGCGCATATCCACGTTCCTCGGCTATCTATTACCTGAAGACCCTACAATAGTGAAGGGACACGACCACCGGCTCCCTACACTGACACGGAGGGAGTCAGGGTCTCCTGGATCCAGAAAAGACAAAATCATAAATACATAAACAGCACTTATCTTGCAGACGACTGAGGACTGGGAACTGGGAACAGCATGCACACACACTCCAGGAAGTTGTATCAGCCGCACACTACTGCATTATGGGGAGGAACTTAAAGGGTAGCAATCAGTCCAAACTGCATGACAGCTGAGATAGACTAACGAGATGAGAAACTAAACCAAAACAAAGAAATTCAAGGAGGAGGATCAGGGAAGCTCCTGTGAGCGCTTCTCAGCTGTCTGGCTGTGACATTCTGCTGCAGGAGGCAAAAACTAACACAGTGTCCCAACCTCCCCAATGCCAATTTCCAAACTAAACCCCTTCCCTCCAGCCCTACTGTTAAAGACATACATTCAGAGCTACAAAACACACGGGCTAATACAGTGCCACATATTGTGCCCCCTGTGCTACCCAATACTATACAGCAGAAACAGATAATCCCCCTTCTGCTGCCCCCCTCTTGCCCCTACCTGGTGCTGCCTGGGGCAATCGCCTCACCTCGCCTCATTGGTGGTGCAGCTCCATTAACATTACTGGAACCTCCGGTACCAGCTTAGCTGGGCACCTATAGTAAAAGGAGTAGGATTCTGGCTGGCTGGGTGCCATGCCTTGAATACAGGGTGCTGTCTCTCTCTGCAAGCCACACGTTGTTGAAGCACCGGCGGGGAATGGAGGGGACATAGGTAGTGCTCCAAAACATAAAGATTTACCACCGATGCAGCCCCGGAGACAGAGGGAGATGACCTGACATTGGGATGAGGCAACCAGATAAGATGCAGTTGAGATGAGATGATGTCCAATGTTTTTGTTTTGTGTTCCTAGCTGGCTGAGGAAGCAGATCTACTCCATGGATCAGACCAGAAGGAACAGGTAAGGTGACATTCTTCAGGTGTTCCACTTTGTAAATGACCAGTCGGTATATTAGGCAGCTCAGCTGTCATAGCCCTTCCTTAAACTCATGAAGGAGCAGGTCACTGCCTCCCGCAAGATCAACTCGCTCCTCTCCTGAAGTACAATGTGCTGCTGCAGTCACCACTAGTGATGAGCGGCAGGGGCTATATTCGAATATTTTGTAGAATATATTCGCGAATTTCGAGAATTCGAGATTATTTCATTGAATGAGATAAATCGGCAATGTAAAAGTCGCGTAATGTGAATTCGTAAAGCGAAATACAGGCATGGGTCACTTATGCTACATTTTTCAAGCTGGTATAAGTTTCCTGAGACTGGAGAAAATGGTCGGCACGGCAGAACATTAGAATAGCTTTATATGCAGATAGAGTCAAGTGCTCCAATATATTTGCGATTGCGCTAATCGGCAGTGATTTTAGAATATTTTTTCGCACTACGTGCAACTTCACATTTTAGCAGGTCTGACTACAGATTACTGATTGGTGCACTAAGTATTGTTGTGAACCTGACATTGCTTCCTTCTCATTGGCCCACAAGCAAGAAGCAGAGAGGAATCATGTGTTCAGATCGAAAAAAAATCCTGAATATTCGATATAATGAATATATAGAACTATATTATAAATATTCGCGAATTCTCGAAGTGGCGATATTCGCGATAAGAATTCTCTATTCGAATATTCGTGATCAACACTAGTCACCACTCCATTCACTGTCCTTCAGAATGTGACCTCAAAACTCTCTCCACCCATCCTGTAATCAGCACATAGTCCTCAATAACATAATCCCATTGTGAGGGTTCCTCACCATGAATGGACAGGTCACTGCCTGCCACAAGATCAACACACTCCTCTCCTGTAATACCATGTGCTGCTGCAGTCACTAATCCATTCAATGCCTCCTAGAATGTGACCTCACACTTATCTCTATACCCCTCCTGAAACCATGACACAGTCCTGGTCCTCGGTAACATGATCCCATGAATGGACAGGTCACTGCCTGCCACAAGATCAACACACTCCTCTCCTGTAATACCATGTGCTGCTGCAGTCACTAATCCATTCAATGCCTCCTAGAATGTGACCTCACACTTATCTCTATACCCCTCCTGAAACCATAACACAGTCCTGGTCCTCGGTAACATGATCCCATGAATGGACAGGTCACTGTCTGCCACAAGATCAACACACTCCTCTCCTGTAATACCATGTGCTGCTGCAGTCACTAATCCATTCAATGCCTCCTAGAATGTGACCTCACACTTATCTCTATACCCCTCCTGAAACCATAACACAGTCCTGGTCCTCGGTAACATGATCCCATGAATGGACAGGTCACTGTCTGCCACAAGATCAACACACTCCTCTCCTGTAATACCATGTGCTGCTGCAGTCACTAATCCATTCAATGTCTCCTAGAATGTGACCTCACATGTCTCTACACCCTTCTTGAAATCATGATAGAGTCCCAGTCCTTGGTAACATAATCCCATGAATGGACAGGTCACTGCCTCCCACAGAATCAACACACTCCTCTCAAGAAGTATTATGTGCTGCTACAGTCACTGCTTTATGCACTGCTCCTTAGAATGTGACCTCAAACTTATCTCTATATCCCTCCTGAAACCAGGCCGGGTACCGGCCCTCAATAACATAACGGCATGAATGAACAGGTCACTGCCTCCCACAAGATCAACACACTCCTCTCCTGAAATACTATGTGCTGCTGCAGTCACCACTCTATTTACTGTCTCCCATAATGTGACTCCACACTTTTCTCCACCCCCTCCTGAAATCATGACACAGTCCCAGTCCTAAAGACAAGCACCGAGGGAGTCATTTACAGACAGATATACGCCACTTTTTGGAGTAAGGTTATTTGCGCCGCAATCTGCGACCTTTCCCCCCGCTCGTGGCAGGTCTAGAAAAGGCGTAGATTTAGACAGGCCATGTATATACTGAGGTTATGTAGAGGCCGGCGCCTCTACATGAATTTGGCGCATTCCCCACCAGCTAAAGGGGAGTTTCTTATATATATATATTTTTTTTTATAAAATAGCATAGCACAGTGGTCTCCAACCTCTACAGATGCTGCTGCAAAACTACAACTCCCAGCATGTTCCAAAAGCCTGCAGAGCTACAACTCTTAACCAGAGTGACAGATATATTAGGCCACTGTACTCATTCTTGTGTGATTTCGGCTTTTCTTCCATTGTCCCGGGGTCTCAGGACCAGGGAGGTTCATTCAGGAAGTGCAGGATGTGGTTTTCTTCAACGCCTGGCACTCGATTCTCAGAGAATGAAATTGTTTAATGGTTGTGTTTTTTTCAGGAAATACATTTCATGCCAAGCTATTCCATTACAGGGAACACAATTGTTTTTGCTACAATTACAAAACCAACCAACGACATGTTCATCCAATTCAATAGGACATTATGGGCCCCGAGACAAAAAAAAGACCCAAACAGATCTGTGCACTGATGAGTTGTAGTTGAAGCAACCTATGTAATAAGGAAGGGCAGGCGTGTCCATTAAAGGGGTCTTCCAGGTTCAGTATAGTGATGGGGTCAGAGTCTCCATATCCCGCTCATCAGCTGTATAAGGGACCACAGTGCTTGTTGTAGTCATGGAAAGGATGCCCATACACCTTCAGTGGTTATTGGCCGGCAACTCTGTCTTCCGGCCCCTTATCTAAAATGATATTATCCCCTGGGATAACCGCTTTACCTTGGATGATATAAACACAGTAGGATAAAATGTAATGGACGTTTTGAGCAATCGTTAGTACACCTCATGAAACAAGACATCAAGTGCTAAAAATGTGCCCTGGCCTTCCTGTGTGTATCTATCAGGGGGAAAAATATGTAAAATTTTCATCTGGATCCCTCTATCGCCGGTATCTCTTAGTGTTGTGGCTCCCCGGGTGGTTCCTTATGGGATGGTCCCTCAACTTCGTCCTATTGGACCACAGTCCAGCAGCTGATTGACCAGATTCTCCATATCAATTACCATTCGCCCATCTTGCCAATGTCCCACCAAAATCTCTACCTAAAGATGCCAACAGTTTGCTCCTACACATCCCGGCATCGCCCGAATGTCTTACTTTGTTTTGGAAATGGACAATTGCCCAATCTCAACAGGACCTAGACTAAAGCATTACAGAGATTAGATTCATGAATTTCTTACCGCTAAGTCTTTGATTTAGTATGGTCTTCATGGGCTTCATTTAGTATCGTCTTCATGGGCTTCATTTAGTATGGTCTTCATGGGCTTCATTTAGTATGGTCTTCATGGGCTTCATTTAGTATGGTCTTCATGGGCTTCATTTAGTATGGTCTTCATGGGCTTCATTTAGTATGGTTTCTCATGGGCTTCACCGATGAGACCCCGCCAAGCCTCCCTCTTTGTCCTGGCCTACGCTTACGCGGATACCAGGTTTTTAGATCGCCTAACTTCTTTTTTCCTTTTCCCATCTGTCTCAACTCTTTCCCTTGTTTGTTATAGTTTCCCTGCTTGACCAGGTCCGTGAACCTGTGCATCATATTTAGGCCTCACGCACACGGCCGTTGTTTTGGTCCGCATCCGAGCCGCCGTTTTGGCGGCTTGGATGCGGACCCATTCACTTCAATGGGGCCACAAAGGATGCGGACAGCACTCCGTGTGCTGTCCGCATCCGTGGCTCCGTTCCGTGGCCCCGCTTTGCGGACAAGAATAGGCATTTATGTTGAAGGCTGTCCGTGTGCCGTTCCGCAAATTGCAGAACACACATGGACGCCATCCGTGTTTTGCGAATCCGTGATTTGCGGACCGCAAAACACACCACGGTCGTGTGCATGAGGCCTTATAGGGAGCAGGTTTTAGGCTGCTATCTCAGTGATCAGGCAGCTGAATGTAGGACCCCTGCTGTCTGCCAGGGACCCTAAAGGGAAGACAGAAGCATTTTCCCGATCCTGTCTTCTCTATTCTCTAGGACACAACGTTCAATGAGCGGTGCCTCTATTCATCCCAGTGGTTATGTGACTGGTCATACGATGGCTGGGTTTCTGGTTCTAGGAGGTTGCTTCTGCTGGGTCCCAGCAGTGACAACTGTCAATGTAACTGGGAAAAGTAGACTGTAAAAAGAAAAAAAAAAGTCTCCCAATGGTCTTTTTTAACTAAAAAAAATAAGTAAAAAATACACAAAAATAACCCACCACAAAAAACCCCCCCTGTGTAAATTGTTCTTGTACCGCTAGCCAAGACCCGACTACCCAAAAGTGGAAAGAAAATGACGACTGCAAATAAAACGTCTATTTTAAGGGCAATATGCTGTTATCACCAGAGTAAAAAATAGCAAATGCAAAAAAAGCTAATTAAGTTCCAACTTTTTTTTCAATTTCTATGTCTAAAAATTCTGAAAAGAAATTAAGAAAATGACATAAAAAGAAGCCAAAATTATTTCCACAAAATGCAGGGGGGGGGGGGGGGGGTCACATCACTTGAGCTATAACTTTGTCGTAAGCCTCGGTAATTTCAGCAGATTCGACATTGTTCATAGATAACCCATTTTTTGGTTTTGTAAACTTTACTATTCACTGAAAATTCTAAAAATTTGTTTTCTCAGTTTCCTTCATTTTTTTGCATTTAGTAGAAACCAGAAAAACTGGCTTGTTTCTTCTTCCGAGAATAAGACGTGTAGGAAATATCTCAGTGTCACAAGCAGAGGTGAACAAAGGTTAAGCATCAACTCGTGACCAAGCAGAGCGCGGTGTCTGCGGACAGAGCGCGAACTGTAACAGGTTCATTATGTTACCCACAAATCAGAGTTTTTGCGCTTTACAGAAACACGAATGATATTCCGTATTAATCTGCAGCAGTGACGGCCACTGATTAGATAGTAAACTCTACTGCAGGCATGCTCAACCTGTGACTCTCCAGCTGTTGTAAAACTACAACTCCCACAATGCCCTGCTGTAGGGTGGTTTGGGCATGCTGGGAGTTGTAGTTTTGCAACAGCTGGAGGGCCGCAGGTTGAGCATGCCTGCTCTACTGACATATAAAATGCCGGCCAGAGACTTCTCTTTAGGCTGAATGATTGTTAGCAGCCAAAATAATCGCACCACCTGCACGCTCAACCATGACCGAAGGAAAACTGAAAAGCTGCTTTGAGTGTAAGGGTGCCGGAATTTTCCGCCAGAAAAACTGCAGTTGAGGATTTTTGCAAAGTTGCGAATTTTTTTCCAGATTTTTCCGTGCGGAATAGAATTGGAATTTTCTTTTGTGAATTATGTTGCGGATTTCTGTGCGGTGAAATGAATGTAGACATGCAGCATCAGAAAACCCGCAACAAATCATTTTGTTGCAGAATTTCTGGCGTAAAATTCCGCCACATGTGAGGGCAGCTTAATTCTGCTGAAATGGTTTGACCATCTTGACCAAATGTTTTTACTATGTTGGGGGGAAGAGGGGGTTTGTCTATAATCAGGTGGGTAAATGGACTTTAACTCTATATAAACTCATTTATATTTATCGTAAAGGGGTTCTCTACCTATATTTTAGGGCTACTATAAGGGCTCATGCACGCGTTCATATGTTCTTTTCCGTGTCCGTTAATTTCAATGAGTCCGCCAAAAAAATTAACGGAAGTTACGTGTGCATTCCGTTTTAGTATGTCCGTTCCACAAAAGAAACCAGAAAAACTGGCTTGTTTCTTCTTCCGAGAATAAGACGTGTAGGAAATATCTCAGTGTAATGCAGACAATGTCCTATTATTGTCTGCATTATTATATTAGGGGCCGGCTGTTCTGTTCCGCAAAATACAGAATGCACACGGACGTCATCCATATTTTTTGCAGATCCGTTTTTGCGGACCGCAAAATACATACGGTCGTGTGTAAGAGAGAGGGGAAGTTAAGCTTTACGGGTACACTTACCTGCACACAGAATCAGACTTACTTGTTCCATCCACTGGATTCGGGGTCCTTCGCTCCCCCACCGCCGCTGGAACTCTTCAGTCTCCCTGCATCAACACCCGGATTGATGCGGCAGCCAATGACTGGTGACAGAGATGATGTGTCTTCCACGTGTGACACATGACCCAGGGACACATCACTGGCTGCAGCGGCCACGTGGCACGCGTCAAGCCAGATACTGATGTAGAGAGCTGCAGTGGCGGCGGGGGAGCAAAGGAGCTGGATTGCAGCACCAGGGATCAGGCAAGTATGAATCCCTCCACAAGTCGGGCCATGTTGGGGGACCATGTTGGGAGTGAACAACCCCTTTAAGACGTATGAATCTCATGGGAGCATGGGCAATGTTTGGGATCTCTATCCATGACCCAGAGCAGATAGTCACTGCTAAGAGCGCCTTCGTATTACATGGTCAGCCATTCAATTCCATGAGCGTCATGTATGTAATATGATATAAAGGGGAAATAAGTGGCCGTACAGAGATAATCCTGACGCCTGGAGATCAGACGATCATCCAGACCTGACCCCAGAAAGGGCTAGAATAAAACTTTAAGGTCACGTACACAAAGGATGTCATTTTCAATGACACTGGACATCTTCTTCCATATCTGATCAGGGTTGTTGTTACCCGATAAAAGGACAAGGTGGAAATTCAAGTTTATTCACATGAAATCTTCCTTCTTCATTTTTCTAGTATTAGCGTTCGAGAGCTGAAGACCATACTCCCTCAGATAAACTACAAAGTCGGAAGTGCAAAATTCCTGAAAGACAAGCTGGTGGTAAATAATACTCATTAGTGGTGTTCTGTTCGGTATCCACGTCAGTATCTGGGACCCGCACCTATCTCTACAACGGCGCCTCCAAAGTGGACAAGAGTGCACCGCACCTGCACAGCGTGTTCTCCATTCACTTCTAAGTCAGTGCAGGTCCCATGCGCCCGCATATCGGACATCGAGGTCATATCCTAGTGATATGCCACCAATGTCTGAGATGAAACAACACCCTTCAAAGGGGATCATCCATGATTAGAAAAACGTCTGCTTTCTTCCAAAAACGGTGCCGCGCCTGCCCAACAGGTTGTCCACAGCCTCTTTCACTTCAATGGAGCTGAGCTATGGACATAAGATTTAGAAAATCTCATCTACTCAGCTGGTCGTGGACTACTCTGCTGACTTTCTTTCGTGGTGGACAATCCGTGGTGGCTAGTACACACCGTGAGCATATGCCCGTCAGGTGGGGCAGTTTGTATTCCACACGTCTGATCTGTGAAAAACCTGACCAATCTGCGGCCACACGTTGGATCAATAGGGGGTTATAGCTTTTGGGCTACAATGGTCAAGAAACTGGACAAGAGCTGAACCGGCTGGGTTATGTAAAGCGCTGAAGAGATGGCCCATCCACCTGTTCACCTATCCAGGGGTTGGCAACCTTCGGCACTCCAGCTGTTGCGAAACTACAATTCCCAGCATGCTCCGTTTATTTCTATGAGAGTTTTGAGAAAAGCAGAGCAAGTATGCATGCTGGGAGTTGTAGTTTCACAACAGCTGGAGTCCTGCAGGTTGCCCACCCTTGGCAGCTCTCTCCTCATCCACCACCGTAGATATGCCAACTCTGTTCGGCCCACAATGCATGGTGCTGTGAATGGGGAGAAAGCTGCAGACACCTTTGTCAGTGGCTCATCTTCCTGAGAGCAAAAGGATGGGACATGTCGAAACTCAGCTGCCTGATCCTTATCTCCCTTGACATCTGCCACACATATTGGATGGTCAGTCACTTCGGCAAGTTCACACCACATGTCTCTAATGTGTACGGCCAAGCTTTACATACCTTGCCTATAGTTAGCACCACACATGACCGGGCCGCGACCGCCTTCTTTTTGTCTTCTATGTTGCTGTGCTTGTGTCCACCCAACATTGATGGTGTTCTGATGAATACTTTACTATCTTGCAGGACATTGGGATCCCTAGAGATGACCTCAGTTTTGAGCATGTCCATATGTTCTACAAAAGACTGATGTTCGACCATCAGCGATCTGTAAGTGCATAAAACCCAGAAACTTCAACCAAGTTGTAAGGTGGCCATTCCTCCTGCCCCCATACACACGCACACTGGGCTCAGCTGAGCATGCATGTGTTCCCAATAGGGATTGACAAATAAGCAGGTGCCAGACACCTCTAGCAGCAACGTATCTCCCTTCAGAACAAAGGATAGGGCAAAATGTTCAATGCTTCCTTCTCCAATGTCTACTAGTGGGGCACAGAGGGGGCAGCCCCGTACACAACAGATGGTCACGAGGCCCTGCAGACATTTATCTAATGTGTATGAGCACCTTAATCCCCTTCTGCTTACATTTAAAGGGGTTGTCCCAAATAGATTACCCTTTTACATATACTGTATTACAGTGGTCATGAATCTCAGCCACTCCACACTACAAATCCCAGCATGCTCCATTCATTTCTATGAGAGTTAGGAGAACAGTCGGCCAAGTGTGCATGCTAGGAGTTGTAGTTTCACAGCAGCTGGAGTGCCGGAGGATGCTGACCCCTGCCTTGTAGTAATTGGTCATATATAGATTTATGTATGGTTGCTGCTTTTATTTTAATTTACAGTTTAGGCAGGAGACCCAGGGCCTCCAAGATTTCCAGGAGATGATTTTAAAGATTTCCCTTGTCCTTGTTTTGCAAAAAAAAAAAAAAGTTAAAATGTTCTTTTCTTCAGATTCTGGATGAATTCAGGAAAGATACTTCAGTATTTATTTTGGGGTAAGAATTCATTATTAAGACTATTTGACAACAATAAAAAAACTCAGCACTTGTTACATTAAACCGGTGATCTCCAACCTGCCTCTCTTCAGCTATTGGAAAACTACAACCCCTAGCAGGCTCTGAGAGCCTAAGACCTCTTCTACATGAGCGATACGGATTGGCTCCGGATGCGTTCAGTGAAACTCGCCGAAAGCTTTAGAATCAAAGCCAGCAATATTCCTGCGTAGTAACTAGCTAGGTAGTGGAGGTGATTGGTATTAGTCATAATGGTGTAGCATCTCAGGGATTAGCTAGGGCATCTGAAGCTGAACATTGCAGAGTTGAGGCTGGGGCTGAGGGATAGAGAGGAGCCACTCAGCCCGTGCTATCCCATAGCAACCAAGGCCTTTATAATAGTCAGCCTTGTCACTAAGACTAGCCAGCCTGTTGCCAGTTAGCAACCCTGTGTGAGAGACTGTACGCAGTACTGTGCATTGCAAGGAAGGCCATGAGTGTGTGTGTGCAGAGGGTGCAAGGAGAGAGATATCGCAACCTCTGAACGTACCAGTGCAATCCTGTTCCAGGGGTAGAGTAAGCCACAGTGATAACTGCAGATACAACAGTCTTCATTGCAACCAGTGCTAGAGTCCAGGGAGCAGGGTGCAATGGAAGTCAGAGGGAGAGTGATTTGCT
Source organism: Bufo bufo (assembly GCF_905171765.1). Taxonomy (NCBI): domain Eukaryota; kingdom Metazoa; phylum Chordata; class Amphibia; order Anura; family Bufonidae; genus Bufo; species Bufo bufo. Next base: position 141,386,563 of record NC_053398.1, on the reverse strand, counting down.
GCCTCTTAAAGCGGCTGGCATGTTTGGCTGTTGCAACTTAAAGAGACAGTGTACCTAATTAACCTGTTGCCTTTCACTTTGGATTATTGTTGGCAGCTCATCCCGTTTAGGCTAGTTTTACATCTGCGCTTTCCCTTTCGAGATCCATCATAGTATCTCAATAGCGGGGGAAAACGCTTCAGTTTTATCCCCATTCATTGTCAATGGGGACAAAACTGAACTGAAGGGAACGGAGTGCTCCAAAATGCCTTCCGTTCTGTTTCATTGCATTCCCATGACGCTCGCAAAAGAGCAGCAAGCAGAGTCTTTGAGTGCGTCCTGGGATGCGGAGCAAGGCAGATCCGTCATGACTCACGATGGAAGTCAACAGTGACGGATCCGTTTTCGCTGACGCAAAAATGTCATGGCTATTCTAGAGATAATGCAACCGGATCCGTTCGTAATGGATGCAGACGGTTGTATTATCATGACGGAAGTGAAAAAAGATGTGAAAGTAGCCTTACTCAAGGAGATTTGTGCTGCCAGCAAACAATGATTTTAACACCAGCTTAAAAGATACGATCAATGAGAAACAAGCAATCGTTCGCTATTTGATCGCCGGACATGTCTGCACTGCGGAATCGTCATTCATAATAAAGATCTTTCAGTCCCATGTAAATGAGCCTTTAGGTTGTGTCAGCCGTTTGTACTTGACTTGACTATAATGTGCCGGTCTGGTTGTATTTTTCAGAAACGTGGATCGAGCTGATGCCTCCGCTGTTTATTTGCACGACTTTCAGAGGTTTTTACAACATGAGCAACAGGTAAGTGTCAGAGTTGTGCTCAGAGGGAAGGTGGCCGGCTTGGCCACTGGTGGTGGTGGTGGGGGGAAAGTGGAGAGGTGGGAAGAAGACAGTGTGATTGTGGGGAAGGAAGGTGGGTGGGGGGTGGGGGAATAGGGCGCCAAGGTCTACCCACAAAAAATAAAGACCAAAAAAGAAACTGAGATAGCTCACACTAAGTGGAACTGGTAGTCCAAGTCGGCCTGACTCGCAGTGGATATACAAGAAGAAGGAGCGCCAAAGTGTAGGGGGTCGGTAAATAAAGGAGTGGCAGGAGATGACATCAACAAAAGTCGTCACTACTTCAGGTTTTAAAGGGCTTAAAGTGCCACCCCACAAATCATCCAGACGGAAAGTACGCGTGCAGAGGCGTCAAAGATTAAAAGATATATATATGTGCTACAAAGCCACATGAATAGAGAATATATATATAAAAAGAATTAGCACACACTTTGTGGTGATAAAATCAATCTAGAACAACTATTATGGTCTTCAATAAGGTAAAATACACACAAACCTGTGTGTTACTCAGGTCACCAAGGAGGGTGGTGCAAGATAAGCTCAAAACACTTGACACCGAACCCCCCCCCTCGCCGAGATCGTGTCACGGCCATGGCTATGACCGTGACTTCTGAACCGCATGCGGTTGTCAGCGGTTCTCTTTGGTGTTCAATCACAGGTGAGGGCTGTGGTATTTGCCTCACCTGTGGTTGCCGCTGGCAACAGTGTGTATGGGCAGCGTAGCAGTCGGAGCTGTGCCATTGCAGCTTGCTACGTTGTGCATGCGGTTTTGTGTGATGTTGTATGTGTGCACTTGTTGTTAGTTATTGTGTGCACTTTCCCTTTATGTATGTTTGTTTTCCCTTCTGTGTTACTGGAAGGGTTAACTTCCTTCCCAGTGTGTGTGTGATGTCACTGGGTGTGTCCAATCCTTGGGTGTGGCCACTTGGGCCTATAAAGACCCTCTCTCTTGCAGAGCTCAGTAGGTTGCTTCAGCATGCTTGCTGATAGCAGCCTCCTGTGTTTGTCATCCGCCAGTGAGAGCCACCACTGTGGTCATAGTTTATAGTTTGAGATTTAAGTTTATGTTTATGCCTTCTTGTATGTCATGTTGTATGTGATGTTCTGTTGGGACCTTCCTTGTCACTTTTGTGCAGTTTACGGTTCTGGATTCCTTTTGCTCAGGGATCCAGTCAGCAAGGCTGTGGCAGGTTGGAGGAACTTCTAGTTCGCCTGCCATACCCGTAAAACTGTTTGTGTTCCCCTTTTTCCCAACAGCTTGGCCAGTGAGACTCCTGCTCCTCCGCGTCTAGGAGGAGTAGGTCGTCTTACCCTGACTCCTAGCGCAGGGACCGGACGGAGGGTGAGTTAGGGATCCGAGGTTCCTGCGCATGGGTCCTCCTACCTTTAAGGTCGGCCCATGCAGTTAGGAGTTAGGGTCAGGGTAGGGACGCTGTTAGGAGGTGACCTGCTCCCTATCCTGTTCTCCTGGCCGAGTAGGCCTACAGCATCTGGCATTGCACGGCTGAGGATTTCCCCCATCCTCAGCCGTGACAGATCGCCTGTAGAGTGGTAGTCCCTTCGTCGTCCTATTGATAGATGACCCAAAGGACTTCTCAAGTAATACGAGGTGACTTTTTATTGAAAATAGCTTGGCGCGTTTCGGAGCTGTCATAAACCCCTTCCTCAGGAGCAAAACATAGTGCACATACAGTGGATATAAAAAGTCTACACACCCCTGTTAAAATGTCAGGTTTCTGCGATGTAAAAAAATGAGACTAAGATAAATCATTTCAGAACTTTTTCCACCTTTAATGTGACCTATAAACTGTACAACTCAATTGAAAAACAAACTGAAATCTTTTAGGTGGAGGGAAGAAAAAATATAAAAATAATATGGTTGCTTAAGTGTGCACACCCTTAAACTAATACTTTGTTGAAGCACCTTTTGATTTTATTACAGCACTCAGTCTTTTTGGGTATGAGTCTATCAGCATGGCATATTTTGACTTGGCAAGATTTGCCCACTCTTCTTTGCAAAAACACTCCAAATCTGTCAGATTGCGAGGGCATCTCCTGGGCACAGCCCTCTTCAGATCACCCCACAGATCTTTAATCAGTTTCAGGTCTGGGCTCTGGCTGGGCCATTCCAAAACTTTAATCTTCTTCTAGTGAAGCCAGTCCTTTGTTGATTTGGATGTATGCTTTGGGTTGTTGTCATGCTGAAAGATGAAGTTCCTCTTCATGTTCAGCTTTCTAGCAGAAGCCTGAAGGTTTTGTGCCAATATTGACTGGTATTTGGAACTGTTCATAATTCCCTCTAGCTTAACTAAGGCCCCAGTTCCAGCTGAAGAAGAACAGCCCCTTGGCATGATGCTGCCACCACCATGCTTCACTGTGGGGATGGGGTTCTTCTGGTGATGAGCAGTGTTGTTTTTGCACCAAACATATCTTTTGGAATTATGGCCAAAAAGTTCCACCTTGGTTTCATCAGACCAGAACACCTTTTCCCACATGCTTTTGGGAGACTTCAGATGTGTTTTTGCAAAATGTAGCCTGGCTTGGATGTTTTTCTTGGTAAGAAAAGGCTTTCGTCTTGCCACTCTACCCCATAGCCCAGACATATGAAGAATACGGGAGATTGTTGTCACATGTACCACACAGCCAGGACTGGCCAGATATTCCTGCAGCTCCTTTCATGTTGCTGTAGGCCTCTTGGTCTCCTCCCAGACCAGTTTCCTTCTTGTCTTTTCATTGATTTTGGAGGGACGTCCAGTTCTTGGTAATGTCACTGTTGGGCCATATTTTCTCCACTTGATGAGGACGGTCTTCACTGTGTTCCATGGTATATCTAATGCCTTGGAAATTCTTTTGCACCCTTCTCCTGACTGATACCTTCTAACAATGAGATCCCTCTGATGCTTTGGAAGCTCTCTGTGGACCATGGCTTCTGATGTGGGATGAGACTAAGAACATTTCAGGAAAGACCAACTAGAGCAGCTGAACTTTATTTGGGGTTAATCAGAGGCACTTTACATGATGGCCGGTGTATGCTGACTGCTATGTAACAGGATTCTGAATGTGATTGCTTAATTCCAAACACCGCTACATCCCCAGTTATAAGTATGCAACCACATTATTTTTTTTTTTTTTTTGTTTTCTTCCCTCCACCTAAAAGATTTCAGTTTGTTTTTCAATTGAGTTGTACAGTTTATAGGTCACATTAAAGGTGGAAAAGGTTCTGAAATGATTTACCTTTGTCTCATTTCTTTACAGCACAGAAACCTGACCTTTTAACAGGGGTGTGTAGACTTTTTATATCCACTGTACATTCACAGTGTTTTATACACAACCAACACATGAAAACCCGTTAGGTCCACATGGTGGGAGAATAACTTCTGGTCACATGACACGGAACCGGAAGTGCGTTCCACCCGGGGAAAGCTCATATACTCAAATTCAATTAATAGTATAAATAGATCATTTATGGTGTCGGGGCTTGGAGGAGCGCTTTATAGATGTACTTTTGGTCACGTGATACCGGAAGAGGGAAGTGCGTTCCACCGGTGGAACGCACCGCGGACAAGGTGCTGCTAGATCTGCCCAGGTTCCGGTCACGTGGTGCTGAAAACCGGTGGAACGCACCATGGGCAGAGAAATGCTGCGGACCAATCAGAAGGCCCTTATGTTTTCAATGTAATCAATGCGCTCCACAAGCGGAGCGAACCGCGGCCAGGATAATACTGCGTTCATTCGGCTGAGAAGACACCGCCACTTGCAGTAGGCTAGTGACGACACAGTCACGAGGCCTAGGAGCAGCTCAGCCCCATAGAAGTGAAATGGAGCTGAGCACGATACCAAGCACAGCCACTATACAATGTACGGCGTTGTGCTTGGTAAGAATGGAGAAAGCAGCGGTGCTCATAGGAGAACAGCTGATCAGAGGGGGTCCTGGGTGTTGGGCCTCCACCAATCAGATACTGATGACCTATCCCGAGGACGGGGCATCAGTATAAAAATCTCGAAAAACCCTTTTAAATTATACGTGTCCTCTACCTGTTATAATTCAGGTTTATACCAGATGCAACTCTGGAGACATATTAATCTGAAAAGTTTTGGGTGTAAAACGCGGCAAGAAATCGTTAACTGTAATTTAAAGGATAACTGTCATATTTTCATTAAAAAAAAAACTATTTTAGCATATGTTACTGCTGCAGCAGCATTATGCATAAAGCAATCTTTAGTTTCTTCACATACCACTGTTTTCCTTGAGTTTTCCCCTTAGTTACGGATGTTTTGAATCCTACATTATGAGGATCTTCTCAAGATGGCTCCTCTGCCAGTTCTCTGAGGCCAAAACTGCATTTCCTCAGGTCACATACAAACATGCTGTAGCCAGCAGCTTCCTGCCAGCCAATCAGATTGGATTACTGAGAGACACGCCTCCTCACTCTGAAGCCTAATGCAGGCATGCAGTGTGAAGGACCGCCCCTCTGTCTTCCTAGCCGGAGACAGACAAGCCCTAGCAACGGTCTTTTAAGGGAGCAGTGGAAAGAGACAGAGGACATTAATGGAAGCTGTTATTATAAGGCAATTACAGATCTTTTGGCAATCATTGACAGACTAACTCAGGTATACATGCCTAGCTCTAATAACTAGCAAACAAAAAAAATATGACGGTTATCCTTTAACTTAAGAGATTTCCCCAAAATAACAATTTTCCTTAAAGGGGTTATCTCACCTTCTGCTTTCCATGCCGTGGCTGTCCTCTTCAATAAACTGCTCAGTCAGGGGCGTTGTCCTATTGATTGACAGCCGTATTAGTGCTCTGCTGACCTACTAACTCTGCCTCCTGTATGTGCGTGCGCGCTCCTGTGTGAGCCGTGATTCTTTTCATTAGCCGCCTCATAGACGGGAGTGACAAGCGGAGGATAAAGAACGACCGCGCATGCACAGACATTGATCGCGCATGCGCGGATATGCGCAAGCCCGTGAGGCAGGTCAGACTGCCTACAATAAATACACAGGAGGATGGCGCGCACGCGGCAGTATTGCTGGGGTGGCCATAACCATTGACAACAACAAGTACATAAAGCTGAGAAAGAAGGTCAGATATAGAGGAAAGGAGGAGGAATCGATAAGAACATGTATTTGGTAAGTTGCATGTAGTGGCACAAACAACACAACAATTCATACTTCATTACATGGGAAAACCCCTTTAATGGACATGCTACAGTATACCATCACTATCTATAAGCTCCTCTTTACTGGGGTCATGAGGAGGGAACTCAGGACCACCATAGTAATGATCCGTGGAGGTCCCAGAGGAAGGCAATATGTCATAGGTACTGTAGGTAGATAGATAGATATGAGATAGATAGATAGATAGATAATAGATAGATAGATAGATAGATAATAGATAGATAGATAGATAATAGATAGATATGTGATAGATAGATAATAGATAGATAGATATGAGATAGATAATAGATATGAGAGATAGATAGATATGAGATAGATAGATAGATATGAGATAGATAATAGATATGAGAGATAGATAGATATGAGATAGATAGATAATGGATAGATATTAGATAGATAGATAGATAGATAGATAGATAGATAGAGATAGATAGATAGATAGAGATAGATAGAAGATAGATAGATAGATAGATAGATAATAGATAATAGATAGATAGATATGAGATAGATAATAGATAGATAGATAGATAATAGATATGAGAGATAGATAGATATGAGATAGATAATAGATAGATAGATATGAGATAGATAGATAGATAGATAGATAATAGATAGATAGATAGATAGATAGATAGATAGATAGATATGAGATAGATAGATAATGGATAGATATTAGATAGATAGAGATAGAGAGATAAAAATGGTAAAGATATGAGATGGATTTCTTTCTCCAGACATACAGATGTTTCCGCATCTAGATGCCTGTAAATAAATGACACATTCTTCATCATTACCTTCCTCTCCTATAATTTATGTCATGACTCTGGAATCTGAATAATATCAGTGACATAATAATGTTTTCTGATGAGGCCGGTCCCCCGATACAAGACAGTCCGATCGGCCCCCCGATATCAGTCTCTGTATCCGGGCCGTGACATTAGATTTTTGTTTCTCCGCATTGTAACAAACCCCCTCTGATACCGGGTTTCGTGGGTAAGTTCTGTGGCGGCCCTGCAGGGGGCGCATTGTGTGCCCATTCACAATAGAAATCTCTCGCTCATTTCATTATTTATTTGTAAGTGAAAAAATAAAATAGAAAGGAGAATGTAAATGGAGGAACAGTAGGGCCCATTATGTGCATTGTGGCGCGGGGTTTTGAATATTCTGCCTCCGTTTATGGCACAGCAGGGGTGCGCCATTCAATATTTGCAGATATTCAACATTTTCTATGCAAATAAAGGAGAAGCTGCTGCTGAGAAAATGATTTGTTCTCTGCACCTACAATGCCACCCAAAGACCATCCATTATTAGCGAGATTAGCTTTTTGCATATGGAAATGTCCTGGCCTCCCAGTAGGAGGAGGCGCTGAAAGCGAACAGCGCCTTTCTTTGTCTCCGTATTTGCATGAAGTAATTATATCCAATGTCGGTTCTTTCATTACCGACCCCGGTGTGCTGGCTGATGCCGCAGATAGGGAGTGCCAGGGCCTGCTGCTGTGTGGGCTTGTTCTCAGCTACTCTCAATAACCTGACAAACCGTCTACTTAGCTGTAACCGTTTCCTAATCACTTAAAGGGGTCCTCCAGGGAGCACCTGGTCTGGTCACCGCTGCTTTCCAATTCCTGTCCCAGGTTGACACACCACGCACGAAAGGTCTGCTCAGCCAATCACTGGCAGAGGCGTGTCACTGATAAAGCCACTGATTGGCTGAACAGGAAGTGGAGAGCAGTGGGAACCGGAGAAGCGCTGGCACGGTAGCAGCAGGGGATCGGTGGAGGTGAGCAATCCATCTTTTTTTTTATTTTTTATTACTGGACAGTCCCTTTAATCAGAAAGTACAACAAAAAAATAACAGATTTGGACTAGGACTACGCGTGCCACTCAAATCCATAATAAGATTTTTGCCTTATTCGAAGAGCTTTAAAGGGGATGTCTGCTTTTAACAATCCCTTTTTGTTGGAAGAGTTCTTTAAAATAAGCTGATCACTGGATGGGATCCTTAGGGCTCTTTCACATAAGCGGATGCCGTGCGGGTAATCCGCTGCGTGAAAGAGAGCCAAGCCCCGCTCCGGACAGCAGAGACACGGAGCAGTAACATGACTGATGACGCTCCGGGCCTCTCTCTGATCATTTTACTATAAAATCATGGTGACAACTTTATCTCACTGTGATTTTGTAGTAAAAAGATCACAGAGAGGCACGGAGCATCATCAGTCATGTTAATGCTCCGGGTCTCTGCTGTCCGGAGCGGGGCTTGGCTCTCTTTCACGCTGCGGATGACACGCGTGGGATCCGCTCCTGTGAAACAGCCCTTTAGCAATCAGTTGCAGTCTGTGGAGGAACTCAGCAACAAGTGTCTCATTTTTCTGCAGCGCCACCACAGGGGAAATGAAGTATTACAATGTGTCCAGTGGGATGTCTGTTTAATGCATGGACATGACAGGTCCTCCAGAGAAAAGGGCACTCTTTACTCTTGATAATTGTCAAGGTCCTGAATGGGGTGCCCTACCTACCTGCAAGGGTAACACTTGCAAAGCCCTTTTTTGTGTCCTCCGCTAAATATATTTACCTACAACCTGAGCAATACAATGTGCGATGCCATGGAGGGACCCCACCATGATCAAGCAGGTTAAGGAGTATGTGACAAATAAAAATACTGACTCTGGGCACCACTCACATCATCACCTACTGCATTACATTACCAGATAACATGACCAGATTATATCATTTGTTAGAATTTGAAATGTAAAGTTTAGTCACACCCATGCCCTGAAAAGCTCCACCCCTGAGGAGCATTCATAGAATTACAAGCATGTAAGTAACGCAATAAGGTTGTGTTCAGAATGAATCCGTAATAACCTGCGACCCCTTCTTTTCTTTTTTTTGGTAACCAGGTACTGCGCCATACATTTGGTAGTGGCTTTGCCTGGTATTGCAACTCAGTCCCGTTTACTGGAATAGGACTGAGCTGCAATACCAGGCATCACAATATTGCTGGCCAGTAATTAGGAAAGGCCATCAATATCAGATCGGTGGGAGTCAGAGACCCGTCACCGCTCCTGACATGTCTGTTTTAGTAACTACTTGCATTCCCCATGTAATAATAACTCTGAAGTATCTGTTTTTATGGTTCTATGTTGTTCCATTCCTGTATTATTCCTGCTAGAAGTTTATACATGAATTGCTAGCAGTCTGCAGTAAGGGTACAGCTGGGTGTTACCAGTTTGGGGGGGGGGGGGGGGGTCTGATACTGGCAGCACTGATTGAATAATGTCAGACCGTGCAGGGACACAACTCATAACACCCACCGATACCCTTACTGCAGACTGCTGGAAATTCAATTAAACGTCTAGCAGGAATAATAAAGGAACGGCACAACATAGAGCCATGAGAATAGATGCTCCAGAATTTTTATTACATGGGGAATGCAAGTAGTTACTAAAACAGACACGTCAGTAGAAGGGACGGGTCCTCTTTAGGAATAGCATACCACAAGTATAGCCTCACCGAAGCCAGTTTAACCCCTTAGCTGTCATGGACTGCCATACATTGAAGGCACCATGATCTATAGGCATGTCATGATTATTATATGGGCACAGTGCTCCTGCTGTAACACCTGAGATCAGAGAAACCTCTTATCCTGGCTGTTTAACCCCTTAGACGACACAGTCAGCAGTGACCGTGCCATCTAAGGAGCTTGAAGAAAAGGGAGCGGGCTTCCTCTGTCTGTCCGCCCGGCCCTTCTTGGAACTAGGTGAGGAAAAATGCAAAACTAAAGAAACGCTTTGTCCCAAAGGTGCGAGACAGGCCAGGTCTTAAGGGGTTAACACAGTCCTTTACTATCTTTACTGTGATAAAGGGGGATTCTGCTGAAAGGTTTCCGGTATCTCATTAATCTTTACAATCCCGCCAGGAATCCTCGGCCCAGGATATTAATAAGGTTCGTGAACGCATGACGAAGTTTATTGACGACACTATGAGGGAGACGGCGGAGCCCTTTCTGTTCGTGGACGAGGTAAAGGAGGAAAAATCCTTAAATTCTGCCTGCAGCTTAGAAACAGACTCATGTTTTAACTCTTTCCTTTCCGGTTGTTCAGCCTATAAAGAGCATTGTATACATATTTAAAGGGGTTCTCCACCCAAATGGCTCCTTGGTCATCTTAGGCTTCTACAGGTCTGTCCGTATTTCCCATGTGACTTACCTAAAGAAGGGATATGGTATTTGACTCACATTCATGCCCCCCCGACCCCTCATTACGGCAGATTCCCAATGTGGCCCAGACCTAGATCCGTGACATTCTTAACTACTTTCCTTCAGAACAGATCCTATCCTTATTCCTATCGGCTTCTATCTCTTTCAGTTTCTGACCTACTTATTTTCCAAAGAAAACAGCATCTGGGATGAGAAGTATGATGAGATTACTGTGCAGAACATGAATAATCCGCTGTCACATTACTGGATTGCTTCCTCACATAACACGTGAGTACTGATGAAGGCCCGGGGCTCTGGGTGCCAGGAAGGGTCTATATTTTATTGTATATTGTTCTCATCCTTCACTGCCGTTACAAGGGAATGTCAGACATTTACACTGCAGAATCTAAGAATCCAGGTAAATAGGGTGTTCAGAGATCCAGCAGATGTGCACCATTACACATCAATCACTATTCTGCTGGTGCAGTCACTGTGTACATACATTACTTATCCTATACTGATCCTGAGTTACATCCTGTATTATACTCCAGAGCCGCACTCACTATTCTGCTGGTGCAGTCACTGTGTACATACATTACTTATCCTGTACTGATCCTGAGCTACATCCTGTATTATACTCCAGAGCTGCACTCACTATTCTGCTGGTGCAGTCACTGTGTACATACATTACTTATCCTGTACTGATCCTGAGCTACATCCTGTATTATACTCCAGAGCTGCACTCACTATTCTGCTGGTTCAGTCATTGTGTACATACATTACTTATCCTGTACTGATCCTGAGCTACATCCTGTATTATACTCCAGAGCTGCACTCACTATTCTGCTGGTGCAGTCACTGTGTACATACATTACTTATCCTGTACTGACCTTGAGTTACATCCTGTATTATACTCCAGAGCTGCACTCACTATTCTGCTGGTGCAGTCACTGTGTACATACATTACTTCTCCTGTACTGATCCTGAGTAACATCCTGTATTATACTCCAGAGCTGCACTCACTATTCTGCTGGTGCAGTCACTGTGTACATACATTACTTCTCCTGTACTGATCCTGAGTAACATCCTGTATTATACTCCAGAGCTGCACTCACTATTCTGCTGGTGCAGTCACTGTGTATATACATTACTTATCCTGTACTGATCCTGAGTTACATCCTGTATTATACTCCAGAGCTGCACTCACTATTCTGCTGGTGCAGTCACTGTGTACATACATTACTTATCCTGTACTGATCCTGAATTACATCCTGTATTATACTCCAGAGCTGCACTCACTATTCTGCTGGTGCAGTCACTGTGTACATACATTACTTATCCTGTACTGACCTTGAGTTACATCCTGTATTATACTCCAGAGCTGCACTCACTATTCTGCTGGTGCAGTCACTGTGTACATACATTACTTATCCTGTACTGATCCTGAGTTACATCCTGTATTATACTCCAGAGCTGCACTCACTATTCTGCTGGTGGAGTCACTGTGTACATACATTACTTATCCTGTACTGATCCTGAGTTACATCCTGTATTATACTCCAGAGCTGCACTCACTATTCTGCTGGTGCAGTCGCTGTGCACATACATTACTTATCCTGTACTGATCCTGCGTTACATCCTGTATTATACTCCAGAGCTGCACTCACTATTCTGCTGGTGCAATCACTATGTATAAACATTACAATGCACAGTCAGTTCTGATTGGACAGTATCAGAGTGCAGGGACACACCTCAGATGGTAACACCCAGTTGTTTATACATTTCTAGTAGGAATAACATAACTGTAGAGCCCAGAATTATTACAGAAGATGCTCTAGAACTGTTATTTAATGGAGGAATACAAGTCTTTCCTCAAACAGACAAGTCAGGACCGCACCTCACTGCACAACGTGACTCTCAGGATTCCTGTTTATGTGACTAATAGCAATCAGACACCGATGCAGGAGGACCCCTTTAACTCTATGTTTTCCACATACTACTATAACATGAAATGCCAGGATGAATTGGTACCTGTTCAGTTTTCATATCACTTGACACGTGAGCTTTCAGCCAGTCAAATGACAAGTGGGCGACGCTTCCCCGTCTTGGGTTCCTGCAGGTCTAATTTGCATTGTTGGCTGACGTGATTTCCGAGTGTTCCTCACTCCCTTAGTGGAACCTAAAAAATAGCAAAATGCATAAAAAAATTTTTTTTTGTTCAGATCAAATTAAAAAAAGAAATGAAAAAATCACCAGCCAGCACATATTCCCTAACTTTACATTTGATGAGCTTTGTCTCCCCCTTACAGGATGGATTGTGGCTGTCAGCCAGGGAATGTGTCGGCCGTATTTGCCAGATGTACATAATCATGTAACAGTTAAGCTCCACCCAGCTACTTAAAGGGACACTCCAGCAGTTTTTTTGCAGACCCTCACAAGCAATGTTCTAGCTGTTCATCACAGCCCAGTGGCGTTCACACATTTTGGACCATTTTATTGAGGCAGCCGTTTCGTGTAACCCCCAGTCTGACCACCAGTGTAGAGTTTGCTCTCCTGTGTAGACAGGTTGTCAGTCTCTCCTGTGTGGCTGACTTCCTGTGAACTACAAGATTATATAATCACCTATCAAACCCCCTCTGGTAGCTAATCGGACACCTCCCATCTCCTTCCTGCTTAGTTCCATGTTGCTCTGTATCTATACAGTGTTGCAGAAGACAAAATTTCTGCCTAATATAACTGCACCCCTTACAGAATAGACGAGTCCCTGCAATAATTAGCCGCAGTGTTATAAAACTCATAACTCACACTTCTTGTCTATGCTGTCTGTTACAGCTTCACACTGCTCTCCCAGTCTCCAGCTTGTAAGAACTGTCAGGGAAAAACCAATCACAAGCAGGAGGCAGGAAAGGCAGGCTGCAGCAATCACAAGCAGGAGGCAGGGAAGGCAGGCTGAAGCAATCACAAGCAGGAGGCAGGGAAGGCAGGCTGAAGCAATCACAAGCAGGAGGCAGGGAAGGCAGGCTGAAGCTGCTTTACATAGGGATACGCTGAGACTTGTTAGGGGACAGCAGTACCGATCTATCACTTGCTGGCCATAGATAGGTCTCAGAGCAGAGTAAGTGCCTTGTATGCAAAGCCAGAAGCATGAATCAAGATGACAGACAACCCATAAATGCCAATAACGTAGGTACTATACATGCACGTCATGTACAAGAGCCTCTGCAGTATCCTTAGAGGAAAAAAAATTGCAGGAGCTTTGCTTTTAAAAAATGGCAGCCGGAGCATCATACGATGTAACCAACATTGAAGGAAGGGAATTATAAATGTCCATTTTGCAGTTTTCAGGCCTGATCATCACGGATGCCCTACAAGGGCGTTTTCATCAAAGTCCCATTTAATGGCTGAAGTTTTCCTTTGAATAGTGCCTTCCATAAAACATGAATGGATGAGTTTTCATGGCGACCGGGGGGAACTGCACTGTCTGGAATAAGACCCTTAAAATATAACATAGCTTACTCCGACGTGCCTTGTATGTCCGATGTCCGATTCATTCTGGCTTTTCCAATTTATTTCTCAAGTTTAGCAGTCCATAGGGAGGAAGGTACTGTGCATCATTTATAGCTGTGCGGTGGAGATGACCTTACTAGAAGCCCACAGAGGAGAGAGCCCGGCGACAGAGCGAGGGCTGAAATATGTATAGAAGCAGGACGAGGACATACATAGATGTACCATCCCCTCTGGACCATTAGAGGATGCTGTGACTGATGAAGCCGACATTCAGGATGGCATACCCAGCAATAGAAACAACCTAATTTAACATAAATCCATATATGCGGTACCCACAGAGATCGGCCTGTACAATATACTAGCAATAGTGGTACTCGCTGCGAGAACAACTCCTATTATATATTTAAGTGTAACTTCATCTGCCGTGATGATAGGTAATAACAGGCAAGTAATATTGGCATCTGGAGTATACATTTTCCTTATTTATTTATTTTTTTACTCCAGCAGCTGCAAGCTATACTATACTATAGAGCAGAGATAAGCGAATCGATTTGTAAGATTCGACTCATCTCATTAAGCAGCGTTCTGCACCTGCAACGGGGTGTAACCGAAGCTGGGGACTCCCTCCATAGTTGCCAACAGTCCTAAATTCGCTATGGTTGTTCCAAATGTTTAGAGACAATTCCATCAAATTTGGCTAGTTCCGTCCAGAAAATATGTGGAGCTTATGTAAACCCTGCCCATGAGTGGGCATTCCTGTCCAGGTTCAGACGTGGCCGTGGCAGAACTTAGATGCCCCAACTTTACCAACAAAAATGCTGGTAAATGTGGGAATACCACTTTAATTGTACTGTACAGTATCATTATCCATATGGTAGAGATGAGCCAATCGATTTGTAAGATTTTGTGATGGGGTGCCCCCGGACTGATGATGCTCTCCCTGCTGCTTGATTGACAGGGCTGGACAACCTCACGCCTGTGCCACTGCTCCAAGTAGCGGCGCAAGTGCAGAGGCTCTGCTTCTGTAGCGGTGACTGGTCATGCGTTGCTGCACTTCTGGGTGGAAGTGCAAGCAGAGCCTCTGGCATTGCTCTGCTACTCAGAGGGGCACAGACGCAAGATTGGCAGGGCCAGCCAAGATGTCCAGCCCAGTCAATCAAGCAGCAGGGAGAGCATCCTCAGTCCGGGGGCACCCCATCACAGATGCAGAATCTTACAAATCGATTGGCTCATCTCTACCATATGGATGATGATACTGTACAGTACAGTTAAAGTGGTATTCCCACATTTACCAGCATTTTTGTTGGTAAAGTTGGGACATCTAAGTTCTGCCACGGCCACGTCTGAACCTGGACAGGAATGCCCACTTATGGGCAGGGTTTACATAAGCTCCACATATTTTCTGGACGGAACTAGTCAAATTTGATGGAATTGTCTCTAAACATTTGGAACAACCATAGCGAATTTAGGACTGTTGGCAACTATGTAGGCATTTTTTAATTCTTGGCAACACTGAGTTGAACCTTTATTCATAAACTCCTAGTGGGAATAACAGAGGAATGGCACAACGTAGAGTTAGCACCAGTATTGTTATTACATGAGGAATGCAAGTAGTTACTAAAACGTACATGTAAGGAGAGGTGACGGCTTTTAATAAATCCTGATAAAATTCTGCCTGTCTGCAGCCGCCACTAGGGGGAGCTGAGGAATTTACTGTATATCATGTATACACCGAATAGAACATATTAAAATCCAGGTACAAACACACGGCATGTTTCAACTGCACCGCCAGGGCTTTCTCATGGCACAGCGCGGTTGAAACCTGCCGGCTCTGGAGAACTAACAGGGGCGTGTTTGTA
Organism: Bufo bufo; assembly: GCF_905171765.1. NCBI lineage: Eukaryota > Metazoa > Chordata > Amphibia > Anura > Bufonidae > Bufo > Bufo bufo. The sequence goes on along the minus strand of NC_053398.1, from coordinate 141,370,983 downwards.
CCTGGAATTTAATATGTGGAAATAAATTATGACGATTTGATTGCACCCTGGATTCAATACCTTCTTTCTTCAGTTTTGAACAAGCAATGGGATCCGGAACGTGAAGTACAAAAGGGTGAGCTGGCAATTCTCTATATTATTTTCTGAGTAGAACAGTATGCAAGCTCCCCCTAGTGGTGACTGCAGGCAGCTAGTATTTTAGTATGTAACTCTTTGTCCATGCAGTGGATTTGGAGCTGCGTAGATGTGATGTCTTAGGATAGGCAATGTTTCCATTGGCGTGATCAAAAACCATTGACTGCAGCCATTTTTCAGTCCTGGTAGCTACCAGGTCCAGCACTGTGCCTTATATGTGGATGCTGGGTGTGATGCATCCTATTCCTGGCATCTGGTGCTCCCATGGCAGGTGGCTCTGGACATATGTGAGTGCGCCCTTACATGCCCCTTCTGTAAATCACTTTTCATTATAGCACTGTTACCCATCATTTTCTGTTTTGCTTCCTGCCCAGGTATTTAACAGGAGACCAGCTGCGCAGCGAGTCGTCCACAGAAGCCTATGTGCGGTGTCTGCGGATGGGGTGCCGATGTGTGGAGTGTAAGCACAGAATCTGCTTATTACCTTATGTGAGGGTATAACATAGGCTTCCCATGCACCCCGTCTCCCCTTCTTGTGGTCTCTCAAGGTTTGCAAGATTTTTCATTTGGGCTTAAAAAAAAAAATCTGTGTAAAACTTATATAAGTAGATTTCACAAAGTCCGGCTTCCCCGGAGAGCTGCGAGTGAAAGTCCATTTCACTTATTACCACGGCTAGAACATTAAATTGCTGACGTACTCCCCCCTGAAAAGTCTAGAGGAAGGGTCTCACGTTGTGCTGCGAAGTGTACTGGGTTCACTGAAGTGTGATTGTTTCCTGTCTCTCACCTCCATCCAGTGGACTGCTGGGACGGCCCTGATGGAAAGCCAATTATTTATCACGGATGGACAAGAACAACGAAAATTAAATTTGACGACGTGGTGCAAGCTATTAAGGACCATGCATTTGTCACCTCTGAGTGAGTTCCCGCTGTAACTCTTTAATAACTGGGCATGTGATGTATGATGGTAAAAAAAGGACAGGTGGCGCCTTTATTTGAGCATCTTGTAATATGGTCTCGCCAAAAGCAATGACATATAATACCCAATGCTGAAAATGGGATATAAATTAGACTCAGCTGCTTCTTAGTAATATACAGGAAAGCTGGATGACAACCAATATAGCAGCTCCTACCAAGCCACAGAGATTTATGTCCATCTATTCGCCTATTGCCGTTTACTACTGGTGTTTTAGGCGGCCATATCTTACTATTCAGTTAGTAGTCTGCAAAATCCAGACCTCTTGTGGTTCAACTGAACTTAGATCATCATAGAGCCCCAGGATGATCTAAAGATGGCCATACACCTTAAACAGATCCCTCGACTCGACCTAACCAAGTGTGCATGTGTTGTCAATGGGGAGAGAGGAGAAAGCCGCTGTCAGACACCTCAGCCGGCAGCTGATCTCCCAGAAGATTAATCTCTTCTCGGATACCATCGGTCCGTGGAGAGTCGAGAGCTCCACATACACCAAAATGTATATGGCTGTTCGCACTTCATCATTGCCTTCTTTCGGAGGTATATGTTGGGAGGAGTTTCTGATATACAGTACAGACCAAAAGTTTGGACACACCTTCTCATTCAAAGAGTTTTCTTTATTTTCATGACTATGAAGGCATCAAAACTATGAATTAACACATCTGGAATTATATACATAACAAACAAGTGTGAAACAACTGAAAATATGTCATATTCTAGGTTCTTCAAAGTAGCCACCTTTTGCTTTGATTACTGCTTTGCACACTCTTGGCATTCTCTTGATGAGCTTCAAGAGGTAGTCCCCTGAAATGGTCTTCACTTCACAGGTGTGCCCTGTCAGGTTTAATAAGTGGGATTTCTTGCCTTATAAATGGGGTTGGGACCATCAGTGGCGTTGAGGAGAAGTCAGGTGGATACACAGCTGATAGTCCTACTGAATAGACTGTTAGAATTTGTATTATGGCAAGAAAAAAGCAGCTAAGTAAAGAAAAACGAGTGGCCATCATTACTTTAAGAAATGAAGGTTAGTCAGTCAGCCGAAAAATTGGGAAAACGTTGAAAGTAAGGGCTATTTGACCATGAAGGAGAGTGATGGGGTGCTGCGCCAGATGACCTGGCCTCCACAGTCACCGGACCTGAACCCAATCGAGATGGTTTGGGGTGAGCTGGACCGCAGAGTGAAGGCAAAAGGGCCAACAAGTGCTAAGCATCTCTGGGAACTCCTTCAAGACTGTTGGAAGACCATTTCAGGGGACTACCTCTTGAAGCTCATCAAGAGAATGCCAAGAGTGTGCAAAGCAGTAATCAAAGCAAAAGGTGGCTACTTTGAAGAACCTAGAATATGACATATTTTCAGTTGTTTCACACTTGTTTGTTATGTATATAATTCCACATGTGTTAATTCATAGTTTTGATGCCTTCATAGTCATGAAAATAAAGAAAACTCTTTGAATGAGAAGGTGTGTCCAAACTTTTGGTCTGTACTGTATATGGCTGTTCGCACTTCATCATTGCCTTCTTTCGGAGGTATATGTTGGGAGGAGTTTCTGATGTATACCTCCAACAGAAGGCTGTGACATATGCTACAGTAAAGGCATTTTTATACCGCATGGTATGCCTCTGAATGCAAAAGGGTAGTCCACTACCAAATTCTATACAGTATGCTCAGTCATACTGACCTTATGCCAAAAGCATATGCTTTGTAAATGGGGCCCTATGGATATGTTCGACATATGCACTGGAAGCTATCCTGGTACACTGACTGGGACCCAGCTTGCAGTACATTTTTTGGCCAGTTCACAGTGTAGGGACCTGTGCTAGTTACGGCATGTCATGGCTCCTTCTGTTAGCGGATTGTGGGAGCGCCTCACCGATCTGATACTGATGACCTATATCAAAAGGGATTATCCTAGAATTATTTCAAATGGCCAGCAGCCACCTGTCCTAGAATATGTGAACAGGACTGGTTGCTATCCCCATGTGATCCTGCCTATGATATGCCATCATGGCTGGGCAGCCTGAAAAGAAAACTTACATATGTGTAGTATATGCAAGTGCCAAAGCATATTGTGTAGTGAGACCCCCATCCCCCTCACCCTCTAGCAACCAGTCCTACTCTCATTGTAGGACAGGTCACTGGCGGCCATTTTAAATAATTCCTGAAGAACCCTTTTAAGGGCGGGTCATCACTGCTCAAGTCTCCTTTAAAACACCTCTAGATGCTGCAATGAGCGGCTTCCACACTGAAGGACTTGGCGTAACATGCCTTTATTTCTATGGGCAGGGTGTAACACTACAGTCCGCCTACCATTTTGCATGCTTGCACTGCTGCTGGGTTTCTGCAGCCAGACCTGTGATGATCTGCTGATCGTCATTCATTTGTTTTAGAGAACAGACTGTCCAGTTGAGGCCACCCTTTTAAGGGTCACTTAGCATTCCCCCCCCCCCCCCTCTTTTTGGTACCTGTTCCCAACTTATCATGTTGTAATTGATTTACACAGTCATTAACGTCCTTTCATAAGTCTGACTGCAGGTAACATTGTTCTGTAGATACCCGGTCATTCTCTCCATTGAAGAGCATTGCACGGTGGAGCAGCAGAGGTATATGGCCAAAGTGTTTAAAGAAGTGTTCGGTGACATGCTGTTGACCAAACCCACCGAAGCAAGTGCGGACCAGCTACCATCTCCTACTCAGCTAAAGGAGAAAATCATTATCAAGGTGATTATCGTATCAGTATGTTGGATTGGTGATGGCCATACCACTGCCTGTCCACCTTAGAGCATGGGCATCACCATTTATGAGAGACATCATCTTCTAGACCAGGCATGCTCAACCTGCGGCCCTCCAGCTGTTGCAAAACTACAACTCCCGGCATGCCCGAACAGCTTACAGCTATCAGCCTACAGGAGGGCATTGTGGGAGTTGTAGTTTTACAACAACTGGAGGGCCGCAGGTTGTGCATGTCTGCTCTAGACAGTTCCTCCCGACACAGCAGATTATAATAGGACAACTACTAAAAAGTGTTCCTCATGGGCATGCACTACAGAGGATGATTCTCCTCATCCTTGTTATTAGATTATGGCTGGCCACATCAAGCAAGAAATTTAAAGACCCCTTATGACCCTTAGGTCATATCGTCCTTGGCCAGCCACCCATTCGAGTGGATCACAGCTTTAAAGCAGCCTTAAAGGGCATCTTGAAGTTTGGTGACAGGTTCCCTTTAAGACTGACTCCATCTCTGACAAAGAGAAGATCAAAATTGTGAATCCTCTGTACGGGATGCCCTGGCTCAGTTTTTCTCTTCTATATCTACTGACTTTGGCCTCATGCACACGACCGTTGTGTGTTTTGCGTTCCGCGAATTGCAGGTCCGCAAAACACGAATGGCGTCCGTGTGCGTTCCGCCATTTGCGTAACGGCACGGACAGCCATTGATATAACTGCCTAACGGACAAGAATAGGACAGGTTATATTTTTTTGGGGGGGGACCACGGAACGGAGCAACGGATGCGGACAGCACACGGAGTGCTGTCCGCATCTTTTGCGGCCCCATTGAAGTGAATGGGTCCGCATCTGAGCCGTAAAACCTGCGGCTCGGATGCGGACCATAACAACGGTCGTGTGCATGAGGCCTTACACGATACACAGATTTTCTTTCCCATCCCAATCCTAAAATTTTCACTACCAGTCCATAAAGGTGGGCGCTGATTTTTATTTTTTTATTTTTAAATCAAAGTAACTGCACCTTTTTCAATCCCTCGAGGGGCAGCAAGAAGTCACGTTTACAGGACGGCGCGGCTTCCCTAAAGATACGAAGAGCAGAATTAATTGCTTGGTTAAAAGTTAATTTAAGAAATTAATAATCTCCTCCTTCAGTCCAATGACCTTAGAGCGCTAAGTAGGACAAACTCACCATGTACATAATTATGTTAAAACAGCAAAACCTATACCCAGGGGTGCACCATCAATGAGGCCAGGTGAGGCGATCGCCTAGGCAAGAGGGGGGCAGCGGAAGGGTCATGGTCAATAAACGCTTTCATTGTGGCAAAGGGGTTAGGTTAAGAAATTGGCATTGGGGGGGGCAGCAGAAAGGCTAGGTGCACCCCTGCTTATACTCCCCAGACCAAGCGTGACATAAAACCAAGAAGCATCTTAAAAACAGGCGAGGTTAAGAGCCTTTTGCACCGGCCAAGCGAAGGTTGGTCGAAATATTCATTCCCGATAAGTGCCCATGTGAATGATTGTTTGTCAGCAGCACATCTCACCATCTGAACTGATCTGATGTGTTGATGACATTAGAAATAAACGGTCGCCTAATCAATCGTAACTTATGAACGATCATTCGTGCTGCCGACAACTGTCCAGTGTAAAAGCTCCTTTTAACAAGCGCCAACTGACTTGCTATAATCGCCTTTATTAGAAATTATCGGCTTGCGTAAAAAGGACCATTCATTTTAGGTGGTGTTTTAGAGGTATTCCAGGCTACAGTTTATCTACGGTATTAGGTGGCGGCACTACGCAGCTCTGTCCGTTGTGCAGTGGACTGAGCCTGTAACTGTGGTGCTGCTTCCATTCACTTCTATGCGAGCAGCGCCGCAGTAACCAGCTCCAACCACTACACAATGGACAGAGCCGTGTTGGCGAGGGTGGGGGATGTCGAATCCACGCTGATGTCATGGTCTTACCTGCTTGCTGCTCTCCTTCGTTTGACATGTGCTGGCGGCCATCTTGGGTCCTGGGTTTCTTGTAGCCTTCCACCCTGCGGCTCCTCCTTCCCCTGGGAGGAGCTGGATGCCTAGCTCATATATATAGGAGGTCTGTGGCTTCAGTTCCTTGCTTGGTCCTCTTGTGTTCACATGCTTCTAAGACTGCTGCTGCTTCTGGTTCCTGATCCTGGCTTCGTCTGACTACCCTGCTGGTTCCTGATCCTGGCTTCGTCTGACTACCCTGCTGGTTCCTGATCCTGGCTTCGCAAAGACTCTGCTCGGTTTCACCATCCGTTTGGACTTTTGCTTTACAGCTTTATTTTCAATAAAGCCTTCTTATTTTCACTTATCTCTTGTTGTACGTCTGGTTCATGGTTCCGTGACATTAGGACCAAGCCATGAATTCTGACGGTACAGGGCCATCCTCGCTACCCACGCTGGTTGCCAGACTTGATCAGCAGGATCACCTGTTGGGTCGGTTCGCTGTGGCGTTGCAAACCCTGCTTGAACGCACGGCTCATTTCGCTCCCGTTGCCGATGGGTCGGTTGTCGCTCCTGGGCTCGCTCCTACTGCCGCTCCGGTTGTTGCGCCAGAGTCTACCCCGACACCTGTTGTTGCGCCTGCGGTGTTTCGGGGTATGACCGGTTCTGCCCCTCTTCCACAGCGCTTTGGGGGAGAGCCAACTCAGTGCCGAGGTTTCCTTAACCAGGTGGGCATTTATTTCGAGTTGCTGCCACATGCCTTTCCTACTGAGAGATCAAAGGTGGGCTTCTTGATCTCGCTGCTCTCGGACAAGGCCTTGGCCTGGGCCAGCCCTTTATGGGAGAACAACAATCCGGTGGTTGCCGAGTTTTCCGGTTTTGTTGCTTCTCTTCGGAAGGTATTCGATGTGCCGGCTCGTGCTGCCTCTGCTGCGAAGCTCCTTATGTCCATCAGACAGGGTTCACGATCCGTAGCTGAATACGCCATTGAGTTTCGTACCCTGGCAGCAGAGGTGGGCTGGAATAATGAGGCTCTGGTCGCTGCTTTCTCTCATGGTCTCTCGGATGCCTTGAAGGATGAGGTTGCAGCTAAGGACCTACCAGTTGAGCTCGAGTCTCTTATTTCTTTCCTGATTTTGATTGACACCAGACTCAGGGAGAGACCTTCCTTTAAGGAGAACCTGCGGAGGTCTTCTAACAGATTGGTGCCTACGTTTGCTGTCCCACCCGTGCCTCCCTCTCCTCCCACGCCTCCTGGGGATGACTTGTCTGGGGGTGAACCCATGCAGCTGGGGTTTGCTCGCCTGTCCGAGGGGGAGAGGGCACTCCGGAGACGCGAGGGCCGATGCATGTACTGTGGTCTCGGTGGGCATTTTCGGTTGGCATGTCCGAACCGTCCGGGAAACGCTCGTACCCTGAGATCCTGTCGGGGGCAGATCTTGGGTGGAGTCTCCTCGTCCCCGGTTTCCCGTGTTGACAAACCACTGATCACTGTTGTCCTCTCCTGGGTCGGGGGCTCGGTGACGACCCAGGCGTTGGTGGACTCTGGTGCTGGTGGTTTGTTCATTGATAGTGTGTTCGCTGCCGCCAATTCCATTCCTCTGCAGGCTCGAGGTTCCCCACTGGCTCTTGAGGCGATAGACGGCAGACCCCTTCTGCCGCCACACGTGACTCATGAGACCCTTCCAGTGGGGATAGCCATTGGTGCCGTTCACAGAGAGTCGGTCTGCCTCCAGGTTATTTCGTCTCCACACTACTCGGTGGTCTTGGGGTACCCCTGGCTCCAGAAGCATAATCCGACTTTCGATTGGAGATCGGTCAAGATCCTCTCGTGGTCACCGCAGTGTGGGGCTAGTTGCATCCATGGGTCTGTCAAGTTGCTGTGTACTTCCTCGGACTCTCTGTTGCCTCCTGAATACGAGGAGTACCGGGATGTATTCGATAAGGTGCGCGGTTGCCCTACCTCCGCACCGCCCATACGATTGTGCCATAGAGTTACAATCTGGTGCCGTTCCTCCTCGTGGCAAAGTCTATCCACTGTCGGTAGCGGAGAATGAGGCCATGGAGGAGTACGTGAGGGAGGCGCTTTCACGCGGACACATTCGCAAATCTTCGTCCCCGGCAGGGGCTGGATTTTTCTTTGTGAAAAAGAAGGGCGGTGAGTTGAGGCCTTGCATCGATTACAGGGGTCTCAATCGCATCACGATCAAGAACGCTTACCCGATACCCTTGATTTCCGAGCTGTTCGATCGCCTTAAAGGGGCCACGGTCTTTACCAAACTCGACCTGAGGGCGGCATATAACCTGGTAAGGATCAAGGCGGGCGATGAGTGGAAGACCGCGTTTAACACCAGGACCGGTCATTACGAATCCTTGGTTATGCCCTTTGGGTTGTGCAATGCGCCCGCAGTCTTTCAGGAATTCATCAACGATGTTTTCCGTGACCTGTTGCAGCAGTGTGTGGTAGTCTATTTGGATGACATCTTGGTATATTCTGAATCCATGGAGGCCCACATTCTGGATGTCAGACGAGTGTTGCAACGGTTACGAGAGAACAAGCTGTTCGGTAAGCTTGAGAAATGCGAATTTCACCGATCCCAGGTAACCTTCTTAGGTTACATCATTTCCGCTGAGGGGTTCTCCATGGATCCTGAGAAGGTTTCGGCTGTCTTACAGTGGCCCCAGCCCAGTGGTCTTCGTTCCCTGCAGCGCTTTTTGGGCTTCGCCAATTATTATCGGAAGTTCATCAGGGACTTTTCCATGCTGGCCAAGCCTCTCACGGATCTGACCAGGAAGGGCAGTAATTCCCAGGTCTGGCCGCTCGAGGCCATCCGAGCTTTTGAGGCCCTAAAGTCCGCCTTTGTGTCGGCTCCGATTCTGTCGCATCCCAACCCTGGGTTGCCCTTTGTCCTCGAGGTGGACGCGTCTGAGACGGGAGTAGGCGCCCTTCTGTCTCAGCGTAGAACACCAGAGGGTCCTCTGCTTCCTTGTGGGTTTTACTCCCGGAAACTGTCTTCCGCGGAGTGCAACTATCAGATTGGTGACAGGGAGTTATTGGCCATCGTGCAGGCCCTTAAAGAATGGAGGCACTTGCTCGAGGGTTCGGTGGTTCCGGTTCTCATCCTGACGGACCACAAGAATCTGACCTACCTTTCTGAGGCCAAGAGATTGACACCACGTCAGGCCAGATGGGCTCTGTTCTTGTCACGTTTTAATTACGTGGTCTCCTACCTACCCGGTTCCAAGAACATCAGGGCGGATGCCTTATCACGGCAGTATTCCGAGCTGTCCAGGGAGGAGTCGATTCCGACTTCGGTCATACCTCCGAATCAGATCCTGGCCGCCATTCGCACCAGCCTGACCTCTCCCCTGGGTGAGCAGATTTTGGCGGCTCAATCTGGTGCTCCCTCTGGGAGACCCAACGGCAGATGTTTTGTGCCTGAGGAGTTGCGCACTCGGTTGTTGCGAACCTACCATAACTCCAAGACCGCGGGGCATCCTGGAAAGAATCAGCTGTCCTGGGCTGTTTCACGTCTGTTCTGGTGGCCTTCCCTACGTTCCGACATCGCCGCATATGTAGCGGCATGCTCCGTTTGTGCCCAGAGTAAGTCCCCTCGGCACCTTCCGTTGGGCCTTCTGCAACCCATAGCCACCGGGGAGCGCCCATGGTCACACCTGGGGATGGATTTCATTGTGGACCTTCCTGCATCCCGAGGCCATACGGTCATTCTCATGATTGTGGATCGGTTTTCCAAAATGTGCCACTGTGTTCCTCTCAAGAAGTTACCCTCTGCACAAGAGTTGGCCACGATTTTTGCCAGGGAGGTCTTCCGGTTGCACGGTTTGCCTAAGGAGATTGTGTCGGATCGGGGGAGTCAGTTTGTGTCCAGGTTCTGGCGCGCCTTTTGCTCCCAGTTGGGGATTCATCTCTCCTTCTCCTCGGCCTACCACCCTCAGTCCAATGGGGCCGCAGAACGATCCAATCAGGCCTTGGAGCAATTCCTTCGTTGCTATGTCTCCGATCACCAAGACAATTGGGTTGACCTCCTGCCTTGGGCTGAGTTTGCCAGGAACACGGCGGTGAACTCTTCCTCTGGGACGTCTCCCTTCATGGCCAATTATGGGTTCCAACCTGCCGTGTTACCGGAGGTATTCTCTCCCCAGGATATTCCGGCTGTGGAGGATCACCTTTCCGTCCTACGTGCTTCTTGGGTACAGATCCAGAAGTCCCTTGAGGTCTCTGCGCAGCGCCAGAGATTCCAGGCTGATCGCAGACGAGCGCCTGCTCCTTCCTACCAGGTCGGAGACCGTGTATGGTTGTCCACCCGCAACCTCAACCTTCGAGTGCCCACTCCCAAGCTGGCGCCTCGCTTTGTTGGTCCCTTCCGAGTGCTTCGCAGGGTAAACCCGGTAGCCTATGCCCTTGCGCTTCCTCCTGGCATGCGGATCTCCAACGTGTTTCATGTCTCCCTGTTGAAGCCACTGGTGTGTAATCGTTTCACTTCCTCGGTTCCTCGGCCTCGTCCGGTCCAAGTGGGCAATCGTGAGGAATATGAGGTGAGCAATATCCTGGACTCACGCCTGGTCCGCGGTCGGTTGCAGTTTTTGGTCCATTGGCGTGGTTATGGTCCAGAGGAGCGTTCCTGGGTTCCCTCCGCAGATGTCCATGCTCCTGCCTTGCTCCGAGCCTTCCACGCACGCTTCCCTCAGAAACCGTTTTGTGCTCCGCGGAGGAGGGGCCCTTGAGGGGGAGGTACTGTCATGGTCTTACCTGCTTGCTGCTCTCCTTCGTTTGACATGTGCTGGCGGCCATCTTGGGTCCTGGGTTTCTTGTAGCCTTCCACCCTGCGGCTCCTCCTTCCCCTGGGAGGAGCTGGATGCCTAGCTCATATATATAGGAGGTCTGTGGCTTCAGTTCCTTGCTTGGTCCTCTTGTGTTCACATGCTTCTAAGACTGCTGCTGCTTCTGGTTCCTGATCCTGGCTTCGTCTGACTACCCTGCTGGTTCCTGATCCTGGCTTCGTCTGACTACCCTGCTGGTTCCTGATCCTGGCTTCGTCTGACTACCCTGCTGGTTCCTGATCCTGGCTTCGTCTGACTACCCTTCTGGTTCCTGACCTCTGGCTTCGCAAAGACTCTGCTCGGTTTCACCATCCGTTTGGACTTTTGCTTTACAGCTTTATTTTCAATAAAGCCTTCTTATTTTCACTTATCTCTTGTTGTACGTCTGGTTCATGGTTCCGTGACAGCTGATAAGATACGGGATGGCCCTTTCCTGAGGATAGGTCGCTAATCACAAAATCCTGGACAACCACTTTAAGAAATGTTATTTATTTGCTACTTTGCTAATGATCTTGTGCGAGAGGGTCCGGCATTCCAGCTGTTGTGAAACAATAACTCCCAGCATTCACTTTTATGGGAGCTTTGAGAATAGCCAAGCAAGTGTGCATGCTGGGAGTCGTAGTTTCACCATGGTTGGAGTGCTGGAGGTTGCGGAGCTCCGGTCTCTTTCTCTGGAATTTCCATGCCTTGTAGTACCAGCACCTGCCACTAGGCGGAGGTTCCCATAGTTATATCTTGGAGCAGCCCAGAGGTCTCCTAGATTGTTTAGTAGGAGATAATGACAAGGAAAACTGTGTGACGGCCAGTGCAGCCCCCACAAAGACTGTTATCCAGCTTTTCTAGACCCCTGAACGGCAAATTGGATAAATAAATATGTAGCTATACAACTGTCACTCCCATATTTCTATACATGTATACCTAGGCAGATTTGCTATTCAGAAATCTGATTAAGGTGGGCAACACTACTAGTGATGAGCGGCAGGGGCAATATTCGAATTCGCGATATTTCGCGAATATTTGGGCTAATATTCGCCATATATTCGAGAATTCGCGAATTCATGATCTCTAAGCATTATTTTCTTGATTGCGAAAAATCGCATAAAATACACCTAAAGAATTTGCATAAAAATTTGCATGAACTGGTATTTAAAAAAAATCGAATATTTGTGATTACGAATATATTTTGCGATATTCTAAATATTCGCGAATTCTCGAAGTGCCGATATATTCGCGATTAAAATTCGCAATTCGAATATTCGTGATCAACACTAAACACTACTTGTGGAAGCAATAAGTAAAAAGGAAAAAAAATGTAAAACAAGTAAAAAAATATATAATAAAAAAATAAAAGAAATTAATGAAAATATACACAAAAAATTAATATCTAAAAAATAAAAAATGAAAAGATAAAAAACAGAATTGGAATAAAAATAATCAAAATATGAAGTAAATTTAGAGATTTATTAACAATGCATTAAAATAAAGAAAGATCAAGCAAAACTTATTTAACAAATTAAAAAAATATAAATCGACACAAAGACGAAATAAAAAAAATGATAAAATACACAATAAAATAACAGCTCCAAAATCTCTATTTATTTAGCTGTTTTCATTTTGTTGGAATATAATTAAAGAATAACAATATCAGTAATAAATCTGCAAAAACATTTATTCAGTTCAACATTGTTACCCCTTTAGCATAAAAAATTGGGACCCAAAGGCGATTACGTCACCAATGCAGACGACCATAAGGAGGAAACAAAGCTCCAGGGAGAACTGTACATGTGGGACGCAATAGATCAGGTAATATTTTCTATATAGGTTGTATATTATATATGACTTTATGTGCTTTTTATGTCTAGTTGTAATCTCCTTTAGGCAATAAACTTTTGGTCACAGGGTGGCGCTGCAGCGCTTGTATCAGATATCAGAGGAGACACACTTTGGCACGGAGCTGAGCTTCCAGCTGATTGGCAGAGATGCTGGGTGTTGGACTCTCACCTGAGGACAGGTCATCAATATCGTTAGTGGTTATAAAAAACATAAGTCTTTGGTAGGCAAGTCTGTATAAAGCCCCCCCCCCAGAAGGTAACTGATCCCTGATCCCCCACCCCCTGCTGCTCCCATCACAACTTTTCCTGGGTCCCCACTGGTCTTTACTTTGGACTCTCTCTTGACACACAGGAAATGAACATTTAGCCAATCACTGCCCAAAGTGGTGACCTGCCTTAGACAGTGATTGGCTGAGCAGTCATTTCCTGTGTGTCAAGAGGGACCAGGAAGTAAAGACCAGCTGTGATCCAGAAAGAGTTAAAGAGTAACTACACTGTTTTTCAATTTTTGATATGTCATAGGGTTAGATATCAGAAGTGTTGATCAGTGGGGGTCCTAGCTCTGAGACCCCAACCGATCGCTAGAAGGAGGGGTCGGAAGCGCTCAGCCAAGCGCTGTTTCCCCCCTCGCTGCTGAGCGCGAGACTGTAGATGGTTTCAATAGAAAGCCATACACAGTCTTGTGCTCAGCAGCAGCGAGGGGGAAGCAGCACTTGGCTGAGCGCTTCTGACCCCTCATTATAGTGATTGGTGGGGGTCTCAGAGCTGGGACCCCCACTGATCAACACTTCTGATATCTCCCTATGACATATCAAAAACAGAAAAAAAAAAGTGTAGTTACTCTTTAAAGGGGTTTTCCAAGTGTTTTTTTTTTACTGATAACCTATCCTCTAGATAGGTCATTTGTATGTGATTGGTGGGGGTCCGACACCTTGGACCCCTACTGATCAGCTGTTTGAGAAGGCACTGGTGGTCCTGTGAGCACCGCGACCTTCTCTCAGCACAGCGCCGTACATTGTATAGTGGCTGTGTTTGGTATCACAGCTCAGCGCCATGCACTTTTATGGGGTCGACTTGCTCCTAGGCCACGTGACTGGCCTAGGAAAAGCAGCGAGAAGGCAGCGGAGCAACTGCGAGCTCTGCTGCCTTATCAAACAGCTGATCAGCGGGGGGGGGGGGGGGGGTCCCAGGTGTTGGACCCCCACCGATTATATACCGATGACCTATCCAGAGAATAGGTCATCAGTAAAAAAACACTTGGAATACCCCTTTAAAATGGGAGTGGTAGGAAATCGGTGAAATTTTGTTCTTTTGCTTTTTTCCCCCCTAAACCTAATTTTTCCTGAATTGATTGGCTGGACGGCGCCTTTAGGACCTAACTGCGCTTTTAAGCCACTCACAAAGAATTTAGCGCAATAATAAAAGAGAACCAGTATCTTCTCTCTATTCAGTGCTCATATCCCAGTTAACCTCCCAGTTGACCAGAGTTTTGGCAAGGTGGCACACGGATATTCCGAGATTAGAAGATAGGCGTGAGAAGGAGAATATATATACGTAAACCGGAGGAATACTGTTATATGTGCTCGAGATCAGCTGATACAAGTGAAGTGGATACACAGAGTTTATTTAACACCGGTCAGACTAGAACGAATGCGTAGACTTAACAGCTCACTATGCACTAGATGTGATGGAGAAGTTGGCACTCTGATCTACATGATTTGGGATTGCCCGAAAATTGCGGAATTCTGGTCAGCAATTCACGAGTTCCTGAACCTGAAATTAGGGTTGCCGGCGGTATGCTCCCCTGAAAAAAGCTTGTTAGGTCTTGTAGAGGATTTGTTGCAAACCAAATACTCTAAGATGTTATATCGACTCCTAATGTTCTATGCCAGGAAGCCTATTCTGTTGAATTGGAAGCCCCCTAAAGTCTCCTGTCGAACATTGGGTGCAACTTATAGAAGAAGCGTTGCCAATTTATAAAATGACATATCTTGCTAGAGGTAAGGCTACTTTCACACTTGTGGCAGAGGATTCCGGGAGGCAGTTCCATCGCCGGAACTGCCTGCCGAATCCGGCAATCCGGACGCAAACTGAGGGCATTTCTCAGACGGATCCGTCTGACAAATGCATTGAAATAGCGGATCCGTCTCTCCGGTGTCATCTGGAAAAAACGGATCCAGTATTATAATTTTTTTTGCATTTTTAAAGGTCTGCGCATGTGCAGACCAGAAAACCGGATCGGTTTTGCCGGCACACTTAATGCCGTATCCAGCACTAATACACTTCAATGTAAATTAATGCCGTGTCCGGCATTCCGGCAAGTGATCAGTATTTTTGGCCGGAGAGAAAACTGCGGCATGCTGCGATATTTTCTCCGTCCAACAAACGTATGAGGGACTGAACTGATGCATCCTGAACGGAATGCTCTCCATTCAGAATGCATTTGTCATGGCGGACAGGATATAAGATACACAGATAACAAAACAAACAAGTTTCTAGGCGAGAAGCTGGGGATAAGGTCACCTCCTAGCAAATCCCTAACAGCTCTCCCTATTCTGCTAAGCCCACATTCAGACCCTGAAGGTGGTAATAATGTGTCCTCGTGCCTGGGCTGAAAATACCCTAGAATCCCTGAGATGGTGAAAGGGGAAAAGGGGGAGCCTGCTCCCTCAGAACCTGGAGGCGACATACGACACTCAAACAGCCTAGACAGCAAACCAAAGAAATCAGAAACCAACTTATCTTATCTGAGCAGGAACAGCCAATTCCTCCTTGCTTGCTTCCACAGCCTGACAGAAGCTATAACCCGCACGGTACACTGGGAGTGAGAGTAATTTAAACCCACGACCCCACCCAGTGCACCTGAAGGGAGGCGGATCTAGCACGACTCCAAAACAAAACAAATTACTAAACACGTGCTGCTAATCTGGCAGACCTCCGCACATAGTCTGAGCAGGGCATGACAGCATTAGGATAAAACTGATCAGTTTTTTTCCGGTACTGAGCACCTAGGACGGAACTCGATACCGGAAAACAAAAACGCTAGTGTGAAAGTACCCTAATCTTAAGAAATTTGAGAAAATATAGGGACTGTGGTTGGCTGCGAAAACATCGGTAGCCTAAAGAAAGGTGGGAATCTTGCGGTGCCGCGGTGGAGGGTATGAGCGAGTGAATGATATCAAACTTCACAATACAATTACTAAGAGGCAACGGCGAGAACTCTGATGGACTTTTGTGGAATCTATTTAATGCACCAAATCGCTGTCGACGCGTCTCACTGATTTGTGCGGATCTGGTTCAGTGAACTGTTTAAATGTTTATCTTGCAAAATGATAAATAAAAACTTTTTAAAAAAAATAACAAAAGAGAAAACATATAAAAATCAAAACAAAGTGAAGGCAACACAAGCCTGATCGCAGTCTTTACTGACACGTGAGGGGGTAATGTCCCCTGACACACGCGCACGGCTATAAGGATCTAAGCCTTGAATTATGTATGTTTCTATAAGTGAAAGCTCCAAAAATGACAGATATAATACAGAAATGTAATAGCGGAGGTTCATTAACAGCTAAGTACTCTGCCTGCTTTTCATGTTCTATTTAGCCTGTCAAGAGACAGATACAATTGCCTGTATTAGGACGGATGAGGTAATTTATACCATTCCATACTGCTGACTACATAATTGTATATTCTATTTATTCTACACGCGTGTATTGTGTCCGGGGCATTGTAAAACATGTTAAGGTCACGTTTACACATTACATATAATACATTGTATCAATAAGGTAGTAAAATGCATGAATTAATGAGTTGGCTAAAATTGCAGCAAATGTATACAAATGGAGAATCTAACATTACGCATTTTCTCTTATACACCAAGAATTTGGACCCGTTTCTAATCAATTTAAGTGCCTTTTATGAGTCTTTGTTTCCAGAGCCATGCTGGGAGTTGTAGTTCTGCAACAGCTGTAGAGCCACAGGTTGGCGAACCCATTGATCTAAACGTAAAATGACATTGATTGGCGTTGTGTGTGTCTTCTTTGCAGAAATGGTCCGTGCGTTACTGCGCCATCGCCGGTGATAAACTGTCCTATGGTGATGAGATTGAGCAGAATTCAGAGGACCCTACACCTAAGGTACGTTTACTGAGGATCTTTTATACACCTATGAGGACGTCCATGGAAAATGATTCATTCCGCGTGAAACAATTATTTGTTACCTTCCCATGATGAAAATAAAAACGCTGGATCGGAGAATCTAGTGTACCATAAAGCAACTATCACACAGAGGGACAAAAAGCAAAGCACAACATATGTTACCTACAGTATTCATAGGAAGGAAGTACCGTACAGTAAGTGCTCTATAGTACTCCTGGTGAGATAGTGCCCCAAAGGACCAATCAGTGTCCTCTAGGACCCGCAATGCGAAAGTGCCCTCTAGTACCCACAGTGACAAAATGCCCTATATATTACATGTAGGAAGAAGTGCCCTGCAGTACCCACAGGGAGGAAATACCCTGCAGTACCCACAGGGAGGAAATACCCTGCAGTACCCACAGGGAGGAAATACCCTGCAGTACCCACAGGGAGGAAATACCCTGCAGTACCCACAGGGAGGAAATACCCTGCAGTACCCACAGGGAGGAAATACCCTGCAGTACCCACAGGGAGGAAATACCCTGCAGTACCCACAGGGAGGAAATACCCTGCAGTACCCACAGGGAGGAAATACCCTGCAGTACCCACAGGGAGGAAATACCCTGCAGTACCCACAGGGAGGAAATACCCTGCAGTACCCACAGGGAGGAAATACCCTGCAGAACCCCCAGGGAGGTGTGCTATTGATGATGCATGCTATGTGCAGAGGGTATCGCCCCCCCGTATCTCCCACCTTTGTACCACGGAATACATCCCAGCCTTACACAGTTACCAGGACACTGAAAATAGGTTGGATATTGAAGATACAATGTAGCTACGAGCCAAATAAACACCGGTGCTTAGAAGATTGCAAAAAGATATATTTACCCAGTATGAAAGTGTTGGAGCAGATAACCCTGCGTGAAATGTATTTGGTGTCATGATTCTCCTGTTCCCGTCCAAACCTGTAATTCTCTGTAATCAGCGCCGACTGTCTCTCCGGGATTTGTGGGCAAGATGCATTATTCTGCAGGTGGCGGCCTGTGAATTGTGCAGACCTAATAGCCGCAGCAAAAGGAGCACGGCCTAGTACACGGCCACGGATAATGTCCACAGACTGCTCATGTTCTAGGCGATTTATCCATCCATCCACCAATCTATCCATATATCTACAAATTATCCATCCACCTATCAACCTATTATCCATCTATCAATTGTCTATATTATTTAATATCTATCTACCTACCTAATTTCTATCTATCCACCCAATATCTATCTATCTATTATCTATCTATCTATCTGATATCTATCTATCTATCTATCTATCTCATATCTATCTAGCTATCTATCTATCATCTATCTGTTATCTATCTATCTCATATCTATCTATCTATCTATCCAATATCTATCTATTGTGGGGACTCGCTCTGGTAGACAGGACAAGCGGACGCAGTATAGAGGCAAAGACCAGTTTGTAACTCAAAAACTTCAGTGTTTTATTCACACTTATGGCAACAAAACAGTACGACAGTCCATTTGCAGTTTTGGTGATCGTTCACACCTAGACAGTTCATACAGCAAAAGAGTCACCTGTTATCCTAGGTGTTGGTTCACACCCGATCGGCATTGCTCAGGACAGAGCAGACCTCCCAAACTCAGCCCTCCAGCCTAGCACACGGCTCAGATCCCAATCCAGCGATTGCCAGAGCTCCTCTGTCAGACAGAGAGGTAATTACAACCAGCTGACACTGCTGGCTGGGTTTTTATATAGGCCAGTCAAGACCCGGCCTGGAACGTGGGGAGTAGTCACCCACCCAGCACTTTGACTACTCCCAGTAAGAGCCGTCCCGGATCAGCTATTACAGCTATACTAAATAGCAAGGTGTCAAACAGCAACTGCTGCTGACTCATGAAAACTGGCTCTTACTCCACCGAGGTGACACATACCTTCCGTCAACGACGGTCCCTTGCGCCTTCCTACACTATTTATCCATCCAATATCTATGTATCTATCTAATATCTATAGATGTCATTTTTAATATCTATTTATCTCTCTATCTGATATCTATTCCAAATCATGTATTTCTTTTTCTTATTTAGTCAATGAAAGATCAACACTTGCAAGAAAAATGGTTCCAGTTGACTGAAGGCCGAAATATGGCGGAGCGCCTTCTGCAGGAGTACTGTGCTGAGATGGGGGGCAAAGACGGAACCTTCTTAGTGAGAGCGAGTGGAACCTTCCCGGATGAGTGCACGCTCTCTTTCTGGTACAGCCCTCTCTTCTTATGATAATCTGAGGTAGTGGTCAGTATTGGACCCCAATATAATGAAAACTAACACCCTGAGTTCAGGGGCGTCCGGCTACACCCCAGAATTATGTTACAATCCCCTCAATACGGCAGGGAAATTTTGCGTAAAAAATCTGCAACAAATTTGATTTGAATTTTCTACAGGGTGAAAATAATTGAAAATCCGCACCATAAATTGACATTAAATATTTCCAATTCTGATTTGGTAAAATCTCACCCACTTTGCTGCCGCTATAACCGCGGCAGATCATGCGTCCTTCCACAATAGACATACCTTTGGTGTTGTGTTTTTTTAGGAGATCGGGCAGAGTGCAGCACTGTCGAATCTACTCCTGCTCGGACGGAGAGTACGTCAAGTATTACCTGACCGACAACCTAACATTCAATAGCATTTATGAACTGATACAACACTACAAGAAGTTCTCTCTGCGGTGTCCCGACTTCGAGCTGAGGTTAACAGACGGCGTTCCCAACCCCAATCCACACTTATCTGAGGAGTAAGTAAGGCCGATGTTAGACGTATACGGACGCTTTGTTTTTAAAGGGATGGTTCCGATTTCTCTTGTTTTTGCCTCTTGTAGCTGGTACTACGATAACCTTAGTCGAGGAGAAGCAGAGGAAATGCTGATGAGAATTCCTCGGGATGGTGCTTTTCTGATACGGAGGAGAGAAAATCTGACCTCTTACGCTATTACTTTCAGGTAACCCTTTTAAAAAGGTTATCCCATGAACTTCAGTGATGACCTGTCCACAGGCAAGGTGATAAATGTAGGATCGCTGGGATTCTGGCCACCAATGATCCTGACAATGGAGGTTCCAGGGTCCCCTGTTTGAATGCAGCAGCAGTGAGCATGTCAGTCCACTGCTCCATTCACTTCTATGGCTCCGTCAGTCCCATAGAAGTAAACTGAGTTTTGGACTGACACTACTCCTTCATTCAGAGAAAGGACTGGGGAATTCCTGTTCTTGGTCCAGCTAGAGGTCCCGGCCTTCGGACCCCAGCGATCCTACATTTAAAGGGCGTCTGTCAGCAGATTTGCCCCATGACACTGGCTGACCTGTGCGCTTGGCAGCTGACAGCGCTTACATAGACAGCGGCGTACATAGAGAAGTAAGGGCCCCATAACAAGGATCAAACCATTTCCAATTACCCTTGGGACATTTTTCCATTGCCTCATTTGCTAAAAGTTGTTGAGTCCTGACCAAGTTTTGACCCCCAGTAGAAGAGGGGATGATCCCAACTAAGACTGGGCCCCTTCTTGCTCTGGGCCCCCTCTTGCTCTGGGCCCCATAGCAGTCGCATGGTCTGCCGCTATGGTAGTTACACCGCCGGTCCCTGACGGCAGAAATAACACACGCTGCTATGCAACCAGACTATGGGATTTCAAAAAGATCCATTCACAACGATGTAAGATCTGGGCTGTGACATCATGTACTGGGCTGTGACATCATGTACTGGGCTGTGACATCATGTACTGGGCTGTGACATCATGTACTGGGCTGTGACATCATGTACTGGGCTGTGACATCATGTACTGGGCTGTGACATCATGTACTGGTACACAGAAATTTCCTGCCATTTTGCCTCACTTTTTTTTTCTCTTTCTTTTCTTTTTTTTTTAGGGCAGAGGGAAAAATTAAGCACTGCAGAATCACAAAAGATGGCCGCCTGTTTGTTCTTGGGACTTCAGCCTATTTTGAGAATTTGGTGGAACTGGTTAATTATTATGAGAAGCATGCATTGTACCGAAAAATTAAGCTACGCTACCCGGTGACGGAGGAGCTGCTGAGCAGACTGAACGCCGTATGTGCCGTGTATATTGTGCTTATCATGCATTAGCCCAGATAACCTTACCATAGAGAGGGGCCTGGAAAACAGATACCTGTACAAGAATAGACGTGATACCCCTATACTGAGATTTACCTTGGTGATGTCACCGCAATCACATAGTGGTGGAAAGGTGTGGACAACCCTTTTGTAGAGTTAACACTCCTGTTTTCTGAGATTTCTGAGTTGTGTTATCTAATCTAAGCAAACACCTTCAATTGCTTTTGTCTCAAGATAATGCGATGAGTTAAGAAATTTGAGTTAAGAGCTGGAGCGGTAACCCCGCTACATCTGTACTTTTTAAGTAATGTATATGGCAAGGATATACCTTTGGTTGTTGATCGTCCCACTACTGGGGACCCCGATAGACCCTTTAGCGCCACGCCTTGTTAAAGGTTTTTCCTTGGAGCAGACCCATTCATTTGGCTGCAGGACTTCTGTAATTTCCTGGCTTGGAGAACGTCTGTGCAGGGAAAACAATGAAGGGGCTTCATTGTCAGGATTTCAGGGGTCCCAGAAGCTGCCCACCCATGTTATGGCACATGTTTCCATTATACCATAGGATTATGTGATGGGAATAACCTTTTAAAAGGTTAAAAATAGGTCAGAACACAATAGACAAACAGATCATGGATGGGTCATTGGTCCCATGGGAGAGGTGTCCCAAAAATTAGCATCCTATACAGTGTAACCCCTACAGCATCACATATTTTAGGGATTTCAAATGAAACTTTCATTTCCTTAGTACTATTATTATAGGGGATGTCCAAGGCTCCTCAGGATAGGTCATCACTATCTGTTCGTTGGGGGTCTGACTTCCACCATCCCTGCCACTGTTTGGATGAGCACTTCAGTCGAGTCCCATTATTCTGACCACCAGCTAATATCCAGAGTAACTGCCGTGTGCAGCACGGACAGCAGCCAGATGGGCCAGGAGTGACTCCATAAGGTCCTGGTAGGTTGTCACAGGTCTCTGGAGCCATGTCGACTGCAGAGCATCCCACAGCTGCTGGAGGGGACTGGGGGGAATCCATAGAGTAAACACGACGATTGAGCTGGTCCCACAGATGCTCAATTGGGTTCAAGTCTGGGGAATTGGGGAGCCAGGGTAGTACCTGGAAGTCTTGGTCATGCTCTTCCAACCAGTGTTAGACATTTCTAGCCATGTGACAAGTGGTATTGTCTTGCTGGAAGATCCCATCTGCCCCAAGAAAGACAACGAGCATGTACGGCTGTACGTGATCTACAAGGATGGATTCATACCAAAATCAGTGGAGAGCGCCTTCCACATGGATGAGTGACCCAGAGAATGCCACGAAAACATCCCCCAGACCCTAACACTGCCCCAGCAGCTTGTGTTCTTCCAGCGATGGCTGCAGGGTGTTTGTTCTCTGATGTTTCTTGCCTGACACGCCAATGTCCATCGCTGTGCCAATCAGCCGAGGTCCCATTCTGATACTGCAGCAAA
This sequence comes from Bufo bufo, assembly GCF_905171765.1. Taxonomy (NCBI): domain Eukaryota; kingdom Metazoa; phylum Chordata; class Amphibia; order Anura; family Bufonidae; genus Bufo; species Bufo bufo. The sequence goes on along the minus strand of NC_053398.1, from coordinate 141,348,768 downwards.
ACCTGAAGTCTTTTCTCCCGAGGCAACTTTGTTAGCAGAGGTGCAGTGACCGTCCGTCTGCTTTGAAAAACCAATAATCCTCTCTTTTTGCAACTCTGATAAATCGCCCTTTTTACCCATTACAGCAACAAGGGATACGTGTGCAGACAGTCTATCACACAACATATATACCCACCGATGGATACGTGTGCAGACAGTCTATCACACAACATATATACCCACCGATGGATACGTGTGCAGACAGTCTATCACACAACATATATACCCACCGATAGATACGTGTGCAGACAGTCTATCACACAACATATATACCCACCGATGGATACGTGTGCAGACAGTCTATCACACAACATATATACCCACCGATGGATACGTGTGCAGACAGTCTATCACACAACATATATACCCACCGATGGATACGTGTGCAGACAGTCTATCACACAACATATATACCCACCGATGGATATGTGTGCAGACAGTCTATCACACAACATATATACCCACCGATGGATACGTTTGCAGACAGTCTATCACACAACATATATATCCACCGATGGATACGTGTGCAGACAGTCTATCACACAACATATATACCCACCGATGGATACGTGTGCAGACAGTCTATCACACAACATATATACCCACCGATAGATACGTGTGCAGACAGTCTATCACACAACATATATACCCACCGATGGATACGTGTGCAGACAGTCTATCACACAACATATATACCCACCGATAGATACGTGTGCAGACAGTCTATCACACAACATATATACTAGGGATCGACCGATTATCGGTTTGGCCGATATTATCGGCCGATATTGAGGATTTTGAACGTTATCGGTATCGGCATCAATTTTGCCGATATACCGATAACGTATGGGGAACACAGAACGCGCTGCTGACAGCGCTCTCTGTGTTCCCTCCGCAGCACAGGGGAGAAGGAAGCAGTGTCTCCTCCCCCTGTGCTGCTGCTGCCGCTGCCGCCAATGAGGGGATAGAACATAAGAGGAGGGGAGGGGCTGTGGCCGCTGCGCCACCAATGAAGATAAGCCTTTCATTTATTCATATATACAGGAGGCGGGAGCTGGCTGCAGAATCACATAGCCGGCTCCCGACCTCTATGAGCAATAGCTGCGGTCCGCGGTAGTTAACTCCTCAGGTGCCGCGGATCGCAGCTACCGCTGATAGAGGTCGGGAGCCGGCTATGTGATTCTGCAGCCAGCTCCCGCCTCCTGTATATGAATGATCGATAGACTTATCTTCATTGGTGGCGCAGTGCGCCCCCCCAAGCCCCCCAGTATTAATCATTGGTGGCGCAGTGCGCCCCCCACCCCCATCCCAATCCCGGCCAATAGTAAAAACATTGGTGGCGCAGTGCGCCCCCCCCCCCCCACCCAGTATTAATCATTGGTGGCAGTGGCCACAGGATCCCCTCTCCCCTGCTCCTCTGATCGGAGCCCCAGCTGTGTAAGCCTGGGGCTCCGATCGGTTACCATGGCAGCCAGGACGCTATTGAAGCCCTGGCTGCCATGTTCAGCTCCATGCTGCTGTGTGCACTATGCACAGAGCAGCAGGGACAGTGTGAGATCCTATTCACCCTGATAGGACAAAGGTTCTAGTCCCTAAGGGGGTTAAAAGTTAGTAAAAAAAAACCACAAAAATATTAAGTATAAATGAAAAAGATTTATAAAAAAAAAATACACATTAACAATAAACAAAAAAAATACACATTAACAATAAACATATTAATTTTCAGCAGATTTGTGTAGGATTTTTTTTTTTTCTCAAAAATGAAAATTCCCAGAATATCGGTATAAATTATCGGCTATCGGCCTGAAAGTTCACAAATTATCGGTATCGGCCCTAAAAAATCAATATCGGTCGATCCCTAATATATACCCACCAATGGATACGTGTGCAGACAGTCTATCACACAACATATATACCCACCGATGGATACGTGTGCAGACAGTCTATCACACAACATATATACCCACCGATGGATACGTGTGCAGACAGTCTATCACACAACATATGTACCCACCAAGCCAGCTCACCACATGGGGCTTCCTTCATGAGCTACACTCTGCCGATATCGAAAGTAGGAAGTGGTCAGAATAATGGGACTCGACTGTGTAGTATACTAAGCAGAGCACCGCACATTGTATAAGGGCTATGCTTTGCACTGCAGCTCAGTCCCATTCACATGACTGGATCTGATTTGCAGAAAGGTCATGTGACCAATGGACGAGACGTCACAGGCCGAGGCAGAGCTCTTCCTGCAGCAGATTGGAGGGGGTGCCAGGAGTTGAACCCCCACTGATCTGATATTCATGACTTATTATGAAGATAGGTATCAATATTTAATCCTGGAAAACCTCTGTAAAGGAATATTCTTGTGTATGTATATACAGTATATAAATATATATTCTATATAAGTTCTGCATTATGACTTTGGCAATTCCTGCGTTTTAGGAAAAGGACTTGAGCTCCATTTACGGAGTTAATACAGTGTACGTGGATCCCAATGAAATCTCCCCAGCCATGGTAAGTCATCAGATTATTAAATATGAAGGGGCAGACAGAGTGGAGTAACATATGTAGGACACGTGCCATCTTTTGCGGAGCGGAGGCACGGATTGGAAGCCAACGGAAACCCTTCTGTGGGCTTTTGGGTCCGTGCCTCCACACTGTAAAAGATAGAACATGTCCTATCTTTTGCGAATCACGGAGCTATTCAAGTCAATGAGTCAGCGTCCGCAGTTCACGCGGCCGGTGACCGTGCATTGCGGACCACTATTTGGGGTCTGCAGCATGGACGCGGCAACCATACGGACCTTAATCAGAGGGTGAAATCCACAGCAAAATTTCCTCTGTGGAAATGCAGCAATATCTGTAGCTGAAATTCCTCTATTGAAAATCTGCCCTGTGTGGCTTTACGCAAAGCCTGCCTGAACACATTGTAGGTTATGTGCATTTTTTCCATGCATTTTTTCATGCAGAAAAAAACACTGTGTAGTAGAGTACCAGAAAAGTGAACAAGACGTAACAGAGCTCATGTACACTTTGCATATTTTTTCTGCATCATGTCAATTGTTTATTTGGATTTTTAGTGTGGATTTCACCTTTTGCAATGCAACGAGTGAGATCATGGCAAAGGGTCAGTCAGCACACCCCAATGCGCAGGTGCACGACGCCATGGCTGACAGCACAAAGACAAAAAAACAATGCAACAGCAAACACAAATACAGTACAATAATGCCATCGTTATAGTAAATATTTTGGTTCTAATGCTGCGCTCATTTTATAAACTGGAGATTCTTGGCAAATACATTTTGTACAAAAATATTTGTGCCTGTCCGCCAACGACAAGCCGATCTCTATAGGAAAGGAACCTAACACTAACTGCTACCTGTTATGTGCCATACTGGCCACCATAAAATACAGGGAATGCAGGTTCCACATGCATGCTGGGTCCACTCTGCCTTTTACCGCTTTTGGTGCTATAATGGCCTCCATTAAATCCAGGGAATGCAGGTACCAACATGCATGCCGAGCCCACTCTACACCTGTCCTGGTGCCAGACAGCTTCCAATGAATGCAGGGAGAGAAAGCAAAACTGCAGCAAAATCCCAAAAAGTTACATGTGGATTTTGGTGCAGACATTCTGTTTGGAAACCTGCCCCCAGACGCAGGTTGCCTAAAGGTGGAATTCTTCTTTAAGAAGAATACACAGATGACCCCCTTTATACTTTATGCTCACGCATTACCCTATATTGTGTGTTATTCAAGCCACAAGGGACGGTCCGAGCGCTATACAACTATACGGCCACGAGACCTGACGAGCTGAGTTTCTGCACCGGCGCCCTGATTCACAACGTGGCTAAAGTCTCTGACGGATGGCAAGTATCACTTACCTTTTCATTCATCACTAATTTTATTGTACTGGAGTTTTAACAAGAGGCTTATCAGGGCTGGAGACGGGGGAGGCTTGTGAGGGGGAGGGGGGCTGCAGAAAACCGCAACCTCTGGTACTGGGGGATTTGCTAAGATGTTCCATTTGGTGGTCATTCAGCTTTCCCAAAATCAGAAATGAACTAACACAGCAGAATGGAGATGACGGGATATTCCCCTCCGAGAGATATTATAGAGAGGATATGGCGAAATATCACATACACCTCTTGTGACACTGACTACATCCACCTCTTATTTTACAGGTGGACGGGGGACTACGGAGATAAGCTGCAGCACTTCTTCCCCTCAAACTATGTAGAGGACATATCAATGAATGATGACAGCGTTATCAACCGGGTAAGAAACACCGGGAAAAGCAGTCATTTTGCTTCTCAAATGTGCGTTTCTCCAATGTAAAACTTCCCTTATAAACCATTGTAATAATTATTTTCTTCTACATAGGAGCAGTATTATAGTAGTTATATTCTTGTACATAGGAGGCAGTATTATAGTAGTTATATTCTTGTACATAGGAGCAGTATTATAGTAGTTATATTCTTGTACATAGGAGCAGTATTATAGTAGTTATATTCCTGTACATAGGAGTCTGTATTATAGTAGTTATATTCTTGTACATAGGAGCAGTATTATAGTAGTTATATTCTTGTACATAGGAGGCAGTATTATAGTAGTTATATTCTTGTACATAGGAGCAGTATTATAGTAGTTATATTCTTGTACATAGGAGGCAGTATTATAGTAGTTATATTCTTGTACATAGGAGGCAGTATTATAGTAGTTATATTCTTGTACATAGGAGGCAGTGTTATAGTAGTTATATTCCTGTACATAGGAGGCAGTATTATAGTAGTTATATTCTTGTACATAGGAGGGAGTATTATAGTAGTTATATTCTTGTACATAGGAGGGAGTATTATAGTAGTTATATTCTTGTATATAGGAGCAGTATTATAGTAGTTATATTCTTGTACATAGGAGGCAGTATTATAGTAGTTATATTCTTGTACATAGGAGGCAGTATTATAGTAGTTATATTCTTGTACATAGGAGGCAGTATTATAGTAGTTATATTCTTGTACATAGGAGCAGTATTATAGTAGTTATATTCTTGTATATAGGAGCAGTATTATAGTAGTTATATTCTTGTACATAGGAGCAGTATTATAGTAGTTATATTCCTGTACATAGGAGGCAGTATTATAGTAGTTATATTCTTGCACATAGGAGGCAGTATTATAGCAGTTATATTCTTGTACATAGGAGGCAGTATTATAGCAGTTATATTCTTGTACATAGGAGGCAGTATTATAGTAGTTATATTCTTGTACATAGGAGGCAGTATTATAGTAGTTATATCCTTGTACATAGGGGCAGTATTATAGTAGTTATACTCTTGTACATAGGAACAGTATTATAGTAGTTCTATTCTTGTACATAGGGGCAGTATTATAGTAGTTATATTCTTGTACATAGGAGCAGTATTATAGCAGTTATATTCTTGTACATAGGAGCAGTATTATAGCAGTTATATTCTTGTACATAGGAGGCAGTATTATAGTAGTTATATTCTTGTACATAGGAGCAGTATTATAGTAGTTATATTCCTGTACATAGGAGCAGTATTATAGTAGTTATATTCTTGTACATAGTAGGCAGTATTATAGTAGTTATATTCTTGTACATAGGAGCAGTATTATAGCAGTTATATTCTTGTATATAGGAGGCAGTATTATAGTAGTTATATTCTTGCACATAGGAGCAGTATTATAGTAGTTATATTCTTGTACATAGGAGCAGTATTATAATAGTTATATTCTTGTACAAAGGAGGCAGTATTATAGTGGTTATATTCTTGTACATAGGAGCAGTATTATAGTAGTTATATTCTTGTACATAGGAGGCAGTATTATAGTAGTTATACTCTTGTACATAGGAGCAGTATTATAGTAGTTATATTCTTGTACATAGGAGGCAGTATTACAGTAGTTATATTCTTGTACATAGGAGCAGTATTATAGTAGTTATATTCTTGTACATAGGAGGCAGTATTATAGTAGTTATATTCTTGTACATAGGAGCAGTATTATAGCAGTTATATTCTTGTACATAGGAGCAGTATTATAGTAGTTATATTCTTGTACATAGGAGCAGTATTATAGCAGTTATATTCTTGTACATAGGAGCAGTATTATAGCAGTTATATTCTTGTACATAGGAGGCAGTATTATAGTAGTTATATTCTTGTACATAGGAGCAGTATTATAGTAGTTATATTCCTGTACATAGGAGCAGTATTATAGTAGTTATATTCTTGTACATAGTAGGCAGTATTATAGTAGTTATATTCTTGTACATAGGAGCAGTATTATAGTAGTTATATTCTTGTACATAGGAGCAGTATTATAATAGTTATATTCTTGTACAAAGGAGGCAGTATTATAGTGGTTATATTCTTGTACATAGGAGCAGTATTATAGTAGTTATATTCTTGTACATAGGAGGCAGTATTATAGTAGTTATACTCTTGTACATAGGAGCAGTATTATAGTAGTTATATTCTTGTACATAGGAGGCAGTATTACAGTAGTTATATTCTTGTACATAGGAGCAGTATTATAGTAGTTATATTCTTGTACATAGGAGGCAGTATTACAGTAGTTATATTCTTATACATAGGAGCAGTATTATAGTAGTTATATTCTTGTACATAGGAGGCAGTATTATAGTAGTTATATTCTTGTACATAGGAGCAGTATTCTAGTAGTGATATTCTTGTACATAGGAGCAGTATTATAGTAGTTATATTCTTGTACAGAGGAGACAGTATTATAGTAGTTAGGGCTCTTTCACACTTGCGTTCTTGTCTTCCGGCATAGAGTTCCGTCGTCGGGGCTCTATGCCGGAAGAATCCTGATCAGGATTATCCTAATGCATACTGAATGGAGAGAAATCCGTTCAAGATGCATCAGGATGTCTTCAGTTCCGGAACGGAACGTTTTTTGGCCGGAGAAAATACCGCAGCATGCTGCGCTTTTTGCTCCGGCCAAAAATCCGGAACACTTGCCGCAAGGCCGGATCCGGAATTAATGCCCATTGAAAGGCATTGATCCGGATCCGGCCTTAAGCTAAACGTCGTTTCGGCGCATTGCCGGAGCCGACATTTAGCTTTTTCAGAGTGGTTACCATGGCTGCCGGGACGCTAAAGTCCTGGCAGCCATGGTAAAGTGTAGCGGGGAGCGGGGGAGCAGTATACTTACCGTCCGTGCGGCTCCCCGGGCGCTCCAGAGTGACGTCAGGGCGCCCCAAGCGCATGGATCATGTGATCACATGGATCACGTCATCCATGCGCATGGGGCGCTCTGACGTCATTCTGGAGCGCCCCGGGAGCCGCACGGACTGTAAGTATACTGCTCCCTCGCTCCCCGCTCCTACTATGGCAACCAGGACTTTAATAGCGTCCTGGGTGCCATAGTAACACTGAACGCATTTGGAAGACGGTTCCGTCTTCAAATGCTTTCAGTACACTTGCGTTTTTCCGGATCCGGCGTGTAATTCCGGCAAGTGGAGTACACGCCGGATCCGGACAACGCAAGTGTGAAAGAGGCCTTACTTTATATTCTTATACATAGGAGCAGTATTATAGTAGTTATATTCTTGTACATAGGAGCAGTATTATAGTAGTTATATTCTTGTACATAGGAGCAGTATTATAGTAGTTATATTCTTGTACAGAGGAGACAGTATTATAGTAGTTACTTTATATTCCTGTACATAGGAGCAGTATTATAGTAGTTATATTCTTGTACAGAGGAGACAGTATTATAGTAGTTACTTTATATTCTTATACATAGGAGCAGTATTATAGTAGTTATATTCTTGTACATAGGAGGCAGTATTATAGTAGTTATATTCTTGTACAGAGGAGACAGTATTATAGTAGTTACTTTATATTCTTATACATAGGAGGCAGTATTATAGTAGTTATATTCCTGCACAAGGGGGTAATCAAGATTTAAAAAATGTGAATGACGATCTGATTAAATTTTACATTCTAATCAACTGTTTTCATATTTCATAGATTATTGAAGACAGTCCCTTGGGGGCAATGTGTAGAGGTATCCTAGACCTTGGGACATATGAAATCAGTAAGTAATTATTACTAAGTGCGTGAAGAAAATAAGGACTTTTTAGATAGTAATAATAAAAGTAATATCAAGTTTGGACACCCCATTTTCTAGTGAGAGTACACCACTACTCAGCCTCTCAGAAACATGCGGTTATTACCGGGCAAATCCAGTGTGACAAATTGGGGGTCAGTTAGCTTACAGGGATCTCTATCTTCTGAGTTAACGCTACTTTCACACTGGTGTTAGGTTTGTCCGGCAGGGGAACAGCCTTCCGGATCCGTACTAACGCTTATTTATGCGCCAATGGTCTCTTGAGACCTTCAATCCCTATAGGGGTCCCTAACTGATAGTAAAATATTTATCTTTATTAATTATTTTTTAAAAAAAAATTAGATTCACAATAACACACAACAAAAAAGAGGAACTTTTAAAATTGTCAGTGTCCAGTGATCTATGGGATGATGTCCCTTGGAGTGGTGTACTTCCTTAGACACTCATCCCCTGACGAAGCCACAGTATGTGGCGAAACATGTCGGGAGGGGTGGTATAGTGCGACAATTTTAAACAGTGTCCATGTGCAGGGAAATTGATGTGATATAGCACGATGCAGCAGATAGGAGAGTGTCAGCAGTGAGGGCTACAGATACTCACAGCGTTACAGAGACCTCTATGAATAGGAATAGAGGACCTAGTATAGCTGCGGTATAGGTTGATAGTTAGGAAAACAGCAGTAAAGACTGAATAGGGATATAGAGGCAGCCCTGCAGCAGAGAATAAAGAGCTACAATCATTGAAAGGACAGCAACATTGTAGCTGTATGGTTACCTTAAGACTAAGGGCCAATAAGTAGCGAATCTCAACAGGAGCAGTACCTCTATTAGAACTCTACATGCATACACATGCAAACAACTAATCAACCTATAAATAGCGCGCATATTACCCTATATAAAACAAGAGGGCCCTCACCAGATGAGTGTCTAAGGAAGTACACCACTCCAAGGGACATCATCCCATAGATCACTGGACACTGACAATTTTAAAAGTTCCTCTTTTTTGTTGTGTGTTATTGTGAATATAAATTTTTTTTTAAAAATAATTAATAAAGATAAATATTTTACTATCAGTTAGGGACCCCTATAGGGATTGAAGGTCTCAAGAGACCATTGGCGCATAAATATAAATATCCCGAGGGTCTCTAAAAGGGACTTTGTTTAAAAGTACTAACGCTTACACACGTGTGCTGCCGGAAGTCCGGTCCGGTCCCATTCACTATAATGGGAAAGGGCAGGTGATGTGACCGCAGTACGTCAAACATGCTAAGAGGTGGCCGGAGAAATACCGCAGCATACCGCAACATTTTAAAATAGGAATCCGAAGTGGGCTTTGGTAGGGAGGTAGGGTTGCACCAGGTATTGAACTTTCGATACCCAATCAATACTTTTGCACCCGGATCGATACAATACTGGGATTCGCTGTTCTCCAATACTAGATCCCACCGAACTCCGTCAATTAACCTCTCAGGTGCTGCACCTGAGAGGTTAATTGACGAAGTTCGGCGGGTTCGCCGTTCTCGGTCATTGAGGCTGGGTGCCAGCTGTGTGATACAGCTGGCAACTGCCGTGTACATTTTTATTAAGGGGTTAATTATACTCATAGGTAGTGCAGTGGCCACAGGGCCCCCCACCCTTCTCAATATTATATTAGTTGTTGCCGCAGCGGACACAGGGTCCCCACTCTAAGTATTTTCATTGGTGGCAGTGGCAGCTTCCGATCGCAGCCCCAGCAGTGAAATTGTGGGTCTCTGATCGGTTACCATGGCAGCCAGGACGCTACTGAAACCTTCGATGGCTGCCATGGTAAGCTCCCTGCTGCTGTGTGCACAAAGCCCAGGGCAGCAGGGAGAGTGTAAGATCCTATTCACCCTAATAGATCTCTATTAGGGGGAATAGAATAAGAGTTCTAGCCCCCTAAGGGGGCTAATAGTTATTAAATAAAAAGTATAAAAAAACACCAAAAGGTTAAAAGTTTAAATCACCCCCTTCCCCAATTTCACATATAAAACATACTAGGTTTCGTCACGTCCGAAAAAGTCAGAACTATTGAAATATGAAAAAATATCTCCTACGCGGTGAACGCCGTAGCAGAAAAAAAAAAGAACATGCGATTCGCCATTTTTTTGTCACCTTGTCCCCCAAAAAATAGGATAGGACTATTCTATTATGGGCCAGAATGCACGTGGCTTTTTTGGTGTTTTATTTTTCTTTCGCCTGGTATCGAATGGTATTGAGTATCGCAATACTTTTTTATGGTATCGAAATCAAACCCAAATTTTTGTATCGTGACAACCCTATACCAAGGTGCCGGCCAGTACCAAAACCCACTTCAGATTCCTATTTTAGAATGTTTTTAAACACAAAGTTATGAATACAGTAGTAATTTACCAAAAGTCTCGCGCAACTTCGGGCGAGAAGAAGTTTGGCCCCACGGAGCTGTACGGAAACAGCATTAAAAACTAATGGGGTCATTTTCTCAAACTGGTGTAAAGTAGAACTGGCTTAGTTGCCCGTGGCAACCAATCAGATTCCACCTTTCCTTTTTGACAGCTCCTTTGGAAAATGAAAGGTGGAATCTGATTGACTAGGCCAGGTCTACTTTACACAAGTTTGCTAAATGACCCCATAAGTTTTTAACGCCTGCCAATATTTTTAGTGATCGACGTTCATAGTTTATTGCTTGTTTTACATTTCATTAAGAAATAGAGTGAAATAAACTTAAACAAATAATCTTCTCTTGATACGGATTTCTTTCTATAGTGATACCTCATTGTTTCCAAATTCAAATAACTCAGGTCAGGTTCAACATAGGAAATTGCTATTTATGCAGTTCCCTAATTTAGCGCTCATGCACGCGAACGTATTTTCCTTCCGTGTCCCTTCCAGGTTTTTTTTTTGTGGACCGTATGAGGAACCATTCATTTCAATGGGTCAGTAAAAAAAACTGAAGTTACTCCGTGTGCATTCCGTTTTCCGTATGTCCGTATTTCCATTCCGCAAAAAAATAGAACATGTCCTATTATTGTCCGCATTACGGACAAGGATAGGACTGTTCTATTAGGGGCCGGCTGTTCCGTTCCGCAATATACGGAATGCCTACGGACGTCATCCGTATTTTTGGCGGACCGCAAAAAATACATACGGTCGTGTGCATGAGGCCTTACACCTTATGAGTTGGGCGTTATCGCTATTCATTGGATTGACTCACCCCGCCCACTGCCCCTCCCACCAGCGAAAGGCAGTTTTCTCTATTAGGGCTCATTCAGATGACCCTCTGTGTTCTGCAGTATGATAAAAAATGCCTATTCTTGTAGGACATGCTCTAGAACAGGACATGCTCTATCTTTTTTGCAGGGCCACGGTCTGCTGTCCGCATCTTTTGTGGCCCCATTGAAATGCAGACACAGCCGGACAGTCATGTGAGTGAGCCCATACTGTACATAGGGAGAAAGCTGTCAATCAGCAGCTAAGTGATACTAAAGACTATGGAGCTGGATACAATGCTGATACGTGTCTGTCAAAAAGGGCAGCAGAAAGGTGCCACAAGTTCTTAAAGTGAACCTCCACCCTTTAAGCACACGTCGATTTAGGTCCAAAATGCCGCTCCATGCAACCAGCACTAAGGGACCTTTCTGCATATCGTGTTACTGCTAGGCTGGGGCTACACGGCGATCTTGGCCACGACAACCGCCACACGAACACAAATTGCTGTCCATTCAACTTTACTGGATAGCAGAGCAACTTGCCGCAACTTCAGAATTGGGTAAAATACAGCAGAGTTGGATATTATTTTTTTTGTGGCAACTTGCAAATCCTTCAGTTCAATGCCTGAACCGCTATCGGTCGTGGGACGGGTTTGGCGGCCAAGATCCCCGTGTATAACGCCGTACATGTGCATTTCTTTGCAGCTGTATCTGCCATGGCTCCAAAGTTGCTTTTTTCACCCCTAGCCTCCCTCATTCCACCGCTAATGGTGCCATTTGTAGTGAATCGGCAGGTGGGTGGTCATTGAGGGAAAGTATAATTGACACTAAGCGCTGGGGACCACCTACCCGACAAGACAATGCTGTCAGGTGCAAAACTAATGGTACAGATAGCGGTGCAAAGGGAGAAGCTGCAGGAAAAACACCATCAGCAGTGATAGGACTGCAAAGGTATGTGGCCTGCAGAAGATCTGTGACGTGACCGGTAAGTAGCTCTGCTTTAGAAATGTGTGGACAAAGAGGACATTACATGTAGGGTAATGATTGCTCTAAAAATTACTTTTTCTCAGAAAAATTGGTGCAAGGCAAACACAACAAACTGTTTGTCTTTTCACTGGAACCCAAGGACCAGAAGGATCCCTCAGTAGATTTTGCAGCTGAGAAAGTGGAAGAGCTGTTCGAATGGTACAAAAATATCCATACTATAATACACCGGAAAGGGGCAGAGGTAAGTGAGCGTGGACGGGACTCAGTACTGGTGGAGGTGAGCCAGAGAAACATGAATGTGAGATTATAATATAATGAATTACATTATACAGGATGTAACTGAGGATCAGTACAGGAGAAGTAATGTAAGATATGTACACAGTGACTGCACCAGTAGAATAGTGAGTTCAGCTCTGGAGTATAATACAGGATGTAACTCAGGATCAGTACAGGATAAGTAATGTATGTACACAGTGACTGCACCAGCAGAATAGTGAGTGCAGCTCTGGAGTATAATACAGGATGTAACTGAGGATCAGTACAGGAGAAGTAATGTATGTATACAGTGACTGCACCAGCAGAATAGTGAGTGCAGCTCTGGAGTATAATACAGGATGTAACTGAGGATCAGTATAGGAGAAGTAATGTAATGTATGAAGACAGTGACTGCACCAGCAGAATAGTGAGTGCAGCTCTGGAGTATAATACAGGATGTAACTCAGGATCAGTACAGGATAAGTAATGTATGTACACAGTGACTGCACCAGCAGAATAGTGAGTGCAGCTCTGGAGTATAATACAGGATGTAACTCAGGATCAGTACAGGATAAGTAATGTATGTATACAGTGACTGCACCAGCAGAATAGTGAGTGCAGCTCTGGAGTATAATACAGGATGTAACTCAGGATCAGTACAGGATAAGTAATGTATGTACACAGTGACTGCACCAGCAGAATAGTGAGTGCAGCTCTGGAGTATAATACAGGATGTAACTCAGGATCAGTACAGGATAAGTAATGTATGTACACAGTGACTGCACCAGCAGAATAGTGAGTGCAGCTCTGGAGTATAATACAGGATGTAACTCAGGATCAGTACAGGATAAGTAATGTATGTACACAGTGACTGCACCAGCAGAATAGTGAGTGCAGCTCTCTAGAGTATAATACAGGATGTAACTCAGGGTCAGTACAGGATAAGTAATGTATGTACACAGTGACTGCACCAGCAGAATAGTGAGTGCAGCTCTGGAGTATAATACAGGATGTAACAGGATCAGTACAGGATAAGTAATGTATGTACACAGTGACTGCACCAGCAGAATAGTGAGTGCAGCTCTGGAGTATAATACAGGATGTAACTCAGGATCAGTACAGGATAAGTAATGTAATATATGTACACTGTGACTGCACCAGCAGAATAGTGAGTGCAGCTCTGGAGTATAATACAGGATGTAACTCAGGATCAGTACAGGATAAGTAATGTATGTACAAAGTAGCTCAACTGTTTGAATGTACAGTTGCAAGAAAAAGTATGTGAACCCTTTGGAATGATACGGATTTCTGCACAAATTGGTCATAAAATGTGATCTGATCTTCATCTAAGTCACAACAATAGACAATCACAGTCGGCTTAAACTAATAACACACAAAGAATTAAATGGTACCATGTGTTTATTGAACACACCATGTAAACATTCACAGTGCAGGTGGAAAAAGTATGTGAACCCTTGGATTTAATAACTGGTTGAACCCCTTTGGCAGCAATAACTTCCACCAAACGTTTCCTGTAGTTGCAGATCAGACGTGCACAACGGTCAGGAGTAATTCTTGACCATTCCTCTTTACAGAACTGTTTCAGTTCAGCAATATTCTTGGGATGTCTGGTGTGAATCGCTTTCTTGAGGTCATGCCACAGCATCTCAATCGGGTTGAGGTCAGGACTCTGACTGGGCCACTCCAGAAGGCGTATTTTCTTCTGTTTAAGCCATTCTGTTGTTGATTTACTTCTATGCTTTGGGTCGTTGTCCTGTTTCAACACCCATCTTCTGTTGAGCTTCAGCTGGTGGACAGATGGCCTTAAAGTGATTTTTTTTTTTGGGCTAGTTAAATTAGTTATATTGCGATATATGACAATATAATTGTGTTACTTACTTTGATCCAGCAGTTTCTGCAAAAAACTAAGTTTTATAATATGTAAATTCAGTCTCTACCAGCAAGTAGGGCGGCTACTTGCTGGTAGCTGCTGCAGAAATCCGCCCCCTCCTCTTGATGATTGACAGGGCCAGCCGGGATCTCCTCCTCCGGCCAGCCCTGTCGGCATTTCAAAAATCGCGCGCCTGTGTTCATTCGGCGCAGGCGCTCTGAGATGAGGAGGCTCGTCTCCTCAGAACTCCCTCAGTGCGCCTGCGCCGATGACGTCTTCTATTTCGGTGATGTCATCGGCGCACTGAGGGAGTTCTGAGGAGACGAGCCTCCTCATCTCAGAGCGCCTGCGCCGAATGAACACAGGCGCGCGATTTTTGAAATGCCGACAGGGCTGGCCGGAGGAGGAGATCACGGCTGGCCCTGTCAATCAACACGACAAGGGGGCGGTTTTCTGCAGCTGCTACCAGCAAGTAGACGCCCTACTTGCTGGTAGAGACCGAATTTACATATTATAAAACTTGGTTTTTTGCAGAAACTGCTGGATCAAAGTAAGTAACACAAATATATTGTCATATATCGCAATATAACTAATTTAACTAGCCCAAAAAAAAAAAATCACTTTAGTGGGGTGACAGAAGCCCTTTAAGTTCTGCAAAATGTCTTGATAAACTTGGAAATTTATTTTTCCTTCGATGATAGCAATCCGTCCAGGCCCTGACGCAGCAAAGCAGCCCCAAACCATGATGCCCCCCCCACCATACTTCACAGTTGGGATGAGGTTTTGAGGTTGGTGTGCTGTGCCTCTTTTTCTCCACACATAGTGCTGTGTGTTTCTTCCAAACAACTCAACTTTGGTTTCATCTGTCCACAGAATATTTTGCCAGTACTGCTGTGGAACATCCAGGTGCTCTTGTGCAAACTGTAAACGTGCAGCAATGTTTTTTTTGGACAGCGGTGGCTTCCTCTGTGGTATCCTCCCATGAAATCCATTCTTGTTCAGTGTTTTACGTATCGTAGATTCGCTAACAGGGATGTTAGCATATGCCAGAGACTTTTGTAAGTCTTTAGCTGACACTCTAGGATTCTTCTTCACCTCATTGAGCAGTCTGCCGTGTGCTCTTGCAGTCATCTTTACAGGACGGCCACTCCTAGGGAGAGTAGCAGCAGTGCTGAACTTTCTCCATTTATAGACAATTTGTCTTACCGTGGACTGATGAACAGCAAGGCTTTTGGAGATACTTTTATAGCCCTTTCCAGCTTTATGCAAGTCAACAATTCTTAATAGTAGGTCTTCTGAGAGCTCTTTTGTGCGAGGCATCATTCACATCAGGCAATGCTTCTTGTGAAAAGCAAACCCAGAACTGGAGTGTGTTTTTTATAGGGCAGGGCAGCTGTAACCAACACCTCCAATCTCATCTCATTGATTGGACCCCAGTTGGCTGACACCTCACTCCAATTAGCTCTTGGAGATGTCATTAGTCTAGGGGTTCACATACTTTTTCCACCTGCACTGTGAATGTTTACATGGGGTGTTCAATAAAAACATGGTAACATTTAATTCTTTGTGTGTTATTAGTTTAAGCAGACTGTGATTGTCTATTGTTGTGACTTAGATGAAGATCAGATCACATTTTATGACCAATTTGTGCAGAAATCCGTATCATTCCAAAGGGTTCACATACTTTTTCTTGCAACTGTATCTGTCTAGAAATTGTAAAATGGTCTAGAAATGAGGCCCTACCATTTAACGTTACACAAGCCCTGGTCTTATTATTGGGCCCTCTCTCACTTTTATTTCTACCACTGTTTATTGCTCATATAATTCTCCTTGGTGCTGACACAGCAGGCGATTGGACGGGGCTCACTAATATGTAGTGTATCTGACTGTCCATATGACATTCACATAAGGCACTGACGTGATTATGTCGGTGCATCATTTCTTCGCCAGCACCTAATCAGCATAATGCGAATTTGCAGAGCAAATTAGCAGCTCATTTATAGCACAATTCATTGCTGGACCTTTGTGGTAAAGGGTTAAGGGCTATGAGATTATATTTTTTTATAATAATAAGCAAAATTAGGTTTCAATCAGCTTCTAACGCAAACATCTGGAGTTAAGTGACTCTGACATCAGCCACTTTTCTTGATTGCCAGCGACATGAATATGTTTAATCGCAAATGGCATATTATACATTTTAAATTGCTTCTCCCATTGACTTTAACAACCCCCATACATATTTATGCCCGTGCCCCACACTGGTACAAAAATCTCCTTATTTAAAGTTTCATTTATCGATTTGTTGGTTAATATTTTTTCCAGTGGAATGAAAATCAGGTAAACATCTATCCTATCTGCCCAGCGGATCTCGTTTTTTAGGCTAAAAGGGTATTCTAGCTATCCTCTATTCACAGGATAGGGGTAACTATTAGATAGGGGGGGGGACCTACTGCTGGAACCCCCACCGACAGGGGCGTACAGAGATCTAATAGGGCCTCGTAGCAAAACTTTGCATGGACCCCCCTTCCCTTTTTCTGCAGAATGAAGCAATGGATCGCTAAGTGAAGATATCACTACATTCGGCTGGGCTAGCGGTACAAGTTGGTTCCATCCTAGAGTGTCCAATTCCGCACTCCCTACAAAATGACGTGGAGAGAAGCAGGGCGTGCACAGTACCGCCCGGCGTACACGCTGCGTCTCTTCAACCTTGATGTCAGATTGGCAGCAGAGAGGCTTTTAAAGACTTTTAAAGTGATGAATATGATGGAGATGCAGTACCAAGCATAGCCGTCATGTCTGGATGAACAATGAAGGGGTTGTGTGACTCCAGCGGGCACCACAGCCTCTGCATTCTGATGATCGGTGTAGATGCCGTTGGTCTGGTGCCCAAACACTGATGACCGATCCTAAGAACCCTTAAATTAGCTCCGAAATGTAGGGGGATTAATAAAAATTCTTGGAATTGGCAGCCATGAGGTACCTTAAAGGTGTTTTCAGAGAGTTTGGATAGGTCATCAGTAGTGTTGAGCACGAATATTCTAATCGCGAATTTTAATCGCGAATATCGCCACTTCGAGAATAGTGTTGAATATTCTAATCGCGAATTTATCGCGAATTTATTACATTGCCGATTTTTGCAAATCAAGTAAACAATTACTGGAGATCATGAATTCTCGAATTTGCAAATTTATGGCCTATGCCGCTCATCACTAGTCATCAGTATCTGATCGGTGGGGTTCCAACACCCGGGACCCCCGCTGATCAGCTGTTTGAGAAGGCAGCTTTCCAAGCACAGCGTTGTACGTTCTGTAGCGGCACAGCTCGGCTCCATTCACTTCTATGGGGCTGAACGTGATACCAAGCACAGTCACTATACAATGGAGGACACTCACGAGAGCAGCAGTGCCTTGTCAAAAAGCCGATCGTCGGGAGTCCCGGGCCCCCACCAATCAGATACTGATGGCCTATCCAGAGACTAGGTCATCAGTATCAAAATCTTTGAAAACCCCTTTACATTGGTAGTCCCATGTAATATGTCACACACGCATCTGGGTGTAAGTTGCTTCATGAAGTTGGGTTACCCTTCTCTGTCCAAAAGACCTGGGGGAATCGGACCTATATCCATTCATAAAAATAGAAACAAAGCTTCCATTAGCTTTAGGATAGTGTATTACTTGCCTTCAAAAGAATGAATTAAAGAGGCAATGATAAATTTCATGCTGCTGTACCGTTTGGCTCCTCATTCGTCAAGCTAACCTCATTATCTCACGTGAACCTATCTGCAGGATTACTTCATCAAGACCTGTGAGAAGAATCAGGCTATTGCAAAAGAGATGTCGGACATGGTCATTTACTGCAAACCAAGGAGTGAGGCCAAGGACAACTTAGGTAATGTTGGGGGTTTAGACGTTGTGAAGATTTTCCTCCATGTCCCTGTTCCTTTCAGTTTGATGGTTTAGTTTTGGCTGAATTTTGAGGACTGGACTGAAAGAGACTTGAATCCATGAGCAGTAAAAGGGCCCATTATCTAAACCCATCATAGTCACGATAAAGTCTCTGCCTTCGAGGAGCATTTATCTTTTGCGTTTTTTTTTTCTTTTTGCACAAACCACCAAATGTAATTTCTAATAGTTCAAAAATGTACCTTTTGATATAGTTTATCCTAAAGAAAGATGGCGACAGTCCATCTCTGCGTCCTAAACATTCCTGCAACAAGATTATGGCCTTTTATGCCTGTACTGACCAGGAGTGCACTAGAGAAGAAGCTGGCCAACTCAAGTGTTTTTCCGGCAGAGCCAGTCAAGTGCTAATGTATTCAAAACTGCATCACGAAATGAATATATGTGGAACGCCTGGTGGTCACCTAGGTTCCTGGTCATGGATGATGATGATGATGATGCTAAAGCTCAATGGCTTCTATACACTTTATAGTATAATGCTTCTAAAATTGCTAAGTAACCATGGCAACCAGGACTGCAGTAGCGTCCTGGTTGCCATGGTTACCGATCGAAGCCCCAGCGATTAAACTGGGACTCCGATCGGAACTCTCCGCTGCCACCAATAATGGGGAGGTGATTTTAATTAGGGAGGGGGGGGAGAGGGGAGGCCGCACTGGCCACCAATGATGGGGGAAGGTGATTTTAATTAGGTGGGGGGGGGGGGAGAGGGTAGGCCGCACTGGCCACCAATGAATATAATACTGGGGAGGGAGGGAGGGGGGCCGCACTGGCCACCAATGAGTTAAATACAGGGGAGGGAGGGGGGCCGCACTGGCCACCAATGAGTTAAATACAGGGGAGGGAGGGGGGCCGCACTGGCCACCAATGAGTTAAATACAGGGGAGGGGGGTCTGCCCCCTCCTGTCTGGCAGCACCTGATCTCTTACAGGGGGCTATGATACGCACAATTAACCCCTCAGGTGCCGCACCTGAGGGGTTAATTGTGCTGATCACAGCCCCCTGTAAGAGATCGGGTGCTGCCAGGCAGCAGGGGGCAGTCATGTACACAGTTCTTAGTATATTCTAACTTGAAGCGTCCCCATCACTATGGGAACGCCTCTGTGTTAGAATATACTGTCTGATCTGAGTTTTGACGATCTAACTCAAATCCGATGGTATATTCTAACATAGAGGCGTTACCATGGTGATGGGGACGCTTCAAGTTAAAATATACCATCGGATTGGAGAAAACTCAGATCCTATGGTATATTAACTCCTGACTTTACATTGAAAGTCAATGGGGGACGGATCCGTTTGCAATTGCACCATATTGTGTCAACGTCAAACGGATCCGTCCCCATTGACTTGCATTGTAAGTCAGGACGGATCCGTTTGGCTCCGCACGGCCAGGCGGACACCAAAACGACTTTTTCTTCATGTCTGCGGATCCTCCAAAAATCAAGGAAGACCCACGGAAGAAAAAATGGTCATGTGCATGAGGCCTAAAGCTGAAACAAAAATAAGTACAATTCAATAATAAAAAAATTGTCCCCAAAGGTGTACATAGCCTTTAAAGGGGTTATCCAAGAGTATAAAAATGTCCCCCATATGCCGGGCCTCTCACAATGAATATACTTACCCCGCTCGAAAGCATCCGGTGTCGGGGGGAGCAGCCAATGGCAGGTGGGCACGGGGACGAGCCTCCCTAGTGTCACCTGCGATGCTAGAGAGGCTCGTCCTCATCTGCCATTAGCTGCTCCCCCCCGACACCAGATGTTTTCATCCGTGCACGTAAAGAAGCAGCAGCGGCGGTTCGGGGAACAGGAGTGGCGCGGTATATTCCCTGTGAAGGGCCTGGCATATGGGGGACATTTCTATACTCTTGGACAACCCCTTTAAGGTGAAAAATGGTTTGGTCCTAAAGGGGTTAACAGCTATAACATTTTATAATTTTTTTGGGCTAGCAGCTTAGTTTTTGCAGCATTTTTTTTGGACAGCATGAAATGATGACAGGTTCTCTTGAATCAAAGGCCTGGGACTGTTATTGTGGCCCAGTCCCATTCAAGTAATTACAACTCTGGAACCCCTACCGTATCCAGAAAGGGGCCCCATGAAGAGAGAGAGAGAGTGCGCTGAGCAAGCGCAGCCACCATCCATTCACTCTTATGGGAATTCCGAAAATAGCCGAGTACTGTCTTGGCTACTTCCAGCAGTCCCATAAAGGTGAATGGAGAGGTGGCCATGCATGCGTGGTACGCTCTCCATTCATAGCTATGGGAATTGCGAAAATATCTCAGAACGCCCATACAAGTGAATGGACAGTATGGCGCACATGTGCATTGCGCCCTACTTTGCTTTGGGGGCACCGTTCTGGAGATAGGAACAGTATCCCTGAGGTGGGACCCGCACCTATCTAACATTGGTGGCATATCCTAGCAACATGCCACCAATGTCCGAGATGACACAGCCCCTTTAAGTGGCACTTTCTTAGGAGCATTGTTGGACAAAAATTTCTTAAGAAGAGATTCGTAACTTTGTACAGGAGAAGGCATTGCCTGATTTATGGCTCAGTGACAGTTTCCCAAGCGTAATAACTTGTTTCCATCTCGACATAAATATATTCCATTCTACCGCCTTGAGCAGGTCCAATTAAAATAACTCATTTAATTATGCAATTATTTTAACTGTTGGTTAATGAGTAATCTGGGGGCTGACAATTATGAAAGTTCACCTAAACGCATGTGAAGGTTGCAGATATATATTTTCCATCAATGACAGCAGAAGGCGCGAGTGACATTATTCTGCTGTGTCCCTCAAACGCCACAAAATGAATATTCAAATTAAAATATTTGCATATTTCTGTGTTAGCGTCTAGCCGTAGTCATCAGTTACATTCCTCTGTATTTTTATTGTATAGTATTCTTCAATAGACGGATAAGAGGGTAATTAGTAACTGAGGAGCCTTACAGAAAACTGTTGTATTGGCACCTCTGAACCCCCGGGGGTAAGTGAGCGCTGAGGTCACACAATACTAAGCATTTAAGTGAAGAGTACAAAACCCTAGCATATGGAGATACATAGGTCTGCACAGATGCTGCATACACAAAACGGAAGTTGTTTAATTCAATTTGCATAGCTGCTTTATTTTTTATGTCAAAAGTGAACATGTCCTTTAAAGGGGTTGTGCAAGAATGGGGGTGGGGTTGGCCAATGCCCCCACTTGGCCGGACCTGTAATGGGAAACTTTCTTACCTGCTTCCTGCTCCTTCTTCTCTCGGCATGCGATGATCTGTTGTCTCCCTCACTGGAAACATCCGTTTTGATGCCAACTGCAGCCAATCACTGGCTGTGGTGGTCACTGGAACCCTTTGCGCCATGCGACCGTTTGCCATGATGTACCGGGAGCTAGTCACCACCGTGGCCAGTGATTGTCGAAATGATTGTTTTCAGAGAGGGAGACAGCAGAGAATCACATGCCGGGAGGAGAAAGAGTGGGAAGCAGGTAAGTAAGCTTCCCTTTACAGATGCAGCCAAGTGGAGGGGTCCCCCATTCTTGCACAACCCCTTTAACTTATATTCCTAAATTCAGGGGTGTAGCTAAATGTTCATGGGCCCTGGTACAAGAGTTCAGCTTGGGCCCCCCTTCCCTCAGTGCTTTGTGGCCAGGGAAGCACATAGCCGTTGTGCTGCCTGAGGCAAAAATTGAAATGCCAAATTCTTGACCTAACCCCTTCCCTCCAGCCAGAGGTGTAACTTGACCAGCATGCACTTTCTATAATACTGGTGTCTTCTTATGTGGCACAAGGGTCTTTGGGCCCCCTTAAGCTCCTGGGCCCGGTAGCGACTGCTACCTCTGCACCCCCTATAGCTACGCCCCTGCCGAAATTAACTAAATGATACAGTCCTCGAGTGGCCAAGTTCTTTTATTTTTCATGTCGATAAAGTTATAAATGTCTTAATTTTCTTACTTACAGAGAGACCTGATTTCCGAGAAATCCGGTCGTTTGTTGAGAATAAAGCAGAAAGCATCTCAAGACAGAAACCCCTCGAGCTTCTGAGATATAACCGCAGAGCTTTAACTCGGGTCTACCCAAAAGGACCGCGAGTAGACTCCTCTAACTATGACCCTCTGCACCTGTGGTTATGTGGATCCCAGATGGTTGCTCTGAACTACCAGACACCAGGTATGGACCTTACAGATGTGAATGTATGAACCATATATTTCAGGTTATCTGTCATGCTGCAATCCTCCACACTTTATTAGATAGTTAGTGAAGATGTTTTTACAAGGATGTCCACTTTTCGCGGTAGATGCCCAACATCTCCAAGGATTTGAAATGTCTTTATTTACATACATCTTGTGATATACATTGGGTAAAGAAGCCCAAAAAAAAAAGCCTGATTTCCTTCTATGTTCTTAGAATACCTTACCAGCCATAAACCTTTTAAGGCTTAAATATATAATTACAACGATGGATCAAGCTGGCCATGACATGAAATTTTGGTCATCAGGTCGCAAGACAACTCTCTATCTAATAATAAGTCCACAGAGGTTGCTTAAAAGAGAGGTTAAACCAGTGGTGTGCATAAAAGGGATCAAAATAAGCACCTTGACTTTTTGTCAGGTCAGACCCTAAGGGCCTGGTTTCCATCTTAGGCACTTTCCATGGCCGTTTGGCCAATTCTCCACCCTGTTACGTCCTAACTATGCAGTCCTATACCGGTTCCTGCCACTCCGTAGCACAGGGTATGGAACCAACCAGGGTTGGTAGGTTCTTTCTCTTAGGGCATCACTGATGGTTTGTAGGCCCTTGGGTCATACTAGATATTGGATACAGTCCAATTCTTGGCAGCCACTTATCTCACTCAAGCCCTGCCTGCTCATTTGAGTGAAATGGCCTCTGGTAATAGGAGAAGAAGGCTCTCGTCCAAACCAACATTCGATTTTACAGCTATCTTACGTCTGTGCCCAGCAAGTTCCTCAGATTTTGCAGTTGCAAAATAGAATTTCTTGCCTTTTCCTCTCTTTCCAGATCGTTACATGCAGATAAATGATGCCATGTTCTCCCACAATGGCCGATGTGGATATATTTTACAACCAGAGTGTATGAGACAAGACTCCTTTGACCCGAGTGCTTCAACGAGACGGGGACAAATGGTTTTGACCATTAAGGTGATTTTTTTTTAAGCCTCCTGATGGTGTAAAACCTTACTATTTCACCACTGCTCCCGTTCCCACGCTTTTTGGTCTTCCGGTGGTCTCTTTTTTCCTGGTCCCTCCTAATACACAAAAAATGACTGCTCGACCTTCCATTGGAGGAGACCGGCAAGAGACTAGGAAACACCAGATTTGGAGCAGTGGGGGACTGATAAGGTATGATTTATTCTATTATTTTAGACCATTCTGAGCCTCACTTTTTAAATGTAATTGGCAGGAAAACCTCTTTACAATTTGTATATTATGTGACACTGATGGTTTATGCTCTTAGGTGATCGGAGCTCGTCACCTGCCGAAGCCAGGACGTGGTATTGCCTGTCCATTTGTAGAGATAGAGATATGTGGCGGAGAATATGACAACAACAAGTTCCGAACCAGTGTTGTCAGTGAGTATGGGACCATTACCAATAAGCGTAACAGTATTGTAATGTTCCTTTAAATTTCCATGCTTGTGTTGGAGAGCTCTGAGATTTTTTTTTATATTTTTGAATGATTCATTTTGTCAGTGATAAATGAGGTTTTCATCAGTCCTCGCTTTGCTTATTTACGCTGGTCTTTTTCTCTAGCGAGCTCTCATGGTGATTGAATAATAATTGCTTCATGCCTTCGAGCCTATATTCACATTCCTGAACAGAATTAGACATTGTAAAATGCCAAAAAAAATCTTAAGTAGTGTCGAATTCTGAATTTTACTGTTTTCCTTTAGATGACAATGGCTTAAACCCCGTGTGGACCGCTATTCAGCAGCAGGCCTTGTTTGAGATCCATGAACCAGACCTGGCGTTTCTGAGGTTTGTGGTATACGAAGAAGACATGTTCAGTGACCCGAACTTCTTGGCGCAAAGTACATTTCCTTTAAAGGGTCTGAAAACAGGTACAAGTAATAGGATACAATTACCATATAGAATACTTACATTAAGTGGAAGCTAAAGGCTACTTTCACACTCGCGTTTTGGGACGGATCCGTCATGGATCTGCAAAAACAGATCCGTTACAATAATACAACCGCATGTATCTGTCATGAATGGATCCGTTTGCATTATCTGTAACATTGCCAAGACGGATCCGTGATGAACTCCATTGAATGTCAATGGGGGACGGATCCGTTTTCTATTGTGCCAGATAGTGTCAGAGAAAACGGATCCGTCCCCATTGACTTACGCTGTATGCCAGGACGGACCCGTTTGGCTCAGTTTCGTCAGGCAGCGTTTTGGTGTCCGCCTCTAGAGCAGAATGGAGACTGAACTGATGCAAACTGAGCGGATCCTTTTCCATTCAGAATGCATTAGGGCAAAACTGATCCATTTTGGACCGCTGAGCCCTGAACGGATCTGACAAACGGAAAGCCAAAGTGTGAAAGTAGCCTGAGTCGCTCCTAAATCTAATGTGTAGTCAAATTTCCTAAAACATACTTATGAGCGTGATTTTACTTATATACAAGTGTCCAAATCCTCTGCTTCCCTTTACACAGCCATAGAGTCAAATGATAAAATTCTAGCTGCCTGTAGCCACTACATATGACATTTTATACCAACCATTAAAGGGAATGTGTCATCAGAAAATGACCTATTGTCTAAATCACATTTTGTTAAACATATATATATTTTTTTTGCATTTTTGATCCTTTTTGCCTAGAGAAATCTCCCATAGAAGTCAATTGGGTCATCTCCTGTCCATTATGTCTATGACCCAGCTGGCTGCTCTCAAAAGGACAGAAAGGCTTCACATATTTTAGGCCTAGTGACCAGTGAGAAAACTGCATGATTTTAGGATAGGATTTAGGACAAAAACAATGTTAAACAATATGTAACAAATGTAATTTAAACAATAGGTCAATTTTCTGAAGACACATTCCCGTTAAACAGGTTGTGCCATGATAAAAATGTATTCCTTATTGGTGGCGTGGCAGGGCACATACTTGACCTGCCACCATTCGTACAGGGGCATGGGACCCCTGTTTTTATGATTGGTGTGGGTCCGACTGCTGGGACCCAATCAGATAGAAAATGATCCCCTATCTTAATACAACCCCTTTAAATCTGTCATCAGTAAGCTCCTCCTAGTGGAGGCAGAAGTGGGTGGAGCTGAAAAAGGTCCCAGAGTATTTGATTTTGATACATAAGAAGTAGAACAGTAGATTTATATTGTGAAATGGTAAAGGGGTTATCCGACCCCTATAATGCCCCTTCTAACGCCTGGGCCCCTCACCCAGGTTGTATTTACCGTGCTCCCCGACACCAGCGTCGCTTCTGATGCCTGCATGGCCGCCACTGCATCTCCTCGTTGCGCGGATCAAAACATAAGGGGGGAGCAGCCAATAGCAGACCGCGATGGGGACAAGCCTCCCTAGCGTCACCCACGATGCTACGGCGGCTTGTTCCCGCCTTGGCCTGCTGTTGGCTGCCCCCTGTATGTTTTGATCCGTGCAACGGGGAGATGCAGTGGCGGCGGCCCTCAGAAGCAACGCGGCGGCTGGGCATTAGAGGGGGCATTAGAGGGGTCAGATAACCCCTTTATGGGGGACGTTTCAGTCACAAGTATGAAAGACTATCAACCAATATGCACAATTTATGAACGTAGCTGTCATGTACTTTTCAGGTTACAGATCGGTGCCACTCAAAAATGGCTATGGTGAAAATATAGAACTGGCTTCCCTCCTGGTCTACTGCCATATACAAAAATACCTGGTAGGTTGATCAGTTCCAGTATTTTACAAGGATGGACTCTTACATGGTTTCCTCTACTACTGTTTGAAGCGGCGTCACCATGCCACTTTGTTTCCTAATCCCAGCACTGTCCTTTTTGTAATCATCTTTTTATACTTTACACTTTTTATGTGTTGCACAGATAAGAAATACATGGTGATGGCTTTCATGTATTTTGCATACAGACAAGAGGTAGCGGAGGTCAGAAAAAATTAACAGAAGCGGCCAACAGGGGCAAATAGATTATTGTGAGCCTGCTTTCGGGGGTCTCTTAGAATATACCATCTAATTGGTGAAAGATCCTCAGTCAGTCTAGAGAACAGAATGAAGCCAATTTATTCCATCGTTGCCGCGCTGAATCCCGTACAATCTCCATACATCACTTTTTTTTTCTTCGGGGCAGCCATTGGGAAGGACCATCTATCATCCTCAATGGCTTTTGAACTATCCTAAATAGGACGTTTTATTCACCAGGAGGAGGGTCTGAAAATATTTTGATGAATCTACGATGAACCGTGAATCTTTACGACCGTTACAGAGTCAAACACTCTGCCAATGTAATCTGAATGCGGAATTAAAACATGAGCGGCGCGGCCCGATCCATCTGTTCTGTGACTTGAAAACTCCTCAATAAACTGTTATAATTTAATAGTAGGCCTGCTTTGATAAAAAGCACATCTGCAGACACTTAGACGGGAAATGGGAGATCATAAAGGCCTACAGATGGCTCGAGGAACAGACATTTCTGCGCCTCGATAGCACAGATCTGTTGAAGAGACTAACAAAGTCTAAATTACTCTTCTGATTACGTTGTCAATTTAGGAAAATTGGGTAATTTTTAAAGAATATCAACTCAA
Source organism: Bufo bufo (assembly GCF_905171765.1). NCBI lineage: Eukaryota > Metazoa > Chordata > Amphibia > Anura > Bufonidae > Bufo > Bufo bufo. Next base: position 141,321,550 of record NC_053398.1, on the reverse strand, counting down.
TTTTTATTTTTTTTATGCATTCCAAAGCGAATGGGAAGCTTTTCTTTACATTTTCTTACTTTCAGTAACTCGTGAGGTGTCTGCAAAGCAGAGTTATCCAAACTCATGGCGTAGGCAGTTTTACCAGAGATAGAAAAACTTTAGTCTTTACCGGTCTTTAGGCATTTAACCCTTTCATGGCCAAGGATGTATGACATTGCTTCAAAGCTAAAGTTTAGTTCTTGGTATGGCATTAAAACCCAGAACCTTAGATTTCAAAGGATATTCCAAGAGTACTACTCGGGATGCAGCACTTCTTTGAAGTCGGGGAGCAGCATGGAAATTTTGACTTCCTGGTTCTAAGGGAGGGAAGGACCTGCAAGCAACATCAGGAAGAACGATCGCTGCGTGCACACCCTCCACTGATCCCAGGGAGAGGAGAGGTGGGAACTTTTTTCCTGTTATCACCTCTCATACCAATCACAGCCTGTTACCGTCATCTCTTCACCTGTACAGCCTCCAGTGATCCCAGAGGGAAAGATACAGGAACTTTTCTTCATGATGTCACCCCTCTTACCAATTCGGAAGACTAGAGTAAGGGATAGAGAAGCATTGTTTTCCACTAAAGTAGTGATAAGATGAACACTTACACATCCAATCATCCCTTGCCCACAAACATTTGATTACGTCATTAGTGCCATCAGGATTGCGATGATTTCCGTCAGTAGCATGTATGAGCTCTGCATAACCCAAACTTTTATTATTAGGAGCTTCTGTGTGTCTTAGACCCTGCTTGGGTGAGACTTCCAGCCACAAACATGGAGTTTTATACATTTTTTTTTTTTTTACAAAGCATTACACTTTGTATTTGAGTTATGTATAATTCAAGTTTTATTTGCGAAAATTGTCCTGGCAGCAAAAAGGTTTTATGAGATTACCAACTAGATTTTCTTTTATCCACCACTGGTTCACAACATTCTGGAATCGGCCAAACCCAGCTCTATTCCATCCACTATGTCATGAGTAGCATCAAGAAAATACTCAACCATATAGGACATTTAGATGGACATTCAGTATTTCTATGTGGACTCGCTAAGCATTCACAAAGAAATGCTGAATTATAAGGATTGACCTTATTTTTTATGGAAAAGTGCAGCTTTCAGAAATCTTCTATCTTGGAAATGTTTTTACTAAGACATTTTACTTTCTAACTGCATTGGTGAAGGGAAGTACCAACAAGGGTTAACACAGCAATAGACATTAAACAACTTGTCTGCTATTAACATCCACACTTGAATTGAATTTTAACCTACTAAAGCTGGAGAACATCCAGACCTTGGATCAGACTCCAAACCTTGATTAGGCCTAAGATGGAAACGGGACTTCATGTAAAAGTCATACTACCAGGATTTTATACTTATCCGCCTATAAGATGTTGAACACTGGGTGACCCTGGAGCAGGAGTTTGTGGACACACCTCTTCAGGCTCTCCTATGGATCCAGCTGTCACGATAGATGGGGATAAGAGGGACACCAAGTAAACAAACAGCAACAGGAAAACAGACTAGGCCCCAAAGGAGGGAGGAGGGAATGGTAACCTCCTAACAATCCCTGAGCCTCTCCCTGACTGCTGACAGTATAAGCAAGTCCTGATGGTGAACGAAATTATACGCTGGAACCTAAGCCCTGCTGACACTGTCGCAAACCCTAACTTAGGGAGCGGGGAATGAGACAGCCGGAACCTTCCACCGTGAAGGGACCAGCGTCTCCCTGAGACCTAGAAGCAACACACGCACAAAGGAGAAAACAGGAGAACTTAGCTTGAGACGAGCGGGAAGTAGAGGATCCAAAAACAACCAGCATAGAACTCCAGAAGGAAAATATCAACCGCAAAGTCGGCAGTAAGAGGCGGACTCAAATAGAGCCTCTTGAACAGCTAACGAGCAGAACCTGTGGAGAGGTGGAATCCAGCCCACAACAACAAACAGAAAGGAAACACTAAAAGACCTGTCAGATAGACTCACGTGCTGCAAGTCTATCCGATCCTCTCAGATCCCTCACAGGGCACGCAGTGACTCCAGCCTCTTGAGGGACCCGAAAGTGCCTCCTCTGCACATCCTAATGCATCACCTTATGGCTTTGGAGAAGGTTAGTGTGGAAAAACATTCTATCACTTATTCTTTTTTCTAACCCACTATTTCCCCCAGGACGCCACTGTGAGTCTTTCCTCGGTTAGAGGACAACAGACGAACCCCAGCTCCACACGATTCTAGTAGGCTCAGAGTTTCGTCCACTTTCGGAGCTACAAGTTACATCTCCTTCCCTTAATCTCTCATGGTTAGAATATAACCAACTTCGATCTTTTCTGTCCTTGGGCAGGGTAGGAGCCTTGCTCTTGTCCTCCCTTACTTTCTTTGAGGGACTCTACATCTTGTGATCCCCACCTGCACATGCCATCTTCTTAGTATATCGACTTTAACTGGCAAGTTCACATGGGGAGCCACTGGGTTTCCTCTCAGCATAGGATAAAGAACTGAACTTTAACTATGTCCCAGTCACACAGACTGAAGGTATTTTCTTTTACCCTTCAGTCCCGGATAGGATTTTCTCCACGTACACTCTCATTACAGGAAAGAGACTGGTGGGCTCAGCACAGGCAGCACTGCTATATCTTCTATTGGTTCTCAGAAGAAAGACCTCGATTTTCCCTAATTGCTGTTAGAACAGTCATATCACGTCACTGGAGGTCCCTCCCCCCCCCCTTCTTGTCCGAATGACAGGAGGAGATGTCCCATTTGGTTCACATGGAGGAACTTTCTGTGGAGACCTCTGGTTACTTCTACAAATTTCTGAGACTTTGGCAGCCTTGGATCACCTTCATTCCCCTGAGTTTTTGACTTGGTTTCCATCTGTGGGAGTGGATTGGGGTGTGACATCCTACAGGCAATTAAAACAAATGTATTTTTTGTCTCTCTCCCTCCCATTTTCTCTCCTTGTTCTTCCAACTACAATTTCTCTCTGTTTCTTTCCAGCTTGATTGACACTTGGACAGTTTGTTATGACTCAATTGGCCTAGCCCCCTAGGCATTTTATTTATGCCGAAATTGCTCTCTCCCCCTTGACAGGGTATAAGCTCAGTACTGCATGGACCTAACAATCTTTTGATCTGTTTCCATTTATACTGTATGAATGCCATTCTTGCTCATGGTCTAATAATTACTTTCATGGTGGTTAATGCAAAGGCTTTCTACTATTTCTTCGGCATATATACATACCTTGGAGAGACCAAAAAATGGGGGGAGGGGGCAGTAGCGCAGGGGCAACACGTGAGGTGCACGGTGGACCGATGAGGGGCCAAAATATAACACACAGTTCATCAGTTTACTCACGGTTAGCAGAAAGCCTCCCTGGGCTGGCAGCGCAGTGTTGAGGTAGACAGCACGAAATCCTCCGGGGCACGCTCTGTGGTAGGAAGCATCAGCCAAGATGGTGGTTGAGGTGCCCTTGATGTTAGGGGTGCTTAGGGTGCTTGTTGCAGCTGAGTCCCTTGATGGTTTGTATCGTGACGCCAGTACCGTTAATGGTGGTACAACCATTAGTAGTAATAATGAGGTAGACAGTGGTGAAATGCAACTCACAACTTTTACTGTTGATGACTTTGGTTGCAGCAGTACAAAAATACAGTCTCTTAATGTTACAGAGTTGGTTCTGAAAATCCACTGTTTCTAGGCTTTTCAGGTTTTAGTTTGGAGCAGTGGGTCAGGTGTACCTTGTTCCTATTGATGTGCTGGATCCTATTCCTTGTCCTTTCCCTACAAGCTGAACATTTGGACAGGTAAACTCAACTGTCTATCAGAAGTATGGTGTGGCTGCCAGAAGCTATAAGTCCTCCACCATGCGCAAAGGTCTCTGTGGCCCTCAATAATGGCTCTTATCACCGATGATTCCTTAGGAAGCTTGTTTCTATTCCAGGGAGGCAAACTCTTCTTCTACTGGTCAGGGATGCAAGTCTATAGTCCGGCCACAGAAGGAAAACGCTCTTCTGCGCCTCACATCTGAGTATCACCTCCTAGCGGAGTTGGCTCCACTCACTAATCTGTGTCATGGATTCTTCACTCTACATTCTCTCCCACTAATCTGATCTGACCTCCTCTGATCTGCATCCATTCTCAACCCTGAACTCCACTCTGGTCTGATCTCCTCAGAGAGACCTCTAACTAGGCCCTAAGTATATATATGGCCTAAGTTTTATCCCCATCTAGTGGTGGGATGTATAAATTACACCTAATCGGCCTGGTAACAGGGATTTTGCAGATACATTAATACAAAGTCATACAATACCGCACAATACAATTGTTAAGATAAAAAGTGCTTTTAAGCAGTGCCCACACACACGTAGTGGGACGCTGCACAAGCCCTTTGTTATGTTTATATTATTTTCTTTTCTCTACTTTTGTGAAACTTTAATAAAAATTGATTAAACGTGACCTATAAAAGTCCTTTCCACTGCTCAATGTGAAATTTGCTGGGGACAGATCTGAAGCAGTAACAAAAATATTGTGTTTTACTGAAACTTCCAGTAGATCTGATTGGACAATCAATAGTAAGTGAATTCCAGTGACGTGCCGGGTCTCTGCTAGGCGGAGGCTTCCGCCTAGCAGTGTTCCCGGTGTCGTCACAGTCACTAATGAGCTGGCTTTAGCGCTGCCCTAGCCTGTTTTACAGGTTAGGGCAGCACTAAAGCCCGCCCATTAGTGCCGGTGACATCACCGAGAACACTGCTAGGCGGAAGCCTCCGCCTAGCAGAGACTGGGTACGTCACTAGATCTGCAGAAAAAAAACCTTGCCCTGTACGATTCAGTGCAGGGCAAGGGAGAGCATCGGCGGATGGAATGCTCCAATGCTCATCTCAGAGGGGCTGCCTGGGAGAAGAAGGGGATATGTCCTGGTTCACCGGACAACCCATTTAAATGTACCAAGATATTGCTATATACTAGTGCATAATACAGGCTGGCTCCCAAAAAAGTAGCCCGCCTCCACAAGTCAGAAAAGTTGCTGTAAGTGGTCGCCATTCAGGTTCCTGCATCTTTGGGCAGGTCGGATTCTGTTGGCTGATACCGCTAGTGATGCTGTGGATGGGGTTTGTGATGTTCTCCTCGAGTTCCTCCCGGGGATGTGGATTGTTAGCGGACACTTTCTGATTTAAATTTTCCCACAGATAAAAATGGCATGTGGACAAGTCCGGGGAACGTGGTGGCCCCATAACCCCCCGCTCACAGTTCGCTCCTCCGTAAACAGTTCATGAACCCGTCCAAGTGAGCTCCGCGAGGTGAGGCATGCTGCCCCATCTTGTTGGAAAAAGCAGGACATTAGTTCTTCTGCGGCATCACTTCTGAAGAGCCGCCAGCAGTATCGGCCGACAGAATCCGACCTGCCCAAAGAGGCAGAGACCTGAACGGGGACCACTTTCGTATCTTTTGTGGCTTGTGGGTAATTGAAAAAAACAATCCACTTGCTTGTTCATCTTGTCATACTATCGCTGGAGGTAGGCTACTTTTTAGCGGGCCACCCTGTAGTATGCACAGGTATCATTGAATCTATAGGGCATTCCTATAATGTGCATGATGGATTAGTGGGATATATATATATATATATATATATATGCACATAAGAATATCTGCAGATTTAATCATCGAGAAATGAGAATGGGGTGGATGGCCAGAGAAAGCGGGAAGATACATGCTTGTCAGTTTTTGTGACCGAGCAACTGACTGGAAATATGGCGGACTCAAATTAGCTTCTTCTTGAATCAAAAAATATATTAAGAGGAAGAGTCTAGAGGACAAAAATGAGCTTACAACATAAAGACTGTATATGCACGTTTTCTAGGCATACTAAGAACTTTACTGATAATTATGGATAATCACGCGTTCTTTCTTAAAGGGACTAGGAGAAGAGCTGTATTCAACATCCGCTATGATGGGCCATAATAATGAACTGGCATTATACGACACGCACAAGGCCGTAAGGGGGATACCTGGCAGAGAACCCAATAGGCAACATGTGCTGGAAGGCAGTGGAGCTGCAGTCCCAGATCCTGGTAAACGGTAAGCATGGAGCAAAGATGGAGCTTGTGGTGTCATCTCAGTATCTTGGGTCAACCTGGACCAGTATTATCTACAAATCTGAATCACACACGCCTACTGGGACTTGTAGGTTGCCCCAAGTCCAAAAGCTTTACACTGGTGGTGGCAGCTGACATTCTGTCCTTTTGCACTTGGCACTCCGAAATAGTGGCTCTATGTCCTTGATGTGATGACTTACTCTTGGGTTGTGTCTCTCCTGCAGTAGTTTTCACAAGGGCTGGTTTGTAGGAAATGTCATTATTCGCTTGTCCGGTGATAGTTACACTTTTACTACTACTTGTGCATGCTCTCTACTGGCGGTGGCAATTATTTCTAATACTGGTGATGTTAGGAATTAAAAATTCAGGTGTACTATTATTTTTAAGACTGGACTACAGGTATGCAACAATATATTTTCCTGCTTCTAGTTTCTTACATTATCTCGTGAATATTATCCAAAATTATTCCAGTGTAGGAATGATTCAAGTCAGAATTTGACTGTGACTTCTCCAGGAGCCTAAGAGCCAGCATTGACCCCCACAATGCGAGCAACTTAATGCGCCCATAACGTAGTAGCCGGCAAAAAATTGTGTGTGCGTTTGTGTCCATTCCAATACTGATGTGATTTCCATTGACAGAGGTCAGTGGAAATCGAGCACAGGTTATATAGTCACTAGGAGTAAAGTCACTCGACTCAAATGGCATAACTTGTGGTATGTCACTCTAGGTAAGTCTTGGGAGGTCAAGATGACGGTCTTTGATCTCTCCTGTGCTGCCTATCTAGCCCTATAGGACCCTGGTAGTATTGGCAGGGATGAGACTACCTGTTCCTCCGAAAGGAAGGACGAACAGGAGTCTCCTTCAGGCCTAATACAAACAACAGGGAAATGCAACACACAGAACCCAAACAGAATACAAAAGGGAAAGGAAAGACTTAACTTCAAAGGAGCAATGGAATCACCAGGAACTCTGCCGAGATCCGCACACCAGCTATCCCCAACTGAAACTGAAGCTATAGACCGCACAGCATTGTGGGAGAAGCAACTATAAATAAGGAAGGTTAAATGACCACATTAGCAACACCTGAAGCAAGAGGTGAGGCCATTACCAGACACAACACAGACGCCTATTGATCCACAAGGAAAACCTGTCAGATCAAACCACGTGTTGCCAGTCTCACCGATCTCTGCCACCTGTTGCGGGAACGTCCGTGACAGCAGTGCTTTGTGTGTGGCAGGTTCTCCGCTTGCCAGCCGCATGTGGACAGAGTGTCCGCTGGACCCTATTATACTTAATGGGGCCGGCAGACATCCAACCTGCATCCGGTGAATTCCGGCAGGCTGTTCTCTGCTGAAATTCACAACTCTGGTGTGAAACTAGCCTTAGTCTTCCCTACCCTGGCTGATGGGATGCTCTCACTGTAGACGTCTATTAGGGAACACCTCTACCACCCCAAAAAAGTATGCTCACAGTAAAGATCTATATTTTCTCCACCACCAATTACTACTCCCGCTCCCCCCTCCATCTCAGTTTCTGCATAACATTCACAATATACAGTACTAGAGAGGAATTGTTTCTCCATCCGGAGTCCCTGGGTAAAAAGTATGCACATGATGTCTCCGTCAGAAGAAGGAGCTGCTTCTCTGGCGCCATCTGTTGGCAGCTTCCCTGTAAGTCAAGTTCTCCTCGTCAGTTCAGAGAAGGGTTGTATGCAAATGAGTCAGTCTAGTGCCATCTGTGTCAACTTATTTCGGTTTTGTTATTTATGGGTTGGAATGTGATAAAATTGCGAGGTTATATAAGAAACCAGGTGAATTCTTGGGAAGGAGCCAGTCATAGGTAAGTTTTATGAGTTTTCAGCTGGTGACGGATTGTACAGACACTAAGGGCCAGATTTATCATTTGCTCAAGTCAAAATAATGGAGTGCAAAAGTCGCACATCTTTGCACAATCGCTAAAACTGAGCAAACATTTGCGACTTTTATTGGCTCTGCGCTATGCTCGAAAGTTTTCTGAAAGTGGGGGCGTGTTTTCTTGTTTTCAGATTTACTATTGCGACAATTTAAAAAAGTTGCCAAAAAATTGCGCAATTTCATTCCAGTGAGGACCATGCTTATCTAATGCAACTTTTTAATAGAACATGCGACTTTTTCGTAAAGACGTGCGACTTTTGTAAAGCCGCTTACTGAAGGATAAACTGCTACCGTCAAACCACATTTATCACAGTATTAAAGGGCCATTAATAAATCTGACTTTGGACATATGTAACAGTGGAGTAAGATGTAAGTGCAATGATAAATCTGGCCCTAAATGTCTGCTCTGAGCAGGGAAACTAACTAACTGTTAGAATTATTCCTTATCTCTCTCTTATTCCAGTGCAGGAATCGGAAAGCTCAATCCTCGGGTTCATCCTGATTTCTAAGGTAAAGGTTTGTGTTCTGGGAAAATCAACTAGAGCGGTCAAAAAGATTTCATTCTTTCAAAACCGTGAGGATAAAAAAATGAAGACAACACATCCTGGTCTCCTAAGGTCCTCAGCATTAGATTGCTGGATGTATCCCCTGCACAAATAGGCAGATTTGCCATTTGGGGACTGGGAAAGCTGGGTGGCAGGACCTGCACGGGCTGGTGACTATATTGGCTGTCATCCAGATTTCTGACATAAACAAGCAGCAACGGAGTTGAATCCTTTTAATGTGACATAAGAGGACGGCTCAATGATTCACAGATCACGAGCGGAGTTTGTCTTTCTGATGTCATAATGTGGTCACAGTGCTGCCAGCGTAGAAGTACTGTGATGTCATAATGTAGTCAGTGCTAGGTGTGTAGATAGTACTGTGATGTCATAATGTAGTCAGTGCTAGGTGTGTAGATAGTACTGTGATGTCATAATGTAGTCAGTGCTAGGTGTGTAGATAGTACTGTGATGTCATAATGCAGTCAGTGCTAGGTGTGTAGATAGTACTGTGATGTCATAATGCAGTCAGTGCTAGGTGTGTAGATAGTACTGTGATGTCATAATGTAGTCAGTGCTAGGTGTGTAGATAGTACTGTGATGTCATAATGTAGTCAGTGCTGCCAGCGTAGATAGTACTGTGATGTCATAATGCAGTCAGTGCTAGGTGTGTAGATAGTACTGTGATGTCATAATGTAGTCAGTGCTAGGTGTGTAGATAGTACTGTGATGTCATAATGCAGTCAGTGCTAGGTGTGTAGATAGTACTGTCATGTCATAATGCAGTCAGTACTAGGTGTGTAGATAGTACTGTGATGTCATAATGAAGTCAGTGCTAGGTGTGTAGAAGTACTGTGATGTCATAATGAAGTCAGTGCTAGGTGTGTAGAATTACTGTGATGTCATAATGAAGCCAGTGCTAGGTGTGTAGAAGTACTGTGATGTCATAATGAAGTCAGTGCTAGGTGTGTAGAAATACTGTGATGTCATAATGCAGCCAGTGCTAGGTGTGTAGAGATACTGTGATGTCATAATGAAGTCACTGCTAGGTGTGTAGAGATACTGTGATGTCATAATGCAGCCAGTGCTAGGTGTGTAGAGATACTGTGATGTCATAATGAAGTCACTGCTAGGTGTGTAGAGATACTGTGATGTCATAATGAAGTCACTGCTAGGTGTGTAGAATTACTGTGATGTCATAATGAAGTCAGTGCTAGGTGTGTAGAAGTACTGTGATGTCATAATGCAGCCAGTACTAGGCAATTAGGGGTACCGTGATCTGATAATGTAGTCAATGCTAGGTGTGTAGATAGTACTGTGATGTCATAATGAAGTCAGTGCTAGGTGTGTAGAAATACTGTGATGTCATAATGCAGCCAGTGCTAGGTGTGTAGAGATACTGTGATGTCATAATGAAGTCACTGCTAGGTGTGTAGAGATACTGTGATGTCATAATGAAGTCACTGCTAGGTGTGTAGAATTACTGTGATGTCATAATGAAGTCAGTGCTAGGTGTGTAGAAGTACTGTGATGTCATAATGTAGTCAGTGCTAGGTGTGTAGAAGTACTGTGATGTCATAATGCAGCCAGTACTAGGCAAGTAGGGGTACCGTGATCTGATAATGTAGTCAGTGCTAGGTGTGTAGATAGTACTGTGATGTCATAATGCAGTCAGTGCTAGGTGCGTAGATAGTACTGTGATGTCATAATGCAGTCAGTGCTAGGTGTGTAGATAGTACTGTGATGTCATAATGCAGTCAGTGCTAGGTGTGTAGATAGTACTGTGATGTCATAATGTAGTCAGTGCTAGGTGTGTAGAAGTACTGTGATGTCATAATGCAGCCAGTACTAGGCAAGTAGGGGGAACCGTGATCTGATAATGTAGTCAATGCTAGGTGTGTAGATAGTACTGTGATGTCATAATGCAGTCAGTGCTGCCAGCGTAGAAGTACTGTGATGTCATAATGCAGTCAGTGCTAGGTGTGTAGAAATACTGTGATGTCATAATGCAGTCAGTGCTAGGTGTGTAGAATTACTGTGATGTCATAATGAAGTCACTGCTAGGTGTGTAGAATTACTGTGATGTCATAATGAAGTCAGTGCTAGGTGTGTAGAAGTACTGTGATGTCATAATGAAGTCACTGCTAGGTGTGTAGAAGTACTGTGATGTCATAATGCAGTCAGTGCTAGGTGTGTAGAAGTACTGTGATGTCATAATGTAGTCAGTGCTAGGTGTGTAGATAGTACTGTGATGTCATAATGAAGTCACTGCTAGGTGTGTAGAGATACTGTGATGTCATAATGCAGCCAGTGCTAGGTGTGTAGAGATACTGTGATGTCATAATGAAGTCACTGCTAGGTGTGTAGAATTACTGTGATGTCATAATGAAGTCACTGCTAGGTGTGTAGAATTACTGTGATGTCATAATGAAGTCAGTGCTAGGTCTGTAGAAGTACTGTGATGTCATAATGAAGTCACTGCTAGGTGTGTAGAAGTACTGTGATGTCATAATGAAGTCAGTGCTAGGTGTGTAGAAATACTGTGATGTCATAATGCAGCCAGTGCTAGGTGTGTAGAAGTACTGTGATGTCATAATGCAGCCAGTGCTAGGTGTGTAGAGATACTGTGATGTCATAATGAAGTCACTGCTAGGACGGAGAAGTACTGTGATGTCATAATGTAGTCAGTGCTAGGTGTGTAGAAGTACTGTGATGTCATAATGTAGTCAGTGCTAGGTGTGTAGATAGTACTGTGATGTCATAATGTAGTCAGTGCTAGGTGTGTAGAAGTACTGTGATGTCATAATGCAGCCAGTACTAGGCAAGTAGGGGTACCGTGATCTGATAATGTAGTCAATGCTAGTTGTGTAGATAGTACTGTGATGTCATAATGCAGTCAGTGCTAGGTGCGTAGATAGTACTGTGATGTCATAATGCAGTCAGTGCTAGGTGTGTAGATAGTACTGTGATGTCATAATGTAGTCAGTGCTAGGTGTGTAGATAGTACTGTGATGTCATAATGCAGTCAGTGCTAGGTGCGTAGATAGTACTGTGATGTCATAATGCAGTCAGTGCTAGGTGTGTAGATAGTACTGTGATGTCATAATGTAGTCAGTGCTAGGTGTGTAGATAGTACTGTGATGTCATAATGCAGTCAGTGCTAGGTGCGTAGATAGTACTGTGATGTCATAATGAAGTCAGTGCTAGGTGTGTAGAAGTACTGTGATGTCATAATGAAGTCACTGCTAGGTGTGTAGAAGTACTGTGATGTCATAATGAAGTCAGTGCTAGGTGTGTAGAATTACTGTGATGTCATAATGAAGCCAGTGCTAGGTGTGTAGAAGTACTGTGATGTCATAATGAAGTCAGTGCTAGGTGTGTAGAAATACTGTGATGTCATAATGCAGCCAGTGCTAGGTGTGTAGAGATACTGTGATGTCATAATGAAGTCACTGCTAGGTGTGTAGAGATACTGTGATGTCATAATGCAGCCAGTGCTAGGTGTGTAGAGATATTGTGATGTCATAATGAAGTCACTGCTAGGTGTGTAGAGATACTGTGATGTCATAATGAAGTCACTGCTAGGTGTGTAGAATTACTGTGATGTCATAATGAAGTCAGTGCTAGGGGTGTAGAAGTACTGTGATGTCATAATGCAGCCAGTACTAGGCAAGTAGGGGTACCGTGATCTGATAATGCAGTCAGTGCTAGGTGTGTAGATAGTACTGTGATGTCATAATGTAGTCAGTGCTAGGTGTGTAGATAGTACTGTGATGTCATAATGCAGTCAGTGCTAGGTGTGTAGATAGTACTGTGATGTCATAATGCAGTCAGTGCTAGGTGTGTAGATAGTACTGTGATGTCATAATGAAGTCACTGCTAGGTGTGTAGAATTACTGTGATGTCATAATGTAGTCAGTGCTAGGTGTGTAGAAGTACTGTGATGTCATAATGCAGCCAGTACTAGGCAAGTAGGGGGAACCGTGATCTGATAATGTAGTCAATGCTAGGTGTGTAGATAGTACTGTGATGTCATAATGTAGTCAGTGCTGCCAGCGTAGAAGTACTGTGATGTCATAATGCAGTCAGTGCTAGGTGTGTAGATAGTACTGTGATGTCATAATGAAGTCACTGCTAGGTGTGTAGAGATACTGTGATGTCATAATGAAGTCAGTGCTAGGTGTGTAGAAGTACTGTGATGTCATAATGAAGTCACTGCTAGGTGTGTAGAAGTACTGTGATGTCATAATGAAGTCAGTGCTAGGTGTGTAGAATTACTGTGATGTCATAATGAAGTCAGTGCTAGGTGTGTAGAAGTACTGTGATGTCATAATGAAGTCACTGCTAGGTGTGTAGAAGTACTGTGATGTCATAATGAAGTCAGTGCTAGGTGTGTAGAATTACTGTGATGTCATAATGAAGCCAGTGCTAGGTGTGTAGAAGTACTGTGATGTCATAATGTAGTCAGTGCTAGGTGTGTAGATAGTACTGTGATGTCATAATGAAGTCACTGCTAGGTGTGTAGAGATACTGTGATGTCATAATGCAGCCAGTGCTAGGTGTGTAGAGATACTGTGATGTCATAATGAAGTCACTGCTAGGTGTGTAGAATTACTGTGATGTCATAATGAAGTCACTGCTAGGTGTGTAGAATTACTGTGATGTCATAATGAAGTCAGTGCTAGGTGTGTAGAAGTACTGTGATGTCATAATGAAGTCACTGCTAGGTGTGTAGAAGTACTGTGATGTCATAATGAAGTCATTGCTAGGTGTGTAGAAATACTGTGATGTCATAATGCAGCCAGTGCTAGGTGTGTAGAAGTACTGTGATGTCATAATGCAGCCAGTGCTAGGTGTGTAGAGATACTGTGATGTCATAATGAAGTCACTGCTAGGACGGAGAAGTACTGTGATGTCATAATGTAGTCAGTGCTAGGTGTGTAGAAGTACTGTGATGTCATAATGCAGCCAGTACTAGGCAAGTAGGGGTACCGTGATCTGATAATGTAGTCAATGCTAGTTGTGTAGATAGTACTGTGATGTCATAATGTAGCCAGTGCTAGGTGTGTAGAGGTAGTGTGATTTCATAATGTAATCATAGTGCTGGGAGTATAGAGGTACTGTGATGTCATACTGTAGTCATAGGGCTGTCAGTGAAGAGGTAATGTGAAGTCATAATGTAATCATATTGCTGGGAGTATAGACTTACTGTAATGTCAGTGTAAAGCTACCATGATGTCATCATAATTTGGCCACAGTGCTGTCAGTGTAGATGTTATAATGCAGCCACAGTGCTGTCAGTGTAGAGGCACAATGATGCCGTAATGTACACAGTGGTATTAGAGTACACAGTGATGTCATAACGTCATCACACTGCAGTTAGTATACAGGCACAGTGATGTCACAAAATGTACACTGAGCAATTACTGTAAACAGTGATGTCATAATGAAGTCACAGTTTTGTCAGTATACAGATAATGTAATCATAGGGTTTTTAGTGTGAATACCTGCACATTGTTACTGCACATAAGGATCCAGGAGCACAGGCGAAAATTAATTTTTCCCCAGACTGTGATTTAATATTAGGTGACTTAGCCGCTTATGTCCATAAGTTAAAGGGGTCCTCTCACTTCAGCAAATGTCGTTTATCATGTAGAGCAGGGATGCTCAACCTGCGGCCCTCCAGCTATTGCAAAACTACAACTCCCAGCATGCCCTAATAGCTGTAGGCTGTCCAGGCATGCTGGGAGTTGTAGTTTTACAACAGCTGGAGGGCGGCAGGTTGAGCATCCCTGATGTAGAGGAAGTTAATACAAGCCACTTACTAATGTATTGGGATTGTCCATATTGTCTCCTTTGCTGGCTGGATTCATTTTTCCATCACATTAGACACTGCTCGTTTCCATGGTTACGACCACCACAGCAGTGGCTGTGCTTGTACACTATAGGAATAGCTGCCGGCCTCTCTGGTGGTTTTTCCTACAGTGTGCAGGCATGGCCACCACTGATGGATTGCAGGGTGGTCGTAACCATGGAAACGACCAGCGTATCATGAGATGGAAAAATGAATGAAGCCAGCAAAGGAAGCAATATGGACAATCACAATACATTAGTAAGTGCCTTGTATTAACTTCCTCTACATGATAAATGCTATTTGCTGGATTGAGACAGCCCTTTAATACTAGTGAAGAGACCGGTCGGCAGCCCGGGTAGGCTGGTGGATGCTCAGTGGTAGGAATACTCTGTCAATACTTTATGAAAAAATATCACGGCACCCACCTATATGCAAGTAATGTTACTTTTGTTTAGTCAAAGGCGCTCCAAAATGTATAATAATGGCGGACACTAGTGTTTCAGTCCCAATACATGGACCTGGTTCACAGCCTGTAATATATACAGAAGTAAAAATCAAAAGAGAGGAATGCAGAAGAAATGCACAATCCTTCTGTGCAAAGTCCATATACGAGGAATGGGACACTAGTGTCACCCGTTACTGTGCAAATTCTGGAACACCTGTGAATAAAGACAAAAAACAGTACTATACGAGCGTGCCATGGTATTTTTTCTCAAACTACTGTAGGTTAATATATCAAGGGGAGAAAACCAGAACTGGATCGCACATCCACAATGCTATGCTTAGATCCAATTAAACTCTCAGCGCAATATTAAAGTGTACAGCCCCCCCATACTGCATGCTGTACAAAAGGCATTAGTATACATTTTGATCAAAAGGCATAAGCCCGCTCACCACGTCAAGGTTACCGCTTTGAGTGGGACCTACTCTGACAAAAAGGCGCAGCCCTAGTAGGCGGCGGGACCCAGGAGTCAAACAGCACCCCTGCTGTACACTAATGCCTCTTGTACAGCATGCAGTATGGGGGGGCTGTACACTTTAATATTGCGCTGATAAGCGAGTTTAATTAGATCTAAGCCTAGCATTGTGGATGTGCGATCCAGTTCTGGTTTTCTCCCCTTGATATATGCATGTTGAATCTTTCCTCTTTATTACTGGTATCAGCACTTCTCCCATTCGGCACAGGTGGTTTTAATTTCGCAGAAGTCTGCATATAAGTGGTAATTGACCTGCAGTTCCTGATAGCAATGGACATGTTGTGTTAGACAACTGTTCACATGGTGCAGTGGCCTTTGTTTTTGTCGGGCTGTGCTGGTGGGTATTGTCGGACAGCAGGGTTGTTGTTTGATTCCTGGGTCCTGCCGCCTACTAGGGCAGTGCCGCTTTGAGCTGCGCCTTTTTGTCAGAGTAGGTCCCGCTCTAAGAGGCAACTTGACGTGGTGAGCGGGCTTATGCCTTTTGATCAAAATGTACACTAATGCGTCTTGTACAGCATGCAGTATGGGGGGCTGTACACTTTAATATTGCGCTGAGAAGAGAGTTTAATTAGATCTAAGCATAGCATTGTGGATGTGCGATCCAGTTCTGTTTTTCTCCCCTTGATATATACTGTAGGTTAATGCTGACCAGCAACGTGCTACAATTTTTATGATAAAACCATTTGTTCTTCGTGAATTGTGCCTAAGGTAAAAAATATGCGTATGATTAATACAAGAAATCCATCACGCTCTGAGTGCCAAGTGCAAATACCGGAGATAACAAGAAGCGTGTGCGCAGCCTAATGTCAAGGGGGGGGGGGGGCGGCTCGTACAACGACACCTGCAACAGTCTACATATTGTGAATGATACTTCAAATACACAATCAGTTCCTATACTCCAGTCACATCGTGAGCTGTATTAAAGAATTATCTGTTTCCTTCCAAATTTCATGAGACTCAAGGGACAAAGAGCTACCAAGAGCTCCCAGCTTGCAGATCAATACTATGGAGGCGACGACGACATGCCTGGCATACAGCTAAACAGGACATCAGAATAGCCAATCAGCACAGCAGCTGAGAATATTCCTGGTGATCCGATTGGTTAGTGGACAGACAGCAAGTCAAATGTCACAATGTTCCTCCCAAATGTCCTTTTCAGTTGAATGCCAGACACAGTGGGGGGTCATTTATTAATGAAATACGCTAGAATTCGGTGTATTTCAGGACCAGATTGCGGGCAACAGCTAGTTGCGCCACAATCTGTGTTTTCTTCCCTGTTCACGCCAGGTCTGAAATTGTGCGGGTAGCATGGGCGGGCAAGGGGACAGGCTGGCCGGCCCATCTCATTTGCCATTTTCTAAAGGTCCTAAAAGGTCTGAATGTAAGACAGCAAGGAAGCTGCTGTCTTACATTTAGACCGGCGGTGGATACGCAGAAGTTATGAAGAGGCCGGCGCCTCTTCATAACTTCGGGGGAACCACCGCCGGGTTTTACCGTCTAAAACACTGGTCTTAATAAATGTGCCGCCAGAGGAAAGAAGGATTTGGTGTGCTGGATTTCAACAAGTCCAATCCTTTTGTTCTCAGGGTTGATAAGCTGCCACTGAAGCTGTCTGGCAGTGGCTTATCCCCTCTCGATATTGGGAACGCTTGACCAAGAACAGGTGTTTGGGGTTTCGGAGGCAGTAGACATGAATTTACTGGACATCGGGTTCGTTTTCTCAGGTGACCATACTGTAAATTAAACTTTTGCTTCTCCCTCTCTTTTAGGTTAGGAACGAAACAGATCAGTAACAGCAAATTTTACATTGGTCTACAATAAGTGGACAAGTTCCACCGAGTTTGAAGAAAGTCGAGAAGGGAGGTCTTCAAAGGAAGCCTCTGTGGATAACGCACTGTAACTAGACTTGGTGCCACCATGTTTATGGTTCCCAAAGACGATGACCACAAACTTACTGTAGCACGACCGGCGCCATCCTCAGGAATGTTGTCATATTACTAAATATCAGGGTGAAAAACAGTTCTAAGCCGAACATGAAGAAATGTCTCAGGTTACGTTAGATGATTGACATGAATGTGGTCCTGCCCCCGATGGGCTTCGTGCTTTGCTTTGAATTACAGCCATGTCAGGACACTGCTCCCCAACATCACCCATCGTGTAGACCTCATTTTCTGCGTGTACTAACTACTGGCCTGGGGGTGCTCAAGAAACACAACCTGGACACAAGCTGAAGAAAGGACTGGCCGGCTCTGAAATAGTCTTTATCGTATTTAATGAAGGGAATGAATCTTTGCTGTACGTGTAAATGGAGTTCGATTACCCAGCGGATCCATTGATCGATTACTCTATTGAGTTTAAAGGGGTTCTCTGGGTGTTTAATATTGGTAATCTATCCTCTGGATAGGTCATCAATATCAGATCAGCGGGGGTCCGACACCTCCACCGATCAGCTGTTTGAGGAGGCCTCGGCGCTATCCATCCATCCATCTGACTGGGGCTGAGCTGCACTTAGACCATGTGACCGATCAACGTGACATCACAGGCCTAAGGCTACTTTCACACTTGCGTCTATACTTTTCCGTTATTGAGATCCGGCAGAGGATCTCAATACCGGAGAAAAAAAAAACGCTTCTGTTTTGTCACCATTCGTCGTCAACGGGGACAAAACGGAACTGAACAGAACGGAGCGCTCCAAAATGCATTCCGTTCCGTTGCGTCCCCATACCGGAGAGCAAACCGCATCATGCTGCGGTTTTCTTTCCGTCATGGGATGCGGAGCAAAAAAGCATGACGCACAATGCAAGTCAATGGGGATGGATCCCTTTTCTCAGACACAATGGAAAACGGATCCGTCCCCCCCCGTTGACTTTCAATGGAGTTCATGACGGATCCGTCTTGGCTATGTTACAGATCATAACACCGGATCCCTTTATAACGGATGCAGACGGTTGTATCGTCCGTAACGGAAGAGTTTTTGATGATCCCTGCCGGATCCAGCAAAAAATGGAAATGTGAAAGTAGCCTTAGACCATGGGACCGATGAATGTGACATCACTGGCCTAAGAAGCCGCAGCACTCGCCAAAACACCGCGACCCTGATGAGCGGGGGTGCTGGAAGTTGGACATCACTGTTGGGTCAATGTCGGTCCCCCCGCCGATCTGATATTGATCACCTATCCTGTGAATAGGCCATCAATATCAAAATCTTGGACGACCCCTTTAAAGAAATACCATAAACAGCATTATTATTTTATTTAGTTTTGTCGGGTTCTTATTCTTGACGTGTGAGCTTTGTGCCCTACGTGATGAACTGTCCTGTATCAATATGGTGTTCTGTTGCCCATAGCAACCACAATCAACAATTCTTGTCACTCACTCGTCGCTATGGGTGACAGATCACTCTTATCTGATAAGATCCTCGAAGCGAGTGACCTGAGAAAGTATGAAGGAAGCCATGTGCAAAAACTAGCCGCGACCAAACAGTGAAGAGGTCGCGGCGACCAATCAGGTAATTGCTTTCGTTTTTTTCTACCTGCACTGAAAAACAAAAAAAAGGAAGGATAGATTCTGATTGGTGGGAGTTGCCCACTGCAACCAATCAGATTACTTCTTTCATTCTCTAACACAATTCTGCGCTATGGGCCCCACGGGCGAGAGCAACGGGCCTTGTTGTCATAGCAACACATACGAGTTCAGCTTTCAGTTTCTACACTGGATTTATCATGGACTCTGATTAGTTGGACTTATTTTTTTTAAATAGTTTTTATACAATATAAAACCCGAGCAAAATAAACGCGATACTTGAGAGTATAATTTATTTCATTGTATGTTACATGTAATAGATCATCTACATTTCAAAAAGAATTGCTTGCTGATATTGTAGTTCGCCTCTTCTCCAGGAAGCTGAGATAGGAGGTCCTCATTGCACATAAAATCATGGTCACCCTTAAAGAGGTTTTCCAAGGTTGTTATATCCATGGCCTATTCTCACATCATCAGCATTAGATTGGTGGGCACCCCGCGGAGTACCCTGGTGACTCTTGCACTCCACAGCGCCATCCATTGCATAGTGGAGGCATCTGGTTACTGCAGCGCTGCTCCCATTCACTGCAATACGAGTAGAGCTGCAGTAACCAGCTCCGTCCACTACACACTAGATGGGGCTGTGGAGTTCTGGCGCCAACATCTGGCAGCGGAGCTACCAGCTGATGGGCGGGGGTGTGCGGTATGATGGAAAACCCCTTTCATTTTCTCTCACTGATACAGGGTCCACTTCCACAGGTAAACCCTACAACAGGGATCAGCAACCTTCAGCACTCCAGCTGTTGTGAAACTACAACTCCCAGCATGCTCCTTTCACTTCTGTGGGAGTTCAGTGAACAGCCAAGCAAGTGTGCATGATGGGAGATGTAGTTTTACAACACCTGGCGTGCTGGAGGTTGCTGATCCCTGCCCTACAATATAGTATGTTAGGCAGCACTTGTTTACTACATTTAAAGGGCATCTGTAAGCAGTTTTGTCCCTATGACACTGGCTGACCTGTTACATGTGCGCTTGGCAGCTGAAGGCATCTGTGTTAGCCCCATGTTCATATGTGCCTGCATTGCTGAGAAAAATGATGTTTTGTTATATGCAAATGAGCCTCTAGGAGCAACGGGGGCGTTACCGTTACACTTAGAGGCTCTGCTCTCTCTGCAACTGCCGCATCCTCTCCATTTTCATTGACAAGTCTAGGCAGGTGAGATGATGCTTCCACTGCCTGGCTCTGTCAATCAAAGTGCAGAGGGAGCAAAGCCTCTAGGTGTAACGGTAACGCCCCCGTTGCTCCTAGAGGCTCATTTGCATATATTAAAACATCATTTTTCTCAGCAATGCGGGCACATATGAACATGGGGCCAACACAGATGCCTTCAGCTGCCAAGCGCACAGGTAACAGGTCAGCCAGTGTCATAGGGACAAAACTGCTGACAGATGCCCTTTAAATGGAACAATCATCATATTGTATGGAGAAGAATGATCGTACCCCATACAGTTTACTCACTGTGGGCAGCACATCCCGTTGACATGGGACGATGACCTGCCGACAAAAGATTTTTATGCTTGAATAAAAGAGGTCACCAACAATCTACAGCTCCTCCGATCTCAGCTTTCTGGACCCACAGTACAACATGGCGGTTAGTGATACAGTCAGACGTGAAGGTCTCGGGGTTCAGTATCATTTCCACCCGCCCTATCGGCTTCTACCACAACTCCTCTTCAGGATGTACGCTGTGACCTCAGAAGACCCCCGTGCCTTATACTGTGGTGGTCTGTGAGGGGGACGCAAACTAGGAAACTACGTTTACTTTAATACTGTCAAATATTATGTCAACTCTTATAACGCAGAATGTGTATTTTTAATGTCTTTAATAAAGGTTTGCAGTGATCGGACGTATCTATATAAACATAGGCGCCGTGTAGTGTCTCCCCCGACTCCTCACAATCCATTATAGAAAGCGATCGTCTTGTGTACGGAGGCCATGGCGGCAATTCTGAGCGTGCACAAGTCCGGCGTGCTGACACCGCGGATGCAGCAAGAAATCCGTCTCCGGAGGATGAATTCAAAATCTTCAATAAACACTCCAATAAAAATCGCTTAAACGCTGACACCACGGATGTTCTGACCCGCTTTGTGGGTCCCATTCTTGTAGAGTCTTTTATTAACCGTTTATTTTCTGTTGCTTATACAGCTCCACAATATTGTTCAGCGCGGTACAGAAAAGGTGATGGGTCACCGGTCTACAGCCGGGCTCTCAGACACACACATTGGGGCCAATCAATAGTGCTAACGGCTGGCCTGCCACTGTATCTACAATCGCTCCGTTTTGGGATATGCTGGACATTAAAGGGGTTTTCCAACTAGAACTACAGTATATATCACCCCATCCACTAGATAAATGCTTGATCAGTAGAGGTCCGACCACTGGGATCTCCCCCATCGCCAAAATGAGGCACCCCCGTCCCCAGTTCACCCTAAAGCCTCTTTCACACGACCGTATGGCTTTTTCAGTATTTTGCAGTCCGTTTTTTCACGGATCCGTTGTGTTTCCGTTTTTCCGTATGGCGTATACAGTAATAACATAGAACAAATTGGGCTGGGCATAACATTTTCAATAGATGGTTCCGCAAAAACGGAACGGATACGGAAGACATACGGATGCATTTCCGTATGTGTTCCGTTTTTTGGGCGAACCCATTGACTTGAATGGAGCCATATGGATAATAGGACATGTTCTATCTTTCAACGGAACGGAAAAATGGAATGCATATGGAGTACAGTCCGTTTTTTTTCTGGAACCATTAAAATGAATGGTTCCGTATACAGTCCGTATACAGAACGCAAAAAAGGCCCATAAACAGAAAAAAAAAAAAGGGTTGTGTGAAAGAGGCCTAAGACCAGAGCTCGGTGGAGTCTGAATGGAGCAGCCGTCAAGGATGTGCCCGCCAAACAGAGGAGCGCTGCCCCTGTCCTGTCAGGGTCACAGATTCTGAATGGAGTGGAGTATCCTACCATCACTCCAACTGTGCAGCTGGGTTACAGGCGGCCATATTGATGACACGTTGGGGTTCCCCACCGATTTGGCATTACTCCGTGGAGGTGATAAATGCTTGTGGCTGGAATACCCCTTTATGTATAGGTTAGAGATGCACATGCTGATAGTGTCACAGATGTGGTGTGAATTAAGCCTTAGGTCGGGTTAACATCTACAATTCTGCAACACCGGATCCATCACATGACGGACACTAATAGCACCGGACAGACCCTCCAACTGTAATAAGGTCCACCTAGGGTTCCCCCATGGCATCTGTAATTTTGCTAGAAACAGTGCCGCACGCTACCTTATTTTTTTCCAGCAAATCTGACATAATCGTCAATGGTGACTTCAATGCAGAGGTGAACGGAGGCTTAAAGGGGTTGTCCACTTTCTGGCTACTTATGACTAATGTGTATGTTAGATGACTACTTGGCACTCACTAATATAGCGTTTGTTTATAGTCTGTGCCATTTGCTGTATTTCAGAAGCCATGCCCCCTTGATGGGCAGATCCTCCATAAGATGGCCCATGGAGGGTCAATACACTGAACTAAACTGCAAACAGTATAAGTGCAGATGACAGCTGCAGGGGGTTTGAATGGAGGAGACATCACACGGAGGTGATTTACTTGGTCACATGACTCTCAACACAAAAGACTTGGGAAACAAGGGGGCATACCTCATGAAATATAGGAAATGGGGCAGAATTCCAACAAAGGCCGTATTAGTAAGTGTCACCTTCCAAACCCACTGGTCAACAACAACCAGACAATCCTTCTAAATGTATTCTCTGAAATAGCAGCAAGGGGGCGATATAATCCTCTTCACAAAACAGGCAAGCGGCTGCAGGGGATCTGATCCTCCTGCTATTAGGCCTCATGCACACAACTGTTTTTTAGCGGATAGGATGGGGACCCGTTCATTTCAATGGGTCAGCAAAAAAATGCTGATAGTACATCCGTCCGTTGTCCACGTTTCCCTTCAGCAAAAAAAATAAATAAATAGTGCAATAGTCCTACTTTTTTCACATTTGCGGACAAGGATAGGCATTTATTACAAGGATAGGCATTTATTACAAGGATAGGCATTTATTATCTGTCCTGGAGGCTGGTTTTAAAGTCAGTATAAAACTGAGTCTGCTTATATAGAACCTACCATTAGCCATTTGGCTCCAGAAGTATATGGTGGGCTCAGCGTGCATGTTGGTACTTGCATCCCTGGATCCGATGAAAGCTGTAATGGCACCGGACAGGGTTAAAAGCAGAGTGTGCTTGGCGTGCATGCTGACCTGCATTCCCTGGATTTTATGTGGCTGTCATGGCTCATAAACAGGTAGGAACTAGTGTTAGGGACCACTCAAATGAGGCGACCTTGACGTGGTGAGTGGCTTATTACGCTTTGGCCAAAATGTACACCAATGCCTCATCCAGCATGGAGGCAGGGCAGAATGCTGGATGTAGAGTGCGATCACATTTGCATTTTCCATTTATTCCAAGGGATCTGTGGAAAAAAAACGGATCCTCCAAAAAAAAACGTATGCTGCATCCGTTTTGTTTAGCGGACGCAAAAAACAACTGTCGCGTGC
Source organism: Bufo bufo (assembly GCF_905171765.1). Classification (NCBI taxonomy): domain Eukaryota; kingdom Metazoa; phylum Chordata; class Amphibia; order Anura; family Bufonidae; genus Bufo; species Bufo bufo. The sequence continues at coordinate 141,298,001 of NC_053398.1, read as the reverse complement.
ATGAGGCCTTACTCTGGTCTGCTAAGCTTAGAAGCGGTCCTGTCACTTCAGCAAATAGCATTTATCATGTAGAGCAAGTGAATACAAGGCACTGACTAATGTATTGGGATTGTCCATGTTGCTTCCTTTGCTGGCTGGATTCATTTTTCTATCACATTATACACGGCTTGTTTCCATGGTTACGACCACCCTGTAAAGCTACTTTCACACTAGCGTTATTCTTTTCCGGCACTGAGTTCCATCCTAGGGGCTCAATGCCAGAAAAGAACTGATCAGATTTATCCCCATGCATTCTGGATGGAGAGCAATCCGTTCTGGATGCATCAGGATGTCTTCAGTTCAGTCTTTTTTGCCTTTTCAGGACGGAGATGATACCGCAGCATGCTACGGTTTTATCTCCAGCCCAAAAAAACTGAACACTTGCCTGAATGCCTGATCCGGCATTTTTTCCCATTGACATGCATTAATGCCGGATCCGGCAATGAGTGTTCCGGCAAAACGGATCCGGCATTGCAGTTAGGTCTCATGCACACGAGACATACGGTCCTGGAGCGGCATACATCGTGCGCAGCGGAGTACACAGCATCTTAGATTGCAATGATGCTGTGCACGTTGGGCCGCCCGCGGGGCTATTGTCCCGCACTCATAAGATCTTATGGCGGCCCGACGTGCACAGCATCACTGCAATCTAAGATGCGCACGATGTATGCCGCTCCAGGACATATGGCCCGCTCACGGACTGCATGTCTCGGAGGGTGTGCATGAGCCCCAACTGTAATTCCTACAGCAATGCACATTTTAGGTGTTGCTTTTTTGCAATAGTGGATTTCAGCCAGACCCACTGGGGATTTTCCACTGTAAAAAACTCGCAGCGGACTCTTCACGTGTGGCCATAGCCAAAATGATTCTGCTTGAAAATGGAGCACGTTTAGTATAAAAAAAAATTATAATGATACACCGGTCCATCATAAAATGACATATTATTCCTAAATATTAGCGAGTGCATTTAGAGTGGTAAAAACAGACGCCGCACGTTTTCATTAACAAGATATTAACCTTATTTTATTCATCCCGTCCTGTAAGACAATTATCCTGCAGTGAATGTAGAAGGAACGCGTCTGCCAGGAATCCAGGCGCAAAACCAGACAGTAACCATACAGCAATACATGAAAATACGGAGAAACGGCGAGACATAGAAACCGGAAAACAGACATGTAAACATAAAAGACCTATTAAAGGGGTTGGACGAGTTGAATAAAACCTGCGAGAAGCGGCTGTAAATGTGATAAAATAACCAAGATGGAGTCATCCACCTCCCCATTGTTCTCCTCTGCTGCTGCCACCTTGTGTTTTCCATCGCATTATACATTGCTCGTTTCCATGGTTACGACCACCCTGCAATCCAGCAGCGGTGGTCGTGCTTGCACAGTCTAGGAAAAAGCGCCTTTGCCTACAGTGTCCAAGCACGACCACCGCTGCTGGATTACAGGGTGGTCGTAACCATGGAAACGAGCAGCGTATAATGCGATGGAAAAATGAATCCAGCCAGCCAAGGAGACAATATGGAGAATCCCAATACATTAGTCAGTGGCTTGTATTCACTTTCTCTACAGATAAATTCTGTTTGCTGAAGTGAGAGGACCCCTTTAATAAGCAGCGAGCCTGAGTAAAACGGACCCAACTTGTTCAGTGAGGGCTCTGGGCGCATCTTCTAGCAGTCCATGTACCATAAAAATAAATCTAGACCAAAATTTGGGTGGTAAATTTCTGATCTCTGGGGGTCCTGTGTGTGAATGGAGCAGTACTGCACAGGTGTGGCCAGAGGAACATGTCCGTCAGCTTCACAGCAGTGAATGTCATGGTGCTGATGTATGGATCCATTCACACGGACCCCTGTTCTCTTGATTGGGGGGGTCCCAAAAGATCGCGTATCCTGTGGAGAGGTGATAAATGTTGCATCGTTGGAAGAAGCCAACACGAGACCTCTACAAGTCATTGCCCCCATCATTGGAAAGTCGGGTGGGGGGATTCGGTCGTGTGCATTTGCACTCTCTAGCATCACAATAAATAGTACGTACATAGAAGGATAAACCGCCACAGCATCATCAGTTTATTATTATTATTATTAATATTTTTTAAACAGGACAAAAATCTTGCGGCTTATACAGAAAAATCCTCGTGGAGCAGCAAATCAGCCCAAAATAATATTGTGTTATTTTCCAAACAGGTCCGGAATGATTCATGTGCAGTAATGGCCTCCACCAGAAAATATATGAATATTTGAAGGGAAAAGATGAATTATTAACACTCCCGTGTGGAAATCTCCCAGACATTAGAGACAAGTACCTGGGCCTTTATCCCCGTCTGCACAGTAAACCTATAGCGCACTTAAATGCAATCTATCAGCCGGGGAAAAGCCGCGCGTAGCGTTCTTTAATGCAATGACTGTCAAGGAGGTCCAGAATAATTCCTGCCGGATTCCTTAAAGGGGTTCCCCGGGAATTAAGAAAATTAAAATACTTAAATGTTACTTTATTATAAATATATTCCCAATTACCTTTCATTAGCTATATTGGCTTGTTTTGTCTATGGAGCAATCGTTAGGGGAAATAAAATGGCCGCCGTCCTATCAGTGCACACAGAACCCGTCCTAATCACACAGCAGGACAAGTTACTTCACAACACCGAAGAGCTGCTTCATCCTCCTCTCTAGACCCAGGAGAATATAAAGGGGTTCTGCAGTTTCAGTTTCATGTAACTGAAGATCTATCCTCTGGATAGATCATCAGCATCTGATCGGCGGGATATAAAGGAGACGTGTCCCACTATATGCCGGGATATAAAAGAGACGTGTCCCACTATATGCCGGGATATAAAGGAGACGTGTCCCACTATATGCCGGGATATAAAGGAGACGTGTCCCACTATATGCCGGGATATAAAGGAGACGTGTCCCACTATATGCCGGGATATAAAGGAGACGTGTCCCACTATATGCCTGAACGGAGGGATATAAAGGAGACGTGTCCCACTATATGCCGGGATATAAAGGAGACGTATCCCACTATATGCCTATATGGCAGGATATAAAGGAGACGTATCCCACTATATGCCTATATGGCAGGATATAAAGGAGACGTATCCCACTATATGCCTGTACGGCGGGATATAAAAGGAGACGTGTCCCACTATAAGCCTATATGCCGGGATATAAAGGAGACGTGTCCCACTATATGCCTATACGGCGGGATATAAAGGAGACGTGTCCCACTATAAGCCTATATGCCGGGATATAAAGGAGACGTGTCCCACTATATGCCTATACGGCGGGATATAAAGGAGACGTGTCCCACTATATGCCGGGATATAAAGGAGACGTGTCCCACTATATGCCTGTATGGGGTGATATGAACTTCCCGCCTTTCGCTGGAGGTGGAGATAGCCTCCGAGGGAAGGATTACAGCGTGATGTGAATAGAGCCCAACAGCCCCCGGTCAAGGTACACCCTGGAAAACACAGATTATCGATGGCTATCTCTGTAATGCAATTAATTATTAGCCCTGGTGATGCCACTGGTATGAAGGATGTCATTTACTAACATGAAGAGGAACCCTATGAGGAGGAATAGCATTGTGTCTGACAGTCTGTATGGATACACTGCCCTGTACTGTATGTAAGGCCATCGGCTGGCGTACGCCTGGCACCTAGTCCGTCCCAGATAATCTGCCCACTGACGTAAGGACGAGCCCTCCACCCATCACTGCTACAATTAATAAGTATCTCAGTTGGCACGAGAAGCACTTTGATGGGCAACTTTCTTCCTACAAGCAATGCCGCCCTTCAGGTCTGCCCCGAATAACGGTTATGACGTTGGTCTACGACTTCCTCTCACGTAATGGCTGCCCCTAACGCTTGTAGGAAGAAATAAACTAAAAATCATAGAAATCCCAGCACAGCTCCAGCTCATCGGCAGTGAAGCGAGCCCACCACCCCTCAACAAGTTTGTTTTACTAAATACTTGTATTGCCCATAAATTTTTTTTTAGAACCCTGCATTATGCGGTGCTTCTGTTATACCTCCTAGAAACGTATGAATAAAGTTACCATTCCCCATGTCATAGGGCTGTATCCGTGCTGACATACTGACAAGACAAGGTCAGACTGCACAGGGGGGATACAATATTGACCAGGGGAATAGTAACAACCAGTTGTCAATTTCTTCCTATATTTTCAAGAGGAGTTACAGAGGAACAGCACAACACAATGACTTCTAAGAAACGGTGCTTCAGTGCTGTAATTTCATGGGGCCGCTGCACAGATATGTCAGGGAAGACAATATCTACAATGTTCAGTAGTTATGCAAATTCTTATCTTTTACTGCTATTTGTCCATGCTCCAGTCTCCTCCAAAGCTGCATTCAAACCTCGGGTCCTCTCATCTTACTGTTCAGCCCATGAGGTGGGTCACTGTGGAAAGTAGTTCAGTTTCCTCACTGCAGCAGGCACAATTCGAGTGATGTGAAGAACAGCTCTGGATGTGACTGGAGTATAATATTTAAAAGGGGTTCTGCAGTTTTTTTAAACTGATGATCTATCCTCTGGATAGATCATCAGCATCTGATCGGCGGGGGTCCGACACCCAGCTCCCCTGCCGATCAGCTGTTTGAGAAGGCAGCGGCGCTAGCAGTAGCGCCGCGGCCTTCTCGCTGTTTACCGCAGGCCCAGTGACGTCACCACTAGTCTCAATGGCCTGGGCGGGGCTAAGCTCTGTTCACTTGAATGGAGCTTAGCCGCGCCCAGGCCATTGATACTAGTCGTGACGTCACTGGGCCTGCGGTAAACAGCGAGAAGGCCGCGGCGCTACGGCTAGCGCCGCTGCCTTCTCAAACAGCTGATCGGCAGGGGTCCCGGGTGTCGGACCCCCGCTGATCAGATAGTGATCTATCCAGAGGATAGAGCATCAGTTTAAAAAAACTGCAGAACCCCTTTAACTCAATACCAGTACAAGATAAGTAAAGCAAGTGTTTGCAAAGGTATGGCAGCTTTATACAGTAAAGCCATGCTTTACAATCACTTTATATCATTACTTTGGGGACTATAGGGCTAACCCCACCACCGTAGGAACCCACGCAAGCACCGCTACAACCAGCACTACAAATACCACCACGTCCCAGAGGACGCTGGGACTTTTGGTCTTTTTGACTTTCTTCCCATAACCCCTTGTTCGGTACCATTCAACCACCTCCTGCATAGTATATGGTTTGGGCTCGTATCCCAGCTCCTTCTTGGCTTTGTTAAGGCTGAAGTAGTGAGTGACCCCCGTTTTGTAAACCTCAGCGCGGGTCAGCAAGGGCTGGAAGTTATAGATGGGCCTGATGAGGAAGTGTAGCCATTCGGTGAGGTAGGACATGAAGTACACAAAAAAGAGGGGCACCCGGAATGAAGGGAACTTGTACCCGAGACCCTCAATAAAGGGGCGGAAGAACTGGAAGTTATCGATTGGGGCGGCATCTGCCACGAAGTAGGCCTGGCCAGCGGCTATGTGCTTCATCTCATCTGTAAGACCTTTGGCGGCTAAAATATGGGCAGACGCAAGATTATCGATGTGGACAAACTGTACCAGATTATTACGATCCCCATAAGAAAATATGAACAACCCCGCGGCGACGTTCTTGATGATCCTGGGAAGGTGTCTTTGCTCCCCGGGACCGTAGATTCCAGCGGATCGGAGGGCACAGGTCCTTAAACATCCCCTTTTATTTGCCAGCGGCTGCCCATTGCTGTTCAGCACTTTCTTCTCAGCAATGGATTTGGTACGAGAGTAGTTGTCGGCATGGCGGTTCAGAGGTAGGTACGGCATGGACTCGTCTCCGTTTTTAATGGACTGTCCCCCAAAGACCACATTAAAGGTGCTGGTGTAGACTAACCTGGGAATGCTTTTATTTACGCAGGCCAGGATGACGTTCTCCGTCCCCTTTACGTTGACTTCTTCGGTCAGCTGCGTCTGGAGCTGCTCCCGGCCGGACATTCCGTAAGAAGCCGTGTGGATTACGCAGGAGGCGTTCGTTAAAGCTTCCTCCACGGCAGACTGGGAGCGAATATCGCCCTGGATGAACTGGATGCCGTCAGGAAGATCTTGTGCCGGTTTCCGTACGTCGAAAAGAACCACACTGACCCCCATCTGGTGCAGTGTACAGCCTAACCTAGAAATCGGAAATAGGAACCGTGATTCTGTAGGCAATGTGTAATGTTATACTCTTTAAGGCTCGTCTCGCAGTTTTTGCCAAGTTCTGAGGCTTCTAGATGTTAGTTGGGAACTATGAAACTCTGGACAAATAGTTTTTTTTTATTTTTTACCTGCGGCAAGTTTTTTTTTCTGGTCTAGGGTATTCTTTTGAAAAATTGCAGCACGAGCGAAGTTCCTAAAAAATAATTCCATTTAAGTAGGTTCACATTTGTGTTTAATGGATCCGGCAGGCGGCCAGAGTTCAGGAGATCCGGCCTAGCTGGATACTTCTGTTCACCGCCAAACACACCAGCAAAATATTGTTTTTTGGCCAGACAATAAACAGCGTGCAATATTGTTGTCTGGCCCAAAAAATGGCGCTTATGCTGGAAAGCGTCCGGATCCCCGCCTATTGCTATTATAGTTAATGGGGATCGGCAGCGAAAGGCGGTATCTGGTGAACTCTGGCAGGACAGTCTGCTGGAACCATTAAATGCAAATGTGAAATTGGCTACATCTGTTTCCTGGAAAGCTGGACAATCGCCTATAGAGCCCCCATTACAGCTCCCTCAGGTCTTGTCAGGGGGCCTCCACACGTGGCAGATTTTGCAACAAAAAACTCAACTCCACTCATTTCAATGGGGCTCGCAAAAATCCAATTGCTTGCCGTCAAAACGACCCCATTCAGGATTATGAAACCGATTTTCAGTTGCAGAAATCTCTGCAACAAAATCTGCTGCAAGTAGAGGCATCCTCAGGGCTCGTTCACACGACCGCGCCATTTTTTGCAGTCCGCAAATTGAGGATCCGCAAAACACGGATGCCGCCCCGCGTGCCTTCCGCAGTTTGCGGAACGGAACAGGAGGCCCATTAGAGAAATGCCTATTCTTGTCCGCAAAACGGACAAGAATAGGACGCGACTCATAATTTTTGCGGGGCCACGGAACAAAGCAATGGATGCGGACAGCACACAGAGTGCTCTCCGCATCTTTTTATGGCCCCGTTGAAGCGAATGGGTCCGCACCCAAGCCGCAAAAAATGCGGCTCCGATGCGGACCAAAACCACGGTCGTGTGAACAAGCCCTTAGCCTCGTGGGCCTAAATATTAAAGAGGTTGTCTCGGCTTTTTCATATTGAGGACCTATCCTCGATCAGCTGATCGGCAGGGGTTCCAGGTGTCGGACCCCCGCCGATCTGATATCGATGACCTATCCTATCGTTAAAAGCCGGGACAACCCCCTTAAAGTGATAAATCTAATACATTTATTTTATCTAATGAAGGGGCCTGGGAAAGCAGGGTGATAATCGCAGCAGGGGCGGCTATACAGAGCTTTTCTAGAAACCAGGGGGGTCATTTATTCAAACAGAAATACGCCTGTTTCTGGCGCAGATTGTTGCGCAAAGGTCCACAATCTGTGGCTTCTCCCCGCTCACGCCAGGTCTAACAAAACCAGGCAGGGAAGGGCCGGCAGGTCCGTCTCATTTACCATCTTGTACGCCTGTTTTAGGTGCAGAAAATGGTGTAGATGTAAAGACAGCAAGGAAGCTGGGCCGGCGCCTCTTTATATCTACGGCGGATCCACCACCAGGCATAGGGGTTTATTAAGACTAGTTTTAATAAATGTGTCCCCAAATTTTTTTGGGGGGTTGGAAGCCGGGTAGTATATGCTGTTTAAAGCCTACATGAAGAAAGCTACCCCCTGCGTTCATATGTCGTAGGGAATGTGTTTGCCTTTCTGTGTTGTACGAAGAGCAGAGTTCATGGCTCCGATCAGTAGATAGCCCTGTGTATGCTGGAGCGGTGCGCTCCTGCCCTGCGCGATACTAAATCTACACTACACCCACAATGATATAGTTCTACTCACTTTTCGGATGCCGTCCCTTTAAATGAATCTTCAACACAAGCCCATATATTAGGAAGGGACGGCAGCAATGGCAGAATATTTATTAAGCCCCGAACGGCAAAACCCATTAACGTAATCTAATTAATAATGGAATTTGGCTTCTCCGGAAGATGCAATTAGCCCTCATTAGTCAACGTTATCCCCATTGGAATTGAATAATTAAATAGATTATTAATAGACTTTCCATAATTATGCAACGTTATTAATTATACCGCGGCACCAACCTGTGTCCAAAGTAACCGCCACCTCCGGTGATGACAACCGTTTCCTTGGGAGGCGGTGGAGCAGCCATCTTTTCTTAAAAAAATAACTCTGTAAAACAAGAAGAACAAGTGAATGGAGGATCCTGGAGGAATACGCGCCCCATAGGAACTAATCCGTGGATGATCTTCAGTGGCATTGAGCGGTTGCCTGGGTTAGACCCTATGGGGGACCCCGGTAAGGCTTCGTTCACATCACCGCTCAGCCTTTCCGTTCTCGGGGCAGGAAAACGGAAAGGACGGATTCGGCACATAACGGAGCCCACGGGCCCCATAGACTATAATGGGGTCCGTTAGGCTTCCACTCAAAAGATGATTTTGGAGCGGAGACAAAAATTGTGCGCGCAGGACTTCTTCTGAGCGGAAACCTAACGAACCCCATTATAGTCTATGGGGCCCGTGGGCTCCGTTATGTGCCGAATCCGTCCTTTCCGTTTTCCCGCCCCGAGAACGGAAAGGCTGAGCGGTGATGTGAACAAAGCCTTAAGCGGAGGCTTTACAATCTGTCCTAATAAGCTGGAGGTTCTCCCTACTGATAATGTCATTGTTAAAGGGGTTGTCTAGTTTCGGGACGAGTGCCTGAAATACGGAACTTAGGCTACTTTCACACTAGCGTTTCTCTTTTCCGGTATTGAGATCCGGCAGAGGATCTCAATACCGGAGAAAAACTCTTCCCTTTTGTCCCCATTCATCGTCAACGGGGACAAAACGGAACTGAACGGAATGCTCTAAAATGCGTTCCCATATCAGAGAGCAGCAAGCTGCGGTTTTCTTTCCGTCACGGGATGCGGAGCAAAACGGATCTGTCATGACCCACAATGCAAGTCAATGGGAACGGATCTGTTTTCTCAGATACGATAGAAAACGGATCCGTCTCCCATTGACTTTCAATGGAGCCCATGACGGATCCGTCTTGGCAATGTTACAGATGATACAACCGGATCCGTTCATAACGGATGTAGACGGTTGTATTATCAGTAGCGGAAGCGTTTTTGCTGAGCCCTGCCGGATCCAGCATAAACGCTAGTGTGAAAGTAGCCTTACCTGACAGATCCTGCGCCACCGCTCCAGTTTTCCCGGCTGCAGCAGTGACATCATTTTGACAAAACCTCACTGCTGTGGCCAATCACCGGCCCCAGAGGTGCAGCGCATGAGGCCAGCGATTGGCTGAAGTGGTCATGTGTTGTCAACAATACGTCACAGCTGCAGCCGGGGAAAGCGGGAGAGGTGGCGCAGGATGCCAGGGGCGGACTAGATTTCCTCCTAAAGCCGGTCATCCCCTTTAACATGAATTTCAAAACTCAGGGGTCTCATCGGAGCGCTGCCTGTCCCTTATTGTGGCTCTCTAGTCAATCATTCATCTAATCGATCAGTAGTTTAGAGCCATGCGAACCTTAGTGCCCTTTTTTCCATAGCAGAATGGGCCCCCCTTGCTTACAGGGCCCCTGTGCAGCCGCACCAATGGTATGTCCGGCCCCGCTTCTAAAACCTTGCTTACATTTCACCTACGTGCGCGCTATCCGCATTTTCCACGTACCCATTGATTTTAATGAGTCCGGGGTCAGGTATCACAACGTAGTAATAATAATGATAGGTCTTAGTCAATAACCATCACTATCGCCATCGCTGTAACATTTTTTTTTATTTTTATTTGCGCGACAATATTTTTTTTCCCCCAGAATATAAACGCTTTCTTAGGAATCAAAAATGGTGGCTTTCAAGTGGAGGAAAAGGGGTGAAAAAACTAAAACTTTCTTCTGGCCAGTGAGGGGCATTTTTGTTCAGCGTCCTGTAAAGGGTTAACCATGCCTGGAGACCAACAGCCTGTGGAGGGAAGAGCGCCGCCTGCGGCTGCCCCCGGGTGTGTGACGTCACGCCGACCTCCCTCCAGAACACCGAGACGGTAGGTAGGGTGAGGGCACGTACCTTTCCCCCGGTCACCGCGCACCTTCTCCACTCGTCGCCCGGTCACTGACAGGTCTCCTACATACATACTGGCGCTTGTCACTGTTGCCTGGGGCGACGCACGGAAGCGTCCTACGTCTTGACGTCAGAACACGTGACCGCGACGCTGTCCCCACCACCATGGCGCGGAAACTGAAAGCGGGGGAAGTGGATTCCGTGCTGCAGGCGCTGACGGACGTCAACAGGAGCCTCGGTACTGGTGTAACGTGTGATGATGGGGGACAGGGCCTCGGGTGTTAAACCTGAGGTGTTGCCCATAGCAACCAATCAGCTTCCAGCTCTCATATTTCTGGGGCAGGTTGGAAGATGAAAGGCGTGATCTCATTGGTTGCAGTGGGCTCTGTTTTCATTGTAGTTTTATGGCTCTATGTTGTGCCGTTCCTTTATTATTCCTGCTAGAAGTTATGAATGAATTGCTAGCAGTCTGCAGTAAGGGTACAGAGGAGAGGTAACCAGTTGGGGAATAGCAGCACTGATTGGTTAGAGTCAGACTCTGCAGGTACACACCCCCAACTGGTTACCCCCCTCTGTACCCTTACTGCAGACTGCTAGCAATTCATTCATAACTTCTAGTAGAAATAATAAAGGAACGGCACAACATAGAGCCATAAGAATAGATGCTCCAGAATCGTTATTACATGAGGAACGTATGAAGCTATTAATACAGGCCTGTCAGGAGTGGCGGGAGGTCCTCTAGAGCAGTGGTTCTCAACCTTTCTAAAGCCGTGACCCCTAATACAGTTCCTCATGTTGTGGTGACCCCCAACCAGTAAATTTTTTTCCTTGCTACGTCATAACTAATTTTGCTACTGTTATGATGACCCACCAAAAACACGCACAGACACCAATACACCAAATGTTAATTCAAATACACAAGTATTCATTCATAACCACAGAACTTTAGCATAAATACAAAATATTTGTAAACCAAATAAATAACTTTAAAATAAATAATAAACAACAAATACCCCCAAATAAATAAATCAGAAGTGCTCAGGGTTCCCCAAATAAATAAATCAGCGGGGCTTCAGGTCTCCCCCAAATAAATAAATCAGCGGTGCTCAGGGTACCCCCAAATAAATAAATCAGTGGTGCATCAGGTTTCCCCCAAATAAATAAATCAATGGTGCTCAGGGTCCCCCAAATAAATAAATCAGCGGTGCTTCATGTCCCCCCAAATAAATTAAGCCTTGCTCAGCCAAATAATTAAAATAAAATTAGCCAGGCTCAATTAAATCATTGGTGGCAGTGGTGCTCAGCGGCGGTGTCATTAATGAAAAAACTCGGACCTCAGCAGACAGGCGGCCCGACTTACCCGTCCAGACGTCAGGCTCCTTCAAGCACAGGCAGTGATAGGACATCACTTCCTGTGCGGGAGGATAAGGGGCCGCTGCCGTTGTGCGGGCGACCCACAATAGGAAGCCTCAGACGACCCCCCGGAAAGGGCCGATCGACCCCCAAAGGGGTCGCGACCCCTAGGTTGAGAACCGCTGCTCTAGAGTAACTAAACCTTTATAACAATTTTTTATATGTTGTCCCTAATGCCCTAATAAAACTTTTTCCAATATACTTTATTAATCAAAAGTAAAAACAGCCTTTATTATTCCATCAGTATAAGGGTACTTTCACATTAGCGTTTTTCTTTTCCGGCGCTGAGTTCTGTCACAGGGGCTTCACATAGGAATGTATTAGTGCCGGATCCGTCCATGCGCAGACTGAAAAAAATAAATGCCGGATCCGTTTTGCCGAATGATACCGGAAAGACGGATCCGGCATTTCAATGCATTTTTAAGACTGATCATCAGGATCCTGATCACTCTTAGGCCCCTTTCACACGGGCGAGTATTCTGCACGGATGCGATGCGTGAGGTGAACGCATTGCACCCGCACTGAATACCGACCCATTCATTTCTATGGGGCTGTGCACATGAGCGGTGATTTTCACGCATCACTTGTGCGTTGCGTGAAAATCGCAGCATGCTCTATATTCTGCGTTTTTTACGTAACGCAGGCCCCATAGCAGTGCTCCAGACTAAAAAAAATACCTAGTAGCCATTGGCTCCTGAACTGAAAAATTTAGGAGCCAAATCAAATTTTTAGTCGCCAAATCGAAACTGAATCAAAATTTTGCTATCGTGACAACGCTACGCTGATCAGATCGGCGTAGGGTTGTTTTGAAACCAAAATTTTGATTCGCTTTCGTCACCATAAAAAAGTATTGCGATACTCAATACCGCGCAAAAAAAAAATATAAAAAACACCAAAAAAAGCTGCGTGCATTTAGCATTTTATGAAACGTTCGGCCTATAATAGAACAGTCCTATCCTATTTTTTGGGGTGACAAGGTGACTAAAAAATGGCGAATGCTCACCGCATAGGAGATACTTTTTAATAGTTTGGACTTTTCGGACGCAGCGCTATGTAATATGTTTATTTAATGTTTATATATTTTATATGTAAAATTGGGAAAGGGGGGATTTAAACTTAATATTTTAGGGTACTTTCACACTAGCGTTTTTCTTTTCTGGCATAGAGTTCCGTCACAGGGGCTCTATACCGGAAAAGAACTGATCGGGCATATCCCCATGTATTCTGAATGGAGAGTAATCCGTTCAGGATGCATCAGGACGTCTTCAGTTCAGTCATTTTGACTGATCAGGCAAAAGATAAAACCACAGCATGCTACGGTTTTATCTCCGGCGAAAAAAACTGAAGACTTGCCTGAATGTCGGATCCAGCATTTTTCCCCATAGGAATGTATTAGTGCCGGATCCGGCATTCAGAATACCGGAATGCACCCGCACTGAATCCGGACCCATTCACTTCTATGGGGCTGTGCACATGAGCGGTGATTTTCACACATCACTTGTGTGTTGCGTGAGAATCGCAGCATGCTCTATATTGTGCGTTTTTCACGCAACGCAGGCCCCATAGAAGTGAATGGGGCTGCGTAAAAATCGCAAGCAAGTGCGGATGCGGTGCGATTTTCACGCACGGTTGCTAGGAGATGATTGGGATGGAGACCCGATCATTATTATTTTCCCTTATAACATGGTTATAAGGGGAAATAATAGCATTCTGAATACAGAATGCTAAGTAGAAGGTCAATATAATAAACATTGGTGGCGCAGTGTGCCCCCCCAACACTCCAGTATAATAAACATTGGTGGCGCAGTGCGCCCCCCCCATGTAATAAACATTGGTGGCGCAGTGCGCCCCCCCCATGTAATAAACATTGGTGGCGCAGTGTGCCCCCCCATCACCCCAATATAATAAACATTGGTGGCGCAGTGCGCCCCCCCCATATAATAAACATTGGTGGCGCAGTGTGCCCCCCCAACACTCCAGTATAATAAACATTGGTGGCGCAGTGCGCCCCCCCATCACCCCAATATTATAAACATTGGTGGCGCAGTGTGCCCCCCCCCCAATATAATAAACATTGGTGGCGCAGTGGGAAGTGCCAATAAGGGTTAAAAAATAAAAAAATAATTTACTCACCTCCTCCAGTTGATCCGTAGCTGCCGGTCTCCTGTACTTACTTCTTTCTTCAGGACCTGTGGTGACGTCACTGTGCTCATCACATGATCCATCACCATGGTAATGGGTCATGTGATGAGCTCAGTGACGTCACCACAGGTCCTGAAGAAAGAAGTAAGTACAGGTGACCGGCAGCTACGGATCAACTGGAGGAGGTGAGTAAATTTTCTTTTATTATTTTTAACCCTCATTGGCACTGCCCACTGCACCACCAATGTTTATTATACTGGGGGGGGGGCGCACTGTGCCACCAATGTTTCTTACACTGGGGGGGGGGGGGGGGGGGGGGGGGGGGCGCACTGTGCCACCAACGTTTCTTATACAAATACAGGAGGCGGGTGCCGGAATCAAATAGCCGGCACCCGACCTTTGTGACAGGGGGCTGCGATCAGCTACAATTAACCCCTCAGGTACCGCACCTGAAGGGTTAACTCAACTGCAGCTGATCGCAGCTCCCTGTCACAAAGGTCGGGTGCTATTTGATTCCGGCACCCGCCTCCTGTATTTGTATTACAGGTCAGTTTTCTTCATTGGTGGCGCAGTGGCCACAGCCCCTCCTCCTCCTCCTCCCGTCTCTTCTTATTGGTGGAGGCGGCGGCAGCAGCAGCACAGGGGGGAGGGAGAGACTCCTCCTGCGCTGCTGAGAACGATCATCTCCTGTGCTTGCCGCTGTATTGAGCAGAGCTGCGGCGGCGGGTCTAGTCGCAAATGGCGACAAGACTAAAAAGTCTTGTCGCCATTTGTAAATTCGCCATCTGGAGCCCTGCATAGAAGTGAATGGGGTTGCATGAAAATCGCAAGCAAGTGCGGATGCGGTGCGATTTTCACGCACGGTTGCTAGGAGACGATCGGGATGAAGACCCGATCATTATTATTTTCCCTTATAACATGGTTATAAGGGAAAATAATAGCATTCTGAATACAGAAAGCATAGTACAATAGCGCTGGAGGGGTTAAATTTTTTTTTAACTCACCTTAATCCACTTGATCGCGTAGCCGGCATCTTCTTGTCTCCTTTGTTGTATAGGACCTGTGGTGAGCATTAATTACAGGACCTTTGATGACGTCACTTCGGTCATCACATGGTACGTCACATGATCTTTTACCATGGTGACGTACCATGTGATGACCGGAGTGACGTCATCAAAGGTCCTGTTCATGTAATTAATGCTCACCACAGGTCCTATTCAACAAAGGAGACAGAAGGAGATCAAGTGGACTAAGGTGAGTTAAATTTTTATTTTATTTTTTTTAACCCCTCCAGCGCTAGTTTACTATGCATTCTGTATTAAGAATGCTATTATTTTCCCTTATAACCATGTTATAAGGGAAAATAATAATGATCGGGTCTCCATCCCGATCGTCTCCTAGCAACCGTGCGCGAAAATCGCACCGCATCCGCACTTGCTTGCGGATGCTTGCGATTTTCATGCAACCCCATTCACTTCTATGGGGCCTGCGTTATGTGAAAAACGCACAAAGAGGAGCATGCTGCGATTTTCATGCAACGCAGCGATTTTCACGCAACGCACAAGTGATGCGTGAAAATCACCGCTCATGTGAACAGCCCCATAGAAATGAATGGGTCGGTATTCAGTGCGGGTGCAATGCGTTCACCTCCCGCATCGCATCCGCGCGGAATACTCGCCCGTGTGAAAGGGGCCTAAGAGAACGGCACGTCAGCGCTTAGCGGAGCAGGCAGGATGGCGCTCCGCTCAGCTAATCCTGGCATAGTACATCCGTACAGGCTACCCGTGTGCTAGGGCAGGAGCAGCCTGGGGGGCAGGAGCAGCCATGTGCGCTCCTGCCCGTACTCCCTGTGTGCACAGAACTGAGTGTTAAGCGCACAGTGAATGGTGCACTTTAGGGATGTAAAAGACTAAGAAAAATACAAAATTGATGAATAAAGTATATTGCAAAAACTTTTATTAGGGACTTCATATTAAAAATTGTTATAACTATTTAGTTACTCTTTAATACTTCCCGCCCTTTATGATCTATACCTGGTTTTGGCTTCAGCATGTGTATAGGGACCCTTAAAGGGATCCATTTATTCTGACTGTACACAGGACTTAATAAAAGTGTCGCCCTTTAAATGCCCTACGTACCCGCGCTGGATCAGAAGTAACAGGGACCCTATTCTTAGTCACGAGACCCCCCTTGTGACGCGTTGTTCCTGCCCTCGTGGCCGCTGCGGTCTGGTCACAGAGAACGAGTCCTCCTCACGCAATCTTCTGACATGTGGCCGTGAAGATTGGACCGCGCCACCAGTCGCACTTAAAGATAGTGAATGCGATTGCGTAAGAATTCCAAGGCCACCTTCGGGTGCTGCCACACCTCACTCTTTTTTTTTTTTTTTTCCCAGCTTGTTTTCACGACATTCTGACCTTCTTTTGCAAATATTTTTTGGGGGGCTATTTTATTTTTTTGTTTTAGAACATGTCGTCGTCTTGTCCGCAGTAGCAGAAAAGCATAGGCATTTCTGTAGAGTGCTGGCCCTGTGTGCGCACACAGGCAGCGATACCTGTGTTTTGCGCAATTTGCGGACCGCAAAACACTTGCGGTCGTCTGGATGTAGCCTTATGGAAATGCGCGAATCCTGTGAGTAGTTGTCAGAAATGGCCGGATGCAGCTGTATGGCAGAAGTGTCAGTAATGGCGTTCAGGGCTGGTATGAGTGGCACTACAGGTTTCAGCATGCCCAGTGTTTGGGGGAGGGGAGGGGCCAGTCGCCCAGTGTTCGCCCCTCTGACGGATTGTGTGTGTTTTTTTTGCAGCCTCTTGTCTGGAGTCGCTTGCAGAGAATCAGAAACGGCTCGAAAAATCCATGAAGTGTCAAACCTACCTGAGCTATGTAAGTGTCTCCTCTCACCGCTGTGCCGATACCTGTGTTGCAGATGATGTCATCACTCCCTATGAGGTTCACACAAACGTATTTCACGCCCCGTTTTAGCAACCGACAGCACACAGACCCCCATAAGCCAGTGGGGCAGTTCATACATACCCTTATCCCCCTTCCCTTGTGGATTGTGTATCCGTTTTTGCAGACCAGACTCGCCCATTGAAGGCTATTTGTACCTACAGGGCAATTTTTATATTTTTTTTTTATTGCATTTTACCAATTTTTGGCTTAAATTTTTTTTTTCTATCAGTCTTTATTATAAACGTTTAGCTGTTTCTATAATGCAAAGGTTAAAAAATCAGTCTGCGTTCAAGCTGTCATAGTCTGTTTTCTTTGAATCCCGTCACCTGACGGCTCATGTGTAGCTCTTCCCTTTGATCTCCTGACTTCAATTCTTATCAAACTGATAAAGATAAGGCTTAAAGGGAACCTGTCACCGGGATTTTGTGTATAGAGCAGAGGACATGGGTTGCTAGATGGCCGCTAGCACATCCGCTATACCCAGTCCCCATAGCTCTGTGTGCTTTCATTGTGTAAAAAAAAACGATTTGATACAGGGGTCTGAATTCTGGGACCCCCGAAGATCACGAGAACAGGGGTCCTGTGCCTCCCCATATGAATGGACCGGTGGTGGAGCATGCCCGCTGCCGCTCCACGTACTTCTATGGGACTGTTAGAGACTTTCAAATGCTTCCCTTCAGCAGTGGCCCAATAACTGGGGTTGGATTTTATCCGATTCTTTGATTTCCCTGTTAACGAGCAGCATTGGATGTGTCTGGCAGCCACTTGTCTCCTCTCTTCCAGTGTCCAGTATATAAAAACACGGCTGCGTTCATAAAACGGCGCTTCACTTGTCCTCGGTTTTGTGTGGTATTGCACCTTTGTCTGTCTTATTCATTTCAATGCAGCTGAGCTGTAATACCAAACACAACCTGTGGACATGTGGGGCGCTGTTTGTGGGGGGGGGGGGGGAAGAAGCTGCCAGCTTTTTCTAATCCTCTGCAACCCCTGCCCTGTGAAATATGGAGGACGTTTAGGCAAATCCATACATTACACTCCCCTAACGTAAGGAACGTCCTCAGTGACGAGCTGTAGAGGGGTCTGGCGGGCCCTACGAGCATGCGCCATTACGCCCACATGCAGATGTAGTAGGGGGGAAGGTGCGCGATGTCCTTAACCACCTCCGGACCGCCTAACGCAGGATTGCGTTCCGGAGGTGGCAGCGCTGCGCAGAGTCACGCATATACGCGTCATCTCGCGAGACGCGAGATTTCGCTCCAAGCCGGCCCGCGCATGCGCATCGCGGGCCGGCAAAATTCAAAGAACAAGTTCGTCACCAGCCTGCCAGCAACGATCATTGGCTGGCAGGCTGGCGATTTTCAAAAAATCCAATCCAAAGTCATATAACAGATCATATTAGTAAATATGATCTGTTATATGGCTTGTCTGCTCCTGTGCTGGTCCTTTTCGTCGGTTGGATCCAGCACAGGAGCAGACTGAACTGTGAGTACACCAAACACTACACCTTAGCCCCAGATCACCCACCTGCACCCCAATTAACCCTTTGATCACCCCTTTGATCGCCCCTGTCAATCACTAGTGAAAGGAAAAAAAGTGATCAGTGTAAACTGTCACTTTTTTTTTTTCACTGGTATTGGCTGTTAGGTTTTAGGGATAGTTTAGGCCCCTTGGTTAGGTAGTTAGCGTCAGTTAGCGCCCACCCCACCGCACCGCAGTCACTTTTATTCGCTGTTTAGCGTATCGCTAATCAGCATTTGTACTTTTATAGTATCTGTAAGTGATCAAAACTGATCACGGTCAGATCTATAATAGTATTAGTGTCACCTTAGCTCGCCCTCCACCCAAAACGCAGTGTTTGCCCGATCAGGCCTGATCGGTCGCCCACACGTGCGTTCACCCACGCCCGCCCCACCGCAGTGACAAAAAATTATTATTTTTTGATCACTGCACATTCATTTTACACGCACTGCGGCGATAAAAAAATCAGTTTTGATATTTTTTATCAACCGCAGCAGCCTCCGGTACTTCGCTAGCCTCCCCTTTGTAAGACAGGTTTGCTTTTTTTCTTGGGTAGTCTCAGGGAATACCCCTAAATTTAGTAGTCCAAAATGTCAAACAGGGGGTATTCTTCTGAAGAGGCCTACAGGATTCTGACCCAGTCGGATGAGGAGTGGGAACCCTCATCTGACGAATCTAGCGGGTCAGAATATGAACCTGTGGAAAGCAGTGGCTCTCTGACCCAAAGTTCGGACGAGGAGGTGGAGGTCCCTGGCAGCACCAGGCGTACCCGGCCCCATGTCGCTAGACCACAGGTTACGCAGGATCCGCTTCAAGAGCAGCAGAGTGGGGCTGTCGCTGCCGGATCACGTGGTGAGGCATACACCAGCAGCGCAGCCCTTCCTGGACCTAGTACCAGCACTGCCGTACAACCTGGTGAAGTAGCGAGCACCAGAAGGGCAGTTGAAGCTGGTACGGTGGCACGTGCAATAGTTACCCCGTCGCAGCCACCGCAAAGACGGGCCCGTAGAGCCCCTAGAGTCCCTGAGGTGCTGGCAAATCCTGATTGGCAGTCACCAACTTCAGCCGCACCAGTAGTTCCCCCTTTCACCGCCCAGTCTGGAGTTCGGGTTGAGACGGCTCAAATCGGTTCGGCCCTGGGATTTTTTGAGCTGTTCTTGACTGCGGAGCTCTTGGACTTAGTCGTGGCAGAGACCAACCAGTATGCCACACAATTTATAACCGCTAACCCGGGAAGCTATTATGCCCAGCCTTTCCGGTGGAAACCAGTCCAAGTTTCCGAGCTTAAAATTTTTTTGGGCCTTCTCCTCAACATGGGCCTGACAAAAAAGCATGAATTGCGGTCATATTGGTCAACGCACCCAATTCATCACATGCCCATGTTCTCTGCTGCTATGTCCAGGACACGATTTGAGACCATCCTACGTTTTCTGCATTTTAGCGACAATACCACCTCCCGTCCCAGAGGCCACCCTGCTTTTGACCGGCTCCACAAAATTCGGCCCCTCATAGACCATTTCAACCTGAAATTTGCAGATTTGTATACCCCTGAGCAAAACATCTGCGTAGACGAGTCCCTAATACATTTTACCGGGCGCCTTGGCTTCAAACAATACATCCCAAGCAAGCGTGCCCGGTATGGGGTCAAATTGTATAAGCTCTGTGAAAGGGCCACAGGCTATACCCACAAATTTCGGATCTATGAGGGAAAAGATCAGACCCTGGAGCCGGTCGGTTGCCCTGACTACCTGGGGAGCAGTGGGAAGACAGTCTGGGACTTGGTGTCACCCTTATTCGGCAAGGGGTACCATCTTTATGTGGACAATTTCTACACAAGTGTGGCCCTCTTTAGGCATTTGTTTCTAGAACGGATTTGCGCCTGTGGCACCATGCGAACTAGTCGCGTGGGCTTCCCCCAACGGCTTGTAACCACCCGTCTTGCAAGGGGGCAGAGGGCTGCCTTGTGTAACGAAGAACTGCTCGCGGTGAAATGGAGAGACAAGCGTGACGTTTACATGCTCTCCTCCATTCACGCAGACACGACAATCCAAATTGAGCGAGCAACCCGTGTCATTGAAAAGCCCCTCTGTGTCCACGACTATAATGCGCTCATGGGAGGGGTGGACTTCAATGACCAGATGTTGTCTCCGTATTTAGTTTCCCGCAGAACCAGACGCTGGTATAAGAAGGTGTCTGTATATTTAATTCAATTGGCGCTCTACAATAGTTTTGTTCTCTACAGTAAGGCTGGGAGAACAGGATCCTTCCTCAAATTCCAGGAAGAGATCATCGAGAACCTCCTTTACCCAGGAGGTTCCGTGGCCCCATCCACCAGTGTAGTTAGCCGTCTACACGAGCGACATTTCCCCAGTGTCGTTCCTGGTACCTCAACCCAACCGTCACCCCGAAAAAGATGTCGTGTCTGTAGCAGGAGTGGAATAAGGCGTGACACCCGCTATTTCTGTCCTGACTGTGCTGACCACCCTGCCCTATGCTATGGAGAGTGTTTCCGGAAGTACCACACACAGGTACACTTAGCATAGGGATCACATCTCACCAGGACAGGCACACAGGGCTATTAGGGCCCATTCACTCACAGCTGCTGCAAACCTCTCCTTTCACCTGGGATAAAGTGCATAATGTACTTCGCCACATCTTTGGGCGATTTGCGCTTTGCACATTGTCCCATGGGGAAGGAGAGGTTTGTTCTATAAAAGGTAAAAAAAACTAAACAAAAAAAAAAATACCGGTAAGTAAAAAAGTTAAATGTTCAGTTAAAAAAGTTTAAAAAAAGTTTCTATGTTCTGTTCAACAGTTAATAAAGTTATTGCTTTGCGGCCTGGTTTTTTCTTTTTTGTTTTGTTTTTTTTACCTTTCAGGTGGACCAACCGATCGACTAGCTGCAGCACTGATGTGCATTCTGACAGAAGCATTGTGCTGCTGTCAGATTACACGCAAGTCGGTGTATGCGGCGCTGCAAGACGAGATTTCTCCTCTGCAGTAAAAGATACGTTTGCCGAGGCATATGAGCTGAGGAGGTGGCGGTGTTCATATACTTTGGCAAACACTTTGTATATATAAAAAAAAAAATCCCGGCAATGATTTATTCATCCACATCGATTGATGTGAATGGAGAAATCTGGTTTGCCAGGGCATACGAGCTGAAGTGGGTATGGATGTTGGGCGGAGCTCCTATGTCCTGGCAGACGCCTTTCCCCTCCTTTTTCTTTTTTTGGCAGAGATTTTTTCATCCACATTGATCGATGCGAATGAAGAAATCTGTGCCGTTCATTTTTTTCTTTCAGCCCAGAGGCTGAACGGAAAAAAAAAATCTCATTACCCGTATGCTCAATATAAGGAGAATAGCAGAAACTCCTAATGCTGGGCATACATGTAATGATTGCGGAGACCCTCAAATGCCAGGGCAGTACAAACACCCCACAAATAACACCATTTTGGAAAGAAGACACCCCAAGGTATTCGCTGAGGGGCATATTGAGTCCATGAAAGATTGAAATTTTTGTCCCAAGTTAGCGGAAAGGGAGACTTTGTGAGAACAAAATCAAAAAAATCAATTTCCGCTAACTTGTGCCAAATTTTTTTTTTTTCAATGAACTCGCCATGCCCCTCATTGAATACCTTGGGGTGTCTTCTTTCCAAAATGGGGTCACATGTGGGGTATTTATACTGCCCTGGCATTTTAGGGGCCCCAAAGCGTGAGAAGAAGTCTGGTATCCAAATGTCTAAAAATGCCCTCCTAAAAGGAATTTGGGCACCTTTGCCCACCTAGGCTGCAAAAAAGTGTCACACATGTGGTATCTCCGTATTCAGCAGAAGTTGGGGAATATGTTTTGGGGTGTCATTTTACATATACCCATGCTGGGTGAGATAAATATCTTGGTCAAATGCCAACTTTGTATAAAAAAAATGGGAAAAGTTGTCTTTTGCCAAGATATTTCTCTCACCCAGCATGGGTATATGTAAAAAGACACCCCAAAACACATTCCCCACCTTCTCCTGAGTACGGAGATACCAGATGTGTGACACTTTTTTGCAGCCTAGGTGGGCAAAGGGGCCCACATTCCAAAGAGCACCTTTCGGATTTCACAGGTCATTTACCTACTTACCAGACATTAGGGCCCCTGGAAAATGCCAGGGCAGTATAACTACCCCACAAGTGACCCCATTTTGGAAAGAAGACACCCCAAGGTATTCCGTGAGGGGCATGGCAAGTTCCTAGAATTTTTTATTTTTTGTCACAAGTTAGTGGAAAATGATGATTTTTTTTTTTTTTTTTTTTTTCATACAAAGTCTCATATTCCACTAACTTGTGACAAAAAATAAAAATTTCCATGAACTCACTATGCCTATCAGCGAATACCTTGGGGTCTCTTCTTTCCAAAATGGGGTCACTTGTGGGGTAGTTATACTGCCCTGGCATTCTAGGGGCCCAAATGTGTGGTAAGGAGTTTGAAATCAAATTCAGTAAAAAATGACCTATGAAATCCAAAAGGTGCTCTTTGGAATGTGGGCCCCTTTGCCCACCTAGGCTGCAAAAAAGTGTCACACATCTGGTATCCCCGTACTCAGGAGAAGTTGAGGAATGTGTTTTGGGGTGTCTTTTTACATATACCCATGCTGGGTGAGATAAATATCTTGGTCAAATGCCAACTTTGTATAAAAAAATGGGAAAAGTTGTCTTTTGCCAAGATATTTCTCTCACCCAGCATGGGTATATGTAAAATGACACCCCAAAACACATTCCCCACCTTCTCCTGAGTACGGAGATACCAGATGTGTGACACTTTTTTGCAGCCTAGGTGGGCAAAGGGGCCCATATTCCAAAGAGCACCTTTCGGATTTGACAGGTCATTTTTTTCAGAATTTGATTTCAAACTCCTTACCACACATTTGGGCCCCTAGAATGCCAGGGCAGTATAACTACCCCACAAGTGACCCCATTTTGGAAAGAAGACACCCCAAGGTATTCCGTGAGGGGCATGGCAAGTTCCTAGAATTTTTTATTTTTTGTCACAAGTTAGTGGAAAATGATGATTTTTTTTTTTGATTTTTTTTTCATACAAAGTCTCATATTCCACTAACTTGTGACAAAAAATAAAAATTTCCATGAACTCACTATGCCCATCAGCGAATACCTTGGGGTGTCTTCTTTCCAAAATGGGGTCACTTGTGGGGTAGTTATACTGCCCTGGCATTCTAGGGGCCCAAATGTGTGGTAAGGAGTTTGAAATCAAATTCTGAAAAAAATGACCTGTCAAATCCGAAAGGTGCTCTTTGGAATATGGGCCCCTTTGCCCACCTAGGCTGCAAAAAAGTGTCACACATCTGGTATCTCCGTACTCAGGAGAAGGTGGGGAATGTGTTTTGGGGTGTCATTTTACATATACCCATGCTGGGTGAGAGAAATATCTTGGCAAAAGACAACTTTTCCCATTTTTTTATACAAAGTTGGCATTTGACCAAGATATTTATCTCACCCAGCATGGGTATATGTAAAAAGACACCCCAAAACACATTCCTCAACTTCTCCTGAGTACGGGGATACCAGATGTGTGACACTTTTTTGCAGCCTAGGTGGGCAAAGGGGCCCACATTCCAAAGAGCACCTTTTGGATTTCATAGGTCATTTTTTACTGAATTTGATTTCAAACTCCTTACCACACATTTGGGCCCCTAGAATGCCAGGGCAGTATAACTACCCCACAAGTGACCCCATTTTGGAAAGAAGAGACCCCAAGGTATTTGCTGATGGGCATAGTGAGTTCATGGAAGTTTTTATTTTTTGTCACAAGTTAGTGGAATATGAGACTTTGTATGAAAAAAAAAAAAAAAAAAAAAATCATAATTTTTCACTAACTTGTGACAAAAAATAAAAAATTCTAGGAACTCGCCATGCCCCTCACGGAATACCTTGGGGTGTCTTCTTTCCAAAATGGGGTCACTTGTGGGGTAGTTATACTGCCCTGTCATTCTAGGGGCCCAAATGTGTGGTAAGGAGTTTGAAATCAAATTCTGAAAAAAATGACCTGTCAAATCCGAAAGGTGCTCTTTGGAATATGGGCCCCTTTGCCCACCTAGGCTGCAAAAAAGTGTCACACATCTGGTATCTCCGTACTCAGGAGAAGGTGGGGAATGTGTTTTGGGGTGTCATTTTATATATACCCATGCTGGGTGAGATAAATATCTTGGTGAAATGCCAACTTTGTATAAAAAAATGGGAAAAGTTGTCTTTTGCCAAGATATTTCTCTCACCCAGCATGGGTATATATAAAATGACACCCCAAAACACATTCCCCACCTTCTCCTGAGTACGGAGATACCAGATGTGTGACACTTTTTTGCAGCCTAGGTGGGCAAAGGGGCCCATATTCCAAAGAGCACCTTTCGGATTTGACAGGTCATTTTTTTCAGAATTTGATTTCAAACTCCTTACCACACATTTGGGCCCCTAGAATGCCAGGGCAGTATAACTACCCCACAAGTGACCCCATTTTGGAAAGAAGAGACCCCAAGGTATTTCGTTATGGGCATAGTGAGTTCATAGAAGTTTTTATTTTTTGTCACAAGTTAGTGGAATATGAGACTTTGTAAGAAAAAAAAAAAAAAAAAAAAAAAATCATCATTTTCCGCTAACTTGTGACAAAAAATAAAAAGTTGTATGAACTCACTATGCCCATCAGCGAATACCTTAGGGTGTGTACTTTCCGAAATGGGGTCATTTGTGGGGTGTTTGTACTGTCTGGGCATTGCAGAACCTCAGGAAACATGACAGGTGCTCAGAAAGTCAGAGCTGCTTCAAAAAGCGGAAATTCACATTTTTGTACCATAGTTTGTAAACGCTATAACTTTTACCCAAACCATTTTTTTTTTACCCAAACATTTTTTTTTTATCAAAGACATGTAGAACTATAAATTTAGAGCAAAATTTCTATATGGATGTCGTTTTTTTTGCAAAATTTTACAACTGAAAGTGAAAAATGTCATTTTTTTGCAAAAAAATCGTTAAATTTCGATTAATAACAAAAAAAGTAAAAATGTCAGCAGCAATGAAATACCACCAAATGAAAGCTCTATTAGTGAGAAGAAAAGGAGGTAAAATTCATTTGGGTGGTAAGTTGCATGACCGAGCAATAAACGGTGAAAGTAGTGTAGGTCAGAAGTGTAAAAAGTGGCCTGGTCTTTCAGGGTGTTTAAGCACTGGGGGCTGAGGTGGTTAAGAGGGAGGTGTAATGGGTGGGGATTAATACAGGGAATGAAGCGGCGCCTTTCTTTGGGGGGGGGGGGGCGTACACGTGGAACGTTCAACAGAACAATTTCATTTTTGGGGGGGAATTTTCAACTCCTGAAAAACCCTTGTAAGGAACCATGGCTTAAAGGGGTTCTCCGGGTTTTAATAGTGATGACCTATTCTCAGAATAGATTGGTGGGGGTCTGACACCCATGGACCGCACCCATCAGCCGCTTGAAGAGGCCTCCTTGCAGCTTACCCAACACAGCGCCGTATACTGTACAGTGGCTGTGCTTGGTACTGCAGCCCAGACCCGTTCACTTGAATGGGACTGAGCTGCGCTTAGACCATGTGACCGACGAACGTGACATCACCGGCTTAGGAAAAGGCTCAAGGAGCACTGCAGCCTCTGATCGGCACCTGCGACGCTTCTGATCCCAGCGCAGCTGCCGCTGCATCTCCCCATCATACGCGGGGGAAGGGGGGGGTACTGGATTCAGCCACAGGCCACGAAGGGGACGAACTTCCCTAGCATCGCGGAAGCTATACGAGTGCCGGGGAGCGTGGTAAGTATAACCTATATGAGGTGCCCGGGCATTAGGGGGGTCACTGTAGGAGTTGGATAACCCCCTTTTAAAATGTATGGCTGAAAAAAACCTTAGAAAATGCAGGGTCCCTAAGGCCCAGATCAGGCCATACCCTAAGGGCACCGGCTGTGTGCACCCCGCGTCACGGATGCGGACCCATTCACTTGAATGGGTCCACCATCTGGAATGTCGGCGCGGAGGCAAGGAAGCACCACGGAGCGCTCCGGTGGGGTTTCTGTCCATGCCTCCGCACCGGTTGAAGGGTTCTGGATCCTTGTGCGGAATCCGTGCGGATCTTGCCCGTGCATTGGGGGCCGCAAATTGTGCACGGAACAGCGACCAACAGCCATGTGCATGAGGCCTAAGCAATAGGGGATTAGGAGGTAATGGACGCCCGCCAGAAGATTGTCAGGTAGACGGCTATCTATCTACGTTCTCCTTGCTGCTTGTAGGGGGTGAAGATCTCTTTAGGTGGATTACACGCAAACCCCGTTGATCCAGAGAAAGGTGAAAAACACAATATTTTATTTTTATTTTTTTAAAGTTGCCCCATGTGTCACGAAGACTGATGGCGTCCGCGTGGTCATTTATGGCCGTGGTCGTCCATAATTCATTAGATTTCCGTGTATATGAGGATTCCTGCTTCAGTATAAAATAAAGGCGTCTTCTCCCCTCCGAAGATTTGTGACTTGTGTGACAATTACTCCGGTGACAGATGCTGCGGCGTTATCTCCTTATTATGTCTACCCCTAAAGCTAAAGCAGGTCAGTTTGCCGCACAAGAATCAATAGATATCAGCGGCCGACACCTTGGTAGAATATTTAGCCGAAGGCAGAAAGCGAGTCCCGCGCGGTTAATCTGAGAGGTGGGGACGCCAAGGAGGCAGACAATGCTGATTGCAGCTCTTGATTTTCTCGCTATCTGACTTGTAAAAGGCGGCAGAAGCTTCTCACATCTAGCGGCTTCCGCATCTGCCATGCATTATTTAGCATAAATAATAGTCTTACTAGTCATTGTTGAGGTGTTTTTAGTTTTTTTTTTTTTTTTTTTTGCCGTGCCCAAGCCTCCGAATTCAGTGGCGAAACACGGCATAAAAGCTGCCGGTAAGTATCTCCTAGTTCTCCGTGTGGTGTCTCAATTTTTGCACTTTTTTTGGTGCACCATAAAATCCAATTTCTCCCGCCTAAAACAACACCCCGTATAGCCACGTCGATAAAATAAAAAAATAAATGATGCAAGGAGGCGAAAATGAAAAAAATAATTAAAGGCGAAAAATAAAAAACACATTAAAGGGGTTGTCCCACCGTAATAAGTTAAAGGGGTTTTTCGAGACTTTACAGCTGATGACCTACCTCAGGATAGGTCATCAGTTTATGATCTGTGGGGGTCTGACACCCGGGATCCCAGCCAATCTGCTGTTTGAGAAGGCAGCGGTGCTTCTGTAAGTGGTGCGGCCTTGACTCTGCTTTTCCTAGGCCGCGTTCATCTGTCACATGACCTAGGCGCAGCTCAGCCCCATAGAAGTGAATGCGGCTGAGCTGTGATACCAAGCACGGCCACCATAAAATGTACGGCGCTGTGCTGGTTAGCATGTAGAAGGCCGCAACGCTCACAGGAGTACTGGTACCTTCTCAAACAGCTGATTGGTGGTTGCCCCAGGTGTCGGACCCCCACAGATCAGATACTGATGACCTATCCTGATGTTGGAAAACCCTTTTAAAAGCTACTTACAGAATCGGTGATAAGCATTTGTGGGCTGGGACCACCACCGATCTTGAGAAATCTCCCAGGTCCCCCTTTTCAATGGGGCCAGGGTCACCCACAAATGCATGCCGCCACTGCAGTCTCGGGGGGGGGGGGGGGGGGGGGGCTTTCGGAGATGGAGTTTGGGTGTAACAGGTTTTTATGGTCATGATTGTGTTTTTTTGTTTGTTTTTTTGACTCATTAACCTATTTTGTCTTTGGAATTTTCAAGTGATTAGGAAGGAGCCGTCCCATAGAAGGGAATGGGACGGCTGAGCTGTAATTACACCCTGCAGCAATTTCGATGGCGATCAGGTAGACAGAGAAGAGAACGCAGTTTTGTGTTCTCTTCAAACATCTGATCAGCAGGGGTGCCGAGTCGGACCCCCCACCGATCTGATATTGATGACCTATCCTGAGTTTGTTTATATAATAGGGAAATAATACAACTTTCTAATATACATGTATTTAAGAACATCACTGTGTGTATTCACATGGCTTCCTGTCTGTAGGTGATTTGTAAAATGGCCTCATGTCTCTAGGTGATGTTATACAATGGCTGCCTGTCTCTTGGTGATGTTGTAAATAAAGTTTAGTGTAAAAAAAAAACAAAGCACACACAGTACTGTTTCAACACAGACACTGACAGACATGATGTTGCTACAGGTGGTAGTATTGTGTGTACTGTACATGTTCTGCTCCTCTGTACATTGTTATTTACCTGTTGGATAACTGGGCTGTTAGCCTGTCGCCATGTTTAATCCTACCCCAGCTCTCCTAGGAATGTATTTTTTATATTTTTTATTTTTTAGGGTGTCTGTTGTATGCATATTATAAAGTTCTGCAAGCAAAATTTTAAATAGATGTGTATTAGAAAATTGTAACCCTAACCCTATTCTCTAAATAAGCAAATTGAATCATTAACGCCGGAATACTTCTTTAAGTCGTTATTCCGGATGTCCTTCCAGTAGTAAATTACACAGTCATGTTGATTAGACGTCTATGAGCATCCCTTCGCTGCCGTTTTATGGCGGCAGTCACATCAATTAGGGTTGTAATAACCACGACTTAACAAGGGTGTGCAAGCGGAGGTCCCCCGAAGGCCGTGCAGCCACCGTAAATCATGCCACCTTCAGTCTGCTATTATAGTCATCCTGGCTCTCTTTAAATTGTATCAGCTCGGAAAAAGATTGATGACCTCGGAGAAACCCTGAAGCTGAGATTTATAGCCGGAGCAATAAAGGCCAGTGTAAGAAATACGTAAGAGTCGGCATGAGCAGCCCTGTCCGGTAACATGGCGAAAATCAATCATTTCCTCTGTAATGGAGGATATATATATACACTGCTCAAAAAAATAAAGGGAACACAAAAAAAACACATCCTAGATCTGAATTAATTAAATATTCTTCTGAAATACTTTGTTCTTTACATAGTTGAATGTGCTGACAACAAAATCACACAAAAAAAAAAAAATGGAAATCAAATTTTTCAACCCATGGAGGTCTGGATTTGGAGTCACACTCAAAATTAAAGTGGAAAAACACACTACAGGCTGATCCAACTTTGATGTAATGTCCTTAAAACAAGTCAAAATGAGGCTCAGTAGTGTGTGTGGCCTCCACGTGCCTGTATGACCTCCCTACAACGCCTGTGCATGCTCCTGATGAGGTGGCGGACGGTCTCCTGAGGGATCTCCTCCCAGACCTGGACTAAAGCATCTGCCAACTCGGAGTCACCACCTTCTGCCCCAGGTATTCCAGCCCAGGATGATTGGACTACAGTCCACAGTTCTTCTCTATTTCTTGGTTTTGCCTCAGAAACTGCATTTTTGATGTCACCCCACAAGTTTTCTATTGGATTAAGATCCGGGGATTGGGCCGGCCGCTCCGTAACGTCAATCTTGTTGGTCTGGAATGCCCTTGTAATGGGTGTTCCAACAAGACAACGACCCCAAACACACCAGTCTTACTTTTATCAGTCCACAGAACGTCTCTTCAGGCCGTCAATGTGCTCTTTGGCAGATTGTAAGCTCTTCAGCACATGTCTGTTTTCCAACAGTGGGACATTGCGGGGGCTTCTTGCAGAAAGCTCGGCTTCACATAGGCGTCTTCTACTTGTAACAGTACTCACAGGTAACTTTACACCTTCTGTGATCTTCCTGGAGCTGATTGTTGGCCTAGTCCTTGCCATTATGGCTATTCTCCTATCCATTCGAATGGTAGTTTTTCGCTTTCTTCCAGGTCTTTAAGGTTTTGGTTGCCATTTTAAAGCATTTGCGATCATTTTAGCTGAGCAGCCTATCATTTTCTGCACTTCCTTTATATGTTTTCCCCTCGCCAATCAACTTTTTAATCAAGGTACGCTGTTCTTCTGAACAATGTCTGGAAAGACCCATTTTCCTCAGAATTTCAGAGAGAAATGCACTATAACCCGCATGTACAACATTTACTGCCTTCCTTCCTTCCTTAAATAAGGACAATAATTGCCACCTGTTTTTCAAAGAATGAATGACCTCACTGCTATTATTTTGAACATGCCCCTTTCAATAAGTGATTGAATTACAGAGAATCAGCAGCATGCATATCATGACTGTTGGGTTTCTTTCACTCTACTACACCTGCTAGTAAAATATTTGCCATGTAGAAATATCCTTTCTACCAAAAACAGTGATTGATCAGGTTAGTGATGTCTGACTGCTATTATTTTGAACACAACTGTATGTATACAGCAGTATGAACACAGAGCATTCAGCCTGTGGAATGGGAATAGAGGACCTCCGAAATTGGCCATCAACATCAATCATAATGGAAATATGTTTCCTGATCATCATGTACTGAGGAGCAAGAAGCCTTGTGGACAATGCAGAGGAAAGAAATTGCAAAATCCTGGTACGTTATTGCACTGAAGGACTTGCGAAAACCACTTCTCCACCACTATAAAAAAAAAAAAAAAAAAACATCATTGCAGCACTTTTCTCTGGGAAAGCTGGGTGACAAGCCATTCAGGGGCTGTAGGGGTGTCTGTATCAATTACCAATTTTTTGAAAACTCGAGAAGAACTATTGAAAAACATTTGTAGTGCGCCTTTCTCGTGGGGGCAACAAGGAGGAAAATCCATGCAAACACGGGGAGAACATACAAAGTAGTCAAGGATGATTTTATTTTTATTACATTTTTCTTATTTAGGCCTCTTTCACACGAGGGTGCCCGGATTAGGTCCGGATAAGGTCCAGATGCATTGCGGCAAACCTGCGCGAGTAGGTACGCAATTGCAGTCAGTTTTGACTGCGATTGCGTTCCGTTTTTATCGCGCGGGTGCAATGCGTTTTGCACGCGCGTGATAAACTGAATGTGGTACCCAGACCCGAACTTCTTAACAGAAGTTTGGGTTCAAGGTAGTGTAGATTGTATTATTTTCCCTTATAACATGGTTATAAAGGGAAAATAATAGCATTATGAATACAGAATGCATAGTACAATAGGGCTGGAGGGGTTAAAAAAAAATAATAATTTAACTCACCTTAATCCACTTGTTCGCGTAGCCGGCATCTCTTCTGTCTTCTTCTTTGAGGAATAGGACCTTTGATGATGTCACTACGCTCATCACATGGTCCGTCACATGATCCATCACCATGGTAATGGATCATGTGACGGACCATGTGATGAGTGTAGTGATGTCATCAAAGGTCCTACTGCTCAAAGAAGAAGACAGAAGAGATGCCGGCTGCGCGAACAAGTGGATTAAGGTGAGTTTAATTATTTTTTTTTTTTTTTTAACCCCTCCAGCCCTATTGTACTATGCATTCTGTATTCAGAATGCTATTATTTTCCCTTTATAACCATGTTATAAGGGAAAATAATAAAGATCGGGTCCCCATCCCGATCGTCTCCTAGCAAACGTGCGTGAAAATCACACCGCATCCGCACTTGCTTGCGGATGCTTGCGATTTTCACGCAGCCCCATTCACTTCTATGGGGCCTGCATTGCGTAAAAAACGCAGAATATATAACATGCTGCGATTTTCACGCAACGCACAAGTGATGCGTGAAAATCGCCGCTCGTGTGCACAGCCCCATAGAAATGAATGGGTCCGGATTCAGTGCGGGTGCAATGCATTCACGTCACGCATTGCACCTGCGCGGAATACTCGCCCGTGTGAAAGAGGCCTTACAGTGCATGGACGCCTTTTTAGAGCATTTTCAATCTAATTGCATGTATTTTGGGTTAAACATTATCGTTTTGTATCTGCATATATAATTGCAGATAGCAAATGCAGAATGGGGTTTACTAAGCCAGTCCTGATGGCTCGGTCTCCAGTCCCCCTCTCTCCTGTCCAATCTTTTGAGCTGATTACGGCAATAACTGTGACAATAACTGTCCTGTCCTTATAGTATAAGCAGTGATCAGCAGGGTGTTCTAGTGGTGATAGATAATCAGTTCTCACCTCTCATATGTTCTGTCCTGTCCTTATAGTATAAGCAGTGATCAGCAGGGTGTTCTAGTGGTGATTGATAATCAGTTCTCACCTCTCATGTGTTCTGTCCTGTCCTTATAGTATAAGCAGTGATCAGCAGGGTGTTCTAGTGGTGATAATCAGTTCTCACCTCCCCTGTGTTCTGTCCTGTCCTTATAGTATAAGCAGTGATCAGCAGGGTGTTCTAGTGGTGATAGATAATCAGTTCTCACCTCCCCTGTGCTCTCTCCTGTTCCCTATACTAGATATCTCCATGCTGCTCCAAGGCCTGAATCTGTGCCAGGGGTCGGACTCCCACCGACCTGATATTGCTGACATATTCTGAGGATAGGTCTTCAGTATTAAACACCTGGATAGCCCCTTTAAAGGAATGCACAGGCCCAGTTACACTACATTCTGCTCCATCGTATTAGTTACTCTTGTGTAAATGATTGTTCTCTTTCCTGGCCCTCAACCCTGTTCATTAATCGGAGGCCAGTCATTCAGAATACGTCAAGGACATATGTTTTGCTGAACAGTTGCCTGGAGTATATCGGGCTTTAATAATTTTTATCCATAAAGAACATCATGTCGAGCTGTTGTCTGGAGGAAATAAATGGGAATTTAATTGTGCATCATAGCCGTGGAAACATGGCCGCTTCTGCAGTAAAACACTCAAACACATTTATAGTCAAGGGTGTCCAAACGGGACCATCTGGCTGCCGAATTACAAGGGGTGGGGGATGTACAGTACCCAGAGAGAAGCAAGGTTAATGAATAGAACAGGTCAAGGTGGGTTCTATTATAACCTGGCCGGAGGACACCGCCTACAGAGGGCGCTATTGGAATGCGCATCTCATTGCTATAATTCCTGTCTGCTGCGGAGGATTTAATAGGAAAGGCTTCAGCCATCGGAGGGGATGGGGGACCTTTGAATCCCACCTGTCAGTTTGGTTCATTTGCAGAAACTTATAGCCATGGGATAGACTTAATTCATGCAAGTACATTTTTGGCTGATTGCTCGTTACTCTGGTGAGTTCGTCTGGCTGATTAAAGCAGGAGAAATTAATAAATGTGGGTAGCCGGCATTCGACATTAAAGCTACTAGAGATTTAGGCCCGTGGAGCAGAACCAAGGGTCGGACTTTAGGGGAATATTGTAGAATAGGATCAACTAAAATACTCTTTTTTTAAAAAATTTTTTTTTTTTATACAGTAAAATGCATCTGATTATTTGATTTAACGCTATGCTGCCTGTAGAAAGCAGAGGCGGCAACTGCTGTTAACCCTTTCGCTTTGCTAAGGTGTCATATAGAAGGCCTGTATGGCAGCCCAAGGAGTGCCCTCCAGTTCTGTAATACTTCTAGGGGAGAATTGCCCGCTTAGGGTATGTTCACACGGCACATTTCTGCATGGGAATCCATTGCAGAAATTTGAGGCCGACCCTCAAATTTTTGCAACGGATTTGCAGTTGTAAAGATTGCAGATCTGCATCTTTAATCCAATTCCTACAGGGCTCATTCGTGTTTTGCACCGGCCGCTGTTTTGTTTCCATGGCAAGAATTGACCCGTACAATCTTTTTTTTTTTTTTTTTTTCCTTTCTTTAATGAGGAAATTCAAATCCACTGCGCAATGAACTGCAGCACAGGTTCCCAAGGGGAGGCCGAATACACGCCATATTCTGCTGTGTGGACCTGACCTAAAAATCTGCAATCTGTATCATATGGATCTATCATGCTGTGGTCGGACCATGAAAAACCCGGTCAGCACATGGACGCTGATCTGTGTTGATTTATTTTTTATTTTTGCAGAATTAAAGGGGTCCCCTCACCTGAGACATTGGTGACATATTGCTAGGGTATGCCATCAATGTCATATAGTGCCACCTCTGGGATCCACACCTCTCTCTAGAGCAGACAACCCCCCCCCCCTCCAAGTGAACAAGAGAGCACTGTGCATGCGCTGCCACCCTCCATTCATTTCTGTGGGAGCGCAGAAAATAGCCGAGCAGAGGCTTGACGGTTTCCGGCAGTTCCATAGAAGTGAGTAGAGTGGTGGCCGCACATGAGCAGTGCGCTCTCCATTTCCGTTGGACTTCTGAAGAGAGCCAAGAGCGCCGGTCAGTGACTAGAGCGTAGGCCGCAGATACCTTGTGTTCTGCCATTCACTTTGGAAGCTCCAGAGGTGGGACCTGCACCTATCTGACATTGGTGGCATATCCTAGCAGTATGCCACCAGTGTCTCAGGTGAGACAACCCCTCTAAGCCACTGATTATCCTCATTCCATTGCAGTGAGTGAAATCCATAGGGAATATCTCTGGCATGTCTGAAACTGGGCATGCTGCGCAGTTGAAAGTTTTTTTTTGTTTTTTTTTTACAGTGTGATTGATTAGGGTTTGTTAAAACCACCTTACACCAGCAAGACCAATTGCCATCTGCTACTAGCTGCCTTAAAGGCGTTGTCCCATTACATCACCTTATCCCCTATCCATATCTTAGGCAGGGTGCTGGCTCTCCTTAAAAAGAGCAGCTGTGTATGGAGATGTCATGCCCTGCTCAGGCTATGTGCGGAGGTCTGACAGGTTAGCAGCACGTGTGTAGCCTTTTGTTTTTGTTTTGGAGTTGAGCTATATCCGCCTCCCTTCAGGTGCACTGGGTGGGGTCGTTGGTTAGAGTTTAAATTACGCCCACTCCCAGTGTCCTGTGCGGGTTATAGCTTCTGTCTGGCTCAGAGGAAGGTAGGAAGGCTTTGCAGTTCCTGCTCAGAAAAAGATAAGTTGGTTTTGTTTTCTTGTGGTTGTCTGTCTAGGCTGTTAGAGAGACGCAGGCTGCCTCTTTCCCCCATTCACCATCTTAGGGATTTTAGGGAATACTCAGCCTAGGCACGGGAACACGTTTATTCGCACCTTCAGGGTCTGAACGTGGGCTTAGAAGTCTAGGGAGAGCTGGTAGGGATTGTCAGGAGGTGACCTTAATCCCCAGCTTCTTGCCTAGACACTTGTTTGTTGATATTCTGTGTATCTTGTATCCTGTCCGCCGTGACAGGAGACTTATTGGCAATGCTCCATGGGAAGGAAATCTGCCTAGTCGTATCTCCCGGGAAAAGAGAACCGTCTCGCTAGTGCCACCTTCTGGAAGAAGCTCCCTATGAGTCATGTCGAACTTTTTAACACGAAGAGGGAAAATGGATATTTGGCTTGTTCAAGAGTCGGACTTTGACTCCTAGAGAGTCACTTCCAGAAGGTGACGCTAGTGAGAGGGTTCTCTTTTCCCAGCAGATAGTACTTCGCGTACCCCCTATCCACACGTTAGGGAATGAGTGTCTGATCAGCCAGGGTCTGACCACTGGGACTCGCGTTCTCCTATCTGAATGGAGCGGCTGCCACGCACCCAATTATTCAACTATATTGGACTACTGGAGGTAGCAGAGTACAAGTGCCGGGCCATATCTGGCATCACCATAGGGTTGCATGGAGTGGCAGTGCACATAGAGGATAGGTTGCCATAATGGGACAACCCCTTTTATCCATTCAGCTTTAGGCCTAATGCACACGGCAAACGGCAGGTCGGCAATCCACGGCCGCCGGCCATGTGCCCCCCCCGCCATGGATGCGGACCCATTCACTTGAATGGGTCCGCAATTCCGGAGATGCGGAACGGAGTCACGGAACACCGGAAGCGCCACGGAGTGCTTCCGTTGTGTTTCTTTCTGTGGTTCCGCACCGCAAAAAAATATGACATGTCAACTTGAATGGGTCCGGCCCGCTGCACGGATGTTGCCTGTGCATTGGGGACCGCAATTGCACGGAACGGCCGCACAACGGAAACATGAGGCCGCCTGCATGAGGCCTTATATTGGTACAAATCCTCTACATTTCACCTGTTTAGTGCCTCTTAGATGTCATCGGTGGAGGATGAGATCTGATCGTGTCCTCTGGATCAGTCCAAACCAAAAACCTGTTGAATCTCTGTTTTGGCAGCATAACCCAGGCGTGTACTGGTGCGGACCGCTCCCAGGCAGCTCATTGGTTCAGAATAAGAAATAACCTTTAATTAGTTTTTACGAGGCAAATCTCCAAATCAGATTCCTCCTGTATAAGAACGTATTCTGCAGCCCTACGTCGTCTTCATCGCCGGCTCCAAACTTTTTTGCAGTAAGTTTGACTTCAGCATCCTAGAGGGGTTAAAGAAGAAGGTGATTTCAATGATGAGAACCGGTCGGGCCGCAGTTAATGATAAATAGCTAAAAATTCCCTTTGTGGTTTGATGTATATCCTGCTGAACCGAGACATCAAAGAGCTGTCAAAGGAAGCTGCCCGGGTGCTGCTAATTTATAAGGACTCTAGAAGGCAATCCATAATCCCCATCACTGCTTCTGCTTTATGATAACCTGAACCTCCACCCGCAGCCCCGGCAAATCCATGGAGAGATCTGCATCAAACTGGCCTGTCACCGGCGCTGCGCTCCTATCTGCTTTGATCACACGGAAGGCTGTATTAAAGGGACATCTTTTTCCATACTGTGGGTTAAGTTGTCTTAGTAGAATTTCAAATGAAGATAAACGGTAACAAGATTAAAAAAGCAAAAAAAAAATACAGACATACATTGTGTTAGAGCGCCGCACGCCATCTGTCTAGGCCGCTTACAGGAGCCATAGGGATTGCAGGGGAATCTCCATTAGACACGTGAAATCATTCCTGCCGCCTCCTGACCTAATAAGAACAATCAAACAGTATTCTGTAACCTACCCCCCCCAATACCACCATCAGCCTGCCAAATTGTAAGAACTGCGATAACTACATACCCTATGAAGCCTGCGATAGTGAGGTGTGGACATATCACATCCACAAGAAGTTAATATTCTTTTAATCATTGTAAAATGTGAGGCTTTTGCTGAAAAATTACAGATATGGGTCCGAGGCACAGGAGAGACGACAGCCTGTGCTGTGTGCAGCAGCTTGCATGTCGCAGGCAGTTTCATCTCTGCTCCGGCTGACAGCCCGCTGCAGAAGGGGGTAGAAATGGAAATGATTAGTCGGCAAATGGCTTAAAGATTCGGCGACAAGAGCAGAATACACAGATATGGGTCCGAGGCACAGGAGAGAAATCGGACTGTGCTGTGTGCAGCAGCTTGCAGGTCGCAGGCAGTTTCATCTCTGCTCCGTCTGACAGCCCGCTGCAGAATGGGGTAGAAATGGTTAGAAATATGTAGAAGAAGATTCAGCGACAACATGGTTGCTATGAAACAGACTAATAATTTACTATTCCGAAATGTACAAGAGACAGCAGTGACAACAGACTTCATGATTACAGGTGAGGATTTACCTGGGAAACGTATTATTTAAAAAAAAAAAATATATATATATATATACGGACGAAAGTAGGACAGCACTCCAGAAATCCAAAAAATAAAATATGCAGCGGCTGTACCACATGGGGGAATAAAGTTTTTATTAAATTTTTGGGATTTCTGGAGTGCTGTCCTACTTTCGTCCGTTTTTATTGTGAGTAAGTTAGGGTACTTTAACACTTGCGGCAGGACGGATCCGACAGGCTGTTCACCATGTCGGATCCGTCCTCCCGCTATTTCGCCGGACCGCCGCTCCGTCCCCCTTGACTATAAGGGGGACGGGGCCGGAGCTCCGGCACAGCACGGCAGTGCACGGCGAGAGCCGCCCGACTAAAAAGTCGGACATGCAGAACTTTTAGTCCGGCGGCCTTTCGCCGTGCACTGCCGTGCTGTGCCGGAGCTCCGTCCCTGTCCCCATTATAGTCAATGGGGACGGAGCGGCGGCACGGCGAAATAACGGAAGGACGGATCCGACAGTGTGAAAGTAGCCTTACTTATTCCCATTGGACGTGCACCCATGCGTTATTTAGTCTGTGCTGCTATATATATATATATATATATATATTACACTAGAGTTTCCCTTTAAACCCAGGTTTTATGTGGGCCTATAGACCCCCTGCTACATAACAAGACCAGCACTGCAATATTTCGGTGACATCACTGCACATTGATCTTATCACAATAGATGGCGCTAAAGGAATCCTTTGGTAAAGGCGAAACGGCAGTGTTTCCCACAATATGTATTCATTAGTCCGCAATCCCTTCTTAAAGGGAACCCGTCGCCCAGAAGTGTTTAGAAGATGTCGAGTAACGCTCGTTCCTTCTTCTCCCCACCGCAGAGTTTGAAGCCTGTCCAGACCGGGTTTGTGCCGAGAGAACATGCACACAGCGGTTCAGAGGCCGGCGACAGAGTTTAGGAAAGAAGAAGAGAGAAGAAAATCAAGTGCTTCCTATTTGTAGATATGATGTAGCCACAGGGCTTATGGCTCGCTGACGTGGGTCATGGTCCACGCTAATGGGATTATATGTGAACCGTTTATTAAAGTGCTGCCTGTATGTGTCCCTGTATGTGCTGTGATTTGTATGTGTCTGGATTAGAAAAGCATGGCTGCTTTCTTACAGAAACAGCTCC
Source organism: Bufo bufo (assembly GCF_905171765.1). Classification (NCBI taxonomy): domain Eukaryota; kingdom Metazoa; phylum Chordata; class Amphibia; order Anura; family Bufonidae; genus Bufo; species Bufo bufo. The sequence continues at coordinate 141,259,154 of NC_053398.1, read as the reverse complement.
ACACCTGCCCGTGGCTTGTGTCTGGTATTGCAGGTACTGAGTTGCAGTACCACGGACAACCTGTGGTCAGGTGTGATGCTGTTTTTGGAACCATGCACAAATGTTTTTTCCAGGCAACCTTACAAGGGGCAGGTCTGTCATCGCGTCTAACCTCAGGCTTCTCCTGCAGCGGCCTCTACAGGTGAAAGGTACTATTGCATGCTGTCCATTCAAACGAATAGCTGTGTCATGTGGAGAGAAGAGGTGCTGTAGTTGGCTGCAGCAGTGACATCCCCCCTGGGTTGATGCTGGATCAGGAGTAGAAAACTGTTGGGGATCCGTGATGGGAGCATGGCTTTTTTTATTTTTTTTACAGCATTTTGTGGAAAATTTCATTAAACTACAGCAACTGTGTCCCTAAAAAAAACCATGGTAGATGGGGCATGCTGTATAACACTGCAGATATGTGACATAAGGTAGAGAATACGGGGGCTCCGTGCGACTGAGTGACCCCGAAATGGCTGATAACGGGGAACACTAGACGCTTTTAACTGTACATTCAATACAAGAGAGACTTTGCCCCCGTCGTCCCTGCGCCCTTTGCTCTCAATTCGTCCTCCCTACGAATCTCCCCGTCTCATGGAAAGTCTTGTGTTTCCTTACAAGCAGAGATCTTATCAGTCTATGAAGACGGTTCAGCAATTTAGAAATGAAAACCAATGAAAACCATTTTGTTTTTGATCAGTCACCTCTGTACATTGTGGTTTAGCTGTATCCGATCAGCAGGCACGGGATGTTTGCTGTTTTGGATTAAATGTGGTTTTTTGGCTAATGTGGTAATTAGTAGTAAGGGCCAGATGTTCCATTGTGGCAAATGGGAATTCGAAAAACCTGCCCAATTTTTTCATAGAGCATAATGTGTTTCCCACTAGGACAGTCCCTTCTATGTTGGACCAACCTATAAGAAAAACTCTAAGGCCTCTTTCACACGGGCGTTGCGGGAAAAGGTGCAGGTGCGTTGCGGGAACATGCACGGTTTTTCCTCGCGAGTGCAAAACATTGTAATGCGTTTTGCACTCGCGTGAGAAAAATCGGCAAACCCGAAGTTCGGGTTTGGGTTAGGTGTTGGGTAGATTGTATTATTTTCCCTTATAACATGGTTATAAGGGAAGATAATAGCATTCTGAATACAGAATACATAGTACAATAGGGCTGGAGGGGTTAAAAATAAATAAAAAATAATTAAACTTACCTTAATCTACTTGCCCGCACAGCCCGGCATCTCTTCTGTTTTCTTTTTTGCTGTGTGCAGGAAAAGGACCTGTGGTGACGTCACTCCGGTCATCACATGGTCCATCACATGATCCATCACCATGGTAAAAGATCATGTGATGACCGGAGTGACGTCACCACAGGTCCTATTTTGCTGTGTGCAGGAAAAGGAGACAGACGAGATGCCGGCTGCGCGAGCAAGTGGATTAAGGTGAGTTTAATATTTTTTATTTTTTTATTTTTTTTTATTTTTAACCCCTCCGGCCCTATTGTACTATGCATTCTGTATTCAGAATGCTATTATTTTCCCTTATAACCATGTTATAAGGGGAAATAATAATGATCAGGTCTCCATCCCGATCGTCTCCTAGCAACCGTGCGTGAAAATCGCACCGCATCCGCATTTGCGCGCGGATGCTTGCGATTTTCACGCAACCCCATTCATTTCTATGGGGCCTGCGTTACGTGAAAAACGCACAAAGAGGAGCATGCTGCGATTTTCACGCAACGCGCAAGTGATAGCGTGAAAATCACCGCTCATGTGAACAGCCCCATAGAAATTAATGGTCAGGATTCAGTGCGGGTGCAATGCGTTCAACTCGCGCATCGCATCCGCGCGGAATACTCGCCCGTGTGAAAGGGGCCTTATAAGGTGTAAAAAATACACTGGGGTCTAGTATGATATACTGAAACCAACAAGAGAAAAGAGACCATTAACCCCATCGAAGAATGAGGGAACACTCCTATAAAAATATATGTCGTTTATTAGGGCGAAAAATAATAAATATACAATAACACGAAGGCACGAGGTGCAGCTCCGGTCAGACACCTCTGTGTTTCCGCATATCATGGGTAACTTATGTTTTGCTTTATACATGTCTAGCGTGTTCCCTTAGTGTCATTGCTTACACAGACCTCTCTTGCTTCTCCCGTACTTTAGTTATTATGTGATCTGGCTGCCTGTATTATACGGGATGGCCACAATCGTTACCAGTGGTGGGCAAGTCTGTTACGTGTGACCTTTATTGATCCTTTACATGTGCTTATATGTCACTCTGGGCGAATTTACAGTTTCCCCATTAATATTCGGTTTTACCCCCAGTGTTTTATGACATCTTTTCCTTGTTAGTCTGGTATATACACATGGCGTCCCATCCCCCTTTACCTCGTGCCTTCGTGTTATTGTATATTTATTATTTTTCGCCCTAATAAACGACATATATTTTATAGGAGTGTTCTCTCATTCTTCGATGGGGTTATTGGTCTCTTGTTGGTTTCAGTCCCTTCTATAATATTAAAGGGGTTCTCCATAGTTGGGCTAGTCCATCAATATCCAATCTGCAGTGTTCTCTCACCCTGCACCCCCTCCAGTCTGGGAGTAGCTCCGGTGCTACACTGCACAATGGCCGGAGCTGTGTAGTTCCATTGCTAGAGCTAATGGGTTATTAAATCCTGGAGAACCCCTTTAAATCCACCTGTCTTATATTGTGCAGTTGTGCTGTCAGAACAGCTCCAACCCATCAAGACATGGACTCCACTCGACCTGTGAAGGTGGCCTGTGGGATCTGACTCCAAGACGTCATCAGCGGATAAGTTGTGTGGCTTCCATGGAGCGGTCTTGTTTTTCCAGCACAGATGAGAGTCTGGTTAAGCTCTGGAGGATTTAGAAGCAAGCCATATCCTGGAACATTTGGTCGGGGGCATTATCCTGCCTTTAGGGATACCGCTGCCATGAAGAGGAGTACAATATTTAAGAAGGTGTAGGGCTGCAGTAAACGATTATTTCAGTAATCGAGTATTCTATCGATTTATTTTTTACGATTAATTGAGTAATCTAATAAGAAAAAATGAATTAATAAACAGTTTTCCTTTTTTAAAAACTCATCAGACCCCCTGCCATCAGTCCCTAACACCCTTAGTTCCCCACTGTGCGATCAGCCCAAGTGCATCAGCTCCCCCACCCGTGCCAACAGCTCCACTCCCCCAGTGCTATCAGCCCCTCCATGCCATCCATTGCCATCAGCCCCTCCATGTCCCCCAGTGCCATCAGATCAGCCCCTCCATGTCCCCCAGTGCCATCAGATCAGCCCCTCCGTGTCCCCCAGTGCCATCAGATAAGCCCCTCCATGTCCCCCAGTGCCATCAGATCAGCCCCTCCGTGTCCCCCAGTGCCATCAGATCAGCCCCTCCGTGTCCCCCAGTGCCATCAGATCAGCCCATCCATGTCCCCCAGTGCCATCAGATCAGCCCCTCCATGTCCCTACTCCCCCAGTGCCCTCAGATCAACCCCTCCATGTCCCCCAGTGCCATCAGATCAGCCCCTCCATGTCCCCCAGTGCCATCAGATCAGCCCCTCCATGTCCCCCAGTGCCATCAGATCAGCCCATCCATGTCCCCCAGTGCCATCAGATCAGCCCCTCCATGTCCCTACTCCCCCAGTGCCCTCAGATCAACCCCTCCATGTCCCCCAGTGCCATCAGATCAGCCCCTCCATGTTCCCCAGTGCCATCAGATCAGCTCCTCCATGTCCCTACTCCCCCAGTGCCCTCTGATCAGCCCCTCCATGTTCCCCAGTGCCATCAGATCAGCCCCTCCATGTCCCTACTCCCCCAGTGCCATCAGATCAGCCCCTCCATGTCCCCCAGTGCCATCAGATCAGCCCCTCCATGTCCCCCAGTGCCATCAGATATGTCCCCCAGTGCCATCAGATCAGCCCCTCCATGTCCCCCACTCCTATCTGCCCATCTATTGCCAGCTGTCCCCCTTCAGTGCCATGTCCCCAGCGCCAGTGAAATAAAATACTTACCTTTCCTGTAGGGGCGCTGCTCCACAGCTCCTTCATCCTCTTCTCCGCGTGCACTGGATCCTGACGTCACACAGCGTCGGGTCATAGTGTGCGCTTACGTGCACAATGACCCGACGATGTGTCAGGATCCAGTGCAGCGCGGTACGGACCAGCGGGTGACCACGGAGCTGTAAGTAATTGCAAGCGCTTCACTCATTTCAATCGAGTAATCGTTTCAGCCCTAAGTAGGTGGTATATGTCACATCCACATGACGCTGGGACCCAAGGTTTTTCAGGAGAACATTGCCCAGAGCATCATACTGCCTGGCTTCTACCCATAGTGCTGCTACCTCTTTACTAGGTACAGTAAGTGCCGCACGCACACCTGGCCACCCACTTGATGTAAAACGTGATTCATCAGACCAGTTCACCTCTTCCATTGCTCCATGGTCCAGTTCTGACGTAGACCCTTTCGCCAGTGGGCATGGGTCATCATGGACACTCGGACCGCTCTGCGGCTATGCAGCCCCATACACAATATACTGTGTCTACTGGTATTAACCTGTCTGAACACTGCCTTACCGATGACCAAAAAAATGTCTTGTCTTTGGGACTGAACTTTGTGCCTACAATAGATTTTGATTTATTTACTACTATTTTTGATATTAACAAGTTTGTTAGAAATTTAAGCCTTAGGAGAAATTTTCACAATTCAATTGATAGATTGGGGGATTCGGAGACAGTTACAGAACCGGCTGTGAATAATTATACCAACCGTTCATTTCAGGAGCAGCTGTCTCTGGTCTGTCTTGCAAATCTCCAGACAGAAAATGTAGCCTCTCCAGAAGCAGTAGGGGGACAAGTTTATAAAACCACAAACCCATATTACTACCCAGTTAAATCTCGCACCCAAAGCATGGATACTTTCCAGGAGGTTATTGAAAAAGAACTTACCTCAATTGTGCCCTATTGTTTCGGGCATTGGCTCTCTGATGGAAAGGATGGGAGATTGGCTGGCCTGTTGCAACCACTTGTTAAAAGGGTACCGGGTTATATTCGAGACACTACTGATGGCACAGAGAGTATATATGGTTGACTCTTGATGTTGTTTCGCTCTACCCTTCTATTCCTCATAATGTAGCCATTCTTACATTGGAGTATCCCCTCCATAGGTATAGCAAACATTCAGTGGAGTTTATTGACTATATCTTGGAGGTGACATCCTTACTTATGACACACAATTTTTCCTTTGACAATAATTTTTTTGTTCAAACAAGGGGTGTGTCTATGGGTGCAAAATTCTCCCATTCATTAGCTAATTTACTATGGCATATTGGGAGGAGCGATAAATTTTTTCTGAAAATAACCCCTGGTCTGGTATGGCAGATACATCGATGATCTGCTTCTAATATGAGGCGGCGTATCAGCCTTTATTTGACTAAGCGAATAATAACCCGTACATTTTGAGGTGTACTCATTTAGTTGATTCATACACTATAAATATTTGGGATTTAAAATTGACCGGTTATCAGAATCAGACCATCTGTACAAAAACGTTCCGTAAAAAAGTGTCAGGGAATACAATATTAAAAGCCAATAGTCATGGGAGTGTGGCCAGGAGCCAAGATGAGCGGACGCTAGTTGGAGGAGCTCCGTGGCTGGAACCGCAATACTGGGATAAATCCTGGCCTCTCCGAACACCTTCTGAGGACTAAAGACCGCTGACAGAGCCCTGCTGGGTACGGGAGCCAGGGCGGTGCAGGAGTAAGCTCGGCGGCAGTGTACGGAGGTGCCGAGTTGGGAGCTCGAGAAGCCATGTTCGGAGCCTGAGGAGTGTGCCGTGTGACACGCCAGACCGGGAGGCCTCAGCAAGCCCAGACACAACGGGCTTGCTGATACAGTAAGTGAGGAAGGAAAAGAGCGCGAGGCAGTCAGAGATACCTGCTGAAGTTTAGAGGAACCTGGCCATATCATCAGCCCCTTCCCTGGTCTTCCCGCCAGTCGGCCAGCTTCCCTGCCCTCCACTACCCAGTAAAGAAGGAGGGGGATTGCGTCTGCCTATGATATGTACTCATCGAGCCCTTGGCTTCCCAACCATATACTGAGCCTGGACATTGTAATTGCTCTATATATCACTGTAATCAGCAACCCAGGGAACAATAATCCCTCAGCAAATAATAACAGGGACCTATACAGGAATATACTGAGCCCCAAGAGGTACAGAGCCTGATATTGTTACAACAGATCAAGGAAGGATTGCGGTCGCCATTACCGCAACAGAACGTCCATACCAGGGCAAGTATGGCATAAGATACACCAACGCTTACAACATCCCCTGGGAAAGACCAGGAAGAACTCACACTAAAACAAGTATCAGCCCAAGTCCTGGACGCCATAACGGCATGTAAGACATCCGTAACGGGGAAACTCGATGAAGTTAAAATTGATCTGGGGCTACTACGTCAAGACCTACAAAACCTGCGAGAAAGAGTTCAATAACATGGAGGAACGCATATCCCGTGTAGATGATGCTACCGCCACTGTTCCACAATCCATTTCTGATCTAAACACCAAAGCAGAGCTCTGGAAACAAAAAGCGGACGACCTAGAAAACAGGCTCTGCAGAAACAACATCAGAATCATCGGTTTACCGGAGAGAGCAGAAGGCCGTGCACCTGATGACTTCATAGAAAAATGGATAAAAGAGCTCTTCCCTGATGCCGAGTTCTCATCAGCCTACGCCGTGGAGCAAGCACACAGAGTACAAGCAAAACTGCCACCTCCAGGGGCCCCACCTCGCCCCATGCTGGCTAGATTTCTCAACTGCAAGGATAGGGACAGGATCCTAGCACTGGCCAGAAGAAGACAGAAAATTTAATTTGATGGCGCCAGGGTTTCCATATTTCCGGACTTTTCCATGGAATTGCAAAAATAGCGTGCCACGTTCATGGAGGTTAAAAGATGACTGAGGGAAGCAAGCATCCGATATTCCATGGGCTATCCTGCAAGACTTAGAGTGGCGGACAGAGACAGGGCAGTCCTCTTTTCCTCCCCTGGAGAAGCGTTGGAGCGGTTGGCCCTTCGAAGTAGATCCCCAAGACACTGAGTCTCTCGTTATTTCCAGGGTCTGGCCGCCAACTGAGGACAACAACTGGGTTCGCTTTATTTGCCTCAATTCTGATGATCAAATAGCGTTGTATGATTGCACTCTGTATTTGTCTAGCTAAGGTTATAGGGTCTTAATATCTACTAGTAGAATGGTTTTAACATTGTTGTGGCTACAGCCTGCATGCTTCTGCCAATAGTCATCACAGGCGGAGGCATCCCGGATTTACTGGCCAATAGTTTGGGGTAGATACCAACCCAAAATCTAATTGTTTGCATAGAAAGCAAAAGTTTTTCTTTTTCTGTTTGAACTGAAAACAATAATGTTCTATTGGTTAAAAGCAGTTATCTATATAGTAATGGTACACACCAATACACCCACTGCGCTGCGCCCCACCTATGACAACACATGTCTGCCTTGGAATCCATGGCTGAGCTAAAAGTAGTGTCATGCAACGTCAGGGGCCTAGGAACCCCGAAAAGAGATCTGTGGTGTTTGCCTTTTATCAGAAATTCTAGCCCACAAATTCTATGTCTTCAAGGGAGACATCTCACCAATACCACCTCTAAGAGCCTACAGAAATGGGCTGCACATTCCTATCACGCTTCCTCTTCACGAGGGGTTTCCTTACTAATTCATAAGCAATTACGCTGGTAGGTAAAAGAACTAGCTGTTGATTCGGAAGGCAGATATGTCTTTGTTCACTCTCTCATTGACAATGTACAATATACCTTATTATGTATATACAATCCTCCCCCCGGTTCTATGCAAGTATTATACCAGGCAACCACATTTGCTGCCACCCACCCACAGTCTAGATTACTTTGCATGGGAGATCTCAATATGACGGTAGAGCCCTCGTTGGACAGATTCCAGCGGGGACAGGGAACCCGTCCAGATTAAACAGGTTTCTAACTGACTTTGGGTGGTTTGACCTGTGGAGAGCTAAACACCCCAGAGACAGGGCATACTCCTGCTATAACAATAGTTACAATTCCTTAACCCGAATAGATCATATGTTAGGTAACGGGCTGACTATGTTAAGCCTTCGGTCTATACGGTATTTATCTAGAGGTATATCAGATCACACGCCAACGCTGGGAATACGAACACGAGGCACTACCTCGGTAATGTACAGAATGAGCATACACCCGTTCTGGTTGAACTTACTGGGTTCAGCAGATGGGACATCATTCCAGATACAAGAATTCTTAGAATTCCACGCAGAAGAGACCAATTTAGCGATGACATGGGACACTAAAAGCATTTCTTCGCGGGTCCCTGCACTCTAGCATATCTCACATTAATAAAGACACCAAACGACTAGAAACAGAACTGGAGTCACAGTGCAACACATCGGAACAATATATTCAGCACCCGACTGAATTTAATAGAAATACTTGGCTTCAAGCAGGCAGGAAATATCTGACAATCCTAAAAGACAAAGCAGATAGGAAATTATTTTTTTCTAAAACATGCAGCATTTGAATTAGGGAATCAATCAGCTAAACTTCTGGCCCAACTGATCCGTCACAACTCACCATCTACAACGATACTATCAGTAAGGGACACTGCAGGTCAGACGATTAACACGCAACAAACGATCCTTCAAACTTTTACACAAATCTACCGAGAGCTATATAAAACCAGCATAACAACTTCAGAAATAGAGATAAGTGCCTATCTGGAAAGCATACCCCTCCCCGAGCTCACAGCAGAACAAAGTATGCAATTAGACCAACCGATTAGCCTAGAAGAAATTACGCAAACCATATCAGATCTCAATAATGGGAAGTCACCTGATGGGCTTCCTAAGGAAGTCTATGCCAAACACACGAAGGAACTAGCTCCGCAACTACTGGCCACCCTTCATGCAGCTCTGGAAACAGGAGGATTGCCGGAGTCATTCATGGAAGCAACCATTATTTTATTACTTAATCCAGATAAAGACCCCCTAGAATGCAGTTCATATAGACCCATTGCATTGCTGAATGTAGATAGGGTACTGGCCACACAACTAAACCGGGTAATCCTGTCACTGGTGCACCAGGACCAGACTGGATTCATGCCGGGAAAGTCTACCACAAAAAAATATTAGAAGAGTTCAAGTGGTCACACAATTAGGATATGCATTGAACGCTGAATGGGCATTGGATGCAGCCAAGGCCTCTGGACCTTCTTGTATCAGTGCCTAAAGGGATACGGTTTTGGTCCACAGTTTCTCAAATGGATCACTATATAACAACCCAGTGAGCAGATTATTAATAAATGGGGAGCTCTCAGAAAAATTTCAGCTTCACAGGGGCACTAAAGTAGAAGAGGGTATGGCATTACCAGACTACCATACTTATTATTTAGCGGGCCAGCTGAGATTTATTAACACATGGTACTCCTCTGAAGAACTGCCCGTCTCAGAATATTTTTTAAAACAATACCTAAATTGCCATACACTTTGGTCAGTCCTTGAAATGCCTCCTAAATTTCAGAGATCGCTGTTGCCTCTCCACAGATTGGCGCAACTAACCTGGGAGGGGGCCAAAACACAAACCCAAATTCACGGGGGTCACGTCTGACATACCTTTGTGGGCCAATCAATCATTACCACAAATGCAAGTAGTTATGGGGGCAGACAGATGGCAGGGGTCAACAAATTTGAACAGGAAGTGTTGATGACATTTGAAGCACTAGCTCAGAAATACAATATTCCCCGAACCCATTTATTTTTATATTTGCAGCTCAGATCAGCTATACAGAGTAGTTTCCCGTCCATCAATATCACAATATCTGAATTCCCACTTATAGGAACCCTTAAGACCTAGAGGACTGGTGTCAGTAATTTACTCGCACCTGGTACAGGCAGACGTTACAGCTAATCCCCTCAAGATAATAGACAAATGGAAAAAAGTAATACCCACACTGACTGAGGAATCAATTTTAGATTTATTGGAAGCGCATTTACATGTATCGCCAGCAGTCAATAATAAAATGGTCCAGTTAAACATTCTTCATCAGTCATATCTCACACCAACTAGGTTGTACAGAATGGGCAGAGCACCATCTACTGCATGTCCAAGGTGTGGGGAAATGGAGGTGGACTTTTGGCATTTGGAGGTGTGGCCCGATTGCTGCCTTCTGGGAAGAGGCGACTTCATTTCTCGCAGACTTATTGCCGGTTCGGGTGGAGTGTAGACCTGAGATTTGCCTACTGGGGATATTGAATGAGGATAACTAGGATCATTACATGTCTATATTTTTAAAGGAGTCCTTATTCATGGCACGTAAATGCATTGCCTTGAGATGGTACGATCCCAATACGCCAAATCTGTCTATCTGGAAACAACAAATAAACCAAATTCTTCCATACATAGTGCTAGTGTTTAAACACTGCAATAAACCACAAAAATTTGACAGGGTCTGGGGTTTGTGGTGTGACTCCCCCCAACACACAATACACATCCTCGAGACTACGGCAGGCTATTTCACTGGCTCGGAGTTCCATGGCACTCGAGACTACGGCAGGCTATTTCACTGGCTCGGAGACTACGGCAGGCTATTTCACTGGCTCGAGACTACGGCAGGCTATTTCACTGGCTCGGAGTTCCATGGCACTCGAGACTACGGCAGGCTATTTCACTGGCTCGGAGTTCCATGGCACTCGAGACTACGGCAGGCTATTTCACTTGCTCGGAGTTCCATGGCACTCGAGACTACGGCAGGCTATTTCACTGGCTCGGAGTCCCATGGCATTCGAGACTACGGCAGGCTATTTCACTGGCTCGGAGTTCCATGGCACTCGAGACTACGGCAGGCTATTTCCCTGGCTCGGAGTTCCATGGCACTCGAGACTACGGCAGGCTATTTCACTGGCTCGGAGTTCCATGGCACTCGAGACTACGGCAGGGTATTTCACTGGCTCGGAGTTCCATGGCACTCGAGACTACGGCAGGCTATTTCACTGGCTCGGAGTTCCATGGCACTCGAGACTACGGCAGGCTATTTCACTGGCTCGGAGTTCCATGGCACAATCGATTTAATGGGAATACTGGGAAGATGTCGAAATGGTGCCGCCACTTGAAGGAACAAGGAGACAGCAACAGCGCAATGGATAATTGAAAACACTGAAACAATTGTGAATGTTGAAAATACCAGTAATTTATGAGATACGGTATACTTGTTTGTACTTGAACGTGTATTAGGAATGAATATGTCAATGTACTGTAACTTTGTTTTATTTCCTGTTAATAAAAAAAGCCAATAGTCATCACCCTGTTCACACTTTGAAAGCCATTCCAGCAGGAGAATTTATCCGGGCCTGTAGAAATTGCAGTACAAATGTCGCATTTATAAGAGAATGTCAGTTAATTCGGACGCACTTGTTCCAAAGGGGTTATCCAGATTGGATGTTATCTAGACCTTCGAATATGGCGGCAAACAAATCTAGAACTGAATTACTGTTCAAATCTAAAAGGACTAATATAATTAAAAATGACACAACAGATTCAGAATAACCTACACTTGTCCTTACATACAGCCGCCAGTTCACACAAATCCAACAAGCCAACAGGAAATGTCTTCCTATTTTGTATGAGGACACTATTCTATATGACACCTTAAAAAGTGGATGTAGAACACCGCGCAACAATGATTTTGCTACTGAGAGAAAAACATGTGATACATGCAAAGCCTATTCACTTATAATATTAATGCATTATATTGGAAATATTCCAATAGACCTGTTCGGACGCACTCAGGCTGATGTCAGCAGTAAGTATATAAGGCAAGCTGGACAGATTTTGATAAAGTGATCTGTTATAGTGCTATCAGTTTTGAAACTTAAGATGGATAAAGGCAAATGTGTTAACGATCCAGACAATTTCTGCTACATATGTAACAAATACACTACTTATGATCAGCGCAGGAATCTGACAAATCTGTCTTGCCGCTTGGGATGCATTTGTGCTTGTAGTGCAGAACTTCCTTGGGAACAGACGAGCTGCAAACTCTGCTGAAATAGTAGACAACCTGCTTACAGCGTATGAACAACTTGGCTGCCGAATGTCAGTGAAAGTGCATTTCTTACATTCCCATCTTGACTTTTTCCCACCCAATTTGGGACACGTAAGTGACGAACATGGAGAGCGGTTCCATAAAGATATTTCTACAATGGAGAACAGGTATCAAGGCCGCTGGAATCCCAACACGATGGCGGACTACTGCTGGGAAAATATGACTGTTCACAAACACACAAGCAGATGCCTGAAGCACTTTTAACAGTACTGGGCCTCGCTCAAGTAAGACTTTTAAACTGAAAAACAAGACTTTTTAAAATCTTGTTATTCCGTTACATTTTCATACACTGTTTACTACAGAAACTTTGATGTAGATCAGGGAATTGTTGGACTAAAACTCGTTCTGTTCAAAATTATTCAATGCTTTCCAAGTGCGTAATTCATTTAGGCATACTTATGCATAGCAAAATTTTGTGACGTGTTACAACAATTCTGTCTTCGGATTTGTAATCCGCACACTCGATTTAGTATAGGACAAATGTTTTTTGACCAGTAGCAGACGAAAAGTTTTTTTGTTGTTGTTGCGTGGTGGAATAGTATCAAGGCGACCAGTACATTGGCTACTGTTCTCTCCCCTTCGCTTTTCACATGTACTGCAAATTATTGGGTACCTGGATAAAATATCTAGGTTTTACCAAAGGTGGAGGACACCCATGCAAAACGTGCAGATATGCTACACCAACAAGAAATGTTCACAGTTCTACACATAAGGAAACATTCCCGATAAAAAAAACTATATTAATTGCCGTACAATGGGCATTATTTATGTCATTGAATGTACAATGTGTGATCTGATGTATATAGGGAGTTCCAGCAGGAAATCTAAAACAAGACTGCTGGAACATGTTAATTACATTATTAACCCCTCAGCGACGGGTACATCAAATGCAGCCAATCATTTCATAACAGTACATAACCGCCCCTATGCGATTGAAAAAGTAGTTGTTCCCTTGAGAGGTGGTGATATGAAGAAGAAGGTTTTGCAGCGAGAGGCATATTGGATATTCAAACTGAATACCAGATATCATCCTCAGGGTCTCAATCTGAGGAAAGAACTGATGTATTGTTATTAATACTGTTGTAATCCAACATGCATAAGCGAATAATAGCCATTATTTTGTTTCACCGATAGCTACATGAAGATGTCCTAGTAATTTAGATGTCTTCGTCTTTATTTTTATACCTAATTTTCATGTTTGACTTTGTATCCCATTCACACTATGCAGTTTTTCAGGGCAAACATATTTGAAGCTAGAGTCCTGATCCGGAATAAGTGCGTTAATTGTGCGGTGGTGTCCACATGCTGTAATTTGTTACCAACAATAAAGACGAAGCAACGAAACGATTTACAAGTGCTAGAACTTTCTTTACATTGTTTGTGTCTACTGACACCTTTCTATTATAGCCAGCAGGAACTTTTTCAGCAGTTGGGCTAGCCTTCACCCCCCCACACACACGTGAGCAAGCCTCGGATGCTCTGTTGCCGGTTCTCTGGCTGTCGTTCCTTGACCCCCTTATGGTAGGTACTAAACACTTAAGGTACTAAAAACACCAACAAGACCTGCCATTTTGGAGATGCTCAGTCCCAGCCGTTTGCAAAAAATTAGGCCAGAACCTCAAATGGACAACTGGTGGGCGCAATGGAAGCATAAAAAAATTTAGGACCAGGACCTGTACAATTATTTTTACAACTTGTATCACATGATCTGTAACAGAATGGGTATCTCTTCGTTAGCTCCCATCTGCATCAGTCTGGATCCTCACCGTCCTTCACCTATAATCATTCATTAGTACGTTGCTTCACATTGGCTTAAAAAAATTAATATGACAGCTATACAACAACATATACAAAAGTAATGTAAAGAGACGCGCCTTTCGGCAGATGCACCAGACAAAAATTCCCAATGAATCTGCATGAAGGAAGCGTTTCTGACTTTAATTATGGAAAATATGCATCTGCGCTGAAAGCTGTTAATATCCAAAGAAAGTAAAACTGTCGTCTAGGTGTAATTAACTACTTCTCCGCACCCCACACAACCAGATGGCTGCTCGTTACTTTTTTTAAATTATTATTTTGTTGTCGACACTTCTTTTTTGGGTCTGTATTAGGAATCTGTAGGTATAGAGACAGCAGAGCAGATTGGCATTTCAAAGTTTGTAAAGGAAATACGAGGTCGTAAATCATACCGCCGGCGCTATAAAGGAAGAAATTTGGCGATTTACGCTTAACCTCCATATGCGCAGCCGCCATCCTTATTGAAACTTGTCAGCGCACAAACGAAGAGGAGGAGAAGGAGGTGATTAATTGCGTGGATGGAGATTTATTTTGTTTTTAGCAACTTATAGGGAGTTTTAAAGGGATCCTAAAAGCAAAATGTGGTTTGTTGCACTCATTAAAAGGGTTATGCAAGAATGGGGGAGGTTTTTTGGCAAACCTCCCCCACACTGCTGGACCTGAAAAGGAAAGAAGACATACCTGCTTCCCAGCTCCCTGCTCTTTCTCCTCCAAGCTTGTGATGCTCCACTTGGGTCCTTCAATGTCAACATCCTTTACAGGTCCGGCCAAGTGGGGGAGGGGGGAAGGTTGACAAAAAAAAAACTATTCTTTCACAACCCCTTTAAGGTGGAGGTGGGGCTTTAGGACCTGACGTCACAATATATTGTCAAGGACTTACCTGATTCCCCGTCTGCTCCAGTTGGCGTCTACCCTCTATGATGGTGTGCAGCTTTCCCTTTACCTGCATTGTCTCAGTATGCCCATAGGCAGTCCTAATATGGCTAGCCTCCTTGGGGTTTTAAAGGCACCCTCCCCTGTGCCTGAGAAGTAGGTTCTAGTTGCTAGTTTCCTGCGATGGTGTGGCATTCATCTGTTTGTTTTCCTGTCTACTGACCCCTGCCTGTTAACTGGATTTGACACTTTTCCTGCCTGACCTTTGCCTGATCCTCTTATTTACCCTGTGGTGCCCACCCTGACCTCTGAACTGTTTACTGGATTCCACAAACGCTGCCTGCCCTGACCTCAGTTTGTTCCCTGACTACAGTTTTGCCTGATCCCTCGGTGATCTGCACCAGCATCTCGTGACCCTATGGGTCAGCAGCCACTGAACAGAGACTACTCCAAGAGGTAGCCACCTGGTGGCTTCGCTGCAGATGAGTCCAGATCCCAGTATAGGGGTTAAAGGTTATATAACGCCCTTTGGAGTAGCCCCAAGCCATTTCTGTTCAGTGGCACAGCGTATACATATCCGCTTAAGCAACATACATGGCCTCAATAGCATATCGGGCATCTAAACTAATGGCAATGATTGCTCAGGAACGAGTGGTGTCTACAAACAAAAACATAGAATCTGTGGAGTAAAGAACTGCAGTTGTTGAAGGTTGTATCACTAGAATATGCCATCACCTCCTGATATTTGGATGTATAAATATTGGGATCCCACCGATCCTCAGCATGAAGGGGCTGTCGCGTTAGTTGAGCTTCACCATCCACCTGCTGCGCAGGGTGACAACTTCACAGTCTTGGGATTGGGGGGTCTCAGTGGTCAGACCCTCATAGATCATGAAGTAGTGGCATATGCTAGCGATATGATATCACTTTTTGCAACGTGATTACCCCTTTGAGAGCCTTTTTGGCCACATTATGATGTTGTGAAAGAGTAGCCTATCCTGCTACCACTGCGAAAGCCGGCGATTGCCCACTGTCCTTTTACAACCTGATATTATGCCAAAGTAAATGGAAGGAACAGCAGACGCTGGTGGAACGAGACAGTGAGTCTGTTTTTTTTTTGTTTTTGTTTTTTTTGGACCAGTTATGTCCCTTTAATTAATCTTTGCAATAAGGAGGCAGAGGAGAGGTTATCTGGCTGGGGGGAAAAACACTAAAAAGGGGCAGAATGTTTGTATCCCATTTCCCTTCAAGTAGAGTTGAGGAACTCGCTCCGAAATGAGTTATTTTTCCATCAACACTATGTTGTGTTTTCGGCACACTCGGCCTCCATAGCATCCCCTGTTTCCATGCTTGGAATGTGATCTTTACACAGTGGAAATCTCCCAGCGCGCTGAACCAAGCCAGAATTTCATGGTGTATTTATCTTTTTACAGTTCACTAAAATTAAAGGATAGCGCCCCGCTGAGAGGGACAGTTTTGATCACGTCGGAGAGGAAAGGGGCAGGAAAGCGGAGTGACACGCTGGCCAGGAGCGCGGGTTCCAAGGTTGAAGACAAACAGTTATTGCTGGAAATAGCAGTGTTATTTTCAAGGAACGCACGCTTATCTCAGCCCGAAAATGTGTCCTGTTTATCAGCCAAGCATTTGAAATATCATTTCACACACGGACACGTTACCATGCACCGAAGGAGAGTCATTTACTACGCGTTTAAATTTACACTTGGGGGTTTTAAGAGGTCATGATTTTATTTTTATTTTATATATATATATATATATGTAAATAGAGTAAATTAAATATAAAAACCTGCATAGATTTATTTAGTTTTTTGTTTCAGAACTCTGGTGGAACCCTGTTCTCAAGATATTGGGCGTTTATGGCGTATGCTATGGATCAGCCATAAACGTTCATATGGGATAACCCCTGGTAATCTGGCAACATCGATTACAAAGGGGTATTGTTTTTTAAGCAATATCCATATAAAACTATTTTTAAAGAGTTTTTGGCAGTTTTTTTATTTTCATTTAATTAGTACTATGCAATTGAAAATTAAATACTAAATTGTGTCCTTTTGTAGCAGTCAACAGATAGGGGGGGGGGATGTTATTTGCATGGCAATCCTCATAATAGTAGGTGTAGAATTGGTATGCCTACAGATCAGTTGTTCTCTTAGTAGGCTTGGATAAAGATGATCAAAGAAGAGCGTTACATTAATTAGTATACTGTGCGAAGCGTTAATTGAGTCACTACATGGGGGGCTATTTCTGGCTGCAGAGTTAAGCGAGACTGTCCGCTGTAATAAAAGTACAGAGGAAGTTAAAGAGTAAAGACAGGAAGTAGACTACTTGGAGAGACTTCAGAAAATAATATATATATATATATATACAAAATGTTTTGATTAAAGTATCCCTTTAAGTATGAAGGTTCTCCTTCTGTACACACAAATATATATTTTTGTACATTGGGGACAGTATCATAATAGTTATATTCTTGTACATTATAGTAGTTATATTCTTGTACATAGGAGCAGTATTATTATAGTTATATTCCTGTACATAGAATGCAGTATTATAGTAGTTATACTCTTGTACATAGGAGCAGTATTATAGTAGTTATATTCTTGTACATAGGGGGCAGTATTATAGTAGTTATATTCTTGTACATAGGAGCAGTATTATAGTAGTTATATTCCTGTACATAAGAGCAGTATTATAGTAGTTATATTCTTGTAAATAGGAGCAGTATTATAGTAGTTATATTCTTGTACATAGGAGCAGTATTATAGTAGTTATATTCTTGTACATAGGAGCAGTATTATAGTAGTTATATTCTTGTATATAGGAGGCAGTATTATAGTAGTTATATTCTTGTACATAGGAGCAGTATTATAGTAGTTATATTCTTGTACATAGGAGCAGTATTATAGTAGTTATATTCTTGTACATAGGAGCAGTATTATAGTAGTTATATTCTTGTACATAGGAGCAGTATTATAGTAGTTATATTCTTGTACATAGGAGGCAGTATTATAGTAGTTATATTCTTGTACATAGGAGGCAGTATTATAGTAGTTATATTCTTGTACATTAGGAGCAGTATTATAGTAGTTATATTCTTGTACATTAGGAGCAGTATTATAGTAGTTATATTCTTGTACATAGGAGGCAGTATTATAGTAGTTATATTCTTGTACATAGGAGCAGTATTATAGTAGTTATATTCTTGTACATAGGAGGCAGTATTATAGTAGTTATATTCTTGTACATAGGAGCAGTATTATAGTAGTTATATTCTTGTACATAGGAGCAGTGTTATAGTAGTTATATTCTTGTACATAGGAGCAGTATTATAGTAGTTATATTCTTGTACATAGGAGCAATATTATAGCAGTTATATTCTTGTACATAGGAGACAGTATTATAGCAGTTATATTCTTGTACATTGGAGCAGTATTATAGTAGTTATATTCCTGTACATAGGAGGCAGTATTATAGTAGTTATATTCTTGTACATATGAGCAGTATTATAGTAGTTATATTCTTGTACATAGGAGCAGTATTATAGTAGTTATATTCTTGTACATAGGAGCAGTATTATAGTAGTTATATTCTTGTACATAGGAGGCAGTATTATAGTAGTTATATTCTTGTACATAGGAGCAGTATTATAGTAGTTATATTCCTGTTCATAGGAGCAGTATTATAGTAGTTATATTCTTGTACATAGGTGGCAGTATTATAGTAGTTATATTCTTGTACATAGGAGGCAGTATTATAGTAGTTATATTCTTGTACATAGGAGCAGTATTATAGTAGTTATATTCTTGTACATAGGAGGCAGTATTATAGTAGTTATATTCTTGTACATAGGAGCAGTATTATAGTAGTTATATTCCTGTTCATAGGAGCAGTATTATAGTAGTTATATTCTTGTACATAGGTGGCAGTATTATAGTAGTTATATTCTTGTACATAGGAGGCAGTATTATAGTAGTTATATTCTTGTACATAGGAGGCAGTATTATAGTAGTTATATTCTTGTACATAGGAGCAGTATTATAGTAGTTATATTATTGTACATAGGAGCAGTATTATAGTAGTTATATTCTTAACCATATTTCTTTTTATTGAGGTAAGAAAATAAGGCCACATGCCTACACAAGACATCAGTATCATAACATTAAGAGTCACAATAGTTGTCCAGCATACATGTCATGTGTAAACAATACCAGCTGTTAACATCATCATCAGAGATATACATCACAAGAAACAAAAAGAAAAGAAAAGGGGGGGAAGGGGGGAGACAATAGGATAGGTAGGGGGAAGGGAACAGAGAAGGGAAGGGTTCCTGCTCTATCATGTAAAATTCCTATGTTATTTCCATGGGGACCATAGCTTTAGGAAGCAGTGGCGAGAGTTTGTCTCCCAATGCGCCAATTCCTCAAAGCGGTAAATTTGATCTACCTTGTCCGTCCACATATTAAGATTTGGAGGGGAATCAGTCTTCCACAGAAAGGGAACCAGTAATCTAGCTGCTGTGATCAGCATTGTAGGGAGGTTATTTTTGGCGGGAGTTAGCGTGATATTAGGGCACCACAGTAAGATAAGTTTGGCATCCAAAACGACTTTAGTTTTGCAAACGCTATTGATCATTGATTCTATCAATTTCCAAAACGGCTGAATCCTATGGCAGAGCCACCAGATGAGCCAGTTTCCATGCCACACCTCCAACACACCTCGGGTACCTCAGGATTAAGTTTGTGCAAGAATTCAGGAGTTTTATACTATATATATTTATACTACTATATCTACTTAGCAGCTTAAAAGAATTCTCCTGAACTCTCACACAACGGCTAAAACCGTGAGAATGAGCCAAAACAAAGGCCCTCTCCGGTTCCGTCAGGGTCACAGAAAGCTCTCGCTCCCATGAAGTCAAATACCCAAGCTCTGGTGGCAAGGAGGAAAGCATTTCCTTATACATCTGGGATAATGGCCTAAGAGGAGGCCTAGGGGCCAGGATTTTCTTCTCAAGCCAAGAGGGGGAGCTGCTACTAGCAAAGGTTCCCACACATAACTTGGTATCTCTCCTAAAATCCGCCAAATGGAAAAAGGGAGCTGTCTTAATTTCAGGGCGGTCCATAATTAAATCCCAATGCAAACTACCATCTGGGAGAAGGACATCCCGCATAGACAAGCCAGCGAGCCTAGACCAAATCCCAGAGGGGTTTGACACAGAAGGATGAATATAGCTCTGTAAAAATTTAAGAGGCATACAGGGATTAGGAAAGCCAAACTGCTGGGATTTGACCATTTTAGACCATTCTACTAGCATTCCTTTCCAAACCGGGGATGAGGCGTAATGATTGGCTGAAAAGGGTCTAACACCCCATAGAGTGAGCTGATCCTGGTTGGTGAGTAGTACAGATTCTAGCCGTGAGCAAAGGGAGCTAGATTTGCGGGTCAAGGCAGCTACACATCTACATAACTGGACAGCAGTGTAATATGATTTTACATCAGGCATCCCAAAGCCTCCAAATTTCTTATCTCTTGTGAGAACAGAATATGCAATGCGTGGTGACTTGCCATTCCAGAGAAAGCGTGTGAACACTCGGCGGACCTCTGAAAAGTAAGAGTTTGGCAACCATATAGGAATGGCTTGCAGCAAGTAAAGAAATTTGGGGAGAATGAAAGTTTTCAGAAAGTTTTTTCTCCCTATCCATGAAACAAAAGGGAGTTTCAGATTCTGTAAGTGAGTGCGAACCTCTTGCAGGAGTGGAACAAAGTTAAGGGAGGCTAGGTCCTGAATATTGGCTGAAACATGCGTTCCCAAAAACGTAATGTCTCTGGAGGCCCAGGTAAATGGGGTGGAGCGTTTTAGACTATTGACTACAGATTGGGGGCAAGAGATATTAAGTGCCATAGATTTCCCATAATTTATTTTGAAGTTGGATACAAATCCAAAGTCCTCAAAAGTATTCAACAACTTGGGCAAGGCTTCTGCAGGGTTGGAGGTCATGACTAAAAGGTCATCCGCGAATGCTGCAGTAACATGGGTTTGTGGGCCAACCTGAAGGCCTCTGATAACAGGGTCCGATCTAATTTTACACAAAAGGGTTTCCATGACCAGCACAAATTGTGTCGGGTAGAGGGGGCACCCCTGTCTTGTTCCGTTGGTGATGCGAAATGGTGGGGACAATGCTCCATTGACTTTGACCATGGCAGAGGGGGCCGAGTAAAGGGTGTTGACAGCACTAATAAACTGGTCTGGGAGGCCAAACTTCGACAGGGTCCGCGACATAAAGAGCCAGCTGACCCTGTCGAAGGCTTTTTCCGCATCCGTGCTCACCAGGACTAAAGGCTTAGAGGATCTCTTGGCCCAATTCACAAGATGTAGAAGCCGCACCGTGTTCTCCGACCCCTGTCTGCCATGGACAAAACCTACTTGTTCCTCATGTACAATGTCAGGGAGGACATCCTGAAGCCTGGTAGCCAGAATCTTCGCCCACCACTTCACATCATTATTAAGTAAAGATATTGGCCTATAGTTACTGCAGCATGTTGGATCTTTGTTTTCCTTATGGAGGACCGTAATGTGCGCCAATAAGGAATGAGGAGCGAGAGAACCCCCTGTCAGAAGGTAGTTGCACAAGTTCCTGAAACGTGGGATTAACACATCCTGAAAGGATTTATAGTATGCAATGGAAAATCCATCAGGACCGGGGCTTTTACCTGATGGGATAGACATAAGTACCTTGCGAACCTCTGAATCGGAAATAGGCTTAGTCAGGAGGGAAGTTTTTGATGGGGATACAGAGGGAAGGTCTAGAGACTGCAAGAATTTATCAGTGGCCTCGGATAAATCTCCAGGGGTAGTCCCATTTGGGGGTGGCAAATTATATAAGGTCTCATAGAAGGCGCAAAATGCCTTAGCGACATCTGGGGTAGACTTATGTATTTTGCCCTTGGAGTCTTTAATAGAGGAAACAAAGGAGTCAGAAAACTGCTTCTTGGCAATTGCCGACATCAGTCTGTTTCCTCTATCCCCATGAGCATAGGCCTTGAATCGGGAACGAAGGACCAACTTTGCTGAGGTGACATTCAATAAATTTTTTAGTTTTGTTCTGGCTTCAGTTAGTTCTGCTAGGGTGCTTATAGCCCGAGATTCCTTGTGGGAAGATTCTAGACGGGTTATGGTCGCCAGTAAGGCGTCTAGTGCTAGTGTTCTTTGTTTTTTCACAAAAGCTCCTAAAGCTATAAGTTCCCCCCTTAGAACCACCTTATGGGATTCCCATAGTATAGAAGGAGAAGGAGGCGACTCTGGGGTATCATCAAGCGCAAAAAATTCAGATATTGAGGCCTTAAGTTTATCTGCATGTCTAGGGTCTAGAATCAGGGTATCATTGAGACGCCACAAGCGCTCCTTTCTCTGTGGTCCAGACAGGGAAAAGTTAACAATGACAGGGGCATGGTCGGATAATGTTATATTACCTATCCGGGCTCCAGAGACATTACGTATATGCGAACCAGACAGGAAAATATAATCCAATCTGTGGAAAGATAGTTTAGCATGTGAGTAAAAAGTGTAATCTCGGCCATTGGGGTTCAGGGCCCGCCAGACATCTAATACTTTAAGTTTCCTCAGGGAAATTTTTAATCTTTTCAAGAGCCTGTAAGATACAGAAGGTTTACCCGCCGAGGTGTCCACCGCTGGCTCCAGAGCAACATTGAAGTCGCCCCCCAAAACTAGTAAGCCCTCTGAGAAGGAGGATAACGCAGCAAGGGTCTGAACGAGCCATGGTACTTGGCCTTTATTGGGAGCGTACAAGTTAGCAAAGATCACTGGAGACTCGCCCAGTAAACCCCTTACAAAAACGTACCTGCGCTCAGGGTCTGCTGAGATAGCTGAGTGCTTAAAGGGGAGGCATTTATGCACAGCTATACTAACCCCTCTACTGGTGGAGTCATGAGTACTATGAAACCACTGGACAAATTTCTTAGGAGGAAGTTTAGGAATTTTGCCCGTTCTGAAGTGGGTCTCTTGCAAAAAGGCCACAGAGACCTTATCTTTCAGGAGGAGAGATAGTGTTTGAGACCTTTTACATGGCTCGTTCAGCCCGTGCGCGTTTAGTGAGGCGACTACAATTGATGACATTTCAGTGTATATTCAAGGAAGAAATAGCATGAAAAACCCATGGGAGAGCTACATAGCATATAGTATACATGACCAGAGTGGGAAAGGCAGGGAGGAAAACACAAAAAATACAAAATAAAGAAGAAACAACATTCTAGACTGGTAACAACCCAGTTCATACTTAATAATCATCTAAAGAATATTGGATGCTTCACCTATCACCATCCAAGACAGGTTGGATTGGTGAGGGGGCAAGTAAAGCACCTTATGGTCTTTGACAAAAAAGACCAACAACAAAAAGTACAACCAGCTCCAGTAACCAACCGGTCATTACCCTCCAGGTGGGGAACAAAGTTCTCAGTTCAGAGATAACGTCCAGCACAGGATAAAGAAGCATTACACTTCTGTATCTACTTCATATTTCAGTAATGAGCATGTAAAGATCAAACAGGCCCCAAACGAACAGGGATCGAGGTCAGGTCTTCCTCTATCAAAACTGTATACTGAAGGTTGAAAAACAGAAATCTCCAACCTATATTGGATAATACTATCAGGAGCTTATAAACTTAGCTGAGAATAACATACGTCCCATAAATCAGGTGGGGGCCCTCTCCATCTTGCCTTTTCCCGGGCGCTCCGATCTGCCTGATGAGGCCTTCTGCCAGGCCGAAACACGTGGTGGAACAGGTAGGGGGCCATCTTGGTCGGCCGGCAACCATGAAGGGATATCCACAGGAGGGACATCTAGTGAGTTCCAGACCGAAGCGAGATCTGCAGGAGATCTTATGGTAAGCAATTTACCGTTTCTGGAGACAGCGAGCCCAAAGGGGTATAGCCACCGAAATGGCGTAGAGGTTTTCCTCAGGACATCCAGAAGTGGCTTCAGCAAGCGCCGCTTCGCCAAAGTAGATGGCGCCAAATCTTGGTACATCTGGAATGGTGTGCCTTCATATTCAAGTACCTCCATCTCTCTCTGTTTCTTCAGGAGGGCCGCAGTGTCCACGTAACTTAACAGGCCACAGATGACATCGCGTGGAGGTTCCTGTGGCTTAGGCCTGGGGCGCAGCGCCCTGTGTATCCGTTCCACCACAATTCCTGCCGCTCTATCAGGATCCAGCAACATGGAGAAAATTTTGCGCACCACTGTCGGTAAGGCCTCAGCCGCAATCGATTCAGGTAAGCCGCGGATATGGATGTTGCGCCTACGGCTACGATTCTCCTGGTCTTCAAGCTTTAAGAAGGCCTCATTCAGCAAGGTCTTATGTGCCGCCAGAACTTCCGATGTTTTACCTTCATAGGCAATGATTGAATCTTGTGCTGCCTCTAACGCTACCACTCTCTGACCCAGATGCCTCAGGTCATCCTTTATATCTGATAAATCCTGTTTAATAGGAGAGAGGGCTGATTCCAGTACACGCCGGAGGGTTTTCTCTGACATAGGAGGATCTCTGGGTCT
Organism: Bufo bufo; assembly: GCF_905171765.1. Lineage (NCBI taxonomy): Eukaryota > Metazoa > Chordata > Amphibia > Anura > Bufonidae > Bufo > Bufo bufo. The sequence continues at coordinate 141,234,691 of NC_053398.1, read as the reverse complement.
CCTGTCTGAGATATCAGAGCCGCTGCATGCATCGGAGAGGTCTCCTATATCAGAGTCATGAGCAGTGGATTCCGCCATATTTGGGCCTTTCTGTGTCACAAGCCTCGGCGTTTTCCGGAGATATTTCTCCATCTCCGGTTGCTTGGTATGTCTCGGGGTCGTCTCTGTGCTTCCTCTAGCCTTGTCTTTGCCAGGTTTCCCCATAATAAGTCGGATTTATAAGCTTAATTAGGGCAAATGAGCCGGTCTGCTGGAGGAGCTCAAGCTCGTGCGGCCATTCAGCAGCGTGGCTAGGCTCCGCCCCCCTATAGTAGTTATATTCTTGTACATAGGAGCAGTACTATAGTAGTTATATTCTTGTACATAGGAGCAGTATTATAGTAGTTATATTCCTGTACATAGGAGCAGTATTATAGTAGTTATATTCTTGTATATAGGAGCAGTATTATAGTAGTTATATTCTTGTACATAGGAGGCAGTATTATAGTAATTATATTCTTGTACATAGGAGCAGTATTATAGTAGTTATATTCCTGTACATAGGATGCAGTATTATAGTAGTTATATTCCTGTACATAGGAGCAGTATTATAGTAGTTATATTCTTGTATATAGGAGCAGTATTATAGTAGTTATATTCTTGTACATAGGAGGCAGTATTATAGTAGTTATATTCTTGTACATAGGAGCAGTATTATAGTAGTTATATTCTTGTACATAGGAGCAGTATTATAGTAGTTATATTCTTGTACATAGGAGCAGTATTATAGTAGTTATATTCTTGCACATAGGAGCAGTATTATAGTAGTTATATTCTTGTACATAGGAGCAGTATTATAGTAGTTATATTCTTGTACATAGGAGCAGTATTATAGTAGTTATATTCTTGTACATAGGAGCAGTATTATAGTAGTTATATTCTTGCACATAGAAGCAGTATTATAGTAGTTATATTCTTGCACATAGGAAGCAGTATTATAGTAGTTATATTCTTGTACATAGGAGGCAGTATTATAGTAGTTATATTCTTGTACATAGGAGCAGTATTATAGTAGTTATATTCTTGCACATAGGAGCAGTATTATAGTAGTTATATTCTTGCACATAGGAGCAGTATTATAGTAGTTATATTCTTGTACATAGGAGCAGTATTATAGTAGTTATATTCTTGTACATAGGAGCAGTATTATAGTAGTTATATTCTTGCACATAGGGGGCAGTATTATAGTAGTTATATTCCTGTACATGGAATGCAGTATTATAGTAGTTATATTCTTGTACATAGGAGCAGTATTATAGTAGTTATATTCTTGTACACAGAAGCAGTATTATAGTAGTTATATTCTTGAACATAGGAGGCAGTATTATAGTAGTTATATTCTTGTACATAGGAGCAGTATTATAGCAGTTATATTCTTGTACATAGGAGGCAGTATTATAGTAGTTATATTCTTGTACATAGGAGCAGTATTATAGTAGTTATATTCTTGTACATAGGAGCAGTATTATAGTAGTTATATTCTTGTACATAGGAGCAGTATTATAGTAGTTATATTCTTGTACATAGGAGCAGTATTATAGTAGTTATATTCTTGTACATAGGAGGCAGTATTATAGTAGTCATATTCTTGTACATAGAAGCAGTATTATAGTAGTTATATTATTGTACATATGAGCAGTATTATAGTAGTTATATTCTTGTACATATGAGCAGTATTATAGTAGTTATATTCTTGTACATAGGAGCAGTATTATAGTAGTTATATTCTTGTACATAGGAGCAGTATTATAGTAGTTATATTCTTGTACATAGGAGCAGTAGTATAGTAGTTATATTCTTGTACATAGGAGCAGTATTATAGTAGTTATATTCTTGTACATAGGAGCAGTATTATAGTAGTTATATTCTTGTACATAGGAGGCAGTATTATAGTAGTTATATTCTTGCACATAGGAGCAATATTGTAGTAGATATATTCTTGCACATAGGAGCAGTATTATAGTAGATATATTCTTGCACATAGTGGCAGTATTATAGTAGTTATATTCTTGTACATAGGAGCAGTATTATAGTAGTTATATTCTTAACCAAATTTCTTTTTATTAAAAGAATAAAGTACACCATACAATCACATACCATCATACTGCAGTATGACAAGCATTTCATGGAAGTGAAGTGACAAATAAAGCAAATCAAAGCTGTACATGGTGTCTAAAATAAAACCATTAATGGCAAAATAATAACAGTAAGGAACAACGGGAAAGGAAAGGAATGGTAAGGGGGGGGGGGTGGTTGGGGGGAATCAAGAGATATCTAACTCCGTCAAGTAAACTTTCTAAAGTTTTTCCATGGTGATCAGATTTTAAGAAATCGAAGGCGGGTGAAGGATTCCCAATGGGCCAGCTCTTCAAATCTATAAATCTGATCCACCTTGTCTCTCCACATCATTAAAGTAGGAGGATCAGCATTCTTCCAAAGCAGCGGTATCAGCAATCTCGCCGCCGTGATGAGCATAGTGGGAAGATCAGATCTTCAGGGGGACAGCGAGTCATTGGGGCACCAAAGTAAGATCAGTTTGGGATCTAGTTTGACCTGCGTAGCACAAACCTCATTGATCAATGCTTCTATGCTTAACCAGAACGCTTTGATCCTCTCACAATACCACCAAATGTGTGATAGGGAACCTATATCCTTCCCACACCTCCAACACTCACTTGAGATGTCTGCGTTGAGCTTGTGTAGAAATTCCGGGGATTTGTACCATCTGGTAAGTAGCTTATATGAATTCTCTTGTATTCTAATACAGCGAGTAAAGCCATGGGAGTGTGAGAGGATAAAAGCCCTTTCCGGATCTAAGAGCCGAATAGAGAGCTCCCTTTCCCAAGAATTAAGGAAGTGTAGCTCAGGAGGGGAGGATGAGAGCAATTCTTTATATATGGTAGACAGCGGTTTAGGAATCTTACATGTGTCTGAAATCCGTTTTTCTAACCAAGAAGGGGAGCTAGTGGTAGTTGAAGGTGGAAGTTTAATTAATTTAATATCTTTCTGCAGGGCGAACACCTGAAGAAAGTGGGCATTTTTAATTTTGAGGTCATTCAAGACTGGAGTCCAATCTAGGTTCCCATCTGGAGTCTGGATCTCACTAATGGGAGTCTCAGCCAGGAGAGGCCAGATGCCTGAAGGCGTCTTAGCTTCCGGGTGAACGTGGAACTGTAAGGAGGAGAGTGGTGTGCCTGGGATAGGAAATGTAAGCACTTTGGCTTTGTATTGCCTGGCCCAATCTACCAATAGGCTCTTCCATAGGGGCAAGAAGGAGGAGCTACCAGGTGAACAAGGGGATAGACCCCAGAGTATCCGTCTCATTTTAGTGGTAAGCAGAGAGCGCTCTAGACGCACATATGGCGCATCATAGGAGTTATTAAGAAGAGACAGACCTCGGAATAGTTGATAAGCCGCATAGTAGGAGAGCATGTCAGGCAGACCAAAGCCGCAAAACCTTTTCTCTCTGGTCAGCACAGAATAAGCAATTCTGGCAGGTTTGTTGCCCCACAAAAAGAGTGAGAAAACTCGCTGAGTGTCGACAAAAAATGAGTGCGGCAGCCAAATAGGCAAAACTTGTAGTAGGTACAAAAATTTAGGGGCTATAAATGTCTTGAGGTAGCTCCTCCTTCCACACCAGGAGATAAATGGGAGTTTGATAGATTGTAAGTGTTTCCTAACCGATGAGAGTAAGGGGGCATAATTAAGAGCAAACAAATCCTTTGCTTGAGCCGGGACATGTACTCCTAAAAATACTATATCTTTTGTAGCCCATTGAAAGGGGGTAATTTTCTGAAGGGTCTCTTTCACCGAGTCAGGGCAGGTGACATTGAGGGCCATGGACTTACTATAGTTGATTTTGAAGTTTGAAACAAAACCAAATTCCTCAAAAAGGAACAAGAGCCTAGGGAAAGAAGTTTCGGGATTAGACGTCATTATTAATAGGTCATCAGCAAATGCGGCTGTCAAGTGGGTCTGAGAATTGATGCTAAGGCTACTAACAGCAGGATCCTGCCGGATCTTACAGAGCAAAGTCTCCATAACTAAGACAAATAAAGATGGAGAGAGGGGGCAACCCTGCCTCGTCCCGTTAGAGATGGAAAAGGAGGGAGAAAGCGTACCGTTTATTTTGAGTTTGGCAGACGGGGCTGAGTACAAAGTGAAGATCGCGGATATGAACGAGTCTGGGAAACCAAACCTCGACAGGGCCCACGACATATAATGCCATAGTAGTTATATTCTTGTACATAGGAGGCAGTATTATAGTAGTTATATTCTTGTACATAGGAGCAGTATTATAGTAGTTATATTCCTGTACATAGGTGCAGTATTATAGTAACATAGTAACATAGTAACATAGTACATAAGGCCGAAAAAAGACATTTGTCCATCCAGTTCGGCCTGTTATCCTGCAAGTTGATCCAGAGGAAGGCAAAAAACCCTGTGAGGTAGAAGCCAATTTTCTCCACTTTAGGGGAATAAAAAATTTCTTCCCGACTCCAATCAGAATAACTCCCTGGATCAACGACCCCTCTCTAGTAGCTATAGCCTGTAATATTATTACGCTCTAGAAACACATCCAGGCCCCTCTTGAATTCCTTTATTGTACTCACCATCACCACCTCCTCAGGCAGAGAGTTCCATAGTCTCACTGCTCTTACCGTAAAGAACCCTTTTCTATGTTTGTGTACAAACCTTCTTTCCTCCAGACGCAGAGGATGTCCCCTCGTCACAGTCACAGTCCTGGGGATAAATAGCTGATGGGATAGATCTCTGTACTGACCCCTGATATATTTATACATATTAATTAGATCTCCCCTCAGTCGTCTTTTTTCTAAAGTGAATAACCCTAATTTTGATAATCTTTCAGGGTACTGTAGTTGCCCCATTCCAGTTATTACTTTAGTTGCCCTCCTCTGAACCCTCTCTAGCTCTGCTATGTCTGCCTTGTTTACAGGAGCCCAGAACTGTACACAGTACTCCATGTGTGGTCTGACTAGCGATTTGTAAAGTGGTAGGACTATGTTCATATCACGGGAATCTATGCCCCTTTTGATGCAACCCATTATCTTGTTGGCCTTGGCAGCAGCTGCCTGACACTGGTTTTTGCTGTTTAGTTTGCTGTTTATTAAAATTCCTAGATCCTTTTCCATGTCAGTGTTACCCAGTGTTTTACCATTTAGTATGTACGGGTGACTTGCATTTTTCCTTCCCATGTGCATAACCTTACATTTATCAGTGTTAAACCTCATCTGCCACTTATCTGCCCAAGCCTCCAATCTATCCAGATCCCTCTGTAGTAGTATACTGTCCTCTTCAGTGTAAATTACTTTACACAGTTTAGTGTCATCTGCGAAAATTGATACTTTACTATGCAAGCCTTCTACAAGATCATTAATAAATATATTGAAGAGAATAGGGCCCAATACTGACCCCTGAGGTACCCCACTAGTGACAGTGACCCAATCGGAATGTGTACCGTTAATAACCACCCTCTGTTTTCTATCACTCAGCCAGTTACTTACCCACATACAGATGTTTTCTCCCAGTCCGAGCATTCTCATTTTATATACTAACCTTTTATGCGGTACAGTGTCAAATGCTTTGGAGAAGTCCAGATATACGACATCCATTGATTCGCCGCTGTCAAGTCTAGAACTTACCTCCTCATAGAAACTGATTAAATTAGTTTGACATGACCGATCCCTCACGAAGCCATGCTGATATGGCGTTATTTGCTTATTTCCGTTGAGATGCTCTAATATAGCATCTCTCAGAAAACCTTCAAACAGTTTACCCACAACAGATGTTAAACTTACCGGCCTATAGTTTCCAGGCTCTGTTTTTGGCCCCTTTTTGAATATTGGCACCACATATGCCACGCGCCAATCCTGTGGGACATTCCCTGTCAGTATAGAGTCTGCAAATATCAGAAATAAGGGTCTGGCTATGACATTACTTAATTCCTTTAGGATACGGGGGTGTATGCCATCCGGTCCTGGCGATTTGTCTATTTTAATCTTTTTAAGCCGCTGATGTACTTCTTCCTGGGTCAGACAGGACACTTTTAATGGGGAATTTATTTTTGCATTCTGCATGTCATCTGACAATTTATTTTCCTCAGTGAATACATTGGAGAAAAAAATATTTAACAGCTTTGCTTTCTCCTCGTCGCTCTCTGCGACTCCCCCCGCATTACTCTTTAAAGGGCCAACACCTTCAGCTTTATACTTTTTAACATTTATATAATTGAAGAACATTTTAGGGTTGGTTTTACTCTCTTTGGCAATTAATCTCTCGGTCTCTAGTTTGGCCGCTTTTATTTGTTTTTTACATGTTCTATTTTTTTCCTTATAGTTTTTCAGTGCTTCCGTGCAACCCTCCTGTTTTAGTGTTTTATATGCTTTCTTTTTGTCATTTATTGCTTTCTTTACAGTTCTATTTATTCACATTGGTTTCTTTTTGTTCCTTAACCTTTTATTACCATACGGTATGTACCTCTGACAATGAGTTTTTAGGATGTTTTTAAAGATATCCCATTTTGTGTCTGTATTTGTGAGGACTTTGTCCCAGTTAGTTTGCCCTATGGCCTCTCTTAGTTGGCTAAATTTAGCTTTTTTGAAGTTTGGTATTTTTGTTCCTCCCTGTAGAAACGCTCTTTTGAATGATAATTGGAAGGTTATTACTTTATGGTCACTATTTCCCAGGTGTCCCACGACCTGCACGTCTGTTGTTCTGTCAGGTCTATTGGTTAATACTAAGTCCAGTATGGCCGTCCCTCTAGTCGGGTCCTGAACCAGTTGGGAGAGGTAATTGTCTTTGGTTATAGCCACGAACCTGTTTCCCTTATGAGATATACAAGTTTCAGTTTCCCAGTCTATATCTGGGTAGTTGAAGTCCCCCATAATAACCACCTCATTATGATTTGCCGCCTCGTCTATCTCGTTTAGTAGTAGATTTTCTGTGGACTCTGGTATATTAGGTGGTTTATAGTAAACTCCTATTAGTAATTTATTGTTGTTTTTAGCTCCATGTATCTCTACCCATAGTGACTCCACATGTTCATGTCCCTCACTTATATCTTCTCGGACTGTGGGCTTTAGACAGGACTTTATATAAAGGCAGACCCCTCCCCCTCTCCGGTTTTGACGATCCTTTCTAAACAGACTGTAACCTTGTACATTAACTGCCCAGTCATAGCTATCATCCAGCCATGTCTCAGTTATTCCCACTATGTCATAGTCCTCCTCACACATCACTAATTCCAGTTCACCAGTTTTATTAGTCAGGCTTCTGGCATTAGTATACATACATTTGAGAGGTTTATGTATATTTTTTACCCTACACCTTTCCTTCTGAATTGTTATAGTCCCTCCTTCCATTCCTCCCCCATTCTTATTACCTTGCCCCCGGTCTCTATCTGCACTATCTTCCCCTCCTATAACGTAATTACCCTCCCCCCCAGTCCCTAGTTTAAACACTCCTCCAACCTTCTAGCCATCTTTCTCCCCAGCACAGCTGCCCCTTCCCCATTGAGGTGCAGCCCGTCCCTACGATAGAGCCTGTTGCCGATAGAAAAATCGGCCCAGTTCTCCAGGAACCCAAACCCCTCCATCCTACACCAGTTCTTGAGCCACTTGTTAATCTCCCTAATCTCCCATTGCCTTTCTTGTGTGGCTCGTGGTACAGGCAGTATTTCGGAAAATACTACCTTAGAGGTCCTTGCCCTCAGCTTTTGACCTAAATCCCTGAAATCGTTTTTAAGGACTCTCCACCTACCTCTAACTTTGTCATTGGTTCCGATATGGACCATGACCGCTGGATCGTCTCCAGCCCCTCCCAGTAATCTGTCAACCCGATCCGCGATGTGTCGAACTCTAGCGCCAGGAAGACAGCACACTGTTCGGCGATCACGGTCTTTGTGACAGATTTCCCTATCTGTTCCCCTAATAATGGAGTCTCCCACTACCAGCACCTGTCTGGCCTGCCCTGCTCTCCTGGTTCCCTGCTTACTGGAGCTGACATTCCCCTGACTGGCAGAGGAAGTGTCTGGCTGCAGCAGTGCCGTCCCCGAACTGACATCCCCCTCATCTGCCAAACGTGCAAACTTGTTGGGGTGTGTCAGATCAGGGCTAGCCTCCCTGGCACTCTTCCCTCTACCCCGCTTTCTAACTTTTACCCAGCTAGCTACCTCACTTTCCTCAGCCTCCTCTCTGTCACCCTCCCCCTCATCTACCCCAAAGAGTGCTTGCTCGGTGAGAAGCAAACTCTTTTGCAAATTATCAATGCCTCTCAGTGTTGCAACTTGCCCATTAAGAGACTCGATCTGCGATTCCAAACGGGTAATTTGCTCACATCTAGAACAAAGATATACACCCTCGAACGGCTGTTCCAGGACTGCATACATCATGCAAGATGTGCACTGGACTGCGTTGTAAATTGTGCAACACATACTAAATGGGGATTACAACAGTAAAAAAGTAAAACAGTATAAATGATTTAGATTTAGACTCTGTCTGCTGTAGTTGAAGGACCACGTAAGATTAAGCCAACAACACACAAGGAAATTATATCCAACCTTAGTTTCCAAACTCCTTTTCTTAAACACTCAGCCACCTGCAATCACTCCCACAAAACCACACACAGCTCTAGAACTCCTTATTTTTTAACTCCACTTAATAAGAAGCCACTTAGTAGAGCAAGCCTCAGCAAGAGCAGGCTCTGAAGAGTATAAGTGGCTCAATTTATAGCACCTGGTAGTATACAATATAGTAGTTATATTCTTGTATATAGGATCAGTATTATAGTAGTTATATTCTTGTACATAGGAGGCAGTGTTATAGTAGTTATATTCTTGTACATTGGAGCAGTATTATAGTAGTTATATTCTTGTACATAGGAGCAGTATTATAGTAGTTATATTCTTGTATATAGGAGGCAGTATTATAGTAGTTATATTCTTGTACATAGGAGCAGTATTATAGTAGTTATATTCTTGTACATAGGAGCAGTATTATAGTAGTTATATTCTTGTACATAGGAGCAGTATTATAGTAGTTATATTCTTGTACATAGGAGCAGTATTATAGTAGTTATATTCTTGTACATAGGAGCAGTATTATAGTAGTTATATTCTTGTACATAGGAGCAGTATTATAGTAGTTATATTCTTGTACATAGGAGCAGTATTATAGTAATTATATTCTTGTACATAGGAGCAGTATTATAGTAGTTATATTCTTGTATATAGGAGCAGTATTATAGTAGTTATATTCTTGTACATAGGAGGCAGTATTATAGTAGTTATATTCTTGTACATAGAGCAGTATTATAGTAGTTATATACTTGTACATAGGAGGCAGTATTATAGTAGTTATATTCTTGTACATAGGATGCAGTATTATAGTAGTTATATTCTTTTACATAGGAGCAGTATTATAGTAGTTATATTCTTGTACATAGGAGCAGTATTATAGTAGTTATATTCTTGTACATAGGAGCAGTATTATATGTAAACTTTTTAATTTTAAAGGTATTTCAAAAATATATACTGTGGAGTTACATCACTCCAAATGAATAAATGAAAACATTTCTTTACATTTTTGAAAAATAATATGCATATATCCATATCAAAAGAAACAAAGTCATTGATACAGGAACAAATAAAATAAGACAAACATGGAAAGAGTAGGGAAGGAGGGAGGGAGGGGGAAAAGGGAAGGAAAGGAAAGAACAGGAAAGGAAAAAAAAAACAGGTTACCAGTCAAGATAACATTTTAGTGAAACTTTTGGTTAATTATATTCTTGTACATAGAGGATCATATTATAGTAGGTCCATTATTGTACATTAGAGGTAGTATAAAATGGGTCTACCACATTTTTGAGGCAGGTCACTTTTCCTTTTTTCACCACATGTACCACTTCCTCTTGTTTTACTCACCAACAAGTAACAAGGTAAAAAGCTCCGCTCCGGGTAAAGAGAATGTAATTCATGCAGTCTCGGTGTAAACTGTCTAGTGCCAGTATTAGCAGATAGTCTGTAAACTCATTAAAGTAAATAGCGAAATGGGCGTTATGTTATGAAGAATGCCTCAATATTTGCATGCCCTTGGTTCAGTACCACGGACAGTGTCCTCAGAGTTGGGGGATAATAGGACCCAGTTCCAGCACGTATTGTACTTGATTTTTACCAAGACACCTTTACATGTCAGTATTGTGCAGACTCCATACAATCCAGGTGTACTATATTGAGAGGTATGCAATGATTTGGCGGCATGCTACCTAATGATGTAGTTTAGCAGCCCCTCTACCAGTATTATAAATGGTACGTTATGATTATAGGGGTTCTCCAGGACTTTTATAATGATGGTCTACACTCAGGATAGATCATCAGTATCAGATCGGCAGATGTTCCATTCATGGCACCCATTGCTCCAGTGCAGGAACTATACATCTTCATCGTGGACGGAGCTGGTTACTGCAGTGTTGATCCCGTTCACTTCCCTGATAACCCTTTTTAAGGGTCCTGGTAGCTTAGGCAGATTGTTAGGTCTCCTAAAGAGACCAGCTATGAACGGAGACCTATAGGCAATACTCAATGGAAAAATTAAAGTATCTCCCAAGGAATGAGACCCATCTCTATAGCGCCACCTTATGGAAGCGCCTCCCTATGATTCTACAGGGAGTGCAGAATTATTAGGCAAGTTGTATTTTTGAGGATTAATTTTATTATTGAACAACAACCATGTTCTCAATGAACCCAAAAAACTCATTAATATCAAAGCTGAATATTTTTGGAAGTAGTTTTTAGTTTGTTTTTAGTTTTAGCTATTTTAGGGGGATATCTGTGTGTGCAGGTGACCATTACTGTGCATAATTATTAGGCAACTTAACAAAAAACAAATATATACCCATTTAAATTATTTATTTTTACCAGTGAAACCAATATAACATCTCAACATTCACAAATAGACATTTCTGACATTCAAAAACAAAACAAATACAAATCAGTGACCAATATAGCCACCTTTCTTTGCAAGGACACTCAAAAGCCTGCCATCCATGGATTCTGTCAGTGGTTTGATCTGTTCACTATCAACATTGTGTGCAGCAGCAACCACAGCCTCCCAGACACTGTTCAGAGAGGTGTACTGTTTTCCCTCCTTTTAAATCTCACATTTGATGATGGACCACAGGTTCTCAATGGGGTTCAGATCAGGTGAGCAAGGAGGCCATGTCATTAGATTTTCTTCTTTTATACCCTTTCTTGCCAGCCACGCTGTGGAGTACTTGGACGCGTGTGATGGAGCATTGTCCTGCATGAAAATCATGTTTTTCTTGAAGGATGCAGACTTCTTCCTGTACCACTGCTTGAAGAAGGTGTCTTCCAGAAACTGGCAGTAGGACTGGGAGTTGAGCTTGACTCCATCCTCAACCCGAAAAAGCCCCACAAGCTCATCATTGATGATACCAGCCCAAACCAGTACTCCACCTCCACCTTGCTGGCGTCTGAGTCGGACTGGAGCTCTCTACCCTTTACCAATCCAGCCACGGGCCCATCCATCTGGCCCATCAAGACTCACTCTCATTTCATCAGTCCATAAAACCTTAGAAAAATCAGTCTTGAGATATTTCTTGGCCCAGTCTTGACGTTTCAGCTTGTGTGTCTTGTTCAGTGGTGGTCGTCTTTCAGCCTTTCTTACCTTGGCCATGTCTCTGAGTATTGCACACCTTGTGCTTTTGGGCACTCCAGTGATGTTGCAGCTCTGAAATATGGCCAAACTGGTGGCAAGTGGCATCTTGGCAGCTGCACGCTTGACTTTTCTCAGTTCATGGGCAGTTATTTTGCGCCTTGGTTTTTCCACCCGCTTCTTGCGACCCTGTTGACTATTTTGAATGAAACGCTTGATTGTTCGATGATCACGCTTCAGAAGATTTGCAATTTTAAGAGTGCTGCATCCCTCTGCAAGATATCTCACTATTTTTGACTTTTCTGAGCCTGTCAAGTCCTTCTTTTGACCCATTTTGCCAAAGGAAAGGAAGTTGCCTAATAATTATGCACACCTAATATAGGGTGTTGATGTCATTAGACCACACCCCTTCTCATTACAGAGATGCACATCACCTAATATGCGTAATTGGTAGTAGGCTTTCGAGCCTATACAGCTTGGAGTAAGACAACATGCATAAAGAGGATGATGTGGTCAAAATACTCATTTGCCTAATAATTCTGTACAGGGTGTAAGTCAGAATTTTTAACACACCTTGGGACATGACAAAGGAACATGGCCAAGCCAAGTATCTATCCACAGGTACCTGTCCTGGTAGAAGTTTTGCATTGGGCCGAGTGATTGCAGAACTAGACATGTCTGTGATTCAGGAGCACGTGAAAGCGAGGTGACTCCCCATGGGGATATATACTGTATATGATATGACTCCTGCCCAAATATTGCTGTTGAGGTGGCAGTGGAAGTTTCATTTTCGAAGTAGTCATGTCTGCCGTTCCTGAGCCTGTAAAAGGTGAGCTGTAGTGGACGCCATATTGGTTGTCACCAGGCTTCCCTGAGAAGCCATCTCACTTGGTCAAATAGGATTTATAATGAAAGGGACAATTCAAGGACTAATATTTACTGGGGATGTTTTGATTTAAGGTGGAAATGCTGGTTCCATATGTCACCTGAAGGCACTTCACAGACTACTCCACCATCGTTCTCCATCTGCCCTCCAGACAGTCATGAGTCAATTCTCTCAAATGTTTTCCATCCTTGAACCTCATTACACATGGATTTCTTGCCAATGTCGAATGCCTTATTAACTGCTTTGCAAACAGAAATGGTTACACAACTTCACCCTTAAGCGATGAGCTCCCAGCGTAATGAATGAATGGGAGCTCGTTGTCACAGATTGTTGCCCATTTATCAACACTAGTACAGATGTAGCAGAGCTGAATTTAAATGCTTTCTTCTGAGCTCCGTTATACTGTCAGATTATACAGTAGACTTGCTTGCAGTCCTATGGAGAAGAGCTTGTGATACAAATGACAGACTCAAACCTGCTACATCTATGTTTTTGCTAGCAATAGTGTGCATTCAAATACATGTTTAGTGTGTTGATAATGCATGTGGTTGACAATGTCTAGCAGTTGTAAAACTACAACTCCCACTATGCCCTGCTGTGGGCTGATAGCCTGGGGTGCACCACCAATGAGGCCAGGTGAGGCGATCGCCTCAGGCAGCAAGAGGGGGGCAGCGGAAGGGCCATGGGCAATGAGCGCTTTCATTGTGGCAAAGGGGTTAGGTTAAGAAATTGGGGTGGGGGCCGCCGTTTTAGTTTTCGTCTAGATGCACCCCTGCCCCTAGCTGTAGGCTGTCCGGGCATGCTGGGAGTTGTAGTTTTGCAACAGCTGGAGGGCCGCAGGTTGGGCATCCCTAGTTTAGAGCCCCTTTACCTTAAAAAATGGCAACCATGCACAGAAATGGAATTTCTCTTTATTATTTGCTTTGTCTTTAAGTTAGATGCAGTTATGAATTCAAGAAGATGGCACTGAACCTACTGGGGCATAGAGGGTAAGCATTGATGAGGGATTGACTGGTTTCGGTATCAGAAAAAGTAGCCTCATTTTGAATTTAGCTTTGGATGTGACTGGAGAAGAAAAAATTAAATCATGCACCGTGTGGACTTTATGTAAATTGTACCAGTGCATTATTTTCGAGTACACTGAATCTTCTAGAACCCTTTCTCTTGTCATTTTGGGAGACTTTTGAGTTGAACAATAACTTAGACTGATACAGAAAACACACAAAAAGAAAAGTTTATAAATAATAAAACCGGCAAGAATAATCCGCTCGTCCATATGAGTGAGAACCCTGGCAGGCTCCAGTCATAAACCACACCACTCATTATATATGGGAAATATTCTCTCACTTGCTTTGTTAATGACATAATCTTTGTCATTCTGCCTCGGATTGTGAATATATGAATTATTAAGCACCTTTCTGTCAACACAGGAACTTATTACAAATATTGCTTTATTATACAGAATCCAGTGGAGAAAGATACCCGACACATTTCAGACTCCATGAATTTCTAAGGACAGATTTCAAAATTCAAACACAGTTTCCTTTATTTTAATATTTTACCATAATTGGCAGAAGATAATAGGATTCATGACTTTCTAACTTTGTAAGGGTATTTTATTAAAATAAAAGTTAACCTTATTTTGGAGATATAATGAAATAACTAAACTTCTTTTTATAACAGATATCTGGCTTTCCTGGGCTTTAGTACTGCCCACTTGTAGTCAACACGCTTACTGCTATAATGCTACAATGTTTCCCATGGAATATGTAATTACCATAATTCTACCCTTATATGTACAATCATATACATACTGCTCCTATATACAAGAATATAACTACTATAATACTGCTCCTATATACAAGAATATAACTACTATAATACTGCTCCTATATACAAGAATATAACTACTATAATACTGCTCCTATATACAAGAATATAACTACTATAATACTGCTCCTATGTACAAGAATATAACTACTATAATACTGCTCATATGTACAAGAATATAACTACTATATTACTGCTCCTATATACAAGAATATAACTACTATAATACTGCTCCTATATACAAGAATATAACTACTATAATACTGCTCCTATGTACAAGAATATAACTACTATAATACTGCTCCTATGTACAAGAATATAACTACTATAATACTGCTCCTATGTACAAGAATATAACTACTATAATACTGCTCCTATGTACAGGAATATAACTACTATAATACTGCTCCTATGTACAAAAATATAACTACTATAATACTGCCTCATATGTACAAAAATATAACTACTACAATACTGCTCTTATGTACAAAAATATAACTACTATAATACTGCTCCTATCTACAAGAATATACCTGTTATAATACTGCTCCTATGTATAAGAATATAACTACTATAATACTGCTCCTATGTACAAGAATATAACTACTATAATACTGCTCCTATGTACAAGAATATAACTACTATAATACTGCTCCTATGTACAAGAATATAACTACTATAATACTGCCTCCTATGTACAAGAATATAACTACTATAATACTGCATTCTATGTACAAGAATATAACTACTATAATACTGCCTCCTATGTACAAGAAAATAACTACTATAATACTGCTCCTATGTACAAGAATATAACTACTATAATACTGCCTCCTATGTACAAGAATATAACTACTATAATACTGCTCCTATGTACAATAATATAACTACTATAATACTGCTCCTATGTACAAGAATATAACTACTATAATACTGCTCTTATGTACAAGAATATAGCTACTATAATACTGCTCCTGTGTACAAGAATATAACTACTATAATACTGCATTCTATGTACATGAATATAACTACTATAATACTGCTCCTATGTACAAGAATATACCTGCTATAATACTGCTCCTATGTACAAGAATATAACTACTATAATACTGCTCCTATCTACAAGAATATACCTGCTATAATACTGCTCCTACGTACAAGAATTTAACTGCTATGGGGGGCGGAGCCTGACTGCCGACCGAGTCAGGCGCATGTAGGAGAGCTTTTCTCCGTGCAACCCTGCAAACTGGCTAAAATAGAAGTCTAACTTGGCCCAGAATGGGCAAAATCGGCAGATACACGCCTAAAGACAAGCCTGACCCCATCAGACCGGATCGCTGTGTCTCTGACATGGAGAAATTCCTTAACAAGAAGTCCTCCACTATCGCTCCTACCGCCTCCAAGATGGCGCCGCCTGAACATGAGGACAGGACACAAGACTCGGAGGAAGCGGACGGCTCCACCGCAGACCCTGTAGGCGAGCTTTCGCAGCCCAGTCCTGCACCGATCTCCAGGCAGTTCCTGCAGCAAGCATTGACAGCAGCACCGTCTCCGGTCCTCCATGACCTTAAAGAAATCAAGGCAGATGTCAAACACATTGGGCACTGCGTGGAAACGCTAGAAAATACCCAAGAGGTCATCCTCAACTACGTTCAAGTCACTAGCGCAAATACCGCTGCCTATGTGAACTCTCTTGACAACGCCTACGCGCTAATAGAGGATCAGGAGAATCGCAGCAGGCAGAAAAATCTTCGCATACGGGGCCTTACTGAGAGCGTGTCCCACGAGGCCTTATGTTGTTTGTAGTCTGCTAAAGTATGTGGATACAGCGGTGCTGATGCAGGCCGCAAGAAACCAGAGGGAGATCGTTTTTGAAGGAGCCAAAATCTCTATATATCAGGACCTGGCTTCCTCCACGCTGAACAAGCGGAAGGCCTTGCAGCCTCTTACGGATTATCTACGCCACATCAAAACCCCCTACAAATGACTTCCCATTTGGCTTAACTTTTGCAGTTGGGGGACAAAGATGCGTCATCCACCTGCAATCGTACCTACAAGCGGCGTGGGAGCTTCTCCAAACCACCCCACTGGACATCCCCCCGTGGCTACCATCTGCTGACGTTAGTGTCCCACTACCGGACCTTCCAGAGGCCCAGGGGTGGACAAAGGCAATGTCGAAGAAGAGGAATATGCACAGGCCTCGAGACACTTAACTCACCTAATTGTCTGAACAACTTTGGAGCTACAGCCGAGTGGCCCAGTCAGAGGCACCGTTCGATAGCAGAAACCCCCTAGAGGACTTACCCGATCACCTCACTTCTGCCGTACATGCAAGTATTAGCAATCTGCTAAATGTAGTTTGCTCCCCCTTCTGTATACTCAAGCAGACCCCATAGGACCCTATTCCTAGATGGGCTCCCACCATTGTTATTATTGCGCCAGGTATACGGGGCGTGCTGGTTTACTACATCGATGAACCAGACGCACACCGACCCCCCAATCCCCACCAGGATTACAATAGCGCAGACCTGGTGCGCGCGCCAACATAGGTGGCCTTCCATGCCTGCTCCGCCACATCTAATTGAACTGCCTTGGCGCTCCCGGCATGGGACTCACCCCCTCATGCTCACAGTTATCTTACCTTCTGTTAAGTTGGATGTTATTTTTGTTTACTGCTCACCTCCCTGGTCGATGATTTTGCCTGAGTGCTCCTATGCATTGTGTACCCTAAACGTCATGCCAGATGTCCCAAATTAAGTGCACCTCTTTCAATGTGAGGGGCTTCAATACCAAAGGTTATTTGCCTCCTTAAGAAATCCCATACAGGAATTTGCTTCCTCCAGGAGCTACACTTAAGGGCGTCCAACGTTCCTAACATTCAGAAATCCTACTTCCAGCACTGGTTTATTAGCGCCTTTGACAAGGCCAAAAGAGGGGTGGGAATAGCAATCTCCAAATATATCCCCTTTAAGTTGTTAACCACGCAGACCGACCCAGATGGACGGTTCATATTTGTGAAGGGAGTTATAGGCACACAAAAGGTCACTCTGGCCAGTCTGTATAGCCCAAATAGGGGCCAGAAACATTGGATCAAAAGCACCTTGCAGAAGCTTAGAATGTTTGCAGAAGGTGTTTGGCTGCTAGGCGGAGATCTGAATGTCACACTGAACCCACATGTAGACACATCGGACGGCACCTCACAGCTAACACAATCAGCAATAGGATGTACAAATACCTACCTCTCTGAAGTAAACCTACTTGATACCTGCCGTCTAACATACCCGGACGGACGTGACTATACCTTCTTTTCCACCCCCCACAACTCATACAAGAGACTAGACTATATATTCATCTCCAACAACTCCATAGATATGGTAGAAAGCTCCAGCATAGATCCTATCCCGGTCTCGGACCATGCCCCGACTTCAACAGTAATACACTTTCCAGCTTACCCACACAATATAAACAATGGCGGCTAAATGAAACGCTAATCGACAGACCCGCGGATGTGAAATCTCTAGAGCAAAAGCTAGCATGGTTCTTCTCTGAAAACGCTACACCTGGGATGCCACACACAACATTGTGGGAGACACACAAAACAGTAATGAGGGGAGAACTTATTGCACTTGGCTGCAAAGTTAAAAGGGACCGGCAAAAAACATTGCACTCTCTCCTTAAACAAATTGCAGAGAAAGAGTCCATCTATAAACGCTCCAAAGCACTAAGTGCCCAGACGGATTTATGCAAACTTAGAACTCAACTTAAGGACCACCTTAATATTTGCCATGCGAAGGCCTACCAATACTCCCAGTTCCGATTTTACTCACATGGAGATAAAAGTACAAAGCTTATGTCCTCTCTCATTAAGCAGCGGAAGGACTCCATGTACATCCCCAGAATAAAGTCGGAACAAGGGGTCACATTATATAAGACGCCAGACATTGCCAATGAATTTCAAAAATTCTATAAGCAGCTATATGGACTGGCGGATCACAACGCCTCCATAAACCCCC
Organism: Bufo bufo; assembly: GCF_905171765.1. Taxonomy (NCBI): domain Eukaryota; kingdom Metazoa; phylum Chordata; class Amphibia; order Anura; family Bufonidae; genus Bufo; species Bufo bufo. The sequence goes on along the minus strand of NC_053398.1, from coordinate 141,216,233 downwards.
AGTCAGACACAGCAATAGTCCAGTTCCTGGAACATCTCAATCTCCCCCAAATGACATCACAAGAAGGGGAGACCCTTCTGGCCCCAGTCACAAAAAATGAAATAAAAAAAATACTGACTTCAATGCCATTGGGCAAAAGTCTGGCGGCTTCCCAGTAGGATACTATAAAAAATGTGCCACTTCCCTGGTCCCCCACCTAACATCCTGGTGCAATGCACTTCTTACCGGCTCACGATTACACAAACAGTCGCTAGCGGCCACTGTAACCATTCTCCCCAAGCCTGGGAAAGACCCCATACTCTGCGGTAGCTACAGGCCTATATCACTGTTAAACGTGGACATAAAAATCTGTGCAAAATTTTTAGCCACACGCTTAAGCCTCCTGCTACCAAAAATCATCCACCCAGACCAAGCAGGTTTTGTGCCTGGTATAGAGGGGAACCACTACTCCTGTAGGATAATTACAGCTATGCAATGGTCAATAAAACACCACCTTCCCCTTACTATCCTCAGTGTTGATGCGGAAAAGGCCTTCGACCGGGTGAACTGGGACTTAATGACAAAAACTCTGCACAGGTTTGGCATCCCAGAGCGGTTTCAGGACGCAGTCATGACGCTGTATAGTAACCCGAGAATAAGAGTTAATGGCACCTTGTCGCCATCCTTCCCCATACGCAACGGGACACGTCAGGGCTGCCCCCTGTCTCCAGCTCTCTACATCCTGGTGATGGAGACTCTTCTCCAGGCTATCGGAGACCACCCCGCTATACGGGGAGTTAGAGCCAACAATGACTCCATTGAATACACCAACGTAGCATATGCAGACGATTTACTGATAATGGTGTCCAACCCTGTCGAGGCCTTCCCGCATCTCCTGTCCCTATTCGAGCGGTACGGTAAAGTGTCAAACTACAAGATGAACTACTCGAAGTCAGAAGCAATGAACATAACAGCTCCCCAACAAATTATAGCGGCCCTTAAAGCTTCTACTCCCTTCCACTGGCAATCTGAGTCCATCACTTACCTAGGAATCAAAATCCCCCCTGACCCAAACAGGTTGTTCCAACTTAGCTACACGCCACTACTTACGGAGATTCAGCAACAACTTCAATCACTGCGCATTCCCTACACTACATGGATGGGAAGGAAAAACCTGCTGAAAGCTTTTACACTCCCTAAAATCCTCTATGTTATGCAAATGTTACCCATTTTTCTCCCCAACTCATACCTTTCTTGCCTCAGGAGACTATTCTCCACATATCTTTGGGGAGTAAAAGGCGCTAGATTGGCTCACAATGGGTTAATACTGAGACGCAACCAAGGGGGTTTTGCCCTACCTGATATTCACACATACTACCATGCCATCCACCTGAAGAGATGGCTACAACTGCACGTCCCCATTCACCGCACCATGGGCAACGAACTAGAAATATTACAACTTTCCCAGGGTCAAAGGGCGGCTTTGTGGGACTTGACCTCCACATCACTACACACACAAGTGCTGCTTAAAGGCACTAGCTCAGTCATTAAACACCTCAATAAGGAACATGATTTACTTCCTACTCCATCAGCTAAGATGCCTGCAGACTTAGCCCCATTCGCAGCTAGACCCAAAGTAGAACGAACACCTCAGATCTGGAGCCGGTTCAGGGAATACGTGATAGCAGATTTTCTTAAAAGGTACTAGAGGTGAGCTTCCAAACCAGCACCCTCTTAGGTTTGGGATGAATCTAATCTTCTAGACCTTATAGAACTAGGATCTGTGGGCAAGACACTTCTGTCTAAAGGTAACCCTGGCACGGCACCAACATGGTTTAAGAGGTTACTAACTCCCACCACGCCCCAACGCAAACTAATCTCTCTACTGTACCTAGCCCTGAACACCCCTCAATCTGGAGCAACCCCACAATATATACAGACATGGGCCGCGGATTTGAACACAACATTTTCTGAAACAGATGTACTACACATTCATTCCCACTCACATGGGTTCTCCCGCTGCGTGAAAGTTCAGGAACATTCATATAAAGTTCTCACACAGTGGTATCGCACAAAGAACTTATTTCTCAGTGGTCTTAGTGACAATGACAAATGTTGGAGGTGCAAGGAAGGTAGAGGGACTCTGCTGCACATATTTTGGACCTGCCCCAAAATGAGACCATACTGGGACCAAATCTCAAGGTCCATCGACTTGACTTTGGGTACTAGTATACCACTATCACCGGAGTTGGTGCTTCTATGGCTGCCCACAAAGGCCCTATCACCCTCAAAAGGCAACCTTGCAACACACCTAATACAAGCAGCTCGTCTGCTCATCCCTCAACGATGGCTTAGCACAGAGCCTCCAACATTCTCTCACTGGGTATCCAAGGTCGATTGCTTACATAGGCTAGAAGAACTAGCTAGTTGGGGCACTAGGACTCATGAGAAACACAGGACACTCTTGAGCCCTTGGTTGACTTCTAGGCAATCACTGGGGGCTTAAACCCTCCAGGCCCAAACATAGGGACCCCTGAAACTCTATCACCTATACACCTGACTGGGTGTAGGATAAGTACACTAATAGGAGCTACAGAATTGGATTCACCAAGGCGCTAGTCAGACATCTCAGACTTTCCCATCGACCACACTGCCCAGTAAAAGGGCAAGTTTCCACTTCTCTCCCGGTTACCGTTCACATATATTGTGGAGCAACACTGGAGAATGTCGTGCTCATCGACAGGAAGCCAGGAGCCCGGACCTCGCCCTGAACCTTAGGTGCACAACGGATCCCAAAATTAGAAAGAAAGACGGTCCAGCTTCACTGAAAATACTTGAGGCTTTATTTAATTCCGTGCAGATAAAAACCAACATACAGCAATGCAGAAAATCGACCGGTTTCAGATCACTATAGATGCGGATCCTTAGTCATGATGTGCATCAGTAGGAGGTAAGATCGAGACTAAATAGTAGACCACCGGGAACAGGTGTAACGGATGGTGTAACAGAAAACTAGAAGACACAAATGAAGATCTGACTGACTTGATCCAAAACGAAGGAACCAACGGGTAAACCCTGTAACAATGCTAGCTCTCTCCCTAACTGCTCAGCCTATGCAAAAATCTCAATGGTAGAAATCTGCATACCCTCGTTCCTCGACTGTATGACACCTGAACACCCTATAATAGTGAGGGGACACGACCACCGGCTCCCTACACTTAATACGGAGGGAGTCAGGGTCCCCTCGGATCAAGCAAACAGGAAAACAAAGATAAATGAACAGACTTATCTGTAGAAGCATCAGTTGTAGCATCCAGCATGCACACCCTCCAGGAAATTGTATAAACCGCAAAGTGATGCAGTATGGGAGGGGATTTAAAGGGATGCAATCAGTGCAACTAGATAACAGCTGAGAGAGGGAAACGAGATGACAAAACGAAAGCAAAACAAAAGAACCTCAAGCAGGAGGTTCTAAAGAACGTCTGTCAGAGCTTCACAGATGTCTGGCGGTGACAACAGGTGATCGCAATCAGGTACAAGACACACCTCCTGATGACATCCTCCACAAATAGAGTACATAACAATTACAACATTCCAAAAGACATAAAGAAATAAGATAAAATCTACAGATTACAATAATAAAAAGAAGTTAAAATATTAGTAATGTAGAATAGTGTCATGACGCCGGTTCAATCCTGATGGTATCCGTGAACCTAATTTGAAAATCCAGAAGCACTCACGATTGAGCAGCTTTTTCTTGTGGTCACCGCCTCTGCTTGGTCTATTAACCCTTTCTACTCCTTGTACTGACATGCTATCTGTGTTGCCATTGTGAACCGCAGCAAAATGCAGACTTGCGGCAGAAACATTTTTTATTTTAGCATGGGGTACATCTGAAATATGACGGCAAATTTGAACTTTCAAACAGTTTGATGTACACCCCACGTATTGTAAATTGCACAAGGAACATGTTATACAATATACCACATATGTGGTGTTGCAATTAATGTATTGCTGGACAGTGTGAGTCGTATGATTACTTGTGGACAAAATATGCGAGCCCATCTTCATATATGAACAGCATGTACATTTTTTTTTGCCCACATTTAAAATTGCCTATGTGTCTCAGCCAGGTAGGCTGGAACCCAGGTTTATCTTGGTATAGAGAGGGGCTCACCATATTTGCCAAAGTGACAGCACGTCGGGCAACACATTTAACACCAATTTTCACAACATCACCCCAGACTTGGTCATATTTGAGAAGATGAAAATGTTTTTTGACAATATTGCATATTTGTAAGCTGGAACTTTTAGAGAAAATAACTTGCTTCTCTTTATGACCAAGCTTGGGCATTTTGTTAGGGAAAATTAAGTTGTCCCGAGACATAGTGGAAACCATATTCTTTGATCGGTTTAAAAGTCTGCTGGGATAATTCCTGGCTAGGAGACGAGTGGTGACAGTATTCATTTCTTCAGTACAAGTTTCACTGGAGGAGCAGTTGCGCAAGGCACGGATGTATTCACCCCTAGGGATGTTCTGGACAGTGTGTGCGGGATGTAAATGACAGTAAAAATAATCTCACGACAAGTGAACGCAGAGCGTTAAAAGAACTGAAGAGTTTGTCTGATATAATTGTGAGAAAGGCTGACAAGGGGGGAGCGGTGGTTATCTTGGACAGACCCGTGTATGCCGCACAAAATGAGCTTATGCTCTCTGATTCCGCTACCTATACTAGGTTGCAACAGGATCCCACCGCTCCTTTCCAAACCCTTTTGAGGAGCATATTGGAGGAGGGACTGGATAGTGGATACTTGGACCGAAAACAATTTGACTATATTTTTGTCTCTTATCCAGTGGTCCCCATTTTCCATTCCCTCCCCATGATACATAAAGAGGGTTCCCCCTCCCCCCCCTATGCGCCCTATAGTCTCGGGTATCGGGTCTTTTTCAGAGAATGTATCATCCTGGGTGGACAGTACAGTCGTGGCCAAAAGTTTTGAGAATGACACAAATATTAGTTTTCACAAAGTTTGCTGCTAAACTGCTTTTAGGTCTTTGTTTCAGTTGTTTCTGTGATGTAGTGAAATATAATTACACGCACTTCATACGTTTCAAAGGCTTTTATCGACAATTACATGACATTTATGCAAAGAGTCAGTATTTGCAGTGTTGGCCCTTCTTTTTCAGGACCTCTGCAATCCGACTGGGCATGCTCTCAATCAACTTCTGGGCCAATTCCTGACTGATAGCAACCCATTCTTTCATAATCACTTCTTGGAGTTTGTCAGAATTAGTGGGTTTTTGTTTGTCCACCCGCCTCTTGAGGATTGACCACAAGTTCTCAATGGGATTAAGATCTGGGGAGTTTCCAGGCCATGGACCCAAAATGTCAACGTTTTGGTCCCCGAGCCACTTAGTTATCACTTTTGCCTTATGGCACGGTGCTCCATCGTGCTGGAAAATGCATTGTTCTTCACCAAATTGTTGTTGGATTGTTGGAAGAAGTTGCTGTTGGAGGGTGTTTTGGTACCATTCTTTATTCATGGCTGTGTTTTGGGGCAAAATTGTGAGTGAGCCCACTCCCTTGGATGAGAAGCAACCCCACACATGAATGGTCTCAGGATGCTTTACTGTTGGCATGACACAGGACTGATGGTAGCGCTCACCTTTTCTTCTCCGGACAAGCCTTTTTCCAGATGCCCAAAACAATTGGAAAGAGGCTTCATCGGAGAATATGACTTTACCCCAGTCCTCAGCAGTCCATTCACCATACTTTCTGCAGAAGATCAATCTGTCCCTGATGTTTTTTTTGGAGAGAGGTGGCTTCTTTGCTGGCCTTCTTGACACCAGGCCATCTTCCAAAAGTCTTCGCCTCACTGTGCGTGCAGATGCGCTCACACCTGCCTGCTGCCATTCCTGAGCAAGCTCTGCACTGGTGGCACTCCGATCCCGCAGCCGAATCCTTGTTAGGAGACGATCCTGGCGCTTGCTGGACTTTCTTGGACGCCCTGAAGCCTTCTTAACAAGAATTGAACCTCTTTCCTTGAAGTTCTTGATGATCCTATAAATTGTTGATTGAGGTGCAATCTTAGTAGCCACAATATCCTTGCCTGTGAAGCCATTTTTATGCAACGCAATGATGGCTGCACGCGTTTCTTTGCAGGTCACCATGGTTAACAATGGAAGAACAATGATTTCAAGCATCACCCTCCTTTTAACATGTCAAGTCTGCCATTTTAACCTAATCAGCCTGACATAAGGATCTCCAGCCTTGTGCTTGTCAACATTCTCACCTGAGTTAACAAGACGATTACTGAAATGATCTCAGCAGGTCCTTTAATGACAGCAATGAAATGTAGTGGAAAGGTTTTTTGGGATTAAGTTAATTTTCATGGCAAAGAAGGACTATGCAATTCATCTGATCACTCTTCATAACATTCTGGAGTATATGCAAATTGCTATTATAAAAACTTAAGCAGCAACTTTTCCAATTTCCAATATTTATCTAATTCTTAAAACTTTTGGCCACGACTGTATGCTGCAGCCATTGGTACAGTGTATTCCTGGTTTTCTGAAGGACACTGCTTCAGTCTTACAGGCCTTTCATTCCTTTCAGTGGTCCTCTGATTTTTCTTGGATTTCAGCTGATGTTGCCTCTCTGTACATGGCCATCCCCCAGGATCTCGCCATCATCTCTCTGGGTTGGTTTTTGAGTCTCTATTCCAATTTTTCTTTACCTTTTAGAGATTTCCTCTGCAAAGTTGTATTATTTCTTATGCAGCATAATTATTTCATGTTTAATGGGAGGTTTTTTCTCCAATGCAGAGGAGTCTCTATGGGGGCTCGTTTCTCATTTTTATTTTCTGATTCCAACCCATGGAGTGGATCCGTCCGGTGGTACGGTCGCTACATCGATGACCTGCTCTTTGTTTGGTCGGGCGATGTGGCGGCCGTACCATCATTCGGTTCCTTTCTCAATGCTAACAACTGCAATTTAAGTTTTTCTCTAAATTCTCATAAGACCCTAATATCATTTTTGGATTTGTGTTTGGTGGGGGATGGCCGTGTGCAGAGTCGCACGTATAGAAAGGAAACCGCAGGAAATACCATCCTGCACGCAGGATCCTGTCATCCTGCACACACTGTCCATAACATCCCTAGGGGTGAATACATCCGTGCCTTGCGCAACTGCTCCTCCAGTGAAACTTGTACTGAAGAAATGAATACTGTCACCACTCGTCTCCTTGCTAGGAATTATCCCAGCAGACTTTTAAACCGATCAAAGAATATGGTTTCCACTATGTCTCGGGACAACTTAATTTTCCCTAACAAAATGCATCCCCGTATCCTAAGGGAATTAAGGGAATTAAGTAATGTCATAGCCAGACCCTTATTTCTGATATTTGCGGACTCTGTACTGACAGGGAATGTCCCACAGGATTGGCGCATGGCAAATGTGGTGCCAATATTCAAAAAGGGTCCAAAAACAGAGCCTGGAAACTATAGGCCGGTAAGTTTAACATCTGTTGTGGGTAAACTGTTTGAAGGTTTTCTGAGAGATGCTATGTTAGAGCATCTTATGGGAAATAAGCAAATAACGCCATATCAGCATGGCTTCGTGAGGGATCGGTCATGTCAAACTAATTTAATCAGTTTCTATGAGGAGGTAAGTACTAGACTTGACAGCGGCGAATCAATGGATGTCGTGTATCTGGACTTCTCCAAAGCATTTGACACTGTACCTCATAAAAGGTTAGTATATAAAATGAGAATGCTCGGACTCGGAGAAAACGTCTGTAAGTGGGTAAGTAACTGGCTTAATGATAGAAAACAGAGGGTGGTTATTAACGGTACATACTCAGATTGGGTCACTGTCACTAGTGGAGTACCTCAGGGGTCAGTATTGGGCCCTATTCTCTTCAATATATTTATTAATGATCTTGTAGAAGGCTTGCATAGTAAAATATCAATTTTCGCAGATGACACTAAACTGTGTAAAGTAATTAACACTGAAGAGGACAGTATACTACTACAGAGGGATCTGGATAGATTGGAGGCTTGGGCAGATAAGTGGCAGATGAGGTTTAACACTGAGAAATGTAAAGTTATGCACATGGGAAGGAATAATGCAAGTCACCCATACATACTAAATGGTAAAACACTCGGTAACACTGACATGGAAAAGGATCTAGGAATTTTAATAAACAGCAAACTAAGCTGCAAAAAACAGTGTCAGGCACCGGCTGCCAAGGCCAATAAGATAATGGGTTGCATCAAAAGGGGCATAGATGCCCGTGATGAGAACATATTCCTACTACTTTACAAATCACTGGTCAGACCACACATGGAGTACTGTGTACAGTTCTGGGCTCCTGTAAACAAGGCAGACATAGCAGAGCTGGAGAGGGTCCAGAGGAGGGCAACTAAAGTAATAACTGGAATGGGGCAACTACAGTACCCTGAAAGATTATCAAAATTAGGGTTATTCACGTTAGAAAAAAGACGACTGAGGGGAGATCTAATTACTATGTATAAATATATCAGGGGGCAGTACAGAGATCTATCCCATCATCTATTTATCCCCAGGACTGTGACTGTGACGAGGGGACATCCTCTGCGTTTGGAGGAAAGAAGGTTTGTACACAAACATAGAAAAGGGTTCTTTACGGTAAGAGCAGTGAGACTATGGAACTCTCTGCCCGAGGAGGTGGTGATGGTGAGTACAATAAAGGAATTCAAGAGGGGCCTGGATGTATTTCTGGAGTGTAATAATATTACAGGCTATAGCTACTAGAGAGGGGTCGTTGATCCAGGGAGTTATTCTGATGCCTGATTGGAGTCGGGAAGGAATTTTTTATTCCCCTAAAGTGAGGAAAATTGGCTTCTACCTCACAGGGTTTTTTTGCCTTCCTCTGGATCAACTTGTAGGATGACAGGCCGAACTGGATGGACAAATGTCTTTTTTCGGCCTTATTTACTATGTTACTATGTTACTATGTAAAATGCCCAAGCTTGGTCATAAAAAGAAGCAAGTTATTTTCTCTACAAATTACAGCTTACAAATATGCAATATTGTCAAAAAACATTTTCATCTTCTTAAATATGACCAAGTCTGGGGTGATGTTGTGAAAAGTGGTGTTAAATGTGTTGCCCGACGTGCTGTCACTTTGGCAAATATGGTGAGCCCCTCTCTATACCAAGATAAACCTGGGTCCCAGCCCACCTGGCTGAGACACATAGGCAATTTTAAATGTGGGCATAAAAAATGTACATGCTGTTCATATATGAAGATGGGCTCGCATATTTTGTCCACAAGTAATCATACGACTCACACTGTCCAGCAATACATTAATTGCAACACCACATATGTGGTATATTGTATAACATGTTCCTTGTGCAATTTACAATACGTGGGGTGTACATCAAACTGTTTGAAAGTTCGAATTTGCCGTCATATTTCAGATGTACCCCATGCTAAAATAAAAAATGTTTCTGCCGCAAGTCTGCATTTTGCTGCGGTTCACAATGGCAACACAGATAGCATGTCAGTACAAGGAGTAGAAAGGGTTAATAGACCAAGCAGAGGCGGTGACCACAAGAAAAAGCTGCTCAATCGTGAGTGCTTCTGGATTTTCAAATTAGGTTCACGGATACCATCAGGATTGAACCGGCGTCATGACACTATTCTACATTACTAATATTTTAACTTCTTTTTATTATTGTAATCTGTAGATTTTATCTTATTTCTTTATGTCTTTTGGCATGTTGTAATTGTTATGTACTTTATTTGTGGAGGATGTCATCAGGAGGTGTGTCTTGTATCTGATTGCCATCACCTGTTCCCGGTGGTCTACATATAAATTGTGTTATGTCACCAACATCTGTTGGTGAGAGTAATCTTTTCCTTACTAATGGGGGTTGTTGTTCTTATTCTTTGTAGATCTCAAAGCCGTCCAAAAAATCTATTAGCAAGACCAAGCACAAAGAGTGTGCAGGATGTAAAACGGCCCTAGCAGCTTCATATCTTAAACCGTTATGTCCAGCATGTATTGATAAGCTAGTGGCGGAAGAGTCCCAGAGTTTAACCAGGTGTATGAAGTCGCTAATTAGGTCAGAAGTCAAAGCCTCTCTTAAAGCGTTCAGTAAGAGTCGTCCCAGATCCCCGGATAAATCCCCGGAGTATGACAGTTCAGATAATGACTCTTCCGGCAATGAAGATAAAGAATCAGGGCAATTATTTTCCAGCAACTCTGATTCTTCAGAAGGGCAATATTCTGGGAGATCCTTTTTTCCTACTGAGGATACGCAGCCATTACTAAAGACAGTAAGATCTACCATGCAACTGGAGGATATTAAACAATCTAAGTCAGTTGCGGACCAAGCCTTTCAAGCCCTAGGCCCAAAGAAGCACCGAGTATTTACAATTCACTACAATTTACAGGCCTTAATTAGAAAAGAATGGAAGAACCCTGACAGGAAATTCTTCATCCCCAATTGTGTTAAGAGGAAATACCCATATGACGAATCGTTGTCCACAGTGTGGGATAAGGCTCCGACCGTGGATTCCCCGGTCGCTAAAAAAGCGGCTCTTCCTTTTGACGACCTGGGTTGCATGACTGATCCGTTAAATAAGAAAGCTGATATCTATTTAAAACGGGCTTGGGAGAGGGCAGCCACATGCCTTAGACCGGCTATCGCAGCCACTTGGGTATCTAGGTCTCACCGTCTTTTGTTAGACCAAATGGAAATTCACCTTAAAGAAAATAAATCCAGAGAAGAGATCCTAGCTTCACTATCACTTTTTTTAAGGCTGCAGATTTTTTAACAGACGCATCTACAGACGTCATCCGGTTTGCAAAGTCCTCTGCTATGACTAACGCAGCTAGAAGGGCAATATGGCTCAAATCTTGGAAAGGGGATCACGGCTCAAAAGCTAGACTCTGCTCCCTTCCATGTGAAGGCAACAGACTTTTTGGATCCTGTCTGGACGACATCCTAGAAAAGGTGTCAGACAAGAAAAAAGGGTTTCTCATTCCTCAAAAGAATTCCTTTTTTCGTAAACCCCAGCATGGATTTAGGAGACAAAGAGGAAGGCCATACGACAAAAAAGAAAAAGACAGATTTCAGAGGAAATCAGGAGGATTTATTTTTAGGACCCAAGATAGTAGACCTAAAGAGAAGCAATGATGCCAGACTCCAGGTTGGGCGAAGACTGTCATCCTTTCTTCCGGCTTGGTTAAGGATTACTCAGAACAAGTGGGTTCTGGGGGGGATAGGGAAGGGATTCCGTTTGGAGTTCCTCTCCTATCCTCAAGATTTTTTCGTTCTGACCCCTCTCCCCAGGGATTTGCAAAAGTCCAAGGCCCTAGAATCAGAAGTCTAACTACTGATAAACAAAGGAGTAGTATGCCAAGTACCAAAGGGGGAGGAAGGTAGAGGGTTTTACTCCCCTCTATTTTTAGTCAAAAAACCCAATGGTTCCTTCCGCATGATATTGAACTTAAAAAAAACTAAACAAGTTTCTAAAATACAAATTTTTTTGTATGGAAACATTAAAAATGACTGTGGATCTGTTATTCAAGGACTGCTGGATGGCCAGCATAGACCTAGAAGATGTGTACTATCATATACAAATTCATGCATCCTCACAAAAAATTTTAAGAACTGCAGTCCATGTACAAGGTCATCTACTGAATCTACAGTACAAGGCGCTCCCCTTCGGTGTCTCTCAGGCCCCGAGAATTTCCACGAAGGTGGTGGCAGAGATGGTGGCCTTTCTCAGACTGTCCAAAATAGTTTTAATACCATATCTGGACGACTTCTTATTCATCTCTCACGCAAAAGAGGCATTACAGAAAGATCTGACCCTGGTGTGCTCACTGTTAAACGACCTCGGGTGGAAGATAAATCAGGAAAAATCTTATTTAACTCCATCTCAAGTTTGCACTTTTCTAGGAATGAGTCTGGATTCCAAATCCCAGAAAACAATCCTTCCACAAACAAAGGTGTCATCGACCATAGAACATGTCTGGGCTCTGTTTCGTTCCACTGTTCTTTCAGGCAAGCAATGATGGTTTTGGGGCACTTGACGGCTACAATTCCGGCGGTGCCCTTCGCCCAAATTCATACAAGACTACTACAGGCAGACATCCTACAGGCCTGGGATGGACTCCCGCAAACACTGGAGAAAAAGTTCCATCTATCCTCCAGAGCAAGGTCATCCCTTCTGTGGTGGACATCCCAAAGAAAGCTTTCAGAAGGAAGACCCTGGTCCTTTCCAAACCCAATTTCGATAACAACGGATGCCAGTCCCTGGGGATGGGGCGCACATTCAGAAGGAAGATGCTGGCAGGGAAGGTGGGATTTAAAAACAAGGAATTCCACTTCAAACTTCAAAGAACTTAAAGCAGTGGAAAGGGCCCTAAAAGTAGCGATTCCAGAGATCTCGCACAGGAAGGTGGTCTTTTATTCAGACAACTCAACAACAGTGGCTTATATAAACCACCAGGGGGGGACGCGAGTGGCGTCCCTTCTCTCCCTCTGCCACGAAATTTTTCAACTAGCAGAAAGGAGGAATCTTTTTCTAAAAGGGAAAGAGAATCTCCTGGCAGATTACCTAAGCCGAAACAAGCTCAGTCAAGGGGAATGGAGTCTGAACGCAGAAACCTTTTCTCAGATTGTAATAAAATTTGGACTTCCTACAATAGATCTGTTTGCGTCACGGAAAAACAAAAAGGTGGAAAGATTCTTCTCCCTCAACTATTCAGAAAATCCTACAGCAATAGATGGTCTGGCACAGGACTGGAATCAGGAGTTCAGGTACGCCTTCCCTCCATTTGCTCTGATTCCTCAAGTCCTGAAGAAAGTACAGAGGGAAGGAGCCTCCATCATACTAATAGCTCCAAGATGGCCGAAGAGGAGCTGGTATTCAACCCTGATAAGACTGACAACGGGTCCTCCTTGGATTATTCCTCCAAGGGAGCATCTTCTCTCCCAGGGTCCTGTCCTTCACCCCAATCCAGAGATTCTCCAGCTGGCAGCTTGGAAATTGACAGGGAAATCTGGTTAGGGAGAGGCCTTTCCGATAGAGTAGTCTCAACCTTGTTAGGTAGCAGGAAGGTAACAACAGCTAGGATGTATAACAGGGTCTGGAAAATCTTTTCCTCCTTTTTAGGATCCAGTCCAGATCCTTTCATTCCTCCCGAAATCCCAAAGATCCTTGACTTCCTGCAGGCAGGTTTAGATAAGGGACACAAGGCATCTACCTTAAGAGTTCAAGTAGCAGCATTGACCTATTTTTTTTTTACTACAAACTAGCGGTCCATCCTTGGATCAAGTTCTTCCTGTCAGCAGCTGCCAGACTCCATCCTTCCCTAAGACCCCTATCCCCTCCATGGGACCTAAATAGGGTATTGACAGCTCTTTCCCAAGAACCTTTTGAGCCTCTGTCTGATCTCCCGTTTGACATTCTCTCCATAAAAACAGCCTTTCTTCTAGCTGTCACCTCTGTGAGAAGGGTCTCAGAGATACAAGCCTTTTCGGCCTTTCCTCCCTATACTACGATTCAAGAGAACCAAGTAATTATTAGACCCTTGCCATCTTTCCTGCCTAAGGTAGTTTCAGACTTCCACAGAAATCAGGATATTGTATTACCTTCTTTTTTTCAGAATCCTTCCAACAGCTCAGAACAAAAATTCCACTGTCTAGATGTTAGAAGGTGCCTGATAGCATATCTAGAGGCAACTTCTTCTTGGAGGCTGGATGAGAATCTTCTGATCTAGTTTTTGGGAAAAAACAAGGGACGCAAAGTATCCTCTGCTGTCATTTCTAGATGGATTAATAAGGCCATAGTAAAAGCTTATGTTTCCTTGGGGCTTTCACCTCCGTCAGGCTTTGGGGCCCACTCTACTAGAGCAGTCTCGACCTCCTGGGCAGAAAGGGCGGATGCCTCCTTGGCGCAGATTTGTAGAGCAGCCACATGGAGTTCCTCGCATATGTTCCTTAAACACTATAGACTGCAGCTTCACTCTGATGCATCCTTCGGTAAGAGGGTTCTTCCCTAAATTCCAATTTATAGTCTATCTCGCATGGGGTGCTGTCATGGATGAATGGAAAACAATATTGCTTACCGGTAATCGTTTTTCTCGATATCCATGACGGCACCCCCTTACATTCCCTTCCCATAAAAATAAAAATGTATGTATATATAGATATAGAGAGAATTTTTTTCTTCTATGTACAAGAATATAACTACTATAATACTGTTCCTATGTACAAGAATATAACTACTATAATACTGCCTCCTATGTACAAGAATATAACTACTATGGGGGGCGGAGCCTGACCTTGGAGCTGAATGGCTGCCTGTTCCTGAGCTCCTCTCCCTGGCAGCTATTATAACCCCTTTTACTGGCTACTTACATTGTGCAAATGGGGAAACTAGGTAAAGATCGTCACCCTGAGACACCAGAGCCGACAGGGGCTTGTTCCAGACAGCCTGAGATGGATAAATATTTCAAGAAACAATCCAGGACCCCTGCTGCTGAAGTGTCCAAGATGGCGCGGCAGCTCTCTGATGCAGAAGAAGGTTCAGAGGCAGGAAGTGCCTCTGATGTATCAGATCGCAGACCTATGCGAAAAAGCTCCTCACTTTCCAAAGCAGTCCTCAGAGATATCCTGGAGTCTGCACTTGCACCTCTAAAGAAGGATTTGGAGGAAATAAAAGGAGACCTGCGACACATTGGTAACCGAGTGGAGTCCCTGGAGCTCGCACAGGAGGCCATCCTGGTGCATGAGGGTAAGACAAGCGCGGCCCTGCAAACTCACAGAGACTTGCTAAATGATGCGCTATTGCGCATTAAAGATCAAGAAAATCGGAGCCGGCGGCGAAATATTCGCATCCGCGGTCTACCCGAAAATATCGCGATTGCGCTTAATTCGGCAGCATGCGAAATTTTCTCCTCTCTCCTAGGTGCTGAAAGGGCAGCTCCGATTGTAATTGAGCGCATCCACAGGGCTTTGAGGCCCAAGCCGAAACCTGGTGAACCGCAGCGAGATGTAGTATGTGGCATCCTCAGCTACTTGGATACTGCGGCACTGCTTAGGGCGGGAAGAGAGGCTGATCGCATCATGTATGGGGAGACCCCCATCCTATTCTTTCAAGATCTGGCCCCCTCCACCTTGGCCAAGAGGCGCATCATAAGGCCACTCCTGGAGGCCCTTAAAGCCACAGCCACGCCATCCCGGTGGCTCTATAATTTCGGCTTGGCCATCTTGAAAAATGGAAGGCAGTACACGGTGCAGACCCCGGGAGACCTTAAAGCTATATGGGGCCCTCTTGGGATTGCACCCATCGCAGTTCCCTCTTGGATGCCGGCTGATCAAGGGGACCCCCTGCCTCTCCCCTCGGGTGTGGATTCGTGGCAGCAAGTTTCGCCATCCAGACCAGAGAAGCAAGGAAAAGGCCGTTCTCCAGTTGCTGTCACGTGACTCTGCTCTGTGAGAAGCTGATGTCGCTTATGTCTGTTCACTATTGAGTCCATTGTCCTGGGGCATTTTTTGAGTTTCAGGCTGAAGGATCTTTGTTTGCTCTGTTCGAGCTGTTTATTGCCTGTTTGTTACCTATTTGTGGCCTTGAACAGGGTCTTAGCCCACTGCCCCGTTTCCATGGGCTTTGGGATTTGCCCCTTTTTGTCGCTACCTTTCCTGCACAAGATACAGGTTGTGATTTGATGCAATGTTAGCACTGATAACTTTGCTGGGGTTATATGTTTGCCTTTATGTCGGTAATGCTACTGATTAATTCCTCTCCCCCTCACCCCTCCTTAAACCCCCTAGTGGCCCCACAGGAGCCCCCCTCTGATAGATCCCGGCTGTCCGCCGCTATGAAAAAGGATCTCCATCATATCAGATGCTGAGTGGGACCACGAGCTCCCCGTCCATGGGGAGACATGCCTTGTTACATGTATAGTGTCTATGTCTTATCTGTTATGTCTTTTATTCTTCCTTTGACTTTCCCTTTAATTTCCTTCCCCTCCTTCTTCTCATTACTCCGTCCGTTGCTTTCCAGACTGGATGTCCTTCTGCTGTGGGCCGACTGGCCTCCTCTGTCTTTACTATGGCCTCTATTGTAGTTGCCTCATTGAATGCCAAGGGTCTGAACGAGCCATGTAAGCGGTCTCAGGTGCTCTCATTGTTACAGAAAGATGATGTTTCGATTGCATTTCTTCAAGAAACTCATTTAAAGACGGGAAAACTCCCGAAACTGTCCACAAAAGTATTCTCACAATGGTTTCACAGCTCATATGCCTCAGCTTGCAGGGATGTCAGCGTGGCCATCCACAAGCGTCTGCCCTTTAAACACTCCGCTGTACTTGCAGATACAGACGGACGCTTCTTGTTCGTGAAAGGGCACATCGCTGACACACCTGTCACCCTGGCTAACCCCTGGCTAACATTTATGCCCCTAATAGGGGTCAGATCCCCTGGCTCGTTCGGACTCTTGCTCAATTATCAGCTTTTAGTGAGGCTATGCTTATATTAGGAGGTGACTTTAATGTGACCCTGGAGCCTGACCTTGACTCGTCCTCCCAGAGATCTAAGTTATCCCACAAACTTCTACGCCGCCTGAAGACTGCGCTGAAGAAACTGCGGGTTATAGATGTTTGGCGCACTATGCATCCCTCTAGTCGGGATTACACGTTCTATTCCAATGCAAAAAAGTCTTTCCATAGGCTGGATTACATATTTCTATCCTCCCCCCATATTCCTCATGTAGTAGACGCGAGGATTGGGAACATCACGCTATCTGACCACGGTCCAGTATTTCTCCGGGTGTCTATGACCGCTCTTCTTAAAAGGGAAAGAATATGGCGTCTTAATGACACCTTGATCTCTGACCCCGCTAATGCAACTAAAATCTCCCAGATTATGTCTGAGTTCTTCTCTCTTAATACGGCGGGCGACCCCCCCTCCCTCTCCCTCCATTCTGTGGGAAACCCATAAAGCAGTAGTTAGAGGAGAACTAATAGCCCTGGGCTCGCATGTTAAAAGACTGCGCTCCAAGGCTGTGGATGACCTGTTGTCCCGCATAGCAAGTCTAGAATTGACTCATAAGCAAACCCAGGCTCAGGCTGTGGCGGCTGAATTGGTGGAGGCCAGGACGGAACTGAAAAACCTGTTTAACGCTAAATCTGCGAAGCTTATATTTCGCTCCAAGTTTAAAGCTTATGCCCATGGGAACAAAGGGAATAAATTAATGTCTGCCATGGCTAAGCAACGCCACACGGATTCATTTATCCCCGAAATTTTGGACGCTAAAGGCAACAAGCATAAATCGACCCATGACATAGCAAAAGCTTTTAGCGCATTTTACGCTGATCTTTATAACCTTCCCACCTCAGGCCGTCCTGGTTCCGCCTCTATTGAGCAGGCCACAGATGAGTTCCTATCAACTGTACAGCTCCCCTCCATTAGCCCCCTCCAAGCCTCTCAGCTAGTCGCCCCTGTGTCAAGAGAAGAGATTGACAAGTTCCTATCCTCCATACCATCAGGTAAGAGTCCAGGTCCAGATGGACTTCCCATATCATATTATAAGACCTTCAGGGACATTTTGACCCCTCATTTTCAGACACTATGTAACTTTCTCCTGTCTGGAGGATCTCTGCCCCCCCAAACATTAGAGGCTCACATATCTATAATCCACAAAGAAAACAAAGATCCCCTCCAATGTGGCAGCTATCGCCCTATTTCACTGCTAAATACGGATGTCAAGTGGTGGGCCAAAATATTAGCGCAGCGTATTCAGCTGATCCTGCCAGGTCTTGTGGACAGTGAGCAAGTGGGATTTGTGCATGGCAGACAGGGCTGTGAGAACACGATACGCCTGCTTCATCTTATGGACTGGGCTAGAAGCTCATCCACACCTTTGGCCTTATTGAGCACGGACGCAGAGAAGGCCTTCGACAGGGTCGGATGGCATTATATGTCGCGGGCCCTGTCGAGGTTTGGTTTCCCAGACTCGTTCATATCCGCGATCTTCACTTTGTACTCAACCCCGTCTGCCAAACTCAAAATAAACGGTACGCTTTCTCCCTCCTTTTCCATCTCTAATGGGACGAGGCAGGGATGTCCTCTTTCACCGTCCTTATTCGTCATAGTGATGGAGACTTTGCTGTGTAAGATCCGGCAGGACCCTGCTGTTAGGGGCCTTACCATCAATTCTCAGACCCACCTGACAGCCGCATTTGCTGATGACCTACTTATAATGACATCTAATCCCGAAACATCCTTCCCTAGGCTTTTGTCTCTTTTTGAGGAGTTTGGCTGTGTTTCAAACTTTAAAATCAATTATAGTAAGTCAATGGCCCTTAATATCACCTGCCCGGTCTCGGTGAAAGAGACCCTTCAGAGGACTACCCCCTTTCACTGGGCTACAAAAGACATAGTATTTTTAGGAGTACACGTCCCGGCTCAAGCAAAGGATTTGTTTGCTCTTAATTATGCCCCCTTACTATCTTCAGTTAGGAAACAGTTGCATTCTATTAAACTTCCGTTCATCTCCTGGTGTGGAAAGAGGAACTACCTCAAGACCTTCCTAGCCCCTAAATTTATGTACCTACTTCAGGTTTTGCCTATTTGGCTACCGCACTCATTTTTCGTTGACATTCGCCGAGTTTTTTCTCTCTTTTTGTGGGGAAATAAACCCTCAAGAATAGCCTATTCGGTATTGACTAGAGAGAAGAGGTTTGGCGGTTTTGGGTTGCCTGACATGCGCTCCTACTATGCGGCCTTCCAATTATTCCGAGGTCTATCCCTCAATAACTCCTATCATGCTCCATATGTGCGACTAGAGCGCTCTCTGCTCTCTACCAAAATGAAGCGGATCCTTTGGGGGCTTTCCCCTTGTTCTCCAGGTACTTCCTCTTTCTCACCCCTATGGAAGAGCCTATTGGTTGAATGGGCCAAGCAATTTAAAGCCAAGGTGCTTACATTTCCAATACCAGGCACTCCACTCTCCTCCTTGCAATTTTACATTCACCCGGAGGCAAAGACGCCCTCGGGCATTTGGCCTCTTTTAGCCGAAATTCCTTTAAGCGATATCCGGACCCTAGATGGGAATCTGGATTGGACCCTAGTCTTGAATGACCCCAAAATCAAAAACACGTCGGCTAAACGGGAGTAAGAGGGGGAAGGCTGCTCTGTCCTGTAATGTTCCATATATATTCAAGTTTTGGCAATAAAGAAATGTCGAAAATAGGACCCTTCAGCGCCAGATCACCTTTGTTTTTACGTGACTATACAAGTTTGACTTTAACTTTTGCCGTGCACGACGGAATTACAGGTGAGCTGGACTTTTGAAACTATTGATCTGGGTTTACTCCATTCTAGTTTCTACCCTTCCTCCAACTTCAGCCTCCCTGCTCCTGTCCTGCAAGTCTCCAAGACAGGTAAAACATATGGTGACAATACTGCTGCCAGGGGGTGGATGGTCCGGAGACAATACTGCTGCCAGTTTGGAAGGGGTTGTTGGGGGGACAATACTGCAGCGCCATGAAATCAACGTGTTCCCTATTCCCTATCCGCAGGTAGTCCCATAGAGAATGAATGGAGTCACAGTGCACACGCTCAGCCTGCCTCTCCATTCATTCGACAGAAGGGGATAGGTGTTCTCATGATCGGTGGGAGTCCCTGCAGTCGGACCCCCAACAATCAGATGTTTGCCCTGTCTGTAGATAAGTTGATTTTGTGACACAACCCCTTTAAAGGGGTATTCTAATCTCAGACATGGATGGCATATCACTAGGATATGCCATCAATGTTAAATGGGTACATGTCCCACCTCTGGGACCCACTCGTATCTCCAGAAAGCCCCCCCCTCTTCAAAAGTAAAGGAGACCGCACTACACAAGCATGAGTCACCCTGATTCACTTCTTAGGAAGAAGAAAATCTTGAAAACAAGTTGAGCAATGTTCAGAGCACAGCCCGTGGCACGTTATGCCTGTTCCTGGGCATAGTCTGCTGCTGTTCACTGTGTTTTCTTCCGCTGTACACGGAAACTTATCTCCCCGAGAAACAGTGAAGAAGACAATCTCTCCTCTGGGCACGCTGCCCTCGTACATAATATTCACAGAAGCACAGACAGAAGCTTCCTGGCAGCACTGAGCGCTCCGAGTCTTACACGGCCAATTAGAAGGTGTATTTGTTGTACAGTGAAAGGACAAAAGTAATATTTATTTAATTGGAGACACTTGTATCACATAGATGAGGATACTTGGAAGGAAGCCCGGAGCTCAGCGGTCGGCCCTCGCACATCTAAGCCGCGCTAAACGTACCTGCAAGACATTCCAAAGACTCTCACAATTCACCTTCCTAGGCAAAGATCTGGTCTTGTCTCTTGACACGTTTTATTTCTTTGCAGATAATATATGCAGGATTTTTTTTTTTTTTTTTTTTCCGTTTTAGACCTTTTTTTTGCGGATATCTGTGATCTGGCATTTGATGATCCAGGATGTCGGATAATCTGGCGCTATAATATGAAGCTTCCCAAGAGCAGGAGCAGAGAGAAATAATTAGGAAATCCCTCGAGTGGCAGACGCTGTTTTATCACCAAAGTGTCAGCTTGACATCCAGAATAACTGATCGTCCAAACACTTTCAGGTCCATTCATTGCCTTAGGGCTCATGCACACAAACGTATTTTCTTTCAGGTTTTTTTTTAGGACCGTATGCGGAACCATTCGTTTCAATGGGTCCGGAAAAAAAAAACAGAAGTTGCTCCGTGTTAATTCCGTTTCTGCATGTCCGTATTTCCGTTCCGCCAAAAAATAGAACATGTCCTATTATTGTCCGCATTACGGACAAGCATAGGACTGTTCTATTAGGGGCCGGCTGCTCCGTTCTGCAAAATACGAAATGCACACGGACATCATCCGTATTTTTTGCGGACCGCAAAATACATACGGTCGTGTGCATGAGCCCTTACAGCAATTTATCATTGGATTTATACTCAGTTCACATCTAAAGCTGCATTGAGGCCTTTAGATGCGCGACGTGAATGCACTGAATCCTGGCCCATTCATTTCAATGGGTCTGTGCACATGAGCATCGTTTTTCACGCATCTTTTCTGCATTCAGGAAAAATTGCAGCATGTTTTATATTCTGCGTTTTTCACGCAGATTTGGTTCCAAAACTGATTGCACCCGCACGGAAAAAACTGAAACACTGAACACAATCGCAGACAAAACTTGCGCGCAAAACAGTCAGTTTTTTTCCTCAACAGACGCTGTATCATTCGAGTGAAAGAGGCCCTTTGTCTCAGGATGCGTTCAGTGAAACTCGCACTATTTCGCAAGCAAGTTTTGTCTGTTTGTCTGCGATTACGTTCAGTGTTTCCGTTTTTTCCGTGTGGGTTCAATCCGTTTTGATGCGTTTTTGATGCTCTTGAAAAAATAAATTAAAAAAATGACAATCTACATCTCCTAGCAACCATCAGTGAAAACGCATTGTATCCGGGACTGCATCCAGGTTACATCCGGACGCAATGCGTTTTTCATTAAAGCCCCATTCACTTCTATGGGGCCAGGGCTGCGTGAAAAACGCAGAATATAGAACATGCGGCGATTCTCACGCAACGCAGAACTGGTGCTTGAAAAAAAAACGCTCATGTACACAGACCCATTGAAATGAATGGGTCCGGATTCGGTGCGGGTGCTGTGCGTTCACTTCACGCATTGCACCCGCGCGGAAAACTCGCTCGTGTGAAAGGGGCCTAAAAGTTTGAACTAAAAGGCTTCGGGGGCAGTTTTTTTTATTATTGTATGCTACTCATTTTGGGCTAAAAAAAAGTTGTTGGTCATTAAAACTTAAGCAGTTTTTGTGATGCAGGGGTTAGGTTTCAGTCTATTTGCAGACTGTCACTTTTTGAGTCCTGTCAGCTGACTGTGTAGCTTTCATCTCTGATCTCCTGACCTCATAAACCCTAATTTAAAGGGAACCCGTCATCAACATTATGGTGACCTCACTGAGGGCAGCATAAAGTAGTGACAGACATGCTGATCTCAGCGCTGTGTCACTCATGAGCTAAAAGTAAGTGTTTGCTGAGAACCAGCATCATAATCATTGCAGCCCAGGCCTTGAGAAGAGTCAAATCTACCTGAGAAGAGTCCTCGGTATTCATAATCTCCTGCTCTCTCACCCAACTCACCTGTCTCTACTTTATACTGCCGTTAGTAGGGGCAGCATAAAGTTGATGACAGGTTCCCTTTTAAACCACATTCTTATTAGCTTAACAGTTTAGCTAGGAGTGTTTTAGGTCAGGAGATCAGAGGTAAGAGCTATACATAAGCCATCAGCTGATGGGACTCTGTACCCCTGTATCACAGAAACAGCCCTTTTATTAAAGAATAGTTGCAAAAATGATTTTAGCCCAAAAGGATAAAAAACAATTGCCCCTTTGATATGCCATAGCACTATATCAAAGGTTTTCATCAGTGGAGGTCTTAGCGCTGAGATCCCCCACCGATCGCTTGAATGAGGAGAGAGAAGCGCCCGCATAAAGCACTCTCTCTCGCCTCAAGGAGACAGACTCAATAGAAAATCTATGGACCTTTTTCACTTTCTCTCCTGCAACGATGAGAGAGAGTGGTGTATGTGAGCACCTCTCTCCCGGTTCTAGCGATCGTGGGGGTCTCAGCGCTCACAGCCCCACCAATCAAAACTTTTAATGTGTCTCTCTGACAGGTCAGTGACCACTTAAAGAGGTTGTCCCATTTCATCTGGATCAAGCTACAATGTAGAACAGGTAAGTACTTACCTGCCAGATCCCACGCCGCCACTCTGTTCTCCCAGCTGGACAGTATTTCATCATGTCGACAACATGAGATCACTGCAGCCAATCACTGGCCTCAGAGGCCAGTGATTGGCTGCGGCAGTCACGTGATGTCACCGCTGCGGCCAGGTAAATAGAGCCCTTCTGGGAGAACCTGAGCGGTGGTGCCGGACCTGGCAGGTAAGTACTTACCTGTTCTTAAGTGCAGCTTGATCCTGAAGCCGGACAACCCCTTTAAAGGGATTCTGTCAGCCAGATTTTAGCTACAGAGCTTTAAATATTATCACATCAGTCTCCTTGATCTAGATAAAAATATACTAGTCTTACCCCCACATGTCTTTTAGTTTTTGCTAAAAATCGCTTTTATTCATATGGTAATTACCTTCATAAGGAGCCCAAGGGGGTGTCCCTCCGGCCGTTGGAGCCCAGCGCCGCCCCTCTATTAATTATTCACTCCTCTCCTCGACTTTTTTTTCCCCAGTGCGCTGTAATATCGCGCATGCGCCCTTGGTAGACACGTCCGGGCCCGCGCGGTGTCCTGGCAGCAGCCTCATGCAGGGGAATCGCGCATGAGCCAGCTTTCTGCGAAAGGAAGAGCGGAGTGGCTCACGTTCACCTCACAGGCGGAGGACGTAGGTGAAGCAGCGGAGCAACGCCACAGAGCCGGCCACTGGGGAGCCAATTGGGGAAAACTACCCTACATAAAAGGTACAAGGAACTCAAGTCTTGTACTACAAAGGAGCTATCATTATTCTGGTAGATCCTAGAAAGGCCATAGTGGGGGACATTATTCAAAAATAAATCGTCCTGGACTTAGAAAACCAAACTGGTCGCATGTATACCCTAAAAGATGTGGGGCCCCTGCAGCAATAAACATTTCAGCTGCATACAGGCTACAGTAAAATCCATGTCACAGATCAAAGTGACACAGGGGGCGGCTCAAGTTCTCACACAAACAGGTATCAAGGTGTTCGGGGGGCATTGTCACATGGGGTATGGAGTTATCACAGAGACCTGCATCAAGGTGTTTGGGGACTGTCACATGGGATATTGGGAGATGGTAGCGGTGGCACAGAGACAGGGTTCAAGGTGTGGGAGTATTGGCACAAGTACTCGGGTGGTGGCACAGGCACATGGATCATGTTACTTTGACAGTACATAGAGAGAGTCGTCAAATTTTGAGATAGTATTGTGGGTCAGACAACTATTCTAAAGCAATATAATTTTTATAATGTGCAGAATAATTTGGGAAAAGCTAGCAAAAAAAATTGCTTTTATTTTTCACATTATTGCTTTTATCATTATTTAAATTCATTAAGATAGAAGTTCAAGTTAATTGTAAAAAAATAAACTTAAAAAATAAAGACTTTCTATGTTATTTTTGGTGTAGTGGGAATGTTCATATAAAATACATTATTTTATATTTTGCACAGGTTGACCTAAAACGTATTATACATCTGTTATTTTTTCCCTCTATCCCATATAACCATTGCATTGAGGTAAGTACGTTTTCCCTCGGTGACTACCACGTTTTAAGCTAAATTTAATTATGGATTCCGTTTGGTGAAGAGAGCAAATAATGAAAAGGACTATTTCGTCCATATATTTGCCATATCTATAAGGTACATTCTACATTATGGTTTAATTCCTGTTCACTGAAGACATTTGTGAACAGAATACCATTACACAGTTTGTGGATATGTGCGGAAAAGATGTTACCAACCAGTGCAACTACCAAGAACTTTTTGGATTCTCCACTCAAGAAAAGACCATATCTGAATACTGGATTATCTACTCGTGAAGAAGAAATTACTACAGAAGGGATTGAGACTCTTTCTCCGATCCATTATAACCAAGTTGTGGAAGAAAATAATTCTGAAGACTTATCCCAAAATGTTTCTGAAATTCGAACTGATAAAGATGATGAAGGCTACGCTCCCGAAATGCATAGTATGGATACGTTGGACCTCCATGATTGTGCTTCACTTTTTCCCGACCTCCTGAAGCTTCCACCGTTATCTTTTGAAACAAGCGACGAACTCACCATTGTCGGTGATCGAAAATTCCTTGTTTTTGAGTCGTGTTTGGACAGTCTCATCCTAAAAGTTAAGTGTCAGCATAAAGAAGATTGGAATTATATAGTTCACAGCTTCAAGAAAAAGATAGAAGCTACATACTGTAAAATTACCGGAAAATGTTATCAAGGCCACACGTTTACTATATTCGAGAGTCAGCCAAGAGTTGGTAGGTATTGTGCCGGTAATGTTCTAACCGCAGCAGCAATCCTCTTCAGTGGGCAACTCAAGAGTTTTTAAATATATTGGGCATGGTAAGCATCAGATATCAAAGTCTATTCCTTTTTCCAGCGATAGATAAGGCTTGGACAGCTGAAAAAGAAGAAATGCAAGCATCCATGCAAAGCAGACCATTGTGTATTGCAGGAGACGGACAGTGCGATAGCGCCGGTCACAGCGCAAAGTATTGCGTTTACACCATGATGAACACGCTTAACGACAAAATCATCAACTTTGAAGTGATTCAAAAAACACAGTGTGCATCTTCGGTTGCAATGGAAACATTGGGATTTGAGAATGTAATGGACGGAATCATCGCCTCTGGTTCCAAAATAAAGAGCTTTGCTTCGGATCGTCATGTGAGTATAAGAAAAAAGATGCGTACAGACTACTCCACGATAAACCATCAATTTGATGTCTGGCACTTTGCTAAATCCATCAAGAAGAAGCTTCATAATGCCAGTAAACTGAAGTTCTGTAAAGAGATCACACCATGAGTGGTTAAAGTCGCGCTACACTTTTGGTGGTGTGTGAAGACCTGCGACAACAATCCTGATTTACTGCAAGAAAAATGGCTTTCCCTGCTACATCACATCGTGGACGTGCACCAGTGGGATGGAGGACTTTATGGTGAGTGCAAGCACGGTCCCCTTGAAAACAAAATCTTTTGGCTGTCAAAAGAAAATCCATCATATAACAATATAATGAAGATAGTCTCCAGTGATGTTCTACTAAAGGATTTGCCTCATTTGACTCACAACTGCCATACCGGCCTATTAGA
Organism: Bufo bufo; assembly: GCF_905171765.1. Lineage (NCBI taxonomy): Eukaryota > Metazoa > Chordata > Amphibia > Anura > Bufonidae > Bufo > Bufo bufo. The sequence continues at coordinate 141,190,349 of NC_053398.1, read as the reverse complement.
AAATTTCCATAGACTTGCACTGAAATTCCGTTCAAAGCGCATCCATTTTGGAATTGATGCAATGACCACATTGTTGGTAGACAGCAAGCAATTGTGAATGTGTCCCGAATAAATGCAGAAACAGTGGGAGCAAAGCGTCCTAGAGTCATTCTCCCCAAAGGAAATTCCCGGTGGATCATTAGAAACATATGTGAAAAGGTGTCTGTGAAATTTATGGAAGACATTTGTATGGATGTGCTTAAAATCTCCAAAGGATCCTTGCAATCTGATTGGAAGTCAAGAGCTCCCAACACAATACAGCAAACATGGAGAAACCGACCAAGGAGGATGTAAAGAGGCAACAAATTAGTCGATATCGAGCGACGGCAACACCAACGGTGTAACTTTTAAAATAGGTATAATCCTTTTAATCGATCAGTTTTCAATGTCCTAATTGTTATTTTACCTTACTTTGTGCGTGTTTTTGTTTTTAGGCAAACCGTTTAGTTGCAGAACACTAACAGTTATTTATTTCTGATACTATGAAAACCAGACAGTATAAGGAAATAATTTGGTAATTTTTACCAATATATTTTTATTTCTATAGTGTAATAAATGATTATATCATTGTGTATTAATCTATATTTTTTTCTTTTAACAGGATGCAGCAAGAGGTCAAGATATTTTCGAATGATGTTATGAGAGTTAGTTACCAGCCTATTTATTTTGGTCCCTAAACTTTAAGTTTACTCCTTTTAACGATTTTTAAGTATATAATCAAAATATCCAAAAATATAAGTAACGATCTATAGAAAGATAGAGTAATATCACTTCTAATATAATACAATACTGTACTTCTTTAACTGATATTTTCTGAACTCTAATAACATTAGATTAGCTAATATCGGTACATGTAGTTGAAAATTATAAGATATGTAACCTAATAGACCATAGTTTTAGTTACGTTTATAGGTTTTGTTGGTTTTGCCGGTTTACGTAAATTTCACAAATTTCCAATAAAATATTTTCATTATTGTAATCTTTGATTCAATTATTTTAATATAACAAAAACCTGCTAAATTCCGGGATTTTTGACCTATGCAAAAAATGTCAATTCGTAGTAAGTAATGGATAAGTAACGCAGGCTAGCCGATTTGAGTGGGCACAAGATAAATGTGTATTTTTAAAAGGTTACCCTTAATCTGACAAATCCAGGTTAGGGTTAAAAAAAATTAATATGTATATTGACCTTTTTTACACTACATGTGTTTAGCCTCCAAATAATGTCCTATCTCAGAATCAGTAATGGCAAATCGATGACCAAATCGCTGATGAGATGTAATGGCTATCAGTATAAGTAAAAAATGCTTTTATTATCTTATATCTATGATGTGTTAGTGTAGTTATTAAAGTTTATTTTAAAAAAATGGCAAAATTTGATCGGCCTAATACTAAATAAAAAGGGTTGGTCGAGTTCAGAGCTGAACCCAGAAATACATATTTAGTTCGCCCATGGAGCCACACTGAATTTAAACAAAGTAGCAAAAATATATACAATCAAACACTGCGACATGGGATTTCAAGCGCTAAAGCCCGGCCATCGGAGCCAAAGACGTCAATGAATAGACTGCTGGGTGGAATCCTCAGTCTGGCAGCCGCACCGAGATCCCGGTACGTCTCCGTAATTATTAAAAACGGCTTTGTCCTGTGCAATTCGACGCATGACAATGGAGAGCATTGGAGCATGAAATGCTCCAATGCTCAAGTTAGTCTTGGGCTGTGGCTTAAAATATGGGCATGTATGTGTTCAGCTGTGACATTTTAATTAAATATTTGAGATTGGCATGTGATTTAATAAAAAAAAAATCGAAACTAGTTTGGACTCTGGACTCTTTATTTTTAGATGTGACATATAAACAAAGGTATTTTGAAGATGTGATAACACATAATGGCAATGAAGATACAATGTCACTTGGGACATCCTTGATAAACAACTTTATACTGCTTTGGGGGTTAGTTTAGCTAACATGCAAAATTCTATAAGGCCGACTTTGTATCGGCTATTACTACGTCATATCAACAGTATGTTGACGTGGACTAAATTCAATGTCAGGTGGCTACCTAGCAAATAAGCCATCAAATCAAATTGTGTGACGTCAATGCCATTCGCATCGATGCATCTAACAACTCCCAAAGCATATAAAGAAAAACAGTATTATTTTGAACAACATCAGAGGTGTATAGTTGTGGAGGGGAAACATAACTTATTGAAAGTAATAACTTTGAACTAAAATTGATTAACTGTTTTTTCTAGAATATGTCAAGTCCTAAAGACTAATAAAACTCTCTGCGTAACCTTTACTTTGACTGATCTATGATGCAACACTTGGTTGTGTCTATCTGTATAGAAGAGTTTATTGTCTCAATAATGGATGTCCGAAAGTACAGTATCCAGAGTGTGGAAACCATTCACAGTACGATGTGCTGTACGCTTCTGTTTGTCTCTCCACCGGACTCGGTGCATGACCTCACCAATAACCATTTGTGCTGGCCAAAACGTTGAAAGTTTACTGGTGACCCTATGCATCGATTCACCGAGAAGTAGCGCACTCTCTAATCATTAAGTTAGAATTGGGAAGGGATGGTGTTTACACTGCACCGACATTCCACTGCGTGGCAGATTGTGAAAATGTACTTTCCAATCAACCAATAACGGTCGAGTATAGAAGAAGATTGGAACTTTAGACATAATAGACCATTTTGACTGTATGATCACGTGCCTTAGGTTGTTAACCGATTCAGTTTATCGTTATGTTTGTAATTACACGAGTAAAATACAATCAAGTACAAATGAGGAAGTGCTTTTAACGTATTTCAAAGAAAAGTGCTATCAAGGATGGCTTTTCCATAGGAACAAGTCCCTTTAGGGAATCTGGAGACAGACATGAGAATGATCCTCTTCTCAGGACACTGCTTTTATTGAAAGAGCAAAAGTCATTTTCATGATTTAGAATTCGGTGTGCGCCTCTGCATGATCTTACCTCTATAGCTTCAACGTAGCAACTTTTATTCTGTGTATTCTTTGATAGAAAACAAGGAGGCACTCATCATCGTAGTGAACATTCCTGGTGTATTCTAACATACATAAAACATGCTCCTGCTGACAGTTTTTTATGTAGGTTTGTCCGCCACAGCTTTGTAATCCAGTAAGTATATATAAAGGATAAAACGAAGATTTTTCAGTACGATGTAGAGTCCTTCTGTCACCGCCAGTTCTGTGAGAAGGTCTGTTAGACGTTCTTCTCTACCTCTTGCATGAGGTTCTTTGTTTTGGTTTCACTTTGTCATCTTCTTTCCTTCTCCCAGCTGTCACCTATTTACACTAATTGTCTCCCTTTATATTCCCTCCCATACTGCCTCACTTTGCGGTTTAAACTTCTTCCTGGATGAGTTGTTCACTGCTGGAGGCTGCTACTGCTGATTCCTCAGATAAGTCCTTTTCCTTTATTTGTCTTTCCTTGCTGGCTTGATTCTAGGTGACCCTGACTCCGTCCGTATTAAGTGCAGGTAGCCGGTGGTCGTGTCCCCTCACTATTATAGGGTTTTCAGGTTTCACACAATATAAGGTACGTGGGCATGCAATCGTCTACCATAAAGACCTTTGCATGGGCATAGCAGTCAGGGAGAGCTCTAAGGGTTTTATAGGGCTCACCCATATGCTCCTTAGTTTGTGATTAAGCCAGTCGGATGTTTATTTATAAGTTTCAGCTTTCTGCAACACCATCCGTGACACCCTCCTTGTGTTCTATTCATAATTATTCAAACTTTTTCCATGTGCATTAGCAACATCAGTAGTGTGATAGAAGGCCCGCAACGGAGACGAAGTATGCTATCGTAATAGAGTACAGTTCATAGGTAAGCAAGCACTGCCACCGCAATTTTGATTTTTATTCTTGACTTTCAGTATGAATTGGTATACGAAAGGTCAAGCAGAGTCACCAAACATTAGAAATCACGAACATTACATAACCAGGCATAATAAACATGGTGCAGGATTCACGCAAGTGATTTGCTCAATTTAGAGAGCCAAAAAGAAAGACATCAATAGAAAATGTTTTGTCTTATTCAAAGGCCATGAACTCGGCAGGGCTATCAGGATGCGGTTTGTAATCCATGTATTCATGGTCAGGGTCTGGAAAAACAATTCCGTACAGTTTTCAAAACGCACGATGGAATTGGACGCCCAAGTATCCATGTATCCAAGCAGTGAATGACCTGTACGCTGCCTTTCTTTGAAGTCTGTGAAAATAAAGATAAAAGAATATTCTTAGTCTAATCAACAAAACGAAGGAGGGATGTTGACAACTCTATGACCATTATAAAATGTAATTTGGAATCATAATGATTTTTTTTTAACTGTTATCAACAGCTACTAGCAATGTCCCATCAGCACCAACCCAAAAAACTTCTCATGGTCCCTGCACCTACACGGTGTGTCTGCTTTAACCCTTTCCCAAGGCTCTTGAGCTAATGAACTGTCTGTACGCTGACACTGCACCCCCGGTCATCTCCACCGTCCTTTTCCAATTTCCTTGCAAACAATGCCAGACATGATCTTTCCATCTTCCCAGACGCACAGACTTGCAGACTCCGGCACAGCCATGCCATCAGGAAATACCAGATGGATACTTTTCTTGCCTGCAGGGCAGTGCCACGCTCCCTGTGTTCTATGCCTCCGCCACATCTGGTGACAACTGTCAGTAAATGGCCACTAACTTCATAGGAGTCAAGCGTCGAACAGAGTCAAGTGACGGTTGCCTTACTTTATTTTTGGAGACACAGCAGGATGGAATACTAACGTCTACTACTCTATTCCATACTTGTACCAGTCCGATAGAGGGCAGAAGGATACTATTTAGTACTCAATCACACTAATGGACCTCTATTCATATGTTTTAGGTGTCCATCTTGAGGTTCACAAGTGTTCATGATAAACCTGTTGTGCACCCGCCCGAGGACAATGTAAATCATCTATTAGTCGGTCATTACTTTATCGGTTTTGATTATAAGTTAATTCAAAAACACAAAAGGAATCCTTCTAGAGGCATTTCATTTTGTTAAATTTAAAAAATATATATATGTGCAGCATAATGGATCACTCTGGTTTGTGCCGACAGGACTCTGTTTTTCCCGTTAGTACAAGGTAAAACAGACGGATCCATTATGCTGGCCAATAGACTGCTACTCTGTTTGATCAAAATGTTTCAAAAAGGCTTACATTTTGAATTCTATCTGGGAAGTCATTATATTCTGTTATAAACAGAAACTGCATCGGAATACTGTAAACCTTGTGTAAACTGTGCAATTCAGCGGTTATGATATGATAGCAGTCAGTCCTTAGAACAAAATTCAGTTTAAACTTGGATCACAAAGCGCTAAAGTCATAAAATGCATGGTAATGCATAGGCGGCGGCAGTGGCAGGTAGTCCCTGGTACGCCAGTTGTCAGACTGCTGCACATGTATCCCCATGATATGTTGACAATGCACCGCAAAGTGCACATAAAAGGGAAAAGCACCTCTCCCGTTGACATCCTTTTCAGCTGGTGTTGTTCGAACTTGTCCAGTTGTCCTTAAAACAATATTTACTGTGTCCTCTCGCTGACAAAAAATGTCAAAATACTCATGTTGAATAATGCAATTAAAGTCACAAAGGTAGGGTTCCGCATTGGCCAATTTCTTGACAACAAATTGACTCTATTGTTGGTCGGCATCTGTGTACAGTTAGAACAAGTACACCAATTCAATACTCCACTTCGCTGTTCTGTCACCTCCGATGGAAAGATAATGTAGGTGGAATTTTGGCTCAATAGTGGATTCGATCGAAAACATTCTAGATCAGATGCATATTTTAGCTTTAGTTTGTTTAATAAGGTCAGCATCTAAAAAACAAATATATATTATTATTTACTTTAAATGATACTTTATATCATTTGAAATAGTATTAAAATACTAAAATTTGTGGGAAATTAAGGTGCTTACATGACCTCCTCATCCGTTCCACTTCTTTGTGATTCAACATTTTTATTTGCAATGTTGGTCAATAATAATGGTTGGGTACAATTAGTGTTGGTGTCATTATTTTCAAATAGCCCCTTTAGAAAAAGATAAATACTTTGTCATTCTACATACGTCCATGTCACCGAAAAATAATACACTAGAGACTGACTTAATTATCTCCGCAACCCAACAAATATGCAGAAAGGTTTAGGGAGGAAACGCAATGTGTGCAGCCTGATTTAGGTGGTTCTTTCTTGCCATAATAGGGGGGTTGTGTGTACCCCCTAATAGGGCATATGGCCAGGGGTCTCCTTTATGAGAAGCCCCTTTAAGTGGCACCCTCGTCTGCAGACAGTGGGCAGCACCTTCATTCCTAGAGAAGAGCACAGTGACGGTCACCTTAGGAGATCGGTCCCCAACAGCTTCCTTACCTACAGCAGAACAGAATCAATGGCGGGAAAAGCGATCTAGACCGAAACACCTGAATGATTGAATGAAGAGCCTCTAGAAGCCCAACACTCCGGAACGTTCCGCAGCTGACCGTGACGTGAAAGAACCAGCCTCTCAGTGGGAGTTGTTACTTAATGTTCTGGAAAGTACCAGAATATCTATGAATTTCCTTATATACCCCCTAATACGGTATATGGCCATGGTCCGACGTTTAGATGGATTGCCGGGGTCAATAGTGTAGTCCATTCCTAATAGATATGGCTGGATGTTATGCTTATGACATCATCCTGCCGTATCTTGGTAACGCTAAGTTGAAACTATCATCCTGGACATAGCAAGCCAAGACTTCATCATTTCTATTGACACGAATGGAAGGATTGTCTGGGCTAATTCTTAGTTCTAAGTCCTCATCTTGCAAGATGATTTCTCCGTCAATCTTTTAAAAAAATATTATAAATATGTAATTATTAACGTATAATTTTTACATTGTACATGAGTCACAAGATACTTAAACTTTCACTACCAAAATTGCTAACAAGTAATCTATTGCAATGATTAAGATCCGCATTAGTTATTGTTAAAACCTGGTGGAGCGAGAGAAAAACAGTACATTGGCGCCATTATATATATTGGTACTGATAGAGCTGTTGCCACAAACATGTATATTTATATATATATATATATATATATATATATATATATATACACACATACATACATGACCTGTGAAGGCCTTTATTAGGCTAGGGCACTTCATTGACAGTTCACAAAGACTGTTCCCTTGCCAAAATAGGCAGCAGAATTTGCTACCACTGTAAACTCTATTAATATGTTATTATTGTTGTATCACACACCTATTGTCCATTACACTTCATAGGTGCCGAGTTCAGCTAATATATTGGGCCAATTTTATTATAATACTTCATATACATTCCTCATATCTTTGGACCTTGTGAAGCCACCGTATGGACAGCATGAATGTGCAATAGTTTTGTTGTCACTGTAGTAACATAGGCACCAATAATTGTAAAGTATAATAGTATAATAACCTCGCTTACAGATTCTAGCTGTACTGAAGTGGATGGTTGCATGTCCTCCGACTTTAGACATTTTTTTTTTCTATTAAGCTATACAGAACATATATTAAACAATAACTTTTATAGCAATTTTTTGGTATATTATAATAGATCGAAACACACATACTAAGTGAACAATGGCCCCCTCCATTGATTTAAGTGTGTTTCGAAGTGCTGCCATATGTTCCTTGTCTCTGTGCCACCACTACCACCACCGCCATACCCCATGTGACTGTGGCCAAACACCTTGATGCATGTTTATGTGCCACCGCCATACCCCATGTGACTGTAGCCAAACACCTTGATGCATGTCTATGTGCCACCGCCATACCCCATGTGACTGTGCCCAAACACCTTGATGCATGTCTGTGCCACCGCCATACCCCATGTGACTGTGGCCAAACACCTTGATGCATGTCTATGTGCCACCGCCATACCCCATGTGACTGTGCCCAAACACCTTGATGCATGTCTATGTGCCACCGCCATACCCCATGTGACCAAACACCTTGATGCATGTCTATGTGCCACCGTCATACGCCATGTGACTGTGCCCAAACACCTTGATGCATGTCTATGTGCCACCGCCATACGCCATGTGACTGTTCCCAAACACCTTGATGCATGTCTATGTGCCACCGTCATACGCCATGTGACTGTGCCCAAACACCTTGATGCATGTCTATGTGCCACCGCCATACGCCATGTGACTGTTCCCAAACACCTTGATGCATGTCTATGTGCCACCGTCATACGCCATGTGACTGTACCCAAACACCTTGATGCATGTCTGTGCCACCGCCATACCCCATGTGACTGTGGCCAAACACCTTGATGCATGTCTATGTGCCACCGCCATACCCCATGTGACTGTGCCCAAACACCTTGATGCATGTCTATGTGCCACCGCCATACCCCATGTGACTGTGCCCAAACACCTTGATGCATGTCTATGTGCCACCGTCATACGCCATGTGACTGTACCCAAACACCTTGATGCATGTCTGTGCCACCGCCATACCCCATGTGACTGTGGCCAAACACCTTGATGCATGTCTATGTGCCACCGCCATACCCCATGTGACTGTGCCCAAACACCTTGATGCATGTCTATGTGCCACCGCCATACCCCATGTGACTGTGCCCAAACACCTTGATGCATGTCTATGTGCCACCGCCATACCCCAAGTGACTGTGCCCAAACACCTTGATGCAGGTCTCTGTGACAACTCCATAGACCATGTGACATTGCCCCCCGAACACCTTGATATCTGTTTGTGTGAGAAATTGAGCCACCCCATGTGTCACTGATCTGTGACATGGATTTTACTGTAGCCTGTATGCAGCTGAAATGTTTATTGCTGCAGGGGCCCCACATCATTTAGGGTATACATGAGCACCCGACCACTATGGTTTTCTAAGTCCAGGATGATTTATTTTTGAATAATGTCTCCCATTATGACCTTTCTAGGATCTACCAGAATAATGATAGCTCCTTGAGGAAACGCCGGGCGGGCAGAAAACATCGGAGGTCCACAGCGACCCCCGCAACCGAATGTGACAACGCGGTCTCAGGTAGGCGACCCTCGGTGGTAATCTATCTTCTAAATCTATCGATGTGAACACTATGAATATGTCGGAGAGGGGCTTGTCATTTTCCCCGATTAGTCACTTTGATACATTCCAGATGGACATTAACCTCCAACAATTGTTTCGGAGGGTGAGATTGAAGGCGCACTTTTCTGGGAGGGATTCTCCTTCACGGATGGTGAATGCCAGTGATAATAAAGAGGGATCGGTGTTGAAGCTGATGGATATAAGCTTACATTTGAAAAGTAAATTTACACCCCCTAAAGTGCATCACCCTGTTGAGACATTTGTCCATCTCGTGACCAAAGAGATTCAATCTAAGATGGAGGCGGCTAGAAGAGGCGAGCTACGTATAACTAGCAATATCTCCACTGAAGAACGACAGGCAGTATATAATTTGATGAAGGACCAATCCTTGGTGGTGAAGCCCGCCGATAAGGGCGGCTCCATTGTGATTATGGATAAGGATAAATATATACAAGAAGCTGATCGCCAATTATCCGATACCACCACGTATAAAAGATTGGACTATAACCCGGTATTTCGCATTAAAGCGAAAATTATGGAACTAGCATCGGGCTATAAGATTCGTGGGGTTATTGATGACAAGTTATACGAGTTTTTGATTAACCGTTCACCGGTGACACCTGTGTTTTATCTTTTGCCAAACGTGCACAAAACACTTATAAATCCACCCGGACGGCCAATCGTGGCCTCGGCCGACTCTGTACTGTCTCCCTTGGCAATTGTATTGGAGAAAGTTTTGACACCGTTGGTAAAAAACACTGAATCATTTTTGTTGGACACGTCCCACTTTCTGACTATCATTAAGGAGTTAAATAATATCCCAAATGACTGCTTGCTTGTGACGATAGATGTGGTGAGCCTCTACGCCTCTATAGAGCCTTCTAAGGGGTGGAGGCGAGTGGCTACTCCAGTGAACAACAGCAATTTTTGGGGGATTGGTTACATTCAGTTCTCCATGAGAACTATTTCCTATTTGGCGACCAATTTTATGTGCAGGAACGCGGGACGGCGATCTGCTCGAATGTGGCCCTGCCCTACGCAAATATATATATGTCGTCATTCGAAAAGCACCATGTTTATACACATGAATACTTTAAGAGTTTTGTCATGGTATGGAAAAGATACATTGACAACATTTTTTGCGTATGGGCGAGGCCCCTCGAGCCCCTCCTCGTACTGCTGGAACATCTAAATAACGTCTGGGAAGAATTTAAAATTGACTATGACGTATGATTGCCATACCATTAGATTTTTGGACGTACAAATATCCAAACAGACGGATGGGTGTTTGGCCACAGATTAGTTTCTTAAAGAAACAGATAGGAATAGCGCACTACACTACCAGAGGGCACATCCACTTCCCCTGAAAAAGGCTATTCCCCAAGTCCCAATTATTAAGGGTTAAAAGGATAGTGTCAACTCCTGAGATACAAACCTTGAGAATGGAAGAGATGTCTTCCAGGTTCCGGGACAGAGGTTACCCAGAGGGGATACTCAGGGAAGCGAGGAGGGCTAGTGAAGGTATAATTGCAGCCAGGGACAGGGATGCAGGTGCCCGTATACCATCTGTTCATAAATATCATCCATATAACCATCTTTTTGATAATATTGTGCTCAAACACTGGCATATTCTGGGCAACCCTATGGTTGAGGAGTTTAAAAATCCACCTCTCATATGCAATAAACGTAGCCCCAACCTGAGGGATCATTTGGTTCACTCAGATATTGGAACCAGTACGAAAACACGGATTCAGAGAACTTTGGTCAGTCAAAAGGGAGGTACAGTCAAAAGGGAGGTACATTTCCTTGTCTCCACTGCATGCAATGCAGTAATGTACAAAAAGGACAATATTTCCATCATCCACGCACTGGGAAGGCCTATAAGATTAGAGGCTACTACACCTGTGACACAAAAAATGTCAATTATCTTATCAAATGCCCGTGCGGGTTATTGTATGTGGGAGAGACAATGCAAATGGTCAAAGATCGCATATCTAAACATAAATCCACAATACGGAAACAAAATTTGCTGTTACCTATTCCTTCTCATTTTCACAACCATAATCATTCTATCGCACAATTGAAATATCAAGTCATAGCGCAGGTAGGTCAACCAAGGAGGGGAGGTGATCTGAAGAGATTGTTTTGGATTCATACGTTGGATACATTATATCCAAGGGGGCTTAATAGCGATTATGAGGTCATGTGTTTTTAATTTGGTTTTCACATTTGTTATTTTCCGCAGACTGCAATGCCACGAAGTTGGCTTAAAAAGACACGAATCAGGACGTCAGGTGTTTGTACCATTAGCTAGTGATGTCAGTTCCTGTGTTACTAATTGATTGATGATGTCATGATCATGTGACTGCGATCCATGTCTATAAAATGTGAGAAAGTATCAGTTTGTACTGTGCAGTTGAGGAAGGCTGACATGCCGAAACGCGTTCTGTGAACCGTTTAATAAAGCATATTCTGAAGAGCAAGTACGTCTGCTGGGATCATTTCTTATGCATCTTATGGGGATTGCTCCTTTCCCGTGCGGACCTCGATACTGAGGTCGTGAGCTGTCTGATTTTGGAATCCTTTGTAGTACAAGACTTGAGTTCCTTGTACCTTTTATGTAGGGTAGTTTTCCCCAAATGGCTCCCCAGTGGCTGGCTCTGTGGCGTTGCTCTGCTGCTTCACCTACGTCCTCCTCCTGTGAGGTGAACCCGCGCCACTCCGCAGAAAGCCGGCGCATGCGCGATTCCCCTGCATCAGGCTGCTGCCAGGACACCGCGCGGGCCCTGACGTGCGTATCAAGGGCGCATGCGCGAGATTACGGCACACCGGGAAAAAAATAAAAAGCCGAGGAGAGGAGTGAATAAATAATAGCGGGGCGGCGCTGGGCTCCAAGATAAGGGGCGGCACTGGGCTCCAAGATAAGGGGCGGCACTGGGCTCCAAGATAAGGGGCACGGCTGGGCTCCAAGATAAGGGGCGGCACTGGGCTCCAAGATAAAGGGGCGGCGCTGGGGTCCAAGATAAGGGGTGGAGCTGGGCTCCAAGATAAGGGGTGGAGCTGGGCTCCAAGATAAGGGGTGGCGCTGGGCTCCAAGATAAGGGGCGGCGCTGGGGTCCAAGATAAGGGGTGGAGCTGGGCTCCAAGATAAGGGGTGGAGCTGGGCTCCAAGATAAGGGGTGGCGCTGGGCTCCAAGATAAGGGGCGGCGCTGGGCTCCAAGATAAGGGGCGGCGCTGGGCTCCAAGATAAGGGGCGGCGCTGGGCTCCAAGATAAGGGGCGGCGCTGGGCTCCAAGATAAGGGGTGGCACTGGGCTCCAAGATAAGGGGCGGCACTGGGCTCCAAGATAAAGGGCGGCACTGGGCTCCAAGATAAGGGGCGGCGCTGGGCTCCAAGATAAGGGGTGGCGCTGGGCTCCAAGATAAGGAACGGCGCTGGGCTCCAAGATAAGGGGCGGCGCTGGGCTCCAAGATAAGGGGCGCTCCAACGGCCGGAGGGACAGCCCCTTGGGCTCCTTATGAAGGTTATTACCATATGAATAAAAGCGATTTTTAGCAAAAACGAAAAGACATGTGGGGGTAAGACTAGTATATTTGTATCTAGATCAAGGAGACTGATGTGATAATATTTAAAGCTCTGCAACTAAAATCTGGCTGACAGAATCCCTTTAACATCACTACATTGAATGAAGTGGGTCTAGACAAGGAAGGCCATGCCTATCTTAAAGGGGTTTTCCGCGGCTCTCTGGAACAGGCACAGTCTGTACATGGGTTGGTGGCCATGACTGGTACTGCAGCTCTCTTCTGATTCGGCATTATTAATCAGATTATTATTTTTTTAAGCACCTTTAGGAGGAGAACCCCCAATGGTGTACTTCTGCTCATCTGCAGTTTAGGATGTCTTGTACTCTATTCACATCCAGAGCTGCATTCCAATTGTGAACTTATTTCCTTGAAAGAACTGCTGCTAAAACAGCAAATCCATGGACAAGTAATGTGCACACAATCCCTATGGATGCACTTTATGTAAGCAAACACAGCAGTGCCAGTAGCCGTGGGGCCTGACACTACATCTCAGAGACCAGTCTGTGACATATAGCATATTACAAAGCTATACCGCGTCCTGCACGCTCCTCAATAAACGTTATTTACATCACCCAACAGAGGCTGCAGTTTGTATTGACAGAATCACTGTTACAAAATCACTAGTGTGTCGGCGGTCATAAAAGGTTATAAGTATCTACTGGAAGCGGAGACAGATGGCGGTATTTCTATAAAATTATTGCTTCTCAAGATAAAGGAGATCCTATAGTAAAGGAAAAACGTACAACATTAATGTGTGGCCTTATACCAGTGTATATACAGTACATGTAATGGATTACATAGTTATATTCTCCTACAAACAAGACAGTATTATAGCAGTTATATTCTTGTGCATAGGAGGCAGTATTATAGTAGTTATATTCTTGTACATATGAGCAGTATTATAGTAGTTATATTCTTGTACATAGGAGCAGTATTATAGTAGTTATATTCTTGTACATAGGAGCAGTATTATAGTAGTTATATTCTTGTACATAGGAGGCAGTATTATAGTAGTTATATTCTTGTACATATGAGCAGTATTATAGTAGTTATATTCTTAACCAAATTTATTTTTATTCAAAGTAAGTAAGGCATATCAATCGATCACAAACCATCGTAGCATCACTTGTAAGGCAAAGTCACAAATCGGTCATGGAAGTGACCACAAATGCATGTCAGTGCAACACATGTTGTACAAAATGATACATCAAATGTGACAGACAATAAAAATCTAATATAACACAAATAAGAGGAAAAGAGAGGGACAGGAAGGGAAAGGAAAGGGGGGGGGGGGTAGGGGAGTTTTCCCCAACTCCGTCAGGGGAACTTCCTATATGTCTTCCAGGGCGACCAGATTTTCAGAAAGCGGGAACGCGTGCAAGATTCCCAGTGGGCCAGCTCTTCAAACCTGTAGATCTGATCCACCTTATCCCTCCACATCGAAACAGTGGGAGGTTCAGTATCCTTCCAAAGCAGCGGGATGAGCAGTCTCGCCGCCGTGATGAGCATAGTAGGAAGATCGGATCTACAGGGGGAAAGCGAGTCATTAGGGCACCAAAGCAGAATCAGTTTAGGATCCAGCTTAACCTGCTTAGCACACACCTCATTTATCAGAGCTTCTATACTGGTCCAGAACGCTTTAATCTTTTCACAGTGCCACCAAATGTGTGACAGAGAGCCTACGTCTTTTCTACACCTCCAGCACTCACTTGGGAAATCTGCATTAAGCCTATGCAAGAACTCCGGGGACTTGTACCATCTCGTGAGCAGCTTATACGAGTTTTCTTGTACCTTAATACAGCGGCTAAAGCCGTGAGAGTGTGTAAGGACAAAAGCCCTTTCCGGGTCTGTAAGGTGGATGGACAATTCCCTTTCCCATGAAGAAAGGAAATGTAGCTCAGGAGGGGAGGCTGAGAGTAACTCCTTATATATGGTAGACAGCGGTTTAGGGATCCTACGGGCATCTGATAGTCTCTTAGACAGCCAAGAGGGGGTTCCAGAGGTGGTGGGGGGTGGTAGCTTAATCATCTTAATCTCCTTCTGCAGGGCAAAACTCTGTAGGAAGGAAGCTTTTTTGACTTTAGGGTCATTCAAGACCGTGGACCAATCCAGGGACCCATCCGGGGACCTAATCTCACTTAAAGGGATCTCGGCCAAAAGAGGCCAGATACCTGAGGGCTTCTCGGCTTCCGGATGGACATAAAACTGTAAAGAGGAAAGCGGAGTACCCGGTATGGGAAACTCAATTGTTCTATCCTTAAACTGCTTGGCCCACTCAACAAACATACCCTTCCATAGGAGTGGCAAAGAGGAACTACCCGGAGAACAAGGGGACAGCCCCCAGAGAATCCGCTTCATTCTAGTGGAGAGCAGAGAGCGCTCAAGACACACATATGGAGCACTATAAGTGCTATTGAGGAGGGATAGACCTCTAAATAGTTGAAAGGCCACATAGTAGGAACGTATGTCGGGCAGACCAAAGCCGCCAAACCTCCTCTCTCTGGTCAGCACCGAATAAGCAATTCTGGAGGGTTTACTTCCCCACAAAAAGAGGGAAAAAACTCTGCGGATGTCTACAAAAAATGAGTGCGGCAGCCAGATAGGCAACACCTGCAGAAGGTACAAAAATTTAGGAGCTATAAAGGTCTTGAGGTAGTTCCTCTTGCCACACCAGGAAATAAACGGCAGTCTAATAGAGTGCAGCTGCTTCCTAACTGAGGACAATAAGGGGGCATAATTCAGAGCAAATAAGTCCTTCGCCTGAGCCGGGACGTGCACTCCCAAAAATACTATGTCTTTTGTAGCCCAGTGAAAGGGGGTAGTATTCTGAAGGGCCTCTTTAACCGATTCTGGACAAGTAACGTTTAGTGCCATTGACTTGCTATAGTTGATTTTAAAGTTTGACACATAGCCAAACTCCTCAAAAAGAGACAAAAGCCTAGGGAAGGATGTTTCGGGATTGGAGGTCATGATAAGTAGGTCATCTGCAAATGCGGCTGTCAAGTGGGTCCGAGAATCAATGGTCAAGCCCCTAACCGCAGGATCCTGCCGGATCTTACACAGCAAAGTCTCCATCACTATGACAAACAGAGATGGGGAGAGAGGACACCCCTGCCTCGTCCCATTGGATATGGAAAAGGAGGGAGAAAGCGTACCATTTATTTTGAGTTTGGCAGACGGGGCTGAGTACAGAGTGAAGATCGCAGATATAAACGAGTCTGGGAAACCAAACCTCGACAGGGCCCGCGACATATAATGCCAACCGACCCTGTCGAAGGCCTTCTCCGCGTCCGTGCTCAGCAAAGCCAGAGGCGTAGAGGAGCTTCTAGCCCAATCCATAAGATGGAGCAAACGTATCGTGTTTTCACAGCCCTGTCTGCCGCGCACAAACCCCACTTGCTCGCTATCAATAAGATCCGGCAGGATCAGCTGTATTCGCTGCGCCAGAATCTTGGCCCACCACTTGACATCCGCATTTAGCAGTGAAATCGGGCGATAACTGCCACAGTGGAGGGGGTCTTTGTTTTCTTTATGGATTATAGTTATGTGGGCCTCTAACGTTTGGGGGGGTAGAGAGCCTCCAGACAGGAGGAAATTACAGAGTGCCTGAAAGTGAGGAGTCAAAACGTCTTTGAAGGTCTTGTAATACGATATAGGGAGTCCATCCGGGCCTGGACTTTTACCTGAAGGAATGGAGGAAAGGACCTTGCCAATTTCCTCTCTTGACACAGGGGCGACTAGTTGGGAAGCTTGTAGGGGACTAACAGAGGGCAGCTTCAGAGTGGACAGGAACTCATCTGTGGCTTGCTCAATAGAGGCTGAACCAGGACGGTCTGGAGTGGGGAGGTTATATAGATCCGCATAGAAAGCACTAAACGCTTTCGCTATATCGTGAGTCGACTTGTGCTTATTGCCTTTCGCATCTAGAATAGCAGGGATAAATGAATCCGCGTGGCGTTGCTTAGCCATGGCAGACATCAGTTTATTCCCTTTGTTCCCATGAGCATAAGCTTTAAACCTGGAGCGGAATATAAGTTTAGCTGATTTGGCGTTGAGCAAGTTTTTCAGTCCCGTCCTGGCCTCCGCTAATTCAGCAGCCACAGCCTGAGCCTGGGTTTGCTTATGGGTCAGTTCAAGACTCGCTATGCGGGACAGCAGGTCATCTACAGCCTTGGAGCGCAACTTTTTAACATGCGAGCCCAGGGAAATTAATTCTCCTCTAACCACTGCCTTATGAGTCTCCCACAAGATGGAGGGGGAGGGAGGAGGGTCGCCCACAGCATTAAGAGAGAAGAATTCAGACATAATCCGGGAGATTCTAGCTGCATTGGTAGGGTCGGAGATCAATGTGTCATTAAGACGCCATATTCTCTCTCGTTTAGGAAGAGCTGTCATAGACACTCGGAGAAATACTGGGGCGTGATCAGAAAGCGTAATGTTCCCAATCCTCGTGTCTACCACCTGAGAAATATGGGGGGAGGATAAAAACAAGTAATCCAACCTATGGAAGGATTTTTTAGCGTTTGAATAAAACGTATAATCCCTACCAGAGGGATGCATAGTGCGCCACACATCAATAACCCGCAACTTCTTCAGCGCAGTCTTCAGACGTCGCAGAAGTTTGTGGGATAACTCAGACCTCTGAGAGGACGAGTCAAGGTCAGGCTCCATAGTCACATTAAAGTCACCTCCTAATATAAGCATGCCCTCACTAAAAGCCTGTAATTGCTCAAGAGTCCGAACGAGCCAGGGGATCTGACCCCTATTAGGGGCATATAAATTAGCCAGGGTAACAGGCGCATCAGCGATGTGCCCCTTAACGAATAAGAAGCGACCATCAGTGTCCGCAAGGACAGCGGAGTGTTTGAAGGGTAGGCGCTTGTGGACGGCCACGCTGACACCCCTGCTAGCCGAGGCAAAAGAGCTATGGAACCATTGTGAGAATGCGTTTTGGGACAATTTCGGGATCTTCCCTGATTTAAAATGAGTTTCTTGGAGGAATACAACGGAGGCTTCATCTTTCAGTAACAAGGAGAGCACCTGAGACCGCTTACATGGCTCGTTCAGACCCTTGGCATTCAATGAGGCAACTACAATAGAGGCCATAGTAAAGACAGAGGAGGCCTGTCGGCCCAGAGCAAGAGGACATCCAGTCTGGAAAGCCACGGACGGAGTAAGGAGAAGAGAGGGAGGAATGAGGAGGAAGGGAAAGTCAAAAGAAAAATAAAAGACATAACAAATGAAACAGTAACACAACCCAAATAACAAAGAATGTCTCCCCATGGACAGGGAGCACGTGACCCCACCCAGCATCTGACACAATGGAGATCCTTTTTCATAGCGGCGGACAGCCGGGATCTATCAGAGGGGGGCTCCTGTGGGGCCACCGGGGGTGAGGGAGAGGACATAATCAGTAACATAACTGACAACAGTGCAGACATATAACCCCCGCATAACTAACAGTGCGTTCAGTGCTCTAATGCACAGCTCGTAACCCGCATCTCATGCAGGCAAGGTAGTAAAGCATAGGGTCAGGCCCAAAACCCATGAGAACGGGGCAGTGGGCCAAGACCTAAAATAAGTCCAAAACCAATGGACAAACGATGAAAATTCAGCTCAGACAGAGCCAGACAGAGTTCCTACGTCCTGGGACCCAGCAAAGTCACAGAACATTGAACTCAGTGAAGAGTGAACAAAAGCGCCTTCAGCGCCTCCCGGAACAGAGTCAGGTAACAGGTGCTTGCGACCGGCCTTTTCCTTGTTTCCCAGCTCTGGAAGGTGAAACTTGCTGCCACGAATCTATACCCGGAGGGGTAGGCAGGGGATCCCCTTGATCAGCCGGCATCCACGAGGGAACTGTGATGGGTTCAATCCCAAGAGGGCCCCAAATAGCTTTCAGGTCACCCGGGGTCCGCACCGTATACTGCCTCCCGTTTTTCAAGATGGCCAGACCGAAGGGATAGAGCCATCGGAATGGCGTAGCTGTGGCTTTAAGGGCCTCTAGGAGCGGCTTCACGATGCGCCTCTTGGCTAAGGTGGAGGGGGCCAGATCCTGAAAGAATAGGACTGGGGTCTCACCGTACATGATGCGGTCGGCCTCCCTTCCCGCCTTGAGCAGTGCAGCAGTGTCCACGTAGCTTAATATGCCGCAAACAACATCCCGCGGCGGCTCACCAGGTTTTGGCTTGGGCCTTAAGGCCCTGTGGATGCGCTCGATCACAATCGGAGCTGCTCTCTCAGCTCCCAGCAGGGAGGAGAAAATTTCGCATGCAACTGAATGAAGCGCGTCAATCGCAATATTTTCGGGTAGGCCGCGGATGCGAATATTTCGCCGCCGGCTCCGGTTCTCCTGATCCTCTATGCGCATCAGCGCGTCGTTTAGCAAGTCTCTGTGGGTTTGCAGGGCTGCACGGGTCTTACCCTCATGCACCAGGATGGCTTCCTGTGCTAGCTCCAGGGACTCCACACGATTCCCAATTTGCCGCAGGTCTCCTTTTATCTCCTCCAAGTCTTTTTTAAGAGGTGCAAGAGCAGATTCCAGAATGTTCTTGAGATCTGTTTTGGAGAGTGAGGAGTTTGTTCGCAGTGGTCTGCAATCTGATACATCAGAAGTGCTTCCTGCCTCTGAACCTTCCTCTGCTTCAGAGAGCTGCCGAGCCCTTCTGGTTGTTTCAACAGCAGGATTCCTGGACTGTTTCTTGAGGTATTTATCCATCTCCGGTTGCCTGGAACGGGCCCCAGTCGGCTCTGGAGTCTCAGGGTGTCGATCCTTGCCTGGTTTCCCCATTGGCACCGAGTAAATAGCTAATAAAAGGGGCTATAATAGCTGCCAGGGAGAGGAGCTCAGGAACAAGCAACCATTCAGCTCCAAGGTCAGGCTCCGCCCCCTATAGTAGTTATATTCTTGTACATAGGAGCAGTATTATAGTAGTTATATTCTTGTACATAGGAGCAGTATTATAGTAGTTATATTCTTGTACATAGGAGCAGTATTATAGTAGTTATATTCTTGTACATAGGAGGCAGTATTATAGTAGTTATATTCCTGTACATAGGAGCAGTATTATAGTAGTTATATTCTTGTACATAGGAGCAGTATTATAGTAGTTATATTCTTGTACATAGGAGGCAGTATTATAGTAGTTATACTCTTGTACATAGGAGCAGTATTATAGTAGTTATATTCTTGTACATAGGAGCAGTATTATAGTAGTTATACTCTTGTACATAGGAGCAGTATTATAGTAGTTATATTCTTGTACATAGGAGAAGTATTATAGTAGTTATATTCTTGTACATAGGAGGCAGTATTATAGTAGTTATATTATTGTACATAGGAGGCAGTATTATAGTAGATATATTCTTGTACATAGGAGAAGTATTATAGTAGTTATATTCTTGTACATAGGAGCAGTATTATAGTAGTTATATTCTTGCACATAGGAGCAGTATTATAGTAGTTATATTCTTGTACATAGGAGGCAGTATTATAGTAGTTATATTCTTATACATAGGAGCAGTATTATAGTAGTTATATTCTTGTACATAGGAGCAGTATTATAGTAGTTATATTCTTGTAGGAGCAGTATTATAGTAGTTATATTCTTTGCCAATTTTCTGTTTATTCAATCGATTAACAAAAGCTCAAAATTACAGTCTCAGGCAAGTATAACGAGTATAACAAATACATTGTAAACGTTACAATAAAGGCTCATTATAGATATTCTTAGATAACATCCAAGAGTATGCTTAGTGAAGACGACGCTGGATTACAAATACATGAACATCTGAGTTTGATTGATAACGTTATTGCTGGGTGTCAAACAAGAAGACATATACACAAAGACGTGAACAGACAGGGGAAGGCCCTGAAGCAGTATTATAGTAGTTATATTCTTTAACATAGGAGGCAGTATTATAGTAGTTATATTCTTGTACATAGGAGCAGTATTATAGTAGTTATATTCTTGTACATAGGAGGCAGTATTATAGTAGTTATATTCTTGTACATAGGAGGCAGTATTATAGTAGTTATATTCTTGTACATAGGAGCAGTATTATAGTAGTTATATTCTTGTACATAGGAGCAGTATTATAGTAGTTATATTCTTGTATATATAGGAGCAGTATTATAGTAGTTATATTCTTGTACATAGGAGGAGTATTATAGTAGTTATATTCTTGTACATAGGAGGCAGTATTATAGTAGTTATATTCTTGTACATAGGAGCAGTATTATAGCAGTTATATTCTTGTACATAAGGGGAAGTATTAGAGTAGTTATATTTTTGTACATAGGAGCAGTATTATAGTAGTTATATTCTTGTACATAGGAGCAGTATTATAGTAGTTATATTCTTGTACATAGGAGCAGTATTATAGTAGTTATATTCTTGTACATAGGAGCAGTATTATAGTAGTTATATTCTTGTACATAGGAGCAGTATTATAGCAGTTATATTCTTGTACATAAGGGGAAGTATTATAGTAGTTATATTCTTGTTCATAGGAGCAGTATTATAGTAGTTATATTCTTGTACATAGGAGCAGTATTATAGTAGTTATATTCTTGTACATAGGAGCAGTATTATAGTAGTTATATTCTTGTACATAGGAGGCAGTATTATAGTAGTTATATTCTTGTACATAGGAGCAGTATTATAGTAGTTATATTCTTGTACATAGGAGCAGTATTATAGTAGTTATATTCTTGTACATAGGAGCAGTATTATAGTAGTTATATCCTTGTACATAGGAGCAGTATTATAGCAGTTATATTCTTGTACATAAGGGGAAGTATTATAGTAGTTATATTCTTGTTCATAGGAGCAGTATTATAGTAGTTATATTCTTGTACATAGGAGCAGTATTATAGTAGTTATATTCTTGTACATAGGAGCAGTATTATAGTAGTTATATTCTTGTACATAGGAGGCAGTATTATAGTAGTTATATTCTTGTTCATAGGAGCAGTATTATAGTAGTTATATTCTTGTACATAGGAGGCAGTATTATAGTAGTTATATTCTTGTACATAGGAGCAGTATTATAGTAGTTATATTCTTGTACATAGGAGGGAGTATTATAGTAGTTATATTCTTGTACATAGGAGGCAGTATTATAGTAGTTATATTCTTGTACATAGGAGGCAGTATTATAGTAGTTATATTCTTGTACATAGGAGGCGTATTATAGTAGTTATATTCTTTGTGGGGGGTTAGCTCTTCTCCGGGGGTGATTCACATAAATATCGTCGCCAGACACCAAGTTTCTGGTCCAAACATCACTTTATTTGGCTCCTCAGCAATCCAAACATAAAAGGTACAAAATAAACACCTGCCCGGCTGGGCTCTAACTAAACATATAATATCCTGACTCACCTAAAGTCACAGTTCACACCCTGTGAACACATGCGGCTTTGTCAGCCAATGTCCCACAGCCTCCTGGCTGTACAGAGCACAGTACGCCCACTGTCTCCAGTTCAGTATTTCTTGTGGGGGATTGGGGCTCAGTAGTTTGCCTGACTATGGCCCTGCGACCCTCCCAGGCGTCGCTGCGTCCCCCAACTCCAGGCTATCTCCCAGCCTTGTGGTCCCTCAGCCTTGCCCAGCTGAGACCACACAGACAGAGCCTCCAGGCCTCTGTCCACAGGTAACACACTACTCCCTTTCTGACACTCTGGGAGGTGCCTTATGCCAGGCTGATTACCTCCAGCTTGTCTCACCTGAGGTGGAACAGGGGTGTGGACCACATTATCCACCCCTTCCATGCCTCTAACCTGAGTGAGACCTGTCACTGTCTCACATATCCCCCCCCTTTGTTCAAGCCCGTGAGGGTGAACACCTGCATAACCACGGGAGGCTGGTGAGAGGGTATCGACCTGGCCTGGACATGGGGAACAGCCACCCACCCTGCTCTTTGGCTGCTCCCAATAAGAACCGGCCCAGATTGGCTTTACAGCCACACTAAGTAACCCAGTGTCAGCGAGCACTAGCTGCCGCTGACACAGAAAATTACCGGTTCTTATTTCACCGAGGCCAGGAACCTCGGTGACACGTACCTTCCCTTTGTTCTGCCAGACCCATGCCAGCAGAGCTTGGTTTATCACCAAAACCAACATCTTGCCTAACCGAAACTGCCTAAAGGCCTCATGTGCCCATCTCATGGCCAGATATTCTTTTCCTACTCTTTCCCGAGTGATAATGATGCGCTGTCGTATATTTTGATCTCTCTCTCTTTTTAGATCCTCTGGCTCCTGTACATGCGCCTCACGTCCTTTCTTGGACTGCTGCAGCTCTTGCCTGAACTGTTCCGAGTCATGGTCATATCCCGACCCTTTCTCCTTTGCTTTGCAGGGCTCCTTCAGCAGAGCATGCTTGCCCCTACTCGCTTCTTTTACGTGCATCTGGGTCACTTCTTCCTTCTTTCCAACAGTAGTTACGCTAGCTACTATGACAGTTTTAGAGACCTCTGCTTCTTTAGCGGCTTTTTCCACTTCGGCCGCGGCTCCCTTTGGCTTAACTTTGGTCTCTGTAGAACCTGGGGACTTCATGTCAACCAACATATCGGCCTTAACTTTTTCAGTCTTTGTCTTCTTGAAGTCTCCAGTCTCTTTGACCGCCTTCTCACCCTTCTCGGACATGGCACCATACACTTGCCCTGTTAACCCCTCCCCCTCATCGAGGCAGGAGGCACCAGGGTCTTCAGCAGACTCCTCGTCTTCTGTCATTTTCTCCAGAGGCTCACCCAGGACCCTGTTCTCATTTTGTGGAGGATTCAGGAGATACAGCCCATTGTAATAGCCCGGATCCGTAAACTGATCGTTCACCTCCTCGTACTTCTTCCCCAGCAGGCTGCTGGCTATTTGGAAGGCCTTGTATGCAGAGGGGACGTCTTCCAGGCCTAGGCTACACGCTACCACGGGTCTGTGGTTTTCGGCATCCACATCAGCCCCATCATCTGGTTTAGCAGAAGCATCTTCCATCTTCTCTGCCACAGCCAGCACCACAGTGCCACCCTCTCCAGTCCCATTTTTAACAGGCTCTGGCTTCTTGACATCTTCCAGAGAACTCTCCTCTTCAGGTTTCTCACCTTCCACCTGCTGTTTGAGAGCACACTTAGATTTCTCCAACTCATCTTTTAAGCTCATGAGATTTTCATTCTCTGCTCTGAGTTGCTTGTTCAGCCTCTCCAATTCAGCATGCTCCTCAAGCGCTTTTTCCAGGGCTTTAGCCAAGGAGAGCGCCTTGGTCTCCTTTTCCCAAGCATCAGTCTCTGTTTGGTCACGTTTTTCACCATATCGAGCAGAGATGTATTTCTCTTCAGCTAGGAGCCAGTCACACTTCTCCTGTTGCTTCGCTGGATTAGACATAACTTGCTTCTGGTGGTCCAGGTCCACCATCAGATCATCCAATCCTCGCTGAAGTTTGTTCTTGGTTTTCTCCCCCTTTTTGTATGTCACACCCTGTTTCTCCAGGCGCTGAACCACCAACTCCATGTTTTTCAGCAGTTTCTTTTCAGCTTTTTGCACAAGCTTGTGGGAAGTGCCCCGCTTTTGGGCCTCCGGTTCGAGCTGCTCCTTGCTCGGCTCTGCTGCAGCAGATGTAGGAGTATCACCATTCTCTTTCTTTGCCCTTTCTGAAATTTTCTTCAGTTGCTCTGTGAAGACAGCTAGTCCCGTCTCTAACGTTTCTAGGGAGCGTGAGGAGAGAGAGAGAGATCATCCTCCTGTTTGCAGTTGTACTGTCCTGTCAGGTCATCTACAACTGTCTGGATATGGGCTTCAGACCCTAGGCTGACGTCACCCGACTTAATTCTCATCTCGTCATATATAACTGTCTGGTCGCTACTAGTAACCACCTTTGTTTCACAGGACCTTGACATGGTAGCTTCACTCTCTGGGTTGCTATCGATCACAGCACATACGTCACCTATACCGCTCGTGTCATTATTAATTCTGACCTCTAGGGGCACTGATGAGCTAATCCCCACCTCGGACACTTCCTTAGTAACCAACCAACATTGTGGGGACTGCATTTCCACCTCTGGTACGTGCGGTACACCCTCTAGCCCTATCATATTTTCCTGCACCTTCAAACACTGAGCTGGAGCTGGGCTTTGCTCCACACTACTTATAGGCATGTCTTCAAACCTTTCGATTACGTCATATCGCGCTTCATGAAACATAGCAGATGCAGAAAATAAAGCTTCATCATCATTTACATTTTTACCACCAGGGGGCGCTTCTCCCCTGACCACAACCTGCAACGGAAAAGTTATATCACTGTCACCACATATTTCATATGACATCATATTTTCCTTATGCATTTCCGCACTTTTGTCACCATCACTTTGCACTTGACCAGCACCATTGTTTCCAATGGTCAATATTCTTTCCCCATGCAGGTCAAAGTGCAACTCCCTTAGATCCTCACTTAAAGGGACAGGTACAGGTTCTGCAGGAGTTTCGTCACTATCTGCAGAAGTGTCTACCTTACCCCACAGTAACAAACCGATATCACGGCCCAACACTCCCTCATGCATGAGCGTATCTGTAACATCAAGTTCATAAGTCCCTGTTCTCATTGGAGTCTGACGCTCAGTGAAAATCAGCGGATAGTCCTTATACGCACGACTGTCCAGCACCTTTAATATTTTACCAGTATCAGGTTTCAATATGGTGCTACCTCTTACCCGGGCTAGCATGGGATCCCGGATCCTTGTCATCCCAAAACTAGCTTTGGTCATGGGCAACTGAGGTAACACAGAAACCTTCTCCTCTGTAGATTTCTGCGAGGGAGCGATCACAGCAGGCTGATCCGCCTGTCCAGACACAGACTTATTACCTACCGGCCCAGCAGGTCTCCCCTGCCGCCGGCTCACTGTCACTGGGTCTGCCACATGGTTAATAACAGGAACAGTCTTACCCTTTGTAATCCACCATTCTGGTAAAGCAGTGACATTCTCTCCCGCAGACTTATCAAGGTTGTGGTTGCTCCTAGCAACAGATTTACTGCACCTCCGCACTCCCTCTCTAGGACTCCGGACACAGTCGCAGGGAAGATACGCACTCCTGAGAACCGCGCCGCTCTCCACCTCTTTGTCTTCCCGACGGTTGCCCTTGGCAACGGCATATCTTTGCCTTTTATCAGGAACTCCGCTCCACAACTGCCCAAACAATGGAAAGTCCTTGCCCAGTACAAATTCCACTTCCAGTGTCTCACATTTTAACAGCTCCCATTGCACCGAGCTATAGTCCGTCACAAAGGTCAGTGACACCGTAGTTTTGGTCTCTGGCCCCCTTGTTACAAAGTCCAGAATTTCAGGCAGGACCCAAGACACTTGCTGGCGGGAGTCTAGACTGACCCCCAGCGGGATTCCGCCGATCACTAACTCGCAGGATTTCTCCCACGGGCTATACCATTTTGCAGCCATTTCCACTGATCAGTCTCTTGTACTGGGCTTCTGGCCCTTTAAATCCTGCACTGTTTGCACCACAGAAAAAAAAAAAAAAAAAAAGTCCAGTTTAACACCAGCGGTCTCTGCTCCTGCAAACTAGCAGGCTTCCAGCACTTTTACTTATCAGCAGGGACACCTGCCCGCATCCGACACCAATTGTGGGGGGTTAGCTCTTCTCCGGGGGTGATTCACACAAATATCGTCGCCAGACACCAAGTTTCTGGTCCAAACATCACTTTATTTGGCTCCTCAGCAATCCAAACATAAAAGGTACAAAATAAACACCTGCCCGGCTGGGCTCTAACTAAACATATAATATCCTGACTCACCTAAAGTCACAGTTCACACCCTGTGAACACATGCGGCTTTCTCAGCCAATGTCCCACAGCCTCCTGGCTGTACAGAGCACAGTACGCCCACTGTCTCCAGTTCAGTATTTCTTGTGGGGGATTGGGGCTCAGTAGTCTGCCTGACTATGGCCCTGCGACCCTCCCAGGCGTCGCTGTGTCCCCCAACTCCAGGCTATCTCCCAGCCTTGTGGTCCCTCAGCCTTGCCCAGCTGAGACCACACAGACAGAGCCTCCAGGCCTCTGTCCACAGGTAACACACTACCCCCTTTCTGACACTCTGGGAGGTGCCTTATGCCAGGCCGATTACCTCCAGCTTGTCTCACCTGAGGTGGAACAGGGGTGTGGACCACATTATCCACCCCTTCCATGCCTCTAAC
Source organism: Bufo bufo (assembly GCF_905171765.1). Classification (NCBI taxonomy): domain Eukaryota; kingdom Metazoa; phylum Chordata; class Amphibia; order Anura; family Bufonidae; genus Bufo; species Bufo bufo. Next base: position 141,163,399 of record NC_053398.1, on the reverse strand, counting down.
CTGAGTGAGACCTGTCACTGTCTCACATCTTGTACATAGGAGCAGTATTATAGTAGTTATATTCTTGTACATAGGAGCAGTATTATAGTAGTTATATTCTTGTACATAGGGGGCAGTATTATAGTAGTTATATTCTTGTACATAGGAGCAGTATTATAGTAGTTATATTCTTGTACATAGGAGCAGTATTATAGTAGTTATATTCTTGTACATAGGAGCAGTATTATAGTAGTTATATTCTTGTACATAGGAGCAGTATTATAGTAGTTGTATTCTTGTACATAGGAGCAGTATTATAGTAGTTATATTCTTGTACATAGGAGGCAGTATTATAGTAGTTATATCCCTGTACATAGGAGGCAGTATTATAGTAGTTATATTCTTGTACATAGGAGCAGTATTATAGTAGTTGTATTCTTGTACATAGGAGCAGTATTATAGTAGTTATATTCTTGTACATAGGAGTAGTATTATAGTAGTTATATTCTTGTACATAGGAGCAGTATTATAGTAGTTGTATTCTTGTACATAGGAGCAGTATTATAGTAGTTATATTCTTGTACATAGGAGCAGTATTATAGTAGTTATATTCTTGTACATAGGAGCAGTATTATAGTAGTTATATTCTTGTACATAGGGGGCAGTATTATAGTAGTTATATTCTTGTACATAGGGGGCAGTATTATAGTAGTTATATTCTTGTACATAGGAGCAGTATTATAGTAGTTGTATTCTTGTACATAGGAGCAGTATTATAGTAGTTATATTCTTGTACATAGGAGCAGTATTATAGTAGTTATATTCTTGTACATAGGAGCAGTATTATAGTAGTTGTATTCTTGTACATAGGAGCAGTATTATAGTAGTTATATTCTTGTACATAGGAGCAGTATTATAGTAGTTATATTCTTGTACATAGGAGCAGTATTATAGTAGTTATATTCTTGTACATAGGGGGCAGTATTATAGTAGTTATATTCTTGTACATAGGAGCAGTATTATAGTAGTTATATTCTTGTACATAGGAGCAGTATTATAGTAGTTATATTCTTGTACATAGGAGCAGTATTATAGTAGTTATATTCTTGTACATAGGAGCAGTATTATAGTAGTTATATTCTTGTACATAGGAGGCAGTATTATAGTAGTTATATTCTTGTACATAGGAGGCAGTATTATAGTAGTTATATTCTTGTATATAGGAGCAGTATTATAGTAGTTATATTCTTGTACATAGGAGCAGTATTATAGTAGTTATATTCTTGTACATAGGAGCAGTATTATAGTAGTTGTATTCTTGTACATAGGAGCAGTATTATAGTAGTTATATTCTTGTACATAGGAGCAGTATTATAGTAGTTATATTCTTGTACATAGGAGCAGTATTATAGTAGTTATATTCTTGTACATAGGGGGCAGTATTATAGTAGTTATATTCTTGTACATAGGAGCAGTATTATAGTAGTTATATTCTTGTACATAGGAGCAGTATTATAGTAGTTATATTCTTGTACATAGGAGCAGTATTATAGTAGTTATATTCTTGTACATAGGAGCAGTATTATAGTAGTTATATTCTTGTACATAGGAGGCAGTATTATAGTAGTTATATTCTTGTACATAGGAGGCAGTATTATAGTAGTTATATTCTTGTATATAGGAACAGTATTATAGTAGTTATATTCTTGTACATAGGAGGCAGTATTATAGTAGTTATATTCTTGTACATAGGAGCAGTATTATAGTAGTTATATTCTTGTACATAGGAGCAGTATTATAGTAGTTATATTCTTGTACATAGGAGCAGTATTATAGTAGTTATACTCTTGTACATAGGAGCAGTATTATAGTAGTTATATTCTTGTACATAGGAGGCAGTATTATAGTAGTTATATTCTTGTACATAGGAGGCAGTATTATAGTAGTTATATTCTTGTACATAGGAGCAGTATTATAGTAGTTATATTCTTGTACATAGGAGGCAGTATTATAGTAGTTATATTCTTGTACATAGGAGGCAGTATTATAGTAGTTATATTCTTGTACATAGGAGCAGTATTATAGTAGTTATATTCTTGTACATAGGAGCAGTATTATAGTAGTTATATTCTTGTACATAGGAGCAGTATTATAGTAGTTATATTCTTGTACATAGGAGCAGTATTATAGTAGTTATATTCTTGTACATAGGAGCAGTATTATAGTAGTTATATTCTTGTACATAGGAGCAGTATTATAGTAGTTATATTCTTGTACATAGGAGCAGTATTATAGTAGTTATATTCTTGTACATAGAAGGCAGTATTATAGTAGTTATATTCTTGCACATAGGAGCAGTATTATAGTAGTTATATTCTTGTACATAGGAGGCAGTATTATAGTAGTTATATTCTTGTACATAGAAGCAGTATTATAGTAGTTATACTCTTGTACATAGGAGCAGTATTATAGTAGTTATATTCTTGTACATAGGAGCAGTATTATAGTAGTTATATTCTTGTACATAGGAGCAGTATTATAGTAGTTATGTTCTTGTACATAGGAGCAGTATTATAATAGTTATATTCTTGTATATAGGAGCAGTATTATAGTAGTTATATTCTTGTACATAGGAGGCAGTATTATAGTAGTTATGTTCTTGTACATAGGAGCAGTATTATAGTAGGTATATTCTTGTACATAGGAGCAGTATTATAGTAGTTATATTCTTGTACATAGGAGCAGTATTATAGTAGTTATATTCTTGTACATAGGAGCAGTATTATAGTAGTTATATTCTTGTACATAGAAGGCAGTATTATAGTAGTTATATTCTTGTACATAGGAGGCAGTATTATAGTAGTTATATTCTTGTACATAGGAGCAGTATTATAGTAGTTATATTCTTGTACATAGGAGCAGTATTATAGTAGTTATGTTCTTGTACATAGGAGCAGTATTATAATAGTTATATTCTTGTATATAGGAGCAGTATTATAGTAGTTATATTCTTGTACATAGGAGGCAGTATTATAGTAGTTATGTTCTTGTACATAGGAGCAGTATTATAGTAGGTATATTCTTGTACATAGGAGCAGTATTATAGTAGTTATATTCTTGTACATAGGAGGCAGTATTATAGTAGTTATGTTCTTGTACATAGGAGCAGTATTATAGTAGGTATATTCTTGTACATAGGAGCAGTATTATAGTAGTTATAGTCTTGTACATAGGAGCAGTATTATAGTAGTTATATTCTTGTACATAGGAGCAGTATTATAGTAGTTATATTCTTGTACATAGGAGGCAGTATTATAGTAGTTATGTTCTTGTACATAGGAGCAGTATTATAGTAGGTATATTCTTGTATATAGGAGCAGTATTATAGTAGTTATAGTCTTGTACATAGGAGCAGTATTATAGTAGTTATATTCTTGTACATAGGAGCAGTATTATAGTAGTTATATTCTTGTACATAGGAGCAGTATTACAGTAGTTATATTCTTGTACATAGGAGCAGTATTATAGTAGTTATATTCTTGTACATAGGAGCAGTATTATAGTAGTTATATTCTTGTACATAGGAGCAGTATTATAGTAGTTATATTCTTTTACATAGGAGAAGTATATTTTTATTTGGATTTTTTTTTTCTTAAGATGTTATTCAAAGAAAACATAGAAATGGACTTGGTGTAATAGACTTCCATGATTGCCAGTTCAAAATGTTTTCAAATCTCTAGATTTGTTCTGTTTTTCCTTTCCCGTGTTCCAGGGGTGCAACCAATTATGACAAATATGCAAAAGAATATCTGGAAGGGAAGGGGGTTAATACTTTTCCATTTCGGAATGGGCATTTCAAATTCACAAAGGCATGAGACATGTAGTCACTGCCCATACGTGTAACATGGCCGCTCTTCTCACAGTATGTACGCAGCATTCACACTTCCACATGTTAAATAAACTGAAGTTAGCAGAGTTAAAGAAAATGAGATTTTTCCCATAAATGACTCAATGACTAGTCTATTGCAATTGGAAAATAAGTGAGGAAAAAGGGAGCAGATCACTGTGTCCTAGCTTAGCTGGGTCATATTAGCAGAACATAAAATATGTCATAAAGATGCCAAATGGGCTATATATTACCAGCCCTGGACTGAATATGCATGAAAAATACTTGTTTTTCATAGCAGTAATAACAGTAATGCTGCTCATGTGTAGGCCTTCCTCCATAGACAGCAGTGCGGCACCTGTGCCAGTCCAGCTTTGGTACCTTATGTTGTACAGCGGCACTAAATATGTTTGCAGTATAGCTGTATAGTGTGACGGTATTATTTTAGTTTGTGATATTGCACCACTGTGTATGCATTATTGGTAATCCACATTGCAGCTGCAGTCCTTGCCTTTGCACATGCGCAGCGATGCGAGGAGTAGTGTCCTTCGCTTGTTGCCACTGAAGAGGAGACTCTTCTCCCGCTAAGGGCTCATGCACAATTTTTTTTTTTTCTGTGTCCATTCAGTTTTTTTTTTTTTGCAGCCCATATGCAGAACCATTCACTTCAATGAGTCCGCAAAAAACGGAAATGACTCGGTGTGCATTCAGTTTCCTATCCTGTGCTTTTTCTGCAATACGGACAAGGATAGGACTGTTCTATTAGGGGCTGGCTGTTCCGTAAAATGCAGAATGCACACGGCCAGTATCAGTGTTTTGTGGATCCGCAATTTCCGGCCCTGTTCAGGGCTCGTTCACACGAACGTATTTTGCGTTCCGTATACAGTCCGTATACGGAACCATTCATTTCAATGGGTATGCCAAAGATGCGGACAGCACTCTGTGTGCTGTCCGCATCCGTTGCTCCGTTCCGTGGCCCCGCAAAAATTATGAGTCCTGTACTATTCTTGTCCGTTTTTGCGGACAAGAATAGGCATTTCTATAATGGGCCTCCTGTTCCGTTCCGCATATTGCGGAAGGCAAACTGGCGGCACGGTCGTGTGAACGAGCTCTAAGTATGAGTTTCATTTACTTTCTTTTGCAGGCACGGATGTTTTTTTTTATGGATTGTTTGGGACCCTAAACCCCTGCTGTATAAGTGCACCGCTGGTGGTTTAGTGACAGGTTCCTTTAAGGCTACTTTCACACTCGCGTTTGGTGCGGATCCGTCATTCGTCTGGCGGCCAGCAGAACGCTGCAGGCAGCCTCCAGAGCGGAATGGAGACGGAACGGAGGCAAACGGATGCGTTCTGAGCGGATCCTTTTCCATTCGGAATGCATTAGGGCAAAACTGATCCTCAGAGCCCTGAACGGATCTCACAAACGGACAGCCAGAACGCCAGTGTGAAAGTAGCCTTACATTAAAGGGGGATGCTACAGCTTTGCCTGGAATTGAGTGATTGTGACCAGTAAGCCATGCCTTATCTGTAAGCGCAGGCTATGGGGCCTCCTGATGGAACGTCTTCTACTCTCTCAGTAACTTTTTGCTTGTTGCTTTCCTAAGTGATCACTCCCTCGCCTCGTACGTATCTCAGATCCTTTTGCTGATTCTAGTAATGAATGGGTTATCTGAACTTCTTGTACAAGTGTGTGAAGGGAGGAGTCCGCCTGTCCAGACAAAGGGGGGGGGGGGGTAAAAACCGCAAGACATATAAAACGAGGTGGGAAGACAATTAATATTTATAGCAGCAAGTTATTGACGGCTCCTGCAAATGATCTCATTGATTGAAGTCTAAAACTACAGTGTTACTTTGGAGTATGGAAATGGTCCGGTGTGACTCCGCCGCGCTCTCCTACGTCGCCCTCAGCGCTCTCTTCAGTGGACTCGTCATTCACAAATTCATTAAGAACAAGGTGAAGATAGAAAATGCTGCCGTGTCTTGTCTGCTGTCCCTGCTCTTGCTGGAGATCATCTGCTGCTGCGTCCTCTGCAGCCGTCTGGGTCTCCCCCTCTTCATCATGGCGTGCGCCCTCTATTACCTCTCCATACCTGTCCGAAGGATGCTGGCGGCTGAAGACAAGACGGTGCTCATCACAGGTAAGGGTCCGAAAAAGTTATATCCTCACTTAGTCTTGTGTTTTTCACAAATGTATTCAGGAATTGCATGAGTAGCAATTACTGGGACTGCCTAAATATCAGATCCTCACGGGTACAAATCGCACAAATAGCAATTGCGTCACGTAAATCTGAAATTGTTTTAAAGCGATATAAATTGAGGAACTGCTTAGATAGCAGATTTGCTTTTTTTAAGGTATCTTAAGGAATCGCATACATCTGAAATCCTTTTATGAGCTATAGATGACAGGGAACTGCAGAAATTGCTATTTTTTTTTGAAGATATATTAGGGAATCAGGTAAATATCAAATCCTTGTGGGTGTATAAGACACTGCATACATAGCAATTGCTTTTAAGATATATTAAGGAATTGTATGAATCTGAAATTCTTTTATGACACCTACACTGGTAAAGGCTCATGCACACGACCGTATGTATTTTGCAGTCCACAAAAATACGGATGACGTCCGTGTGCATTCTTCCGTATTTTGCGGAACGGAACGTCCGGCCCCTAATAGAACAGTCCTATCCTTGTCCGTAATGCGGACAATCATAGGACATGTTCTATTATTTTTGCGGAACGGAAATACGGACGTACGGAAATGGAATGCACACAGAGTAACTTTGTTTTTATTTGCTGACCCATTGAAATGAATGGTTCTGTATGCGGTCCGCAAAAGAAAAAACTGAAAGGGACACGGAAAGAAAATACGTTTGTGTGCATGAGGGAACTGCATGAATAGCAATTTCCTATGTTGAACCTGACCTGATATATTAGGGAGCTGCAAAGTAGCAAAAATATCAAATTCCTAGACAAAAATTTATGGGGCTACATAAAGCAACTATTTTTGAAGTCGCTAGACCTGTGACCATCTGTGGTAAAACTACAAGATGCACTCTCGCTTGGCTGCTCTCAGAACTCCACAGAAATGAATGGAGCATGCTGGGAGTCGTAGTCTAACCACAGCTGGAGTGCCGGAGGTTAGCCATCACTGCGCTAGACTGATATAGTAGGTAACTGCATATATAGTCATTACTTTTGAAGAACCTGCACTGATATAAAATATCATCTATCTATCTATCTATCTATCTATCTATCTTATAGCTATCATGTATTTATCTCTCGATCTTATATCTATCTATCTATCTATCTATCTATCTATCTCTCTTATATCTATCTATCTCTCTTATATCTATCATGTATCTATCTCTTTATCTTATATCTATCTATCTATCTATCTCTTTATCTTATATCTATCTATCTATCTATCTATCTATCTATCTATCTCTCGATCTTATATCTACCATGTATCTATCGCTCTGTTTTATATCTATCATGTATCTATCTCTCTATCTTATATCTATCATGTATCTATCTCTCTATCTTATATCTATCATGTGTCTATCTCTCTATCTTATATCTTTCATGTATCTATCTCTCTATCTTATATCTATCATGTATCTATCTCTTATAGCGCATGATATTCCATGGAATCTCTGGTCTCTTCTGTTCACAGATTCTTAAGTACAAGTCATTTTCAGCTTCACTTTTGTCTAAAGATAATTGTGTAATTCGGGTCAGAATAACCTCAGTTGTGCATTCATATTTTTAGATGAAGCTTCTGAGACTTTAGGTATTTTCTATACAATCACTCCGTGATTGACTCGCAGCCAAAGAAGATGTCTGCCCCAGGATTAACAAACAGAGATTACAGCAGAGAGAACACTATGTGCTCTACATAGGGATTGAGAAGACATGCATTCTCGTCTGAACACAGCATTCATGTGTATAAGGTGATTGGGAGGAATATTGTAGCAGTTGTCCAAACAAGCTTCTGGTCGCCAGTTAGTAAAGATGTCTACTAGTTGCTGAGCAGCAGCTTCTTTGCCTCTGCAGATTAGGAGCACATGCACACTTGGCCAGTCTAAGCGTGCAGGTGTATAGAGAGACTGGGAAGAACAGCTTTCGACCAAAGGAGCATTAGGCCAACAGCTATTAAGGTCCCTATATGCCTTCAAAAGCTGGAGCTTGTTTGACCGACAGCTATCTTCTTCGACTCACCCATGCACATACAAGCTGGGCTCTGTATGTGTTTCTAATGGGGACAGAGGACAGAGGACTGCTGCCGGACACCTCAGGTGGTGGCTTATCTCCCAGGAGAACAAAAGGATTGGGCGCTGAAATTCCTTGTGTCCAATCCTTCTCTTCCCCAGCATATGTTGCTTGCTCTCCATACACATTAGACAGTGGGGATTTGGCCAACAGCAACCTCATGTGTACCGGCCCGTTAGTTGCATAGATCCAAGGAACATTACCTTGAGGACATCTCATGTAGACATTTGAGCTTCTTATTGTCACAGCATATAATTTATGCCAAGTCATGAATGGTCTTTGATAAACCTATTGAGGGTGGAGAAGTAGGAGAAGATAAAGGATGGACATGGACAATGTAAAAACGTCTCATCAGCTTGGACGTTTTGACGAAGTGAGTTTAGACGCTCTGCTCTTCCTTTGTGGAAACTTGCTTGAAGTGACGTTGGGTAAAGGTGACTATACCCTTTCAGCAACTCGTTTGGTTGACCTCTATACACATGCTTATTTAAGGTGAGCTTGCATATGTTCTGTATGGAGAGATGGGACTAGGCCAGTGCCAAACACCTTAGTGCATTGGCGCATTCCATGGTCTGCCGAAAGCTTTGTCTGACACAAGTCTAACGTGTATGGGCACCTTAAGGTGCTGGTAAGAAATTTGGGAAAATAATTTTATGATGCTTGATATCAGCAGCCAGTGATGGAGTGTGAACGTAGCTGAGAAACTTCTAACAGGGCTGGACGGTCCCACTGGAGCACCTGAGGTTCAGTGCTTGGACCCAAAGGTCCAGCAGAAGACAACTCTGTTTGGAGCCCAACCCTGTGGTCTATTTCTCATGGGATGATTCCCAAGTAACCTGTTAGACCTTATTGATGGCACGTTTTGTGGTGGTACCAAAGATTACATTCAAATTATGGACTTGCCCTGTATAGATGGAGGGTGGACCTAAGTGCCCAGACACGGACTTCTATGACTTTTCGGGAGCAACATTAGTAGTGGGTTAGGCAATAACTAAAGGTACCTTTAGACGGGACAATTTAGCAGGCGATTGTTGGGAAGGAAGCATTCCTTCCCGGCAATTGCCTGCTCATCAGTAGAAGAGACATCTGTATTTACATGCAGGGATCTCCTCCACTGTATGGGGAGGAGTGATCGCCAATGGCATCACTCTTCCCCATACAGACTCATTGCTTGCCGGCAGCAGAGTGTGTTTAAAAGTCATGATCTATTAGGTGCCTACATAATCAATCCAATTAACCAACGAATGAGCGTTTCAGAATTCATTGGGAAATCGGCGGCACCTTTACATCGACAGATAAACGCTAATGATCGTTACTGTGAATTCTGATTAGCGAATATCAAGTTGATTCTTGACCCTTGTAAAGTGCCCTTTAAAAGGCTTGGCTTTGGTTGATCCAGCTTGGTGAATATGGTCCTATATAGCTATGGTCCTAGTCAATACTGTGGGTGGTGAGTGATGACCTATGTTCTTAGGGGGAGATTTATCATCTCCCTTGTGCCTGAAAAGTGGTGTTAAAAAGTTGCAACTTTTTAAAAGATTGTTGTATCTCCTGGTTTTTATCCCACACTCATCACTTTTCACAAAGGAGGGGTAGCCTGCATCCGCAACAAATTTATCTTCATTTACGCCAAATAAAGCCAGAAATCAATCTCTGAGCTGTCGTAGATCTCTGATGAGGCACACAGACAGCTGGAGGCGCCTCGTCATAAATTAGACCCATCTTCCAGCAGCTCAGGGGATATCCAGACCGGTGCAGAAAGTATCGGCTTTGATAAATCTCCCCCATTGTAACTAATGCATGTTTCTAGATTGAACTGAATAGTAAATATAAGGCTCTGTTCACATTTACATCATGGCTTATGTTCAGAACAAGCACAGTAGATCCCAGTAGCGCCCATTGGACCCCATTCACTTTTTATGGGGTGCACTGTGATTCACGATAGTTGGCATAAAATCTGACCAAACTGCAGACTAACACTGAACAAAACCCAAGTAGAATTGCCTAAAATATCTATAAAAATACAATTTGAAAATTCTAACGACCTGTTCTGTAAGTATATCTCTTTGTGGGAAAGCTGCACGGCAACAAATATGGCTACCATTACAGCCCCCCATGCTAGCTGACATCCGTACTTCTGTATGCCAGAAAGCCGTACATCACTGAGCAAATTTGCAACTTGGGAGTCTAAGAAGATTGTTGGGGCAAACAATGGCAGTTTATAGCGGCCAGCTTCTCCAGAAACATGGCGGAATAAAATAATACAATACCTGCCAGGTGAACGTCTTAAATAGTTCTATTTTTATTAAAGCTCCTAATTCAAAATGCGCCGATACATGATTTACGGCCCAGCAGTTTTCCGGCGTGTAAGGGTAATCTCGGTATTTGTAGTCATCAGAACCCAGGGCTGCGATTTGCATTCTTCCTCATAAATAACTGTTGCCAGGGGATCTGCCTGCGAGTTCTAAGTTCCACGTGTGCTGATCTCCAGTTATTTGATTAACAGCAGTAGGGATTATCGGAGTGTCAGCGTTAAATTACGCCGCTTAACTGAACATGGCTCATATCACAGGCGCCAAGCCATTTTGTGGCGTGGAATTTAACCCTTTGGCCGCTATTGCAATTGCTCTATTTTTTGTTACATTTTGCTAATGGAGCTTCTTGTCCGTCTTCCTTGTCGGTTCGGCATTGACCGCAAGACAGGACATCACACTTTATCTGCGTTGCCCTGAGTAGCTCCCACCTCATCGGTGTCTTCAGATGACCCTCTGAAGTATTTACAGCATGGAACTACATAGGAAAGGTTGGTGTAACGGTCGCGTACACACACAGGGGGGAGGGAAGTGACCACTGCGCTCCACCCTTACCCCTGGCCCTGCCTACTTGCCTCGCGAGTCCTAATGACAGGGGACAACTGGACGGCAATCCCTAACTTGGAATAAGTACAGGGATGACAGACAGACAAACAAACAACAGGACGTGAACGGACCGAGTCAATACCAGGAAAGCTACAAAGTACAAATGGAGCAAGCAGAGAATTGTCAGGAGAAGCCGGGGTCATAAATACCAGGAGAGCAGCAAAGTACACAAGGAGCAGGCAGAGGATCGTCAGGAATTCAGCAGGAGGTAAGTACGCCAGGAAAGACCAAATCACAGGTGGAACCTAAATTAACAGGCAACCTGTGGCCAGCAGGCTGCCTGTATTTATAGTGGGGAGTGAGGATCATGTGACGTGGCCAGCGTCACATGACCGACAGACCAACCAGTCGAGCACCAAGTGATCAGCTCGGCGCTCAAGGCAGACTTAGGAGCAGGGAGCCACCCAGCTAGTAAAGCTGCCCTGGGAATGAGGTCAAACACAGATCATCATTCCCAAAGCTAAGCAACAGTTCTGCGGGCAATGGGGGACAGAGTGCACCTTCGGAACCCCGTTACAGTTGGTAGAAAGTGATATCAAACCAACCCTAGGTGTAATAGTCAGGAAGCCTTCTATGTATGGAAACCAACCCTAGGTGTAATGGTCAGAAAGCCTTCTATGTATAGAAACCAACCCTAGGTGTAATGGTCAGGAAGCCTTCTATGTATAGAAACCAACCCTAGGTGCAATGGTCAGGAAGCCTTCTATGTATAGAAACCAACCCTATGTGTAATGGTCAGGAAGCCTTCTATGTATAGAAACCAACCCTAGGTGTAATGGTCAGAAAGCCTTCTATGTATAGAAACCAACCCTAGGTGTAATGGTCAGGAAGCCTTCTATGTATAGAAACCAACCCTAGGTGCAATGGTCAGGAAGCCTTCTATGTATAGAAACCAACCCTAGGTGTAATGGTCAGGAAGCCTTCTATGTATAGAAACCAACCCTAGGTGCAATGGTCAGGAAGCCTTTCATGCATAGAAACCAACCCTAGGTGTAATGTCAGGAAGCCTTCTATGTATAGAAACCAACCCTAGGTGTAATGGTCAGGAAGCCTTCTGTGTATAGAAACCAACCCTAGGTGTAATGGTCAGGAAGTCTTCTATGTATAGAAACCAACCCTAGGTGCAATGGTCAGGAAGCCTTCTATGCATTGATTCATGATGGCAGGAGAAATGTTTCTCTGGTTGCTACTTTGTTTCCTGTCTGGGTGACCACATAGTGTATGCAGAAGTACTCACAGGAAGTTAGGCATAATTGGTTTTTGGTGCAGTTTTTGAGAGTTTTAAGAAGTGGAAAACGGCATTGTCCATATATAAAGGTTTTAGACATACAGTACAGGCCAAAAGTTTGGACACACCTTCTCATTCAAAGAGTTTTCTTTATTTTCATGACTATGAAGGCATCAAAACTATGAATTAACACACGTGGAATTATATACATAACAAACAAGTGTGAAACAACTGAAAATATGTCATATTCTAGGTTCTTCAAAGTAGCCACCTTTTGCTTTGTTTACTGCTTTGCACACTCTTGGCATTCTCTTGATGAGCTTCAAGAGGTAGTCCCCTGAAATGGTCTTCCAACAGTCTTGAAGGAGTTCCCAGAGATGCTTAGCACTTGTTGGCCCTTTTGCCTTCACTCTGCGGTCCAGCTCACCCCAAACCATCTCGATTGGTTGGCTGTGTATCCACCTGACTTCTCCTCAATGCAACTGATGGTCCCAACCCCATTTATAAGGCAAGAAATCCCACTTATTAAACCTGACAGGGCACACCTGTGAAGTGAAAACCATTTCAGGGGACTACCTCTTGAAGCTCATCAAGAGAATGCCAAGAGTGTGCAAAGCAGTAATCAAAGCAAAAGATGGCTACTTTGAAGAACCTAGAATTTGACATATTTTCAGTTGTTTCACACTTGTTTGTTATGTAAATAATTCCACATGTGTTAATTCATAGTTTTGATGCCTTCAGTGTGAATCTACAATTTTCATAGTCATGAAAATAAAGAAAACTCTTTGAATGAGAAGGTGTGTCCAAAATTTATGGTCTGTACTGTACATATTGCAAAACTTGGCATACACATAATATACATCAGTGTCAGTCGGGTATTTGACAACCCTGACTTGATTGGGGCTTCGCACGTGTGCAGGTAGCGGAAAGCTATAGCTGCTATTCATTTTTTGGGATATTGCCTAAATCATACATGGCAACTTTTTAGAAGACTTTCCTGGGAAGGAATGGAATTCAGAGCATGAAGCCGATGTTTTCTTCCTAGACGCACACCTTTTTCAAACCACACCCATTTTAAGGTGTGCCATGCCCCTTTATATAATTCAGTGCCACCCCCTCAGTGTCTGGACGCCAGGACTGATTTTTGGGAGGTGCCAGGAGGCTTCTGTGGTACCCATGAGATTTGCCAACTCTTAGGCCTCTTTCACACGGGCATCATGGATTTGGGCTGGATAAAATGCGGGTGTGTCGCGGGAAAATGCACGATTGTTCCGCGCGAATGCAAAACATTCTAATGCGTGTACCCAAACCCGAACTTCTTCACAGAAGTTCGGGTTTGGGTTAGGTGTTGTGTAGATTGTATTATTTTCCCTTATAATATGGTTATAAGGGAAAATAATAGCATTGTTAGAATGCTAAGTAAAATAGGGCTGGAGGGGTTAAAAAAATAAAATAATTTAACTCACATGGTGATGGATCATGTGACGGACCATGGGATGAGTGCAGTGACGTCACCACAGGTCATTTTCCTCATGCACAGCAAAGATGAAGACAGAGGAGAAGCCGGGCTGTGCGAACAAGTGGATTAAGGTGAGTTAAATTTATTTTATTTTTTTAACCCCTCCATCCCTATTTTACTAAGCATTCTGTATTAAGAATGCTATTATTTTCCCTTATAACCATGTTATAATGGAAAATAATAATGAGCAGGTCCCCATCCCGATCATCTCCTAGCAACGGTGCGTGAAAATCGCACCGCATCCGCACTTGCTTGCGGATGCTTGCGATTTTCACGCAGCCCCATTTACTTCTATAGGGCCTGCGTTGCGTGAAAAACACACAAAATAGAGCATGCTGCGATTTTCACGCAACGCACAAGTGATGCGTGAAAATCACCGCTCATGTGCACAGCCCCATAGAAATGAATGGGTCAGGATTCAGTGCGGGTGCAATGCGTTCACCTCACGCATCGCACCCGCGCGGAAATCTCGCCCGTGTGAAAGGGGCCTTATAGGAGTCTGCTAGGTCTCCTATTTTTTCATGAGCTTCCTGGACATTCTTAGAAAGTTGACAAGTATTGTCTAAATGCCACTGAAGTCCAGGCGAGGTGCAGATGACATAGGGTAAAAATTAAAATTTCTAGATGGAGAAGACAAAAAGTAAAGAAAAAGCGGGCAGGGGAAACGGCTGTGCGGAAAGGAGGGATCCTAAAGTTCGAAATGAGAATAGCAGTACAAAGATATTCATTAGCCTAGCCAGAAATGAGTGGACCTGCCTTAAAAGAAGTCCAGGTCAGTCCTGCAAGTACGGCCTAGTCAGACCTACAGCATCTTGGTCATCAGTCATAAATGATTTAAAAATTGAGCAGATCCAAAAGCCTACTCCCTAATCCAAGGCCCCCCTCGGGAGTCAGACATACTTGCCGGCATAGGTCATCAATATGATAACCCCAGAAAACACCGGCCTGGAGAGAAACTGTGTCCTGTTGGGAGCACAGTACAAAATCTATTTTTACAGACCGTGTTTAGATGCCTCAGCAATCCAGCTGTACCTCATTCTCCTTGCCACAGGCCGTCAATGACTCCCAAATACAGAGATTGTCCATAAATCCCAGGCAAAGTCTATAAAAACCAATGTTCCCATACGCCACAGCTAAAGGAAATTGTATTTCTCTTTAATGTACTTTTGAAAGTTCCACCAGCTAAACCATTACATCAAATTGTCCTTTGCTATTTGAATATGTTAGTCCTTTGCTATAACCGTTCCTCTGCTGCCCGGCCGCTTCCATTTAACGATTTGTTATTAAAAAGACTACTTACAGTTTTTATATATATTACAAAAAATATTAACATTACAAACAGTGAAAAAGGGGAAACGTTTCGAGGTCAGAAGCCTATTAACAGCCAGGGGTGACCTTCGCTATTGCAAACAATTTTGCAAAATTTGCCAAATATTTCTCAAGCAATTGGAATGTTGTATCCCCGATCCTTACAGAATGGGGAAAATTTCCAAAACAAGCATAAAGGCAACAAGTCAGGTGATTGTGCTGAGAAATCTACCTTTCAGGGGTCCAGGAAAACTGGGATGAAACCTCTCTTTTGTCAGTTGTCCTAAAAAAATAGGGATGCATGACTTAGGCTACTTTCACACTTGCGTTGTTAATTCCGGTATTGAGATCCGGCAGAGGATTTTCCGGTTTTATGACCGCACACAAAACCTCAGCTTGCAGCGGTTTTGTGTCCGGTCACAAAACATAATGGTGCCGGAACGGAAGACGTCCTGATGCATCCTGAACGGGATCTCTTTTCATTCAGAATGCCTGAGGACTAAACGGAGACGGCGGAGGATCTCAATACCGGAAAACAACGGAAGTGTGAAACAGGCCTCAACTGCTACCAAGGTGCTTTTCTAGAAGAGGACAACAATGGAAATGGTGGATATTATTATTAGGATGATATTATTAAAGGGTTTTCTGCTTTGCATCTGCATGCTTTAAAATAATCATTTATGAAGGTCGCTGTAATTTTGTAATGTATTTCTTGACCTTTTTTTGCTCCTATCCCCCGTTCTGGGCTGTGATCACATGACCACGTCCATGCAGCTCTTTCTTATTTCCTGTGATGTTATGTCGATGGGCGGGGCAGTGATGGGGGAGGGTCTATGTATCATGGGTTTGGTTGGATACAGCAACAGGAAGTGCTACATACAGGATGGAAACAAACCAGTGGGATTGGTTTACATGGTGAAAACGGGTCAGGAAAGTCCAAACTGAAAAAATAAACAAAAACATGGGAATATACATCAATCAATTATTCAAGTGATGAAAAAATGACAAATTGGCCATTTTGACCCTTTTTTCTGTTACGCCTTTTGCCGTATTGGAAAAATATTTTTATATTTTAATAGTACAGGCGTTTTCGGATGGGGTGATACCCATGATGTTATATTTTTTGTTATTTATGTATTTATTTTTGTATTCTATGGAAAGGGGGGTGATTTAAACTTTTATATATTTTACATTTTTTATATATTTTGTAATTTATTTTTTACTTTAAAAAACCCATTTATTTTTTAAATTCTGAACCCTCATAGTGTCACGGTCCCTCAGGTGACTGATGTCAGGAGATCAGAGAGACTGGCTGAGCGTGGAGGAATCTAACAGCCGCCTTGATTTCTCTTTATTCAGTGTTTATAGGGTTAATGACCACTTCCCTTTTCTCAGCTGTTGCTCAGTGGTCATCACTTCTACCCTTTATAGTCTCACCCCACCCTTCGGACTATGCGGTTGATAGCTTCATTTGGGTTTGGCTGAGCTGGTGTGAGATCCTCTCTGGTGTTCCTGTTCTTCCATCTCTACAGAAATTAAGTGTCTCGTTTGTTTGTATTTGTTATATTCCCTGTTGTTGTATCTGGGCCTGAGACAGAGACTTCCATTCTTCCATCTGGGGAGGAATGGGTTGTCTCTGGTCCTAAACTTATTCCAGGGCCTTATAGGGAAATCAGGGCCTAGGTATCCTGCATATGAATATTCCTACCTTCAAGGTCTATTCATATTGATAGTTAGTCAGGGCCCGGATTAGGGTTGTCTAGGAGGTGACCTGTTTCTTCCCTACTTTCCAGGCCCAGTTACTGTTTCCCTTCCCTCCTGTGTTCAGTGTGGAGTTTCGCCCCCCCCCCCCCCACACTGATCATGACACATAGGTCTTTTAGATCTATGATTTGAGGTGAATTGCTCATTTCTTATGTTGGCCTGCCACCTGCTGGCCAAAATTAGAATTGCAGCTTCAATACCATGGGTCTTTTCAGAGAGACCCAGTGAATTGAAACCAATTACCGGCATCCTTATTGGCCGCAGAGGATTCCGCTAAGAAGCTTAAGGAGCTTCTGTGTTTTTCACCCTTTAGATGACTTGATCACGGCATATAAAGGCTTTAATGACTGTGATCGTCATTATTGCCTGTCGCGGTCATTAGCCGCGGGTCTCTGCTGTTTGCCATGTTTGCCCTTCACTCCAGCGCCATACATGTACGCCGCTGGTAGCAAAACCAAACCAAAACCCCTTTACACATAGTAAACATAAAGGGTGACATTTACTAAGACCGGCGATTTAGACAAAGAGTACACAGGGGAGAACACCTTTGCAATAAAATCTGTGCCTTACATACGCCAAAAAGTGGCGTATATTTTTTTAAATAAATGACCCCCTAAATGTTTTATTTTAAAAAACACCACACTTCTCCACAGGTTGTATTGTTACTTTAAACTGACCTGCGATACCAGACACAATCCATGGACAAGTCTGGCTCTGTTTATAAGGAAAGCAGCCATGTTTTTCTGGTGCTGTACAATCCCTTTAAGCATCAGAAGGATTTGTAGGTGGGGCATTGATTTTTCAGTTAAAATAGATTGGTCCTGTATGAGACAAGTCTATCTCCTGTGGGCGCATTAGATATGTGTCTGAACGCTTCTCATCCCATATGGTGAACACATAGTGGGACTATAAATATCACGCGGCCCCATCTGGACAACTCAGCCATTGGCGACCGGAGTGATCGTTTAATTTGATAGAAAACGTCTTCTAAGCCGTCTGGTCACCGGGTCCATTAATCTTTACATAAATCATTCTTACTTTATTTACCACCAGAGACGTCGGCTGCGGAGAGATTTACAAACCGTTTGCTCTTTAAGGATTGAACAAGTCATCCGGGGTTTCACGACCAGTAAGTGTGCCATAGTCCAAAAATCCCCGGAAGAGGTCATTTTATCTAAAGGATCAGCCGCTTTGGCAAAATGAAAATATTTCAAAGCATCGTCCCCCTATAACAGGGATCAGCAACCTTTGGCACGCCAGCTGCTGTGAAACTACAACTCCCAGCATGCACACTTGCTTGGTGGTTCTTGTAACTCCCACAGAAGTGAAAGAAGGATTCTGGGAGTTGTAGTTTCAGAACTGCCAGAGGTTGCTGACCCCTGCCCTATAACCAATCTGTTTTATAACCCTCAATATGGGGAATTAGAAAAAAGGGGACAACTTTTTTTTTGTCCAGAAGCATCGCCGCTCTTATTTATAGGCTGAGTTTGGTGCTATTCAGTCTTATTCACTTCATCTGAGATACCAGACATAGCCCGTAGACTGATGTGGCACTGTTCCCGCAAGCAATTTTTTCCAAAGGATAGGTCTTCAATATTAGATTACTGGGGGTTCCAACTTCTGGCACCCCGCGGAGCTCTGGTGAGCGCCAAGATCTCCTTGCAGCTTACCAATCACAACACCTTCCATTGGATAGCGGCTGCACCCAGGCCACGTGACCGATGAACGGGACACCACATGGCCTAGGAATAGGCCTAAGCGCTCATGCAGTGCCGAGGCCTCTTCGCACAGCAGATCGGAGCAGATGCTGAAAGTCGGACCCCCAGCAATGGGATGTTGATGACCTCTCCTGAGGATAGGCCATCAATGTCAAAATTAAGTAAAACCTTTTAAAGAGTTATTTCCATCTTGGACCTTGATGGCGTATCCACAGTATATGCCATAAATGTCTGGTAGATGTGGGCCCCACCTATGGCTCCTCGGCTCCTGTGACGGGAGAGGTGGTTGCTCATGTGCATGACCCTCTCCTATAATTTCTATGGGAGTTAATCCAGTAAGCATATACATCTATTTGTCCAATAGAAGTGAATGCAGAGAACCATGTGCGACACAGGGGTCGGGGGGCATAGAGATGGGGCCCTCATCTCTTGGACATCTATAACATTTAGTTTGTTCAGTGGTTGACCTCCGTTTTTCCTAAACTCAATGGCCCCCTTATGAACAACATGCCATAAAGGTGTTTGCCAAATCCATGCAGCCAAGCATATGCAGCCTCTTCACCAAGAGTGGAGACCCACCACCGCTGGATTCTAAGAATTCTCAGGATCTTATGACAGCCGTTGAGTATGAGGCAAAAGGGTCCAAGATTTTAATATGAATCATTTACAAAATTGTTCCTGTGTTTAAATATTTCCGACCCCCTGGTGTCACCTAATCTGTTCGGTGCTGATACAAAGTAGCTTCAAGTGCTGAGTCTTACTGGCTGGACTATAAAATAGTAGGAATCAAGAGGATCTGGGTGGTCTGACTGAGCTACTGGGAATGTGTGACCACCGACACTGGACACATTGGGGGGCTAATTTCTTGAGCATGACAGATGCAACTTTTTGTGTAAACATTTGCTCAAAAAATCTGCTACAATTTACCATTTTGTGCTTTTCCTTGTCACTTTTTTATAGAATGATTAGAAAAGTCGGCGGTATTTAGCAGGATGGGTATGGCCTCCTGCGACTCCAAATATCTAATCTCCTGACCTTATAAACACTCATTTAAAGAAGAGTTCCTGCAAAAAAAATATTTTCTGACCAGCTAGAAAGGTGCATGATGTAATGTGTAGTGAATGTAATCTTCTCATCAGTGATTTTATTTGTGTGTTATAACCTCCCTTCTGATCCTCAGCTGTCATGTGACCAATTCTGATCGCCAACTGACACAGGACAGGAAAGTCGGTTACTTCTCTATTCATTCCTATGAGACTGACGTTGAGGCTCCCATAGGAATACATAGAGCAACTGACTTCCTGGCCACACATAAGAAGCTGTGTTATTTGCAAAGTCTGATTGCTGGTCACACGACACAGCTGAGGATCAGAAGGGAGGTTATAACTCACAGATACAGTCACTGGTAAGAAGATTACATTCACTACAGATTACATCATGTACCTTTCTAGCAGGTCAGAGAATAAATTTTTTGCGGGAGTTCTTCTTTAAGCCATATTCTTATCAGTTTGATAAGGGTTTAGCTATAATGAGTGTTTATGAGGTCAGGAGATCAGAGATAAGGCTTTAAATGAGCCATCAGCTGATGGGATTCAGAAGTGATAGTTTACAAACAGACTGATTTTTAACCCTTGTATCTCAAAAAATGTTAATAACAACCAATTGGAAAAATGATTTTTAGTTCAAAATGAGTAAAAGCAATCATAAAAAAATTGCCCCAAGTTTATCCATAGCATTTAAAGGGCTTCTGTCACCCCCAAAACACCTATTTTTTTTTTTGGGCTTGTTAAAATCCTTATTTAACTACTATTCCCTCTATAAGGATCTTACCTTTGTCTGTGGCTTCTTTTCCTTAAAAAACGATCTTTTAAAATATGCAAATCACTTCACTACCAGCAAGTAGGGCGTCTACTTGCCGGTAGCCGCCGCAAAAAACCGCCCCCTCCTCCTGTTGATTGACAGGACCAGCGAACTCTCTCCTCCTCCTGCTGGCCCTGTCAGCATTTCAAATCCTGCGCCTGTCTTCATTCGGCGCAGGCGCTCTGAGAGAATGACGTCTTCTCTTTTGGTGACGTCATCGGCGAGCCTCCTTCTCTCAGAGCACCTGCGCCGAATGAAGACAGGCGCAGGATTTGAAATGCTGACAGGGCCAGCAGGAGGAGGAGAGCGCTCGCTGGCCCTGTCAATCAACAGGAGGAGGGGGCGTTTTTTTGCGGCGGCTACCAGCAAGTAGACGCCCTACTTTCTGGTAGTGAAGTGATTTGCATATTTTAAAAGATAGTTTTTTAAGGAAAAGAAGCCACAGACAAAGGTAAGATCCTTATAGAGGGAATAGTAGTTAAATAAGGATTTTAACAAGCCCAAAAAAAAAAGTGTTTTGGGGGTGACAGAAGCCCTTTAAGAAAGAATTGTAAAGAGTAATTCAAACTGTTTTCTGTGGTGATAAGAATAGTGTTGATTAAACTTCCCTATGGTAGTTGCAATAAGCTAATGTGGAGTAGTAGATAGCATATAGTAATTTAATTAACACCACTAGGACAACGCTTGTGAAAGATCCTGCCGAGTACGCCAATTTATAGTATGTGCTATTCACAGGACAGCAGTGTTACAGATAAGTAATAAACTTGTACACCTTCTAAACCTTTTTTATTTAACAGCTAATGTTAAAGAAAAAAAATCCTAGGAAAAACTAATGCTGAACTGCTGGATTTAAAAGTGATGTCCGCTTTTGTAATAATGATGACCTATCTTCAGGATAGGTCATCAGTATCAGATCGGCGGGGGTCCAACACCCGGCTCCCCCAGCTGATCAGCATTTTGAAGAGTGCTTGCTGTTGATATTGCAGCGGTGTGCAGTGTGACTACAACGCCACTGTCCAGTTCACTTCAACGGGACAACTCCTTTCTATTCACTTGAAGCTGGAGCCGTCCCATTGAAGTGAATGGGACAGCAGGGTTATAATTACACTGCTCACCCCAGGTAAACAGTGAAGAGAAGGCAGCACTGATATGAGCGCTGCATTCTCTTCAAACAGCTGATCGGAGCAGGTGCTGGGAGTCGGGCCCCTGCCGATCCGGTATTGATGACCTGTCCTGAGGTCATCAAATATTACAAAAAACGGACAACACCTTTAATGGAGGTCAAAAAACAATGCTGATTTCTTCAAGTAACAGTGCCGGGGGTTGGCAGACTAGTTCAAACTATAAGATTTTTTTTTTCGTCCCATTTTAAGAACACATATGGAAACACCTAGATACCTATGTTCACAATATATTCCCGAACATATATGCAAAAATCAATTGTGGTAGGAATAGCTCACTCTTATGTGACAGGGAACAGGTGCTCTAGTCCAAATGGCTGTATCACCCGTACAGAGAAAAATATTGGAAATAATTGTAAAGTACGGACTGGCACTCTGTATGTGTGGATACAAATATAATACACAATGTATAAAGTGATCACACTGAATTTAATAAATGAACAAATATCAATAAAATGCAGATAAAAACTATTGCGAAAATATCATAAAAACATCAAACAAATACGTGCATGCTAGCACACATTATATTAAATTCGGAGGAAGCAAGCAATATATACGAAAAATGAAAAGAATTTCTTAGTAGGTAAATGAGGGTTTCTTCTTAATGAAGAAGTGTGATCACTTTATACATTGTGTATTATATTTGTATCCACACATGCGGAGTGCCAGTCCGTACTTTACAATTATTTCCAATATATGCAAAAATGCATGCCCATTTTAAGAGCGATAGCTTTCCTAATTTTTCCGTCTGCATAGTTTACATTGACATTTTTGCAAGATGAGTTGTATTTTTAATAGCATCATTTTGCAGTACGTGTAACTTGTTGATTCACCTCCTTTTAGGGGAAATGGGAAAACAGAAGTTCTGCAATTTTATTATGTTTTAAAGAAAATCTGTCAACAGTTTTGTCCATGCTAAACTGTTGACAGCACTAGGCAGGGGCTGGGGATAGCAGGATAAAATTAACGTTTGTGGAGCTTTGCTCATCAGGAGTAGTGAGAATATGAACTTTTATTCTGCCAGATTCTGCTCTCTCAAGTGCCCAGGAGGAGGATCTTCACTGAGAAGTGCTCACTGCATTGAGATGCTTTACAGACCCTCCTGCCTGCATGATAGCTGTAGTGGGCTCCTGGTTGGATGCTACAGCCGTCAATCAGAGCAGAAGGGGAGGGGCTGTGCAAAACTTCAGGAAAGTCACGGTACTCTTGTTCTTGAATCAAAGCTTAGTGTTAATTACACCGAAAAAAACAGCAACGTTTCGACACACAGGTCTTTCTCAAGCCATAACATGGCCTACCAGTCCCAGTAAGTGGTGCTGTCCTATTCTATTGAGAGGCACAGCTGTGTAAGGACTTTTTGCAGGAATGTACATTGTGATTGGTACTATTTAAAGGCTATGTACAGCTTCACAGGCAATTTTTGCTTATGATTCCATTTTACTCATTTTGGGCTAAAAATATTTTTTTATAAAAAAAATATTGAGCCATTCTGTCACAAAGGGTTAACTGTTTTTCTAGCTGCGTGACTGGTACTTTCACTTTGTGCCCGTCATCTAATAACCCTTATCTCTAAACTACTAAGAGGATATAAACACTTATATAAGCCACATTCTTACCAGTAAGATAAGAACTGAACTATAATAACTGTTTATGACATCAGAGATAAGGAGCCTGTCAGCTCCCTGACTGACAGAAAAAGGCTGCTACTAGAGCATCTCATCTCTGTGCAGAAAAAAGGGCTCCATTTTTAAAAAAAATAAAGACCAATTGAAAAAAAGATTTTTAGCTCAAAATGAGTACAATGCAATAATAAAAAAAAATTGCCCCCAAAGGTGTACATAGCCTTTAAGGGTGCATATGACTTTTTCAACACTTTTATTCCATTTTTGCAAGTCTGCAATTCAGGACACATTTTCTCTACTTCCTACAAAGCATTTGTTTTCAGGTGGGGTAGAGAGTGTCACATTGCCAACATTGGTGTAAGAGGACTGATTGAGACATTCATAGAGAGCTGGTTGCTTGTGTTGCGCCTGCGCTGGAGCATCTATCAGCCATGGTCCACAGTTTATATCATGGGCACTAGAAGAAATGTGGCTAATGCGGTAGTCAGCCCCGAAAACTAATGCAGGCGAAAGTGCTGGATGTAAACAATCTGGGCGAGCGGCGGTGGATGTGGTGGCAATATTTGGGGCAAAAACAGCAGAGAATAGGTTTTACAGAAATGTAATTTTTTGCTTGGAAAACCCCCTTTAAAGACCACCCCTGTATATGGACATGATAGAAGGGGGCTCCCCTGCTTGGGATCCTTCTTTATGAGCCAGACTGGAGAGCCGCTCTGTAATGCATCCTTATGACCACCATGTAATTTGCAGCAGAAAACATTAATCTTTATCATCGTTAATAATAAGCCTCAGCGAATACGAGAAGTTTTTTATTAGAAGCAGAAAGTTCTCTGCCTCCTTACCAGAAACTGGATTATTCATACCGCCTCTTGATAACGTGTCAGCGCCTTCACGCGCTTCAAAGCAACAACTTAGTCTTGCTCTTGATCAGCCGCACAGAATCAAAGCCGCGCAGTTTAATATGAGCAAACATCTTTTATCTTTCCCGAGGTCTCGTCAGACGTTTTCATATTAAATAAAGACGATGAGATTTCAGTGTAAATAAATCGAAATTATTCACCCCGACACAAATAAACAAGGCTGAAGCTGAAGAATAGCAGGAAGTGTATTAACACAGGCGCTCCAACCTGGAGCCTTTGAAGTCTGTGTTGATTACCTTACCCACATCAGATCAGAATCTAAAAAAGGTCTTTATGTTGGAGAAACAATGCCACTATTGGCTGCAGGTTGTGTGTGGTATTGCAGCTTATTCCTATTCAACTGAATTGGATAAGCTGCAATACTAGACAAAGCCTAGCCTAAAAGCTTTGCTTTTAAAGGGATTCTCCAGGTTTTTACAAGTGATGGCCTATCCCCAGGATACGCCATCACTATCTGATTGGTGTCGCACCTACGCCGATCAGCACTGGAAGTCAGCGCTGGAACTCCATCCATTTTTTTGATTGAAACGTCTTTATTACGATCAGTCATCATACTTACATACATTAGTACTGTGACGCAGCACAGGCCATGAAACAGTACATAATAAATTACTTACAGTCGTCTTTGCGAGCATGGCATTGTTATGTAAAGCACGGGCTAACCCACACTATACATCGCAATGAATGCTACACTAGCATACCTATTCAATCACAAAACCTTCCAACAAAGCATTTAGACAGTGATGAGGGGAAGGGGAGGTGGGAAGGAGGGGATAGGGAGGGGGAATCACATGTCCTTATCTTTATTGAGAAGACAAATACAAACGGGGGGAGAAGGGGAAGGAGAGGGGTTTAGTCCTCTTCTTCTTCGTCGACGTCCGAGATGTTGTAGTCCTGCAGCATACTATGGATAAGTCTGCGGCAGTCCTGGACGGACTTGTTCTCCCTCCTGAGAATGAGCCGGTTCCTAGCAAACCAAATAGCGTCCTTAAAACAGTTCATAAGGCGCCAGGCCTCCTGGATGGCTCTGACAGTATGGATTCCAGGAAATAGTCCGTACAGCACCGAAGTGTGTTGCAGGCTGTTCCTGGGCACTGAGTCTTTGAGTTCAAGTTCCAGGGCATCCAACAGGCGCTGTGCAAAGCGGCACCCCCAAAACAGGTGGTAAGGTGTTTCCTCCACGAAAGGGCACCTGGGGCAGTACCGGGTTTTGCTCAGATTACGGGCATGCATGAATGACCGGATTGGCAGTCCGCCCTGAATGGCCATCCATGACAAGTCCTTATGCCCGTTAGTCAACCTGTTTGACGACACATTAGGCTGGAACTCCATCCATTGTGTAGTTGACGGAGTTGGTCACGGAAGTGAATAGGAGCAGCGTTGCGGTAACCAGTTCCGTACAGGGGAGAGAGCACCTCAATCGGCTTGAGGAGACTTATAGGTCATACATGCTCCTCTGGAATTCTGGGAAGGACTGGATGCAAATGAGCTCTTAACAAGCTCCGCCTCTAAAGCCACCAGATGTAAGGCAGTAAGTTAGCACAGTGGGGTCATACTCGCTGATCCGTAACAGGCTGATGGCCAAATAAGAGTTCTGCTGAAAGCTACCTTTGTGTGTATGACCAGCCTTAGTTGGCTCTTTAATTTCCATCAACTATGGTTGCTTCTGTGTCGTACCAGTGTCTAGGTAACTATTTCGATTGGAATTTTCTCATTAAACTCTACAGAATTAATCACACAGATCAAGCTTCTCCTCATCTGGAGCTCTTTCTGTTCCCGAGCAGTCTTCAGACTTGCAGACACAATCCCCTCCTTTGGAATGTGAAATTTAACCAAAGTCTGTCAGAAGGTGTTTGGTATTTTGTTAAATTAAAGGATTATCTCAGAAGGGAAAACAATGTCTCCTTCAATCTACCGAGCCTTGGGCTATGGGGTTACTGATGTGGAAGTCTACAGTCAGCTAAAGCTTCCTTAGCGGTTTATAACTTGTAGTTACTGGCTGATGGAAGGAGAGGTGTTTGCTTTGGATGGGCCATACTAAATTTTCTCACTTTTTTCCCTTTTGTTTAGGGTGTGATTCGGGACTTGGACACGCACTAGCCAAGTACTTGGATCAACAAGGTGTTCTTGTCTATGCCGGTGTTTTGGATAAGAAAGGGCAAGGTGCCGAAGAACTTAGGAGGGTTTGTTCTCCGCGGCTTTCTTTGATCCAACTTGATGTCACAAACCCAGGACAGATAAAGACTGCTTACAGTGAGGTCAGAAGTCAGGTGCAAGATGCAGGTACATAACACCAAGAGAGCCACCACCAACCCAATGGAGGACTCTCCTCCATTTAGGGATATGGCACTGAACGTATGGAACAAGGCAATTCCTACAGTCTATAAGTCAAGGAGAATAATGTCCATAATTAAGACATTGGCACGTTGACCAAATTGGCACTCAGAGCCCTCTGTGTGGGCCGTGCGTAGGGCTGTCCCGTGTGCACTATAACTAATGAGCGCTTGAGTACAGTTTAGTTTTTTTTATTAATTATTAACACATTAGTACAGCCTTTGCTGCATCTTCTGCTTGTGTTAAAAAAATATATGTATTTCGCCATAGTGATGTGCACCTACATACAGGTTGTTCTGACTCAATCCCCCACATTTTTTCTAAAAAAATATATAATTAATTAAACTCATCCATTTGCTCGCGTTGTGGTGAACACTCGCTGATGACTGGAAGCTCAGGACAGGACCTGCGCTCCAGCGTAATGACGTTCCCTAGCATTGACTGGAAGCAGCAGGACCTACGCTGGAGCGCAGATCTTATCCTGCCCATCTGGTGAGCAGTGAGTGTTCCCTGCTGTGTGATCCAATGGATGAGGGGAGCTTTATTTATTTATTTAGCACAAGAAGAGTGGGAAAGGGGGCATTAATAATACTGTGGCCTCTAATGG
Source organism: Bufo bufo (assembly GCF_905171765.1). Taxonomy (NCBI): domain Eukaryota; kingdom Metazoa; phylum Chordata; class Amphibia; order Anura; family Bufonidae; genus Bufo; species Bufo bufo. Next base: position 141,136,286 of record NC_053398.1, on the reverse strand, counting down.
GAGCCTTATTAATACTGGAAGCCATTATTTTACGGGGGGTAATTGTTACTGCGGACCACTAATGGAGGCCTTATTAATACTGGGGGCCACTAACGGGGGCCTTATTAATACTGGGAGACACTAATAGGGAATTGTTACTGGGGGCTACTAATGGGGGCCTTATTAATACTGGGGGCTACTAATGGGGCATTATTAATACTGGGGGCTACTAATGGGGCATTATTAATACTGGGGGCTACTAATGGGGCATTATTAATACTGGGGACTACTAATGGGGCATTATTAATACTGGGGGCTACAAATGGGGGCCTTATTAATGCTGAGGGCCACTACTGGGATATTATTAATACTGGGGGCCACTAATGGGGCATTATTAATACTGGGGGCCACTAATGGGGGCCTTATTAATACTGGGAGACACTAATAGGGAATTGTTACTGGGGGCTACTAATGGGGGCCTTATTAATACTGGGGGCTACTAATGGGGCATTATTAATACTGGGGGCTACTAATGGGGCATTATTAATACTGGGGGCTACTAATGGGGCATTATTAATACTGGGGGCTACTAATGGGGCATTATTAATACTGGGGACCACAAATGGGGGCCTTATTAATGCTGTGGGCATTATTAATACTGGAGGCCACTACTGGGACATTATTAATACTGAGGGCCTTATTAATACTGGGGGCCATTAATGGGGGCCTTATTAATACTGGGGGCCTTATTAATACTGGAGGCCACTACTGGGACATTATTAATACTGGGGGCCACTAATGGGGCATTATTAATACTGGTGGCTACTAATGGGGCATTATTAATACTGGGGGCTACTAATGGGGCATTATTAATACTGGGGGCCACAAATGGGGGCCTTATTAATGCTGAGGGCCTTATTAATACTGGAGGCCACTACTAAGACATTTTTAATACTGGGGGCCACTAATGGGGGCCTTATTAATACTGGGGGCCATTAATGGGGGCCTTATTAATACTGGGGGCCCTATTAATACTGGAGGCCACTACTGGGACATTATTAATACTGGGGGCCACTAATGGGGGCCTTATTAATACTAGGGGCCACTAATGGAGGCCTTATTAATACTGGGGGCCACTAATGGGGGCCTTAATAATACTGGAGGCCACTACTGGGACATTATTAATACTGGGGGCTACTAATGGAACATTTTTAATAGTAGGGGGCGCCAACGGGGGCATTCATTTTACTGGGGCCTGTGTTAAGCCACGCCCCCACACATACTGGAAAAAAATATTTTTCAGTATTCAGGTTAAATTGCTGTGTTGGCACTTTACAATAAATAAGTGGGATTTGGGTTACAGTTTGGGCACTCAGGGGGTCATTTATGACACACCGTTCTTAATAAAGCCCCTGCAACGGCGGTGAATCGCCAAAGTTATGAAGAGTCGCCGGCCTCTACATAACTGCCAAATGTAAGACAGCTTCAAGGATGTCCTACATTTAGAATATTTTCTACGTCTAAACCAGGCATAGAAAACGATGAGCGAGACGAGCCTGCCGGCCCTTCCCCGCCTACAACACAACCACTTTTGTAGACCTGGCGTGAGAAGTCGCAGATTGCGTTGCCATCTGTGCCTGTAATACGCCTAACATAGGCGTATTTCTGGATAATAAATGACCCCCTCGGTCTCTAAATGCCCTAGGCCATAGATTTAATAATCACGAATGTTTCCTAAGCAGTTGGCCACATTTGATGAGCCTGGATGATGAATGTCTAGTATGCATCCCAACTTTGATTTAGATATACATTACTGTGCAAAAGTTTTACGCCGGTGTAGAAAAAGTGCCGCCTAGCAAGAATATTTTCCAAAATTGAAGTATTAATACTTTATTTTTGTCACTTAACAAAATGCAAAGTGGATGGACAAAAGAGGAATCGAAATCCAATCAATGTTTGGTGTGACCACGCTTCAAAACAGCGTCAATTCTTCTAGTTACGCTTGCTCACAATTTTTAAAGGACCTCGGTACGAAGGTTGTTCTAGACATCTTGGAAAGCTAACCGCAGATCTTCTGTGGATATAGTCTTGCTCAAATCCTTTCGTCTCTTCATGTAATCCAAGTAAAAGTTTTGTACAGTACTGTAGCAGGGGCGATAATTAACAGCCCGTCTTTTGTCATTCATAGACCAAAAGAATAAAAATAGTTCTAGAGATCTCGATGACCAGAATGTGAAAAGCAACGTGCTCATTGTGGACCATGTTACTTTTCTGTTATGACTACAGTGTTTTACAATTTACAGAATTTTATCACCATATATTTCCTTTGAGACACATACAAACATCAGCTACTGTATCACGTGGCACCATCCAACATTACCATTCAAAGTGAATCTTGGTTCTCTGCGGCTCAGCATGCCATAATATTTGAGCTATGGTTGTCCTTCAAGAAAATACAGGTACCGGTAGGTTCCTCCCATGAGATTGCTTCACCAAGCGTACACATGCAAAAGCTTTTGGCCGACAGCTATTTCTACCGACTCCATTTGACTCCACCATGTTTGGCCAAGCATACATACTATTTCATTGAAGAAAGTGAAATAAAGCCACTAAGACACCTCAAGCTTCAATTTATCTCCTGTGGGATAATAGGATCTGACATATTGAAAACCAACATGCTCGATATCCACCAATATCTGAGGTTGGGACAGTCGGCAGGCCACCATGCACAAGAGATGGTTGGAGGATCCCATAAAACAGTTTTAGACAACTATTCTCTCATGTATGGCCAACTCAAGCCTTTGTTCTTGAGGACCATCATGACCCATTTAAATCAATAAGCCCCAATTGGCCTTAGTCAATATGATATGTGTATTGGCCATTTAACTTGTGTTTCCCCAAGCAATACAAGCTGTCCATGATCTGCATGCCTCATGGAGACCACCAGTACCATTAATAATATCTGCAACTGCATAAAGCTAAGGAGCCACGTGCAGAGGGCTCAGCGACCATTTCAGGTGCATGGTTCTTTTAGCCGCAGATTGTGGAACTAGATATCAAATAACGTTGAAATTTTGCATTGAGATTTGGGACTGGTGAGATAAAGGCCATGCATGCATTGTCTCAATGTAAATACGCTCTTTATAACACCGCACAACGGACGGACTGTCTCCTGACTGTGAATATAATTCAGAGTTTAATACTTTCCACTGAATTAAACATTGCCAACCCTGGGAGACCAAAGTCTAGCTAGAATCATTGCACTGTATTATTCTACAGACTATAGAGAACAGTCAGACGTAGGTTTGGACAATACGGGTCACACAGTGAACATTAATATTAGATGAGATACAGGAATTTCCCGAACTGTGGTTCTCGGCATTCCTTTTAATGGGAGTAAACAAAAATGAGATTTGCTAAACTCCCGGTGTTCTATAATGTATTCTACGTGCCGAGGACGTACTTACAGAATTTCAGTTTTCACTTAAACGTTACGTGATATTTTAAAGTTCATCTGTCAGCAGTTTTGTCCAGATATGACACTGGCTGACCTGTTCCATGTGCACTTGGCAGCTGAAGACATCTGTGTTGGTCCCATGTTCATATGTGCCCGCATTGATGAGAGAAAGGATGTTTGTTTTTTTAGGAGCAACGGGGGCCCTTTATGAAAAATTTTATGGAAAACTCAGTCTCATACTATCACATTGATGCCACCAAGAAATGCAACATATGTTTACAAGTAGCTGGCCCGTAATGCATCATTTGTAACAACCATTTCCAAATTGTCCCCTCTTGGGTGGAGCTTAGTTCTCACACAATCGTGTACATCTCCTACATTGGGACACATTTGCTTTTGTAGGCCACCAGTAGCTGCTGGTAGAAATTTTACTGTAACAGTAAATCCAGGAAGCACAACTTATTGTGCCGAGTTATCATGATTATTTTTGCTGGTGCTTCTTCCATTGTGTGATATAAGAACAATTACCAGACATAGAGGGTGCAGAAGTATCAGTCACAACAGGCCCAAAGAAACTTCTGCCACATAAAGACTAGAATTATATCTGGTAGGTGGGAGACATTGTTATAGACTTTGGGGCCCAGGAGCCTCGGTTACTCATTTGAATAGGCAGTAGTGGAGTGTAGACCCAAACCACCCTGTTCCATCACCGTCAATCTTGTAAAATAATGGGGGTCGTTTATTAAGGCTGGCGTTTTAGACACCGGTGTTAATAACCCCTATACCTGGCGGGGGATCTGCCGAAGTTATGAAAGGGCGCCGGTCTCTACATAACTTTGGCGTATCCAGCACCAGTCTAAATGTAACACAGTCTTATATTTAGACCATTTTCTACCCCTAAAACAGGCGTAGAAAATGATAAATGAGACAGGCCTACCACTCCCCCTCTGCACACCATGCCAACTTTTTTTAGACCTGGTGTGAGTTGGAAAAAGTTGCAGATTGCGGCTCAAATAACCTTTGGCCGCAATCTGCTCCAGAAATACGCCTAATATAGCCGTGGCTCTGGATAGTAAGTGACCCCCCCCCCAATATCTTTATTGGCCACACCAGACAATTGTCCTAGAAGGTGACCACCATACTCTAGACCAGGAATGCTCAACCTGCGGTCCTCCAGCTGTTGCAAAACTACAACTCCCAGCATACCCTAATAACTGTAGGCTGTCCAGGCATACTGGGAGTTGTAGTTTTTCAACAGCTGGAGGGCTGCGGGTTGGGCGTTCCCTGCTCTAGTGTTCTACTGGACAACTGTCTTCAAAGTCTAAAACCAAGCTTGTAAAAGGACAGACAGTCATTGACTGCATATATCCCAGGCTATGGGCATTTTCTTTACTCAATATTCTTCTCTCCATCACATTAATCATTTGTGGACACTGAACCTTCGAAATATTGTGCAGGATTGTAGACCCTTGGGTATCTGTGACTGTGCATCATTCTTAGCAAATTGGGGCATATGATGGAAATCTAGATCACCCTAATGCATATATTCCTTTTTGCATCCTTTGGTCTAGGTCTCTGGGGTATTGTGCACAATGCTGGGGTTCTCGGCTACGTGGCAGATGCAGAACTGCTGCCCATAAGTGTCTACAAGCAATGTATGGATGTGAATTTCATTGGCGTTGTTCAAGTCACTAAGATGTTTATGCCCTTACTAAGGAAAGCCAAAGGAAGACTGGTGACCATATGCAGCATGGCGGGTAAGTGTGAGAGTAATGGGATAACAAGGTGCTTCTTACTTTACCTCCCACATTCTTCTGCTTTAAAGGTTATGGACACCTTCAAGCTATTTTTTTATGATTACATTTTACTCATTTCGGGCTAAGAATATTTTTTTCAGTTGGTCTTTATCAAAAATGTTCAGCTGTTTTTGAGACAAGCAGGGGTGGATTGGCCAAAGAACTTACAGGGAAATTTCCTGGTGGGCCGATGCCCATGGGGCCGCCTGGTCTCTCCTCATGTCCGGCCAGTGGAAGTTTTTGGGGATCTATTTTGTGCTGCTGGCAGTATTTTGTGATGGACTGTGGTATTTGGCTCTGTTGGGGCGGTATAGTGTGCCACAATACGGTATTGCTGGCCCTGCCTTCCATCAATTTGGACCAGACTACAAAACAGGGGCCTACTTTTAGTATTTTTTCCAGGGCCACTTTAAGTTCCCAGTCTACCCCTGGACACAAGGGTTAAAAAAAAAATCTAAATGTGATCGCACACTACATCCAGCACTCTGCCCTCCATGCTGGATGAGACATTGGTTTATATTTTGGCCAAAGCATAGTAAGCCACTCACCGCGTCAAGGCTGTCTCATGAGTGGTCCCTAACTCTTGTTCCTACCTGTTCATGGGCCATGACAGCCACATAAAATCCAGGGAATGCAGGTCAGCATGCAAGCCAAGTACACTTTGCTTGTAACCCCGTCCGGTGCCATTACAGCTTTCATCGGATCCAGGGATGCAAATACCAACATGCATGCTGAACCCACCATATACTTCTCCTGGAGCCAGATGGCCAATGGTAGGTTCTATATAAGCAGACTCAGTTTTATACTGACTTTAAAACCAGCCTCAAGGACAGATTAACTGGTCAGGTGTGCAATGACTCCAAGGAGATCGCCACGCCTCCAATATATACTACAAAGAAAAAAATAAGGGGTTGGGTCAGCACAACCTACCTGCAGGTGCACATCACTATGGCGAAATACATATACAAACGGAAAATGCAAATGTGATCGCACACTACATCCAGCACTCTGCCCTCCATGCTGGATGAGACATTGGTTTATATTTTGGCCAAAGCATAGTAAGCCACTCACCGCGTCAAGGCTGTCTCATGAGTGGTCCCTAACTCTTGTTCCTACCTGTTCATGGGCCATGACAGCCACCAATGTCTCATCCAGCATGGAGGGCAGAGTGCTGGATGTAGTGTGCGATCACATTTGCATTTTCCGTTTGTATATGTATTTCGCCATAGTGATGTGCACCTGCAGGTAGGTTGTGCTGACCCAACCCCTTATTTTTTTCTTTAAAAAAAAAATCTGTCTATTTTGAACATGTCAGCTGACTGCTCATGTGAAGCCTTTTCTGACCTCATGACCTCATAAACACTCATTATACTGATAAGAATATAACTTAAATCTGCGTTTGAGGTCAGGAGATCAGAGATAAGGCTTCACATGAGCTGTCAGCTGACAAGACTGAGAAGTGATACCCTGCATCTATCTAAAAAAAACGGCAGAGTAATATAAATATATATTTTAGTCCAAAATGAATAAAATGCAATGTTACAAAAATGCCCCAAAGGTGTCCATAGCCTTTAAAGGTTCTGCCGAGAGGAGAGGCTTTTCTGCTTCATAAGCCAGGTGTCCAATGAGTATGAAGTGGGATTTGTATTTAATATGATATTAGGATTTGTTTAGTGAAAATCTGTTTAGTGACAAATGCAGCAGACGAGCAGTGAATCTCACGGCTCCACGTTTCACCTTTTGCATTAAACAGTAGATCCCAAAATCTGCATCACAGATCATTTTCCAGCTGATAATTCCTGCACTGTGCGGAGAAGAGTTTTTTAAAATCATTGCACAAAAATCCATGCACCATAGTCAAAGTGTGCAGGAACCAGGGCACTACAGAGGAAACTAGTAGCATCTATCATCTATCTATCTATCTATTATCTATCTATCTATCTATCTATCTCATATCTATTTATCTATCTATCTATCTATCTATCTATCTATCTATCTATCTATCTCTCCATTATCTATCTATCTATCTATCTATCTATCTATCTATTATCTATCTATCTATCTATCTCATATCTATTTATCTATCTATCTATCTATCTATCTATCTATCTCTCCATTATCTATCTATCTATTTATCTATCTATCTCATATCTATCTATCTATTATCTATCTATCTATCTATCTATCTATTTATCTATCTATCTATCTATCTATCTATCTATCTCTCCATTATCTATCTATCTATCTATCTATCTATTAATCTATCTATCTATCTATCTATCTATCTCTCCATTATCTATCTATCTATCTATTATCTATCTATCTATCTATCTATCTATCTATCTATCTATCTATCTCTCCATTATCTATCTATCTATCTATCTATCTATCTATCTATCTATCTATCTATCTATTATCTATCTATTATCTATCTATCTATTATCTATCTATCTATCTATCTATTATCTATCTATTATCTATCTATCTATTATCTATCTATCTATCTATCTATTATCTATCTATCTATTATCTATCTATCTATCTATCTATCTCTCCATTATCTATCTATCTATCTATCTATCTATCTATCTATCTATCTCATATCTATCTATCTATCTATCTATCTATTATCTATCTATCTATCTATCTATCTATCTATCTCTCCATTATCTATCTATCTATCTATCTATCTATCTATCTATTATCTATCTATTATCTATCTATCATCTATCTATTATCTATCTATCTATCTATCTATTATCTATCTATCTATCTATCTATTATCTATCTATCTATCTATCTATCTCATATCTATCTATCTATCTATCTATCTATCTCATATCTATCTATCTATCTATTATCTATCATTAATTTATCTATATGTCTGCTAATCTAGTTACCATATCAATGAATCTAGTATTAATGTATCTCATATCTATGTATCCATCATCCATCCATCATCCGTCTACCTCATGTCTATATCATTATCTATGTGATTATTTTTAACCCTATCATTATGTATCTCCTATCTCTATCACTCTCTGTCTCTCCGCAGGCATTAGCTTAACCCATCGCTCTGCGCACTTTATTCATGGCGTCGCCGTGTCTGGCCCAACAGACCCCGCACCTCCTCAGCATCGGGATTAATTCCTGGTTGTATTAATTGGAATAGCGGGGGGGATGAGTGATTGACAGCCGCCGGGGTAGGTCGCCCTGTGCACCTGCAGCCCTTGTCTACTACCCGGCGCTGCAGACGTACAATCATACTGTCAGTTATGTACAGAAATATTAGCGCCCGGATCAACCAAATCTGTAAATCCAAGTCTGAGATCCCGGCTATTAATTAATCAGCTCATTAGTTTGTCAGAACTCGCTTGTCACAGCTCAGTAATTGGCTCTTTGATTATTTAATTAGTTTGTTATGTGATTGTAATTGCACATACATAATGTCTCGTTTACATGACGGAAGGACAGAATGGAGGCACCGGGCAGAGCGGCCTCGTGATTGCTTAGATTGTTCCTACACAGATAAAACTTGAATGCGATCGTCTCGGTTCACCACCGCAATTTTCTACAGACATTCCCCGAATACATTAAAGGGGTAGTCTGCTTTGGACAAGCCCTTTTGGTTGGAAGAGTCTCGGGGCTGAATAGGGTTCTGGCACCCAGCATAATTATACCTAAATAATACCGTCATATAGCTCCAACAGAATACTGCCATATGCAGCACATAAGGCTGCATCCAATTTATGCTTCCATCGTCAGCTCACATAAGGCTGGGTTTCCACGAGGTGTCCAAAAACCTCTCACCCACAATGTCCACACCAATTTTGAGATTCACAACAAATTTGTGCCCCCCCCCCCCCCCTTCCTCATTGAGTCGTGACTGCCTCACGCTACAATTCAATTCTTTATTAGAGTCCATACAGACGTCCGTAGTTCTTGGTGCAATTTTACAGGACGGGCACAGACCCATTCATTTCAATGGAGCAATGGAACCCTGTGCTGTCCGCATCCGTAGTTCCGTTCCGTGGCCCCGCAAAAAAGATAGAGCATGCCCTATTCTTGTCCGCAGTTCTATCATGGGGCCGGTCCTTACGGACGTCCGAATAAACCCTTAATACACTGTTAGATAGTACAGGGTGTTATTAGTTTGCCCCCAGGGGTGCATAAAACAGGGGTCTTGCTCAGTTTGCTACCCCTTCAACTGGCCCTGAAGGATCCCACAAAAATAAATTGATCACGTGGCCTCCCACTGATGGTATTTCCATTCATCAGCTGTAATTTAGGAGGGGAAGCGCTCACTTCCTCGGCAATATCAATAATGGGAGCTTTGGAAACAACCGAGAGATGGCTGATCAGATGCCAGAATAAATGACATTTTAATGGCCTTTGAATTTCTTTTGTTTTTATTTGGGTCTGGCGGAATTACATTTTTTCTTATGGAGATCGCCAAGTTGGCATATAGGCCGAGCAATGCTCCCTGGGAAAATGGGAATGTTAATAAGTTCCCACCCACGAGGATAGCTGGCTGCCTAGTGCCACCTAGAAAGCCAGCTTTTGTCATCTTGAATAACAATCTAATGCACTTTGTTTGTTTTTTGACGAGGAAATCGCAACTCTCAGACGGCATTCGCAATGTCTTCATGTAACCCTAGCCTGAAGTCGGCCATGGATAAGCTATAACTACTGGACACTAGTCCAGTTACCTCCCATCCAAAGGAATGGTCGAACAAGTGGAACAAGATTAAAGAGGATCTCTCACCGCTCCTGACATGCCTGTTTTAATAGCTTCACGCATTCCCCATGTAATAACAATTCTGGAGCATCTATTCTTATGGCTCTATGTTGTGCCATTCCTGTATTATTTCTACTAGAAGTTATGAATGAATTGCTAGCAGTCTGCAGTAAGGGTACAGAGGGGAGGTAACAAGTTGGGGGGGTGTACCTGCACAGTGTGAAAATGGCAGCACCTATTGGATAGAGTGAGACTGTGCAGGGACACACCCCCAACTGGTTACCGCCCCCTGTACCCTTACTGCAGACTGCTAGCAATTCATTCAGAACTTCTAGTAGAAATAATAAAGGAATGATACAACATAGAGCCATAAGAATGGATGCTCCAGAATTGTTATTACATGGGGAATGCATGAAGCTATTAAAACAGGCCTGTCAGGAGCGGTGAGAGGTCCTCTTTAATATATGGAGACAGAATGATAAGTGGCTGCCAGACACCAGTGGCGCTGCTTATCTCATAGCAACTAATAACATGGGTCAGGGATGATCCAACCAGACTGCTCTCAAAGGCTCTGGCAGCCCCCATAGAATTGCAGAGGGCTCCTTTAAGAGTTCTCAGGGTTATAAGACCACGGCATGTTTGGATTATAGGCGTCTCAATAACCCGAACACATCTAAATACAGAACTACTTAAACCTGCTCGCACGCCCCAGTCATTTCAGAGTCATACAGGGCATGCAAGTTCTAGCTTGTTATCAGATGAAAAGGTTTCCTGCACAATGAACGGTACGTGTGGTTATGTCCTCTGACGGCATGTACGACCCAACGCTGTGAAAGAACTGGATCTGAGGTCGCCGTGACCTCCAATAAGCTATTCATTTCAATCAGGGATTAATTTTTCTGTGCAAAGTTGAAAAAAGCCTTAAAGAATTTAGCAGAGAGGAATCCTCCAGCGAGGCGTAGGCAAACATCACGACTGCAGGAGAACATGGCCTTACATGCCACGCTGGGTACAGTGTCGCCCATAGGAAGTCCTCATGCATATAGAAAGATGACTCGAGGGCACAGATGGGGGGGGTGATGAACGGGGTCTGATCGCTGCATCGGTTTGGTCCATGTCCGTTGCGTTCCGCTATTATAAGTGAGTTTTCCAGACATCTGTCGGATTCATTGCCCGGAGCTGCCAATGTGTAAATGTGGAGAGATCAGATTTAGGTCGCACTTGGTATATTCATGGGTATTAGAAAATGGCACTCCATAAATAGCTGCTAAGTATATCAATAGAACACTACAACCCCTAACATCAACTCAGACATGACAACGACTATAATACAAGTCTATTATGCTATATATGTAGAAGACTACTCTTCCCAACATGACCTGACCTGTGGACAAGACCATTTCTATTATGCCTTATATATAGAACACGATAACCCCCAACATGACCGACCACTGGATATGACCATAACACAATTCTACCATAATCTATAAATAGAACACTACAACTCCTAACACGACCTGACCACTGGACATGCCCATAAAACCATCCTATTTTACTCTGTACACAAGACACTACATGACGCAACCACTGGAGAATTATCGGGGGTCTCTTCTAGTTTGGGACTTGCTGCTTTTTAGTAGTTTTCTGCATTTTCTCCAGCCTGTCTCTCTGTCTTCTTCAGGACACTCTCCGATTCCTGGTTTTGCAGCCTACGCAGCATCTAAGGCAGCTCTGTCCATGTTTTCTGCAGTGATGCGCCAAGATCTCTTCAAGTGGGGAGTGCAAGTGTCTGCCATCCACCCAAGTGGTTTCAAAACAAGTAGGTATAAATGTGCAGGTTTGTGTTCAGGTCACCTTTCTGGGTGACTACCACTTGAATACATGCAGAAATGCCTTCTTCTCTATGGTATGTGGACTTCTTTTGGGTCCATGGGAAGCTATGGAAGATAGCAAAGCAATATATCAGGGAGCTTCGGAAATGTGGCCTAAATGTTTTGCCCTTTTTGGGACACCCTCATCTCAGCCGGCCTGTACCTGTGTTGTATTTAGTAGACATGCTCTATTTATGAAGGTGCCAACATAGTTGCAATGCTTTAAAGAGATGGGTTCACAATTACCTCTCTTAAATACATATGAGCTAGGGCATTGATTGTATGCCATCTTTCCCATCTCCATACTTCCCAACAAGTTCTCGGGCAGCATGGGATGGGGGAGGGGCTTAAAATGTCCCACAAATTGGGAGTCAAATGTTGAAAGGTATGCATCTATATCTTTTTGAAGTGTGGAAGGAATCCAGAGTCCCTGGAGAAAACCCATATATCACTTAAGTAGAACATAGAGACTCCATGGAGATATTGCCCCTGGTTGGCCTTAAACTCTGGACAGATGTCGGAAGGAGAGAGTGCCAAGCACCATGCTGTGTTTTAGATTATCTCCTGATTGACCGCCATGCTACCACGTGAAGCCATCCTTTTCCGTCCACAGGAGTTGGTTGACAAGGGTGTAGGGTGTAAATGATGCAGCCACTATGGGGACCTTGGAGAGATGGGCCTGGCCCTGGTTGGTCTTATTCCCTTTGTTATTGGGTAGCAAGAACTTTTGCAGGTCCTTCATCTCCAGAGGAATTGCATTGTTAGCAAAAAATAAAAAATAAAAATTGGAAGGTAGATTGGGCCGAGGTAATGGAAGGGTTTTAAGGGGTAATTAAACACTAGGCACTTCTGTCCTAGGTGGCAATATTTGACATTGTAATTGTTGCTGTGAGGTCCTCTTTCTTCCATGTACACCATTTCTGGTTGAAGATGAATTTATAATTAGTTTATTACAAAAAAAAAATCCAGCTCTCACCAACCTGACCCCCCCCCCCAACCCTAAATCTCTTGGAATAAGCACATTCCAGGCTAATTAAATAGAAGAGAGGCGTAGACTTAAATATCATAACCCGTACCGCAATATAACACCCATAAATACTTTTTGAAACCCATAAGAGAATCTCTCAGGTAATTTACATATTCATGACGCCATGTAATTACACACTATGTATATATTATATTCCAATTACTCCTCCTATAGGAGCCTGCAGCGCACTAAGCAGGCACTGAGGAGTCGTCCATAATTGATGATTGCTGGTTTTACATTTATGTTGGGAATATCCTTAATAAATTATACAAGCTCCTCAAACCAGACATGCTGTTTGCTTGCAGATATTTTTGGATCTCGAGAACACTGGTCAAGTCTAGACCAGAACATTCTAGACAACATCATGCCAGACGTCAAAGAAGATTACGGAGAGGAATATCTTGCGAGTTTGAAGGACCTTCACCATACCATGTCTACAGTCACCTCCTCAGACCTGTCTCCAGTCCTGGAGGATGTGTGCCATGCTCTTCTGGCTCGAGAACCCTACTTCTCCTACACCCCAGGCAGGGGTGCGTATCTCATCCCATGTTTATTCCGCTATTTCCCTCTCTGGGTTTATGATAACTTTGCAAAACAAACCTTCCAAATCCACCGGAATATCCTACCAAGATCCCTGCAGATATCCAAAGCTAATAATAAAATGGCCTAGAGCTTCCATGACAATGAGATAGTGGAATATTTTTTATTGTTTTTTTTTCACAAAACACATGGAAACCCTTATGAAACGCAATGCCAGACATGACTAACACACTGCTGGTAACACTATGGAACCAAAACTATTCTGAAACTGTACTATGGTCAATATCTTCCATGATCTGATCTTTTCCAGGTCTGAAATTTTTGGAAACTCCCCATGTGCTCAATTTAAGGACCGACGATTGGAAAGATTATTAATATTCAAGCTGAAAAAAAGAATCCATGGTCTGCATAAGAACATATGGTGTACACATAGGACCATAGTGAAGAAAATGTAGAAATTTTTTTTTTCACGGGCCAAAAAATAGAAACCAGCGTTGAAATGGTTATCATGAATGATGCATCCACATATCACATTACTTGTGATGTTAACTTTTGTAACCGAATACCTTTATTAAATGTGACAAGTTTTTGATTGTCTCCATAGTGGAAATGTACAGGAGTGGACTAAACGTGATGATGGGGTTCTTCACACCCCTGTAAACCCCTTGGCTTCCCACTCTAGGGAGGAACCAGTCCTTGACTAAGGCTATAGACCAACAGGTGGAAGTCAAGGCAAGACAGGCGCTTCCTTGGCTTTGGCCAAGGTTGGCCACTAGTCCCTGACCCTTGCAGGAGCCTTCTATCCTGGTAGGTTGGGGAATGGTTTATGGAGGGCCCTTCTCTTATGGAAAGGGCCTGCGATAGACCTTATCCTAGGGCACTCCTTGTGTGGAACTCTGCACATTTTTGTTACATGGGGTGAAGAAAGTGATGTTCCTCTGGCTTTCGAAACAAAAAAAAAGAAAAGAGATGATGGGAGCCCCTAACATCAGCCATGGCCATGAAGGCTAACACATTGCATTTGAGCAACATTTTAATTTTTTTATCAATTCCCTCTCCTGGCCCCAAGCCCTTAGGCCTTGCCCTGCAGAGTTACACATCCTGTCTAGTATATAGTCTGGGTAAACTTGGATGAGACAGTCACTAGATGTGCCAAATCTATCACACTGGCTCAATTTGGAGACTTTTTAGTCTAAGTTTATACCACCTATTAGTTGACTTACTTTGTGCCAGAATTTGGAAGGCCTTGCCACATCTTAAGCCATTAAAAGGAATTTGTCATCAAAAAAGGTCTTTTTGGTTAAAGCACAACTTTACGTTAAACATATATTTTTTAAATGTTTTGCCGATGGTATTTTAAATTTTCCATGTCACAAAAAAATCCTGGTCACTAAGCTTAATAATAGGAACCACTTCTTGTTCTGTGCATATCACTTTTCAGCGGTCATCTTATTATCATCACAGGCAGGATTACAATGGAAGGATATATACAGTACAGACCAAAAGTTTGGACACACCTTCTCATTCAAAGAGTTTTCTTTATTTTCATGACTATGAAAATTGTAGATTCACACTGAAGGCATCAAAACTATGAATTAACACATGTGGAATTATATACATAACAAACAAGTGTGAAACAACAGAAAATATGTCATATTCTAGGTTCTTCAAAGTAGCCACCTTTTGCTTTGATTACTGCTTTGCACACTCTTGGCATTCTCTTGATGAGCTTCAAGAGGTAGTCCCCTGAAATGGTTTTCACTTCACAGGTGTGCCCTGTCAGGTTTAATAAGTGTGATTTCTTGCCTTATAAATGGGGTTGGGACCATCAGTGGCGTTGAGGAGAAGTCAGGTGGATACACAGCTGATAGTCCTACTGAATAGACTGTTAGAATTTGTATTATGGCAAGAAAAAAGCAGCTAAGTAAAGAAAAACGAGTGGCCATCATTACTTTAAGAAATGAAGGTCAGTCAGTCAGCCGAAAAATTAGGAAAACGTTGAAAGTAAGGGCTATTTGACCATGAAGGAGAGTGATGGGGTGCTGCGCCAGATGACCTGGCCTCCACAGTCACCGCACCTGAACCCAATCGAGATGGTTTGGGGTGAGCTGGACCGCAGAGTGAAGGCAAAAGGGCCAACAAGTGCTAAGCATCTCTGGGAACTCCTTCAAGACTGTTGGAAGACCATTTCAGGGGACTACCTCTTGAAGCTCATCAAGAGAATGCCAAGAGTGTGCAAAGCAGTAATCAAAGCAAAAGGTGGCTACTTTGAAGAACCTAGAATATGACATATTTTCAGTTGTTTCACACTTGTTTGTTATGTATATAATTCCACATGTGTTAATTCATAGTTTTGATGCCTTCATAGTCATGAAAATAAAGAAAACTCTTTGAATGAGAAGGTGTGTCCAAACTTTTGGTCTGTACTGTATACATATATATATATACATACATCCTGTGGACAGGGGAGGTGCTGTTTTTAATATAATCTAATCCTGTAAACATTAGAAGCCTCTGACATGTTCTGTTGCGGTTCGCAATTGCTCTCAGATGTAGTTACTGCTGGATAAAAATTCCAAGATGTTTGTCTTTTGTTCCGGATAATTAAGTCGAAACACTAGTGACACATTTTCTTCTTGATACATTGTATCATCTTTTTATTTTCTGGTGTCCCCATGCTGGTAACTAGCAGGTAGCAAGCTGTGTGCGTCCAGCATCATATAGGTATTTCCACCATTATGGAACTTTCCAGCTGAGGATCTGAAAACCAGCAAATATCCATCATTCCCTTCTTCCTTCCATCCGCATGGAGCCAATAATCAGAACAGTTGGAGAATGTATTTTTTTTGTGTTGACAGGAACAAGAAAATGAATAATGGGAGCAACAGAAATAACGATATTAATCAAAATCACCCGACTGAGCGAATCCACGTCCCTCATCAGGGGAAATCCTATCTATTATATAAAGCTGTGTGTACGTGTGTGTGTCCACTAATCTGCACCATCGCATTTGCAATTTGCCACACAGGTACATCAGGTGTCCGGGGAGGTTTTAGACCGGGTCTCAGCTCTCTAGCACTTACCGTTTCTGAGATATTCCCAAATAATGCAAATATGGCACATCACATGACCTACATTAGCCAATAGAAGCCTGCAGGTCTTTCTCTTCATATCACAACTGTCATACACACGGTCACATGTCCCTTATCAGCCAATAGAAGCTCGCAGGCCCTTAGTCTCCACATACACACAGTGTTACTGCAGGTTTTTATAACAACACAGCCATTTTTCTTCACTGCTGTAGGTCAGCTTTAAAGGGGCAGGGCGCTGTGGATGACACTGTTAAGGGAGTGGAGTGCTGTGAAGGTCACAGTTCAGGGGGCAGGTATGGCCTGAATGGCCACCCTCAAAAGACGGACTTAAAAACCCCGCCCCCAGGTCCAGGTAAGCCACGCCCCTGATCCACTTAGGTCACGCCCCTGATCCACTTAGGTCATGCCCCCTCCCACTCCACAGCCGACAGGGATTGAAAAAATGAAGGTGAGAATCAACTTCTGTCAGCTGCAGGGGTGGGAGGGAGGGTAACTTTCTCCCTGCAGCTCACGCTCAGACAGCACAGTGCTGCTGTCTGAGAGTGAGCTGTTCAAAAGGACATCCCTGTGTCCCTCCAGGCCCTGCACTGGACGGAGCACAGGGAGTCTGAAAGCCGGACTGTCCGGCCTAAAACCGGACTTCTGGCTACCCTTGGAGCAGGCTGCTGTGGAGGTCACAGTTAAGAGGAAGGTCCGCTATGGAGGTCAGTGTTAAGGGGCAGATTGCTGTAGAGGCCACTGTTAAGGGGGTGGGGTTCTGTGGAAGTCACTGTTAAGGAGATGGGATACTGTGGAAGTCACTAATAAAGAGGCGGCCGATGTGGAGGTCACTGTTAAGGGGGCGGTATGCTGTGGAGGTCACTGTTAAGGGGGCGGGATGCTGTGGAGGTCACTGTTAAAGGGGCGGGCACTGTGAAGGTCTCTGTTAAGAGGCAGGGAACAGTGGAGGTCACGGTTAAGGGGACGGTCCGCTATGGAGGTCAGTGTTAATGGGCAGGTGCTGTAGAGGTCACTGTTAAGGGGGTGGTGTGTTGTGGAAGTCACTGTTAAAGGGGCAGTCGCTGTGGAGGTTCCTGTTAAGGAGGCCGGGAATGGTGGAGGTCAGTTAAGGGGACTTTAACCTATGGTCAGTGTTAAGGGGTGGGTGCTGTAGAGGTCACTGTTAAGGGGACGGGCCCCTGTGGAGGTTACTGTCAAGGGGGTGGGGTGCTGTGGAACTCACTGTTAAAGGGGCAGGCTGCTTTAAAGGTCAAAGTTAAGGGGGTGGACTGCTGTGGAGATCCCATTTTAATGAGACGGGGCACTGTGGGGGGGGGGGGTCAGTGTTAAGAGGTGGGGGCTGTGGAGGTCACTGTTAAGGGGATGCAGTGTTGTGGAAGTCACATTTTAAGGGAAAGGAGCTCTGTGGAGGTGACTGTTAAAGGGGCCGGTAATTGTGAAAATCAATGTTAACGAGACGGGGTACTGTGGAGGTCACTAATAAAGGGGTGGCTGCTGTGGACATCACTGTTAAAGAGTAGGGCGCTGTGGATGTTACTGTTAAGAGGGCAGGCCGCTGTGGCGGTTACTGTTAAGGGAGGAGGGGACTGTGGAGGCCACCACTAAAGAGGCAGCGGGGTACTGTGAGGTCACTGTTAAGGCAGCGGGGTACTGTGAGGTCACTGTTAAGGGAGTGGGGTACAGTGGAGGTCACTGTTAAGGGAGCGGGGTACTGTGGCAGTCACTGTTAAAGGGGCAGTCGCTGTGGGGGTTTCTGTTAAGGAGGCCGGGAATGGTGGAGGTCAGTTAAGGGGACTGTAACCTATGTTCAGTGTTAAGGGGTGGGTGCTGTAGAGGTCACTGTTAAGGGGGTGGGCTCCTGTGGGGGTCACTGTCAAGGGGGCGGGGTGCTGTAGATGTCACTGTTATAGTGGATACTGTCGATATCTTTTAATGACACACAAACATTAAATGAAATAGATTAAATATACCCATGCGAAGCCGGGTCCTTCAGCTAGTGTGCAATAAACCTATAACCCAAATTTCTGAAAATATAAAAAGTAGCACAATTTGGCGCAGCTAGGGTTTCTACACTTTTTCCCACATGCTCGACAAGGGAATGGAGCCTTAAATGCGCCAAAATTTTGGCAACTAGGGTTTCTACGTCTTTTTCCAATGCACTTAAAAATGGGTGGGTCTTAGAGAAAAGGGGATGGAGCTTCACGGAAGAAGGGTGTACCCTAAAATACAACATTTTGCATCAAAATGGTGCCATATTTCTGTCTGAAAGTAGGCCAACCAGCAGGTCTAGACAGCCAGTTGAAGCTTGTGCCAGTCTACAATTTTTTTTTTTTTTTTTTTTTGAATCAGATCTTTTTTATTAAACATTTTACAGTGTAAATACACATTTGAACACATTGTAAACAAGGATGACATAGAGATATACTGTCCATACAATTTTAGTCTAAAATTTGCAGAATCCTGTCCAAAGATGCTTAGACCCTCAGCGAACCACAGTAACCCCAGGAGTAGCCTGGAAGAAAGTGTTCAATTTCCCTGCAGCGCCACCACAGGAAAAATGAAGCACCACGTGCTTGGGTCCTCCAGAGTAAGATGCACTATTCCGTAGCTAAGAGAACCCCCTCTATTAACCCATTATTTTCTAATAGGATTTATGAATTGGGATTTTCTAGACACTGAAACATAAAAGGTGGAATGTATCAATGCTGTATGATGCTTAAAAAAGTAGCAAATTTTTGCCCCAAAAAATTCATATTTTGGGGTTTTGTTGAAGGGTTGGCCTCTTCTGCCCATCAAATTTATCATAATGTGCCCAAAAATTGGCATAAATTATAGTTGAAATCTACAACAACCCAGAGCTGGCACAGACTCGGTTTGGGAAGCCCAAGATGCAAGACACTAGCCTCGGTCTTCTCTCCATTTGCCGTGTGGTGGCATATAATCTACGATTCCCTTTTACCAGCCATTTTCTGCAATGCTTTTCAATAGTGTGACTGCTAGGAAAGCCTAAAAAAACCTCTTACTACCTCAGTGACCTTTAGGTTGAGTGGCCCTTTAAGTGGCTGTGACTCTTCCAATTAATATGAATGCTAAGTTTTGAAGAGCATGCGTATAAATCCGGCTGGTGTCATTTTCACATATGTCTAGGGTGGAAGGATTATGGAGCAGCAATCATCCTCACATGCAACTGTAGATGAGTATTAGATGTACCAAAATTTTGGGTCCCGTCCCCCCCTTGTGGATACTGTTAATGCACATTTTCATCGTCTACTCCTGAGTGGGCAGACTTTTCCCGGACTGATGTCAGAGCTTTGACCAATCAGATGTCCCCCTCCTGCTGCTCCTTCTCCTCCCCTCTCACAGCATGCAGGCACAGAGACACTCTGCAGCTGCACACCCCTCCTCTGTGTCCAGCTACAGTTTTACACTAGATGTGTTATAAAGGGACTGAGAATATCGCTGAACATTAATGGAGAAGAAAAGTGTCACAAATGATGTTGCAGATAGCTGGAAGTTATGGATAAACATCCGACTGGCTTGATCCCAAACTAAGGAGCATAAAGGTGACCCCTATAAAACCCTAAGAGTTCACCCTGACTGCTAAGCCCATACAAGGGTCTCAGAGGTAGACGATTGCATGCCCTCGTACCTAGACTGTGTGACACCTGAAAACCCTATAATAGTGAGGGGACACGACCACCGACTCCCTGCACTTAATACGGACGGAGTCAGGGTCACCTAGAATCAATGTAATGGTCGCATACACACACACACAGGGGGAAGGGAAGTGACCACTGCGCTCCACCCTTACCCCTGGCCCTGCCTACTTGCCTCACGAGTCCTAATGACAGGGGACAACTGGACGGCAATCCCTAACTTGGAATAAGTGCAGGGATGACAGACAGACAAACAACAGAACGTGAACGGACCGAGTCAATACCAAGAGAGCTACGCAGTACAAAGGATTAAGCAAAGAATGGTCAGGAGAAGCCGGGGTCAAATACCAGGAGAGCAGAGAAGTACAAGAGGAGTCCTAAGAGAGTAGTCAGGTGGGAGCCGAGGTCACAATACCAGGACGGATGCGCAGTACAGAAGGAGCAGGCAAAAGGATGGTCAGCGAACAGGATCAGGTAAGTATTCAGCAGTCCAACAAATAGCCAGGAACCTAGAAATTAACAGGCAACCTGTAGCCAGCAGGCTGCCTGTATTTATAGTGGGGAGTGAGGGTCATGTGACGTGGCCAGCGTCACATGACCGACAGACCAACCAGTCGAGCACCGAGTGATCAGCTCGGCGCTCAAGGCAGACTTAGGAGCAGGGAGCCACCCAGCTAGTAAAGCCGCCCTGGGAATGAGGTCAAACACAGATCCTCATTCCCAAAGCTAAGCAACAGGTCTGCGGGCGATGGGGGACCGAGTGCACCTTCGGAACCCCGTGACAATCAAGCCAGCAAGGAAACACAATACATGAAAGGACTTATCTGAACAAGCAGCAACTGAAGTCTCCAGCAGTGAACACTTCAATCCAGGAAGTAGTATAAACCGCAAAGTGAGGCAGTATGGGAGGAAATATAAAGGAAAGAGGATTAGTCTAAATAGGTGACACCTGGGAGAAGGAAATGAGATGACAAAGTGAAACTAAAACAAAGAACATCATGCAAGAGGTAGAAAAGGACGTCTGTCAGACCTTCTCACAGAAATGGCGGTGACAAAAGGAGGAACTACAGGCAAGAAGATGCCACTTTCCGACTAATAAAATCTATAACAAAATTTGGTACTAATTTATGCAAAAGTAATTATAACAACCGGTACGCTATAATAAAACGGCTACAAGCGAGTGTGATGTTCTGCCGTGTTAATGAGGATTAATAACAATAACGTTTTCAACATCAGGAGGACATTCATAGAACGTCTTACGACTATTGATAATTTCAGTGCAGATAAACTGATGATTAGGAAACACGATAATTGAAGCATCATTTTCCTGGATTATAACGTTGTTTATTCCCTGCGAGCCGTTTGTTTCGCAGCGTACATCTGGGTATACAACTGTTATTTATGGACTACTGGTAAAACAAAGGATCGTTTCCCATGTTACAACCCCTTTAAATTGATGTAATTGGCTCATAATATAACAGAATGTAATAGGCCGTTCTATTATAAACTGTGGAATTAAGACGGATTAATGCTTCATTATTATAGAGCTTCTGGATAAATGGATGATTGAAGGCGGATGTTTTACATCTCCAAACAGTTGTTATTGCTTTTTTACTTTATTACACTCATCATAACTATTCTCGTTTTGCTTTCACTGGGATAAACCAAACATATTTGTGTTAGAATAGATCATTGGGTAGGGGGAGGGGTTAGGCGTATATAGCATACATGGACTGGTGTATCTGCAGTAGAGGGGGAAGAGGCCTCCATTATCCACAGCAACAGCAGCTTGTAATACTTCCCTGGAAATAACTTCTCATTACTAGGGGATCTTCTGAAGCATTAGTTCATATGCTGTGCAGTATACTGTATCCAGTGCTCCCACGAGCTCCTCTGGGGAGTTGTCAGTGGGCGTGGCACGATACCTTGTAGCCAATCAGATCATCATGATCCCTGCAGCAGGGTAAGGGTCAGCTGATCTTGTGGGAGGCAGTGACCTGGCCATTCTTGTGATTCCATAGGTGAGGACAGTAGAGGCAGTGTCATGACGTGAGACAAGAATCAATATACAGATGTAGCAGGGTTAACACACAAACTCTTAACTCAAATTTCTTAACTCATCGCGTCATCTTGAAACAAAAGCCATTGAAAATGCTTAACGCATTTAGTTTAGATAACACTTCTCATAAAGCATGTGTGTTAACTCTACTACATCTGTACACAACGTCTATGCATTTTATATAGGTGCAGGAACTGTAGTCATCAAAAGGAGTTTTCCAGGACCCAGCAAACCTTCCTCATTTAGAAGGTTTCTAATATACTTACCACCTCAAAATTGGCCTGTTGGAAACCTAATCGCGTGATGATCCTCTTCAGAGAATCCTGCTTCTGCCGACATCACATCCTTTACCAGGTTTCCGGCTTGGGTTATGGACGGGATGTGCCTTCCGCTTTGGATGGGGCCGGTACTATTCCTCTCCCTAACGCCTGCTCAGATGAAGTGTATTCAGGAGTTTGTGCATGCGCCAGGGAGAGGATAAGTTCTGGCCTTG
Organism: Bufo bufo; assembly: GCF_905171765.1. NCBI lineage: Eukaryota > Metazoa > Chordata > Amphibia > Anura > Bufonidae > Bufo > Bufo bufo. The sequence continues at coordinate 141,113,578 of NC_053398.1, read as the reverse complement.
TCCATAGCCCAGGATGAAAATCTGGACGTGACGTTGGGGTAAGAAGGATTTTCTGAAGAGGAACATCACAAGACCAGGTTCACGAGAGGCGGTCCACGCTACTTCAGAACGGAATTATATTACAAATTTTGTTCTAGAGTCGTGTTATGTGCAATTAAGGTGATACCCAGAAGACCCTCTAATGTTTTAATAAGAAGGCCAATCTGTACCTTCCATACTATGCCAGTGCCATCGGGTGGACCACGAAATGGGGCTCAGAACTGAACTGCTGACACTGTGTCCCTTCATACAACCATCAAGGTAAATTATCAATTTGCAAAGTTAATTTTCCTGATTGTTACGTCACTCGTGTTAACTTCTTTCGGAAAAGTGGTGAGGATGAGGTAAAGACATTGCTTGGGACTTTATTGTCGCAAGGTTTGCGGCTTTTTTTAAGCCAGAGATTAGGAGCAGTGAGATGATACATCTTCCCCAAAGTATTATTTTTAACAATGCACCAAATTAGTGACATGTGATACATTTGGTGCAAATTAAGGCAATGGAGACTCAAGCACAAGAGACTTCTAAAATTCTGTTACCTGTAGTTACCACTAGAGGGAGCACCCTGCATACAGGTCTCTCTCACAATTAATGCATTAAGTGGTAGATTTGCCGGAAGCCATGATACCACCCAATGTCCTGAATGACCAGCTGAGTTCTGCTATATCTGTATTCTCAAGCTCAGCTGGTCACATCTACATCCTACCTGCTGATGAAAGGCTCAGTAGATATGAGTTTTTAAAGTGCTTTTGACTTCAAGGAGGTAGAAATGATGTTGTGATACCTTTTGAGTTGGTTCCCAGCTCTTAATCCTTCACTTCCAGATATAGCCACCACCTCCTTACCTCCCACCTTGGAGGACCTTTTGCCCATTTCATTGCTATAGACGGGCGGTATAATTTCTCGCCTCATGGCTGTAAACTAAAAAACATAGCTAAGAGAGGAAAAGAATCACATGCTATCAAATCTGTAAGTATACGCCAGGAATTCAGAGCGGTCAGAACATTATATAGCAGCTGGAGCCAGTGTGAAACTGAATGCTAAAGTAAATAGGATTATACTCGATGACAATCACCGCGGCCAGGAGACTTTTGGACCGTTGCCACTAATACCAGCCTATCCTAATGTGACCGGCTGTGTGCAGGAAAGGCAAAGTCTCATCTCGAAGCTCGGGGATATTTCATGAAAACTATAGTTAAGCTGTCTACAGATTTTTTTTTACATAAAGGAAGTCTATTGTTGCACTGGGCCAAATAAATGTTACCCTGAATAAGGATGCAACAGAATGCCAAATTCACCTAAATAAACCTACATTTTAGCAAGAGCCCATCTGCCCAAATGCCAAATTCAGCCAATTTGATAGTCCATAGAATGCAATGCAGATGTTGCTCGGTTTGGATTGAAACGCATGACGCAACAAAGCAGATTAGCAGTGATATTCCAGGGGGGGGGGGGCTCTGGGATTTCCAGGTGCCCGACAACCTCTCAAAGGGAGTTTGATATAATTTCTAGGTTCCTGGCTATTTGTTGGACTACTGAATACTCACCTGATTCCGTTCCCTGACGATCCTTTGCCTGCTCCTCCTGTACTGCGCATCCGTCCTGGTATTGTGACCTCGGCTCCCATCTGACTAGTCTCTTAGGACTCCTCTTGTACTTCTCTACTCTCCTGGTATTTGACCCCGGCTTCTCCTGACAATTCTTTGCTTAACCCTTTGTACTGCGTAGCTCTCTTGGTTCTGACCCGGTGCACGTATCCTAAGTTAGGGACTGTCGTCCAGTTGTCCCCTGTCATCAGGACTCGTGAGGCAAGTAGGCAGGGCCAGGGGTGAGGGTGGAGCGCAGTGGTCACTATCCTTCCCTTCTACACTGACCCGTGACAGCATATGTGCCCTACAGGCTGGAAAGCAGCTTTAGCAAGGAGAGTGTTGTATTGATAATACTGGAGCACCATGTAGGACGGTTTATGTAATAATGTATCAATTTTTATGTAGGCACTGTATGGCTTTATGTATTTGGCCCATATATGACACTGTTTATCTGGACCAATGTGCTGTCATCTGGACATTTATGTGCTCTTTTTTTTGTATTAGTAACAGTTTGATACTATTTATCTGGACATTTTATATATCTTTCTGAGAACAGTTTGATACTATTTATCTGGACATAATGTGGCTTTATCTGGACACTATATCTACTATTTTAATGGGAGCATGGCTTCATTGGGACATTACGTGTACCGTGCTATTCTTTTGGAGCAGTAGGATACCATTTATCTGGGCACTGTGTGCCGTTATCTGGACATTATAGAGGTCATTTATTAAGAATGGCGATTTATACGCCGTTCTTAATCCCCATGTGCTTGGCCTCTACATAACTTTGACACTTGCTTCTGCCGACCTTGCTGGCGTAGTTTAAGACCATTATCCATGGAGAAAATGGTAAATGAGACGGGCCGGGCGGCCCACCCACAACATGCCCCCCTTTGTGACAAAATCTGTGCCTTAAATATGCCAAAAAGTGGCGTATATTTCTTAATAAATGACCCCCTATGTGTATTATTTTTCCGAGAACAATGTGATACTATTTATCTGGGCAAACTGTGGCGTAACCTGGACATTATATGTACTGGTTTCCTAAATCAGTATGACACCATTTATCTGACATTATATGTACTATTTTAGTGGGGACAGTAAGACTTTATTGGGAGATTATATATACTATTCTTTTGGACACTATGATGCTATTTATCTGTGCACAGTGAGGTGTTATCTGGACATTATAGGAAGTATTTTTCTGGGAACAGTATGATACTATTTACTGTATCTGGGCAATGTGTGTTATATGTACTATTTGTATGGAAACTATAGCAATATTTAACTGTGCAATGCAAGGCTTGTCAAGGCAGTATATGGTGCTATTTATCTGGGCGCTGGACCTTTCATATTAAATTAAAACATCTTATCCTTTTTTTTTTTTCCAAAGCTGGTCATCTCTTGCTACAACAGGAAAGTTACGGAAAGACACATCTGTATATGGCAGAATTAATCCCAGAAAGCCATAAAACCTGCACAATACATAGTCGTTCAAAAAGACAATGGTCTGAATTCTATCAAGAGAAGCACCGAAAATAGTCCCTGTGCGCGGCCACCACCTGACCGTCTCAAAATAATAATACACCGAGTGTGACAGCGAGACAGTAACTCATACAAATCAATACAACATGTAATATAATATGTCGTCTTCAGCCCGGCAGAGCAGACAGGATTTGAAGGGTTGTTTCGGAGCAGAGATCCAGATATGAAATGAAAGCTCTGGCTAGGAGATATTTCCAAAATGGAGCATTTGGGAAAGTGACACGCTATATTATGGTTATTATCCATGTCATCATTTTGGACAAGGCTGCACAAATCTGGAGGTTTATATAGCCGGCGATTTTCTGCCGCACATCACATTTATTTGTGATTGGCCTTTTCAGAAAACGCAAGAAATTTTTGTTTGGGTGTTTTGTAAAAATATAGTGATTAGAGATAAGGGGGTAATCTTCATGGGAGGGCTGTCACCCACTAAACCTACTGTGTCCTCTTCACTTTACAGGCAAATTGTGTGAGTGTAATTTACTATTAGTATTAAGACAGGATAAACTGCATGACTTTACACATCTTTCATCGCTGGCGCTTTACTGTATTTAAAGGGAACCTACACATTGTAACATGAGTTTAACAGGTGAAGCCTACAGGGAATATATTAATGTTCTAAAATTCTCCTTGTACTGATATGTCTTATACTCTATTCACAACCAAAGCACCATTTAGAACGCTGATGGTCTTCAGGGAGAAGTGCACTGATGTCGTGCAGATGAAAAAAAAATAATAGTTTAGTTGGGGTAATAGTGTTGTGGCTGAGAACCAGAAGCAGTGCAAGAAGTATCTTGAGGTCTTCCTGGTACCCTGATCCACCGAGGCCAGCTACAGAGAGTAGGAATCACATGAGTATCATATTATTCTCTTAGTACTGATTGGCCAAGAAAGAAGCTACCACATACAGTATACTTACACCATGGTATTTATGGGCGTCTTATATATTAAAAGGGTATCTCGTTAAAGGGGTTCTCCAAGAGCGGTGCTCTGGTTCCAGCACCGAGCTTCTTTTTTCCTCCGCTTTTGGTACTCACTGGACTGGAAGTGTGTTGTGTCATCAACATGCACTTTACCACTGCCGGCCAATCAGTGGCAGCCGTCATGAACCATGCCTGCATACGTTACTGATGAGGCCACTGGCACCGATGACTTGCGTGTAGATGGCACACCACGCGTCCAGTCCAGTGGGAATAGAATTAGAGGAGAAAGGTACTCTGCACTGGAACCCAATCACTGGTGACAGGCAAATCATTTTTTAACCCCTAAACACTTGAACATTTATGAAAAGGTCTTGGAGAACCCTTTTTATAAGGCAGCCTAAAAACTTGACTCGTGCACAATTTAACCTTCAATGGTCACATTTATTAAGACCGGTATTTTAGTCGCCAGTCTTAATAAAGCCCTAAACTGGCGGTGGTTCCGCTGAAGTTATGAAGAAGAGCCGGCCTCTCCATAACTTCGGCGCATCCAGCGTCAGTTCTAAATGTTGATGCCTTCCGAGTGTTCTTACATTTAGACCTTTTTCTACGCCTAAATCAGGGGTAGAAAATGGTGAATGAGATGGGCCTGCCGGCCCGCCCCCTTCCTGCCCACAATTTTAGACCTAGCACCGCTATCTGCGTCTGAAATACGCCTAATTTAGGCGTATTTCAGCATAGTAAATGACCCCCTAAATTTTCACACAACAATCAATAATACAACCACAAGAAACTTTGTAATATGTTTTATCAGTGAGAATTGTCGAGTTCTCCTGTTAGCAGCTGTTTACCAGCTCCCCGCTAAATGCTTTTCACTTTAAAAAAAAGTATTTTTCTACATCTGGGAGGGATCATCGCTGCAAAAGGATCATATTACACATGCGAATGCACGTCTATGGAGAGGGGAGGGGAGAGGAGTGAGCAGGAGCTGAGGAAACAGGCACAGACAAAGAGGGACTGCACAGCTACACAGGAAGGTTATAGCTCAGCACAAATGCTTCATTCACAAAAATACAGGTCAGTACTTCTCTGTAATGTCCTTTATTATCCTGGGGCTGCTTCTGCGTGAGTAAGAGCAGGTTAGGAAGGATATTCTCCTCTATTTTCTATATGTGCAGTGTATTGTAGTTAGTCTCCACCTACCATGTATGAGAGAACTGCAAACCATCCGGATATTCAGCAAGCACAGAGAAAAAGTGCTCTAAATGCCAGAAATAATGTTATTCCTCAGGTTCAAACACGGTACTACTGATTAATGAAAAGTTTGCTGAAAGCTCAGTGAGGCTTTAAAGTGAATGCCCACTATTTAACACCAGTCTTTTCCTGAAAGGGATATTCCCAAGAACTAAACGGTGGCTTATTGTTCCCAATATGTAAAATCAGTAAAGTTTGCAACAACAAAAAAACATTCTTCTATAATGGACATAAAACAAAATCTTAGATTGTGGGATAATCCAAAAATTAATTGTGGGATACACCCAATATTCTGTGCTAAATAACTTCATAATATATCTTTATAAAGTTAGAAACGTATTTTTTGATACAGAGCTCCAAATTCACTGCATAAAGTTAAAACATAAAATTAGGTCTGCAGCCACCACCAGGAGGAGCTTATTGCATACTGGATTATTATTGTGATCAATGTATGAACAGTATGCAGTAAACTCCTAAGCTCCCCCTAGTGGTGGCTGCAGGTTGATAGAATTTTATAATTTCACCATTTATGCAGGGTATTTAAAGCTTTGCTTCAGAAAAATGGAGCTCCAAACACTGTAAAAAAATAATAAGAAATTAATCAGTGCAGAATTTAAGACCTAAAAACAATGTGGTGTCAGAAGGTGGACATTTATTTCAAGTAGATGTGACAGACTGGTTCTAGGAACAAATTGCCTGATCAAACAGGTGTTGGACCCCCACCCATCAGATACTGATAAAGATCTCAGAAAACCCCTTTAATAAAACTCACCGTAATCAATAAGCTATATGTGTCCTACAGTGGTGCCACTGAAAAATAAAACTTGTCCTACAAAAAAGAAGCCCTCATACAACTACATTGACTGAAGAATAACAAAGTTATGGCTCTTGGAAAGAGGAAGACAAAATAAAGACCTCTTTGGCTATTAAGACCAGCCCTGGTTAAAGGCTGTAGCTTTGCAATATAATAGTAATTAGGGGTCTCTTTACATATTCTAGGTCATTCCACCCCTGCCAGTCCAGGCACAGGGTAAAGGCATAATGCAAGGATGTAGGTTTCATACCGATTGATATTGAAAAGTTTATTTTCCTTATTTCGAGAAACTTTTAGATTTCCCGTCTCAGGCCCTCATGTGATCACCTTGAGCCGACCTTGTTCCTACCCTCTATCACCATTACTAAAATATTCGCTACCGGCGTTGGCATCTCTGCATATTCCATAAAGACGTCACCTTCACATTTAATAGCTGCAGATGTTTTTCCCACCCGGTTCGGTGTGTTCAGGATCTCGGCTGCCGCTGGGCCATTTTAAACTCCATCTCTCATTGCATATTCAAGGCCCGGAGCCATTGTACTGAAGCTCATGTTTCATGTATATAGAGCATCAAATTGTACTTCTTCTTTGCAGGATAAGAGACAAAAAAAAAATTTTTTTTTCTTACTGCAGCGGTTTCTGTGAATAAATAAATATATCCGGATAGAGGGGACATAGAAGAGAAGATGTTCCCAGAATGTTAAGCGCTGGGGCCTTTGTACTGTGATTCACGAGGACTGGGGCCGATTAATCATAGGGTGGACGGTATGGGTTTGACAGGAGCTCCTGACCCGGACTTTGTGTTCCTGCTCTACTGAAGAAAAAAAAAGTTCTAGAAAAAGTTGTGCTGCTGGTTCCTGTAGAAGTTTCCATAGAGAGAAGTTGTCCATCATCCTGAATTAAGATGCACAAGACAATGATTGACAGGCTCTGCTGCAGCAGTTACTGCCTCCACTCATCGGGAGGTTGTGATGGACAAGCCGGCTATGGAGCAGAGCCAAGATATCAGGATCTCAGCCCGAATGTCACTGCGCCCTTGTTGCTGAATTATTATGATAATCAGTCTGAAGAAGAGTCACTGCCATATGTCTGTTCATGTCCCCCTTTCTATGTAGCCTGGCCACTATTAGACTCCTGTTCCTCCGTGTTCAGGAGGAACGGGCTGTCTACCCAGCTCCTAGTCCAGGGCCACCCTGAGGGCGAGCAGGAATATTAGGTTTCAGTGTATGAGCCCTCCCACCATCAGGGTCGGCTCATATGGCTAGGAGACAGGGTCAGAATTAGGGATGTGTAGGAGGTGACCTTCTCCCTTATTCCTGTCCTGGCCATGCTCTGACCGTCCATCTTCTGATACCGCACGGCTGAGGGTTTTCCCCATCCTCAGCCGTGACATCTACTGTTATAGCTGGCTAAGTGTACATTTATGCCCCTTGAAACAGAGCGATGTGACAATGTGGCCCTCAGACCAAAAAAGGTTGTGCACCCCTGGTCTAAGGCATATTGGCGCACCACAGACTTTTTTCAGGGTGCAGGTTCCCACAGAGTTCCCACTCGTGCCATCGGTTCACCACCACTGCTATAGGCGCTGCTGCACTGCTTTTCAGCACTCATACATTCCCCATGAGTCAGAGGATCTAAACTACTATAGGGGCGCCGCTGTGCTCAGTCTTTTGTATCTCATTGAACTAGACTCAGGATTTATTCTAAGAGCATGCTAGTTCAGTAAACCTTCTAGTTCACTTAGGAGCACATTTATTAAGACATTTATTAAGACCCTATATCTGGCGCCGGCCTCTACATAATGCCTGAGCTTCCTAGCTGTCTTAGGCTACTTTCACGTCATGGATCTGCAAAAACGCTTCCGTTACAATAATAATACCGCATGTATCCGTCATGAACGGATCCGGTTGTATTATGTCTTCTATTAGACCATTTTCTACGCCTAAAACAGGTGTAGAAAATGGTAAATGAGAAGGGTCGGTTCCCAGCCCACGCGACGTGAGCGGTGAAAAGTTGCAGATTGCTGAACATTGCTTAGTTCAAAAGCCACAGGGTCCCTATCAGTCTCCTCAGGACATGGTGCTGCAGGGCAGGCAGTAGGCTATACTGGAGTTCTATTCACTCCACCAAGTATCATCTCCCCGTTCGTATTCACACTGCTGGATAACAAAACTATAACTCATCGAAGGAGCTGTAAATCCTATATGTAATAGACCAGATCTGTGCTTCTAACCAGTAGCATCACAGAGCCAGAGACATAATTAACTAAAGGAGCTAATCTTTCAGGAGAACTAGATCACAATGAATTAATCCCCAAAATGATCTAGATTTCCCATCACTAGTGTGATGGTACCAGAGATGGGACACGCCGTTGAGACGGGAAAACCTTCCTCAAAGCAATAGGAATGACCATAATCCCATGTGGATCCCTCCATAAGGTCCAGGATCCCTCCCTACTATGAACCTAGTGGTAGTTTGCTTTTAAAATTATTAGGGTTAAGACCAGATGGGCCAAACATGGTGGATCAAACATAGCTGCTGGATTATTGCAGCAACACTGTCCCTAGCGCACGAACGTTTGTCACGTCTCTCCCTATGCTCAGCTCACAGGACAAGTGTGGAGACAAAGGGGATGGCTATCTGCGGATCAGCTGGCTGCACGGCGTTCCTGGGCTTCATACTTTCACTTTGTAACACCTGCAGCAGCCATTTTAGGAAAAACGGATTAGTTACCACGAAGCGCAAGGGAATTCAGATTTGTTGCGAATCAAACTTTTCCTAAACTTCAGGCCGAATTCCGCTTTGAATGCTTCTATGCACTCAACACTAATCATAAAGTTTGTACTCTCCATGTAATTGAGAGAGTTTGAGAGGTGACAGCTCCTTCTGTCCTTCTGTCTGGTTTCACTCTCCTTCAAAGAATCACAATGGGAAGGAGCAGTCATGTTCTTCTTACCATAGGCAACAAGATCTTCCAAAGAGCCCTTAGTTCTAGTCATCCAGCTCATGTTCCTCACCCCTTTACATGTCTCTATGACTGGAAACCAAATGGCCAACTCAATCTGTATAAACACAGGCTGCAGGTGGCCTCCAACCTATAGACACTAAACCATATACTGAGCCAAAAACTTAAATGTGAGTGTCTTGACTTTGGCTGTTTGGTAGCAACTCTTCCATCAAGACCACAGATGACAAGCCTTCTAAAGATGTATGAGATGAACTTAGGTAATGGGTGCTTCTGTAAGCTCAGGCTTGATAGCAGTGGTGGACCTATTCTACTGGAACATCACCAGTACTTCTCTCATCCGTTGCACGTTTCCATGACAAAACCAGATCCAGGGAGTTATTCTGATTGCCTGATTGGAGTCGGGAAGGAATTATTTTTCCCCTAAAGTGGGGAAAATTGGCTTCTACCTCATAGGGTTTTTTTTGCCTTCCGCTCGATCAACTTGCAGAATAACAGGCTGAACTCGATGGACAGATGTCTTTTTTCAGCCTTATATACTATGTTACTAACTTGGGTTAGATACGTTTCTATGGTGTAAGAGCTGATACCAGTGGTAGATTTGATTCCCAAGAGGATTACTTTGATATGTCTGTCATCTGCTACACTAAAGACCAGCTGTGAGAAGTTGCCTCCTGAAGAAGATTAACTTGGGTTCCATGAGTTCAAGGTGGATAGGAACGCAGAACTTCTTCCATAAGGACATAATTTTGTCCTTTCTCGGCTTCTACTAATTCATTAATTCTTCAGGATCCTTGATCACACTTGGAGTTTCCTATGCGCTGAGAAATGTTTCCTTGCAAGAGATTTTGCTGATAATAAAAGGTGGAGCCAGTCTTTTTTGTCTAGTAATTAATGGTCTTAAAACAAAAGTCCTCTCTCTATGAACTCAGAATTTCCTAATATATTTGACACACCCTTTAAGATATTGGCTTTTAACACTGATAAACATATCTAAAGCCTCATTCACACATTAGTGTTTTGGTCAGTGATTTCCATCAGTGATTGTGAGTCAAAACCAGGATCGTAGCCTCCACAGTCATAAGATATGAGGGAAAGGTCTGCACCTGCTCTGTGTTTAAAGCCGCACCTGCTTTTGGCTCACAATCACTGATGGAAATCACTGACCAAAACACTGAGGTGTGAATGAGGCATAACTTTAGATAGATAGTTTAGAAACCCTTATTTCTCCTTGAGGGAGGTCTTGCAGGATGACCACCTTGGTTGACCATCTCCTTGTCATGACTACTCATGCCATGGTGTAAGAATTGATGACAGTTTAGAAACCCTTATTTCTCCTTGAGGGAGGTCTTGCAGGATGACCACCTTGGTTGACCATCTCCTTGTCATGACTACTCATGCCATGGTGTAAGAATTGATGACAGTTTAGAAACCCTTATTTCTCCTTGAGGGAGGTCTTGCAGGATGACCACCTTGGTTGACCATCTCCTTGTCATGACTACTCATGCCATGGTGTAAGAATTGATGACAGTTTAGAAACCCTTATTTCTCCTTGAGGGAGGTCTTGCAGGATGACAAACTTGGTTGACCATCTCCTTGTCATGACTACTCATGCCGTGGTGTAAGAATTGATGACTCGAAGGTTAAACCGTCACATTTGTCACACCTCTGAACCCCCAGTCTCAAGATGAAGGAGGAAGTCTGAGGTCAGGCAGACAACCAGGCAACTTTGGAAAGGTCTTCCAGATGCTTGGAATAATCTACCAGGCAAATTTCTTATGTGCCTAGTAGTAACAGCACATCAGCTCTGTGGTTAGCACTGGTGTTTTGCAGGACTGGAGTCCTAGGTTTAAATCCCACCAAGGAACATCTGCATGGAATTTGTATGTTCTCCCCACAGGAAGAGCATATAAATCATTTGGCCGAGATCTTCATACAGTAGCTTCGTTTAGAGGGAAGAAGAGCTACAAGCATCTTTTATTTTCCAAGTCCGATGTGGGGCTGCTGGCCATAAATGGGGTTGAAAAGGAAGGTTAGCCAGCTCCCTTAATGCAGCACTTTCGTCACCTAGAGAAGGTTAGCCAGCTCCCTTAATGGAGCACTGCCGTCACCTAGAGACGCATTATACCGAGCCCTGTAAATAAAGAGCCTGCACGCTATTAGCTATAATGACTGGTCTCTGAACCAGGAGGTGAAAGGGAATTGCCACTGATTAAGTGAAATGGTTCACTAATAGCTCAGGTTAGAGCAGAATTATGGAGAGCGGTAGTGTGGAGTTACTCTCAAGGTGGCTGTATTAACACTGAAGAAATTTCAAGAAGAACATAATATTTCTGGTAAAACAGTAGAGATTGTCCATTTTCCTGCACATTACACTCACCGGCTCTGTTAAGGCGCTAACCTGCTTTGGACAATCTCTTTTTGTTAGTTGGGTCCTTGGTGCTCACAGGGTGTCCCTCTGCTGTGGAGGAGGAACCTGGAAGCAAGTGTTCAGTTTCCCTGCAGTGCCTCCACAGGAGAAATGAAGCATTACACAGTGCCTACTGAAATCAATAGGGCTGTCTGTGTAATGCATGGACGGGCCAGGTCCTCCAGAGTCAGATGCTCTTTGCTGTGGCACTCTATACAAGCTGATCGATAAACAGCCCCCCTCCCCCCATCTGAACAGGAAGATGAGAAACCTATCTGGTTAGGACCCCAGTGGTAGAACCTGCAGCCTGTGTGAGTGCACTGGAGGAGCGAGGGACAAGTAAGTACTAATCAAAAGATATTCCTCCCACAGGACAGTACAAAGGACTGACTACCCAAAATGATCAGAGAATCCCTTAAAGGGCTCATTCAGACGGCCGTATGCTATCCGCAAAAATGCGGATCCGTTTTGTTTGGCGGATTAGATATTGACCCATTCACTTCCATGGGGCTCTTTTCTATTCCATGGTTCCACAAAACAAATGAAACATGTCCTATACTTGTCCGTGAAAATCAGGACATGGCCCCATTGAAGTCCATGGGTCCGCAAAAATACTGAATGCTATCCGTTTTTTTTGCGGATCCGCAAAAAAACGGATAGCATTCAGTATTTTTGCGGACAGCATACGGCCGTCTGAATGAGCCCTATAACTCAGAGTTCACCAATAAGATACTGTATTTATCTAGACAACCCCTTTGTTGGCTATTGTATTCATCCAGACATCTCAGGTGGATAGTTTCAAAAAGCATCCTCAAAGGGAAGCTCCACCTTGTAAACTAACAGGGCTAAAAAACTGACAGCAAAAAATTGCCAAGAAGGTTTGGAACTTTCCTCTCCCCACAAAAAGATCTGCTAAAGCCAGAACTTGTGCTTTCATTTTCTAGCTGGAAACCATCAACAAGGAGGAAGTCTGTCTGCTGTAGGACCTTAGTCTCATTATATCTAACTGTTTGGTACATAAGGAGGTCTTCATGGCTGAGATTTGCTCAATACCCATAACCCATCAATATTCTAAGGAGAAATGAATATGGATAACCTACGGAAAACCTAACACCTGCACTGAGCCAACAAAGGTGCATTCAGGACAGTCCACCCTTGGGCACTCAGAGTACTAAATACTCTTTAGTACTGCTTGCTGATGGTTTCTTTATAGTTGCAATTTATTAAAGAGCAAGGTGTGCTCAACTGTTAAGAATAATAAATGTATAGGGTGCATTGACAGCCGAGCCTGCTTGTTGATGGTTTCCAACTTCGGGAAAAAAAAATTATGAAACTATTTGATAAGGATTTTATGTACTATATCAGATTATCATGCAGTCTATGACATGAAGGCACCGTGTATGGTGCTCATGTGTACATCGCGGGGGATTCCTGTCTAGAACTAGGTGCAAGAAGATGGCAAATCCAAGGTTTTTTGTTTGCTTTCAGATAAGCCGCACCTTTTTTGTATTTTTTTTTCAGTGGCAATGATGGGGAAAAGTATTTCAATAAAAATAATCCTGACTAAAGCTAAGAAAAAAGGGAACATTGGAAGGCGGTTTGTTATGTTCTAAATCCCGTGGAGCAGGATCATTAAAACATTTTGACATTTCACTGACCTAGAAACCTGAGCGAATCTGTGCTTGGACAAACATCTTGAACACCTCCCCAACCCCCAGGGGAAATTTACCTTCTTCTTGTGCCACCTTTTATTTTATTTTTGTAATTTTTGCTTTCTGCATAATGCGCAGGAAATGTCCCCGATATTGACGAGCAGCTCACACGACCCCTGGGAGGAAAGCTCCGGTGAAAAAATAGGGGGTCCAGAGCAGGAACTCTATGTTATTTGTTGCTTCGTTCACCCCTTTTTTCCAAATCTGCTCAAGATGGATGGAGCAAAAAAAATTCTTGGTTTTACAGGAGCAGAAAAAAATAAATCGAGGTGGATAACGTGCTGTGGACGTAATGACACCCAAAAATGTTACTTTTCACTTTCCCTGGTGAATTGCGGATATATTCATTTCTGGCCGTATAGAGGGGATAGCAGATGGCCCAGGAGAGGGGCTACCGGTACAGCAGACATTGTTCTTGTTATGGGCCCCTGGAGATGAAGGGCCCCTTAATGGTTTACCTTGTGGCCACAAATCATGCATCTGAATTGTCCTGGCCAGTTAAATCCTAGGGGTAATTTCTTCATAGCAATTGCAAAAATAAGGCCCCTTTAAGGAGCTGCTTGACACCAACCTGGGATGGGCCCCATACGACCTCATCTATGTTCTTGATAACCAGCTTGCTGACTGTTTCCTTGTAGATGCAATTTCTTAAAGAACAAGATGTGCTCAAATGTTAAGAATAGTAACTAAAATTTGATGAACCTATATAATAGGGATTTATATGTAACTGAAGTGCCGGAGGTTGCCGATCCCTGTCTTAGCCTATAAAAAGGCAGGTAATACCAACCTTGGATAGGCCGCGTCCCTCCAGGGGCCCCATCTGTGCTCTTGTCTCTTTTCCTTTCCATTTCGATGTGTCAGTCTTCACTGTTGTTCTGGAATTATATTCATGAAGTGGCAGGCTGTCAGGGCATGTTTTCTTAAATACAAATGTACCTACAGAATTGATGTTCTTTGATCCCCGGCACCATATTTTCCCATCCCGGCCGTGCACGCGAGATTTACACCGTACATCTATTCTCCGTTGCTCAGATAGTAAAGATGACAGGGTGAATGCGAAAAACAATTGACTTTGTCATTCACGTTGTATCCAGACAGGTTGAAGTTGGGAGCGGAGGGGACGGCGGCACTTGTAACTGCGGAGGGCTGTCAACCTTGAAAGTGCGCTCGGTATATATTAATAATGGCGATATTGTGACTTTTAAAGCGCGGCGCGGCTGGTGAATAAATCTGGTGCTAGACGCATTTCATCTTGGGTCAGTGACAGATTTATTCCTGATAAAAATAACTGTGGTTTTTAAGTACGGAAAGCAGGTCACTGTAACCCGGAGCCGCTGGGCGCGTACGGGCTCATGTGAAGACAAATGACTTCATAAAGGTGTATGTACGGGAGGCTCTCCTTGTCCCGCTCCTGGCCGCCATTGCTAAAGCCCTCATGTTGCCCAGCCGTGCCCATATTTCTGTCCGCAATATACGGGCACCGGTTGTGTGCACCCCACGTCACGGATAAGGACCCATTCCCTTGAAAGTCCAATGCGGAACGGAGGCATAGAGCGCTTCCGTGAAGTTTCTGTCCGTGCCTCCGCACTGCAAAAAAGTAGACGCCCCCCCTCTAAATTCCCGTTGTGCATACTGTCATAGAATTGCGTTATGGTCCGTGGTGACGGAATCCATAATACAATTCACCTTTTACTACCAAACGAAGCGTGAACGAATTTCTAAATATGAAATTCGCTCATCTCTAATCTCCATAGAAAAGATCTCAGCTGGTCCTGATATCTATACAGGGGGTGTATATACAGCTTCATTATTCAATGGTCCTTCTGCTTCACTTACGTAATAATTCCTATACATCGCCACAATATTCCCACCCTCGTCAGCCGGTTTGACAATCAGATCCCTTTGACTACTCAACCATTTTAAAGCTCTTTTTTCTCTCTCACTCCGGTTGCTCTCGCTCCATGGGTACAGTCACTAATGCTCTAACTTCTTCTAATTCGTACCTGCTCCTGAAATAAATCCAGATTGCCAACGGCCGGCAAGGGTGGGGTAAACGTGGAGGATCTAATACCCTTAGTAAAGCGTTCACCATCTCGGGACATCTCCTGCTCTGTATGAGGTTCACATCCCTGCAATTCCAAAAGTGCGTCTATCACTCGCATCATCCCTAATGCAAAATCCGAAAAACACCAATGGAGCTAGGTTTCTCCCCTTCCTTTGATATTGAGACCATGAAAGTGTCTATACAGACACTGTTGTTGTATCTGGGCCTGAGACAGAGACTTCCATTCGTCCATCTGGGGAGGAATGGGTTTATCTCTGGCCCTAACTTTATTCCAGGGCCTTATAGGGAAATCAGGGCCTAGGTATCCTGCATATGAATATTCCTACCTTCAAGGTCTATTCATATTGATAGGTAGTCAGGACACGGATTAGGGTTGTCTAGGAGGTGACCTGTTTCTTCCCTAGTTTCCAGGCCCAGTTACTGTTCCCCTTCCCTCCTGTGTTCAGTGTGGAGTTTCTCCCCGCCACAAAAACCGCCATTTCGTTCAGGTCAGTGCGGCTATGTCTGTCAAACCCCACTTCATCAAATTCTTCAATTGGACAATAGTTCAATCCTTTAGATAATAATGATAGGAAGTTATTGTTCAATTGTACTTGTGTCAAGTTTATCACATTATACCCGGTGGTAAACTCTGTACATCACCGACATCCAATGTCAGCGTCTCCACGTCACTTGTTTCCTTTTGTATCCACCTCTTCGGCTCCTTTCTCATCGGTCTCCCCCTTCTTGTTCTTCTCCTTGAGGGGGCCCCACCTGGGATCCACTCTCTTCAGGTTTTTGATCCTTATTTGGTATACGCGTTGCACCGCTTGATTCCTCTGAGGCACTCGAATCGGATTCTGTCGTCCAATATTCGTTATTATCTCCGTATGTAAGTCAGCAGAGAATGGGATCTGAATGTATGAGAAGAGTGAGGGCTTGTTAGGTCTGTCAGAATGCACATAACATATAAAGCACTGTGCCCCCCATGACACAGGTTTCCGCAGTCTAGGCTTTTAGTCCCTGATTTTCAGCAGTTTCCTCTTTTTTTAGCTTCACGTCATTGATGATAACCAGGAACACAATTATATTAATGAACACGTTTCTGAGGTTCCTTGTAGGCATCAATGCTAAGTCCCAGGAAAAACAGAATTTGGAGAGAAAGTAGCGCCCTCTGGTGGTCATCCCGATGTTGCAGGCCTCAGAGGTTACATTTTTGTTCACTTTAAGGGAAGCCTCGTGGTGCCGCTAATCTTGGATGAATCTGAGACAAAATCTGCATTTACTGTGGGTTTCATCCCGAGCGCTGCAAAGACAGAAATCTGCTGCGGTACTTCATTTCAAATCTGCACAGCAATTGTGGGAATGGATTATTATTTGATTATTATGTATTTTTAGCGCCCCAGGACTAGTCACTGTGCGTCACTGATTACCTGTTACTGATACAGATAGCACCCAGCTCTGCTATCGGCCGCTGGGTCCTGTGTGGGGTCAGCTCTCAGGCCTGGTAATCTCCATTTAGTCCATTCAACAAATATATTTATAGCAGTCAGACCGCCGATTATAATACAGAGCTCCAAATCCCCTGCACAGACATATACTGCAGTTACATGATAAAGGCCTGGTCGCCTCCAGCCACCACTAGGTGGAGCTAATGTTACATCAAATTCATGTACAGTATATTGAACTCCATAATAAAACTGTATGCAGTAAGCTCCCCCTGGTGGTGACTGTGGGCAGCAAGAATTCTATCATGTAACGCTATGCTGGGACTCAATCTCATCAGCACAGAAAGTTGGTTAAGAAAGGGTTAAGAAGTAGGGAATCACTTAATGCTATGGTTCTGTGGGCACTACCAAAAAGGTCTGTTCACCCCTAAATCTGACCCTTCCTGCCTCTAGGAGCTGTGCTCGGTAAGGTGACATACCACTTCTTACCACCTACCTAAGGAAGACTCAGTGGCAAATTATGCCACTCCAACAGAGCCAAACACCATGGTCCATCACAAAATACATCCCCAAAAACTTCCACTGGCCGGCTGTGAGGAGGGCTCAGGCGGCCCCCTGGGCATCGGCCCACCGGGAAATCTCCCTGTAAGGTTTATGGCCGATCCGCTCTTCCGTCACTTAGGAGCAGCTGTAAGAGGTTCATTCAGCGCCGCTGTTTGCTTGTCCCTGTGTCATCCTCGCAAGCAGTTAAACTCCTGGCAGGCAATTTGCTTGCAGATGTAAAAGGATAACAGGAGAATTACTCATTTACTCTAATCCCCTGAAGTCCCCTTCATTAAACTCCTCTTGGGCTTCGCTTTCCGTGGAATCTTAAATGGATAGCGAAGGGCTGCAGAGGTGCGGGGATTGGAGTACGTTATAGAGCCGAGACACCGTCCTTGAATCCAAGGTAACGTTTACTTAATGAAGCATACCCATCTCCACATTCTTGCGTTTAAGGAAACCCGTACGAAATGACCAAGATACTTCATCTTCAGAAAATCTTCAAGTAATCTTAGAGCAATGCTGTACACTGCAGTTCTATAAATCTACTGCATCACTGAGAAGACTGGAGGGACAGCTATAAAGAGCCGCTCACAGGCCCTGAATACAACACCAGCCAATCATGTGACTTCAATTTTGCAGTTGCTGCTATAATTCATACAGACTGATTATCAATACATATCTCACTAACTCTATAAATACATTGCATTACTAATTTTATACAAATCCTGAGTTACATCCTGTATTATACTCCGGAGCTGCGCTCACTATTCTTCTGGTGCAGTCACTGTGTACATACATTACTTATCCTGTACTGATCCTGAGTTACATCCTGTATTATACTCCAGAGCTGCACTCGCTATTCTGCTGGTGCAGTCACTGTGTACATTACATTACTTATCCTGTACTGATCCTGAGTTACATCCTGTATTATACTCCAGAGCTGCACTCACTATTCTGCTGGTGCAGTCACTGTGTACATACATTACTTCTCCTGTACTGATCCTGAGTTACATCCTGTATTATACTCCAGAGCTGCGCTCACTATTCTGCTGGTGGAGTCACTGTGTACATACATTACTTTACTTATCCTGTATTGATCCTGAGTTACTTCCTGTATTATACTCCAGAGCTGCACTCACTATTCTGCTGGTGCAGTCACTGTGCACATACATTACTTTACTTATCCTGTATTGATCCTGAGTTACTTCCTGTATTATACTCCAGAGCTGCACTCACTATTCTGCTGGTGCAGTCACTGTGTACATACATTACTTATCCTGTACTGATCCTGAGTTATATCCTGTATTATACTCCAGAGCTGCACTCACTATTCTGCTGGTGGAGTCACTGTGTACATACATTACATTACTCATCCTGTACTGATCCTGAGTTAAATCCTGTATTATACTCCCGAGCTGCACTCACTATTCTGCTGGTGGAGTCACTGTGTACATACATTACATTACTTCTCCTGTATTGATCCTGAGTTACTTCCTGTATTACACTCCAGAGCTGCACTCACTATTCTGCTGGTGGAGTCACTGTGTACATACATTACTTATCCTGTACTGATCCTGAGTTACATCCTGTATTATACTCCAGAGCTGCACTCACTATTCTGCTGGTGGAGTCACTGTGTACATACATTACTTATCCTGTACTGATCCTGAGTTACATCCTGTATTATACTCCAGAGCCGCACTCACTATTCTGCTGGTGGAGTCACTGTGTACATACATTACTTATCCTGTACTGATCCTGAGTTACATCCTGTATTATACTTCAGAGCTGCACTCACTATTCTGCTGGTGGAGTCACTGTGTACATACATTACTTATCCTGTACTGATCCTGAGTTATATCCTGTATTATACCCTAGAGCTGCACTCACTATTCTGCTGGTGGAGTCACTGTGTACATACATTACATTACTCATCCTGTACTGATCCTGAGTTAAATCCTGTATTATACTCCCGAGCTGCACTCACTATTCTGCTGGTGGAGTCACTGTGTACATACATTACTTATCCTGTACTGATCCTGAGTTACTTCCTGTATTACACTCCAGAGCTGCACTCACTATTCTGCTGGTGGAGTCACTGTGTACATACATTACTTATCCTGTACTGATCCTGAGTTACATCCTGTATTATACTCCAGAGCTGCACTCACTATTCTGCTGGTGCAGTCACTGTGTACATACATTACTTATCCTGTACTGATCCTGAGTTACATCCTGTATTATACTCCAGAGCCGCACTCACTATTCTGCTGGTGGAGTCACTGTGTACATACATTACTTATCCTGTACTGATCCTGAGTTACATCCTGTATTATACTTCAGAGCTGCACTCACTATTCTGCTGGTGGAGTCACTGTGTACATTACATTACTTAACCTGTACTGATCCTGAGTTACATCCTGTATTATACTCCAGAGCCGCACTCACTATTCTGCTGGTGGAGTCACTGTGTACATACATTACTTATCCTGTACTGATCCTGAGTTACATCCTGTATTATACTTCAGAGCTGCACTCACTATTCTGCTGGTGGAGTCACTGTGTACATACATTACTTATCCTGTACTGATCCTGAGTTACATCCTGTATTATACTTCAGAGCTGCACTCACTATTCTGCTGGTGGAGTCACTGTGTACATACATTACTTATCCTGTACTGATCCTGAGTTACATCCTGTATTATACTCCAGAGCTGCACTCACTATTCTGCTGGTGGAGTCACTGTGTACATACATTACTTATCCTGTACTGATCCTGAGTTACATCCTGTATTATACTCCAGAGCTGCACTCACTATTCTGCTGGTGGAGTCGCTGTGTACATACATTACTTAACCTGTACTGATCCTGAATTACATTATACTAAAGTGTATGACGTTTTGACTAATGTCTCGTATATTGTGGGTGTTTGAACTGAGCAAGAAGCCAGATGACAAGTGTCTGTATCCGGAGTCCCTCCGCGCAGCAGCCGCTTAGTGCAGTAAATACAGCAGGAGAACCAGAGCCGGATACGGGGAGTGGAAGCTCATATTCTTTATAGAGATAACCTTGAGCCCGATGCATCAATCGTAACCACGAGGCCTCGGCTCAGAAATTTAGGAACACGGACCAAACATTTGTTCTCTGCAAAATTAATTGTATAATTTTATTCTTCTGCGAATGCTGAATGTGAACAAGATCCCATAACACAAAGGCCGCAAATTAGAGCTTTATAGCCGTCCAACTATAAAAGGGAAAATAAATCTAACAAATAGCAGAAGAGTCATTTACTGTTTGACTCAAACTCCAGCAATTTCATTTCTCGCTTTATATTTTTTTGGTGGCAGAAATGGAAAATGTAAATGTGCAGTAAATGTACGCAGGACATGAAAGGCTATTTCACCGATACAGGGAGCTTTCCATTGTAATAATTCATTAAAGCGGTTGTCTTGCCAAGAAAAACTTTTTTTTTATTGACAGAAGCTGACCTTGCGATCAGCTGATCGACGCATCCAAAACGCCCCAGTGATCAGCTGATCGACGCATCCGAAACCCCCCAGTGATCAGCTGATCGACACATCCGAAACCCCCCCAGTGATCAGCTGATCCACGCATCCGAAACCCCCCAGTGATCAGCTGATCGACGCAACCGAAACCCCCCAGGGATTAGCTGATCGACGCATCCAAAACCTCACAAATGATCAGCTGTTATCACTGCAGTGGCCGCTAGAGGAGAAATAGGGTATTACATGCCAAACATTCAAAATCAATGGTTGACCGTAAAATATATGGATGGGCCGTGTCTGCCAGAGCAAGAACGTCTCTTGCTAAAGGCTTACCCCACAGGCTCATAGAAGGGGTCCACCTCTATGATGTCCATATAGCCTAATAGATGGTATACCGATCCATGTTAAAGGGCTTGTCCATAACGATAAAGAATGGCCACTGTCTTCCAGGAACACCACACTGAATCTAAAGCGCGGTACCCAGGACTTTCGGTGCCCATTTCTTCAGTAAAAGGTCAAAATCAATCAATATACAGTTGCAAGAAAAAGTATGTGAACCCTTTGGAATGATATGGATTTCTGCACAAATTGGTCATAAAATGTGATCTGATCTTCATCTAAGTCACAACAATAGACAATCACAGTCTAATAATAAGCAATAGACTAATAACACACAAAGAATTAAATGTTATTATGTTTTTATTGAACACACCATGTAAACATTCACAGTGCAGGTGGTAAAAGTATGTGAACCCTTGGATTTAATAACTGGTTGAACCTCATTTGGCAGCAATATCTTCAACCAAACGTTTCCTGTAGTTGCAGATCAGACGTGCACAACGGTCAGGAGTAATTCTTGACCATTCCTCTTTACAGAACTGTTTCAGTTCAGCAATATTCTTGGGATGTCTGGTGTGAATCACTTTCTTGAGGTCATGCCACAGTATCTCAATCGGGTTGAGGTTAGGACTCTGACTGGGCCACTCCAGAAGGCGTATTCTCTTCTGTTTAAGCCATTCTGTTGTTTATTTACTTCTATGCTTTGGGTCGTTGTCCTGTTGCAACACCCATCTTCTGTTGAGCTTCAGCTGGTGGACAGATGGCCTTAAGTTCTCCTGCAAAATGTATTGATAAACTTGGGAATTCATTTTTCCTTCGATGATAACAATCCGTCCAGGCCCTGACGCAGCAAAGCAGCCCCAAACCATGATGCCCCCACCACCATACTTCACAGTTGGGATGAGGTTTTGATGTTCGTGTGCTGTGCCTCTTTTTCTCCACACATAGTGTTGGTGTTTCTTCCAAACAACTCAACTTTGGTTTCATCTGTCCACAGAATATTTTGCCAGTACTGCTGTGGAACATCCAGGTGCTCTTGTGCAAACTGTAAACGTGCAGCAATGTTTTTTTTCGACAGCAGCGGCTTCCTCTGTGGTCTCCTCCCATGAAATCCATTCTTGTTTAGTCTTTTACGTATCGTAGATTCGCTAACAGGGATGTTAGCATATGCCAGAGACTTTTGTAAGTCTTTAGCTGACACTCTAGGATTCTTCTTCACCTCATTGAGCAGTCTGCGCTGTGCTCTTGCAGTCATCTTTACAGGACGGCCACTCCTAGGGAGAGTAGCAGCAGTGCTGAACTTTCTCCATTTATAGACAATTTGTCTTACCGTGGACTGATGAACAGCAAGGCTTTTGGAGATACTTTTATAACCCTTTCCAGCTTTATGCAAGTCAACAATTCTTAATCGTAGGTCTTCGGAGAGCTCTTTTGTGCGAGGCATCATTCACATCAGGCAATGCTCTTTGTGAAAAGCAAACCCAGAACTGGTGTGTGTTTTTTATAGGGCAGGGCAGCTGTAACCAACACCTCCAATCTCATCTCATTGATTGGACTCCAGTTGGCTGACACCTCACTCCAATTAGCTCTTGGAGATGTCATTAGTCTAGGGGTTCACATACTTTTTCCACCTGCACTGTGAATGTTTACATGGTGTGTTCAATAAAAACATGGTAACATTTAATTCTTTGTGTGTTATTAGTTTAAGCAGACTGTGATTGTCTATTGTTGCGACTTAGATGAAGATCAGATCACATTTTATGACCAATTTGTGCAGAAATCCCTATAATTCCAAAGGGTTCACATACTTTTTCTTGCAACTGTAGTATATTAGAAACATGATTTTTAATGACTTTTTAATTAAAGTTGAATTAATTACTCTTTAAGGTCCATGGTTCTGGACCGTGCAATACACACGGGTGTGAGGTTTGGGTGGCCTATTGTGGAATTTGGCCTATCATGCATGTTCTATACCTGATATATAAAAGAGGTGACTGCTGACTGCCTTCTGGGAGCCACTTTGAAGGAGCTGTCCGGCCCAGGGAGCCACCAACCCCTTTGTTCCTAACGTGTCCCATTTAAACCAAAAAAATCCCTCTTCTGTCTGCTGTGCCTCGTTCCTGGCCACTTCTGGTCTGCGCAGGACCGCTCCAGCCAATCATTCAAGCAGATGTCAGTACTGAGGCCTTTGTCATGGAAGTGTTTTTTATTTTATTTTTTTGTCTTTATATGGTGCACATGTTAGGACCATAGGGGTTGTCCACTCCTAGGCTGGACAACCCCTTCAATAGCTAGCTGCCATGCAGGAGCAACAAAATTTAGAGAAGGCCACAGCAAAAAAAAAAAAAAAATGTCATTTAAACCACAATATAATGTTTTCCTAGTGCCCCCCGACCTACTGATGGAGACCCCCTGAATATCCTCATACTAGGGACATATACTAGCTACAAGCGGGGCCACCCTGCAGATGTTTGTCACTGCAATGTCCCTACTGTAGTGTAGGCAGAGGACTGGTGCCAGTACAGTATCCACACCGATCAACCCATAGCGCTGTATCATCCTTAAAGGGAAACGCCACCTTTAATCATTATGTCGTTTTAGGTCCAACATTCTGCGCTGAATCATTTTTTTTCTATATCTTTATAACAGTCACAGCTCCAAATCCTCTGCACATAGTGGTAAGCGATAAACTTCTGGCTACCTGCAGCTACCACTAGAGGGAGCTCACTGCATACTGTTTCAGCATTCAACTCAATCATACAGGTCTGCAGCTCCTAGGCTCCTGCAGAGTACTTACTGCTATAGTAATGGCCATCCATACCCATGGGCCAGGCATACGGACTCTATATTACAACACTTTTACCTCCAGTGCTTTACTGGAACTTACATTTGGGCCAAGCAACAAAGCTTTAAATGCAGCTCCCATTACATTCACTGTAATATAATATAATAACCTTGTATATAATATAATAATAATATATATAACATAATACAGCGCATAAACCTTGATAATTTGCTACATCAAAGATCTATAGAAAACGTCCATCAAAATGCTCCTTGGGTGCAACGGACGTG
Source organism: Bufo bufo (assembly GCF_905171765.1). Taxonomy (NCBI): domain Eukaryota; kingdom Metazoa; phylum Chordata; class Amphibia; order Anura; family Bufonidae; genus Bufo; species Bufo bufo. The sequence continues at coordinate 141,089,369 of NC_053398.1, read as the reverse complement.
GGCAATTCATGTCAATCAATCGTGAGTAGGAATACCCCTCTCACTTTCCAAAGAGGTTCTGCAGCAGCTACAGTGAAGCTTCATAAAGATTACAGGGGTTTTCTGAGATTCTGATATTGATGACCTATATCCTCAGAGTATTTTAGATCGGCGGGGGTTCAGCTCTCGACACCCCACAGCTCAGCAGCCCCTTCCTAGGCCACTGGTGTCACATTCATCGGTCACGTGGCCTAGGTGCAGCTCAGTCCCATTGAAGTGAATGGAGCTGAGCTGCAATACTAAGCGCAGCCACTATACAATGGACGGCGCTGTGCTCGGCGAGCTGTGAGGAGGCTGCAGCACTCAATGGAGCCTCGCGGTGTCGAACCTCAGCCAATCCGATATCGATGACCTATCCCGACGATAGGTCATCGATATCAGAATACTATACTATAAATTGTTATTAAAATCCCAAGCTCTGCGACCTGTATAGAAGGTCTATGGTCTACCGCCATTATATGAAACTACCTGGTGATATTATTCCCTATATAATAACATTTCATACTTACTGCTCATATATCTATAGTATTAATACCAGTACTGAAATGGAAAAACCGCGGCGTTCCATTGAGTAAACCCGTAGAGGATGGCGGCTGGACGGTGATGGGATTGATGCCCAATGTGTTCACCTGATATAACTGTGCAATACGCGAACTCATTGTATCGGCCGCTGCTCTATCAGTCCGGATCTGTAATCACTTCATAAAGTAGTGAAGGGCACAGGAGGAGTAGTGAGCGCTGCAGGATGAAGCCAGAACCAGCTTCAGTATTATTAACAGATACCACGCGTTTTGGCACGTGATACACGGACAGGTTATATGCAATCAAAAAAACGGAACAAAGTGTTTTTCTTGCACAAGGGGTAGCTCCCTGGGGAGTCACTGGCTGCCATATAGGCGCTCATCCCCAACATGCAACACTCACTAAGTAAAGCCACTTTACCTATTTGTATATTTTTGGAAACCCACGCAAAGACGGGGAACACATATAATTCTATGCGGTAGGAAACAGACAGTGGGATACTGGGTTAGGAAGAAATCTGTCCCTATTCTTACCCTCCACAATCTGCTCAGCCCAGAGATACACCTTGATGGTAGATGCCGAGGACTAATCTGTCCTTAGATAGACCCTATTACATAACGTAGATCCCATATGTCGTAGATCCCATATGTCACAGATCCCAACGCGTTTCCCCCTCCAGGTAGAAGAAGGGTTCATCAGGGGACTTAAAATTGTACAGGTCAATATAGAGAAAGTGCAATCACATTGATATAGAAGAAAAATAAAATGCCAGCACAATGATACACGGGCAGCCAGAACCACGGGTCCAAACAGACACTCCTAAGATACAGAGTCAGACGATAGAGGGTTAACCGGCAGTGTTAGTACTTTAGAACATATTAAACAGAGACGTGGCGTCAGATAACCAATAGAGTCTGGCTAATAATTACCAGTAAACTGCTACAGTATACAAACGTACAATAACTCGATACCGGAATGCCAGATCCGTCCTTCCGGACTGTGCATGCGCAGACCGAAAAAAAGGTGAAAAAAATAAATGCTGCATCTGTTTTTCCGGATGACACCGGGAAGACGGATCCGGCATTTCAATGCATTTTTCTTACTGATCAGGATCCTGATCAGTCTTACAAATGCCATCAGTTACCATACGATTTTGCCGGCGACGGAACTGCTTGCCGGATCACACTGCCGCAAGTGTGAAAGTAGCCTTATGCATACTATGGGTGATCAGGGCAGAATATATAGACAGTCATAACATAGATCGATAATAAATACTTGTAGAACTAGAGAATATAATTAAAGGGCATCTGTCAGCAGTTTTGCACCTATGACACTGGCTGACCTGTTCCATGTGCACTTGGCATCTGTGTTGGTCCCGTGTTCATATGTGCCCGCATTGCTGAGAAAAATGAAATATATGTAAATGAGTCTCTAGGAGCAACGGGGGCGTTACCGTTACACCTAGAGGCTCCGCTCTCTCTGAAACTGCTGCTCCCTCTGGACTTTGATTGACAGGGCCAGGCTTGAACACATTTTCACTGCCTGGCCCTGTCACTCAAAAGTGGAGTTGCAGAGAGAGCGGAGCCTCTAGGTGTAATGGTAACGCCCCCGTTGCTCCTAGAGGCTCATTTGCATATTATAAAAAAATCTGTTTTGTCAGCAATGCGGGCACATATGAACACGGGACCAACACAATGTCTTCAGCTGCCAAGCGCACATGTAACAGGTCAGACAGTGTCATAGGGGCAAAACTGCTGACAGATGCCCTTTAATGCTGCACAGCGCTCCCCTTCTGTCTGTGCTGCTGCCGGCACCTCTGCTCTCACGTACGTGCACTGATACCAATCTCTTAATGGACCAGTGGGCACAAAGTCACCTGCACCCCAGCCAGTCCTCACCTGTAAGCTTCTTAAAGGAGAAATGTCTCCTATAATATATATTTATTTCTAAAATAAACAGAGCGTGACACATGGGGGGCAGTATTTTGTGCTGCACTGTGGTATTTGGTTCTGCTGGGGCAGTATATTGTGCTGCAGTGTGGTATCTGGTTCTGCTGGGGTGGTATATTGTGCTGCACTGTGGTATTTGGTTCTGCAGGGGCGGTATTTTGTGCTGCACTGTGGTATTTGGCTCTGCTGGGGCGGTATATTGTGCTGCGCTATGGTATTTGGTTCTGCTGGGGCAGTATATTGTGCTGCACTGTGGTATTTGGTTCTGCTGGGGCGGTATATTGTGCTGCACTGTGGTATTTGGTTCTGCTGGGGCAGTATATTGCGCTGCACTGTGGTATTTGGTTCTGCTGGGGCAGTATATTGTGCTGCACTGTGGTATCTGGTTCTGCTGGGGCAGTATTTTGTGCTGCACTGTGGTATCTGGTTCTGCTGGGGCAGTATTTTGTGCTGCACTGTGGTATCTGGTTCTGCAGGGGCGGTATATTGTGCTGCACTGTGGTATCTGGTTCTGCTGGGGCAGTATATTGTGCTGCTCTGTGGTATCTGGTTCTGCTGGGGCAGTATTTTGTGCTGCACTGTGGTATCTGGTTCTGTTGGGGCAGTATTTTGTGCTGCACTGTGGTATTTGGTTCTGCTGGGGCAGTATATTGTGCTGCACTGTGGTATCTGGTTCTGCTGGGGCAGTATTTTGTGCTGCACTGTGGTATCTGGTTCTGCTGGGACAGTATATTGTGCTGCACTGTGGTATCTGGTTCTGCTGGGGCAGTATATTGTGCTGCACTGTGGTATCTGGTTCTGTTGGGGCAGTATTTTTTTGCTGCACTGTGGTATCTGGTTCTGCTGGGGCAGTATATTGTGCTGCACTGTGGTATCTGGTTCTGCTGGGGCAGTATTTTGTGCTGCACTGTGGTATCTGGTTCTGCTGGGGCAGTATTTTGTGCTGCACTGTGGTATCTGGTTCTGCAGGGGCGGTATATTGTGCTGCACTGTGGTATCTGGTTCTGCTGGGGCAGTATATTGTGCTGCTCTGTGGTATCTGGTTCTGCTGGGGCAGTATTTTGTGCTGCACTGTGGTATCTGGTTCTGTTGGGGCAGTATTTTGTGCTGCACTGTGGTATCTGGTTCTGCTGGGGCAGTATATTGTGCTGCACTGTGGTATCTGGTTCTGCTGGGGCAGTATTTTGTGCTGCACTGTGGTATCTGGTTCTGCTGGGACAGTATATTGTGCTGCACTGTGGTATCTGGTTCTGCTGGGGCAGTATATTGTGCTGCACTGTGGTATCTGGTTCTGTTGGGGCAGTATTTTTTTGCTGCACTGTGGTATCTGGTTCTGCTGGGGCAGTATATTGTGCTGCACTGTGGTATCTGGTTCTGTTGGGGCAGTATATTGTGCTGCACTGCGGTATCTGGTTCTGTTGGGGCAGTATATTGTGCTGCACTGTGGTATCTGGTTCTGTTGGGGCAGTATTTTTTTGCTGCACTGTGGTATCTGGTTCTGCTGGGGCAGTATATTGTGCTGCACTGTGGTATCTGGTTCTGCTGGGGCAGTATATTGTGCTGCACTGTGGTATCTGGTTCTGTTGGGGCAGTATATTGTGCTGCACTGCGGTATCTGGTTCTGTTGGGGCAGTATATTGTGCTGCACTGTGGTATCTGGTTCTGTTGGGGCGGTATTTTTTCGCTGCACTGTGGTATTGCAGCCCAACCTACGTCTGTTGTCCTTGCTTACTTGGTTGCCCCGCCCACTGACAATTTGGACCCGCCTAAAACATGGGGTGAGTTTACATTCCCGTCCCGTGTGACATACAGAAGAGCTATGGTCATAGTGATAGAAGACAAGGGATCGGCAGCCGCAAGGAATTCAAGGAGAGAAACCTTCCGCTGCTGGAAACATTGTTGCAGTAGATTCAGATGTAGCATCTGTTAACAATCCCGATACCATCATCAGCACATCTATACAGCGGACCTGCTCCATTTACATACACCGCACACTTCAGCTGCTGCAGAACCTCTTATTGAGTAAAGAAACCGCCGTCCGCCATTCTTCACAATGTCCTTGCCGTATATCGCACCCATCTGTTAACCCTTTATCTGTTCCTGCTAGGACCATACGGTACAATACTCACATGGGAACTTGCGTATAAGCAGGGACACTGGAGGGTGAGGGGTTAACGCTAAGATTCCCGCACGATCCGCGTCCCATAGCGAGGTGCTGCGTGTCAGTTTGAGTTACAGATCTGACACAGATTCGTGGGCACAATACTGGGGGATAGGATTGTTCGCCTGATGGACACAGGAATGAATGCAAATGACGGCCAGCCTGTGATTACACATTCTTCTATTAGGACAATGCTACGTTACGTTTGGATTTCAATCCGTCTCCCAATTCAGGAGCACTTCATCATCCCGTCATCATGAAATCTTCCTGACATGTCCTGCGTTACACGCGCTGACACCGCCGACACGTAAAACCGTCTTCATCCCTCGTCAAAGATCTTTATTATATATATATTTCAAATCGCCTTAAAATTATTTTTGGAAAATCGTTTTATGCAGCGGTTTTATCCATAGCTGGAATATCATCCACATTTCCTCCATGACAGCTCAGCTTCCCTGGGCACCTGAATGATGCAATGATGGCGGCGCAGACCATGGAGCGCAGCAGATGTGGAAAGATGGGACGTGGGAAATGAGAACGTCGCAACGTCATTGTGTCCCCCATCTTTGCCAAAAGCATGGCTACTGCTGGCGAAACACATTACATGATGGGGTCTTGTTGTGTCCTGCAAGGTGCCAGGGCGCCCGTAAGAAACCCAGCAGGTCACCATGGCTTGCTACAATAACCTGCGATTCGCAACGTGACGCCATTCATAGTCATTGGCCGTGATGCAGGCAGTGATACACTGGAATCTTTGACCCTGTGATGTGACTCAGGCAAACTGACCGTGTAGTCTCAGGTACATCCACACAGCCGCACGTATTCTGTGATCGGCAAATTGCGGATAACGTCCATGTTGCATCAGTTTTTTTTTTTTTGCAGACCCAATGACTTCAACGCGTCCATAAACCACATTTTCCGGCCAACGAGAGGATATGTTCTGTCTTTTGTAGAACAGACAGGCGGATGCGGAAAGCACACGGATCATTTGCATCTGTATATCCTATACTTGGCCGCAAAACGCGGTTCATGCACCCACTGAAGTCAATGGGTCTGCCAAAAACTGATGCAACATGGACTTCGTCAGTTGCCTGCGGATCCGCATTTTGTGGACGTCGTGTGACTGTGCCCTTAGGCAAGATTCACACAGATGCATTTATTCGACCACAGGTTAAGGGCTCGTTCACACGAACGTATTTTGCGTTCCGTACATGGACCGTTTTATACGGTCCGTATACGGAACCATTCATTTCAATGGGTCCGCAAAAGATGCTGTGCTGTGCTGTGCTGTCCGCATCCGTTGCTCCGTTCCGTGGCCCCGCAAAAATTATGAGTCCTGTCCTATTCTTGTCCGTTTTGCGGACAAGAATAGGCATTTCTATATAGGGCCTCCTGTTCCGTTCCGCAATGTCGTGTGAACAAGCCCTAAAGGGATTGTCCAGGTTTTTTTTAAGTGAAAGCCTCTCCTCAGAACAGGCCATCGCTAGCTGATCCGAGGGGGTCCGATACCTTGCCGGTCAGCTGGTCTGTCGACAGAAGTCAGCGCTGGAGATACACGGCACCGTCCGTCGACACTGTAGTGGTGGGAGCTTACTGCTACATTGCTGTACCCATTGACTCCAATGGGAACAGTGCTGTAGTAGCGAGCTCCCATCACTACAATGTGGCTGGCGCTGTGTGGCTCTGGCGATGACAGAGCTACACAGACCAGCGCTGATCGGTGGGGGGGGGGGGGGGGGGGGGGGTGTCAGACCCTTGACAACCTCTTTAAAGGGATCTTAATACTCATGGATTGGTGGGGGTCCTACATCCCGCACCCCTGCTGATCAGCTGGTTAAAGAGCAGACGAGCTCAGCCTTCCCTCTATTGTTTACCTGCTTGCCGTCGATATTGCAGCGATGAGCAGGTAAACAATGAAGGGAAGGTAGCGCTCACACAAGCTGATCGGCGGGGGTCTTGGGTGTCAGACCCCCACTGATCTGATATTGATGAACTATCATGAGGCTAGGTCATCAATATTACAATCCCCGAAAACCCTTTTAACTGACCCGAAATCATGGTCTATATCACCCTATGATGCTTGAGTCCCGAATCCGTAAAACCCGCTGTTTGGCCTCGACGCGCATCCGTAATACTCTTGTGTCCATGTCCAGCTAAAGAAACAGAAGATTAGAACTTTAACAATTTAAAGGGGTCGTCCCATCCTGACAACCTCTACCTATATGCCCTACTGGGGGCGGTTTATGCTGGAGACCTCCACTCACGAGGGGTCAACCGCTTATAAGTAGTGGCTGTCGCTCTCACAGACCCAGCCTGTCATTTCATATAAAATATTAAGCACCTATAATATCGATCCTTTTTGACTCTTCAGGCTTCACTTTAAATCCCCCCCCCCCCCTTATCCATTTCCAGAATCGGCAGGCTCTTCCCCGGGCAGCCGCCGCCATTAAAATTAGAATTACATTTTCTCTACCTTGAAGCCCAAAAATGAAACTTTTATTAGTCCTTATAATAGATGATGTAAAGACCTGAATATGAAAATGCCTCCCACCCGCGTCTGCGGTTTCTTTCAGCTTCCCGAGTGAATTAATAGGGTCTGGAGATTGCCTAACGCGGGGGGCGCGGGCTAATGCGATTTGTTTGCCGAGGCTCCTGGCTGTTAACACCAGGTATTGCTATTGTGCAAGATCATTTTGAGAAATTCACGGCACACTGGATGCAGCGAGGCGGAGAGCAGCTAATAAGGAATGGCGCTGGAGTGCGTAGTCGTGCAGAACAGTAACATTTTATTACACGCCGGTTACTATTCGATATCCACGTCTGCGCTGAATCCCGCATATTAGTCTTAGTGGTTAGAGTAATCATGGCCCTTAATAGCCTCCATTACTCTATATTTCCTATAGTCTCTTTGGAGTTGGTTAGGATATCAGCGAAATATGGCTTCTCAGACCCAGCTTTACATTTGGCCATAGTGTTATGGGAGGGAACCACCTTGCAACTTTATCAAAAAATCTGGTTAAAGTGGTTTTCTGGGAGTAGATAATTGATGAATCAATATCTGATCGATACCTGGCACCCCTAGTGATCAGCTGTTAGAAGAGGCCGTGGCGCTCCAGCGCCGTCTATTGTATGGTGGCTGTGCTTGGTATTGCAGCCAGGCCCATTCAATTGGTCCTCATATGGACTAATCCTATCAATGTTAGTCCAATTGGCGCTGTCTACCATGTATGGCTGTGAAAAGCCCGCCAGAAGTATAATACCTCATGTTGCTGACAACACCTGTAATTTGAAGTTTTGTCTCACGCTAATTATGATATAAAGAACCCAGTCTAGTAACAATGCTCAATAATTGCATTTCACAGTTACGAAAGAATGCATTAAAGGGGTTGTGAACCCAGACATACCCATAATCTCAACCAGGCAGAGCCCCCCTGATGCTCTCCTTTGACCTGCGCTGGATCGCGCAGGGCAAGGGCTCTTTTATTTACACCACCACACTGCCGGGCGGAGGCTTCCGCCTAGCGGTGTGTTCGGTGACGTCACCGAATCTGAGCTAGAAGTAGCTGTAATAAGTTTTCCTAGATAGAGGAGACCATAAACTTCTTCCTTTTTTGGAGTTTGTGTTCTCCACCAATGCCCCCCAGGTCAACAGTCTACAGTGATATGGAAGACAACTTTAGAAATAAAGTGTGGAATTGTTTTTTCAGCCTGGACTTTTTGTAGTCAACCTCCTAGAAGATTCCAAAGTTAAAGAAGTTGTTCAGTAAAATTTAGAACTTCTTTTTGGTAATAATAAGAACATGTCCTAAAGGTCACGGAGATGATTTTATATATAGTTCAGCCAACAGTCCCATATTACTTCACGCTACACAAGGAACAGCTATAAACACAGCAGATTGCTGTCTTGTTGATTTGACCTTTTTTGTTTTTGCTTGGAATTGGACGCTGGAGAATATCCTTTCCTGTTATAAAAGTCTCTTATGGGCTTCTACACTAAGTAGATGTTATAAATTAATGCTTAGGGGAAAATACAACTCTATAGAAGAATTCTGTATGAAATGGTTCTCCAGCAGAATGTAGAAATAGATACATTCAAACACAAAATACAAACAAAAAAAATTAAGACAGAATCACGTGGGGTTTCCTAAAAAGATAATTTTGGTAGTGCTGGACATGCATGGTTGAGACTGGGTCGTAAGATTAATGAAGGAATGACCTCTTCACTGGTTTTAAATACAGGGAATGTTTTTTATATGGTGACCTAAATACCACCTGGTCATCCGACGACGTCATGAATCTCCACAGAATTGGTACAGATAAGCAAAGAGAACTTTTTATTTTTGGGGACACCTTGAAAAATACTCCACTGCGGCTCTCTCACTGCCTATCTACCGCTCGTCTAGGCAATGATGTACAGTAGCTTTCATTAAAATGTCTTGTCCCATGACCATAACTGGCAATCATGGCATCCTATGGCGTGATGACAGGACAAAGAAGGGTTTTCCAAAATCTACCTATGAATCCATCACGAGGAACAAAACATGCAGCTTACACATGGTCAATAGACTCATCGAATCTTGTCTTCTTGTCATTCATATCAGCAAAGCATACAGTCCATGGACAACACATCAGTCAGAAGTGATGGGCTTGGGTATCTTGAGTCAACAGGAGGGAAATCTTCTGAAGGCTCATTTTCATAGTAAGCCTCATGGATTTCATCATACACACAGGAGATATGATCCATGAGGACTATTGACCACAAGTGGGTTCTCTTCTGTTATATATCTTGTCCCCGGTTGTAGCTGAACCTTGAACCTGAGACCAACAGTGACGGGAAACCTTCCATCCTTTTCGCCATGGTTTTCACCTATTCACCAGTATGTTTTTGGATTGTGGGAGGGAACCAAACTAGCTCCAAAACCCACAAGGGAATGTCGGGATCTGTCCTTGTGAGTGGGGTCAGAAGTGACAAAACACGGGCATCATGGGTTAGAAGTCCAAATAAGGTTAATTTTCTTCAAAATGGCTGCCCTTTAACACCACAGGGCATCCGAGTTCAATATTCACTTGGGTGAATCCACAGCAGAAAAGTAATACATAATCAGAACACCTGCCTGTCTGGACGCTAACTATACAGAAGCTTACCTCACCTAGGTACAGATTAAACAAGGGGATCAGGCTTTGCACAGCTATCACAGGCCATGCAGTCTCCAAGCTATGACCAGGAACAAGCTTTTGAGGCTTGTATTTATCCTCATGGTAATAAGCCCAACAGCTACACCTGGGTTGGTCTCAGCCTAGTTGAATAACTTGTACTGGAGTGTGGGGGGGGAATGGCAGGTCCCTCTACCAACCTATATGCAATTCTATTAAAATTGAGCCCATGAAATGATTTAAAGAAAATATCTCAGCAAACAATGCTTTGCTGAATCAACACAGCTTTCTGGATTATTTTTGCCTCACCCATCTGAGCATTCTGGATGAGATATACACCCCATACACTACTTTACCATACACAGTGTTAAAGGAACTTAACAGATGTTCTTTAGATAGGAATTTCCATCTCCCCCCCCCCCCCCCCAAAAAAAATAAATTAAAATTAAAAAATAAAAACAGCTTTAAGCAATGGTACCTAAGCTACGTTCTCATTTAATTATAGTCTGGCTCTGGGTGAATCTGAACCATGATGCATGAATTAAAACACGTCATGTGAGGTCTATGAGGCTTTAGCAATGAAGACAGAAACAAGACAATCCAATCATGAAAAAGTACATTTTAGACCCTTGTTAAATTACTCCTGTCATGCTCTGTGACCTTTACACCATGACAGGTTCATGATAATTGTAATTGGACGACCAAGACATTTAACTTGGTTAACAGGCAATTTTCAAGTAATATTTTAAATAATTACTTTTAACTACGTCCCTGGCATATCTTCCCTTAATAGGCATTTTACAGAGGCGCATGGCGATAATTGGGGATATATCTGGAAAATTACGGAAATCAAGGGTATATTGGACTCTTCTATACCGGAGTCTTAACATTTATCTAATTTATATTCAAGAATGGGGTGGCTTCCAGTGACAGACGGATGGTAAAGAGGTTTGGCTGCGTTCACCGCGCAACAATGATTTTGCTACTGAGAGAAAAACATGTGATTTATAATAAAATGAGCGCACTGATTCCAAATAGGAACTCGGAATACACATGCAAAGCCTATTCAGTTATAATATTAATGCATTATATCGGAGATATTCCAATGGACCTGTTCGGACGCACTCAGGCTGATGTCAGCAGTAAGTATATAAGGCAAGCTGGACAGATTTTGATAAAGTGATCTGTTATAGTGCTATCAGTTTTGAAACTTAAGATGGATAAACGCAAATGTGTCCAGACAATTTCTGCTACATATGTGGCAAATACACTACTTATGATCACCGCAAGAATCTGACAAAGCGAGGGCGTCTTGCTTACAAGTATTTTTTTGACTGTAAAATTGGAGCTCAAGATAAAATCTGGGCACCTCATGTTTGTTGCACTGTGTGTTACTCTGGGCTAATGCAGTGGTTGAATGGTAAAAGGAAAGGAATGGCTTTTGCAGTGCCTATGGTTTGGCGTGAACAGAAAAATCACCATTCAGACGGTTACTTTTGCATGACTAAAATCGCCGGATATTCGAAGAGAAACAAGTCACAAATTGTGTATCCTGACTGTGAGTCTGCTCTTAACCCAGTACCACACGATGTAGACAATCCAGTGCCTTCCCCTCCCACAGCAGGAACGGCAATTGAAAGACGGTTCTGATCCTGATGAAGAAGATGATGTTGACTGTCACAATGTATTTCCTGATCCAGAACAACTGGAGGGTCAGCCGCACTTTCTGAGCCAATCAGATTTAGATGATCTGGTAAGAGATCTGTCATTATCTACAGAAAAGTCAGAACTGCTAGCTTCTAGACTTCAGGAATGGAATTTGCTATAACGAGGCACCACAACTTCACACTTTCGTCATCGACGCACAAAGTTAGCTGCATACTATGCAATGGTATCTCATATTTGAAAAGGATACCTTAATATATCACTTTTATTAATTATTCACTAAAATTCCCTAAAAAATTGTGATACAAACTACATAAATCCCTGCGCCAATGGTAACCTTGAGCTAAGGGTGTGAGGGTGGCTAATACTGGGTCTCTTACACTTGATCGTGATGGAAATGGTTTCCAGTATTTGAAGAAGTTTAGCACACTAAAAACTGATGCTGAAATAAAGGCCGGAATTTTTATTGGCTCCAAAATCAACTAATGCATGATGACACATTCAGAACAAAACTCAACCCTCTGGAACTTGCAGTTTCGGATGCATTTGTGCTCGTAGTGCAGAACTTCCTTGGGAACAGACGAGCTGCAAACTCTGCTGGAATAGTAGACAACATACTTACAGCACATGAACAACTTGGCTGCCGAATGTCATTGAAAGTGCATTTCTTACATTCCCATCTTGACTTTTTCCCACCCAATTTGGGACACGTAAGTGACGAACATGGAGAGCGGTTCCATAAAGATATTTCTACAATGGAGAACAGGTATCAAGGCCGCTGGAATCCCAACATGATGGCGGACTACTGCTGGGAAAATATGACCGTTCACAAAAGCAGATGCCTGAAGCACTTAAACAGTACTGGGCCTCGCTCAAGTAAGACTTTTAAACGGAAAAACAAGACTTTTAGAAATTTTGTTATTCCGTTACATTTTCATACACTGTTTACTGCGCAAACTTTGATGTAGATCAGGGAATTGTTGGAGTAAAACTCGTTCTGTTCAAAATTATTCAATGCTTTCCAAGTGCGTAATTCATTTAGGCATACTTATGCATAGCAAAATTTTGTGACGTGTTACACTCGATTTAGTATAGGACAAATGGTTTTTGCCCAGTAGCAGACGAAAAGTTTTTTTAACAGGTACAGGTGCAGGAAAATCTTCAGGACCAGGCACCGTTTTTCACATGTGTTAATTAAACCGCTCCAACTTTTATTGTTTTATTTGTTGGCAGAGCAATATGATTTTTTTTTCCAGTTTTTTAAAATAATTTTTATACATATAAATTATAATTTTTTAATTTTAAGGTTTAGAACTTGAAAAAAAATTTATATATATATACACTGCCTGTCCAAAAAAAAGTAGCCATCTGGATGTAACTAAGCAAATAGTTCTGAGCCTCCTATTGGATAATTACTGCAGGGGCGATTATCTTTCAGCAGCAACAAGTTATTTAACCCCAACTGGTGCAATGAGTTGCTTCTCATTTCTTAAACAACCATGTCGAAAGGCACATCTCGTGGTCATGGAAAAGATGTTAGTGTGTTTGAGAAGGGTCAAATCATTGGCGTGCATCAAGCAGAGAAATCATCTAAGGAGATTGCAGAAACTGCTAAAATTGGGTTAATTACTGTCCAACGCATTATTAAAAACTGGAAGGATAGTGGGGACCCATCGTATTCGAGGAAGAAATGTGGCGGGAAAAAATCCTGAATGATCGTGAATGGCGATCACTTAAACGTTTGGTGAAATCAAATCGAAGAAAAACAGTAGAACTCAGGGCTATGTTTAATAGTGAAAGTAATAGAACTCAGGGCTATGTTTAATAGAGAAAGTAAGAGCATTTCCACACGCACAATGCGAAGGGAACTCAAGGGATTGGACTGAACAGCTGTGTAGCCGTAAGAAAACCACTAATCAGTGAGGCAAACCAGAAAAAAAGGCTTCAATTTGCTGGGGAGCATAAAGATTAGACTCTGGAGCAATGGAGGAAGGTTATGTTGTCTGATGAGTCCAGATTTACCCTGTTCCAGAGTGATGGGCGCATCAGGGTAAGAAGAGAGGCAGATGAAGTGATGCCCCCATCATGCCCAGTGCCTCCTGTACAAGCCTGTGGGGGCAGTGCTATGATCTGGGGTTGCTGCAGTTGGTCAGGTCTAGGTTCAGCAACAGTATGTGCTCCAAGAATGAGGTCAGCTGACGACCTGAACATACTGAATGACCAGGTTATTCCATCCATGGATTTATTTCTTCCCTGATGGCACGGGCATATTCCAAGATGACAATGCCAGGATTCATCGGGCTAAAATTGTGAAAGAGTGGTTCAGGGAGCATGAGACATCATTGTCACACATGGATTGGCCACCACAGAGTCCAGACCTTAACCCCATTGAGAATCTTTGGGATGTACTGGAGAAGGCTTTGCGGTCAGACTCTACCATCATCAATGCAAGATCTTGGTGAAAAATTAATGCAACACTGGATGGAAATAAATCTTGTGACATTGCAGAAGCTTATCGAAACAATGCCACAGCGAATACGTGCCGTAATCAAAGCTAAAGGCGGTCCGACAAAATATTAGAGTGTGTGACCTTTTTTTTGGTGGCGACTTATTTTTTTGGACAGACAGTGTGTATATATATACACACACACACACACATTTTTACTTTTTAGCTATTGCTTTTTCTGGTAATAATATTGCATTACTCAAATTCAGGCTTTTTATTTGCGTTTTTGTCTAATTTTAGGTAATAGGGCGTTGGCCAGCAATGCGACAACAGTTAGCTCAGGGTATTTTTTTGTTGTTTATGTTTTGCATTGGGGAATATATATATATATATATTTATTTTTTTACTTTTATACTACACTTTTCACTGCACAGTAGCCTCACTTACAGGGGTAATCTGCCCAGTTGCAGCGGTCAATGTTAGGGCTGTGTCATGACCTGTTGACTACTTTAGCCTGGCCTGTATATTGGGGGCTTTAAAAGAGAATATACACCAGGAAAGGTCCTTTTTATGGAAGACTTCAGGCAAAATTGGTATCTTATGACTACTGCAGGTACTGAGGAGGCAGAACATAACACAGGGATCCTCTTTGGTGTTCCTTAAAGGGGTTCTCCGGGAATTAAGAAAATGAAAATACTTAAATATTACTATATATTACCAAATACCTTTCATTAGTTATAATAGCATGTTTTGTCCGGGGAGCGATCTTCGGGAAAAATAAAATGGCCGCCTTTCTACTAGTCCACACAAAACCTGTCCTAATTACACAGGAGGACAAGTTAAAGAGCTGTGCCATCTTCCTCTCTTACCTGTCAGGGATTATGATCCTGAATACAGTTTAATATGATCTTCAGATGAATCTCTGTAGGAATGGAGTCGATTAGGAGACATGAAGTACAGAGAGGGGGGTTAGATGTGGATAATGAGCAGCAGCACTTGTATGCAGTCTCCATTACCACAGTCTGTCCTGTCCGTCCTCTCTGTACTTCATGTCTCCTCATGAACTCCATTCCTACAGAGATTCAGCTGAAGATCTTCTCAACTGTATTCAGGATAAGCAGAGAGGAGGATTAGGCAGCTCTTTAGCTCAGTGTTGTGAAGTAACTTGTCCTGCTGTGTGACTAGGACAGGTTTTGTGTGTACTAATAGGACGGCGGCCATTTTATTTCTCCTAATGATTGCTCCCTAGACAAAATGAACCATTATAGCTAATAAAATGTATTTGGGAATATATATATTATAAAGTAATATTTAAGTATTTTCATTTTCTTAATTCCCGGAGAACCACTTAAAATACTTTGGTCATGCTTCGCCCCCTCAGGCCCTGCACTAGGTACAGTACAGTTTTGAACCAAGGGTTCCTTTGGGCATATATGCATTGGGTGCAAGAGGGTTCCCCAAAATGTCCATTAGAAAGAGGGTCCTGATCCCATGCATAGAAAAAAAACTATTTGTTGGGAAAGCTCATATGTTAACTAAAATTAAGCATTTCCAGGTCAAATTTGAGGAGATGGCTAGAATGCCCACCTTCCCCTCCACCAAAAAAAAAAATAATAATATCCAGCCGAATTGCGAGTTGCAGACATTAGGGTCAAGAGACGTATAATCACATTGTCACGCAAAGGCAATGAGAGTGGATTATCTGTTCCGGACACGTTAATCCTGGAGCTAAGAGGATAGTATCCTTTAAGGGGATTAGAGGTTTAAACCAGGAGGATCTGGACCTTGTAAAATTAAGGGAAGAGGGCGCTCTGCCTGTTAGTAATACCATCAAAGGGAACACTTACAGCCAGGCCACTTACAGCAGGCATTTCTCATAATACATTCAAGAGCTGCACATAAATGGTGTTTTGCTGAAGGTGGCTGCACCGGACTCTGAATTTTGGATATGTACATTAACCCTTAATCCTTCAGAATTCCGATAGACCCATTCGGAGCATATACTAGCGCAGAAATCTGAACGTGCACAAATGGGTTACTGTGCACCGGAATCCGAGAAGGTAGCTGCAATGCATTGTCTATGGGCATGCTCTTCTTGTAGTGTCAATGTATGGCCGGTGAATCTCTACAAAGAGCCCTCGACACGTCCATGTGTTTTAGGGCATTTGTAGTGCTGGCGTGATGAATGGCTACCAGTGCTTGGTGCAGTGCTTTGTAATGTGCACACAAACCTTTGTGGCCAATCTTTGCTTTTCTTTAAACTCGTTCTATTGAAGTTTAACAATTCAGGTATGATACATAAAAATTCATCCGGAAGCATAAAATAATCACGAGACTTGTTACATATCAACAGCGAGAGTACAATTGTTATGTCAAATGGCTGCCTGTCTCCAGGCGACGTTGTCAAATGGCTGCCTGTCTCCAGGCGACGTTGTCAAATGGCTGCCTGTCTCCAGGCGACGTTGTCAAATGGCTGCCTGTCTCCAGGCGACGTTGTCAAATGGCTGCCTGTCTCCAGGCGACGTTGTCAAATGGCTGCCTGTCTCCAGGCGACGTTGTCAAATGGCTGCCTGTCTCCAGGCGACGTTGTCAAATGGCTGCCTGTCTCCAGGTGACGTTGTCAAATGGCTGCCTGTCTCCAGGCGACGTTGTCAAATGGCTGCCTGTCTCTAGGCGACGTTGTCAAATGGCGGCCTGTCTCTAGGCGACGTTGTCAAATGGCTGCCTGTCTCCAGGCGACGTTGTCAAATGGCTGCCTGTCTCCAGGCGACGTTGTCAAATGGCTGCCTGTCTCTAGGCGACGTTGTCAAATGGCTGCCTGTCTCTAGGCGACGTTGTCAAATGGCTGCCTGTCTCTAGGCGACGTTGTCAAATGGCTGCCTGTCTCTAGGCGACGTTGTCAAATAGCTGCCTGTCTCTAGGCGACGTTGTCGTGCTGTTAAAGTTTAGCGTAAAAAAAAAAAAAAAATGATGAGATGCTGCTGCAGTTAGTAATACTGTACATGCTTTATATGTTTTGCTCTATAGTTAGATACCTGGGCAGCTAACTGGAAGCAAGGTCACATGACACTTGGAGGTCATACGATGGTTCACATGACTGATGCCATGTTTAGTCCTATCCAGCTCTCCTATGGGTACATTTTACAGGACTAAAATAGACAGTACCATTTTTTTCCTTTAGGGAGAGGCTACTGTATGGATACAATAAAGGTCTCCAAGCAAAATTTTAAATAGATGTGTGTTAGAAAATTGTTCAACATTCTCTAAATAAGTAAATGTAATCATTAAAACTGGAATACCTCTTTAATTTGGCATGCAAATTGCTTGCCAATTGCCTCGAGGGTAGTCCCAATCCCAGCAAGAGCTCGAGGTATTATCTGCAAACCCCGCTCCCTTCCCTTTGCCCTAACTGACAGCCCCAGCATGGTATCTACATAAAAAAAAAAACGCATGGACATCAAGCTTCCTGATGTACTGGTATACTGTGCATACACTGGGAACGAGCGATGCATGAACAGAATTTCTGTTGATTCCAGGCTAGAGTTTTAAGGGGGAGGAGCGGAGCAGGGCTTGAAAACAACACCCAGGGCACTTTCCAGCACAGGGACCACCGTCAGGACACTTGCCAATTAATCTGCACACCGAATTCTCTGCAATAAAAAGGAGATGAATGGCCACAAAGGTATGTGTGAACCTGTTTTATGTACCCTACCAAGCGTATGAGTTGTTTGGTGGCCATATATCTTTGCAATATACTCTGAATGCTAATGATCGCTTCCATTATGGTCTTCTTCCGGGTCCCGCTGTGGTGTCCTGACTGCGCACAGCAGCAGAACATGGTGCACATAGACGACCACTATGACCTGACCCTGTGCGCCGTCAAGTCACAGTACACAGCGGGACCTGGAAGAAGCAATGAGTCCTGGATGTTAGTCGTCGTCCAGAGCAAGCAAGGTAAGTTTAATTATAATTTTTTTTTAAATGTCTGATCTGAGGTCTGATGGGGACTGGGGGGCGTGATCTTAGGCGAGTGGGGTTGTGGGGGTCCGATCAGAGGCCGATAGCGTCTGACTGTGATGGGGGCTAAGGGGTCCGATCTGAGTCTGATGGGGGCTGATCTGAGGTTAATGGAGGCTGGGTCAAATGGGAAGCTGATCTGAGGCTAATGGAGGCTGGAGGGTCTGATGGGAGTCTGGGGGGGGGGGGTCTGACTGAGGCTGATAGAGCTTGGGGATCTGATCTGAGGTCTGATGAAGAACAGGGGTCTGATTTAGGGGTCTGCTCTGAGGTCTGATAGAAAATATTTTCCTCCTCCAAATCCTAGGTGCGTCTTCGAGTCCGGTGCATCTTATAGTCTGAAAAATACGGTAATCCCTATTAAAAATATTCAGCAACTTTGTCATAAAGGGTTAACTGCTGCCTAGCTGTGTGAATGGTACTCTTTACTTTCACTTTGTGCTGGTCACCTAATAACCCTCCTCTCTGACAGCTCATAAACACTTAAGCCACATTCTTATCAGTAAGACAAGAATTTAGCTATACTGAGTGTTTCGAAGAAAAGAGATAAGAAGCCGTCAGTTGAGCTGCCTGACAGAACACAGTAAAAACACAGAGCCTGCTACTAGAGAATCTCAAGTACGGAGAAAGGGGCTTTTATCTCTAAATGAGTAAAATGCGTGACTCTTTGCCCCCAAAAGGTGTCCATAGCCTTTAAGAAGAATTTCTTACTGGAAACTTTAGGCGTCTCATGAAAACCTGTGCGTGCTCCCTTACTGCGTGTTCGGGGGCGAAGGAGTAAACGCTGCATAAAAGCATTTTGGAGACATTGTTTTTCTTGTCTAGAAATGCTGGTCTAAGCAAAAATGCTGAAATTGCTCTATTAAATTTGTACGCCGAGCAGTCAAACCAACTGGAACGTGTCAACGTCTGAACTGACACGCAGTAAGCTCCTGAGGGCTACATGTAGAAGTGTGGGTGAACCTGCTGCAGCGGCTCAGTGTTTATCAGACTAATCCCCGGCAGGTAATGTCCAGGGGAGCAGCTTGGAGCTCCCGGGCCCCAGAATACACGGTAGGTCTCCTTCAATTCAGTACAGAAAGGACTTTATTGTAGCATCTATATACTATATGCTGTCAACAATCCTCGACAAGGCCCATATCTAGCACGGCTTTTCTGGGCTCTTTGGACACCCCAGGTATAGGGGCCCAGATACAGCCGAACCCTCTACAGCTACGCCATTGTATAGCTCTCTTTATCATGCTATTGGTTTATTTAGTCTATTGTTTCTAGTGTCCCGACTCATTACCTTTATCAAATGCTACGAAATTCTTGGTTTCAGTCCATCTGCTTATGGGCCAGCTGAGTGGTAATCAGTATGGTGGGCATTAAAATATTTTTCTGAGATTTTAATACTGATGACCTATCCTCAGGAGAGGTCATCAGTATCTGATCGGTGGGGGTCCGACACCTGGGACCTCCGCCGATCAGCTGCTTGAGAAGGCACCGACGCGCCCCCAGTGGCCTTCTCCATGCTCACCAAGCAAAGCGCCGTCTATTGTATAGTGGTTGTGCTTGGTATCGCGCTCAGCCCCATTCACTTGAATGAGGCTGAGATGCGTCTAGGCCATGTGACCGATTAACGTGACATCATTGGCCTATGGAAGGCTCTAAGAAGGCTGCAGCACTACCGAGAGTGCCGGTGCCGTCTCAAACACCTGATCGGCGGGGGTCCCAGGTGTCGGACCTCCTCCGATTAGATACTGGTGACCTATCCAGAGGATAGGGCATCAGTATGTAAATCTTGGAAAACCCCTTTAATCTCCTACAGAGGTTGTTAATTTTAAACCTGTCTAATTATTCCACGATGTGGGACACTGCCTACAGCTGCACATATGTCCAGGAGATTGCCTATGGGCCAATACTAAAGCATATACTAGAGCCCTGTATGTGCATAAGTACCTTCTTAATGGGAGCAAATACACCACATAATACCTAGTGCAGGAGATGAGGGGGTGGAGCATGACACAGGGACTCAAAGAAGACCAAAGAGAGCACCTCTTTGTCATGCCCCGCCCCCTGCTCCCCATCCAATAATCACGTATTTGGTGCAGAGGGACATGATTGAAAAAAAAAAATGTATATTCAAGAGTCGTACCTCATCCCTATAACGTATCTCTGAGCACCAACTGTAGAAGGATGCTCCATCTTCACGGATAGGACGTGCGACCCGATCCTTGCATTAGTAATTAGACAAAACAATGCCAGGCTTAAAAGGGATTGTTCATCTTTTTAGGTGGTTTGGGCAGAACTTCCTTCCTGGCCAGACCTGGCCGTTAGATCCTGGCTCCTTCGTTCGGGCCCCCTGGTGTCAACATTCACATTGTTACCGGTTCAGTGGGGATGTGCCCCCCTTTGCATCATGTGATCCATTGACTGACGGGTCACTGCTGCAGCCAGTCATTGGCTGCAGCGGCATCAACTAATATTGACAGCAGGGAACCAGAGAGCAATAGAGCAGGTAAGTAGGCTTGTGTTTGCAGGTCTAGCCAGGAGGGGAGAAAGTGACTGCCCAAACACCCCCAAAAAAATGAACAACCCCTTTAAAAGGGGACACCATTTAACATAGCCTCTCCCATTGTTTTAATAGAATTTCACGCCATATTTCATAAAAAAAAAAGAAAAAAGAAGTGTCATCAATATCTGATTGTTGGTGGTCTGAATCCCACCTCCACCATGGATCAGCTAACTGTAGAGGCTGTGGCCCTCTCATGGCGTCACGTCCATTGGTCACACTGCCTTTGTGCGGGTCGGTTCCACTCAAGTGAATGAGCTGCAATAC